>NC_137346.1:41262934-42471274 GCF_965287045.1 Carcharhinus amblyrhynchos | reverse complement strand
AATTACATGTAATCATGGAAAAACCTATGGCAATTTCCAAAGTTGATAACATAGATCTTTGAGTTACAGTGGTAGAATCATAGGCCCAGAAATTACTCAGTTATTTAAGCAAACCTCATCAGAATGTGGAAAACTGTAGCATATGCAATGTTGCTGCCTTATTGAGACAGGGTGTTAGGAAAGAACCAGAGTAAGAAGTTCTGGAGCCACCTTTTGTGGGTACTTCTGCCCTTTTGGTCTTAAAGGGATCAAGGGAATGCCTGGTGAGATGTGGATAGAGGATTCGTGGATAGAGGATTGGTTGTCTAATAGGAGGCAGGGAGTTGGTATCAATGGGTGCTATTCTGATTGGCGGTTGGTGACTAGTGAAGTGCCGCAGGGATCGGTGCTGGGGCCTCAGCTATTTACCATTTATATAGATGATCTGGAGGAGGGGGCTGAGTGTAGGGTGACGAAATTTGCTGATGACACAAAGTGGAAAAGCAAATTGTGCGGAGGGTGTGGAAAGTCTGCAGAGGGATCTGGATAGGCTGAGCGAGTGGGCGAGGACCTGGCAGATAGAATACAATGTTAGCAAGTGTGAGGTTATCCACTTTGGCAGGAATATAGTAGGAGGGATTACTATTTAAATGGCAAAAAGCTGCAGCATGCTACGGTGCAGAGGGACCTGGGGGTCCTTGTGCACGAGTCGCAAAAACCCAGTCTGCAGGTGCAGCAGGTGATCAAGAAGGCAAATGGGATGCTGGCCTTTATAGCTAGGGGGATAGAATATAAAAGCAGGGAGGTCTTGCTGCAACTGTACAGGGCACTGGTGAGGCTGCAGCTGGAGTACTGTGTGCAGTTTTGGTCGCCGCACTTGCGCAAGGATATTTTTGGCCTTGGAGGGAGTGCAGAGGAGGTTCACTAGGCTGATACCAGAGTTGAGGGCGTTAGTCTATGAAGAGAGACTAAATAGACTGGGTCTATACGCGTTGGAGTTTAGAAGGAGAGGGAGGATCTTATAGAGACGTATAAGATAATGAAAGGGATGGATAGGGTAGAGTAGAGAGATTCTTCCTGCTCAGGAAGGACAGCAGGACTAGAGGGCACAGCCTCAAGATAAGTGGGGGCGGGGGGGGTGCTGCAGTTTAGAACAGAGTTGAGGAGGAACTTCTTCACTCAAAGGGTGGTGAATCTCTGGAATTCTCTGCCCGTTGAAGTGGTGGAGGCTACCTCGCTGAATATATTTAAGTCACGGGTAGATAGCTTTTTGATAGACGAGGGAATTAAGGGTTGTGGGGAGACGAGGGAATTAAGGGTTGTGGGGAGACGAGGGAATTAAGGGTTGTGGGGAGACGAGGGAATTAAGGGTTGTGGGGAGACGAGGGAATTAAGGGTTGTGGGGAGACGAGGGAATTAAGGGTTGTGGGGAGACGAGGGAATTAAGGGTTGTGGGGAGACGAGGGAATTAAGGGTTGTGGGGAGACGAGGGAATTAAGGGTTGTGGGGAGACGAGGGAATTAAGGGTTGTGGGGAGACGAGGGAATTAAGGGTTGTGGGGAGACGAGGGAATTAAGGGTTGTGGGAGACGAGGGAATTAAGGGTTGTGGGGAGACGAGGGAATTAAGGGTTGTGGGGAGACGAGGGAATTAAGGGTTGTGGGGAGACGAGGGAATTAAGGGTTGTGGGGAGAACGAGGGAATTAAGGGTTGTGGGGAGACGAGGAATTAAGGGTTGTGGGGAGACGAGGGAATTAAGGGTTGTGGGGAGACGAGGGAATTAAGGGTTGTGGGGAGACGAGGGAATTAAGGGTTGTGGGGAGACGAGGGAATTAAGGGTTGTGGGGAGACGAGGGAATTAAGGGTTGTGGGGAGAAAGCGGGAAAGTGGAACTGAGCCACTTCAGATCAGCCATGATCTGACTGAATGGCTGGGAAGGCTGGAAGGGCTGGATGGCCTACTCCTGCTCCTCCCCACCCCCCAACCCCACCCCCAACTCTCCCCACCCCTCCTCCCCCCCCCACCAACTCCTCCCTCCTCCCCCCCCACCACCAACTCCTCCCTCCTCCCCCCCCCACCACCAACTCCTCCCTCCTCCCCCCCCACCACCAACTCCTCCCTCCTCCCCCCCCACCACCAACTCCTCCCTCCTCCCCCCCACCACCAACTCCTCCCTCCTCCCCCCCCACCACCAACTCCTCCCTCCTCCCCCCCCACCACCAACTCCTCCCTCCACCCCCCCCACCACCAACTCCTCCCTCCACCCCCCCCACCACCAACTCCTCCCCCCCCCACCACCAACTCCTCCCCCCCCCACCACCAACTCCTCCCCCCCCCACCACCAACTCCTCCCTCCTCCCCCCCCCCACCAACTCCTCCCTCCTCCCCCCCACCACCAACTCCTCCCTCCTCCCCCCCCACCACCAACTCCTCCCTCCTCCCCCCCCACCACCAACTCCTCCCTCCTCCCCCCCCACCACCAACTCCTCCCTCCTCCCCCCCCACCACCAACTCCTCCCTCCTCCCCCCCCACCACCAACTCCTCCCTCCTCCCCCCCCACCACCAACTCCTCCCTCCTCCCCCCCCACCACCAACTCCTCCCTCCTCCCCCCCCACCACCAACTCCTCCCTCCTCCCCCCCCACCACCAACTCCTCCCTCCTCCCCCCCCACCACCAACTCCTCCCTCCTCCCCCCCCCCACCCCAAATACAGGGAAAAATCCATCCTGCATCTACCCTATGAACGCCTATAAGAATTTTGTACACTTGAATGAGATTGCCTCTCATTCTTCTAAACTCTGAAGAATACAGGTCCAGTCTCCTCAGGATTATACCATTGGAAAATCCTGCCATCTTCAGGATTTGTTGGTCAAGGGAATTAAGTAAAGGATTTAGGGAGGGAGACCAAAACTGCATTTAGCAACTCTGAGTGTGGTATTACCAAGACGCTGTACAACTGCAGCAAGACTTCCTTACTCCGGTATTTAAATTCCCTTGCAATAAAAGTTAACCTTCGTTTTGCCTTTCTCACTTGATTTGATTTATTATTGTCCCGTGTATTGGAATACAGTGAAAAATATTGTTTCTAGTGCTAAACAGCCGAAACACACCGTTCATACAGTACATATGGAAGAAGGAAACCAGAGAGTGCAGAATATAGTGTAACAGTCACAGCTAGGATGATGGCCTACCTCATCCATTCTCAGAAAATTTCACTAAAGCTAGGAGGTAGAGAAAGAACAACTTAATACAACATAGGTCCATTCAAAGGTCTGACAGCAGCAGGGAAGATGCTGTTCTTGTGTCGGTTAGTCTGTGATCTCAGACTTTTGTTTTTATTGCACCTGCATTTAACTCTGTGACTTATGAACAAGAACACCTGGGCCTGATTTCACCATTTTCATTCTAAGTGCTGAATCTGGGTGCAATTCAGATCCGACTTGGAAATCTGCTTTCAGGCGACCCCATTAGCACTCAGCCTGAAAAAGAAATTGAGAGTCTGAGTCACGTTGTGGGCGGGGACTGGCCACCCAAAATGATCGGAGCTCTGGACTGCGCAGTTAGAAAAAGATTTGAAAAAGCGCGCCCGTGTCAGATCGCTCCCAGGCTGCAGAAAGCAGAGAAAATGGCTCAGGAGCGATGGCCCCCACAGACATCACTGTCCCCCTTGACCACCCATTCCCCTCCGCTACCCAGACCAATCACAGCCCTCTGCCCCCCACCCCCCCGCCCCCATCCCAGAGGACGATCTGGCCTCACTCCCCTCCGCCGCCCCCCCACCCCCAGCCCTGCACTGTCCCAGAGAATGATGTGGCCTCATTCCCGCCAACACCACCACCCCCCCCCCACCCAACCAATGATTGGGCCTCCCTCATCCCTCCGCCCCCACCAAAGAGTGATGTGGCCGTCTCCCCCCCACCACCGATCTGAGTCAGAGAGCCATTGGAAGCTCTGAACTCCCCTTTTCAGCAGCTGGAGCCCCAAGCCGGACTTTTATTCAGCATGTCCGTTTCAGCACGATTCCGGATTGGCAAACATGGTGGTAAAGAGGGATGTGCTGATAAAGTTGGGTGGGCAGTTCATTAATTCACTTGCATTTAAATTGCCATTGCACCGTTTCGGGCGTGAATCGGATCACAGCAATTCCCGGGTCTCAGTAAAGTGGCTACCAGCGCGGACGTGGGTGTGGATTGTGTTAATGGCCTCACACCCGACTTTACCACGTTTTTGCGCCCGTTTGCAATAGTAAAATCGGGCCCTAGGTCTCTTTGGGTATCAGCACTCAGCATTCGTTGGTGAGAAATTTAAGAAATCCTCTGCATTTCTCTTTTTCCCAACACTATGGATAACTTCAGATGTTTCCACATTATACTTAATTTATCATATTCTTGCCCACTCAATTGGTTTGTCTAAATCCTATTAAAGCCCCTTTGCATTTTCCTCATAACTCACCAAGTTTTGTGTCATCAGCAAACTTGGAAATTTTACATTTGTTTCTCTCCTCCAATTCATTGGAATAGATTGTGAAAAGCAGGGGCCCAAGCACAGATTCTTTGTAGTACTTCCAGCCTGCCAACCTGAGAATAAGATAAAGCTTATGCAATACTGCCTACATCTTGCGCATAAAGAAAGGAACCTGTCCATGAGAAATATTCTTTTGATGACCCAAGGAATGTTCTGATTGTATTACTGAAGCAATTTTAAACTTTCATACCAATAATCTGTGCTCTTGCATTCAGTTTGGGTTCCACCAGGTCCTCTCAGCTACAGGTCACATCACAGCCCTGATGCAGGCAAGAGCTGAGTGTCAAAATGAGAGCAACTGTCCTTAACAATAAGATAGCACTTAGCCAAAACCATCAAGGAACCGTAGGAAAACAGGAAACTACCCTTGGCCCAACCAGCTTCAACTGCTTCTTCAATAAGTTTTCCTCTTTCATAAGGGTCTTTGGTGATGATGCCAGAGCATGTGCCACTATTCACAAACTCCTCTGATAATAAAGCAGCCAACGCCAGCCGACAGCAAGACCTGGATAATATCTAGACTTGGGTTGATAAGCGGCAGGTACCATTTATGTCACATAACTGCCATATTATGTCACGTATTGACCATCACACAAAATAATGATGTGAAGAACTGTTGGCAAAATTTTCCAAAAATTACAGAGTGCTGGAGCAGGTGAGAAAAGCTGTGTGAAACTGACTGGTTCACAGCCAAATCAAACAACAGTCAGTGCAATTTTAAAATGCTTTTTAAAGGGCACCTCGATCTTAAAGTAATGTTAAAGCAGCCCCCCCGCCACGACAAACATTATGACCCCCACCCCCGTCAGACATGGGGAACACCCCCGATTCTTGCACTTGAGGCCAACCCCTCCCACCATTGAAAGCCAGGGCACCCCTCCAACACACGAGAACCATTTCCCCTCCACCCTAATTTTGATTTCATTTATTATTGTCACATGTATTAGCATACAGTGAAAAGTATTGTTTCTTGTGCGCTATACAGACAAAGCATAGAGAAGGAAACAAGAGAGTGCAGAATGTAGTGTTACAGTCACAGCTAGGGTATAGAGAAAGATCAACTTAATGCAAGGTAGGTCCATTCAAAAGTCTGACAGCAGCAGGGAAGAAGCTGTTCTTGAGTCGGTTGGGATGTGACCTCAGACTTTTGTATCCTTTCCCTGACGGAAGAAGGTGGAAAAAAAAAATGTCCAGGGTGCGTGGGGTCCTTAATTATGGTGGCTGCTTTGCTGAGGCAGCGAGAAGTGGATGGGAGAATGAATTGTGTGATGGATTGGGCTACACTCACGACCTTTTATATTTCCTTGCGGTCCTGGGCAGAGCAGGAGCCATACCAAGCTGTAACTCAACCAGAAAGAATGCTTTCTGTGGTGTATAGTGTAGCTACACAGAGGGCCATCCCTGGCATTACCAGCTTGCCATGTCTCTCACCACCGCGGGGGGCATTCTTTACTGACCTCCACAACTCCGGTGTGATCATTCACAACTGGTCTTTGTTTGCAAAATCCAAACATTATTCCCGCTAACACGACATCACCAGAAACAACAGTGGTAAGCCATTTAATGACAATTTACATACAGCCAACTTCATGGAAATCACGTTCATACCCAGATTACATTGCTGGCGGGGGAGTGGGTGGGGTGGGAGGGGCACAGGGAAGATCTCAAACTGCAATCTAGCTGCCACAAATCCCATTTTGGCCCTCTTGTCGGTGAGGCAGAAAGTGTGATGAAATTCGAGATTAGATTTGATAGGTGGATGAAGGAATTCATCTTGTCTTATATGATAATCATACTCACCTATGTATTTCCTTATATGACCTAATAAAGCCATAATACACTGGTGGGTGGGCAAGTAACCACAGTCCACAAAGGATTTTCTTTTACTCATTCGTGGGACATGGGTGTTGCTGGTTGGCCAGCATTTATTGCCCATCCCTAGAAGCCTCTCAAAAGATGGTGGTGACCTGCCTTCTTGAATCGCTGCAGTCCACATGCTACGGGTTGATTCACAATACCATTAAGGAGGGAATTCCAAGATTTTGACCCAACAATTGCAAAGGAATGGCAATGTCTTTCCAAGTCAGGACAGTAAGTAGTTTGGAGATTCCCACGCATCTGTTGCCTTTATTCTAGCTGGAAATGGTTGTGGGTTTGGAAGTTGCTGTCTAAGGATCTTTGGTGAATTGCTGCAGTGTATCTTGTCGATAGTACACACTGCTGCTACTGAGCGTCGGTGATGGAGGGATTGATTGTTTGTGGATGTGGTGCCAATCAAGCAGGCTGCTTTGTCCTGGATGGTGTCAAGCTTCTCAAGTGTTGTTGGCGCTGCACCCATCCAGGCAAGTGGGGAGTATGCCATCACACTCCTGACTTGTGCCTTGCAAATGGTGGCAAGGCTTTGGGGAGTCAGGAGGTGAGTTACTCACCGCAGTATTCCTAGCCTCTGACCTGCTCTTGTAGCCACTGTGTTTTTGTGGTGAGTCCAGTTGAGTTTCTGGCCAATAGTAACCCCAAGGATGTTGACAGTGGGGGATTCAGTGATGGTAAAACCATTGAATATAAGGAGCAGTGATTAAAGTGTCTCTTATTGACGATGGTCATTGCCTGGCATTTGTGTGGCACAGATGTTACTTGCTACTTGTTAGCCCAAGCCTGGATATTGTCCAGATCTTGTTGCATTTGAACATGGAGTGCTTCAGTATCTGAGGAGTTGCGAATGGTGCTGAACATTATGCAATCATCAGCTAACATCCCTACTTCTGACCTTATGAGGAAAGGTCATTGGCGAAGTAGCTGAAGATTGTTGGGCCTAGGACACTGCCCTGAGGGACTCCTGCAGAGATGTCCTGGAGCTGAGATGACTGACCCTCCACAACCACAACCATCTTTCTATGTACCAGGTATGACTCCAACCAGCAAAGTGTTTGCCCCCTAATACCTATTGATTCCAACTTTGCTAGGTCTCCTTGATGCCACACTCAGTTGAATGTGAGGAAGTTAGATGTGGTGGCAGTAACGGAGACGTGGTTAAGGGAAGGGCAGGACTGGCAGCTGAATGTTCCTGGGTATAAGTGTTTTAGGTGTGACAGAGGAGGGTTAAAGAGAGGTGGTGGGGTGGCGCTGTTAGTAAAGGAACACATCACAGCAGTGCAGAGGGAGGATAATACGGAGGAGTTAGGGATTGAGTCGCTGTGGGTGGAGTTGAGGAATAAAAAGGGAGAGATTACGATGCTAGGGGTATACTATAGGCCACCCAACAGCCCGAGGTCAGTGGAGGAAGGTATTTGCAGAGGCATTTTAGATAGGTGCAGAAAGAATAAGGTGGTTGTAGTGGGTGACTTTAATCTTCCTGGAGTGGATTGGAAGGGCCTAGAGCTGGGGGTACGGATGGGGAGGAGTTTGTAAAATGTGTGTTGGAAGGGTCCCTGGAGCATACATAACTAGCCCGACTAGGGAGGGGGCTATACTGGATTTAGTGTTGGGTAATGAGCCGGGGCAGGTGGTTGAGGTTGAGATAGGCGAACATGTGGCTAACAGTGACCACAAGTCCGTCTACTTTAGGGTAAAAATGGAAAGGGATGAGTGCCATCCAAAGGGGAGGGTGCTGAACGGGGGGAAGGCGAGCTATAGCCAGATTAGGAAGGAGCTGAAGGACATTGATTGGGAGGGGTTGTTAGCTGGCAAGTCCACGGTTGGTAAGTGGGAGGCTTTCAAGGGCAAACTGATAATGTTGCAGGAAAGGCATGTGCCGGCAAAGAGGAAGGATGGGAAAGGCAGGATTAGAGAGCCGTGGATTACAGGGGGTATCGAAGACTTGGTCAGGAAGAAGAGGGAGGCATATGTTAGGTCGAAACAACTGGGAACGGAGAGTGCGCTGGAGGAATATAGAGAGAGTAGGAGGGAGCTTAAAAGGGGAGTTAGAAGGGCGAAAAGAGGGCATGAAATGGCTTTGGCTGATAGGATTAAGGAAAATCCAAAGGCATTTTACTCTTATATTAGGAGCAAGAGAGTGGTTAGAGGGAAAATTGGTCCTCATAGGGACAAAGGAGGGGAGCTATGCATCGAGTCTGAGGGAATGGGGGAGATCCTGAATGAATACTTTGCGTCAGTATTCACGAAGGAGGGGTTTGGTGTCGTGTAATGTCTTGGGGGGAGCTGTAGATCAGTGGAAGGAAATATCCATTACGAGGGAGGAAGTGCTAGGGTTTTTAGGTAGCATAAAAACAGATAAAGCTCCGGAGCCTGATGGTATTTATCCCAGGCTGCTTAGGGAGGTGAGAGATGAAATTGCTGGGCCTCTGACGCAAATCTTTGTCTCTTCCGTGGACACAGGTGAGGTCCCAGAGGACTGGAGGGTAGCTAATGTGGTACCGCTGTTTAAAAAGGGTAGTAGGGATAACCCTGGTAATTATAGACCGGTGAGTTTGACATCGGTGGTAAGAAAATTATTGGAAAAAATTCTTAGGGATAGGACGTATGAGCATTTGGAGCGTTGTGATCTGATTAGGGATACGCAGCATGGCTTTGTTCAGGGAAGGTCTTGCCTTACGAATCTGGTAGAATTTTTTGAGGCGGTGACAAAAACGGTTGACGATGGGCGAGCCGTTGATGTCATCTATATGGATTTCAGTAAGGCGTTTGACAAAGTCCCTCACAGTCGGCTGGTAGGAAAGGTTAAGGCACATGGGATACAAGGACAGGTAGCTAGATGGATTGAAAACTGGCTGGGCAATAGTAGACAGAGAGTAGTAGTGGAAGGGTCCTTTTCTGGCTGGAGGTCAGTCACCAGTGGTGTGCCGCAGGGCTCAGTACTGGGACCTCTCCTCTTTGTAGTATATATAAACGACTTGGAAGAGGGCGTACGTGGCGTGATCAGCAAGTTTGCAGATGACACCAAGATGGCAGGATTGGCAGGTACTGAGGAAGACTGTCAGGTGACACAGCAGGATATAGATAGGTTGGTATATTGGGCAGATAGATGGCAGATGGAATTTAATCCTGACAAATGCGAGGTGATGCATTTTGGAAGGAATAACGCAGGGAGGAGTTACATGATAAAAGGTAGACCGTTTAAGAGTATAGAAATACAGAGGGACCTGGGAGTGCAGGTGCACTAGTCTCTGAAGGTGTCAACACAGGTAGAGAAGGTTGTGAAGAAAGCTTACGGAATGCTCGCCTTTATAGGAAGGGGTATAGAGTATAAGAGCTGCCGTCTAATGCTTCAGTTGTACAGAACGTTGGTTAGGCCGCATTTGGAGTACTGCGTCCAGTTCTGGTCACCTTACTACCGGAAGAACGTGGAGACCCTGGAGAGGGTGCAGAGGTGGTTTACCAGGATGTTGCCTGGCATGGAAGGACTGAGTTACGAGGAACAGTTGGAGAAACTGGGGCTCTTCTCCTTAGAAAGACGGAGATTAAGGGGGGATCGGATAGAGGTGTATAAAATAATGAAGGGAATAGATAGAGTCAACAGTGGTAGGCTTTTCCCTAGACTGGGGACAATTACGAGAGGTCACGATCTAAGGGTGAGGGGGGAGAAGTATAATTTGGATACGAGAGGAAGGTTTTTCATGCAGAGGGTCGTGGGGGTATGGAACGCACTACCAAGTAAGGTGGTGGAGGTAGGCACGTTGGACTTGTTTAAGGTTTACTTAGATAGACACATGAGCGAAACAGGGATGAAGGGTTATAGTAGACGGTATTAAAAAGGGTCAGAGCCTCGGGACGACACTGGAAATGTCGTATTACATGTTCATGTTTTGTCTCTTTTAATCCACAGGTGTCGGTCCACCTTTTTGTCAAACAATGGGCATTGCACACGGCGGGTCGTGCGTGGGCTGCTCTCGGAGGTTTTGAGAGTGGCCTAGTACTTCGTGTCGTTGTGTGTGCTTAATCCTGGACCAGCAGACAGGCACCACAATAGCTCAGTGACTATCACTGCTAGCTGTGCAGATAAATGGATTTGGACCTGTGTCTGTGGGAGTTTGCGCATTCTCCCTGTGGTTGCATGGGTTTCCTCTGGGTGCTCCGGTTTCCTCCCACACCCCAAAGATGTGCCCTTAGGCTGATTGGTGTACCAAATTGACCCTACACTATTCTCCCCTGAATCTGGCTACATTAGGGGTACCATTCACATACACACGGGGCGGGGTAGGTGTAGGAAAAGGCTTTGTTGAAATGGCGGCGCGGGCTCGTTGGGCCGAAGGGCATGTTTCCCGTGCTGGGTTGTTCTTTGTTTGTTCAGCCTTGATATCAAGGGCTGTCACTCTCATCTCTCTCCATTAGAGAGAAACAAGTGGCGATAGAGCTTCAGGGGCAACACTCTGCATCAAGCCGAGGGCAAGGCAAGATGATAGACCTCCATGATCTACCAAAGCTGGCATGGGGATTGAACCCAAGCTGTTGGCATCATTTTACATCACAATCCATTTAGCTAACCAAGGAAACCAATTTCCAAAGCATATTTCCAATCATTGATTTTTTTTCTGGCAAAGTATTGAATTATCAAATGTAAATATTTAGATCTGGTTCCAACAAAATAAAACATTCTGAAAACATTACTGTGAAAATTTAAGATGGCAAGGAAACATCGTCAGAAACTAAATTAGATCATATGATATGGGAGCAGAATTAGGCCATTTGGCTCATCGAGTCTGCTCCATCTTTCCATCTTGGCTGTTAAGTTTCTCAACCCCATTCTCCCGCTTTTTCCCTGTAACCTTTGATCCCCTTACCAATCAAGAACATATCTATCTCTGTCTTAAATACAACCTGGTCTCCACAACCTCCAGTAAAATTAATTGCTTAACTAATATGCTGTCATGTTCTGAATTGTCCTTTTTCTGTTTCTGTTTGCTGAGTAAACCATAAAGTAGTGTACAAACTTAAAATTTGTAGCCATGTATTTGCATTGATTTTGTTTTATGTAAACATGATCATTGAACACGTATTCCAGCCACATGATTCAGAGATTGGGGAGGCTCTAGGAACTGGGTGACAACCCAAGTGGTGGAAACGCTTTTTCCTGGGTTCAAACCCAGGCCAAACTGATTAACATTTGCTCTATACTAATGCAGAAGACTGCCCTTATTCAACATTAAATGGTGATATCACCAAGTGTTGGTCATCTTTCGAAATTCAGATTGAGGCAAACTGCTTTAGTCTTTGAAAGTGAATCAGTGATCTATCTACTAGATTTGAAAACAGTCCAATATAACTCTTCTTTGGAACCTCAGGTTCTGAAGAGTCATACTGGACTCGAAAAGTTAACTCTGTTTGTCTCTGCACAGATGCTACGAGATCTGTTGAGCTTTCCCAATAATTTCTACTTTTGCTCCCAACAAAGTTTTTGTCTACTTTCCATTGTACAGGGACCTATAGATGAACAGAATATGAACCCATTTAAGTTATAAAGTGCATAATTTTATTTACCGTGACACATATAATCTCTCGTGCTGCAAAGCAAATTTAATATTTGCAGGATTGGTCCATTAACTCACCGAGAAAGTTGCAGATCATTGGGAATTGGGACAAAAAGTCAGTTTCTTCTGAAGAAGGAATGTGTAAAACGGAATCATTTTCCTCTCCTGTGAAGCTAAAAGGACCAACAGATTGAAATGATTATTTCTTCATGTAATTTCATAAGATCATAAGACTAAAGCTACATTGCAAATTGAGGGTAATATATATAAATTATTACTGAATTGTTGTGGCAGAACCTTAGAACAAAGTAATTGGATACATAGTTGAAAAGATTTGCAGGATTATGGGGAAGAGCAGATGAGTGGGACTAAAGGCAAAGAATCATAGAATCCCTACAGTGCAGAAGGAGGTCATTTGGCCCATCAAGCCTGCACTGACAACAATACCCGGGTCCTATCCCCATGTATTTACCTTTGTTAATCTCCTGACAATATAAGGGGCAATTTAGCATGGCCAATCCACTTATACCACACATCTTTGAACTGTGGGAGGAAACCCACGAAGATGCAGGGAGAACATGCAAACTCTGCACAGACAGTGACCCAAGCTGGGAATTAAATCCAGGTCCCTGGCTGTGAGGCCCAAGATCTGTTTAAAAAAAAAGTGCAAAGGAAAGATGGACGGAATGGTCTCCTGTGCTAAAAGATTCTGTAACTTAGTTAATTATAAATTTCCAGAAATCATAAATGTATTTGCCCAAGCTTTTCAACAAGTATCAACAAATTGAGACTCATGCAAAGTTTTATCACTTTTTACATATAACATTTAAACAAAAAATCTTCTCCCACAAAAGGTTCTGATTGGGATATATTTCCACAGTACCAGCCAACTAGCCATCTCTTCCATATGACCATTCTTCTGGGTGAATTGGAATTGTGGAAGGCATCACAGTTCAGGCTGATTCAGTCCTCCCCCAACAACCACATATATCTATAGATTAGCACAATTTTGCTTGATAAGACTCGGCAGCACGAATCATAGCTGGTTTTTCTTTTGCCCAAGGATTCTGAGACAACTTGTAGCATTTTTGTCGGCACGTCAGCCAGGATTAGCCAAATTGGAATGAGCAGATATTGAACCTGGCCTGTATAGTTCCATGTCCCTAGATTGTCTATAAAATGTTGGCCACTTGAAGGTCCAGCTCAAAGGTTTTTAAAAGAATACTTTTTATGAGGTCATCAAGGTGAGTGATATTGGTTCTGTGGAAGAGAATGCATTCTTGTATTTCAGGTACTAATATCTGTATCAAGCTCTCAAACGCACAGTTACAGGCAGAATAAAATGTCAAAACTTTCTACCTTGTCCTAACGTTGTAGATAGGGTGACCTCTCATTCACCAGATTAATTATTCTGTGATCCCGCTCAGTGAATCTCTTTCTAATTACTCACTTAATTTCTTTTGCCTGACAGAGGTTGAGGTAAGCCTTGAATTTCAGATCTTTCTGAATTTGCTTGTCAGAGGCTTGTTTGAAGTCACCCAAGTAAAGTTTGGCTGGTAAAATCTCTATTGGATAGGGTTCAAAGGCATCCAGCTCCTACAGGCAATGGAAACATTTCAAAATCCTCACATTTTAGTTGCAACATATTTGAATCAATAAATTCAGAATCTGCTTAAATGTAATTGCTTCAACCACATGTATATGTACATTTTTCTGACTTTGTACAATTCAAGACACTGGTTGTGATGGAATTCTTGCGATGCGGGGAGGGGCCACCATCTGGGTTGGAGAACCAGTTAGAAAGCCTGCCCATGACAGCTGCCAACAGTTCCACCGAGGTAGATGGCTGTGGTAGTCGGCGGTCAATTATCTCAGCTCCAGGACATCACTGCAGTCCTCAAGACAGTGACCTCGGCCCAACTATCTTCAGCTTCCCTCCATTATAAAATCATAAATGGGGTTGTTCTCTAATGATTGCACAATATTCAGCACCATTTGCAACTTCTAAAACAGTCCACCTCTACACGCAACAAGACCTGGATAACATAGGGGGTTGGGCTGACAAGTGGCAAGTAACCTTTGTGCCACACGAGTGCCAAGTCCAACAAGAACTAACTTCAACAAGAGATAATCCAACCATCTCTGAATACCCCACATCAACATCCTGGGGGTTACCAGTGACCAGAAACTGAACTGCGCTAGCCATATAAATTCTGTGGCTACGACAGCAGGTCAAAGACTGGAAATTCTGTGGAGAGTAACTCACCTCCTGACTGCACAAAGATCTGCACCATCTACAAGGCACAAGTCAGGAGTGTGATGGAATACTCTCCATTTACGTGGACAACTGTAGCTGAAATAAAATACTCAAGAAGCTAGACATCATCCAAGACAAAGCAGGCCACGTGATTGGTATTCCATCCACTACCTTCAACATCCACTTCCTCTGCCATGGACCGACAACATGTACCATCTAAAATGTGCAGCACAAAATTTACCAAGATTTCTTTGACACACGAACATATGAATTAGGATAAGGTCATTTGGCCCCCTGCTCCACCATTCAATAAGATCATGGCTGAGTGTAACCTTCACTCCATACTCCTTCCTACCCAATAACCTTTCACCCCTTTGTATATCAAGAATCTATTCAGCACTGCCTTCAAAATATTCAAAGCTACTGCTTCTGCTGCCTTTTGAGGAAGACAGTTCCATTGACTTATTACTCTCAGAGAAAGAATTTTGTCTCATCTGTCTTAAATGAGTGATCCCTAGTTCTAGATTCTCTCGCAAGCAGAAACATCCTCTTCACATTGAAACTTGTAACATCCTGAGTCAATCAAGTCACCTCTTACTCTTCTAAACTGGATACAAGCCTAACCCGTTTAACCTTTCCTCATAAGACATCCCATTCCTGGTATTAGTCTAGTAAACTTTCTCTGAACTGCTTCTAATGCATTTACACATTTCCAGAAATAAAGAGACCAATACTTTACTTGGGATTCCAGATGTGGTTTCATCAATGCCCTGTATAACTGAAATATAACCTCCCTACTTGTGTAATCAATTCCTCGCAAAATCAATAGTTTTAGTATTAGTTTTCCTAATTACTTCCTATATTAACCTTTTGTGATTCACTTGGACACACAGATTCCTCTGAATCTCAGAGCTCTGTAATCTCTCACCGTTTAGAGAATATTATTCTTCCTGCCCAATGGGCAGGGCCAAATGGGATAGGCAGTGAATGCTGTCCTAGCCAGTGAAGCTCACATCCCTTGAATAAATAAAAAAAATGAACAATTTCATATTTGTCCACATTACTACTCCATCTGTCAGAACTTTGCCCACTTGCTTAACCTATCCATGTCACCTCCTTATGTCCTCTTCACAACTTACTTTCCAATCTTTGTGTCATCAGCAAATTTAGCAACTCTACCTTCAATCTCTTCATCTGAATCATGCATATAAAAAGTTGAGCACTGATCCCTGTGGCATACTACTCATCATCCCGCCAACCAGGAAAAGATCCATTTATAACTGCCCTCAGTTTCCTGTTAGCCAGCCAATCTTCTATCCATGCCAATATGTTACCCCCTACACCATGAGCTTTGATTTTATGTAATAACCTTTGATGTGACTCCCCTATCTAGAAGGCAAGGGATGCAATGCATGGGGGTACCACCATCTCCAAGTTCCCCTTCAAACTACACACTATCCTTGGAATTACATCGCCATTCCTTTCCTGTCGCTGGATCAAGTCCTGGAACTTCCTTCCTAATAGCACTGTGGGTGTACCTACACGAAGTGGACTACAGCTGTTGAAAGAGTCGGCTCACTGCCACTGTCTCAAGGGCAATTAGGGATGGGCAATGAAAACAATATTGGCCAATCCAGTGATGCCCATATCCCATGAAAGAATTTTTAAAAACTATCTCCCCAGCCCACACTACCCTTTCACTCACTGACCTTCGCTCCATAGCTTCTCAAATTGGCTTTGGGATATTTAAAATTATTGGAGTGCAGCAACTTGTGCCATAAGAAAGGGATGTGACTTGCTTTTCCCTGATTTTGGTGCACCAAAAAGGAGGACTATACACTCCACCTTTCTGAGGTGGTGTGGGTCTGAAGCCTCGATGATAAAATGAAGCTCCGGTACATGGGAATGTAGTGGCAATCTGATGGTGATTGCAACTCTGTGGAAGTTCAGGCCAATGTCTATCTGTAGTAAATTGTAAATTCAAATATTAGCCATTGCTCATCTACCATGGATGGGACTTTTCTTCCCTGATACACTGGTCGAGTAGTGTAGCAGGGAGGGAAATATGAGCGAGAGGTGAAAAATTGGGTTTGCATCCAATTTTGTGTCTCTTGTGATATAGCTGGCCGTGTTCTGCTAGTGAAATCAACCTCGCGCCCTTCCTGGGTGTGTGAGCTAATTTAATTAAGGACCCCGGGAAGCAATATCCACGCTCAATTAACTTTCCCATCTCATTGGTGGAGATCCTCACCGGTGAGAATCACAGATGGTCCTCACCAACAGGGCCCTGATGTTCTGGCCTCGCGATGGGTCCAGAGGTCATTGAAGTCCCTGGGTATTCAGGGACAGGGTCAGGCAATACCCCTCAGGTAGTGCCAGCCTGGAATTCTGCAGTACCAAGGGCCTGATAGAGGCTGGGCCTGACAAGGGTTGGGGCAACATACACAATATACTGGGAAATTGGAGCGCATTGGCTCCTCAGTGAGCTGAGAATCTATGCCTTCCCGATTGGTGAGATTCATATTATGGCTTCCGAATTGCACAGTGTCATAAATTATCACCACTTACCTCTGGAAAAATGGGTGAAAGGACCTCCCATTTTCTCACCCATTTTACACTTTTTCTGAGAAAATTTAACGCCCTCTGTTTTTTAATCTAGTTTCTCGAATTACGTTGGCCAGCTCTCCTTTCATGGCTACAGAGTTTGCATTGAATTTAAGACCCTGGTTTCACTGTTAACCAAATCAACTTCAATTTAAGGTTCTATTATACCATCATTGCTCTTCTCCAGAGGCTCCTTTACTCCAAGGTTATTAATTAAGCCAATCTCACTGCACAATATTAGATCTAAGATAGTCTATTCTCCAATTGGTTCTTTGATGCACAAAACCTGTGACATCGCCAAGAAAACCATCTTGAGTGCAATTTGTGAACTCATATTCAATTTTAGATAGCAAATTCTAGAAGAGTAACATAAGAACATAAGAACATAAGAAATAGGAGCAGGAGTAGGCCATCTAGCCCTTCGAGCCTGCCCCGCCATTCAATAAGATCATGGCCGATCTGTTGTGGCTCAGTTCCACTTTCCCGCCCTCTCCCCATAACCCTTAATCCCCTCTCTTATCAAGAACCCATCAACCCGCTTCTTAAAAATATTTAGCAAGGCAGCCTCCACCACTTCAACGGGCAGAGAATTCCAGAGATTCACCACCCTTTGAGTGAAGAAGTTCCTCCTCAACTCCGTTCTAAACCGCCTCCCCTTTATCTTGAGGCTGTGCCCCCTAGTCCTACTGTCTTTTTTGAGCGGGAAGAGTCTCTCCACCTCTATCCTATCCATCCCATTCATCATCTTATACGTCTCAATGAGATCTCCCCTCATTCTTCTAAACTCTAACGAGTACAAGCCTAGTTTATTCAGCCTCTCCTCGTAGCTGAATCCCCTCAACTCCGGTATCAGCCTAGTAAACCTCCTCTGCACTCCCTCCAGCTGCGGCGCCCAAAACTGCACACAGTACTCCAGCTGCGGCCTCACCAATGCCCTATACAGCTGCAGCAAGACCTCCCTACTTTTATATTCAATCCCCCTCGCTATGAAGGCCAGCATCCCATTCGCCTTCCTGACCACCTGCTGCACCTGCAAGCTGGGTTTTTGCGACTCATGCACAAGGACCCCGAGGTCCCTCTGCACCGTCGCCTGCTGCAGTTTTTCGCCACGTAAGTAATAGTCCTTCCTACCATTCTTCCTACCAAAGTGGACCACCTCACACTTGCCAACATTAAATTCCATTTGCCATTTCCTGGCCCATTCGCCCAGCCTATCTAGATCCTTCTGCAGACTCTCCACACCCTCCGCACAATTTGCCTTTCCCCCAATCTTGGTGTCATCAGCAAATTTCGACACCCTGCACTCGGTTCCCTCCTCCAGATCATCTATATAAATGGTAAATAGCTGAGGCCCCAGCACCGACCCCTGGGGCACCCCACTAGTCACCAATCCGAATAGCACCCATTGACCCCCACTCTCTGCCTCCTATTTGACAACCAATCCTCTATCCACGCTAACACCCTACCCCCAACTCCATGTCCCCTGACCTTCTGCAATAACCTCTTGTGAGGTACCTTGTCAAACGCTTTCTGAAAATCCAGAAAGACCACATCCACCGGCTCTCCTCTATCCACTGCCCTAGACACATCCTCATAGAACTCCAGTATCTCTCATGATTACTGTTCTACACTTGCTACATGCACCTTTGATTTGACCCTCCTCTGCCCAACATGACAATTATTTTAAGAGGTGGGGGGGGGGGGGGGGGGGCGGGGGGGCTATAAACTACTCTCACAAATGTTTACTATCCATAATTATTTCTTAGCTCTCTATAAATTGATTTTATATCTTGACTTTTGTGAATATGTAGAAAATCCGAAAGCACTTTACAGAAAGTGAATTAGTTTTCTACATGAAGTCATTTTTGTAATAAACAAATGCAGCAATCAATTTACACAGTTAGATCCCATGAATGGATGTCAGATAAATTATTGTTTTAGCTGTACATTATGGGATAAAATGTAGAAAACTCCTCTACTCTGACGGGAAAGTGTTCTGGGATTTTTAACATCCACTGAACACTCATGTTGTGCGTTGGCTGAACTCAGCATCTGAAAAGCAGCATATTTGGCAAGGCAGCGTCCACTCAACGTTGCACTGAAGTGTCAAGTCCTAATTCAACATTTAAGGCCTTGGTTTTTTTTAACCTCCAAGGTGAGTAGCTCAGGTCGGGAAATCTCTCAGTTCACTGCCCCACCTCAGTAGGAAGGCCCCTGAATAGTGGGCACTTCACTCCTGGGGTACAATTTCAGGATAGTGTTGGGTCCTCCACCCCCAGAAGCAGATTGGAGGTAGCCACCAGGACAGCCGAGTCCTATTGCGAGCTGGTTTAAATATCTGTTACATTTCCCTGGGACTTTGTCCCAATTGTTTGGTTACATTCTAGGCCTCCTAGTCCCCATTGGTCTCACCTTCACTCCTCACGCTTCATCACCCTCCACCCACTGAGTTTCCATGACTCTACAAAAATCTGACTGCAACAAATATACACAGAGGGTGTATCCCATCTAATGCTGTTTATATAAAGCTGAAGGAACTGTGCTTCATACTTTAATTAAACACGTTATAGCTTTCTGGTGTCAATACAGAGTTCAACGATTTTAGATCATAATCTCGGATTGTATTTTTACCTTTGATTGTTTGACTGGTTTTGAATGGTAGCTATTGGTAATGATGAATTCTCACGCCCCTCCACAAAGGCACATTCACAGAGAAACACTGCACTGCAATGCAGGGCCCTGGCCAATGGGGCAGGGGGAGCTCTAGGCTGAGAGGTGGCTGTGGGAGCACCAGTCAAAGTCTGGTAGCTTTGAATTTGTGTAGTTTTCAGGGAGTGTGGGGCGACTCAACCAGAGGGCAGAGTGAAACGGCTTGGCAGCAACTGGACCGGTAAGGTTGAGGCCGCTGACTAAGAGCGAGAGCAGAGACCAGGGCAGGCCAGATAAAGCCAGCAGCAGTCAACCAGCCAAGAGCACACGTCATAGTTGAGGCTCAAGGATTGGCTACCCAAGTGAGAGGTGAGCACTGACCAGTTGGGAGATGCCGAGCAGGCGCCAATATAATTTTCGGAAGAAGTAGTGCGACTCAATCAGAGCAGGGATGAGGGCGAGGAGGACTGGGCAACAGGATCAGTTTGGGCCAGAGCAAAGACCAGGCCAGATAGCAGCAGCAGCCAGGCAGTCAGCAGCCAGCAGCACAGTTGCGAGTTTCAGTCATCTAGAGGAGAGCTGCAGGTGCGACTCGACCCTCAGGCCAGGGCTGGGCAGGAGAGAGTGAGGCCCTCACTGGTGGGTGAGGCACCACGTCATTAGGTGGAGTAAGGTGCACTGTCATGGGGACCCTGCAAAGAGGGAGAGCACAGGGCCCCAAAAAGTGAAAGTCTACCTCTGCCTCTAGACACACCTTTTGTTTCTTCTCACCCCTTTTTTTCTGCACCAGACTTCCTTTTTTGATTTAACCTTTCCTTTATACTTTTCCTCCTCACCCTCCTTCCTCTACCTCTGTAATTGCTTTAAACTTGATATATCTCTAACCTTTGCTAGTTTTGATGGAAGGCCAACTACCTGAAATGTTAATTCTGGTTTTCTCTCCACACTTACAGCACCTCAAACAATTATCCAGCTGTTTTATCACCATGATGCCTCTACCACCCTTTCAGACAGGGTTCCAGACCCTGGGGATGCCAAGGATGATGGCGAAGGCCCCAGATACCCCCATGGTGGATGGGGGAAGGGGGATTTATCCAATATCTGTGAAGCTGGTTTCCAGTTCTAAGAGTCCCCATCCTGCCAGAATGATGGTGCAGACTATTCCCACTCTTATTTTAGATGTTGAGATCTGAAGAGAAAACAGATCAGTGAAGCTGGAGAGTTTCACACCCCTTTTCTCACCAGAACTAACACTTTGCCAAATTCTGGTAAGATCGCCCCCACATGCTCACAAATTTTTTTTCCAATAATCTGCTTACCACCAATGTCAAGCTGATTGATTTGTAATCATTCAGGCCATTGCTTCCTCCCTTTTTAAACAATAGTGCAATGTTAACAATTGCCTATGACAATGTTACAAATACAGGTCTCTTTAAGAGCGAGCTAGGTGGTACTTCAGAGTGAATTGAGAACAGGTGATGCTCATTGAAGCTTGTATTTAAGAGCTGAGTTTTTCCCTTGTAGGAGAGGGAAAGAAGAGTGGAAAGTAGTATTTGTATTGAATGACAGTTACATGATAAATCAGTTTATATAGTAAATGGCAGAACCCTCAGGAGTATTGATAGGCAAAGGGATCTGGGTGTACAGGTACACAGGTCACTGAAAGTGGCAATGCAGGTGGAGAAGGGAGTGAAGAAAGCATATGGCATGTTTGCCTTCATTGGCTGGGGTATTGAGTTTAAAAATTGGCAAGTCGTGTTGATGCTTTATAGAACCTTAGTGAGGCCGTACTTGGAACAGAGTGTTCAATTTTGGTCACCACACTACCAAAGAGATGTGGACGCTTTGGAGAGGATACAGAAAAGATTTATCAGGGTGTTGCCTGGTATGGAGGGCATTAGCTATGAGGAGATGTTGGAGAAACTTGGTTTGTTCTCACTGGAATGACAGAGGATGAGGAGAGACCTGATAGAAGTCTACAAGATCATGAGAGGTATGGACAGAGTGGATAGTCAGAAGTTTTTTCCCAGGGTGGAAGAGTCAGTTACTAGGGGGCACAGGTTTAAGATGCGAGGGACAAGTTTTAAAAGAGATGTATGAGGCAAATTTTTTTACACAGAGAATGGTGGGTTTCTGGAACTCGTTGCCAAGGGAGGTAGTGGATGCAGATACAGTAATGACTTGTAAGGGGCATCTTGACAAGTACATGAATGAAATGGGAATAGAGGGATTTGATCCCCGGAAGCGTAGGGGATTTTAGTTAAGTCAGGTAGCGTGGTCGGTGCAGGCTTGGAGGACCAAAGGGCCTGTTCCTGTGCTGTAATTTTCTTTGTTCTTTGAATCATCAGAATGTCTTTTGCTGTCTAATTCGATAAATGACTATTCCCCTAAAAAAAAATTCCAGTTTTTTTCATTCGTGGCATGTGGGCATCATTGGCTGGGCCAGCATTTATTATGCATCTGTATTGAGGGCATTTAAGAATCAATCCCATTGCTGTGGATGTGGAATCAAGACAGAATTCTTTACTTAAAGGGCATTAGTGAACCAGTTGGGGTTTTACATGGTCATCGTTGCAGATTTGAATTCAAGTTTCACCATCTATTCTGCTGGGATTCAAACCCAGGTCCCCAGAACTCTGGGTCTCTGGTTTACTAGTCTAGTGACAATCCTGTCATGCCACTGCCTTCCCTGGCATCAATGCCAGTAGCCAGAGAGGATTGGAAAATGCTGGTCAGGGTTTGTATTATTTCTTCCCTTAGCAGTCCAGGATACATTTCATCCACACCTAGTCCATGATGTTAAACACCTAAATATTCTCTCTCACACTGTTTATGCCATCCATTATTTCACACACCCCCCACCCACCCACCCCCTTCGTAACTACAGTGGTTGCTTCATCCTTCTCCTTTGTAAGAACATTTTTAAAATGACAAATGGCATGGGAACCTTGTGCAGCAGCAGGGCAAGTGCAGGCAGATTTTCAGAGAGGCATCGATTCTGGTTTTAATACCTTACTAAGAGATGTAAATGACCTCTCTGATTGTGACTGACATTTCCTGACCTGTAATAGGAAACCACCATTAAAACCATGTCACAGATGCAGATTTACAGAGGAAAAGTGTGAATTGACCTATGCAACTCATCATCCTGAAGCCAGCTCAACATTGTCAACATCATGTAGGATGGCTCAAGATTACCAAACCTACCCGTGGCATGTAAAATATCACCTGCGTCCTGTAGAACGGATAGCACGCAGAGAAGAATTCGTAGCCACCATTCAGGATCCTGATAGGTTGCCGGCTCACGACTTCCAGGAGCTTTGCGTATTCAATAGCTGGACCTAAAATTGATACTGTTTAAATTAGTGACATGAATTTTTAACCCAAGAATACATTTACCGTGAAATTTCAGTTTAAACGAATTGGTCTTCATTTATACAACTGAGTCACCAATCTCAGAATCTGAGACCTGTACCTCTGGCTCGGGATAGAAGCACTGGTTTGTGTATTCTAGTTGCATTACGGTACCCCAGAACTTAAGGGAGGAATTTTACCCGATCCCAGGTACGAGGCTAGATGATGGGGAGGGTGGCAAATGCCAGGGAGCTGTGGCTGAGTAGCTCCCCAATGCAGACCTGCAGCCTGGCCATTTTATCAGTGACAATAGTGGAACCACAGAAGCTGCCCTTGACCTGAGCCAGACAAAATATTTAAATGATTAAGGCGCTGTTTTGAGGAGGTGGCCTCCCTGGGTGGGGGGTGCATCTGAGCCAAAAGCTCCAATGCCCAAAGAGTGGTCCCACGGTGGCAAAGGCTGCCCCACAGTCTTACACCACCATGGGAGGGATTACCTCTCCCTCATATTATTGGGCATGCATCCTTGGCACTCACAAAGGAAATTTCTAACTTCCCCTGAAAGTCTAAATGAACCACATACACTGGTTCTCAGTCAACTGTACTAGTTACATCCTCAAAGAATTTCAACAGATTCATCAAGCGTGATTTCCTTTTTGTAAATCCATTCTGACTTTGTCCGATTCTACCACTGTATTCCAACTGCTGAGTTATGAAGTCCTTGATAATGGACTCTAGCAACTTCCCAAGTACTGACGTTAGGCCCACTGTTCTTCCTCCCTCCCTTTTGAATAACGGACTTACATTAGCTACCTTTCAATCTGTAGGAACTCGTCCAGAGTCCAAAGAATTTTGGAAAATAGCCACCAAAGGATCTACTATTTCCAAGGCCACTTCCTTACATACTCTGGGATGAAGATTATCAGACCCTGAAAATTTATCCACTTTCAATCCCATAAATTTCCCCAAAACCATTTTTCTACTAATGCTGATTTCCTTCAGCTCCTCGCTAAAACTTGTTTCTCTCAGAACTTCTGGTACAAAGAACAACACAGCACGGGAAACAGGCCCTTCGGCCCAATGAGCCCGTGCCGCCATTTTAACATTATAAGCGCCCTCCTTCACCCGTGACCTTTGTCTACACCTATTGGGGAAGATTGAGGGAAGACTAATTTAGCGACAATTTGTTACACCAATCAGCCTAAGAGCATGTTTTTGGGATGTGGGAGGAAACCGGAGCACCTGGAGAAAACCCACGCAATCGCGGGGAGAATGTGCAAACTCCCGCAGACACCGGCCCAAATCCATGTATCTGCACAGCAGTGATAGTCACTGAGCTGTCACGTTGCCCGTCAGATGGTCCAGTTTAAGCGTACAGTAACAACACGAAGCACGAGGCAACTCTCGAAACAACATCCAAGAGCAGCCCTCCTACAACCCACCACGTGTATGCCCCTTGTTGGTCAACAAGGCTGACCGAATGCCCTGTGAAGTAAAAGAAAAGACATCAATAAACATGCAAAACTTAGACAGACATGTACGGAATCCCCAGAAGCGCAAACATAAAGCAAGTGAGCTATGAAATATGTTGAAGGTCCATAGGAATCTATTGATTCCCAGGGACGTCCCAAAGCTCTTGATCTTTATTTAGAAAAGTCTCCTTTATCCCTCCAACTGTAGTCCACTCATGTGCCTGTCTAAGTAAGTCTTAAACAACCCCAGCGTGCCTGCCTCCACCACCCTACTTAGCAGTGCATTCCAAGCCCCACCACCCTCTGTGTGAAAAACCTCCCTCTAACATCCGAGTTATACCTCGCCCCCTTCACCCTAAGCCCGTGGCCCCTCGTAGTTATTGTATCCAACCTAGGAAAAAGCTTACCACTGTTCACTCTATCTACACCCTTCATAATCTTATTCACCTCTATTAGATCTCCCCTCATTCTCCGCCTTTCTAAGGAGAACAGCCCCAATTTGCCCAATCTTTCCTCGTAGCTCAGACTTTCCATACCAGGCAACATCCTGGTAAACCTCCTCTGCACTCTCTCCAGGGTCTCCACGTCCTTCCGGTAGTAAGGCGAACAGAACTGGACGCAGTACTCCAAATGCGGGCGAACCAACGTTCTATATAACTACAACATTAAACGCCAGCTTTTATACTCTATACCCCTCCATATAAAGGCAAGCAAACCATAGGCCTTCTTCGTCACCTTCTCCACCTGTACTGCCACCTTCAAGGACTTGTGTACTTGCACCCCCAGGTCCCTCTGCTCGACAGACTGGACGGGCTGATTGTGGACAAGTCCCCAGGACCGGATGGAATGCATCCGAGGGTTCTGAGAAATGGCGGAGGTTATAGTGGATGCCTTGGTGGTTATTTTCCAGACATCGCTGGATTCCGGGGAAGTGCCGGAAGATTGGAAAACGGCTAATGTTACACCGTTGTTTAAGAAGGGTGCCAGGCAAAAGGTGGGGAATTATAGGCCGGTTAGTTTAACGTCTGTGGTAGGTAAAATGTTAGAATCCGTCATCAAGGAGGAAATTGCGAGGCATCTTGAAGGGAATTGCTTGATAGGGCAGACGCAACACGGTTTCATTAAAGGGAAGTCGTGTCTGACAAATTTACTGGAGTTCTATGAGGATGTGTCCAGGGCAGTGGATAGAGGAGAGCCGGTGGATGTGGTCTTTCTGGATTTTCAGAAGGCGTTTGACAAGGTACCTCACAAGAGGTTATTGCAGAAGGTCAGGGGACATGGAGTTGGGGGTAGGGTGTTAGCGTGGATAGAGGATTGGTTGTCAAATAGGAGGCAGAGAGTGGGGGTCAATGGGTGCTATTCGGATTGGTGACTAGTGGGGTGCCCCAGGGGTCGGTGCTGGGGCCTCAGCTATTTACCATTTATATAGATGATCTGGAGGAGGGAACCGAGTGCAGGGTGTCGAAATTTGCTGATGACACCAAGATTGGGGGAAAGGCAAATTGTGCGGAGGGTGTGGAGAGTCTGCAGAAGGATCTAGATAGGCTGGGCGAATGGGCCAGGAAATGGCAAATGGAATTTAATGTTGGCAAGTGTGAGGTGGTCCACTTTGGTAGGAAGAATGGTAGGAAGGACTATTACTTACGTGGCGAAAAACTGCAGCAGGCGACGGTGCAGAGGGACCTCGGGGTCCTTGTGCATGAGTCGCAAAAACCCAGCTTGCAGGTGCAGCAGGTGGTCAGGAAGGCGAATGGGATGCTGGCCTTCATAGCGAGGGGGATTGAATATAAAAGTAGGGAGGTCCTGCTGCAGCTGTATAGGGCATTGGTGAGGCCGCAGCTGGAGTACTGTGTGCAGTTTTGGGTGCCGCACCTGCGCAAGGATATTTTGGCCCTGGAGGGAGTGCAGAGGAGGTTTACTAGGCTGATACCAGAGTTGAGGGGATTGAGCTACGAGGAGAGGCTGAATAAACTAGGCTTGTACTCGTTAGAGTTTAGAAGAATGAGGGGAGATCTCATTGAGACGTATAAGATGATGAATGGGATGGATAGGATAGAGGTGGAGAGACTCTTCCCGCTCAAAAAAGACAGTAGGACTAGGGGGCACAGCCTCAGGATAAAGGGGAGGCGGTTTAGAACGGAGTTGAGGAGGAACTTCTTCACTCAAAGGGTGGTGAATCTCTGGAATTCTCTGCCCGTTGAAGTGGTGGAGTCTGCCTCACTATATATTTTTAAGAAGCGGGTTGATGGGTTCTTGATAAGAGAGGGGATTAAGGGTTATGGGGAGAGGGCGGAAAAGTGGAACTGAGCCACGACAGATCAGCCATGATCTTATTGAATGGCGGGGCAGGCTCGAAGGGCTAGATGGCCTACTCCTGCTCCTATTTCTTATGTTCTTATGTTCTTATTTCTATACTCTTAATAGGCCTACCATTTATCGTGTAACTCCCCCCTACATATTTTTTCCAAAATGCATCACCTTGCATTTATCTAGATTAAATTCCATCTGCCATTTCTCTGCCCAATATACCAGCCTATCTATATCCCGCTGTATTGCCTCACACTGCTCCTCACTATCAGCAAGTCCAGCCATCTTCGTATCATCTGCAAACTTGCTGATCACACCACTTACTCCCTCTTCCAAGTCATTTGTGTATATTACAAATAACAAAGGTCCCAGTACCGAGCCCTGCGGCACACCACTAGTTACAGACCTCCAGCTAGAAAAGGACCCTTCCACTACTACAGTACATTATCCAAGTCTTCTTTTATGAAGACTGAAGCAAAGTTTGAATTATCTCCTCAGCCATTTCTTTATTCCCTGTTATGAATTCTCCCATTTCTGACTGTAAAGGGCCTACGTTTGTTTCCTCAATCTTTTTCTCTTGACAGCCCTTGCCATTTTCCAGCATACAATGGAAAGTTTATCACAGAGCATCCCTAACATAGTGGTTTATCGAGATGATGTCCTGATTACAGCAGCCTCACTGGAGGAACACAGCTTAAACTTAGAGGAAGTTTTGAGAATATTTAAAGAAGTGAGCATCTGTTTGAAATGAGAGAAATGCATTTTCCAGGTGGAAGAAGTTACAAACCTAGATTTCAAGGTAAACACTAAAGGCCTGCTTCCTTTGGAGGATGAAAAAAAACCATTAAGGAAATACCACAGCCTAAAAATGAAGTTAAAATCATTCCTAGGAATGGTGAATTATTATGGCAAATTCTTACAATTTATGTCTGCAATCTTAGCCCCGTTTCACCAGCTTTTGAAGAAGCATCAGCATTGGAAATGGGGAAAAGCCCAGATTGAAGCATTTACCAAAGTAAAGTCGGCCTTACAGTCGTCTGCACTGTTTGTACACTTTGATCCAACCAAACTATTGGTAGTTACCCGTAATGCATCACCACATGGAGTGGGAGCAGTTTTGTCCCACAGAATTCCTGATGGAATAGAAGGTCTTTGGGTCAAGAACATTATCAAACACAGAAAAAAAGTATTCTCAAATAGAGAAAGAAAGGCTGGTGGCAATATATGTAGCAAAGATGTCTCATCAAGATATATATGGTAGATATTACTGTATCACTTCACAAGCCATAGTTGGTTTATCCTATGAGGATAAGCCAGTGCCACCAACTGCCTCTGTGAGGGTACAGAGATGGGCTCTGTGGTTAGCTGTGTACAGCTACTTATTCCAGCATTAATCAGGGATGCAAGTATCAAATCTAGATGCAGTCAGCTGCTTACCACAGACAGTACCTTCACCACTGGTCCCACAAAAAATAGTGTAGGTGCTGCACGTGATAGAGACTTTACTGGTCTCCGCTACCCATATAAAAACTTGGACCAAAAGGGACCCACTGTTATCAAAAGTTAAGAGGTTGGAGATACAAGGATAGCAATATGATAAATCAGAGCAACTGAAACCTTACCAGCAGCATAGGATGTAGATAACATGTGAGGACGGTGTGTTATTGTGGGGACTTGTGTAATAATGCCAGTCCAATGATGACAGCTTTTATTACAGGAATTGCAGGATACACACCCTGAAGAAAACAGGATGAAAGCACTCGCCTGAAGTTATATTTGGTGGCTGGGCATCGATAAAGAAATTGAAAGAATGGTCAGCTAGTGCCCGACTTGTGAAGCCCAACACGCATTGCCACCATCGGCATATATGTATACTTGGGAGTGGCCTGGTTGGCCGTGATCAAGACTGCACATAGACTTCGCAGGATATATGTTCCTCGTTCTGGATGATGAACATTCTAAATGGTTAGATGTCTAATTGATGACGTCTACAACGGCCACAACCGTAACTGACAAATTTTTGTCATGCATGGCATCCCAGGGGTCTTATTATCAGATAATGGCACAGCATTTAAAGCGGAGGTGTTTTGGAAATTTTAAGTCAAATGGTATTTGCCATGTTCCGTCAGCACTTTGCCACCCAGCTTCCAATGGTTTAGCAGAATGAGCTGTACAAACGTTCAAACATTTATGAAGAAACAGGTTAATAGGCCAGTGCCTTTACGTTTAGCAAGTTTCTGGTTGCCATACAATACCACACAATGTGATCACAAGGGTCACGTCATGCCAGCTGAATTATTAATGGGACGCTGCTTCCAGACACGCTTGGATTTGGTATTTCCAGATTTGGCAGAGAGAGTGGACGTTAGACAAGCCTCCCCAAAACAAAAGGACAGAGTTTTCCAAGTTGATAATTTAGTTCTGCCAGGAATTTTGCTGTGGAGATGCGGGCGTTGGACTGGGGTAAACACGGTAAGAAGTCTCACAACACCAGGTTAAAGTCCAACAGGTTTATTTATAGCAAACACCACTAGCTTTCGGAACTGGCTGTTTCTTTATCAGGTGGTTGGGAGTACCCACCTGACAAAGAAATAGAGTGGATCAACAGGCGTTCCTGTGGTAGACCCATGTTATCAGTTACTGATACAGCGATTCCTGTTATAGATGTGGTACTGGGCAAACCAGTGGTTTCCGTAGCCGAAGAGGAGGATCTCGACCCCGGATTGATGAGTTTGCCGTTTGCAACTATCCGCACAGATTCATCACTCACCAAAGATCATAGTACCGAATGAGACATTACTCCAGGATCCAGAAGTCTCCTGACCAACTGAACATGCAATGGGTTTTCCCCGCGGTGTCCCTGATGTCTTGTTGTGATATTAAATTCTATGTTTAATGATGTCCCTTTTGTTTCATTCATAGGTGAACTCAGGAGTCGGGGGGGGGAGGAGGAGTGTGGTAGCGTGGCCTTTTTAAGGAAGTGATCCGTGAGGGCCACGTGATCAGGCCGGGCCTTATGGACAGGCAGTGTAAGAAGTCGAGACAATTCGGTGCAAGGGCATGTGTCCTGGTTCAGAGAGGAACCTTAGTTGAAGCCAGGGAGGTGGAGAGAGTAGACTTGTATTCAGTTCTATCAGTCCCTTGTGTGTACATATATAAATATTGCTGATAATAAACCCTTTATAATTTGAAGCTGCAATAAGTCATCTTTGAAGTTGTGACAAGGGCCAACATCATCAATAATACTATAACTTTTTAAATGCATCCAAACCATTATAATTATGTGTTGATTGTACATTACCTGTTTCATCGGAAGATTTTGTGTTCCCATCATATACCACACAATACTTTACACACTCAAGGTCTATATCCTGTGGTAGCAAATAATTGTCATCCTCATCCTGTAAAGCAATATTAATGACAAAATTATTTGTATAAAATATAAATCCATTTGGGAAATGTAGGGAACACAAGTAACATCACATTGCACCATTCCGAGGGCCTAATATTTCAATTGAGACAAAAGACCTTGAGCACAATCAAGGTATAAAGCTAACAATATCTGGCTGTTTCAGACTGGAACCAGACATTAATAAAGGGACTTAAAAATATATTTAAACATTTAGACATCACGGGGCATATTTTAATATTCTGACATGCTGGGAATGGGACGGTCACAAGAAGGTCTTCTTACAAAGCAGATCCTTAATTATATTTTACCATGAGACTACACAATCCTCAAAGATTGGACTTAGTTAATGAGAAAGCAAACTCCACTAGTACATTTTCCTAATTTATAATTTCTTACTCTGATCTTCATTTAGTTATATGGAATGCTATGGGCGCAATCTTATTTGCCGTTCATACCACACTCCTGCTGCAGTGAGGTTGGAGAATTTGGTACCAGCCAAATCTCTACTCACTGAAGCAGGAAGGGAAAATCCCACGAGCGTGAACAACCTTAACATTCCGACCTTCACCTTTGAATTCCGTCACTTAAAATAGAACTTAAGGAAAAGGGCAGGAGTAGATCATGAAGCCCAGTGAGATGGCTTCATCGTTAAACAGATCATGGCTGATCTTCAGCCTTAACTTCATCTTCCCATACTATCCCCACGTTCCTTGCTTCCCTTAGTGTCTAAATACCTACCAGTCTTGATCTTGAATTTGGTCAATGACTGATCATCCCCAGCCTTCTGGGGTAGGGAACTCCAGAGAATCACAACCCTCTGCATGAAGAACGTTTTCCTCAATCAAGTCTGAAACGACCATACTCTTATCCAGAAATTATAATCCGCTCTTTTGTACTGTCCAGCCGGAGCAGAAGGTTTTCCTTGTTTATAACAAGGATTTTACACTGCTTGTGCAGGGATGCACCCGACCTGGGAGCATGCCCCGATGTCATCTCACACTCGTGCAATATTTTGGTTGGCAGGCACATGCATGTTGGAAGCACACCCGCTGATGATTAAGCAGGCAACTTAGTCTATTAAGAGGCCAACTGAACACCATTTTACAAGGCCCATCTGCTTTTACAGTTGGCTGGAGGGCTGATTGGCCAGACAGCCTTTACGTTTTATCTCCAACCTCAAACCAGAGCAGGATGAAGTAGAAGAACATAAGAAATAGGAGCAGGAGTAGGCCATCTAGCCCCTCGAGCCTGCTCTGCCATTCAATAAGATCATGGCTGATCTGAAGTGGCTCAGATCCACTTTCCCACTTTCTCCCCATAACCCTTAATTCCCTTGCCTGTCAAAAACCTATCTACCTGTGACTTAAATATATTTAGTGAGGTAGCCTCCACCACTTCAACGGGCAGAGAATTCCAGAGATTCACCACACTTTGAGTGAAGAAGCTCCTCCTCAACTCCGTTCCAAACTTACCCCCCCCTTATCTTGAGGCTGTGCCCTCTAGTCCTGCTGTCCTTTCTGAGCGGGAAGAACCTCTCTACCTCTACCCTATCCATCCCTTTCATTATCTTATACGTCTCTATAAGAGCCCCCCTCATCCTTCTAAACTCCAACGAGTACAGACCCAGTCTATTTAATCTCTCTTCATAGTCTAACCCCCTCATCTCCGGTATCAGCCTAGTGAACCTCCTCTGCACTCCCTCCAAGGCCAAAATATCCTTGCGCAAGTGCGGTGACCAAAACTGCACACAGTACTCCAGCTGCAGCCTCACCAGTGCCCTGTACAGTTGCAGCAAGACCTCCCTGCTTTTATATTCTATCCCCCTCGCTATAAAGGCCAGCATCCCATTCGCTTTCTTGATCACCTGCTGCACCTGCAGACTGGGTTTTTGCGACTCATGCACAAGGACCCCCAGGTCCCTCTGCACCGTAGCATGCTGCAGCTTTTCACCCTTTAAATAGTAATCCCTCCTACTATTATTTCTGCCAATCTGGATAACCTCACACTTGCTAACATTGTACTCCATCTGCCAGGTCCTCGCCCACCCGCTCAGCCTATCCAGATCCCTCTGCAGACTTTCCACACCCTCCGCACAATTTGCTTTTCCACTCATCTTTGTGTCATCAGCAAATTTCGTCACCCTACACTCAGCCCCCTCCTCCAGAGCATCTATCTAAATGGTAACGGATCCCTGCGGCACTCCACTAGTCACCAACCGCCAATCAGAATAGCACCCATTGATACCAACTCTCTGCCTCCTATTAGACAGTAAAAAGTCTGACAACACCAGGTTTTAGTCCAACCTATTTATTTGATAATATTCTCACAAGCTTTCGAGGGGACAGCCTCTTCGTCAGGTGAATGGAGAGTTCTGGCCTCAGACAGAGCATTTAAAGCACAGACAGTTTAGAGATTACTGATTAAAATGCGAATCCTTACACCTAACCTGCTGTTCAAGACCTGAAGTGGCTGACAATGTGAGTGGAAGGAGCACTGATCACAGGTTAAAGAGATGTGTATTGTCTCCAGACAGTACAGTAAGTGAGGTTTTGCAAACCCAGGCAAGTCACGGGGGTTACAGATAGTGCGACATGAACCCAAGATCCCTGTTGAGACCGTCCTCATGTGTGCGGAACTTGGCTATCAGTCTCTGCTCAGCGACTCTGCGCTGTCGTGTGTCGTGAAGGCCGCCTTGGAGAATGCTTAGACAACCAATCCTCTATCCACACTAAACAACCAATCCTCTATCCACGCTATCAGGGCTGAAATGAAATTTCAGAGGTTGTCTGGGGACTGAGGTTTGTGTTTGAATGTGCTGCCTAGACAGTGTTTGTAGTCCTTCTGCTATCACAATTTATTTTTTACATATCTGTAGCTTCTTGAGACAGCTTCGTAATGGCTGCCCCCTGATGGAACCCATTAGAATTACCATCCCACACCCTCTCTGTTGTCAGTGCCCATGCTCTTCACATTGCCCTGGCAGGGCTGAGCCTTTCCCAACTTGTGTTTCACGCTGACTGCTTGTTAATTGACAAGCCAGCGCAAAATTATGTTCTGGGGCTGATCGCAGCCGGAAGCGCATTTTGTGCCTTCTTCCAGACCCGCTGAGTGCGCATGTCTGACAGACAAAAACTAAGCTCGAACCCCTGTGTGTCTGTGTTGACCTGTGGTCATTTGTATTGTATTTGTGCATGACATATTGTGGACCTTGATGATTTTCAGACACATCTTTGTGAATAGACTCATAGAATTCCTACAGTGCAGAAGGAAGCCGTTCAATCCATTGAGCCTGCACAGCAACAATCCCACCCAGACCCTATCCCTGTAACCCCATGTATTTACCCTGCTAGTCCCCTTGACACTAAGGGACAATTTAGCATTGGTTAGGCCAATCAACCTAACCTGCGCATCTTTGGACTGTGGGAGGAAACTGGAGCATGTGGAGTAAACCCACGCAGACTCAGAGAGAGAATATGCAAACTCCATACAGGCAGTCGCTGAAGGTCAGAATTGAATTCGGGTCCCTGGCGCTGTGAGGCAGCAGTGCTAACGACCGTGCCACCCATAAATACTTGGCTTTCACTAGATTTCAGCTAGGTTCAGTAGTGGCACACTTCCTTCAGCATCAGAAGGTCACCAAATCAAGCCCCACTGCAGGCCCAAAGCACATTTCTATGTTGGCGCTTCCAATTTGTACTGAGATATTTGGATGAAAATTTAAACTTAGGCCTGTGTGTTGGGGTGGACACAGGACACCTTAGGAGTTCTTCTGGTTTTCTGGAAAAATCTCCTTTCGCAATTAATACCATTAATCATAGGGTGGAATTTTCCAGCACTCCCTTCACCTCTCCTGCTGCCAGGTTGTCCAGTCCTGCCAAAGTCAATGGCCTTTTGACTGGGCTGCAAAATGTCCCGTGGCAGGTTCCACCATGGTGGAGTCAGAAAATTCAAGCCATGGTAACTGCTTAGTCATGTGTTCGTTGTTTGTAGGACATTGCTACGGGCCAGTTGATTGCCTTGTTTGTCCACTAAATTTCAAACGTAATCCATTGAAATATCTCAACTTGCTTTACAAAATAAAATTTGGAAACAGGTTAAACAAACTGTTTCACATTGCTATTATGCCGTAGCTACGTGAGTAGTATTTTCCAATAATAGGATGCTGCCGTGAATCGAAATAGACATTCTGTCTACCACAAAATCGAGAGGAACATTGTTTATGAATTTGAGATATCATAAGATGGATGCGTTATACAAATTATTTCTTCTTCTATCACCAAAAAGAAAAATGTTACCCTTTTTGCTCTCTTGGCTGTTATCACGTGACTTTCATCGTATTCAGGTTTGGTTCGTACATCTGTAACAAATTTTAAAAAGCTATGTTGAGTATGTATTTATATTACAATGACAAAAGATTTGCAAGTTCATTCTAAATCCCTACAGTGCAGAAAAAGGCCATTTGGCACATCAAGCCTGCACTGACAACAATCCCACCCAGGCCATATTCACATAACTCCATGTATTTACACTACCCATTGCCTTGACACTAAGGAGCAATTTACCATGACCAATCCTCCACCTAACCGGCACATCTTTGGACTGTGGAAGGAAGCAGGAGCACCTGGAGGAAACCCACGCAGACGCAGGGAGAATGTGCAAACCCAAGGCCAGAATCGAACCTGGGTCCTTGGCGCTGTGAGTCTACAGTGCTAACCACTGTACCACCAGGCCACCTTAAAAAAGACATGAGATGAAGAAAAGTCATATGGACTTGAAACGCTATTTACCATTTATATAGATGATCTGGAGGAGGGAACCGAGTGTATGGTGTCGAAATTTGCTGATGACACCAAGATTGGTGGAACGGCAAATTGCGCGGAGGGTGTGGAGACTCTGCAGAAGGATCTAGATAGGCTGGGCGAATGGGCCAGGAAATGGCAAATGGAATTTTATGTTGGCAAGTGTGAGGTGGTCCACTTTGGTAGGAATAACGGTAGGAAAGACTATTACTTACGTGGCGAAAAACTGCAGCAGGCAACGGTGCAGAGGGACCTCGGGGTCCTTGTGCATGAGTCGCAAAAACCCAGCCTGCAGGTGCAGCAGGTGGTCAGGAAGGCGAATGGGATGCTGGCCTTCATAGCGAGGGGGATTGAATATAAAAGTAGGGAGGTCTTGCTGCGGCTGTATAGGGCATTGGTGAGGCCGCAGCTGGAGTACTGTGTGCAGTTTTGGGCGCCGCACTTACGCAAGGATATTTTGGCCTTGGAGGGAGTGCAGAGGAGGTTTACTAGGCTGATACCGGAGTTGAGGGGGTTGAGCTATGAGGAGAGGCTGAATAAACTAGGCTTGTACTCGTTAGAGTTTAGAAGAATGAGGGGAGATCTCATTGAGACGTATAAGATGATGAATGGGATGGATAGGATAGAGGTGGAGAGACTCTTCCTGATTAGAAAGGACAGTAGGACTAGGGGGCACAGCCTCAAGATAAAGGGGGAGCGGTTTAGAACGGAGTTGAGGAGGAACTTCTTCACTCAAAGGGTGGTGAATCTCTGGAATTCTCTGCCCATTGAGGTAGTGGAGGCTGCCTCGCTAAATATTTTTAAGACGCGGGTTGATGGGTTTTTGATAAGCGAGGGGATTACGGGTTATGGGGAGAGGGCGGGAATGTGGAACTGAGCCACGACAGATCAGCCATGATCTTATTGAATGGCGGGGCAGGCTCAAAGGGCTAGCTGGCCTACTCCTGCTCCTATTTCTTATGTTCTTATGTTAACCCTATCTCCTCTCTCCACTGAAGCTGCCAGACCTGCTGAGTTTCTGGAGCATTTTCTGTTTTTGATTGACTCCATCGTCTGCAGCATTTTGCTTTTAGTTTATTATTAATGAGATGCTTTATTTGTTCCTAAAAAATCTAAGATTTAGAAATTTATAATGTAAAGCTCCTGCAGCATTGTTCATGGTTTATGAATACAGCTTTCTGTAAGTTATATTTGTTGCTATCTGTGTGTTTTTTTAATGATGTGGAGATGGACTGGATGGACCCAATAAGAAGTCTCACAACACCAGGTTAAAGTCCAACAGGTTTACTTGGAATCACGAGCTTTTAGAGCACTGCTCCTTCCTCAGCTGAATGTTTTTTTTATTGCCAAACACAATTGTTTTAACATTTGTGTAGATTCCTTTTATGGAAGTAGTATTTGGAGGTGGGCACTAAGCCTAGGTTCTCATTTTGCTTGTTGTGATTCGGATTATAGATTGCTTTTATAACAGTGTCACACCTCAAAACACACAGTGTATCATCAAAGTTCCTGGTTTACAATTCAGGAAAAGTCAAATTGTTTTCATCACATCTTATTCTTGAATTTTTAACCAATGCTTTGGACGTTAAATGTCAGCACTAAGCCCTCATATTGCAAAAGTAAATACATAGCCTTTATTATATGTAGATGCCAGCATATCTCCTGTTCTAATTTTCAAGGTCAGTTAGAAGTGTGTCATAGAAAAGTGTGACTCGGAGACATACTCCACATCTACAAGCGGATGGACCTCAGTTTAACATCATATCCAAATATCTTAGTCCTGTACCTGGCAGGTGAGAGTCACTGATCAGGCAGTGGACGAGCCTAGCCCATTGCACTTCGGGTGTGCTGATGCCTGTGATGGATGTTTGCCAAACTAGGATAGAGTCAATGGTCAGGGTGGCCGATGAGGTTAAACCAATACATCACCTGATGCAGTTTTTCAAAGCCATCTTGGCTTTTTGGCAAAGATGACGTTTTAGATGAAATAGAGGACGGGGTGCAACACCTTATCCTGTCAGCTTCGATCTTGTTTGATCAAGCCCAAAATGGTAATCAATGTCTTGTCAACTTGGGTCTTGTTTGTCCCTCTCTTGGGGAGCATGAAATTGGGAATCTGAAATTTTTTAGATGGAATAAACAAGTGTGAACCTAGATAATGTAGTCAGAGCCTGGAGTGGGGCTTGAATCTGACATTTACATGAAGTGTATGCTATTGTAATAAAAATGAAATATTTGCAACTAGTTTTGATTTATTGATAATGCCTTTAAAGCCAGTCTCTGAGCACAAACAGTTTGGAAAAAAGACCAGTGGGCACAGAGGTTTAGAACACAGGGCTTGAAGGAGAATCCAAAACTAAGCTATGGGATGGGAATTTATAAACGAAGATAATGATTTAGGAAAAATGTTGCAGTCTGTAAGGTAATGAAAGTTGGCAAAGGCAAAGTTGATGAGAGAGCTGGTGGCAGACAGGATGTAGTGGGGGGAGCTTTAGACGCATTGGAATTAGTGCAGCTCAGAGTACAAGTGAAAATGAGGTAAGAGTGAAAGCTGTTGATGCCAGGGATATGAAGATAGCCTTGGCATTAACTAGGATATTGGTTTTTATATCTAGGAATCAACATGACAAGTCGGATAATAGACACGATTACATCATAAATTAAGGCATTGGTGACTTTCACTTGTGCAATCACAGGGCTGCGGATAGGTAGGAAATGAACTGAAGAGATTTGAACGTGGAATTGTGGGAGAAATATCATCAGGGTAGTAATGACACATTTAAAAACTTAGCAATGAAGGACCAATACCAAGATTGAAAGTTGAATCCAATTGTTGGGAGCAATCTTACTGGCTCGTCATGCCAGTCAATTGACTCAGGAAAGGTGCGACGTTGCTTCCAATAATCTGGAACGCTATCGTCCATGTTAACTTAGCCCTCTCGCCAGTCGAGGTCCTGCCCAGCAAGGACCACAGATGTTCCCCACAATGGGGACCAGGTATGATAACCTCACCAGGGAGATTGGAGGCCATTGTAGCCCCCAGGTGTTCGGGGGCAGCACCGGGCAGTGTCCCGGGACATTGCAGTCTTGGCATTGCCAGCCTGGCACTGTCCATTGGGCAATGTCCATCTGGATGAAGGAGGGTGGGGAGGAGGGCTGGGGAGAAGTGATCAATCTCCCAGTATACTATGTACACACAGTATACTGGGAGATTGGGGCATGTGCGCAATGACCTCAGTATTGCGCAGAGTACCATAAATTCCCATTACTTACCTTGCTGAAAAAAAGACAAGAAACCTCCTGCTTTCTTGCCCATTTTACAAAATTCCACCCAACGTATTTCCCTTTCCTTTAACTCAATTTTGTTTTAGTAGGCAGGATTTTCTGTCCATTCCCACTGGCGGGATCTTCAGGTCTGGAAGGTCATTTTAGATCTAATATTGTGCAATGAGAAACAGCTAATTAATCATCTTGATGTAAAAGGAACTTTGTGGAAGAATGACCATAACATGAAGAATTTTACATGAAGTTTATGTGTAATGCAGTTCAATCTGAAACTGTGGTCTTTCATTCAAACCAAGAGAAACTACAAAAGTATGAGGGGCAGGTTGACAGAGGTAGATTCGTTCCAGCCAGAACAAGGATTGAACCTCAATACGTTGGTACCAATCTAATTCATGTCAGCAACCTACCACATGGTAAGTTGTCGCATAAAGTTAAATCTCACGGGATCCAGGGTGAGGTATTTAAATGGATACAAAATTGGCTTCTTGACAGAAGCCAGAGTGTGGTTGTTGAGAGTTGTTTTTCAAACTGGAGGCCTGTGACCAGCGGTGTGCCTCAGGGATCAGTGCTGGGCCCTCTGTTATTTGTCAGTTATATTAATGATTTGGATGAGAATATAGGAGGCATGGTTAGTAAGTTTGCAGATGACATTAAGACACTAAGTGGCACAGTGGACAGTGAAGAAAGTTATCTCCAATTGCAACGGGATCTTGATCAATTGGGCCAAATGGCAGTTGGAGTTTAACTTAGACAAATGCGAAGTGACGCATTTTGATAGATTGAACCAGGGCAGGACTTACTCAGTTAATGGTAGGGCACTGGGGAGAGTTACAGAACAAAGATTGAGGGGTATACAGGTTCATAACTTTTTGAAAGTGGAGTCACAGGTGGACAGAGTGGTGAAGAAGGCATTCAGCATGCTTGGTTTCATCGGTCAGAACATTGAATACAGGAGTTGGAATGTTTGTTGAAGTTGCACACTTGGAATACTGTGTGCAATTCTGGTCATTCTACAATAGAAAGGATATTATTAAACTAGAAAGAGTGCAGAGAAGATTTACTAGAATACTACTGGGACTTGATGGATTGAGTTACAAGGAAAGGCTGGAACTTTTTCTCTGGAGCGTAGGAGGCTAAGGGTGATCTTATAGAGATCCATAAAATAATGAGGGACACAGACCAGCTAGATAGTCAATACCATTTCCCAAAGATTGGGGAGTCTAAAACTAGAGGACATAGGTTTAAGGTGAGAGGGGAGAGATACAAAAGTGTCCAGAGGGGCAATTTTTTCACAGACAGAGGGTGAGTGTCTGGAACAAGTTGACAGAGGTAGTAGTAAAAGCAGGTACAATTTTGTCTTTTGAAAAGCATTTAGATAGTTACATGGATATGATGGGTATAGACGGATATGGACCGAATGCGGTCAACTGGGATTAGTTTAGGAGTTTAAAAAAAAGGTGGCATGGACAAGTTGGGCCAAAGGGCCTGTTTCCATGCTGTAAACCTCTATGACTCTGACTCTATGAGCTGTCCAGCCAACTGGCCTCTCAACAAGGCAGAATTGCTGTGGATTTGCATGCATGTTGTAGATGGCACATTTGATGGTAGAGCATCCAATTTTCTTTCCCTGCTGACTAGGAATTTCTCCCACTCATAGTGCCGGCTCTTGGCCTAAGTTGGTAGGATTTATCTATTGATAAATCAATCTGTTTGACCAATAACGAACCCATCTTCCTTGGTCCTTAACTCCTGAAGTGAAAATTAAAGAGTGAACTTTTAACTCAGAGGCTGGGACATTACTGCTGTGACACAACACCTGCTCCAGCCTTTAAAATCTCCTTCAATTTACGATGTAATGTTCCAAATGGGGATGGGGATCATACTAAATTTCTGCTTGGAGATAGGCCCACGTGATCTGGTTATCCTGGGGAAAGAACCCCAAGCTGAAGCCTTTTGAAAAATCAAGTTACAGATTTTACATCTTGGCACAGCAAAAAATAACAGCTGCTATGTGGCAACAGAGACACAAGAGACTTACAGAGAGTGAGGGAAGTGGATACTGCTGTGAAGAATAGAAAAAAATTGCTTTTGCATTAGCAATCAAGCAGGAAGCTGGTTGTCTGTTTGAAGAGGAGAGGATGGGACAGACAGAACTTTTGCAGATGTAAGGAACGAAGAATCGCTCTGGTGGACCTTGCTGGTGAAAAGAATGTTGATAGGACAAGAAAAGAAACAAATACATGAAAGATGAGCCTAAATCAATCATGTTGCTGACTGCAAGCAAAAAGAAAATAAAAAATGAAACAGGCAATGGAAACAAAATGGACACCAAGATTATGGTCTACTTCCCTTTGAATTTGTAAAACTAACCAATAGCCATTTGGTAGCATAGAACTTGAGGATTGCTAAAAAAAAATGCAATCAAAGTTTTTTTGTCTTGCATCTAAGAGGATAGCTCGCAAGAAATTTCCAACAGTAAGGGAGGAACAATACCCCCACCAATTAATCAGCACGCTCATCTCATACAGTATAAATTGTTGTTCCCCGCCTTACTGTTGAAAATATCTTACTAATTATTTAGATGAGTGCAAGATGAAAAACCTCAACAGCATGTCTCTTTTTTTTTCAGGAAGACTAATTTGTGCTGTTCAATCTCTCTTGTCTTTCATATCATCACTGACTTTATTTTTCTCCTTGTTCTCCAATCCCTTAGCTTAAAATCTATGACATTTTGACTTTTCTGGGTTCTGATGAAAGGACACAGGCCTGAAACATTAACCCAATTTCTCTCCACAGATGCTGCCATAACCTGCTGAGTATTTATGGCATTTTCTGTTTTTAGGCCAAAGATAGATTCTTGGAGAACATTAGTAATGTTCTGACAGCAGAGAAGCCATTGAAAGTGGTTATGACTCGATAGATAGGGTGCATTGCTATTCGATAACCACAGTGAAGTGAGAGGTAATGATGAAGAACGACGTGCATCAAGAGCTGACAAGTTGGATGAGAAGGGATATTGTTATAATCCAGCTCAGAAACTCCAATGTGTTTCATGAAGTCCGCCTGGATCATACGTTTTGCAATTTGAATTTGGCTGGGGTAAGCATGAGATGCTTTACTTCAGGTATGATTCAAATGACCCACTCGGGAGCTTTTATCAAGCGATGTTTATTTAAGAATTCAGTTAACATACAGAAAGAAGAATAGCAATAACCTTTACCAATTACAAACAAGAAAATAAAACAACCATAACCTGGTGGCAGAGTGGTTAGCCCTGCTGCCTCACACCATCAGGCACCCAGGTTCGATTTCTGGCTTGAGTCATTCCCTATGCAGAGTCTGCACATATTCCCGTGTCTGCGTGAGTTTCCTCCGGGTGCTCCGGTTTCCTCCCACACTCCAAAGACGTGTAGGTTAGGTGAATTGGCCATTTAAATTGCCCCTTAGTGTCAGGGGATTAGCAGGGTAACTATATGGGATTACAATGAGAGGCCTGGGTGGGATTGTTGTTGGCGCAGACTTAATAAACTGAATGGCTTCCTTCTGCATTGCAGGGATTCTATGATATTGTGTAAACCATAGCAACTAAATAAGATGTTCCAACCAAACAAAAATATAAACCTACCCCGTCACAGGTTTAACACAGAAAACAAGGATGCTTATGTGATGCTGGAACTTAGTCCTTTGGTTGGATTCTGCAGCTTTTTTGACACACACGAGCTTGAAATCAGAACAGCAAGTCAAAACACCAGAGCAAAAAAAAAGAGACAGAACACTGCATCCAATCTTTTCACGAAAACAGCAACCAGCAGTCCAAAATGAAAGTGAAAAAACTCTTGGGGGAAAAAAACTGTCCTATCTGATCTATTAATCATTCATTCTCCAACAGTTCAAGGTCATAAGAATCCCAGACAGTGCATTAGGCCCAGAGTAAAATTAAACAAAACCCCATTTAAACCATTTAAGCAGCAATAAAAGGACATCTATTTAGGCAATTGGTGTCACAATGAAAAAAACAGAGCTTACTCACAAATTGCAGAGATCAATCTCCAGCTACTACTACGTGCAATGCATCTGGATGTTAAAAACAAACTGGGCATGTTTTTTTAATTTTCTTTGAACGTTTCTCTTTGCTAGATATCCAGACATAAAACTATTCAAAATAGGGGATGGGATAGGCTTTTGGGCTGACAGTTAGGCATCATTCAATACAGTACGAAGTCTCTTTGCTTTCCAATTCGGTTAGGAAGGCAATATGTCACAAGGATGAAGGCGTTGCCTAAATTAAGCAAGATACTGCAGACGTGGAATCTGTGGGCTTGATACATTAACTATGTTTCTCGCCTGATTGATACTGGCAGACCTGCTGAGTTATTCCAACATCCTCTCTTCATGGATTTGTTGGCTGGTGTCTGGAGCACAGGGTGTTGGTCATGTCATCCTCAAGGAATACATTTAATTGCAGTTGGCAACCTTAAGTGGGTAGCTTTTTTGGGCCAGCATTGATTGGCCATCCCTGACTACCCTCCATTTCAGAAGGCATTGAAGAGGCAACCACATTACTGTGGCAAAAACAGAAAATGTTGGAGGGAGAGTCCCCAGGACCGGATGGAATGCATCCGAGGGTTCTGAAAGAAATGGCGGAGGTGATAGCGGATGCCTTGGTGGTTATTTTCCAGAAGTCGCTGGATTCCGGGGAAGTGCCGGAAGATTGGAAAACGGCTAATGTTACGCCGTTGTTTAAGAAGGGTGCCAGGCAAAAGGCGGGGAATTATAGGCCGGTTAGTTTAACGTCTGTGGTAGGTAAAATGTTAGAATCCATCATTAAGCAGGAAATTGCGAGGCATCTTGAAGGGAATTGCTTGATAGGGCGGACGCAACACGGTTTCATTAAAGGGAAGTCGTGTCTGACAAATTTACTGGAGTTCTATGAGGATGTGTCTAGGGCAGTGGATAGAGGAGAGCCGGTGGATGTGGTCTTTCTGGATTTTCAGAAGGCGTTTGACAAGGTACCTCACAAGAGGTTATTGCAGAAGGTCAGGGGACATGGAGTTGGGGGTAGGGTGTTAGCGTGGATAGAGGATTGGTTGTCAAATAGGAGGCAGAGAGTGGGGGTCAATGGGTGCTATTCGGATTGGCGGATGGTGACTAGTGGGGTGCCCCAGGGGTCGGTGCTGGGGCCTCAGCTATTTACCATTTATATAGATGATCTGGAGGAGGGAACCGAGTGCAGGGTGTCGAAATTTGCTGATGACACCAAGATTGGGGGAACGGCAAATTGTGCGGAGGGTGTGGAGAGTCTGCAGAAGGATCTAGATAGGCTGGGCAAATGGGCCAGGAAATGGCAAATGGAATTTAATGTTGGCAAGTGTGAGGTGGTCCACTTTGGTAGGAAGAATGGTAGGAATGACTATTACTTACGTGGCGAAAAACTGCAGCAGGCGACGGTGCAGAGGGACCTCGGGGTCCTTGTGCATGAATCGCAAAAACCCAGCTTGCAGGTGCAGCAGGTGGTCAGGAAGGCGAATGGGATGCTGGCCTTCATAGCGAGGGGGATTGAATATAAAAGTAGGGAGGTCTTGCTGCAGCTGTATAGGGCATTGGTGAGGCCGCAGCTGGAGTACTGTGTGCAGTTTTGGGCGCCGCACCTGCGCAAGGATATTTTGGCCCTGGAGGGAGTGCAGAGGAGGTTTACTAGGCTGATACCGGAGTTGAGGGGATTGAGCTATGAGGAGAGGCTGAATAAACTAGGCTTGTACTCGTTAGAGTTTAGAAGAATGAGGGGAGATCTCATTGAGACGTATAAGATGATGAATGGGATGGATAGGATAGAGGTGGAGAGACTCTTCCCGCTCAAAAAAGACAGTAGGACTAGGGGGCACAGCCTCAAGATAAAGGGGAGGCGGTTTAGAACAGAGTTGAGGAGGAACTTCTTCACTCAAAGGGTGGTGAATCTCTGGAATTCTCTGCCCGTTGAAGTGGTGGAGGCTGCCTCGCTAAATATTTTTAAGAAGCGGGTTGATGGGTTTTTGATAAGAGAAGGGATTAAGGGTTATGGGGAGAGGGCGGGAAAGTGGAACTGAGCCACGACAGATCAGCCATGATCTTATTGAATGGCGGGGCAGGCTCGAAGGGCTAGATGGCCTACTCCTGCTCCTATTTCTTATGTTCTTATTATGTTCTTATGAGAGAATGTAAAAGTGGAAAAATGGAAGTCAGAATGAAGGATGATAAAAATGGATGAATGAAATGAAAGAAAATAAATGGAAATGGGGAGAAGGCGGTAGGAAGAGTTCATGCTTTTAAGATGTTGAACTCAATATAAAAGCAAAATACTGCATATGTTGGAATCTGAAACAAAAACAGAAAATGCTGGAAAATTTCAGTCGGTCTGACAGCATCTGTGGAGAGAGAATAGAGCCAATGTTTCGAGTCTGGATGACCGTTCATTGGCTCTATCCTCTCTCCACAGATACTGTCAGACCTGCGGAGAGTTTCCAGCATTTTCTGTTTTTGTTGTTGAACTCAATGTTCAGTCTGGAAGGCTGTAAAGCTCCCAACCACATTTGCTGGGGTCTGGAGTCACATGTAGGCCTGGCAGGGTGAGGATGGCAGATTTCCTTTCCTAAAGTACACTGGTATACATCGCACTGTGTATTTTACTCACCAACTAAATAGAGGTAGATAGACTCTGTCAGCCTGGAGTACTTTGTGCACTGATTCAGCAAATTATAGAGCTCAGTTGCTTCGCAAAAAATAATTCCAGCCATTAAGAGCAATAAAGGTGAAGCTCTAGACTTTACCCAGCCCCCTGTTGCTGCTGCTTTCTCTACTCCCTCTCATCAAATCCTCAGTGAAAGGCAGCGTGAGTGGTATCCAGGAAGTGACGCACGGGAAGGGCGGGGCCGCCGTCCCCGAGCATGCTCAGTGGGCATGCGCTGATTGACATGCGCTCCGATCAATCCGGCTCTGCCCCCGGCGGCAGGAGCCGGGGCGCAGGCGCGGCTCCCGCGCTTCAACCGAACCCGGCGTTCGTCACGTGAGTGGGGCCGGCGGCGGCTATTGGTGGAAGGGCCGGCCGGCTGGTCGGCTAACAAGCTCGGATGCGCCCCGATCCGTCCCGCCCCGCCCGTCCTTTAGCTGGAGGTCGTTGGAGTCACTTGCCGTTTGCTCAGGGGATTAGCCGCCGGTGCTGCTGCAGTTAGAGATGTTGTCCCGCGTCGCCCGGCCCGCTGCCGCTGCACTCGCCAGGAGTTTCTCCGTCTCCGCGCAGGTGAGGGACGAGGCCGTCGGTGCACCGAGCGGGAGAAGCGGATCGGGAATCTTACTCGAGGCCTGAGATACTGGGCCTGAGAAGCCGGGTGACTGCATGAGGCGAGGATCCATCTGTAACAGGAGGGGAGCGGGTATCATTCCCTCGTGGTACAGTGTGCACCTTGATACGATTCCCCTTATGTCCCCCTGTGGGTTTCTAGCCTTGTCTCAGCTTGACTTTCCGGAAGGTTGTAAGCCATGAGGAAATACTATGCATGTTCCTAAACTGTTAGGCGAACGAGGTCAAGTGGCTGGCAGCCTTGTACTAAACCCGTGAGCTGGTGTCGTCTATTTCTGTTCATGTGTTGGCCCAAATGTGTTTTCAAGACGTTACAGAACTGTGTAACCTTGATCGCCTCTTCGCCTATCCTGTTCATGCCAGCACTTCCTGTCGCGCAATTTATTCAGGGGATTGTCAGAACGGTATACAGCGTAGGAAAAGGTCCTTTGGCCCATTGCATCTGTGTTAGTCAAAAACAAACCGCCCAACTGTTCTAATCCTTTGAATGAATGAAATGCATTTCTGTTGTAATATTTTAAAATTGCTTTTTAATCAATGCAGACAAGTAATTATAATTGGTTTATTTAATGGAAAACTAGTCAGATTCTAGCTATTTCTATATTTCCAATCTTTTGTTTTCTTGCAGAGTGTGTCACCTATCTTAAAGTGTAGATATGTTCCTCAGCTATGACTTCTGGCAGTTTGACTGAAGCCTTGACACTACTATAACAATATTTGGAGGCTGTTGCTCCTTAGAGAGCAATCACCATTACCCACCCAGTTTGAACTGAGAATGATTTTACATTTCTACAAAGCACAGGACTGCTGAAATTCAAGAAGGGGAACAGAGAGTAAACAGGGAATTATAGACCAGTGAGCCTAACATTGGTACTGGGGAAGTTGCTAGAGTCCATTATCAAGGATTTCATAACTTGGCATTTGGAAGGTAGTTGCACAGGGCTAGGGATCCGGGTTCAATTCCTGGCTTGGGTGACTCTGCAAACTTCAGACGTTCTCCCTGTGTCTGTGTGGGTTTCTTCCCAGTGCTCCAGTTTCCTCCTACATTCTGAAAGATGTGCTGGTTAAGTGCATTGGCCCAAGCAGGTGCTGGACTGTGGCGACTAGAGGAACTGCATTGCAGTGTTAATGTAAGCCTTACTTGTGATTAATAAATAAACTTTTAATCAGACAAGATCAGCATGGGTTTACAAAAAGAAAATCATGCTTGATGAATATGTTGGAATTCTTTGAGGATGTAACTAGTAGAGTTGTCCAAGGAGAGCCAGTGGATATGGTTTATTTAGACTTTTAAAAAGCTTTCAACAAGATGTCACTTTACAGAATACCATGTAAAGTTGAAGCACATGGATTGTGGGTAATGTCTTGAGATGGATAGAAAACGGTTAGCAGGTAAGAAGTAGAGTGGGCATAAATGGGTCTTTTTCTGATTAGCAGTAAGTGACTAGTGGGGTTCCACAGGGATCTGTGCTAGGACCCCAGCTGTTCACATTAATGATTTGGAAGAGGGAACTGAATTTATTGTCCTCAGATTTGCAGATGATACAAAGTTGGGTAAGATGCTGAGCTGTGAGGAGGATGCAGAAATGCTTCATATGATTCGGACAGGCTGAGTATGTGGGCATGTGCATGGCAGATGCAGTATAATGTGGATAAATGTGAGGCTGTGCATCTGGTAACAATAATAGGAAGACAGGTTGTTATTTGAATGGGTGTAAATTGAAAGAGATGAACACAACAAGACCTTGGAGCCTGCGTGCATCAGTCGCTGAAAGTAAGCATGCAGATACAGCAGGCAGTAAAGAAGCCAAATGGTATTTTGGGTTTCATAGTGAGAGGATTTGAGGATAGGGATGTTTTGCTGCAATTGTATAGGGTGTTGGTGAAGCCACATGGGAACTATTGTGTGCAGTTTTGGTATCCTTATCTGAGAAAGGATGTCCTTGTTATTGAGGAAGTGCAGCGAAGACTTATCAGGCTGATTCCTGGGATGGCTGTTCAGTCATATGAGTAGAGACTTAAATTGGTTATGATTGTATTCATTGGAGTTTAGAAGATTAAGGGGATCTCGTAGAAACTTAGAAAAATTCCAACAGGGTTGATTCAGAAAGAATGTTCCCAAGAATGGTGGGCGAGTGAGCGAGACGGTCACGGTTTGAGGATAAGGGGTAATTCTTTATAACTGAAGTGAGGAGAAATTTCTTGACCCAGACATTCCAAATGTCTGGAATTTACTACCAGAGAATGTAGTTGAGGCCAAATGCTGTCTGATTTCAAGAAGAAATTTGATATAGCTCTTTGGGCTGAAGGGGCCAAGGGATTTGGGGAAGGGGGGATCAGGATATTAAATTCGATGATCAAAATGAGTGGCAGAGCAGGCTGGAAGGGCTGAGTGCCCAACTTCTGCTTCTAGTTTCTATGTTGCTATGAAATATAGCTGGTAATTTTGCATTGAGATGGAACTTCAGTACCTGTTCCACCCAGGATGGATAGGGAGGAGATGTGACTTGGAAGCAGAGCTCTGTCCTGTGTCTGATATTAAGATTTCCAGTTATGGGATATTTCAGTCCTCAGATGGGGTCTGTACAAGGTAGAGTTAAGCTGGCTTACCCATGCATTTCATGCATGGAAGGGAAAGTCTTCACAGAATCAGTTGTTACAGCAGCCATTTTTCTATTTCCCACCTGGAGGAAGCCACTAAGCACAAGACAGATTAAGTGAATGGTGTTCCAGCTAACTCAATTAACAATTGCACAGTTCATTCAGTATGGCGGTATTTCTGCGGCCACGTTGTTCCAGCTAATCTTGACCCAATTAATGGCCACGTGGTGATTTCAATCTTATTACTTCATTATCATCCCCTTTTTTTTATAGGACCCAAGAACCATTTTTGCCCAGTGTGAAGTGGTACGTTGTTTTTTGTATACAAAAATGAATACCTTTTGAATGGCAAAAGACTTGGTGACATGAGATGCAGCTGTCAAAAATAGTACCTGAATAACGGATATTATGACAGGTGTGAAATAGAAAATCGATCTAGTTATGACTGTGATAAGGCAATAAATTACGTACATCTGTGTAAGTCATAGGTGAATTGCTGTCCTTAGTTTTATGTTCCAAAGTGTAGCAGTTGAGATGATAGAAAAGGCACAGTGCTGTTCATTGGAATGCTACCTAGTATGAAGAACTGCAAATGTAAAGAGAAACTTGGTGATAGTGGGGTGAGTGGAATCTACTCATGAGGATTGAAATTGGGTCACAAAGAATGGGTTTGATGAGAATTGAAGGAAAGAACAGGTAGAAACAGGATAGAGTGATGAGCCTGGGACAGGGGCTAACCCGGATGATGAAGACCTTTGGCTAAAAAGCCTGTTTATGTAGTTCAATATATCTTAAACATTTAAGTATGTGCTGCAAGTATTTGATGCACTTAGGGCAGCACAGTGGTTAACACTGCTGCGTCACAGCATGAGGGATCGGGTTCAATTGCTGACTTGAGTCACTGTGTGGAGTCTGCACCCATGTCTGTGTGGGTTTCCTCCAGGTGCTCTGGTTTCCTCCCACAGCCTGAAAGACGTGCTGGTTAGGTGCATTGACCTGGACAGGCACCAAAGTGTGGGACTAGAGAATTTCCCAGTTATTTCCTTGCAGTGTTAATGTAAGCCTTACTTGTGACTAATAAATTAACCTTAACAAATTTATTATTAGCAATCAATCATCCAATCTAAATATTGGTTCCCTTTTTTACTTGCTGTGGTGTCCAGCTCACTTGTCAGGCTTCTTCGGGATGTATCTCTTACTATCAGGATCGTTCAGAAAGGTTTGTCTGGGCTATTTGCATTCCACCAGTAACTGCTTAGGTTGAGCCTTCAGTTTTCCATCACCTTAGTCATTCCTCTGCTGGTAGTGTCGTTTTCACATTTCAGAACTTATCCAAATTCTACATTTCGAATTGTAATGTCAATAGGGAAACCTCAAGTTTGCAGTTATGTAGGCAAAGAATACTAAGTTGATCATTTATTTTAACATAATTCTGCCTTCTCCCCTTTTATCAACGGGAAATAAAGTTTGCCTTATGCCATTTTGACTCTTGATTCTTTATTTCTCCCGTTTCAACAAATTAAAGACGCTCACTAAACTGTCCCTTGTACCATTTTGAATTGGCGTAGAGGAAATTACATGTACTGTGATCCTGCAGTGAGTATTGGATAACTTATCTCAGCTGCTATTTTCAGTTACCTGCCTAAAGGTGAATATAGTCCCAATCTGTCATGGAGATCCAGTGGTGTATTAGGTATGTCTTTCTTTTGTCCTTGAATCCATCTGATGTTAGTTGTATTGTCAGAGTAGGAGTAATGCTTCAATTGCGTATAGGCATGACATCAGGAAGTTGCCAAAAATCGTACAGGTGTTGTACTTTGTAAGGGACAAATTTTGAAGCGGTCCTTTAAATATTGATTCAGTCTCTAAACTATTTCTATCACCAGTTTCGGGAATTTGTTTGCTTCATAATTTTGAGAAATTCAATTATTAGCTTTAGTCTGTATATTAGTGTTGTCTGGTTTGGCATTGGGTGGGAATACTTTCCAGGCAGCCGATGCAACCTTCAGTGTAAAAATATTGCAGTAAAAGGCTGATAGCCAAGCTGTGGAAAGGCTGTGCCTGTTCAGAACACACCCTGCTGACATGGATGGTTGCACGTTAATCAATGGAAACCGACTTGATGTGAGCAGCATTCTCCTGAGCACCACACTTCTAAGGATGGTTTTGCTTAGACTGTTAAACATACTATTATGGACTGGTGGGAGTACCTGGGGTTGAATCTCTGCTATTCCAGGATTCCACAACAAGGTAGGCCAAGGATTAAACTAAAGGGGAGTGGAGCAGGAAGTCTAATTCTTAGTTGAAAGTGACTCATGGCTATATAAGTATGAATGTTGGTCAAATGTATTAAATACAATTGGTGTGCAGATAGACGGGGATGTGTCTTAATCTTTACATCACTGAGAAAATTGCCGATATCTTGGCTCACGTACGGTTATTGGATTTTAAAGAGTTCACCTGGCAGGTAAAACGCTTAGAGGATGCATAGAAACAAAAATTAAACAGCAGCAATTTAAAATACTGAGAATATTGCTGCTTATGTCCACAGTAAGGTAGAAAATAGTGGAAGCCTGATTTGTCGCATTCTTTTTAATGTCATTTAAGCTCACTGATCCACACTGAGATAATTGGTTGTTATTGGACTAGTAATCCAGAGGCTTAAACTAATACGGAGTTAGAATTCAAATCCTGATGTGAGAGTTTAAGATTTTGAATCACGTTTTAACAATTTAAGAGGCCATGAAACCTTTTTTTTGTCATAAATCCAACAGGTTACTGATTTTTTTTTTGAGGAAGGAAATTTGCCATTGTACTTGATCTATGACTCCAGTCTGGCATCAATGTGGTTGACTCTGAACCACCCTCTGAATTTGTCCAGAAAGCCATTCCTATGTTGAACCGCCACTATAGGTCAAGAAATTGACCCATCACCAACTCCTCGGGTCAGCCAGGAAGGGGGGAAAAATGTCCACGTTTAGAGAACAAAAATAAATGATGTTTGTTTCAAGATGTAGTGAGAACTAGGTGAAAATAAAGTGAATTAATGCATAATTCTTTGTGTTGAATCCTAGCTTGCAGGTTTGAAAAGCAACATTTGCATAACCTAACCTTTGATTATGGGTTTATTATGACAAGTCTAAGTGGGGGTCTTCAAGAAACTCTTAAATTGTTTGAATAGAAAGAGTTAACTATTGATCAAATTGCTCTAGAAATGGGAGCAGTGGGATTTTTTAAAAATCCTCCACTAGTGGTTCAATTGTTAGCGACCTTCAGTAATACCAACAACTGGTATTGCTTGATAGCTACTCTCAATATGACCTGATCTGTTTCTTTTACACAGAACAATGCCAAAGTAGCAGTATTAGGTGCGTCAGGTGGCATTGGACAGCCTCTCTCTCTGCTGCTGAAGAACAGCCCTCTTGTGGGTGAACTCTCGCTCTATGATATTGCTCACACACCTGGTGTTGCAGCTGACCTCAGTCACATTGAAACAAGGGCAAAGGTTGTAGGTGAGTATCAGTTTAAAGAATGCTGCTTAAGTATAAATTACTATTAAATTACTTAATAGGTTGAACATAAATAATCTGAGCTGTGCTTGTACAAGGCTAATCTGTAGTTTGGTTTCAGCAAAGCAATTTGTAAAGGATGACTAAGCTGAGGAAAATTCTCTGATAGTGTACCTCTGATCAGAGGTGTCAGATTTCTGGCCCTGAACCAGAAGGGTGTAGGTTCAAGTCCCACTCCAGAGACTAGAGTGTAGCATCTAAGCTTGACTCTAATGCGGTATTAAGGGAGTCCTGTGCTGACAGACCTGCCATTGTTTGGATGGGACAATAAATTGAAGCCTTGTCCACTGACTAAAAGATCCTTCTGTGCCATCTATCCAAAGTCTTTCAGCCATAATGTAGTGAAGGGCTGGAAACTTAGAACCCCTTGGGTTGTATGCTTGTTATTGAATGCACATGGTAAATGTAATTATATTGAGGCACCTCCAAGTACAAAATCCCAAATGGAGAAAAGTTTAATGTTACAATTTTTGTAAAGTCCAATTGAAATTTTTTAGAATATACTTTTCCCTATTGTATGAAGAAATTATATCTTTGGGGGGAAAAGCTCCATATGTGAAACAAGAGAAGGGCATTTTTCCATGGTGTCCTGGCCAATATTTATCCAGCAACCAGATTATCTGGTCATTCTTACATTCTCTGCGCATATAGGTGTTTCCTATATTACTGCAGTGGCTGCATTTCAAAGGTATTTAATGGGCTGTAAAAAAAAAAGCCTTGGATGCTAGGTTATTAAAGGCACTACATAACTAAGTCTATCAGTTTGTGCATGATAAAACACTTAGTGAAATGGTTTATTCCTAGGTTACTTGGGTGCTGAGCAACTGCCTGATGCCTTGAAAGGAACTGAGCTGGTGGTCATTCCTGCTGGAGTACCTAGGAAACCTGGTACGTACTTAACTGTTGAGGAATAATCATTTGCTGACTGAGCCGCAGTCCTGTGTAGTCAGGTGTTACATGTCTTAAAACTGCTAATTGTTGTAATGAATTCACAGTACTGGATTAATGTTCTTTTCTCTAGTGATGCAATGCGAAAATATATGTGTCACCTGGCAGATGGAGTATAATGTTAGCAAGTGTGAGGTTATCCACTTTGGAAGAACTAATAGGAGGGATTATTACTTAAAAGGTGAAAAGCTGCAGCGTGCTACGGTGCAGAGGGACCTGGGGGTCCTTGTGCACGAGTCGCAAAAACCCAGTCTGCAGGTGCAGCAGGTGATCAAGGAGGCGAATGGAATGTTGGCCTTTATAGCGAGGGGGATAGAATATAGAAGTAGGGAGGTCTTGCTGCAACTGTACAGGGTACTAGTGAGGTCGCAGCTGGAGTACTGTGTGCAGTTTTGGTCGCCGCACTTGCGGAAGGATATATTGGCCTTGGAGGGAGTGCAGAGGAGGTACACAAGGCTGATACTGGAGATGAGGGGGTTGGACTATGAAGAGAGACTAAATTGACTAGGTCTGTACTCTGAGTTTAGAAGGATGAGGAGGGATCTTACAGAGATGTATAAGATAATGAAGGGGATGGATAGGGTAGAGGTGGAGAGATTCTTCCCGTTTAGAAAGGATAGCAGGACTAGGGGGCACAGCCTCAAGATGGAGGGGGGGGGGGTGCAGTTAGATCGGAGTTGAGGAGGAAGTTCTTCACTCAAAGGGTGGTGAATCTCTGGAATTCTCTGCCCATTGAAGTGGTTGAGGCTACCTCGCTAAATATATTTAAGTCATGGGTAGATAGGTTTTTGATAGACAAGGGAATTAAAGGATATGGGGAGAAAGCGGGAAAGTGGAACTGATCCACTTCAGGTCAGCCATGATCTTATTAAATGGTGGGGCAGGCTCAAAGGGCTAGATGGCCTACTCCTCCTATTTCTTATGTTCTTATGTACGTTCAACGCTGATCAGCTGACAGTCCACAGGAATAGACTATATATTTCAAATTGAACAAAAAATGTTGAATGTTTAGCAGACACAAAATAAATCTGAGTATGATGGTACTTCAACTGTTTGAGACTAAAGAACATTTCAGAATGTTTTGTCCTTTTCCAAATTCTGACTTGGCGCATAGTTCCATGGAGATTGATCCATCCAACTACAGAATGCTCGATGGCAGTATCTTGTCAGTTGAGTTGACCAATGTCTTGCTGCATATATAGCAGCCCAAGGCTCCAGTTAATCAAACCAGAATGAAGACAATGGAAACAAATGTTTGAATATTGACATCTGCTATATGGGAATTGCTCATGCAAGGCATAGCTGGCTGCTTTCTATGAAATGCAGATTATTTTTGATGACTTGGCCATTAGACATAACGGAGGTTTCTGACAGATTGAATTTGGTGATGCTTAATATACAGGAATCTGCAAATGAAGTCACCATTGTTCCCCAAAGAATGTAGCGTTTAAACAGAAGCAATGTAGCAAGATGAGGAATTCTGCTTAAGACAATGTTGTGAGTTGCTACTGTCACCCTCCAGCAGGAACTCCCTCTGCAATTCAGTTTAAATTTACCCCAGTCAAGGTTTCACTTGAAAGGATAAGGCATAGAAATATCTTCTGATCTGCAATCTAATCCACATCAGGGACATCAGTATTACCAGAATATTAAAAATTGATTGTTATGCTTTAGCCTCGTGTGAAATATTTTCTCATGCCCAGCTCTGGTTGCCATTGGAAAGTGTCACTCCCAGTGTCCTTGTTTTCTAGGATACAATGTCCCAGTTGAACAATATAATGGTTTTATCACTCACCATTTAACTTGTTCATATAGGAAGTGGTGATTCATTCATTTTTTTTGTTCCTGAAGTTAAATTTTACATGCTAGCCAGTGATGGATAATCAGTCCACTGTAGCAAAATTCACTCAGCCTGATAGGTGGTTTCTCCCTGTTGGCATGGAGTAAGAGTTAATATGGCAACATGACTTTTGAACTCTGAGGAATTAGTGATATGGTATTTTCTATAATTAATTGCCAAATCTCTTTATCATGGTACACTAATGTGGGCTTCATTTTATCAAAATATTCTGTATTTGATCTTTTTGAAGATCAGCTAAAGAGGAGAGACTTTCCATCCATTGTTAATGAATCAGTTACATTTATATTTTATTTTGGTGATTATTTTACATGCATGGGTTAGTTCATTTTTAATTTCACATTTGAAATTCTGCTCTCTATAGGATAATTTCTGTTTTTTACTCCTTATACCTGATGAGGTAGTATTGAATGTCTCGTGGTAATTTAAGAGTTGGGGTTGGTATTGTTGCCTTAATTTTAAAGAGAGGATCTCTATCATCCAGACCAAAGACTTTCTGCTGGAGAGTTTAAATATCTCAACTGACAGGCAACATATCATTTCAAACCCAATAACTGTTTATCACATTTGAGTTTGTGGGTTTGATTGGATCATTTGTGATTATTCTTTAAAGATGCATTGCTTTATTTAAAAAAAACTTGCTTGCCTGTTAACTAGATTTTCCAGTTTTCTCAATAGTTACCCGGTGAAGCCTGAAAAAAAGTCATATCTTGGTGTGGGTAAATACATTAAATTGAACAATTTAAGTTTTTATTTATTGGCGTCACAAGTAGGTTTACATTAACACTGCAATGAAGTTACTGTGAAAATCCCCTAATTGCCTGTTCGGGTACACTGAGGGAGAATTTAGCGTGGCCAGTACACCTAACCAACACGTCTTTCGGACTGTAGGAGAGAACTGATCACCTGGAGGAAATCCAAGGAGAACATGCAGGCTGTGCACTGGTAGTGACCCAAGTTGGTACCTGGTACTGAGGCAGCAGTGCTAACCACTCTGCACAGTGCCGCCCTGATTTAAAGGCTGTGTCTATAGAGAAATTGGGATGTTAATAACTCAACGCAAACTGTTGACAACACAAGCAACAATAACGTTAATTCCTTTTGCTTGCAGGCATGACTCGGGATGATCTGTTCAACACGAATGCTACAATAGTTGCAGTTTTAACAGAGGCTTGTGCTCAGCACTGTCCAGAGGCCATGATCTGTATCATTTCCAACCCTGTAAGTTTGCACTCTTTACTAATGAAGACCTGTATAGCCGTTGTTACAATTTGACTGCTCTGGCTAACTACACTCATTTATTCAGTCCCTGGAATGCAGTGTGCAAAATTAGATTGTGTTCTTGCTTCCAAGGAGAAATGAAATGAGCTAAGGTCTAAAAAGGGTGTTAAAATTAGATGGCAGGCTGGAGGCATCGGAATCCTGATCAATAAGTCATAATGTTCTTCTGTAACAAATCATCACTTGAAACTGCATCAACTCAGTGTTTCCTACTTTCTTTCTCCACCTTTTCAATACTTTGCAGAACCACTACAAGTCAGCAGTGAGATCTGTGGTGGGGTATAGCTGAATCAGTGGATTTCCAGGATCATGGTCATATTTAGCCTCGAGTATAATGTTCCGATTTACTGATCGTGATGGAAAGGAAACATTAAACCATTCTGATAAACTAATGTCTGAGTGGTGGTTTACTTTTGAATTGAGGCTTACTGGCTTTGAAAGGAGGTGAAACTTGAAACATGTTACACCATTTACAGTGTATATTCTTATAATCCAGAGCAATAATTTGAGGGTTTTTTGAGAGACTAGAGCAAGGAGATATGGGCTAAAAGTAATTTGGTACAAAAAGAAAACACAGGAAATATTCATGTTTTGCAGCATCTGTGGAGAGAGAAACTGAGTTAACTGGTCATCAACCAGTAATCTTGTGGTGCTTGGGAAGCAATTCAAGTTTTCTGTGCAGCCCTTGTTAATTTGATTTAGTTTATTTGGTTGGCCAAAAGATTACTAATGGTGGAAAAAATTATGGATTATGCAAAAAGTAGATATGATGGGGGCGGGGGGGGGGGGGGGGGGGAGACAGTCTCTCTGTTCTGAATGCACAAGCCAAGGTAGGCCAAATGGCTCCCTCATTTGTTCTTGACTGTATGTAACGTGCAAGCTGGAGATAATTTTGAATAACAGTGCAGTTCCCCCAGTGGTCAACAACCTTAACATCTTTACAGAAGAAACATTAATCTTGACTAAAATTTCAACTTTAAAAAAAAATATATTTGGGATGCTTGTGGTGCTAGCAAAACCAGCATTTGTTGCTCATCCCTACTTGCCCTTGAATTAAGCCGTTTGGGAAAGCACAAGTATCCACCACATTTCTGTGGATCTGGAGTTGTATGTAGGTCAGACAGGGTTAGGATGACATATTTCCATTCTTCAAGTCAGTGAACTAGAGGGTTTTTCTGACAATCAATGGTAGTTGTCATGGTCACCATCTGAGACTAGCTTTATATTCCAGAATTAATAATTGAATTCAAATTCAACGAGCTGCTAAGGTGTGGTTTTAATCCATGTCCCCAGGGCATTAACCTTGTCCTCTGGATTATAGATTCAGTGACATTACCACCATGCCATCATCTGTCCTCACTGTGTCCATCTAAAACTGCACTGATAACATGGGCATAGGTTTGTGGGGGCTTATGCTGAATGCTGCCTTGTTTATATTTTGATTTTATTTATGTTTGATACTCTCAGCATTAAGTAGACTGTTCCATTTTTCAAGGTGAACTCCACAATACCGATCACATCAGAAGTTTTCAAGAAATTGGGAGTCTACAATCCAAACAAAATCTTTGGTGTGACAACACTGGATGTGGTTAGAGCCAACACCTTTATTGGTGAGCTGAAGGTAAACATGGGATTGGATGGGCTGTAGATTGGGAATTTTTGACATTTTATCCAAAGAGATTTTGTTTCACACATCTAGAATAACAATAATCTGCCTCTTTCTTAGCTGATCTTAATTGTAAACCCAGGTTTTTTGACTAGAACCAGTACCATGAATTCATAAGATATAGGAGCAGGATTAGGCCATTCAGCCCATTGAGTCGCTGTACCATTGGATCATGGCTGATACGCTCCTCATTCCCGTTTTCATGCTTTCTCCCCATAATCCTTCAATCCATTACCAATTAAAAATCTAACTCCTCCTTACTACTATCTCTTTTTGTACGTTTGTCTTTTGAGGAAAGGTTGTGGAAACCAGGACCAAGGGCATTTTGACCAGAATTGGCACTAGTGTTTTACAGTATTGGAAGTAGTAAGAACTTGTATGCTAGTGGGGGTTGATTGCATTTTCTGCTAACCAACATGTGTAAGCTTGTATGTTCTGTTTTCTTTCACTGGCACTGTCCAGACACCCAGTGACTAAAAGTAAAATGTTTGCTCAAATTCTTAGTTTCCAGCTGTCCCAACGTATTTAAAGTTTATTTATTGTCACAAGTAGGCTTACATTAACACTGCAATGAAGTTACTGTGAAAATCCCTTAGCCTACACACTGAGAGAATTTAGCATGTTCAATGCATCTCACCAGCATGTCTTTCGAATTCCGGAAGGAAACCGGAGCACCTGGAGGAAGCCTACGCAGACAGAGAAAATGTACAAGCTGTGCACAGACAGTGACCCAATCTGGGATTTGAACCTAGGTCCCTGGCACTGAGGCAGCAGTGCTAACCACTGGGCTGCCTCAAGATAACTTCAAGATGCATGTTAAATAGGCTGTTTTTTCTGTTGCCTTTTGTAAGGTTAGATTATTTACAACTGGAATACTGTTGGATAGATTCCAGTATTATAGTGAAAGGCCTCGTCTAGGGGTACGGCTAGTTCCAGAGCACAAGTCTTCATATTGTTGCCAATATCATATTATTTGCTGTATTCTGCGGCCTCTTTTTTTTTGATATCATCTGGAGTGAATTGAATTGGCTGAAGACTGAAATCTGTAGTGCTGACATCCTCAGAAGGCCCAAGATGGATCCTCTACTTGGCACTTCTGGCTGAAGATGGTTGCAAATGCATTTTATCTTTTGCATTTTATCTTTTGCCCTGGAATGCTGGGCTCCCCCTGCCATTGTGAATGGGGATTTTGTGGAGCCATCTCTTCCTGTTTAATTTTCACCACCATTCACAATTAGATGCGGCAGCACTGCAGAGCTTTAATCGGACCTGTCAGTTGTGGGATTGCAGAGATGCTGTGAATTTTTCCACTTTGGAAGACCGTCACAATTGTTTGAAAGTGTACATTTCTCAATTTGTGCACTAACTAATGTTTCAAACCAGCAACGGCACCTACTATTTGTATAGTAATAGAATTTAATTTTATTTGGCTAGTGGGTGTTAACGGCAGACAAACTGGTGGTTGTGTTTGAAGGTACATGTTTGATGTGTAACTGTAAAAGCTTACAAAAAGTAACAGTTTGGCTCCTTTGCATCCTTCACTGGCATTTGAAAATTGAAGATAGAATGCCCATCAATGTACGAATAAACTTCTGAGAACAGAGCATTGCCATTTACCAGATGACTAACTGCTCCTGCCTTTCATTGAAACTCTAACCAATTTGGTATCGTAGTGGTGCATTGGTTTAATTAATTTGCTTCTCGAGCGTATTTTGCACATTAAGTGCTTTCCATCTGTTTTCAGGGCCTTGACCCAGCACGAGTATCTGTCCCGGTGATCGGAGGCCATGCTGGAAAGACAATCATCCCTTTGATCTCTCAGGTATGACAGCAAGAAGATGATGGTGGCTAGCTGTCAGGAACTGAAATCTTCTACATATGGGAAATGAATCGGAAATAGGTCACTTGTCAGTATGTGTAAATGGTTATAGATTTGAGAATTGTATTGAACAATGATAAAATAAAAGACAAATCTCAACTATTGAGAGTGCTGAAATATTGGGTTTATGGAAACTAGAGCTATTCTGGATCAACCTTATCAATAACAATCTCTGCAGCTTCAGCCCAAGGTTGCTCCACCAGAGTGATGTTTTATGTAGGCATGGGATTGGGGAAGGATGTCTAAATTAATAATGAAATCCCACATGAGGTCTTTTCAAGTGCTAAAAATCACTCAGCATTGGATAAGCTCTAGTGGGCTGGGATATCTAGCTCTAAAGGCAACCAAACAAGTATCTCTGATTATTGGTATTAAATGAATTTAATTTCTACCTGATCAAGCTTGTTCATAGTTAACTTGCAAATTGACATTGTGCTGTTGCAATGCTAAACTGCTCCCATTCCGTTTCGATTCTAGTGCAATCCTAAGGTGGAGTTTCCCCAAGATCAGCTGGTGACCTTGACGGGCAGAATTCAGGAGGCTGGCACAGAGGTGGTTAAAGCCAAGGCTGGAGCAGGTTTGTTCATGATCTGAAGCCATTTATCCAGACTCCATATTGGTTCTGTTAGCCAATCTTCATTGTGGTTCATGGTTTCTCAACTTGTTTTAATGTTTAAGTGGCTGCCTTTTTACTCTTGGGTTGAATGCACCTGTAAGCAACCAAGACTCGATTTGAGTTTGGCAGATGATGACTGGGAACACCGCTTGATGGTTTGCGTTGTATCATAGAATCCCTACAGGGCAGAAGGAGGCCATTGGCCCATCGAGACTGACAACATTCCCACCCTATTCTTGTAACCCTATGTATTTACCCTGCATCCCTGACAAGGGGACAATTTAGCAAGGCTAATCAGTTTTGGACTGTGGGAGGAAGCCAGAGCACCCGGAGGAAATCTACACAGAACACTGAGAGAATGTACAAACTCCACACAATGACCCAAGACCGGAATTGAACCGGGGTCCCTTATGCTGTGAGGCAGTAGTGCTAACCATTGCCTACATTGAATCAATGTGGGGCTGCACAATGTAGTCTAAGCATCCTTTTTTCTTTTGAGAATTGAAAACAATCAAGCTTGGTAATAGCTGAAAGCATATAAAGCACAAGTCAAATGACAATATACTGAACAATACTGCAGAGTGTAAGTTTGCATAATCTACCCAAGATATTATCCATTCTGGCTTGGTGTAATAAACGAGGACAGGCAAAGCCGTAAATAGGAGCAAGAGTAGGTTATTCAGCCCATTGAACCAACTCTGCCGTTCAGTAAGATAATTGATCTGCTTACGGGCTTAACTGCACTTTCCTATCTGCCCCTTTCAAAGAGTTCACGTGGAATTTGAAGCAGGAATTTCTTGGATACATGTACAATGGGAATCCCCAGTGTGAATAATTCTCCTCCTCTCATGAGAGACTTAGAACAGATTTTCTTCGAATGTAGGATTACACTTTTTTTGCTTGTCCCTTAATTTAACAGGTGCCATTTTTGGGTGTATAGTAATTTTTCATTGTCTTTTGTGTTTGGTATCTAACAGAGGGAAGATTGTATTTTTGATTCTTAACCAACGCATGTTAGCGTGGTTGTGTGCATTGTGAACTTTCAGGATCTGTTCTTGTATCTTTAATGTTTAGGTTCTGCCACCCTATCTATGGCTTATGCTGGTGCCAGGTTTGTCTTCTCACTCCTGGATGCGATGAATGGTAAAGAAGGGGTGGTGGAATGTGCATTTGTCAGATCTGAAGAAACTGAGTCACCATATTTCTCTACACCTCTGCTTCTTGGGGTGAGTTTGTGTTGTTTGGACTGGGCAAATTATCTAACTTTAATGATGGGAAATCTTATTTTTCTCAAAACTGCAAATTCTCAGCATCTGAAAAGTTATATAGCTGAATCTGATTTTTTTCTACATTGTTAGAAATATTATATTTTAGTATAGAAATGACACAGGTCTACTTGTGCTCCCTGTTTTATGACACCTAATTCAAACGAACAGAGGCTTCTGCCATAAAACTTGCTTAATGGCCACCCTTGCCTCCAGTCTGGGGCTATTATGCAGCTGGGGAAATTCTATATAAACTCTCTAGGGACTGTCAGTTTTCAAAACTTCAAATTTTGCACTCCCACTGAAGGCACTGACTCCTACAATTCCACTGTCACAGTAATAAATAGTCCATCTTGTGTGAGCCCAGAGAATTTGTGATGGTGAGCTACTTGGCTGTGGAGGGTCCCCCGGCTGAGTTTACTCCTTCCCTCCATGCCTTGTGAACAGTTGCATTCAGCAGGGGCTGGGTTAGTCATTGAAATTGTGGGACTTGTGGTTTTTCTTTCTGGTGTCCACTGGTGATAATATGGCAACTGTAGAGCCTCCATATGGTATCTTAGCTGTGATCAGCTGACTTGGCACACAGCGTGAAAGGAACCTGAGATCCTCCTGAATCTCTAACAGCATATATCTCCTCACTCTGGTGATCTTACCAGTTAGAATACATCACATCCCTCTAAGCTGTCTGCTGTTTTTAAAATGTTTTCTACTTTTGATGAATGTCATTGAAAAAATAAATTATTTTTTCCCCCAGAAAAATGGCATTGAGAAGAATCTTGGACTGGGCAAACTATCTGCTTTTGAAGAGAAGCTTGTAGCTGAAGCAATGGATGAACTCAAGGCCTCTATAAAAAAAGGCGAGGACTTTGTGAAGAGCAAGAAGTAACTTAATGATTGTGTTGTGTACAGAGAACTACAACCTGTTGCAAACATCCCAACACAAGTGGCTGTCCTGTGGTGTTGGTCACTGCTGTATGTCTGCTGTTTGCTAGCAGTTTTTAAACCTCAATTTGCCATTGCAGATCTCTAAGCTCATTAAATTACTAGCACCATTTCTCTACATTGCGTGCAGTTTTTATTTCCTCCAACGTAGACGATTCGATTTGTGCTGCGTGCTGCATTGATTTGTGAAGTAACGGGGCCTACAATTTGGCCTTAATGTACAAATGTGACCAGTATTGGAAATATCTTCCCTAACAAGATTTCCAAAGCTGGAATACATGATACGTGGATGCAGAGCTCTGAGCTTATCTTTGCGCTTTAGAATGATTTTCAACATTAAACTCTATGTAAATGGAAGTCGCCAATATTGCTAAGCAGCTATCTGTAATTTTTTTTCTGGTCCCAGCTCATACATTCTTATTTTTAAAGGCAGATAAACATCTATGGGAAAGTAAACTGGATAGTGCAGTGAGGTTGGCATGCACTTAATGTGACATACCAGAAATAAAATGACTGAGGCTTTGGAGGACAGTTTGTGACCAGCTTCGTTGCGAGAGGGGCCGATACTTCTCAGCCTTTTGGCTAAGATCAAGCCCAAGCTGAGGTGCAATGCCTTATCATGTCAGCTTGGATCTTGTTTTTTCCCTTTGCGCGTGAGGACAATGAAAAGGTTTCTGAATGAGTTTTGGGGCAAGCAAGGAATGGTTATTGGTTTGCTGAGTCCATTCTGAACATTGGCTTTTAACTTTAAGAATGGAGTAAAAAAAAATTAAAAGGACACTAATTGTGGTCCTGTCATATGAAGGCTGTGGGGTTGGCATTGTCATAAAGGGGTGAGATTGGAACAGAATAGAATTTGAAAATACTGTTGTTATAGTATCAGATTTGGGGTCCACAGAACTCTATCCAGTTGAAATCTTTTGTGATTAAATAATTACATTTGTGCCCTTCAAGTCAATCAAGTTGAAATGTAATCTTCCAGGCTTTCATCCCTTTTCTTTCTCTTTCAGTTCCTCCATACCTCACTTCTTGTTTTACTCCTCAACCTTCTTCCCATCCTGATCTCTTGCTCTGCCTCAATGTCAGATTACACTTTAATCAAGTGTTTGAATGTCTTACTACATTAAAGGTGCTATACAAATGCAAGCTATTTGCCTGTACTATCGAAGATGTAGTTGATCCTGTTGTGATGTGAGTTGGATATTGTATCTTCTACATGCATTTTGCCACTTTTGCAGTCGTAGTTCCCTGTTTCTACAGTGATGGAAAGCATGAAATTTATACCATTAAATCTGTGCAGCTTGATTTGAGTTTTTGGAAAGCTATTCTAATTTCTCATGCTGGCCCACTTACGAGTTGAATATTTGGAGAATTTGCAGCATGGCAATACAAAGTTAAGTTTGAAAATGCTGGAAAAATGCCAGCCACCGATTATGAAAGCAAAGTATTGCAGAGCTGGAAATCATAGAATCCCTATTGTGCAGAAAGAGGCAATTCAGCCCATCAAACCTGCAGTGACCACGGTCCCTTTTTATGTTCATAATCCCGTGCATGTACCCTAGCTAGTCCCCCTGACACTGAGGCGATTTAGCATGGCCAATTAACCTAACCCACACATCTTTTGGATTGGGAGGAAACCAACACAAGACATGGGCAGAATGTGCAAACTCCACACACTGACCCAGGGCTGGAATTGAACCCGGGTCCCTGGTGCTGTAAGGTAGTAGTGCTAACCACTGTACTAGCCCAAATCTGAAATAAAATCAGAAAATGCTGGAAAATCTCAGATCTGACAGCATCTGTGGAAAGAGAAACACAGGCTCGTTGCTGTTAAGCCAGAGCCCACTGATACTGAATGGGAAAAGTGCCATCCTTTACCAACACTAAAAGATAGCGGCAAACCTTTTGAGTAAATCAGCAGCCTTGGGCCTGTATTGGGACAATCTGCAGAGAGGCGAGTGGAACACAGCTTCAAGGAAACCATGCCCTCTTGATGGAGACACAAGGGAATGCCCATTGAGGTCAGTGATTTTAAAGCTGTATGTTTGTATTGAAGACACGAGAAGCAACGGGTAACACAGCTGTTTTAAAGGTGAGTTGAAATTTTTTTACCTTTATTTATTTTAAATGGCCAATGCTACTGTTATTGATAGTGAGGAAGGGTGTCTTAGTCTACAGGGAGACTTGGTCAAGTCGCAGAGCTGGGCCGAGGTGTGGAGGATGTAGTTTAATGCGGAAAAGTGTGAGGTAATTCACTTTGGCAGGAATAATGGATGTGTAGAGTATAGGGCTAACGGTAGGACTCTGAATAGTGTGGATGAACAGAGGGATCTAGGTGTATGTGTACATAGATCCCTGAAAGTCGGGAATCAAATAGATAGGGTTGTTAGGAAGGCATACGGTGTCTTGGCGTTTATTGGTAGGGGGATTGAATTTAGGAGCCGCAGCATCATGTTGCAACTGTACAAAACTCTGGTGCGTCCGCACTTGGAGTATTGTGTGCGGTTCTGGTCCCCACATTATAAGAAGGATGTGGAGGCTTTGGAGAGGGTGCAGAGGAGGTTTACCAGGATGTTGCCTGGTATGGTGGGGAGGTCCTACGAGGAGAGACTGAGGGATTTGAGGTTGTTTTCATTAGAAAGAAGGCGGCTGCGAGGGGACCTTATTGAAACATATAAGATGATCAGAGGTTTGGATAGGGTGGACAGTGACAGCCTTTTTCCTTGGAGAAAGCTAGCACGAGGGGGCATAGCTTTAAATTAAGGGGTGGTAGTTATAGGACGGATGTCAGGGGTAGGTTCTTTACCCAGAGGGTGGTGAGGGATTGGAATGCCCTGCCTGCTGCGGTTGTGGATGCGCCTAGTTTGGGGGCGTTTAAGAGATCGGTGGATAGGTTTATGGATGGAAAGGGTTTGGTTTAGGTTAGAGGGTCATTGTTTTTTAACTGGTCGGCACAACATCGTGGGCCGAAGGGCCTGTTCTGCGCTTCTATGTTCTATGTTATTATTTTAGTGTAATTTATAACTAATATTTGTGAATTCAGGTTTTTAAAATCTGTGAAACTGCTATTTAAATCTGCACTATATTTTGATGATGCAAGTTTGATGACCTTTTTTATGAGGTGGAGCTAAGGAGCCTCCAGATTTTGGACTGTAGCCAACAAGTAAAATACAATCTGTGCCTCGGAAGGAAGTTACAAGCACTGTCTGCACAAATAGCCTAGGACTTGGAGATCAGGGCCAAAATAAAGTTAACGATTTGACGCATTCAGCCTACGGTATGTAAATATCATAAATATCAAAATTGTTAAAGCTTCTTCCTACAGTTTGTTTGCATTGGGAATGATATGAACTAACCCGGGACTCTTAAAAATCATTGTACGTATGTATGTAAATAACACTGACTCCTCAAATTTGCAGAAGAGGTTGTAAAGTTTAGTAAGACTGGGGATTTTTGAAGCTGGACTTCCTTGTAAATAACATTGTTTCCTTACAAACCTTGAAGTTTAGAACGTGCAGTTACCATGGAGATGGTTCTGGCCTGGTTATAAGATTGGACAATCCAGGGCTATTTGCTTTTAGTTGTCACTGGCCTACATGATGTTGATAAGATTTTTAAAAAGACACTTCAAGTTCTTGCTACAGGCTAAAAAGACCCATCAAGGTCGGGAGTGTTCGTTGACTGGAGGGGTGGTTGGGGGGGGTGTTACTGGTGTTCCTTAGGATCTCGGTCTACAGAAACGTGCTTGGAACTGTTGGACCTCTCAAACCCCAGAGAAGGTGGCGGTGTGCATTTCAGGCTGAATCAAGTTAAGAAAAGCCAATGGATCAGGAATACAATGAATGTGATGCAAGAATAATTGCTTTCTTCTGCAGATACTATGGCGATAACACAGGGTGTAGGTGAGTGTCACGCAAAACCTGTGATACCTACAAGCGATTTGATGGAAGCCAGTATGTCGCAGCAGTGAAAGGCGAAGCTTTGCAGGTGGATGAATTTTCTGATTTTTTTTGACACTGATGTTGAGAGAGCTCGAGTGGTTGAGGAGAAGCAGAGGCCTGAGAGATTGCTTCTGTATTGGGTGGTGAGGAGCCTTCATCATTGGTAAAGGAAGACCTCACACCTGAATGTCAACTTATAGACAATGATATCACGCTTATAAATTGCTTATTCATCAACTGTTTGAGATAATGGACAGCTAAATGTTGAAGCCAGTGCCAAGGACCCAAGATGAGTAGCTGCAGAGAGTAGTTGGATGGCAATGCTCAACAATGTAGATTTTGCAGCATGTACATGACCACGTGAGACTGCAAAATGACATGGTGTGGCACAGTAGTTAGCACTGGTGCCTCGCAGCATCAGGGACCTGTTTGATTGCTGGTTTGGATTACTGTCTCTGTGGAGTCTGTATGGTTTCCTCCCACACTCCAAAGATGTGCTGGTTAGATGCATTGGCCATGTTAAATTGTCCCTCAGTGTACCCGAACACGCTGTGGTGACTAGAGAATTTTCACAGTAACTCCATTGCAGTTTTAATGTAAGGCTACTTGTGACTAAATTAACTTTTAATTGCAGTGAAATTAGTTCCTTCAGCAGATCATCAACAAAGTGTTGACACCTGCTACTGCAGCCGCTGGCCAGGAACTGCCCTGTTAAGAGATTTGCTCCTGGGCAGGATGCAGGAAGATGTGTTATGTGGATGGGGCAGTGTTTGGGGCAACATAAGAGGAATTAGGGTTCCCTCTCACCCTCCAACAGTTGGCCTACTCCTGCTCCTATTTCTTATGTTCTATCTCTACCTCAACCGTCCCCTCTTCTGCATACTCCTTTTTAAATTGTTCACTATAACGTCTGATTTTTATTGTTGGTATATTTATTTTTTTACTTCAATTGTTATTCAGTTATAATCTCACTTAAATGTGTTTTGATGTTTCAGTAAAGCATTTGTAGAATTGTGTAGTTTGGAAAACATTTACCCAAAATGTTATAAATACAAAACTTTGAAGCCCTTAACATTTTACTTTAGCAGCTGCAGTACAATGTCTTAATTAACTACCTCAAGTTTTCAGAACTTTTTTGCAACAAAATACTTTTCCATTCACCTGATCAATAAAAACACTTTTACTTTAACACAACGGTTCTATCGCCTTTTTGTTAACAAGGTGATGGGCGATGTGTCGAGGGGAAGGGGAGGGTTTGGATAAATTAATTGTGCATTTTACACTTGGCCTAACTCATAGAATCTCTACAGTGCAGAATGAGGCCATTCAACCACAATTCCACCTGGGCCCTATCCACATCGCCCCATACATTTATCCCTGTCTCAGCGTCTCCCTGACGCTGAGCAATTTCGCCAATCCACTTAACCCACACATCTTTGGCCTGTGGGAGAGAACCGGAGGAAACCCACGCAGACACGAGGAAAACGTGTCGACTTCACACAGGTAGTGACCCAAGCCAAGAATCAAATTTGGGTCCGTGGCACTGCATAAGCAGTGCTAACCACTGTGCTGCCCTCTTCACTCAATCTTTGTCTGTACGCCGAACTCATCACTAAGTGTGATATGCCAGCAGTAATTTGACATAACTGTAGCTTGTTAATCTGCACTGGATTTTGCAACACTTCTCAGTAGGAGAGAGTTCACAGCAATTTACAGGAGGCTGGCATACGTCAAGTAAGGCACTAAACTTTCCTAAAGCATTTGAAGTGATCACTGAGGCCTGTAAGGATCAATGTTACATCCGGGATATGCTTAAACATCACAACTTAAAATACATTGCAAAATCAAAATGTACTTACCTGTGGTTTATTACATGCATTCCAAATCCACTTTATGCGCTATGGTTCCTAACAGCCAACATTTAAAATAATATATCTTTCACTGCTTTTTCAACATAAACAGTGCAAAGCATTAGCCCACCAAGGATTTCCTCTTGTCTCCTGTCTCTGCTTGCTTGAACAAAAAAAAGTGTAAATACTTAACCGACGTTGGGGTAAACAGGCCAAGTTAGCCTTGTCTCTTTGATTTGTATTCAGCTGCTCTAATGCAATGCTTGCAGAAAAAGACAAGATTGGACATTTGTACATGGTGTGCCTTCAGCATGCATGTCCATGCATCAGGACTTTAATGTGTGGTGTACAATCCCCATGCACTGAGATTTGGGATGGAAGTGAAGAGTTGAGTTTGTTCTTCAGAGCTCTCATCTTGGCTGGAATTGTAGTGTTGATTTAGTATGTGGTTTCAGTTAGTTATCCAACTAATAACAAATGGACCAAATTAGCTATTCAAAAGAACTGGAAAACTTTAGAGAAAGGTGGCACAGTGGTTGGCACTGCTGCCCCAACGCCAAGGACCTGATTTCAATTCCCAGCTCAGGTCACTGAGTGAAGTTTGCACATTCTCCTTGTGTCTGCATGGGTTTCCTCCAAGTATTCTGGTTTCCTCCCACAGCCCAAAGATGTGTGGGTTGGGCTGATTGGCCATGCTAAGAAATTACCCCTTAGTGTCCAGGGATGCATAGGTTAGAGGGATTAGTGGGTATAGTATTGTAAGGATATGGGGATAGGGCCTGGGTGGGATTGTTGTGGGTGGAGGGGGGGACTGGTGGTGTTGAGATGGCGGCGTGGGCTCGTTGGGCCGAAGGGCCTGTTTCCTGGGCTGATTTTTGTTCTTTGTTCTTCTTTGTGTTTGGTGCAGACTCGATGGGCCGAAGGGCCTCTTTCTGCACTAAGATTTTATGATTCTGTCTGTGTGGAGTTTGTACATTCTCCCCATGTGGGTTTCCTCCCACAGTCTGAAAGATATGCTGGTTAGGTCTGTTGGCCATGCTAAATTTTCCCTCAGTGTACCCAAACAGGCACTGAAGCGTGGCAACTAGGGAATTTTTACAGTAACTTCATTGCAGTGTTAATGTAAGCCTACTTGTGACAATAATAAATAATTTAAAAAATATTCTTTTCATCCCTAACAGCCAGGATCAACAAAGAACCAGACAATCTGGACTGAAATTAAAATGCATCATAAGCAAATTAGCAATTTCTTTAAAGTTATTTCTTTGTGTTTAAATAAATCATTTTATTTCAATTTAACTCACCCATCTGAATTGGACTACGACCAGTCTAGAATATGACCTGAAAATGTGCTAGGAAGTTGTGAAGGAATTAGGCTATTGCAGCTTAACAAACAATGAGATGAAAAGCTAAAACGAACGTACGGTTCTCACTTTGGCAACGTGAGGAACACAAGTTCTGACAGTTGGGAGCTTAAAAGGGCACCAGCTTCCTCATGTTACCCAGCTAGTGACCTATCTGGACTGAAGCCAGATCCTGCAGAGTTGAACATGTAGCACCACAAACAATGCCAACATAAAATTTAAAATATCACAAAGTACTGATACTCTATATCAGATTGGCATCTGCCTGGCTTGAGACCATTGACTGCACTTGGGCCATATGCCATTTGTGTATTGAATCTCATCTGTGGTTGTAACACCAATTTGGCAGTCCCTTCTGATTTGATTTATTGTCACATATTTGCATAAAGTGAAAAATATTGTTTTGAGTCCCTTCTGCAGCTGCCACAGGTGACTAACGTTGGCCTGAGGTTGGCTGGTTTTATTTTCTTCTGGCAGACTCTTTTCTTCCATCTGGTTAATCCTTTTATCCTGTGGTTTTTCCACACAATTTCTGGCTGCCTTTGTTCAAGCACTCCAGGCTCCGGTGAGTAGTGAGGGCTCCCCAATGCATCAACTCTGATCTCTGTCGACTTGAAGTCTCACTTGCAAGCATTGTATTGCAGATGCGGGTGACCTGTTGGTCTTGTGCTCTATAGCAAGCTTGCCATAGAGCACGTCTTTGGGGGATGTGGTATCATCCATTTTGTTCACATGACCCAGGCACTGAGGACAAACGTAGGGGATCTTTGCACGTCAGTGTATTTCCATAGTTGGCATCCTACCTTGTCAGGAGATGCTCAATATTTATCTGAGACAGAAGAGATGGAAGCAGTTCAGCTGCTGAGCTTGGCTTGAATAAGTTATCCATGTCTTGTTGCTATAAAGGACGGAGCTGAATGCACAGACCTGGTATACTTGTAGCCTTGTATTTATAATTAGTTTGCTGTTGGTTCACACTGACTTTTAACTTTGACATGACAGCTGTGACCTTGGCAATCCTGCTGCTGATTTCAGTGTCATGGGACAGTTTGCTGGGAATTTTTAATCCAAGGTTTGTGAAGCTCTCAATGATCTCCGGAGTGAGATTTTCAATGTTGATGTAAGGTGGAATCCTCACCTTCCTTGCCCATAACTTTGGCCTTCCTGATTGTCAGTCTAAATTCTTTGCAGGCTCAGGATAGATAATATGTGGTTATGCAAGTGAAATTCAGTGTAATACATCAGTGTGGTGTCATCAGCAGTCAGGAACTCCAGAGTTCATAGAGGTTTACAGCATGGAAACTGGCACTCCAACCCAACTTATCCATGCCGCCCAGTTTTTAACCACTGAGCTAGTCCCCATTTCCCTCTATACCCATCTTACCCATATAACTTAAAATGCTTTTCAAAAGACAATATTGTACCTGCCTCTATACTACCTCTGGCAGCTCGTTCTAGACACACACCACCCACTGAGTGAAAAAATTGCCCCTCTGGACCCTTTTGTATCTCTCTCACCTTAAACGTATGCCCACTAATTTTAGACTCCTCTACCTTTGGGAAAAGATATTGACTATCTACCTTATCTGTGCCCCTCATTATTTTATAGACATCTTTAAGATCATCCCTAAGCCTGCTATGCTCCAGAGAAAAAGTCCCAGTCTATCCAGCCTCTCCTCATAACTCAAACCATCAAGTCCTGGTAGCAACCTAGTAAATCTTTTCTGCACTCTTTCTAGTTTAATAATATCCTTTGTGTAATAGGGTGATCAGAACTGTACACAGTATTCCAAGTGTGTCCTTACCAATATCTTGTACAACTTCAAGACATCCCAACTCCCGTATTCAGTGTTCTTACCGATGAAACTAAGCATGCTGAATGCCGCCTTCACCACTTTAGGGTTAAATCAGAATTATGATTTATTCACACATTCAAAACTGAGGAGTGGTTGCGACTACACACATTCAAACACACTTGATAAGAAGACCAGAAAGATGAGTTTTTACAACAATGAAAACTTAAAAGAAAAAGCACTGCAGATATAGATCTTACTTCACTTAATTTCCAGAGTCCAGTGAGTGTTCCTTCATGGAGGAGCTGCAGTTTAGCTAGCTGAAACATGATCTTCAGAATTCCTTTAAAGCTGATGAACGCAAGGGCTATGGTGTGCATAGTAAGATAAAGAGCGTGGTTCCATTTCACCTGGTAGTGAGATGTGGTTGGTATAAAGAGACTTGCACTATTCAACAGGTGATGACAGTGAAACAGGCTCAGAGAAGGCTTGATGCAAGCTGTTGGTCAGCCTGGAGTTCTGCTTTGATGTTTGCAGGCTGGTGTTGCAAGTCTAGAAATGTAACCTTTTCCAAAGGTAAACAGCTTAGGTTATGTGCTATTGCCTGTTAATACATCAGTTACAGACTAACAATCAGTTTCTGTGCCTCTGGTAAAAAATCTATTATTCACCTTTAGGAGATAGAAGGTGGTGTTAGAGCCTCTGCAGTTACAATGAGTTTTGATGGTTCTCTCTTTATGGGACCAGGCTGGGTAGACAGATTATCTGCTGGCCCTTGGTTTCATTGATTGTAATGGATTCTCACAATGCGAGATGTGAGGTTCCACAAGATGGGGGTTGAGTTTTTATCCCATAACTGTTGTTGGAAATTTCCGGAAATTGTAACTAATTTATGAACCACTTGACCTGTAGCAGCCATCCTTTGGTTCATCTCATTTCCTCTTTAAATAAGTAAGCAGAAAGGTTTGATTTTAAACAGTTTGATCTCTTTCATGGCTTAGGAATATGACCATAGTGAGTGGGTAGGATGGATTTTATTAGGGCCAAAGAGAATGATATCTGCTTCAAGGTCCAGGGCAGTTTTAGAATACTTAATGAATATTTTGTAGAAGCAGAAATGGTAGAGGTGAAAATTGATAGGTAGAATGTACTGAAAAGACTGCTTAAGAATGGATAGATTGCTCAGTTAAGAACATAGAAATAGGAGCAGGAGTAGGCCATCTAGCCCTTTGAGCCTGCCCCACCATTCAACAAGATCATGACTGATCTGAAGTGGATCAGTTCCACTTTCCCGCCTGCTCCCCATAACCCTTAATTCCCTTATCTATCAGAAATCTCTGTTGGAATGGTTTCCTTAGGCTGCTAAGGGAAATGAGACCTTTATTCAAGAAAAGATGCAAGGGCATTCTTAGTAGACGTTCAAGGTGGAGTAAATAATGTTTTAGAAAGCATAATCAAAGAAAAAAAATCAACAGACATGGGATTAAATAGAGCAAGCATGGATTTGTAAACAGCTTGACTAATCTTTTTGATGAAGTAATGGAGTTGAAGTGAATGTGGTGGATGTTGTCAGTGCGGATTTCAAGAAAGCATTTGACAAAGTTCCACAAGCTGGTTAACAAAATTCCCCTTCACTGAGCAGGGGGGATAACATCAAATTGCCTGAAGGATAGCAAGTGACGGTAAATAGTTATTTTTCAGACTGGGGGCTGGCAGACCGTGCTGGCCCCTGGGTAAGTGCTGGGACCGTTGTTTTTACATATACTATACAGAATAATACTTCTAACCTGGAGAAGCGATAAACAGTGATACAAGTCAACTGCGAACAGACATAGGTAGGCTAGCAGAATGAGCAGACAAACGGCAGATGGAATTTAATGTGGAGAGGTGTGAAGTGATACGTTTTGGCAGATATGTTAGTGGGAGGCAATATAGGCTCAATGGCACAGTTCTAAAAAGTGTGCAGAGACAGAGGAGTGTGGTCGGCAAGTCTTTGAACGTGGCAGGACATATTGAGAGAGTGAGATGGGCAAAATTGGCCTCCGTTTGGAGTCAGCTAGGCTGTTATGCCTACCTGTAGGGATTCCATTAGATAATGGTTCAGGGACTAAGGGTCACAGAATAAATGATGCAGAGGAGGAGGTGTGGAAAATTCTTTTTATGCCACAAGTGGTAATGACCTGGACCCAGCTGCCCACAAGGAAGCAGAGACAAGTGATGAGTTAGAAGGAAATTGAATGGATACTTGTAAGGAGTAGAGCCTTAGAAAGGGACTGACTGGTGTTCACTACAGAGAGCCAGCATGGATTCAAGGGCTGAATGGCCTCCTTCTTTCCAATATGACTTTATGAAATTTTCACATGTAATCTAACCACTGCCAGCTGTACTTCACCACCACCTTTCTTGGGCCCTGCAGTGGTGCTAAGTTACTAGACTGCTTATGCATCCAGTGCATCTTAGCTCTCTCTATAATCTCCTCCTGACCCAAGATATCCACACTCTGCCAACTTTAATTCTTGTGCGTCTGCAGATATAATCCCTCCACCCCTCATGGCTGCACCTTCAGCAGCCCTTCAGAACCCTTCAGCTCTGGAATTCCCTCTCGAATACTCCCTGTCTCTACCTCACCTTCTTCCTTTGAGACACTCCTTTAAAACTTATCACCTTGACAAATCCTTTGGTCACTTGATCCAACGTCTCCTCCAGTGGCTTGGTGTCACATTTTGTTTGGTAATACTGCAGTAAAGAGTGTTGAAATGTTTCATTATTTTAAAAGGTGCTACATCTAGACATCTGTTGTTCAAAATAGTGCCACAGACATCTTTTGAGGTCCATCTGAAAGGGCAGATTGGCCTTGGCTTACTGTCTCATCAGTAAGCTGTCACCTCCGACAGTTGAATACTCTCTCAACCCTGCACTGTCGCGTCAGTCGAGATTTTGTGCTCAAGTTTCTGGAGCGTTGACTTGAACCCACAACATTCTGACTCAGACGAGTGCAGCCATTAAGCCATAGCTGACACGCGATCATTTGTGGCCATAAACAAGCTATAAAAGTGGAACTTTTAACTGTTAGCATTATTCTTGTTTTCAGTAAGTACTGTACTGGTGTAAATACCATGTTAGAGACAACTGGTTTTCCTTTCAGAATTGAGGTAAATTCGAGATTGTCTTCAACCAAATGGAGGCCAGTTTGACGCGAAATTCAGATTATTTTGGAATTTTTGAATTAAATATTCAATGGCAAAATTGACCTCAAATAGTTAAGGCAGTAATTAATTTGTTTATTTATCATTTAAGATTTTAATTACTTTTTAGTACTGTCTCTCAACAATACAAACAGCCCTATCCTCAGGGCACAACTAAGAGACCAAAACTTAGGCCGAAATTTTCCGATAGTGTACACCCCATCACTGTTGTCAGTGAGAACGGAGAGTGTGGTGCTCAGCATAACCAGAGAATCTCAGCCGCATGTGGGAAAACATGTAGGTTAGGTTTAAAAGTTTATTAATTAGTGTCACAAGTAGGCTTACATGAATATTGCAATGAAGTTACTATGAAAATCCCCTAGTTGGCACACTCCATTACCTGTTCAGGTACATTGAAGCACCTTTGGAATGAGAGAGGAAACCAGAGCACCCGGAGGAAACCCATGCAGACACAGGGAGAACATACAGACTCTGCACAGACAGTGATCCAAGATGGGAATCAAACCTGGGTCCCGAGTGCTGTGGGGTAGCAGTGCTAACCACTGTGCCACCATGTTGGTGGATTGGCCATGGTTAATTATCCTTCAGTGTCCCAAGATGTGTAGGTTAGGGGGGATTAGCGGAGTAAATATGTGGGGTTACGGGGGTTGGGTGGAGGAAGAGGATCTGGGTAAGATACCCTGTCAGAGTCGGTGCAGACTCAAAGGGGCTGAATGGCCTCCTACACTGTAGGGATTCTATTCTGTGAGGTCGGAGAATTCCAGCTTTAGTTCCACAGTGAAACTGACAAGTTATCTTCAACCTAAATAATATTTATAATAAATATTTGAAGGAATAAGCCGTATGTGATTTTTTTGATCGTCAAAGTAAGATGTAATCTAATAGTCAATGTTGGTGTGAGAGCTTTCCAGCTTGTAAATGACTTGGTTTGAGACATAGTTACATGCACAACTGGGAGATTCAGGCAATGTTGTAAAATATGGGCACAATTGTTTCGTTCTGATGTAATCATATTTCTTTAAGAAAATTCAAATCTGACGAACCAAATTTGATTGCAACATAATCCTTTTATGTTCAATAAAGTTTAGACATGTACGATGTCCTTCAGCAGCAGGCTTACAAAGAAATAATCCCAATGAACCCATTTTTCTCTAGGTAGAAATAGTCTCCATCGATCCTCTCAATGTTGACTCTGGATCTTATCGATCTTTGATTCATTGTGGCACGACAGACATAATTGCAAACTAGGTCCCCAGAACTGAGAGTGCCTGCAAACTTCCAGATGGTTCCTCATCCAGCATGTTAGCCTGAGCCTCACCAATCCCTTTCCTTATTTGGAGATGCCTTGGTTGCCACTTTTCACTAACAGTTAACAAGTCGCACATTCAGCAGAAGTAATCAGTGTTATCAGTTACATTGTACCCTGACACATTAAACCAGAAAGCATACTAGGAATGAATCACTCACCGACTTTCGTTATTTCTGACTTCAGTACGAATCCACCTACAGTTCAGGAAAAAAATCAACAACCATGTGAATAAGTCAAATCCACATTACACTGCAATCTTGTAATCAAACTTTACATTGTAGTCTTACAATGCAACCTTACATTGCAGACTAACATTGCAATCATACATTACAATCTTACATTGCAATCTTACATCACAGTCATACATGACAATCTTACATTGCAACCTTAAATTGCAATCCTATGTTGCAGCCCCATGTTTTGAAAATCAAGAACTTTCAAAAGTTCAAAGCATTAATGTACAAGGTGCAGCTTAGTAAAGGAAGTGCAGCATTGGGTGGTAAAATTTGGAAAACAAGCAATGGCTGTCAAATTTGGCAAATGTAGCCATTTTGTTGTTACTTTTTTATCTATCAGTTTTCACAATGATTATACTGATAAATCTGCTGAAGTATTTTGCATCGACAAAAGAGGTCTTTGTTTTCTCTGGATCTTCTGGTTAGCACTGCTGCCACACTGTACCAGGGGCCTGGTTTGATTCCAGCCTTACTACGTGGAGTTTGCATGCTCTCCAGGTGCTCCAGTTTTCCCCCCCACAGTTCAAAAATGTGTAGGTTATGTGGATTGGCTATGATAAATTGCCTCGTAATGATCCAAGATGTGTAGGTTAGTTGGATTAACCATGGTAATTGCACAGGGTTATGGGTATAGGGCAGAGGGAAGGGCCTGAGTGGGATGCTCTTTCAGAGAGTCAGTGCAGACTCAATGGGCTGAATGGACTCTTTCTGCATTGTAGGCATTCAATGGTTAGGTGGTATTCATAGTAACTTCATTGCAGTGTTAATGCAAGCCTACTTGTGAAACTAATAAACTTTTAAACCTTTCTATGGTTGCAGTAACAAACTGCATAAACAAAACACACTTGGTAGACAATCTTGTACCTACAGGATATTTGCTTCATACAAAGGTTGTGTAACATAATATATATCTTTCAGTTATAGAAAAATGGGAGCTTGTTCTCATGCATACATAACTCAATCAGCTACAGAGAATAGACTATATCTTTCACAGATGGCCTCTTATCGTTGTAAAGTGGTCTTTCTGACTCACTGCAGGCATATCTGCCTTACTATCTCCTTAATGCTTTGTTTCAGCTAGTTTTCCCATCATGCCTGAAAGGCTCCCATAGCTGACTTTAGAACTATTAATATTCAAATCACATTCACCTATTTCTAAAGCTGTAAATGTACATCTTAATATAAGTTCCAATATGGAATACTGATAAGATGATGAGAGGTATTGATCAGGTGGACTCGTAGAGGCTTTTCCCCAGGGCTGAAATGGTCGCTACAAGAGGACACAGGTTTAAGGTGATGAGGAGTAGGTACAGAGATGTCAGGGGTAAGTTTTTCACTCAGTGGTGGGTGAGTGGGATTGGCTGCCTTCGGTGGTGGTGGAGGCAAATTCAATAGGGTCTTTTAAGGGACTTCTGGATGAGTATATGGGACTTAATAGAATTGAGGGTTATAGGTAAGCCTAGTAGGTCGAGATATGATCGGTGATTAGTGGGGTAAATGCTTGGGTTATAGGGATAGAATGTGAGATGACCTTTTAAGGGGGATAGCCTGTCAGAGAGCAAGTGCAGATTTGATGGGCTGAATGGCCTCTTTCAGCAGTGTAGGGATTCTATGATCAGAATTTTACTGCCACGCCTGCCCTGGAATCGGGGTGGGTGTGGCTCACAGAGCAGAGTTCTCCATTGATTTTTGGGTGCGATTTTACAAGCCTCGCCCAAACAAGGTTGTAAAATATCAGCCTACGTATGAATGTTAGCTGATGCAGACCCGATGGACTGAATGGCCTCCATCTGTGCTGTAAACTGTAAGTACTTGTTGAACTTGTGATTCTGCAACCCACTAGACTCCTCAAGCATGATTTGGATCATCGTGGGAGGTGATGTGTGTTTTCAGAGTGAAATTCATTTTTGAAATCATGTCCATCAGGATAAACTAATGCTAAAGTAATCGACTGCTCTGCAGGTGAAATGTACAGAGGCAGCTTGAAGTTTTACCTTATCAGAAAAGCAAACTAATACACAAACCATAAAGTGGTTTAATTGTCGGTCTGCGAGGGGTGAGTCCTATACAAATGATTAGCATCCACGGCAGCCGCTTGTATTTATATAGTGCCTTTACAATGGTGGAACGTGCCAAGTCGCCACAGCAGCAGAATCAGGAAACGTTTGACCTCCAATAACTGCATTCCAAAAGCCCACCAAGATACAATAAATGTTTCAATTTCAAAGGATTTTGCAAACCCAGGCAGTATAGTGGGGGTTACAAGTACTGTGACATGAACTCAAGATCGCAGTTGGAACTTGGCTATCAGAAAAATCCTACTAACCTGTCCAGGCTTGAGACAATTCACACCTCTTTAACTTGTCATTATTCCACTCATACTATTTGTACCTGTAAAGACTCACATTCCAAACGTTCTTCACATTCTAATCGGTCGGTGGTGGTAGAGGCAAATTTGATGGGGTCTTTCAAGACACTCCTGGATGAGTACGTGGAACTTAATAGAATTGAGGGTTATAGGTAAGCCCAGTAGGTATGGATATCATCGGTGCAACTTGTGGGCTGAAGGGCCTGTTTGTGCTGTAGTTTTTCTATGTTCCATTAATCTGTAATTATCCTGCAATTGTGTGTTTGCCTATATTTACTGTACGTTCGAACTAACCTGCACTCACTGAATGAGTGCTCTGAAAACTCGTGATTCCAAATAAACCTGTTGGACTTTAGCCTGGTGTCGTCAGACTTCTGACTGAGGAAAATGTAGGCAAAGCTTTTTTCAAAGTGATTTGTATTTAACGTATTCTGATTGGATTTGATTTATCGTTTTCACATGTATTAGTATACAGCGAAAAGTATCATTTCTTTCTTACAAACAAATCATACCATTCGTAGAGAAGGAAAGGAGAGGGTACAGAATGTAGTGTTACAGTCATAGCTAGGGTGTAGAGCTTAATGTGAATTACATAAGAACATAAGAAATAGGAGCAGGAGTAGGCCATCTAGCCCTTCGAGCCTGCCATGCCATTCAATAAGATCATGGCTGATCTGTCGTGGCTCAGTTCCACATTCCCGCCCTCTCCCCATAACCCTTAATCCCCTCTCTTATCAAAAACCCATCAACCCGCGTCTTAAAAATATTTAGCGAGGCAGCCTCCACCACTTCAACGGGCAGAGAATTCGAGAGATTCACCACCCTTTGAGTGAAGAAGTTCCTCCTTAACTCCGTTCTAAACCGCGCCCCCCCCCCCACCCCCCTTTATCTTGAGGCTGTGCCCCCTAGTCCTACTGTCCTTTCTGAGCGGGAAGAGTCTCTCCACCTCTATTCTATCCATCCCATTCATCATCTTGTATGTCTCAATGAGATCTCCCCTCATTCTTTGAAACTCTAACGAGTACAAGCCTAGTTTATTCAGCAGTACAAGCCTAGTTTATTCAGAGTTGGGTTCATTCAAAACAAAAATGCTGGAAAATCAGCAGGTCTGACAGTATCTGTGGGGAGAGAATAGAGCCAACATTTTGACCCTCGTCCGAAGGGTTATCTAGACTCAACGTTGGCTCTACTCTCCACAGATGCTGTCAGATCTGCTGAGATTTTCCAGCATTTTTTTTTGTTTCAGATTCCAGCATCTGCAGTATTTTGCTTTTACATTAAGATCCATTGAAAAGTTTGAGTTTTAAAAGCACAGAATGGGAGTAAAATATAGAATTAGAGGGTATGCAGGGCACAGTTCGTAAAAAGTCACCACTCTCTCTCTGGGCACCGTCTTGGATTGTATCCTGATGGATTAGGGAGGCCATTTCTGGTTGGACACATTCCTGGAGCTATCATCAGATGAGCTTCCCTGACACCACACTCCCTCCATTGTTTCCTCATGGTGCACTTTCCCTCCCTTTTGCATATTGGAAAGCAAATGGTCTCGTCAATCCCCCATTGACTGATTCTTCACAAAGCTTTTTTCCGCCCTGTTAAGCGAATAAACAAAGGCGTGAAAAGAAAATAGAAATAAAGGACAGTTAATTTTTTCTGTCAGGTTGCTTGTAGCAGTGGACTGGAGATTATCCTTTTCTTTTCGGACAATGGTAGAAAGTTGGGGATCCTGGCCTTATCTGAAGGAGCCACAGCGAAGCGGTTTCTCAGTTGTATGGTTTCATTGAATTATTAAACTTTCTTTATTGCAGTGACTACACTTCAAAGGTATTTTGTTGTACAATGATTTGAGATAGAATCCCTACACTATAGAAGGACACCATTTGGTCCATCAGTCTGTACCGACAATAGTCTCACCCAGGCCCTATCCTTATAACCCCGCATAATCCTCCTGACCCTAAGGGGAAATCTCATCCAGACGTGTTCTCTGTAACCTCAAGTATTTACCCCGCTCATCCCCTTAATTTACGCATCCTGGGACACTAAGGGGCAATTTATCACAGCTAACCTGTACATCTTTGGAATGTGGGAGGAAACTGGAGCATCCAGAGGAAACCCACGCAGACACCAGGAGAATGTGCAGACTCCACGCAGACAGTCACCCGAGGCCGGAATCGAACCCGGGTCTCTGGTGCTGTGAGGCAGCAGTGCTAACTTACTGTGCCACCGTGCTGCCCCTTGGAGATGTTGAGAGAAAGGCACTATGTAAATGGAAGTCTTTCTTTGAGGGGGGGATTATCAGCTTTCTAGAATCTGGCAATCAAAGTCTGTCCTATGTGAGAGCTCTGGTTTCTGTTGACTAGAACTTCTTAAACTGCAGCGCAGTCAGTTACTGGCTTAGCTCCCTCTCTCCAGTTCATAAAGCAAGGACTAACAATTATAAACTGCTTTGTGTTCTCCACTGTTTTATACAACTGAGGGACGCGATATGCCAAATAACAGCTCCTACTTATCAGCCAAGCACGTGGGGCCCATTCTAGCTGCGGAGCGGAGAAATTACAGGCCTGACCAACTCTGCAGGATGTTCTCTTCTTTAGATAAGCAGTGTTTATTTCATTTTAAAACCCATCACTGCTTCATTGAATAAACATTTCATGCCTGAGCATTATCTGGTGCTCAATACTCCTTAATTGGGCAATGCGGTATCACTTACCAGCCCCTGTTCTACAACGGGCTTCTCTGTTTAATGAAGGGAACATTCAGCCTTTTAATTTAATGACCTGGATAAAATGGCTGCCTACAGCATTTGGCAGAGAGTTGCAACATCCTATTTGGCAAATCCTGTTCAGCAATAAACACAGCGATTAACTGGGAAAGAATCGAGTATTTCAGACGGACCCTGCAGTCTGCTCACGCATGAAGAGTTCTCTCCAAATTTGGCTGCTAAAGAGAAAGCACCGATTTCCACTGTTGTAATTCTCTAAGTATTGTTCTGGAAGGTGCTGCATGTACGAAACTTTGAATCATAGAAACCCTACAGTGCAGAAAGAGGCCCTTTTGGCCCATTGAGTCTGCATCGACCACAATCCCACCCAGGCCCTAACCCATATCCCTGCACTTTTACCCACTAATCCCTCTAACCTACGCATCCCAGGACACTAAGGGGCCACTTTAGCATGGCCAATCAACCTAACCCACACATCTTTGGAGGAAACCCACACAGACACGAGGAGAATGTGCAAATTCCACGCAGACAGCGACCCGAGTCTGGAATCGAACCCGGGTCCCTGGAGCTGTGAAGCAGCAGTGCTGACCACTGTGCTACCGTGCTGCCCTTGTAAATTTGTCATGTAAATCCTCTGTCCCTTCCTTCTCACATGGCTACTTCACTCAAAGGGTGGTGAATCTCTGGAATTCTCTGCCCGTTGAAGTGCTGGAGGCTACCTTGCTGAATATATTTAAGTCACGGATAGATAGGTTTCTGATAGACAGGGGAATTAAGTGTTATGGGGAGAAAGTGGAACTGATCCACTTCAGATCCGCCAAGATCTTATTGAATGGCGGGGCAGGCTCGAAGGGCTAGATGGCCTACTCCTGCTCCTATTTCTTATGTTCTTATACTTGACCGTTCTTAGGATTCTGCACAAGCTGAAGCTTCGATACCACAGGGGGAAATGCTTTGGTCCCTACACTGCTGAACCGTTCAGGATGATCTGAGATGGGTCTCATTAATGATGCCCAATGAGCCCTAAGGTGGAGTTTTGTTGATATAAGTGACCAACTGCAACTCTGAGAAGACTGCAGGATTGTGCTGCTGCTTTCACTCCTTGCTACGGCCCACCGAGTGTTGCTGATCATAGCTTATGCCCTGAAATTGGAATGACAGCAAGTCAGAGAGTTAGGCTCCAGTAACAGACTTAGCCAGTATGGGGACTGAACCCGGACTGTAGGTGTTATTTGTGCCAACTGAGCAAAATTGGCCTCTAGTGGTCTCAACTCTCCACGCTGTACATTGATTGAGACTGAGCTTGACCCTGAGTGCTACGTTCACTGTGAGGTTGACCAGACGCCTGGTGAGATGTTAAGCGGCATGGTGGCACAGCGGTTAGCACTGCTGTTTCACAGCTTCAGGCACCTGGGTTCGATTCCCGGCTTGGATCATTGTGTGGAGTTTGCACGTTCTCCTTGTGTCTGCGTGGGTTTCCTCCAGGTGCTCTGGTTTCCTCCCATAGTCCAAAGATGTGCAGGTTAGGTTGATTGGCCATGATAAAATTGCCCCTTAGTGTCCTAAGATGTGTAGGTTAGAGGGATAAGTGGATAATATATGTAGGGATATGGGAGTAAGGCCTCGGTGGGATTGTGGTCGGTGCAGACTCAATGGGCTGAAGGGCCTCTTTCTGCACTGTAGTGTTCTATGATTATTATTCACTCTGGGATGGAAATCTTAGGCGGACCACAATGACTCTGTTGGGGCACTGTGCGCAGCCTAGTCTGCATCATTGGCATACTGAGGGATTCTCTCCGTATGTTACAAGCTTCCTTCTATCACATTCCCCTCTTGTCCTGTCAGGGTACTTTGCTTTAGTGGAAGTGCGGGACTCAGGGGAGGCTTAAAAAGCGCAAATGCAATACTTTAAAGCTTACCCTTCCTTTTCTTTCTGATGCAAAGGGGAAAGATGTTTTGGAGAGCAGCATAGAAGAAAGAGCTTAAGACATGAGTTTGCAAATCCCAGAAATTTCAGGGTGGAACTCCTTCCGAGAGGAAGTGTTGAAGGAATACAGGGAAAGGATGACGTTATCTTTGAACGTGAAGGACACCTTTTCCCATCCTGTCCGCCATGGGAATCGTAGTGGGGGGGGGGGTGCAGGGTGGGGCGTCGGACAGTGCAAGGGTCCATTGACTTTGGATGGGATTTTCCCATTTTGGGTGAACATGGCCTGAAAATCCCACCTGTTAGCTCAGAAAAATGGGTGAAAAGAGTTAAATACAGACCCTGGAGTAAAAAGGGCAACCTCTCGGGCCTTAGCGAGCTTCAGATTTTATCAAGATAAAAATGTTCTCAATTTACCTTTACTGATCTGTCTCATGTATCAAAATGAAGTTGGAAGACATATGTTCATCTCAATTATCTGTGTGCTTACAAGTGCTGAATCATAGAGTATCTACAGTGCAGGAGGAGGCCATTTGGCCCATCAAATAGGCACCAACACTATCCCAAAATGCATTTACCCTAGATCATCCCCTGACCAATCTGCACATCTTTGGACTGTGGGAGGAAACTGGAGCACCCGGAGGAAACCCACACAGACATGGGGAGAATGTGCAAACTCCACATAGACAGTGATCCATGGTCACACTTGAACTGGGTCCCTGGCACTATGAGGCAGCAGTGCTAATCACTGTGCCACCAAGCCCCCTTTGTCACTCACCTTTCATTTGGAGATCTGTCCCTGTTGTTCGGACTGTTCTGTTTAAACTTCCCTCATTGTCCTTTAGTGATCCACTGGGGAAGCATATTGATAAGTTATCTAGGGCTGACAGGCTGCAGGAACCAGGCAGTCTCTAATTCTCTTCCCGGTGAAGAGTTAAGAACAGAATAGAGAAAAGCAGCCACTGATCGCTAAAGAGAAAAGTATTAAAGCTGGAGGTTTCAGCTGGGACGGTGAAGTCCTAGAGCACATTAAGATGAATAGGGAGGAAGTATTAGATGTCGTAGCAGGCATAAAGATGCATAAATCCCCAGGATCTGATGAGATGTATCCCAGGCTGCTATGGGAGGCGAGGGAGGAGATTGTGGGGAGCTCTGACAGAGATATTTAAATCTTCGCTGGCCACTGGTAAAGTGCTAGATGACTGGAGGATCGCCAATGTGGTATCTTTATTCAAGAAGAGCGGCAGGGATAAGTCAGGTATTTATAGGCCAGTTAACTTTAAGGTTTGTTTATTTATTAGTCACAAGGAGGCTGACGTTAACACTGCAATTAAATTACTGTGAAAATCCCCTCGTCGCCACACTCCGGCGCCTGTTCAGGTACACTGAGGGAGAATTTAGCATGGCCAATGCACCTAACCAGCACGTCTTTCGGACCGTGGGAGAGAACCAGAGCACCCGGAGGAAACTCACGCAGACGCAGGGACAATGTGCAGACTCCACACAGCCAGGAAGGAGTGTAGTAGACTGGTGCTGAGGGCGGGGTGTGTATTCCAAGGGCCAGGGAGGACTTTATGGACTGCCCCAGCCGGAATCTGAGCCAATCAGTAGGACAGGGAGGACCACAGATCGAGGTGGGATTGGCACTGGGAGCCCGGGAACCCAAAGGGCAGTCACATTTGTAATCCAGTCTCACCTTGTTGTATTTGTGTATAATGACTCTGTTGGCAATAAACCCTTTAGAGCTTCACTGAGTTGCCCTCGATCTACTACATGGGCAACAAAATGTCTCGGGGGCTGCATTCAGGACTCTGGTGGACTGCAAGTGGCCCAGGGCTGCAGGTTGTCTACCACTGGTCTGGCTGCTACTATTTTCCTGAGAAAAGTCCTTAAGTTGCTTGAATCTGGGAAGATTTGGATGTAGGGTTGCCACAGCCTCCAGGAATGAACTGGAGTCCTCGGGAATTGAAGATCAATTTCTCGAACACTTCTGTGAGCGCCGCCTGAAGGAAAAGGGCTTTAAAAAAAATCTTTTTTTTTTGGTGATTTTCTTTACCAGATATAAAAATATTGAAAATGGGGTGGAAAGGCTATATGGTTGGCAATCATCAGCATCCAATCAGGTTATGGCTGGATGTGTTATGCAGTCATGGAGGTTTCCAGCATGGAAACAAGCCCTTTGGCCCAACTTGTCCATTCCACCCAGTTTATTACCACTAAACTCGTTCCCACCTCCCCCCACCCACAACACTATAGTTAAGAAAGTCCACCGACGCCTCTATTTCCTCAGAAGACTAAGGAAATTTGGCATGTCGACTATAACTCTCACTAACTTTTACAGCTGCACCATAGAAAGCATTCTTTCTGGCTGTATCACAACTTGGTATGGGCTCCTGCTCTGTTCAAGACTGCAAGAAACTACAAAAGGTCGTGAATGTAGCCCAATCCATCACGCAAACCAGCCTCCCATCCGTTGACTCTGCCTCCACTTCCCGCTGCATAGCAAAGCAGCCAGCATAATTAAGGACCCCATACACCCCGGACATTCTCTCTTCTGCTGCCTTCCTTCAGGAAAAAGGTACAAAAGTCTGAGGTCACAACCCAAGAACAGCTTCTTCCCTGCTGCTGTCAGACTTTTGAATGGACCTACCTTGCATTAACTTGATCTTTCTCCACACCCTAGCTATGCCAGTAACACTACATTCTGCACTCTCTTGCTTCTTTCTCTATGAATGGTATGCTTTATCTGTATAGCGCGCAAGGAGCAATACTTTCCACTGTATGTTAATAATGTGACAATAATAAATCAAATCAAATGAAATTAAATCAATTGCCCGCAAAAGAGCCATTGAGGTTTACAGCGTGGAATGTTGGCCGATTATTAACTGGAGTGTGGAGGTTGGTCATATGATGACACCCCCATTTGATTGCGACTGGCAAACCTATTTGGAGTTGACCAGTGGGTTTGCTGTTCCATTGCTGCTGTGCCAGCAGAGGGTTACACGCAGTACTACAAGTGGCCTCCAGGTGAGGCCATTGCGCTTTGACTGAGATGTCATTGCTTCATGCATCCTGTGCTGTTTAGTCCGCGATGGGCTTGTGTTACGGCGAATGATATATAGGATGCTTCAAGAGCTGGGGGAATTGTGAGACTGCTGTTGAGGAACTGCAACGTTTTTCGGCAAGAAATAAATGAAAGAACTTTCATTTGAGTGACACCTCAGGAAATCCCAAGACGCCTTGCGCAGCCGCCGAAGTGCAGTCACTTCGTGCAGCATGGGAGTTAATTCATGCACAGCAAGATCCCACAAGCAGCAATGAAATAGGACCAGACCATCAGTATTCAGGTGTTGATTGAAGGGCAAAGTTTAGCAAAGACATTGGGAAGAATGCCCTTGCTCTCCTGTCAAATAATGCGTTTATTTTATTTGTTAGCATTTTGTGTTGTTGGGGAACCTGCTGCGATGGAGTGGGGTGGGGTGGGGGGGGGGGGGGGGGGGGGAGGGTGGTGCGGATCAGTGTGGTTGAGTGGGGAGATAGGGGCAGGGGGGGGAGCAGGGGGGGCTCGCCATCAGCTGGAAGGGCTGGAAAATCCAGCCCCGAGTCTCCGGACTGGGATTTGAACGCCCTAACTCACTGAGCCAGGGCTGACTCGCTGTTCCGGCTACTCCAGGCAGCGTGCGGGCAATCTGCGATTTCACGTCACTCCGACTGGAAGGGCAATTTAACAAAATATGGCGTTTTTTGCGTCTGTGGTGGGGTCAGGTGGCAGGGGAGCCCATTGTTCTACCTTTGAGTTTAAAGATGATTAAATTTTAACACGCTTGCTGCTTCCTACTGTTAGCAGATGCCAGTTGCCCAGTCAGCTCCATCCTCCCCTGTCCAGCAGTCGATAATTAGCTGGAAATATTAGGAAGCTGATCCCAGCTCGGTGGGGGCACGGGGGTGACAGACATTGGCTTTCAAGGAACAAAGAAAATTCCAGCACAGGAACAGTCCCTAAGGCCCCTCCAAGCCTGCACTGACCATGCTGCCCGACTGAACTAAAACCCCCTACTCTTCCAGGGACCTAATCCCTCTATTCCCATCCTATTCATGTATTTGTCAAGATGCCCCCTAAAAGTCACAAGTGTATCCACTTCCACTACCTCCCCCGTCAGCGAGTTCCAGGCACCCACCACCCTCTGTGTAAAAAAAAAACCTGCCTCGTACATCTCCTTTAAACCTTACCCCTCACACCTTAAACCTGTGCCTCCGAGTGATTGACTCTTCCACCCTGGGAGAAAGCTTCTGACTATCCACTCTGTCCGTGCCTCTCATAATCTTGTAGACTTCTATCAGGTCACCCCCTCAACCTCTGTCGTTCCAGTGAGAACAAACCAAGTTTTTCCGACCTCTCCTCATAGCTAATGTCCTCCATATCAGGGCAACATCCTGGTAAATCTTTAATGTACCCTCTCCAAAGCCTCCATATCCTTCTGGTCAGGTAGCGACCAGAATTGAACACTATATTCCAATTGTAGCCTAACTAAGGTTCTATAAAGCTGCAACATGACTTGCCAGTTTTTAAACTCAGTGCCCTGGTCGATGAAGGCAAGCATGCCGTATGCCTTCTCGAATACCTTCTCCACCTGCATTGCCACTTTCAGTGACCTGTGTACCTGTACACCCAGATCCCTTTGCCTATCAATATCCTGAAGGATTCTGCCATTTACTGTATTTTTCCTATCTGTATTAGACCTTCCAAAATGCATTACCTCACTTTTGTCTGGATTAAACTCCATCTGCCTTCTCTCCACCCAAGTCTCCAACTAATCTATATCCTGCTGTATCGCTATCCGCAAATCCACCAACCTTTGTGTCGTCCGCAAACTTACTAATCAAACCAATTACATTTCCCTCCAAATCATTTATATATATATATTACAAACAGCAAAGGTCCCAGCACTGATCCCTGAGGAACACCACTTGTCACAGCCCTCCATTCAGAAACACACCCTTCCACTCCTCCCCTCTGTCTTCTATGACTGAGCCAGTTTTGTATCCACCTTGCCAGCTCACCTCTGATCCCATGTGACTTCACCTTCTGCACCAGTCTGCCATGAGGGACCTTGTCAAAGGTCTCACGTGGTGACCCTGGTGTCAAAACCATAACTGCAGCCGTCTGCTGAGAGCCCTGCAAATTTTTCATCTTCAAATTATAATGTAATTCCCCTTCTGAAAGTTATGACTGAATCTGTGTCCACCACCCTCTCTGACCATGCATTCGTACAATCACAGAATCCCTACAGTGCAGAAGGAGGCCATTCGACCCATCGAGTCTGCACCAATCACAATCCCACCCAGGCCCAATCCACGTAACCCCATGTCTTTACCATACTAGTCCCCCTGACACTAAGGGGTAATTTAGCAAGGCCAATCCACCTAACCCGCACATCTGTGGATTGTGGGAGGAAACTGGAGCAACTGGAGGAAACCCACACAGACACGGGGAGAATGTGCAAACTCCAGACGGACAGTGACCCGAGCCAGGAATTGAACCCGGGTCCCTGGCGCTGTGAGGCAGCAGTGCTAACCACTGTGCTGCCCGGATCACACGCACGTCATCTTCATCCCTCCTGCCAATACCAACCCTCTCCCTCTTTTTATCAAAAGACCCTCGTAATTTTTAGCATTACAACTCAATCTCCCCTTCTGCATGAACTGATTTTCATGAGCAAACCCTCCCACAGCAAGAAAGCAGGAAGTCTGAATTATGCGGTTTTTCCCCTCAGACCATTTGCCACATCTATGATGAGAGGGAGAAGGGGGCTGAGGATAAATGAGAGCGGCGGGTGAAAGCTGTGAGCACCAGCCCATGAGTCCTGCACTGTATGGGAAGTCTCAGCCACCTCCTGCCATCTCCATCCACGTAGCACTCAGCACGTTCGCCTCCCTCCAAGTGACCAAGAAAACTGGGCCCACCTTTTCCTCATCCACATCAGCGAAGCCCTACAATGCAGAATGAGGCCATTTGGCCCATTGAGTCTGCACTGACTGTCTGAAAGAACATCCCAACCTGGCTCATCCCCTGCACATCCCCACAAAAAGAAGTCTCACAACACCAGGTTAAAGTCCAACCAGTTTATTTGTCAGTAATCCCACAAGCTTTCAGAAATGGTGTTCCTTCCACACACCTGATGAAGGAACACCGTTTCCAAAAGCTTGTGGGATTACTAACAAATAAACTGGTTGGACTTTAATCTGGTGTGGTGAGACTTCTTACTGTGTTTACCCCAGTCCAAAGCCGGCATTTCTACATTATATCCCCACAAACCCCCTCATTTCGCACGGCCAATCCATCTAACCCACACATCTTTGGACTGTGGGAGGAAACCGGAGCACCCAGAGGAAACCCACGCAGACATGGGGACTCCATGCAAACTCCACACAGACAGTGATCCGAGGTTGGAATCGAACCTGGATCCCTGGCACTGTGAGGCAGCAGTGCTAACCACTGTGCCACCATCATCGAAACCTCTCTTTGACTTGGATCAGACAAGTGCAGCGCTCAGATCTGGCTGAAAATCTTCTGGATGATTCGTATTCCAGGAATGCTGGAGCGATTATTTTGCAGAAGAATGGATTTGCGATTTCTCTCTTGGGACATAGAGAAGGGAACAGGTCACAATGCATGAACAGTGTCTCCTTCCTGATGCCCAGGTAACTCTCCAATTCTTCTCTCCTCATTTCTTGCAATCTCAGTTGGCTGTGGCCCATTTAGAAAGCTGTGACTTTTGAGCAGGAGAAGTGAATCTTTCCCGCACTCAACCCTGGGGTAACTCCCCAGTCAGCAGTATGGGGAGCTTCCTTCTAGCCAGTCCATCAGGCAAATCAGCCTCCCGTCCATTGACTCTTCCCACTGCCTCAGAAAAGGAGCCAGTGTGGTCAAGGACCCCACGCACCCCAGATACATTCCCTTCAATCTTCCGTTGGGAAACAAGCACAAAAGTCAGAAAACACGTACCAACTAACTCAAGAACAGCTTCTTCCTTGCTGAAGTCAGACTTTTGAATGGACCTACATTCAAAATGCCCACATTCTCCACTTTGATTCAGGGTGCCACAGTGGTTAGCACTGCTGCTTCACAGCTCCAGGGTCCCGGGTTCGATTCTCTGCTCAGGTCACTGTCTGTGTGGAGTTTGCACATTCTCCCCGTGTCTGCGTGGGTTTCTTCCGGGTGCTCCGGTTTCCTCCCACACTCCAAAGATGTGCAGGTTAGGTGTATTGGCCGTGCTAAATTACCTCTTAGTGTCAGGGGGAGTAGCAGGGTAAATGCATTGGGTAATGAGAATAGGGCCTGGGTGGGATTGTGGTCGGTGCAGGCTCAATGGACCGAATGGACTTTTACTGCACTGGAGGAATCTATGCTTCTATGAATGCACGGTCAGAGAGGGTGGTGAAACCAGTTGAGCCATACACCCTAGCTATGACTATTACACTACATTCTGCACTCTGTCCTTTCCTTCTCCCCTATGTACTCTATGAATGGTATGCTTTGTTTGTATAGTGCTCAAGAAACAGTACATTTCACTGTATCCCAACACACGTGACAATAATAAATCAAATCTAAATTGTGATATTTTGCTGAAACCTAGATTTGGTACAGGGGTCGTGTCAGCCTGCCATTGCTATGCCATTATTATGGAGTGAGGGTACAAGGCTTGTAGTGATGTGCATACTGACATATTGTGGATGCATTATTCAGGAGCTGCAAAGAAAACTGTTGGCCTTATTACTGCCTGTTATAGAGGAAGAGGCAGGGAGGCTGGATAATGTGATGGAACAGATAGGAATCCTTAAGAGACTGTGCAGAGGGCAGCGAGTGTGGAGTGTAATTATAACTAACCTCCAAAGTGAAAAGGTTTCCTCTGTGAGGCACATAAAACAAACTCATAAAACTGCTTATCAAGAAGCAGCTTTTACTATTTCATTATGCGCAGTCAACAGGGAGAATATCCTGCTCAGGGTGAGAGGGAGAGAGATTGCACACTTAGGCAATGATTTAATGCCCCTCTCCATTCTCACCTCCACACAATAAACGGCAACTTGTTAATTATTCATCGACATGGATCAGGTTAATGGATAATTCAGCAACTACAAGAGTTCTTTAGGTTTAAACAGTGGATTCTTGTCAGCAGATCAGGAACTACTATCAACCACTACACATTGAGCAAAGAGCATAGGTGACCATCCCTTCACCATGGACGGCACAGAGGCATAGGGATTAGTGCTGCTGCCTCACAGCTCCAGGGACCTGGGTTCGATTCCCAGCTTGGGTCACTGCCTGTGTGGAGTTTGCAAGTTCTCCCCATGTCTGCGTGGGTTTCCTCTGGGTGCTCCGGTGTCCCCTCACAGTCTGTAAAATGTGTGGGTTAGGTTGATTAGCTATGCTAAATTGGCCCCCAGAGTCCCGGGTTGCAGAGGTGAGAGGGATTAGCAAAGTAAATATATGGGGTGACAGGGATAGGGCCTGGGTGTGATTGTGGTTGGTGCAGACTCGATGGGCCGAATGGCCTCCCTCTGCACTGTAGGGAATCTATGATAAGACATACTGATTTGATGTTATTTCTTCAAACTGCTTCCACAGTAAGTTTATTCATTAGTGTCACAAGTAGGCTTACATTAACACTGCAATGAAGTTACTGTGAAAATCTCCTTTGCCACACTCTGGTGCACTGAGTGAGTGATTGTACACTGTTTGGGTACACTGAGCGAGTGATTGTCACTTTTCTGTTGCTTTAGGGAAATAAAGCTTTGACCAACTGTTTGTCCTGGACCATGAAAGACTCAAAAGTTCCTATTTGCAAAAGATACTAAGGGATGATTCTGCCACAGTTTGTAGGAGATCACCATTTTGCAGTGAGGAGGGGGAATGTCGAGGAAAAATCCTTAACCTTTACGGGCAGCACGGTGACACAGTGGTTAGCACTGCTCCCAGGAACCCAGGTTCAACTCCGGCCTTGGGTGACATGGTGCAGTTTGCACATTTTCCTTGTGTCTTTCAGGGGTTTGCTGTGGGTGCTCCTATTTCCTCCCACAGTCCAAAGATGTGTGGGTTAGGTGGATTGGCCACGCGTAACTGACTCCTAGATGTGTAGATTGGGGGATTAACAGGGTAAATACCTAGGGTTGCGGGGATAAGGTCTGGCTGGGATTGATTTTGATGCAGGCCTTGATGGACCGAATGGCCTCCTTCTGCACTGGGGGATGTTCTCAGGCTCCCTCATTGCATCCATATATGGCCATCAAACCAATCCCATTGGTTGAGAACTTGCATGAGTTTATTTGAAGCCTTTCTTTTTTGAGAGATTCCAAATCTTTAGAAGGCACATTAATCTAAGAAAGCAAAAGATTTCTGGGTCAGGTTGAAGCCAGCAGGTGTTTTGACCATTGGGCAGAGTTTTGGCACCAGCCCAGTTGGAGTGTCATTGGGGTATGACAGGGGCAGGCATCACGGACTGAGGCCCTGCCTCAACCTGACCCATCCCCACAGTGCAGGTTGGGATCCATTTTCCTGTACCTGGGTGGACAAGGGTTTTACTCAACTAACTTCAGCAGACTGGAGCCTCCACAGAACTGTAGGCCTCAGGCGTCAGGTTTTGCAGAGCCTCAGTGCCTGACCTCATGCAGGTTCTCAACCAATGGGATTGGTTTGATGGCCATATACGGATGCAATGAGGGAGCCTGAGAACATCCCCCAAGTTTGCTGCTAGGAATCACAGAATTCCTACAGTGCAAAAGGAGGCCATTTGGTCCATTGAGGCCTGCATCAAAAACAATCCCAGCCAGACCTTATCCCCACAACCCTAGTTAATCCCCCAACCTACACATCTAATAGGTCACCAGCCTAATAGTTCGACAAATTGCATTTATATAGTGGCTTTAACATAGCCAAATACCCCAAAATCTACATAAGCGGTAACTGTCTGCAGCAGAACTTTGGCTTAGAGTTGGGATCATGACTTTGGACAGTGCGACGCAACAGGGAAGGGGGGAAGCTACTTGGACACTTGGTTCCAGGAATCAGTCCCACCTTTTATGCTGGATACTTGGTCAATTGTCTGGAAAAGGAGAGTGTGTGACAAAAGAGGATGTAGATATGGTGAATCCAGAAATTGGCTTTGGAGAAGCCTTGGGCCTTGCAGTTGACCAACAAGCTTGATTATCTAGCAGCTTGTTGAGAATGAGAGCAGGATGAGCTAAGTGGCCACAATGCAGTGAAGCAGGGGGGAGTTAAAAGAAAAGCAGAGGACAGTCTATTTAGGGGAAGAGATACTGTTCTTTGCTGTTGAGAATGTGAATCTCAAAGGCTGTGTTGCCTGGTTATAGCCAGAATTCAGAACATCATCTTGGGCCTGGAGAGGAATTTGGAATGGGAGGCAGAGGGTTCAGTGTTATGGTCCACATGAATACCTATAATGTAGATAGGACTAAGGAAGAACTTTTGTAAAAAGTTTGGGAGCTGTTAAGAAAGCCCAACAACGCCTCTACTTTCTCAGGAGGCTAAGGAAATTTAGCATATCCACTACGACTCTCACTAACTTTTACAGATGCGCCATAGAAAGCATTCTTTCCAGACACAACTTGGTATGGCTCCCTGCTATGGGGTGAGTTGTGATGTGCATACTGACATATTGTGGATGCGTTATTCAGGAGCTGCAAGAAAAACTGTTGGCCTTATTACTGCCTGTTATAGAGGAAGAGGCAGGGAGGCTGGATAATGTGATGGAACAGATAGGAATCCTTAAGAGACTGTGAAGAGGGTAGCGAGTGTGGAGTGTAATTATAACTAACCTCCAAAGCGAAAAGGTTTCCTCTCAGAGGCACATATAACAAACTCATAAAACTGCTTATCAAGAAGCAGCTTTTACCCTTTCATTATGCACAGTCAACAGGGAGAATATCCTGCTCAGGGTGAGAGGGAGAGAGATTGCACACTTAGGCAATGATTTAATGTCCCTTCTCCATTCTCACCTCCACACAATAAACTGCAACTTGTTAACTGAATTCAATAAAAATCTGGAATTCAAATCACGAAACCATTGTCGTAAAAACCCATCTGGTTCACTGATGTCCTTTAGGGAAGGAAATCTGCCATTCTTACCCAGTCTGGCCTACATGTGACTCCAGAGCCACAGCAATCTATTAGACTCTTAAAATGCCCCCTGAAATGGCAAGCCATTTAGGGGTGGGCAATAAATGCTGGCCTTGCAAGTGACGCCATGTCCCACGAATAAATAAAAAGGTTTTGATTCGTAGGGCACTGGCACCAGTACTGGGGAAATAGAGGGACATAGCTCAGAGACAAATACACCTGAATCGAGCTGGGACCTGTACCAGTGTCCAGCTGGAGAAAGTGTCTTTAAACTCAATAGCATGGGTTGGGTTCACATGATGGGAGATTTGGAAAGTTAAAGTGAAAGGATAAGGCAGGATAGCAATGTGGGTAATGAAGACCATAATAAGACAGGAAGAACATACGAACTTGACAGTGTCACACAAAATAAGGTTGGAGTAGGGAAACATAGAAACTAGAAGCAGGGGTAGGCCATTTGGCCCTTCGAGCCTGCTCTGCCATTCATTTTGATCTTGGCTGACGATATTCTGATCCCACCATATCCCTTGATCCCTTTAGCTCCAAGAACTATATCTAATTTCTTCTTGAAATCACACAACGTTTTGGCTTTAACTACTTTCTGTGGCAGTGAATTCCACACATTAATCACTCACTGGGTGAAGAAATTTCTCCTCACGTTAGTCCCTTATTCTCAAACTATGACCCCTAGTTCTGGACTTCCCCACCATCGGGAACATGTTTTTCTGAATCTACATTGTCTAATCCTCTTATAATTTTATAACTTTCTATCAGATTCCCTCTCACTCTTCTAAACTCCAATGAATATAATCCTAACCGACTTAGTGTCTCCTCATATGACGGATCTGCCATCCTAGGAATCAGCCTGGTAAACCTTTGTTGCACTCCCTCGATAGCAAGGACATCCTTCCTCGGATAAGGAAAAGTAGTAACAACACAGAATCAAAGGCTCTATATCTGAGTGCACGTAGCATTCATAAGCATTGATAGCACAATAGAAATAACTGTGTATGATATGATAGATATTGTAGAGATGTGGTTGCCAAGTGATTAAGGCTGGGATCTGAATATTCAAAGATATTTGGCATTTTGAAAGGACAGTAAGAAAGGAAAAGGTGGTGGGGTAGCTCTGTTAATAAAGGGTAAGCACAATAAGAAGTCTCACAACACCAGGTAACCTTCCACACACCTGACGAAGGAACACCGTTTCTGAAAGTTTGTGGGTTTTCTATCAAATAAACCAGTTGGACTCTAACCTGGTGTTGTGAGACTTCTTACTGTGTTTACCCCAGTCCAACGCCGGCATCTCTACATCAGTAAAGGGTAAGATCAGTTTAGTAGTAAGAAAGGAATATCGGGTTATAGAATATCGAATATTAGAGTTATAGAATGAGTTTGGATGGAGATAATAAAAAGCAAAGGTAGGAAGTTACTAGTGTAAAAGTCCCCCTAACACTTGCTACACTGTGGAACAAAGTGTAAATCAAGAAATAATGGGGATATGTAATAAGGGTATTGCAATAACTGGTGGATATTTTAATCTTCACATGGTTAGGACAGATTAAATTGGGAAAGGTAGACTTGAGGATGAGCTCATTGTGTGTTTTGGACAATTACTTAGATCAATACATTCAGAAACCAATCGAGGAACAGGTTATTTTAGAACTGGTAATACGTACTGAGACTGGATCAATTAATGATCTTATGTAAAAGATGCTCTAGATAGGAGTGATCATGACATGATAGAATTTCACCATCAGTTTCAGGTGAAAAATATAGCTCTGAAACTAGTATCTTAAACTTTAATAAAGGCAATTGCAAGGGTTTGAAGGCAGCGCTGGCTGAAATAGAATAGAAAAATAGGTTAAAATGTTAGATAATAGAGAAACTTAAGATGATGTTTCCTAACTCGAAACAAAGATGTGTTCTGTTGAGAAATGAAGATGTTACGAGAAGGATACACCATCTGTGGCTAACTAATAGTATCAAACTGAATGAAAAGATAAGATATCCACCAGTTATTGCAGTCCAAAGATGTGCGGGTTAGGTTGATTGGCTGTGCTAAGAAATTGCCCCTTAGTGTCCAGGGTAGCGAAGGTTAGAGGGATTAGTGGGTATAATATGTAGGGATATGGGGGTAGGGCCTGGGTGGGATTGTGTTCGGTGCAGACTCAATGGGCCAAAGGGCATCTTTCTGCACTGTAGGGTTCTATGGTTCTATATCCTTTTTGTCCTTTCTAATTGCAGAGGACAACCATCCAGTGCAAGGGTGCAGAGAATAAATGATCTGTTCCATTCTGCCAGGATAAGCTGGCCCACAGCAAGAGGGAGAGGTCCCAGATGTGCAAGGGGATGCCAAAGCTGAAGATCTTCATCGGTTTTGAGGACAGTCCCATCCAGCTGGCCGGGGAGGAGACCGACTGCTGACGGTAAGGCCAGCGGCGGTAAACTAGACAAGGATCTGACGCTGCATCATCCGTCAGACGGCAATGCTGTAATCATGTCTCCTGCTTCTCAAATTTCACTAATAACCTGCCCTCTCTGTTGCAGGCTGCTGGACTCTCTTGGGAAGCAGCCCAGGGAATCCAGCAGCCAGGTTCTCAGCTCCTGCCCTGACAGCAGGAGGGATCGACAAAGTCTGAAGTGAAAGAACCATCACAGAGCCTACCTACATCCTCCCCCAGCACCCACCCAGACCCTCCCCTACCAACTCCCTCCCTCACCCATCCACACCCTCTCCCACCAACTCCGTCCCTCACCCAGCGACATCCTCCCCTGCCCACACCCTCCCCAAGCCCCCCACCCATACCCACACCCCGCTTCGAGAAATCACCTGCCAAGGTCCTGATAGATAATAGAGTGTGGGAGACAGCTGGCTGCGTCCACTCCACTGTGGGTGTTGGGGATGCAGCAGGATGTAGTGGCAGGATCAGACTGGCGAAAATGCTCTAGTTGCACAGTGTGGGCACAGGTGTTAAACACTTGTAAATAATGTCCACTTCTGTAAATGGACTCTCTTTCTATGGCTCCTTGTTCTGGATGAGCTGTGTTCCTGGGGAGTCGAATTCTCCCAAAATAACTCTAAGTGTCGAATTTGCGTAAAAACTAGAGTAAATCCAGCTTTTTTTTTCAGTGGAAGTTTCAAAAATAATTTCCCACACTCAGCACTGCAGAGTGCACCAACACATATCATGCTGAAAATCAGGGACCTATTCCCACTGGAGAGGCCGGCAGCATAATGCTGAGTGGGCCATTGCGCATGCGCTGATCTGTTAGCGCCGAGATCAGCGCATGTGCAGTGGCCCTGCACTGCCAGCTTCCCAACACCGTAACCCTACCCCTCTGCGCCCCCCATGGCCCAATCACTAGCCCTCCCAAACATGTCTGGGCCAGCCTCGACTCCCTCCCCCCCCCTTCAGCCCACCTCGATCCCCCCCCCCCCACCGTCTTCCTTTGTACTAGGTGTAACTCCAACCAGCGAAGAGTTTTCTTCCTGATTTCCATTGACGCCAGTCTTGCTGGAAGTCCTTGATGCCACACTTGGTCAAATGCTGCCAAGATGTCAGGAGCAGGTCCCTCTCAATTTATCTTGGATCAACCCCCCCCCACACACCACCCCCAACCCTCCCTTCCCCCATCAGAGCAGTGTTGGGTCTTAGGCGGATGTTGCCTTTGTGGATATGGAATGGATGGTTGCAAATCTAAAAAGGGTAGTTCCTGAGTGGAAAGTGATACCTGGGGCGGAATTCTCTAATCCTATCCTGCCATGGGCACGGACCATGCAAAGATTCATCGACCTCGGGCAGGATTTCCAGGCCTTGGAGCGAGTGTGGCTGGAAAATCCCCCTCACCTTCAACCTACGCCAAGACTGTGCAGTCTGATTCTCACCGAAAAGGCAGCTTTAGATAATGGATGTTACTACATTTGTAAATGCGCGTGAGTGAACACTTTTGATTTAATGAACAGTGGTGCCATTAACCAGAAGAACTAAACTAGAGATTAAATAACAGATTGAAAGATATGCAGTACTCTCCATATCGTCACCAATTCTATTCTAATCTCAAAAATAGTTGGCAAAAATAGTTAAACATCGATTGAAGGTAGTGAAACCACAGAATAACAATGTTATGCGATTCACAGGAGAGTTCATTATAGAATTAGTGCTGACTGTAGTTTAGATTAGGGGTTCAGAGACACGTGAGATGCCACTGTCAAACTTGAGTGGTGTGTGTTCAGTGAGCCCCAAGATTAAACTGTAGCCAGCTTTATGTAATTTAACTCTCAAATCCCGCACCCTCCCCCCACCCTACCCCCGCACTTCCCCCCCCCCCCTTCCATCCTTCTCCACCTCTCCACACAGGCTACCTTCCTCAGTCGGTATACTGCCTGGATTCTGATTTGAGATCCTTGGCTGAAAGCAGGGAAAGGCAGGGAAGGGATAGTGAGCAGGGGCTGAAGTACTGACAGAGCTGCCCACATTTTTGAGGGTGGTGGGGCATGATTTTACTAGTTAGTTTACTAACTCGTGTTAACATCCTGCCGTGTCTAGAGAGAAAGCTGGACCTGTCTGATGCACAGGCTGTCTACTGGCACTCAGTTACGTTGTTTTGGGGACGGTTTGGAGGGAGGTCCATGGATGAGAAAGTGGGAGGCAGGTTGTCAGAGGCCGGAATTTGCTTTACAGCCTGGTGTTATAATCTCACGACTCCTTACCCCGACTTACCTTCGTTTGATTTGATTTGCTTTGATTTATTATTGTCACATGTATTGGTATACAGTGAGAAGTATTGTTTCTTGCGCACTTTACAGATGAAGCACACTGTTCATAGCGAAGGAAAGGAGATGGTGCAGAATGCAGTGTTACAGTCATCGCTAGGGTGTAGACAAAGATCAACTTAATGCGAGGTAGGTCCATTCAAAAGGTTGATGGCAATAGGGAAGAAGCTGTTCCAGACTTGGTTGGTACGTGACCCCAGACTTTTGTATCTTCTTCCTAATAGAAGATGGAAGAGAGAATTCCTGGGGTGCGTGGGGTCCTTGATTATGCTGGCAGCGGGATGTATCGACAGAGTCAATGGATGGGATGGGTTTGCATAATGGATTGGGCTACATTCATGACCTTTTGTAGTTTCTTGCGGTCTTGGGCAGAGCAGGAACCATACCAAGCTTTGATACAACCAGGAAGAATGCTTTCTATGGTGCATCTGTAGAAGTTGGAGAGAGTCGTAGCTGACATGCCAAATTTCCTTATCTTCTGAGAACGTAGAGGTGTCGGTGGGCTTTCTTAACTATAATGTCGGCATGGGAGGACCAAGAGAGGTTGTTGGTGATCTGGACACCTAAAAACTTGAAGCTCTCGACCCTTTCTACTTCATCCCCGTTGATGTAGACCAGGGCATGTTCTCCATTACGCTTTCTGAAATCGATGACTATCGATGACTCTGTCTCATCATTGTTGGAGATCCGACCCACTGTGGTGGTGTTGTCAGCAAACTTGAAAATTGAGTTGGAGGAGAATGTGGTCAGTCATAAGTATATAAGGAGTATAGAAAAGGGCTGAGAACACAGCTTTGTGGGGCACTGGTGGTGAGGATGATCGTGGAGGAGGTGTTGTTGCCTATCCTGACTGATTGTGGTCTGTGGGTTTGGAAGCTAAGGATCCAGTTGCAGATGAAGGAACTGAGGCCACAGTGTTTGGAGATGAATTTCATAAGAATTATAGTGTTGAAGGCTGAGCTGTAGTCAATAAACAGGAGAGTGACATAGGGCGGCACGGTAGCACAGTGGTTAGCACTGCTGCTTCACAGCTCCAGGGACCTGGGTTCAATTCCTGACTCGGGTCACTGTCTGTGTGGAGTTTGCACATTCTCCTCGTGTCTGCCTGGGTCTCCTCCGGGTGCTCCGGTTTCCTCCCGCAGTCCAAAGATGTGCGGGTTAGGTTGATTGGCCATGCTAAAATTGCCCCTTAGTGTCCTGAGATGTGTAGGTTAGAGGGATTAGTGGGTAAAATATGTAGGGATATGGGGGTAGGGTCTGGGTGGGTTTGTGGTCGGTGCAGACTTGATGGGCCGAAGGGCCTCTTTCTGCACTGTAGGTTTCTATGATTCTAGGTGTTCGTGTTATCTCAGTGTTCCAAGGTTGAATGCAGGGCCAGGGAGATGGTGTCTGCTGTGGACTGTTGCAGCAGGTAGGCGAACTGTAGTGGATCCAGGTAGTCCGGGGCGCTGGAATTGACTTGTGCCATGACTAGCCTTTCAAAACACTTCATAATGATGGATGTTAGAGCCACAGGACGATAGACATTAAGATATGCTGCTTATCTTTGGTACTGGGATGATGGTTGTCTTCATAAAGCAGATGGGGACCTCAGATTGTTGTAAAGAGAGGTTGAAGATGTCTGTGAATAGCCCCACCAGCTGATCAGCGTAGGGTCTGAGTGTTCGTCCGGGTACCCCATCCAGGCCAGTCGCTTTCTCTGGGTTGACTTTCGAGAACGCTGCTCTGACATCTGCAATGGTGACCCCAGATACAGGTTCACCCGAGGCTTCCAGGGTGGAGGGTCTACTCTTAACATAGAACATAGAAAACTACAGCACAAACAGGCCCTTCGGCCCACAAATTGCGCTGATCATATCCCGACCTACCAGGCCTGTCTATAACCCTCAATCCCATTAAATCCCATGTACTCATCCGGAAGTCTCTGAAAAGACCCCAACGAATTCGCCTCCACCACCACCGACGGCAGCCGATTCCACTCACCCACCACCCTCTGAGTGAAAAACTTACCCCTGACATCTCCTCTGTCTTGCTGACCTTGGACTCAAAACGGGCAAAGAATGCGTTGAACGTCAATACCAACCTGCGTGGGGGCTTCATAAGCAATGATTTCTGAAGTTGGCAGGGCATATTGAGAGAACAACTGGCAAAGCATACGGCATCCTGGTAGACTAGAACTCACTGAATTACTCTAATACACAGCTAGCATTGTCAAAATGGGCTGAATGGCATCCCTCTGTGCTGTAATGACTCTGTGTCAGCTCTGTTGGATGTCTGTCAGGCTCCCTTGATCAGCGACTATCGTGATTGCTCCACTCAGTATGAAGGAGGCCATTCAGCCCATCTGTACTGACAACAATCCCACCTAGGCCCTATACCCATAACCCCATACACTCACCCCGCCAATCTCTCTGACACTAAGGGACAATTTAGCATGACCCATCCGCCTAACCCGCACATCTTTGGACTGTAGGAGGGAACCACAGCATCCGGAGGAAACTGATGCAGACACGGGGAGAACATGCAAACTCCATATAGTGACTGAGGCTGGAATTGACCCCGAATCCCTGGCGCTGTGAGGCAGCAGTGCTAACCACTGTCAGAGTCTTGTGCCAGATCAAGCTCCCCAGTTAGCATATATTTGCATATATCCAGGGAATATCAGAGATCAATGGACCTTTCCATGGTTAGCCCCCTAGGCGCAATGATTCCCAGGAATCGTAAAGGGCGGGACTGGAAAATCCCCCCATTAGCATAAATGCAGAGGACGATATATTGGCAAATATCCAGGATACACTATATTGCATACATCCAGGGTTTAATAGATTAGCATATATCTCGGGTTTAATAATTTATATTTAGGGTATAATATATTAGCATATATCTAGGTTTTAATATATTGGCTTAAATTCAGGGTTTCATATATTAGCATATATCCAGGGTTTGATATATTAGCTTGTATCTAGGGTTTAATGTATAAGTTTATATTCAAGGTTTAATATATTTGCATATATCCAAGGGGTGAGATGTTAACATATAGCCAGGGGATGATATACGTGACAATAATAAAGCAAATCAAAGAAATCAATAGTCAACGTTTTGAGACCCTCAAGGTATGGTTGTATGTTGATCAGGATTTTTGTAAATTATGAAATCCTGCCACACAGAAGGCAGCAATTTAGCCCATGTGAGCAAGCTGACTGGTAGAGTTATCCAGTTTTCCTGCCCCCCACCCAACCCCGGCTCTTTCCCTATAGTCCTGTCACTGTTCAAATATCTATTTAGTTCCTCTCTGTAAGTTCCTATTGGATCTGCTTCCACTGCTCTATGAGATGAAATATGAAATATGGAAAGACTCTTCCCGCTCAAAAAAGACAATAGGACTTGGGGGCACAGCCTCAAGATAAAAGGGGGGCGGTTTAGAACGGAGTTGAGGAGGAACTTCTTCACTCAAAGGGTGGTGAATCTCTGGAATTCTCTGCCCGTTGAAGTGGTGGAGGCTGCCTCGCTAAATATTTTTAAGACGCGGGTTGATGGGTTTTTGATAGGAGAGGGGATTAAGGGTTATGGGGAGAGGGCGGGAAAGTGGAACTGAGCAGCGACAGATCAGCCATGATCTTATTGAATGGCGGGGCAGGCTCGAAGGGCTGGATGGCCTACTCCTGCTCCTATTTCTTATGTTCTTATGTTTTAAAAAGAATTTCCCCCAATCTCCATCGTGGTCCTTTTGCCAATAATCTTAAATCTGGTCATAATCTCAAAAAAAACATGGTCTTGTTCCTCCTTGTGCTGGAACAATTAGTCCAGGCTGGTCTGTCAGGAACAAGCTGTTTTATTGTAAGATATTTTCTCAGTTCCACTGATCAACAGGAAGCTCTCCACTCAAAGTGTTCCAGCTGTCTCTATTTATTTATTTACTCATTCAGGGGAATGTGTGTGTCACTGGGTGGGGTAGTGGTTCCCCTACTTGCTTTCGCTCAGCGATTTCAGAAGACATTTAAGGTTCAACCGTTTTGCTGTCTGGAGTCATGTGCAGGTCACACTGAGGAAGGACAGTAGATTTCCTTCCTTAGAGGACATTAGTGAACCAGATGGGTTTTTACGACAATCAATAATGTTTATCGTTAGACTTTTAATTGCTGGGGTTGTTCTCCCTGGAAAGACAGAGGATGAGGGGTGACCTAATAGAGGTGTATAAAAGCGTGAAGGGCATAGATAGGGTGAACAGTGGGAAGATGATTCCCAGGTCGGAGGTGACGAACACAAGGGGTCACGGGTTCAACGTTAAGGGGGCAAGGTTCAACACAGATGTCAGGGGGACGTATTTTACACAGAAGGTGGTGGGGGCCTGGAGTGCGCTGCCAAGCAAGGTGGTTGAGGTGGACACGCTGGGATCATTTAAGACTTATCTAGATAGACACATGAACAGACTGGGAATAGAGGGATACAAACGAATGGTCTAGTTGGGCGCATGAGCGGCGCAGGGCCAAAGGGCCTGTTTCCTGTGCTGTATTGTTCTTTGCAGATTTCTATGGAATTCAAATTTCACCATCTGCCATGGTGGGATTTGAACCCTGATCCCCAGATCCTTCCCTGGGTCGATGGATTACTAGTCCAGCGACAATACCCCTGCCTCCCTGTTATAGGACAATCAATGTGATATGTTTAATCAGTAATTCCCCTTACAAGGTAATTGCCACACATTGTTATTAATAACACACTGACAGACCAAACCCAACACCCACTTCTCCAACATCAATAACTAAGGAGTCTTCATCCCACTGGGCCCCATGTCAACTCTTAGTTTTAAAGAATTCCTACAAGTGCAAAAGGAAGTCGTTTGGCCAATTGAGTCTGCACCAACAACTACCCCCACCCATCCTTGTAACCTCAGACCTGTTCCCCATAACCCCAAGTATTTACCCTGCTAATTCCCCTAACCTATACATCTTGGGGCACTAAGGGGTAATTTAACATGGCCAATCCACCTAACCTGAACATTGTTGGACTGTGGGAATAAACCGGAGCACCTGGAGGGAAATAACCCAGACACAGTGAGAATGGGCAAACTCACTCAAGGCTGGAATTGAACCTGGGTCCCTGGCACTGTAAGGCAGCAGTGTTAACTATTGTGTCACTGTGCCCCCGCCCCTCCCCCCCTACTCTTGAGCCTCATTCATTTGGATTGTCCCCATCGTGTCCTCCCCTTCCCCACTCAGTTTAAAAACTCCTTTATTCCCTGAACACGCTCAACAAATTAGTCAAAATAGACATGGCAAGGCCCAGACAAATCATTTAATCATTGCCGCAGTGCCTGTTGGCCTGATGGTTAGTGCTAATTGGTATTGATTGAGAGACAATTCATAAAGCTTTCTTCAGGAGAGACTTGCCCTGCAAAGAGGAGGGCAAAATTGCTCTGGATTGTGAAGAACAGCAGGTCGATGTCTGACTTACAGTCTACACAAAGCAGCTTAACTTAAGTTACTTAACCCTTATCAGCATTAATTGTGACTGTTCACTCTCGGTCTAAACAGCGGCCTTGATTCTATTTTGTGTCTCAGAGATCCTGAGTGAATGGTAGTTACCCACTTCCAAACCTTTCCTCGTGTGTTGCCAGTTTGAGGCTAGCCATTTTGGCTGATCATACATTTAATGGAAGATTATTGTTTCTGTGCAGTTTAAGACCAAGTAAAGCAAGCAGACATGTCTGGCTGTAGATAGGAGTGTAAGAAATATCGAGGGATTGCACGCTAGTCTTCAGGGGAATTGCTGAGCAAACAAATAAATGCTTGGGAAAAAGAACATTAAACCAAGTATCAGGTGTGATCATTGATCAGGAATCAGAGGGAAGATTGTTGGTTGGAGTTAGTTTATATTTATTTACTCATGTCTCAAGTAGGCTTATATTAACACTGCAATGAAGTTACTGTGAAAATTTCCTAGCTGCCACACTCCGGCACCTGTTTGGGTACACTGAGGGAGAATTTAGCATGGTCAATGCACCTAACCAGCACAACTGATGAGTATATGGGATTGGGAGTGACAGGTGGTTCTATAGCCTGGTAGGTATGGATATGATCGGCGCAACTTGTGGGCTGAAGGGCCTGTTTGTGCTGTAGTGTTCTATGTTCTAACTTTCAGACTGTGGGAGAAAACTGGAGCACCCGGAGGAAACCCACGCAGATGGAGGGAGAACGTATAGATAGTGACTCAAGCCAGGAATTGAACATGGGCCTCTGGGAGGCAGTAGTGCTAACCACTGTGCCAGCCAGTTGAGTATGGCTAAAGGGGGGTGGGGGGGGGAGAGTCACTGGCTAGGCCAGCATTTATTGACCATCTCTAATTGCCCTTGGGAAGGTGGTAGTGACCACCATCTTGAACCGCTGCAGTCGACGAGGTGTAGGTGCACCCACAATGCTGTCAGGGAGGGAATTCCAGGATATTGAGACAAGAGGGATACGGTGGACATCAAGAAAGAGTGGGCGGAATCTTCTGACCTGCCAGCAGCAGGAAGCTCAGCGGGCAGGGAAAATTAATTTGGCAGGTGGCCAGGAATCAGTTTCCCGAAAGTGGGAATGTTTTAGCAGTTATGTTGTCAGATTGTAAAGGCTGTTCAAGGTTTCTGACGAGCAATGTCAGAACGCCCTTTTGCATGCATTAGCATGGCAACATGCTCATTAAAAAGGCACCTCATCCTAATTAAGTCCTCCTTTCCAAATTAATGTCTACCCCACGATAAATTAATATGTTCACATTTACAACTGCAGAAAAGTGAACAAAGAACAACACAGCACGGGAAACAGGCCCTTCGGCCCAACGAGCCCGTGCCACCATTTTAACATTATGAGTGCCCTCCTCTACCCATGACCTTTGTCTACGCCTATTGGGGAAGATTGAGGGAAGACTAATTTAGGGACAATTTGTTACACCAATCAGCCCAAGAGCACGTTTTTCGGGATGTGGGAGGAAACCGGAGCACCCGGAGAAAACCCACGCAATCACGGGGAGAACGTGCAAACTCCCACAGACACCAGCCCAAATCCATGTATCTGCACAGCAAACAGTGATAGTCACTGAGCTGTCGTGTTGCCCGTCGGATGGTCCAGTTTAAGCACACACTAACGACGTGAAGCACCAGGCAACTCTCGAAGCAACATCCAAGAGCAGCCCTCGCACGACCCACCGTGTGTATGCCCCTTGTTGGTCAACTCTGTGAGGTTGGCTCCTTCTCTGATTACTAGTGAGTTACTGTTGCACTGTCCTGTTTAGGGAGTGTGTGTAAAAGCTGGCCTGTGCTTCAGACTGCGCGTTGGGGGTGCAGGTTGCGTGGAGGGTGACCAAGGCAGGGTTAGCAGGGGACAGAGAAAGAGCAGAGGCCGGCCAAAGGCAGCAGGGAGAATACCAGCTGTCCGGCTCCCCTTGAACTATGGTGCCCTGGCCTCTGACCCCATGTGGTAATAACCCCTGCCCTGTGAGAAACTGTGAGCTTCGCATTGGAAATCACTCCCATTTCCGCCTGCCACCAGACTGAGACTCGAGAACGCAAGATTCCGACCAGCGATGCATCCATGCGCTGAAGTATGAATGGAAGTTGATGAAGGTGTGATTTGAGGAAAGTTATATTAGTGAGAATGAATGGATGAATACTCTCCTCACTGAGATCGGTAATCAGTTGTGGATCCACTGGGAACAAGTTGGAGTCAGAAGATTGGGGGTTCAATTCCCACTCTAGACCCTGAGCACAAAAATATAAGGCCTGCGCTCCATTCCCATACTGAGTGAATACCACACTCTCGGGGTGCTGCCTCAGGGTGGATGCTAAACAGTCACCCTCGGGTGGGGTTTTCTGACTGTGTTCACCCCAGAACAGAAAAATCCTGCCTGAGGTCAATGGTCCTGTCCTGCTCGCTAAGATTCTTGTGGCAGTCGGGATGGGAAAATTCTCTCTGCTTTTTTGGGTGATGCCATTATATTGAAGCAGAATAGGGGATGAGCTATCCCTGGTTTCCAGGCCAATTGTCTCTCAACCAATATCATTAAAACAGATGATCTGGTTATTTCTCCCACAAATAAATGTGTCTGTGGGAGAATGTTGCATGTAAATTGACTGTTGCAGTCTCTATATTACCCTTTTGGTTGACTACACTTGAACAGTACTTCCATTTCTGTGTAAGTAAACATAATATATAAATGCGGTTTTTAGACAGCGGCATGTTCTCCACTACACTCTGAGGAACTTTGAGGGTGACAGTCTCTCCCAGCCCATCCTGCTGTTTGACATGAAGAACAAATGGGAGCTAGTGCCACCATGAGTTTATCTTTCCCTCACACTGACCTTCCCCGCTGAGTTTCTGCTGCATGCCCACTCACAGCAGGCCCTGGAGATTGATCAGTTCACGGGTACAGGTGGAATGCAGGGTGGCCCAGATTGGAGGGTGGATTGTGCGTGCATTATCTGCAAGGTGAGGTCAAAGATGAGTCTTTCTACGGGTGGCACGGTAGCACAGTGGGTTAGCACTGCTGCTTCACAGCTCCAGGGACCTGGGTTCGATTCCCGGCTCGGGTCACTGTCTGTGTGGAGTTTGCACATTCTCCTCGTGTCTGCGTGGGTTTCCTCCGGGTGCTCCGATTTCCTCCCAAGGTCCAAAGATGTGTGGGTAAGGTTGATTGGCCATGCTAAAAATTGCCCTTAATGTCCTGAGATGTGTAGGGATTAGTGGGTAAATGTGTAGAGATATGGGGGTAGGGCCTGGGTGGGATTGTGGTCGGTGCAGACTTGATGGGCCTTTTTCTGTACCGTAGGGATTCTATGATCTACAGGGGACTCAAGACGAGGGCCTTGACAAAGTGGCAGACCTGGCCTCCACTGCCTTCTGCGACAAAAAGTTCCACAAATTCACCAGAAGAAATTCCTCCTCATCTCTGTTTTAAAGGATCGTCCCTTTAGCCTGAGGTTGTACCCTTTGGTTCTAGTTTTTCCTACTAGTGGAAACATCCTCTCCATGTCCACTCTTTAAGTTTTAATAAGATCCCCCCTCATCCTTCAAAACTCCAATGAGTACAGACCCAGAGTCTTCAACTGTTCCTCATATGACAAGCTCTTCATTCCAGGGATCATTCTTGTGAATTTCCTCTGGACCCTTTCCAAGGCCATCACATCCTTCCTTAGGTTTGGGACCTAAAACTGCTCACAATACTTCAAATAGGGTCTGACCAGAGCCTTATACAGCCTAAGAATTACATCATAGTGCTGGGGACCCAGTTCAATCTAGGCCTCGGGTCACTGTCTGTGTGGAGTTTGCACATTCTCCCTGTACCTGAGTGGGTTTCCTCCGGGTGCTCCAGTTTCCTCCCGTAGTGCAAAGATGCACGGGTTAGGTTGATTGGCCATGCTAAAATTGCACCTAGTGTCAGGAGGTTAACAAGGTAGATATATGTGAATGGGGCCTGGGTGTGGTTGTGGTCAATGCAGACTTGATGGGCCGAATGGCCTCCTCCTGCATGGCAGGGATTCTATGATTCTATGAATGATGTTTTAACCATTTTTATCTCGAGCTGTCTTTAATCCTTGTGTATAAATGAGTAATCTCAGGCATGTCTTGCTGGGCTACAGGGAAGTATGGATAAAATCTCTCTATCCTTCTAATTAGTTCTGATTTTTTTCTTTATTCTTTAATGTGATGTGGGTGTCGCTGGCTGGGCTAGCATTTGTTGCCCATTCCTATTGCCCTATGAAATGGCCCTAGCAAGACAGTCAGTTCAGAAGCAGTTGTGAGTCAACCGCATTGCTGTGGCTCTGGAGTTACATGTAGGCCAGATCAGGTAAGGATGGCAGATTTCCTTCCTGTAAGAGGGGGTTCCATATAACCTGGGACTGAAAGACAAACAAATCAGAGTAGATTAATTTAGAGTGAAGTCACAAAGTGCCTGGGATATATTTTACAGAGGTACTGTTAGCACAGAGACACATATTCCCACTGATAGAAAATTTAGACATGTATTTCTGAATATTCTATATTAAAAGCAAACACCTTGGTCAATGGCACAATGCTCTAAGGCAGGATGGGACTTAGTCAAGTAAAAAGAACCACATTCTTTGGAACGATACAGCTACTGAGAACAGTTCTGAACTGTGTGCACTCCAGACAGTCCAAGAAATCCCAGACAAGTAAATGAATAGTGCGTACAATTTCCTGATAAGGAGTTGCTAGGAGACTATGAGAAAAGCTTTCAAAATCCATGAACCCATGCAATCCATGATGTCAGAGAGTAAATGTTATTAGGCATGGTAAATAATCCATACTGATAATGATTGGCTCACACGCGGCTGGGGTGAGCAGGGAGACAGGCAAATGACTGTTGAAAATTGTATAGTTGTAATACTGAGAGCAATGTACTTTTAGAGTGGTTTTGGGTCGCCACCAAAATCACCCTCCCTCGCAGCGATGAACCAGGCCCGGGAAATAAAGGAACATCTTTAACCAGAATACTGATTCCATGAGTCTTTATGCGAGCTGAGGAAGTCAGCTTAATGCTTAGCCTCTGAAGAAAGGCTCCAACACTTCCCTAAAGAACGTTAGTGAACAGGAACGGGTTTTTACGAAAAAAAGATCAATGATAGTTGTCATGGTCACCATTACTGAGATGAGTTTTATATCAGAGCTTTTTATTAATTGATTTTAAATGCCACCATGGTGGGATTTGAACCAGTGTCCCCGGAGCATTAATCCAGGCCTCTCGCTTTCAGTGACTTTATATTATTAGGTCAGTGACATTGCCACTGCACCACTATCTCCCCTGTGGATTGATCCAATATTGATTTAGGGTATATGAAGCTGAAGTAAATTAAAATAATATTGGAATGGAGAAGATTGAGCAGGGAGGAAGGGAATACAGGAATAAGTGCTAAAATATTTGAATTAGTTGTGTGTGATGACTTTAATGAGGCCCATGATATGGATCCCTTAGAATATGAGCTCCTAGATTAAGCAGTAATGGCTTGGCTAGTGAAGGAGCCCTGCATGTGTACATGTGGGTTCAATGGTAGAACAGTGGTTAGCACTGCTGCTTCACAGCTCCAGGGACTTGGGTTCCATTCCTGGCTCGGGTCACTGTCTGTGTGGAGTTTGCGTGTTCTCTTCGTGTCTGCGTGGGTTCCCTCCGGGTGCTCCAGTTTCCTCCCACAGTCCAAAGATATGCAGGTTAGGTTGATTGGCCATGCTAAAAAATTGCCCCTTAGTACCCTGGCATGCTTAGGTTAGAGGGATTAGTGGGTATAACATGTAGGGATATGGGAGTAGAGTCTGGGTGGGATTGTGGTCAGTGCAGACTCGATGGGCCGAAGGGCCTCCTTCTGCACTGTAGGGATCTATGATCTATGATGATAAAGTGGAGTGCCAGTGTTACTGGCACTTGGGGCTTATACTCTGTACGAGGAAGTACCTGACTGAGTTTTGCTTATTATGTAAATAAATCTAAGTTTGTTGAAGGGATATCAGCTTTGGAGGAGTTATTTCATCGTGATTCTGCAATTGGACAACTTTTGCTAACTAATCCTCAGTATGTTAAGAATGTTAAGATTATCCATCGGGTTCGCAATGTGATGCATTTGTGTGTACACAAGACTTAGATCTTTGCGGACAGAATATGTACAGCTAAACACAATAAGCCATTTGCTGGTTCATTCATTCAGACAATGCCTTGACTGATCATAGTCAAGCTGCCTGGTTTAAATTTCAAACCATGCTTGGCAGTTAACTGACAACCAGTGCAATGCCGTTACCAATCAGAATAATTCACTACCACAAAATGTAGTTGAGGTCAAAACGTTGTCTGATTTCAAGAAGAAATTAGGGTATAGCTCTAGGGGCTAAAGGGATCAAGAGACATGGGAGAAAGAGGAGAATCAGGATATTGAATTTGATGATCAGCCATGATCAGAATGAATGGCGGAGCAGGCTCGAAGGGCCGAAGGCCTATTCCTGCTTCTAGTTTCTATGTTTAGAATCCACTTGCTATCCAAAGAGCACTCCTTTCATACAATATAAATTTGTTGGTTTCTGCTTGCATTGTATTCTTCTAAATGTTCTGATGAGTACAATCTGAAAAACTTCAGCAAAAATGTCTTTATTTCAGGAGCAGTGAATTAGTTGTATGAAAGTTTGGCCTTTTGCCAGTATCTGGTCACTATTAGGTCACATTTAAGATTTACCTGGACAGACACACGAACAGATGGGGAAATAGAGGGATACAGGCAGTTGGTCTAGATAGGACAATGTGATCGGTGCAGGCTAGGAGGGCCGAAGGGCCTGTTCCTGTGCTGTACTGCTCTTTGTTCTTTGTTTTATTGTGGCCACAGCATTGTACCTAACATTCATTTGAATGGCTTCAACATTATAAAATTGGGTTTTGTGCCAGTGAGCTGTCCTGAGATTCTGTAATGACCTGAACAGCTGTAAGCCCAAGGGGTGAGGCAGAGAACAGTTCAAGGAAAAATATTTAGTGCACAGGTTGTGGAGGCGGAGAATGGTGCAGGAGGGAGTTGAAATAAATATGAGGAGCAAGCTCTTGCATAAAATCAAATGATGTCGTTAGAGGATTATTACTTGTCGTGGAAATATGGTATTGGTGATAATCCTATTTATATTTTCACACTTCATGAGAGCAAAACTAAGTGGTTTTGGTACAATTTCTATTGGGCCAATCCAAATTGTCTCTGTGCACTTATCTACATATGGCCTATGAAACTGCCACGAATTATAGAAAGAAATCCCACATCACCGGCTTAAAGTCCAATAAGTTTATTTGTAGCAAAGGCCGCAAGCTTTTGGAGCAGTCTGTCCCTTCGTCAGGTGGTTGGCACAGTCTTAAAATAAGGGGGGGGGGGGGGGGCAGTTTAGATCGGAGTTGAGGAGGAACTTCTTCACTCAAAGGGTGGTGAATCTCTGGAATTCTCTGCCCGTTGAAGTGGTGGAGGCTACCTCGCTGAATATATTTAAGTCACGTGTGGATAGGTTTCTGACAGACAGGGGAATTAAGGGTTATGGGGAGAAAGCGGGACAGTGGAACTGATCCACTTCAGGTCAGCCATGATGTTACTGAATGGTGGGGCAGGCTCGAAGGGCTAGATGGCCTACTCCTGCTCCTATTTCTTATGTTCTTATTTCTTTCTGTTTTACCCCAGTCCAATGCCAGTGTCTCCACATCATGAATTATAGAACCATTATTATACACGGGTAAAATTCCAGACAAATTTTATGATTTAACAACAAACTGTGACTGACAACAATGATCACATTTCAATCTTTGTCATTTTAAAATTACAGCTAGACCATTAAAGGGACTAAATTAAATTGTGGCCCAGTGGTTATCAGCAGATTTTCACACCAGACTTCAGCGGCAAAATAATTTGCAGGTGAAACTTATTGATGGGCGGCACGGTGGTTGGCACTGCTGCCTCAGAGTGCCAGGGACCTGTCTGTGCAGGGTCTGCACATTCTCCCCGTGTCTGCATGGGTTTCCTCCGGGTGCTCCGGTTTCCTCTCAGTCTGAAAGACGTGCTGGTTAGGTGGCTTGGCCGTGCTAAATTCTCCCTCAGTGTATCCGAACAGGTGCCGGAGTGTGGCGACTAGGGGATTTTCACAGTAACTTCGTTGCAGTGTTAATGTAAGCCTACTTGTGACACTAGTTAAAAAAATTGGGAAGTATTTTTCAACACAGGTGATTAAAAAGCTGAAATTCTCTTTCCCCAAAAGGCTAAGCTGCTGGGACAATAGGAGATTTACAAAGAACAGCACAGCACAGGAAACAGGCCCTTCAGCCCCACAAGTCCGTGCCACCCATTTTAACACACTCAGCAAGTGCCTTATTCAAGTCTTTCGTCGCTCATCGATGTTTTTGTCTACCTCTAGCGGAACTTCACAATAAAGATTTGGAATGGGAGACTCTGGACAAACTGCTACCCCTGGATGAACTGACTGAGGTCCTCAGGTCTTTAGAGAGGAGTAAAACTCCCGGAAGTGATGGCTTATCGGCTAAGCTGTACTGGGCTCCGTGTAACTGGATCAGCCCAGACCTGTCGGAGGGATACAACAAAATGCTTCAGGGCGGGAGAATGTCAGAATCCATGAGGAAAATCATCATCATCACCCTCATCTACAAACGGAAGGGGGAAAGGAAAGAAATTGGTGACCCATCTCATTGTTGAACGTGGATTATAAAGTTCTGGCCGAGGGCCATCACAAACCAGGTCAAATCTGCTCTGGAGTTGGTGATCCAGACCTTGACCGGACCTGTGCTGACCCTGGCAGGAAGATCTCAGATAGCCTCACATTACTCAGGGATGCAGACACCTACGTGTAGAACAGGGGTTTGGATACCTGCCTCATGGACCTGGAGATGGCCTTTTACTGAGTCCATCAGGAAGGATTCGGGCGTAAGAGAGGTGATGGTTCCAGACAGCGGGGGGCACTCGGGTACAAGTTCCACTGTACATAAACAACATCACTGTCTTCTGCTCAGATCCGCTGCACAGACTGATCAACATCTGCAACTAGTTTGAACTGACCTCTGGTGAAGAAGTAAATTAGGGTAAGAGCGAGGCCATGCTATCTGGGAACTGGGCTGACTGACACTGTGTCTCCTTCACTGTCAGATCAGAGGGACAAGGGCAGTTAGAAATTGGAAGGAGCGAATAGTATAATTGAATAAGTAAAATAATCGACCCAAAGTCAGCTCATCTGTGGCTGGAATCCTCAATTTTGCCTTTGTTCCCCTCCTGGACTACTGGCGCACATATAATTCTCTAAATTTGCACCCCTTTATTGTGGAGTCCAAGAGGCGTAGACAAAAGTCATAGGTAGAAGAAGGATTGGAATGAGGCACTCACTGAGCGTTAAAATGGGCGGCGCGGGCTTGTAGGGCCAAAGGGCCTGTTTCATGTGCTGTGTTGTTCTTTGTTCTTTGGACTTGACTATTCCATTTTACTTCTGGCTGGCCTATCTTGCGTCTTACATAAAACATGAAGCCATCCAAACTCTTGCTGCCCTTATTCACACATAGTTCCACATTCCCATTGACCTATATTGGCTCTTTGTCAGGCAGTGCCAAAATGTTCAAACTCCTCTCAGACTTCACCTTCCCTCAGAGTTACAATCCTCAGAGTTATTTGCACTCCTCCCCTCCTCGTTTATCCCAGATTTTCCTTGCTCCAACTGCTGGCAGCCAGGCCTTCAGCTGCCTGAGGCCTCAGGCCTACTATTTGTTCTAAACCTCTTGACCCTCCCCGCCACCCACCCCTCCCCTGCATTGTTTTCCAATGCTCCTTGAAACCCACCTTTTTCTGGACAAGTGTTTGGTCATCCCCTTTAACATCTTTTGTGCTTTTCTGTCCAATTTTGTTTGATAACGCTCATGTGAAGCACTGGGTTGGAAGCCCTAAATAAATGAAAGTTATTGCTGTCAACATTAGGCATCAAGTCTGGTATTTAAAAAAAAATGAGATGAGGAAAGGTTGAGAGAGCTCGGTTTTTTTCTCCCTGGAGAGACGAAGGATGAGAGGTGACCTGATAGAGGTTTATAAAATGTTGAGAGGTATAGATCGGGTGGATTCTCGGAGGCTATTTCCCAGGGCTGAAATGGTCACTACGAGAGGACACAGGTTTAAGGTGCTGGGGAGCAGGTACAGAGGAGATGTCAGGGGTAAGTTTTTCACTCAGGGTGGTGGGTGAGTGGAATCGGCTGCCGTCAGTTATGGTGGAGGCGAACTCGTTGGGGTCTTTGAAAAGACTTCTGGATGACTATATAGGATTTAGTGGGATTGAGGGTTATAGATAGGCCTGGTAGGTAGGGATATGATCAGCACAACTTGTGGGCCGAAGGGCCTGTTTGTGCTGTAGTGTTCTATATTCTAGGAATACTTCTACACAGCTCAGAAAAGTCACCAATTCTCATGGCTAAAATAATCACTGGAATGGCCTTGCCAGGAAAAGTGAGGTTGAATCATCTGGCCCATCAAAGAATCCATGAATTTTTCACTGGTGAGGAATGCGGAAGCTGTCCCCTTACTGGCCTCATTGTCCCAAGACCCAAACACTCCTAACAGGTAAAGCAGCATTACACTTGCAATTTGTATTCCCAACGCAGTGCCCTCTACACTGGGGAGAGTAAACACAGGCTGGGTGACCACTTTGCGGAACACCTTCTCTCTGCCCACAGGCCTGGCCCCACAATTTCCCAATCGCTTCCTGTTTCATCCTGCATTCACACCCACTCGTCCATCCTTGGCCGACTGAGATGCTCCTTTGAAGCCCAAAGCAAACTGGGTTTCAAACCCTACACCTCATCTTCCGAATAGGCTTGTTTCAGCCTCCTGGACTCAGCATTGAATTCTACAACTTTAGAGAGTGAACTTTCCCCTCTATCTTCACCCCCCCTTTTTTTTGCTTTTCAGTTTCCTTGGCTTGCCCCTCACACCCACCCCCATCCCCCACATGGCCGCCTGTCCCTTGTTGTTCAGTTTTGCTCCCACTTTGTTCTGCTATTAACACATTCTGCTGTCTTAGCTCTATACCACCTCTTCGCTCCTTACTGGCACCATTAACAACCCCTTTGTCTCATGTCCATGACATCATTGTCAATCTCTCCATAGTTCCAACCTACCGTGGGCGGCACGGTAGCAAGTGGGTTAGCATCGCTGCTTCACAGCTCCAGGGTCCTGGGTTTGATTCCTGGCTCGGGCCACTGCCTGTGTGGAGTTTGCACATTCTCCTTGTGTCTGCGTGGGTTTCCTCTGGGTGCTCCAGTTTCCTCCCACAGTCCAAAGATGTGCAGGTTAGGTTGATTGGCCGTGCTAAGAAATTGCCCCTTAGTGTCCAGGGATGCATAGGTTAGTGGGTATAATATGTAGGGATATGGGGGTAGGGCCTGGGTGGGATTGTGTTTGGTGCAGACTCGATGGGCCGAAGGGCCTCTTTCTGCACTGTAGGGTTCTATGATTCTATCCCTGATTTTCCATTCTGTCCCAGCTTCCCCCCACCAGCTGTATAATTCATCACATTTCTTCAGCTTAAGTTTAACAAGTAGGCTTACGTTAACAGTGCAATGAAGTTACTGTGAAAATTCCTTACTCCGATGCCTGTTTGGGTACACTAAGAGAGAATTTAGCATAGCCAATGCATCTAACCAGCACATCTTTCGGGAGGAAACCGGAGCACCCGGAGAAAACCGGAGTACCTGGAGGAAACCCACACAGACACGGGGAGAATGTGCACAGGCAGTGACCCGAGCCAGGAATCAAACCCGGGTCCCTGGCAATGTGAGGCAGCACTGCTAACCACTATGCTGCCCTGCCGCCCATCGATAAGTGAGTTCTTTTGCCGCTGAATCCGGTGCGAAATATTTTGTAACAAATATTTCGTGACAATATCCGTGGAAAATCGGACTCAGTCAGAGAACAGCTTGGGTAGCAGCACATGCTGGAGAAGATCCGGTCACTCCGCGATTATTAGTTCTGTGAGCATCTTCCAGCAGCACCTGAATCTCAATCAGGAAGCAGTCCCATGTGAACGGCAGATCAAATCCTGCTCCTGATGAAGCCAGTTCAGAATTCATTTCTATCGTATTGTTTACCTAGGATTTATTTGCTGAGGCGATAGGTTCAATTATCCGTTGTCTACATGATCACTTAGCACTAACAGCTTAACGCTGATGCAGAAATCGGGCAAAGTTCAGATGAAGCTGCATAAACAAATCATCTTTTAAAATGATCTTCCCGAGTAAATATTGTAGGTCTCCGTGGGCGTGGGCGGCACGGTAGCACAGTGAGTTAGCACTGCTGCTTCACAGCTTCAGGGTCCTGGGTTCGATTCCCGGCTCGGGTCACTGTCTGTGTGGAGTTTGCACATTCTCCTCGTATCTGCGTGGGTTTCTGCCCACAGTCCACAGATGTGCGGGTTAGGTTGATTGGCCATGCTAAGAAATTGCCCCTTAGTGTCCTGGGATGTGTAGGTTAGAGGGATTAGTGGGTAAATGTGTAGCGATATGGGGATAGGGCCTGGATGGGATTGCGGTCAGTGCAGACTCGATGGACCAAATGGCCTCTTTCTGTACTGTAGGGTTTCTATGATCTCGCTATGGTTTGCATGTTCACTCAGATTTCACAAAGCGCTCTTCTGTAGCAAGACCTGTCTGGCACATCAACATACAAAGCTGTCGTCCTGTATATGGTGTTAATTATGACATCATTTTCCGCCAAAATCATTGGATTCCGATTCCCACTCTAGGGATTTGAACACAAAATCTAGAATCAGAGAATCCCTACGGTGCAGAAGGAGGCCATTCAGCCATCGAGCCTGCATCGACACCATCCCAACAGGCCCTTTCACTGTTAACCCCACATATTTACCCTGCTGATCCCCCAGACACTCAGGGGTAATTTAGCACAGCCAGTCAGCCGAACCTCCAAATCTTTGGAGTACGGGAGGAAACCCACACAGACATGGAGAGAACGTGCAAACCTCACCCGAGACCAAAATCGAACCTGGTGCCTGGCTCTGTGAAGCAGCAGTGCTCACCACTGTGCCACCGTGCTGGCCCGTCTAACCTTGCATTTCACTGAGAGAATGCATCTGAGATGTTGTCCCTGTCTGTCTGTCCCATCAGCTGGTTTGAGAATATACCTCAGTACGAAACGAGGCCATTCAGCCCGTCGAGCCTGCTCCACTATTCAATGCCATCATGGCTGATCTCATCTGAGCCTCAGCTTCCCTTCCCTGCCTGGTCTCCACAACCTTTCAAGCCGTTACTAATTAAAAATCTGGCCATCCGTCTCATCCTTAAACTCACTCAATGTCCCAGCCTCCACCGCACTGTGGGGCAGTGAATTCCACAGACTCACCACCCTTTGAGAGAAATAATTTCTCCTCATCTGTTTTAAATCTGCTACCCCCTCTCCTCAAACTATGACCTCTTGTTTAAGTTGCCCGACAAAGGGAAACACACTCTCAGCATCCATCCTGTCAAGTCTCTTCATGGTTTCAATAAGATCATCCCTCAATATTCTAAACTTCAATGTTATAGACCCAACCTTTCCTCATAGAATTAAACAACCCCCACCCCATAGGAACATCTGAGCATAAAAGAATTAGGTGTAGCCCACTCGGCCCCTCCAGTCTGTCCCCCCCCCACCATTCAATAAGCTCATGGCTGATCTGAGTGTAACCTTGACTCCACATTCCTGCCTACCCCCATTAACCTTTCACCCCCTTGCTTATCAAGACTCTATTTCACTCTGCCTTAAAATATTCAAAGACTCATGACCCTCAAAAATAAATTCTTGGTTTTAAATAAGCTAACCCTTATTTTTAAACTGTGATCCCTAGTTCTAGGTTCTCCCACAAGAGGAAACGTTCCCTCCGTATCCATCCTGCAAATACCGCTCAGGATCTTATACGTTTCATTCAAGTTGCTCTTCTAAGCTCCGACAGCTACAAACCTAACCTGTCCAGCCTTTCCTCAGAAGACAACCCACCCATTCCTCGTATTAGTTTGGTAAACCTTCTCTGAACTGCCTCTAACATGTGTGCACCTTTCCTTAAATAAGGAGACCAATACTATACACAATACTCCAGATGTGGTCTCACCAATGCCCTGAAACATAACCTCCCTACTTTTGTATTCCCTTGCCCTCACAATAAACAATAATATTCTACCAGCTTTTGAGGGATCCTGTGTATGTGTAACCCTGTCTGCTTCAGTCTGTGTAAAGACTTCATTTTAAGATATTCCTGTCTCTGTACAATTATACTGGGTGGCATGGTAGCACAGTGGTTAGCACTGCTGTTTCTCAGCTCCAGGGTCCTGGGTGCGATTCCCAGCTCAGGTCATTGTGCAAACTCCACACAGACATTCTCCTCGTGTCTGCATGGGTTTACTCCGGTTTCCTCCCACAATCCAAAGATGTGCGGGTTAGGTTGATTGGCCATGCGAAGAAATTGTCCCTTACAGTCCAGGAATGTGTAGGTTAGAGGGATTAGTGGGTATGATATGGGGGTAGGGCCTGGGTGAGATTGTGTTCGGTACAGACTTGATGGGCCAAAGGACCTCTTTCTGCACTGTAGGGTTCTATGATTCTATATTTAAATTCTAGACTGTAGGAGTTAACTAACAGTGCTGAGCTGAACAATTGTAGCTAACTTGTCTACATGTGGAATCAGAAGGCACAATGGGTGAGCTAAACGTTGACTGCATTCCTGAAGGGTACACAATGCAGGCAAACAACAGTTTCCCATAATAGCAGCTACAAGGATTGTTTGTCTAAATGGAGACAGCCTGTGAAACACACTGCTAATAACAAGATAAGGGTTGAAATATATTTTTGATTTTAGAGTGTGTACAGTTTAAATTCAGTTTTTAGATTAGCAGGACTGCCTTAGAAGCCAGTCTCCGAGTTCACCTTTTTTTTGTTTCTGACATGTCAATTTTTTAAAGTTCTGTTCAATTAAAGAAAACCATTTTAAAACTCATACCAGTCCTTCGCCTCTTCAAATGAATGAATGAGCCCATCACCTTCCCAATCACTTACTTTACTTGTACACTAGCCTTTTGTAATCCATACACTAGGACACCCAGATCCTTCTGCATCTCAGAGCTCTGCAATCTCTCACCATTTGGGTAACAGGTTTCCTTTTTGTTCTTCCTGTCAAAATGGACCATTTCACATTTTCTCACATTACACTCAATTTACCAGAATTTTGCTCACTCACTTAACCTATCTACGTTCTTTTGTAGCCTCATTGCACCATCTTCACAAATTACTTACCTTGTATCGTCAGCAAACTTAACAAACAAATCTTCGGTCCCTGCATTCAAAACATTTATATAAATTGTAAAATGTCGGGGTCCCAGCACTGACCTCTGTGGCACACCACTCGTCACAGCCTGCCAACCAGAAAATTACCCATTTATGCCAACTCTCTGTTTCCTGTTAGTTACCCAATCAGCAATCCATGGCAATATATTATCCCCTGCACCATGAGCTTCTATTTTCCACAATAACATTTGATGTGACGCTGTATCACATGCCTTTCGAAAACCTATGTATAACATAGACACCTATTCCCCTTCAACCCAGTTCTCAGTTCAGTGAACCTTCTCCAATGTGAACTGCTTTTAATGCACAACAGTGCTCTTAACTGCTTTCTTAAATAAGGAGATCACACAGGTACACAGTGGGGTGATCTTATCAGAATTTGAATGTGTTGATTCCAGTGTGAAAAATGGAGTGAATGCCGTAGACAGCTCTGGTGTAATTTCTGATCGAATCTCGAGCCTCATCGACCAAAGTTTTTAAAGCCATGAGAATCACTCTGTGTCACATCAACCTCCCTCTGACTTGCCCACTCCGGGTCAACTTAATCAATGGGGATACTCTATATAAACAGTTACCTAGCATTTGTCCCACGGCCACTGCAGGGAATGGCAGTCGGGAAGCCCTCACTGTGATTGTCAGAGGAACCCCTCACCGGACTGCTGGATCGGGTGCAACAGAAGTGGAATGCACTCTACCCCCACTCCAGAAGGCATCTTTCCACCAAGATCACCACCTCTGCCTGGGATGCATTGGCAGCTCTCTGCAGAAGAGGACAGGACAGTGGTGATGCAAGAAGCTAAAGGATCTTCTGCACTCAGCCAGGGTGAGTGAACCTCATGCAATCTATTTCTGGACAGCCTCACACACCTTTCCCATTTCCACTTTTGTCTCTCATTCAGCCACTTTGGCTTTTGTCAACACTTGTTTGTTTTTTTGTTTGTATCCCCTCCCAAGGCACCCACCTTCCCCCCCCCCCCCCCCCCCCCCCCCGCCGAATCCCTGGCAGCAAATTTAAATTTTCAGATTCCACTTGCGCCCACCAGCAAGTGTTGCTGTGTTAATTTGATCTGGAGCGAATCCACAGCCATTGACTTTTTGCTCTGGAGGGATACGTAATACACTGCTAATATAGTGCTAATCTGTTTTAGAAATCAATAATGTACAGAGTGGCAAAGAAAGAGATATTCCTTCATTCATCCAAACACTTAATTTGAAGAGAAAAGCCAGATTGCAAAGATATTTCAGCATTTTGATGCTCTCCCCTCCTTCCCAATTTATTGGTTTGCATTATTATTCACTATTTTTCTTTCTGTTGTATTTGATTATCATAGAACCCTACAGTGCAGAAACAGGCCCTTTGGCCCATCGGGTCTGCACCGAACACAATCCCGTCCAGGCCCTACCCCCATATCCCTACATATTATACCCACTAATCCCTCTAACCTACGCATCCCTGGATACTAATGTGTGGAATTCACTACCACAGAATGTAGTTGCGGCCAACACTTGTCTGATTTCCAGAAGAAATTAGATATAACACTTGGGGCTAAAGGGAAATGGGAGAAAGGGGAGAATCAGGATTTGAATTCTATGATCAGCTATGATCGAGATGAATGACGGAGCGGGTTTGAAGGGCCAAATGGCCTACTCCTCCTTCTAGTTTCTATGTTTCTAAATTACAAAAGAACAGTTGCATAGAAACACATATAACCACTGTTAGGGAATTTAAACATGTATTTTTGAAAATTATATTCTGTATTAAGGCATTCATCTTGGCCAATCACACACTGCTCTAAGCATGATGGGATATAGCCAAACGCATTCCTTGAAAATAATACAGCTACTGAGAACTATCTTATCAGATTTAAGAAGTACAAGCTTCCTAGTCAGTAGAACTAATTAAATAATTCAATTATTCCCAACAAGGGATTGTTAAAGTAGACAGTGGGAAAGGAAACTTTTGAACTCTACAAACTTAGTATTGTGGTTTCTTCGGAGACAGTGGGAAAGAACTTTCGGACTCTATGTATTCTCATGTTGCCAGAGAGTAGAATGTCACTGGCCAAGGTAAATGATTCATCGTAAAATGATTGGCTCACTCTGGCTAGGATGAGCAGAATTGGTGGGCGAATGATTTTTGAAAAATGTATAAATGTGATAACGATAACAACACAACTGGGAATAACTTTGGACTTTCCCAAATTGTTCTCCTATGCGTGTGGGCCAGGCCTGGGCTAACAACAAAATACGTCTTCAGCTAGAATTACTCTCTCTGTGAGTTCTGTGTATTTGCTGAGCTGTAATTAATAAAGAGACATCTCTCGCGTGAGAACCAGCAAAATACATGTAAAGCTCCTGAAGCTTCCCATATCAGTAAATTCCTTTGATTATGCTTCCGTATATTTTCTTTCTCTTGGAACTTTGCTTCTGTAGTTAGATGATTAAAAACTTGTATTCCTGCAACATCTTTCATGACTCAAATACCCCAAAGCCCAGTGGAGCCAATTAAGTCCTTATTGAAGTCCAACCACAATTATAACATCGGAATCGCAGACTATTTAGGCTCGGCCAGGTTCCAAAAAACATACTGAGAGAAATGAGCAGATTTGTTGAGGGATAAATATTGACCACAATGATATGAAATCTCCTTTGTTCTTCTTCAAATTAGAAATCAGAAATCGTACAAGTCCTACAGTACAGAAAGAGGCCATTCGACCCATCAAGTCTGCACCAACTACAATCCCACCCAGGCCATATTCCTATATATTATACCCGCTAATCCCTCTAACCTAAGCATCTCAAGATTAAATGGAATTTAATGTTGGCAAGTGTGAGGTGGTCCACTTTGGTAGGAAAAATGGTAGGAAGGACTATTACTTACGAGGCGAAAAACTGCAGCAGGCGACGGTGCAGAGGGACCTCGGGGTCCTTGTGCATGAGTCGCAAAAACCCAGCTTGCAGGTGCAGCAGGTGGTCAGGAAGGCGAATGGGATGCTGGCCTTCATAGCGAGGGGGATTGAATATAAAAGTAGGGAGGTCTTGCTGCAGCTGTATAGGGCATTGGTGAGGCCGCAGCTGGAGTACTGTGTGCATTTTTGGGCGCCGCACCTGCGCAAAGATATTTTGGCCTTGGAGGGAGTGCAGAGGAGGTTTACTAGGCTGATACCGGAGTTGAGGGGGTTGAGCTATGAGGAGAGGCTGAATAAACTGGGCTTGTACTCGTTAGAGTTTAGAAGAATGAGAGGAGATCTCATTGAGACGTATAAGATGATGAATGGGATGGATAGGATAGAGGTGGAAAGACTCTTCCCGCTCAAAAAAGACAATAGGACTAGGGGGCACAGCCTCAAGATAAAAGGGGGGTGGTTTAGAACGGAGTTGAGGAGGAACTTCTTCACTCAAAGGGTGGTGAATCTCTGGAATTCTCTGCCCGTTGAAGTGGTGGAGGCTGCCTCGCTAAATATTTTTAAGACGCGGGTTGATGGGTTTTTGATAGGAGAGGGGATTAAGGGTTATGGGGAGAGGGCGGGAAAGTGGAACTGAGCCACGACAGATCAGCCATGATCTTATTGAATGGCGGGGCAGGCTCGAAGGGCTGGATGGCCTACTCCTGCTCCTATTTCTTATGTTCTTATGTAAGACACTAAGGGGCAATTTTGGCATGGCCAATCAACCTAACCCGCATATCTGTGGGGGGAAACCAGAGCAAACCCACACAGACACGAGGAGAATGTGCAAACTCCACACAGACAGTGACCCAAGCCAGGAATCGAACCCAGGTCCCTGGAGCTGTGAAGCAGCAGTGCTAACCACTGTGCTGCCCCAATTGTGACATGTGATTTTTTTTTAAACATCTGTCTAAAAGGACATCGGTTTCACGTCTTGTCTGAAAGATGGCACCTCCAACTCTGCACTGGCTTGTCGGCTTAGAGTTTGTGCTCTCAGAGTTTGTGTAGAACTTGGACCCGGTGACTTGTGTAAGTCATATCACTGAATGACAACCTTGTTCTACTCCAGGAAGCCAGCTGGTGAAGAATGATCCTGGAGCCAATATGTACTCAGTCTTACATTTGTTTGCAGCATTAGAAGCATGTAGCTCCTAGCTCAACTACACCACAATTTCAGTATAATTTGATTTGATTTATTATTGTCACATGTATGGAGACACTGTGAAAAATATTGATTCTTCTGCGTTGTAAAACACGCCATTCATAAGAGTACATAGGGGAAAAGAAAAGAACAGGGTGTAGAATATACTGTTGCAGTTACAGATAGGGTGAAGAGAAAGATCAGCAAGAGGGAAGAAGCTGTCCTTGAGTCAGTTGGTACATGTTCTCAGATTTTTGTATCTTTTTCTCGATGGAAGAAGGTGGAAGAGAGACTATCCGGCATGCTTGGCATCCTTAATTATTCTGGTTGCTTTTCTGAGGCAGCGGGAAGTGTCGACAGAGTCAATGGATGGGAGGCTGGTTTGCGTGATGGACTGGGCTACACTCACAACCCTTTATACTTTCTTGTAGTTTTGGACAGAGTGAGCGCCATACCAAGCTGTGATACAACCAGAAAGAATGCTTTCTATGGTGCATCTGTAAAAGTTGGTGAGACTCATAGCAGACATGCAAATTTCTTTAGTCTGCTGAGAAAGTTGGTAGATTTTCTTAACTGTAGTGTTGACAGGGAGGGACGCGGGCAGGTTGTTGGTGATCATAACACCTAAAAACTTAAAGCTTTCGACCATTTCCACTTCAGGGTAAGAAGTCACACAACACCAGGGTTAAGTCCAACCAGTTTATTTGATAGTAATCCCACAAGCTTTCTTCGTCAGGTGTTTGGAAGGTTTTGATCAGAGAAGGGCATATAAAGTCACACACAGCTTACAGAATACTGATTAGAATGCAAATCTTTGCAGCTAACCTGCTATTCAAGTCTTAAAGATGCAGACAATGTGAGTGGAGATAGCATTAGACATAGATTAAAGAGATGTGTATTGTCTTCAGACAGGACAGTGAGATTTTGCAAGCCTGTAAAATTTGCAAGCCGGTTAACACACTTTTGAAAGCCTCCCACTTTCAAGATGTCCTTTTGCCTTCCCACAGACTCCCCCACTTAAGTGTTGAAAGTTCCTGCCTGATACCATCAAAAGTGGCCTTGCCCCAGTTTAGAATTTTAACTTCTGGACTTCTGGGCCAGACCTATCATTCTGCATAGCTATCTTAAAACTAATAGAATTATGGTCACTTGGCCCAAAGTGATTCCTCACTCACACTTCTGTCACCTGCCCATCCTTATTTCCCAAGAGGAGGTCAAGTTTTGCCTCCTTTCTAGTCGGGCCATCCACATACTGAATGAGAAATTCCTCCTGAATACACTCAACAAATTTCTCTCCATCCAACCTTCTAATACTGTGGCTGTCCCAGTCAATGTTAAGAAAGTTAAAATCACTGACGATTACACCCCATTTTTCTTGGAGCTATCTGTGATCTCTTTACATATTTGCTCTTCAATTTCCCTCTGACTATTTGGGGGCCTATATTACAACCTTATCAAAGTGATTTTCCCTTTCTTATTTCTCAGTTCTACCCATATAGATTCAGTGGCCTTTTTGTTTTGTTGCATATTAATATCAAAGAACATTTTTTTAAAAATAATAACGAGGTTACTTCATGTTATTCAGGCCAATTTAAATTTTACCTGACAAAGAACAAAGAACAACACAGCACGAGAAACAGGCCATTCAGCCCAACGAGCCCACGCCGCCATTTTAACATTGTGAGACCCCTCTTCCACCCGCAACTCTTGTCCACGCTTATGGCACTCCACATTGGAAACCGAATTGAGGGGAGACTAATTTAGGGGCAATTTGTTACACCAATCAGCCTAAGAGCACATCTTTGGGGTGTGGGAGGAAACCGGAGCACCCGGAGAAAACCCACGCAAGCACGGGGAGAATGCGCAAACTCCCACAGACACTGGCCCAAATCCATGTTTCTGCACAGCAAACAGTGATAGTCACTGAGCTGTCATGTTGCCCATCAGCTGACGTTACTTTATTATTGATGGACTTGGAAGAGAATTCAATGCCTTGCCCAAAGTTTTTAATAAGATTAATTTATTTCAACATTTGATTGTAGATTTAAACTGTAATACTGTTCCCCTCACTGCTCCACAGGCACTAGAATGTTCTAACTGCTGTGTTGAGTCCTCATGCCATTGCAACGCAAATGTACCTGGGAGAGAAAGGGTTAACATGGGACTGGAGAATAGCCAAGCCATGGTATGATGTCTCGAGCCACAGAGGGAATTCTGTAAGCAGGCAGCCTGCATGGAGGCAGCACCATGCCTGACAAGATGTGGGATCCTTGAACAGTTAAAGACTAACAATAAATGGTTCATGTTTAATTCTACAAGTCTTCAGCTCTCCTCATCAACACTGGCGGCAGCCAACATCTAACACCAGCAGCAGAATATTCTAACGCTAAAATGCTCCAATATTTCCAAGTAACTGGTTATACAATGACCCTGAAGTAGCCAGCTTCTGTTGATTGATAATCTACTTCGAGCACTCTGATGTGTTCCCTCCTTCAATGATTGCAATGCTCGATGGCAGCACCATAATTTAAAAGTCACTGTCTTCTACACAGTCAAAGTTCCTTCCATTAATTCTTCATTCTGTCTGAAGTTGGGAGAAGGCGTTGCTTCAATTTTTGACCCCTGTCAGAGGAGTTGGCAGGTATGAAACTCCAAAATGATTCTTTTGTCTGATCGGAAGCCTCACTTGTGTTAGCAGCAGAACCTCCGAGACCTGAATGTGCCGTGTTCCCTGAGAGGCTGGGCCTACAATTGCCACAACCAGTCCCAGTCAATGTTGGGAAAGTTAAAATCCCCAACTGTTACCACCCTATTTTTCTCGGAGCTATCCGTAATCTCTTGACATATTTGCTCCCCAATTTCTCTCTGACTATTTCGGGGCCCAAAGTACGACCCTATCAAAGTGATTTCCCCCTTCTTATTTCTCAGTTCCGCCCATATAGTCTCAGTGGCCTTTTTGTTCTGTTGCATATTAACACCAAAGAACAGTTTTTAAAAATGATAACAAAGTTACTTCATGTTATTCACACCAATTTAATTCTACTCCACACCAGATAGGACTCCAACCGCTGGAGAAATTTCTTCCTGCTTCCCATTTATTTCATTTGAGCCCAGCTGCCTTTCCACATTCGGGATTTTCAGGATTATTTATCGTTCTGTCATGTCGCTTGTGGATTATGTCATCTTGAGGACATATAGAACATAGAACACTACAGCACAAACAGGCCCTTTGGCCCACAAGTTGCGCCGATCATATCCATACCGACCAGGCCCTAGAACTTTCTCTGACCCCCAATCCCATTAGATCCCATATACTCATCCAGAAGTCTTTTAAAAGACCCCAGCGAGTTCGCCTCTACCACCACCGACAGCAGCCGATTCCACTCATTCACCACCCTCTGAGTGAAAAACTTACCCCTGACATCTCCTCTGTACTTGCTTCCCAGCACCTAAAACCTGTGTCCTCTTGTAGTGACCATTTTAGCCCTGGGAAATAGCCTCTGAGAATCCACGCTATCTATACCTCTCAACATTTTATAAACCTCTATCAGGTCGCCTCTCAACATTCGTCTCTCCAGGGAGAAGAGCCCCAGCTCCCTCAACCTATCCTCATAAGGCATGCATCCCAATCCAGGCAACATCCTTGTAAATCTCCTCTGCATCCTCTCAATAGCTTCCACATCCTTCCTTCCTGTAGTGAGGCGACCAGAACTGTGCACAGTACTCCAAGTCCTTTGTTTTATTTTGCCTTGTACTTTCGAGGCTGAATTTGTCCTTTAAGATGAACGAGTGCATGGGCTTGTTTGGCAGGTCTGTCCATCAGTGATCGGAAAAATCTGTGAAAGGCTGATGGAAATGTGTTGCAGTTTATGTTTCAAGTTTGATTGCTATCTCATCACACTGAACCTTGGTTAGCCTTAGGACCTCAGTGGGAGGTACAGTGGCACAGTGCTTTACAGGGACCCGGGTTCAATTCCTGGCTTGTGTCACTGTCTGTGCAGAGTCTGCACATTCTCCCCATGTCTGCGTGGGTTTCCTCCAGGTGCTCCAGTTAGAACATAAGAAATAGGAGCAGGAGTAGGCCACCTAGCCCTTCGAGCCTGCCCCGCCATTCAATAAGATCATGGCTGATCTGAAGTGGATCAGTCCCGCTTTCTCCCCATAACCCTTAATTCCCCTGTCTATCTGAAATCTATTTGTGGGGGTTTCCTCCCACAGTCTGAAAGATGTGCTGGTTGGGTGCAGCAGCCATGCTAAATGCTCCTTTAGTGTACCCGAACAGGCACCGGAGTGTGGCGACGAGAGGATTTTCACAGTAACTTCATTACAGTGTTAATGTAAGCCTCCTTGTTTCGCAAATAAACTTTAATACTGAGATATTTTCCTGTGCCCTTCAATTCTAGCTTTCAAAATACCAGCTGATAACAGTGTGCTGAGGGCAATGGGGTACCGGTGAAGGCTTTCTGAATACGGGTTATGGGAAAAAAAACAGAAGTTGCGATCACAGACATTCTGAACCTTCACACGGTGTCATCATTCAAACCAACTGGCCCACCTTCCGGTCAGCTGGAGCTGTTTCATCACCTTGGCTTAGTTTGCAGCCCAGTTGTGCCTGATGATGCACCACATGATAGACTAGTCTCTGATGTCCTTGCAATGCTGGCTGTGAATAAAAGATCAAATGAGCGTGTATCACCTTCAGAAGGTAAACTTTCATCTTCCGGTGTCGAGGCGGTGCAGGGGGCAGCTCCTCCACATCTGAAATCAGAGGGTTATGGGGAGGAAGAGGAGTTCCATGGTTGCACCATCTTCAGTTCCACTTGATGTCACATGGCAAAAGATTGTCACTGAGAGTCACGCTGGACAGTCTCTGCTGTACCAGACGCCAGGTGTCACCATCAGATCTGTGCTCCACAGAACCATCTCCCAGACACCCATCTCCAGAGAAATGTCGTCCATAGAACCATCTCCAAGAGAACCATCGCCCAGAGAACCATTGCCAAGTGAACTGTTGAACAGTGAACCATTGCTAAGGGAAGCATTGCCAAGAGAACCATCATCCAGAGAACCATCACCAAGAGAGCCATGATCTAGAGAACCATCGCGCAGGGAACCATCGCCCAGAGAACCATTGCCCAGAGAATCATCACTCAGGGAATCACCACTCAGGGAATCATCACCCAGAGAACCATTGGCCAGAGAACAATTGCCAAAAGAACGATCGTCCAGAGAACCATTACCCAGAGAACCACTGCGCAGAGAACCATCACCAAAAGAACCAGTGCCAAGGGAGCCATCGCCAAGAGAACCATCACCAAGCGAACCATCGCCCAGAGAACCATCTCCCCAAGAACCATCATGCAGAGAATCATCGCCAAGAGAGCCATCACCCAGGGATCCATCATCCAGAGAACCATCTCTCAGAGAGCCATCTCCCAGAGAACCGTTGCCTTTGAACATTGATACTGTTTTAATGAATAGAAGAATAAAGCACACATCCCTACAGACCTCACACTTCACCTCCCAATGCACACACACTCTCTACAATCCATGACTCCCAGTCATGCCCTTCTACATGCTATCCTTTAACATCAATGCTCCACATCAACTCAGCTAGTCTCACTTTCACTGATCATTTCCTTGACAACTAGATAGTTCTGTGACAGCTTGACATTTCCAAAGAGTTTGAGCGTAAAAAGTGCATAATTATGTATAAATTTCAACAATCCTAAAGGGTGTCTGCCTTCCAAAATATATCCTTAGACCCAACCCAAAGGGGTACCTTCCCTATCCAAACCAATCCATCAAGTTCAGATCACCCCTCACCTGATCTAATCTGCGCACACTCCAGGTTTCATAAATTGGGAGATGTTGGTGAATGTGTGTAAGGTGAGGTGAATGACAGGCATGAATCTTGCGTACCAGATAGCACAGCTGGATCAGTGATGGGGCATGTGACACATTAAGAATGGTGGGAAGTCTGTGGTACGGTGGGAGTGAGATGTTTTGTGAGGCTGCATTCACTCACCTTGATTACCTGTGGAAGGCCATTGTAGCTTTCCTGGCACTGCTGTCATGTCTGTAGTGCCTACCTCTGGGTCTTGACTTCCCCTGGGCAATGTGCTCCCTGTCGCTCGCACCAAATTATTGCAGATGCTGCAAATCTGAAATGGAGATCATTAACATGAGACATGGGCTGAGATTTTATGATCTCACTTGGACAAGGCTTGTAAAATCCCACCCAATGGAGGATCCTATTCCATGACACTCGCTCGCTCCGGTGAAATCCCGGCCATTAACTCTGTTTCTCCCCACAGGGATTGCCTGGCCAGCTGAGTATTTCCAGTATTTTGGGTGGAATTCTCTGGCCGCGCTGATCGAAAAGCCGGAAAATCCCGTTCAACGATCAATGAGCCTTCACATTGTTCTTTGTTCTTTGGCTGCAGACGAAGAACAAAGAACAACCCAGCAGGGGAAACAGGCCCTTCGGCCAACGAGCCCGCGCCGCCACCTTAACAAAGCATTTTCCTACACCTACCTTGATCCATGTGTATGCGTATGGTACCCCCGTTGGAAACCAGATTCGGGGAGAATAGTTTAGGGACAATTTGTTACACCAATCAGCGTAAGAGCACATCTTTGGGGTGTGGGAGGAAACCGGAGCACCCGGAGGAAACCCACGCAACCACAGGGAGAACGCGCAAACTCCCACAGACACAGGCCCAAATCCATGTATCTGCACAGCAAACAGTGATAGTCACTGAGCTGTTGTGGTGCCCGTCTGCTGGTCCAGTTTTAAGCACACACAACGACGCAAAGTACTAGGCCACTCTCGAAACATCCAAGTGCAGCCCACGCACGACCCACCGTGTGCCTGCCCCTCGTTGGACAACAAGGTGGACCGACACACCTGCGGAGTAAAAGAGCCCACTCGCTCCAACTGCAGTGGCGGGCGGATGGGAGAATTGCAGCCTTTCTGTTTTCCTAAGCTCCCATTCCCCCCTTGGGCTTGTGCCTGAGAGCTTCCACGGAACGTCCCTGCCCCCTTCGGGAAACATAACATAGCCCCCTTTTCGTTCTGAGCTCCTGCAGGGTAGCATCCTGTTGGTGCTGAGCCATTCTGCTTCCCACGACCTTTCCAGTTGATTGACAAGCAGCCTTCTCTTCAGCAGCGCAGATTCCCTTTGATGGAGAGTCTGCCTTTAAGAAGGGAAGCCTGGCCATTGTTCCTGAACAATATCTCACCGCCCCCCTTGCAGGGCATACTGACCACATTCAGGAGAGAAGGTCAGGAGTCAGTCAGACCACAGCTACAAACATTCACAGTGCAGTAAGTTCACACACTTTCCATAACCTGTGTGGAAACCTGTGGGAAAATCATCAGTTATGACCCTTGAATCTACAAAACAGAGCTATCAAACTTCTGGGTGGGTGCTTGTAGTACAAAAACTCCACCTCTGGGCCAGACGCTCTAGGTTCAAGTCCCACATCAGGACTTGATGTTCAAAGAGTCACAGAGTCATAAAGGTTTACAGCGTGGAAACAGGCCTTTCGGCCCAACTTGTCTGCGCTACCCAGTTTTTATCACTAAGCTAGTCCCAATTGCCTGTGCTTGGTCCTATACTAATCTTAGCCATGTAACTGTCTAAAACCTTTTAAGCTGCAGAGGGCAAAGGAAAAACCACTGCAGCACTTTGCTGGGTATAACCATGGTCACCAAACCCTCTCAGGACCTTGTACCTCCATGGTCACCGATGTCCTCTTAGGGCTTTGTACCCCCATGGTCACCAACACCTTAGGGCTTTATACCCCCAAGATCATCAACATCCTTTTAGGGCCCTGTATGCCCATGGTCACCAATGCATTCTTAGGGCTTTGTACCCCCATGGTCACCAACACCCTCTATGGGCCTCGTACCCCCATGATCACCAACGCCTTCTTAGAGCCTGGTTCCTGGTGGAGGAGGATTCAATTTCTAACCCTGGAAGTCTCTGTGAAGACGCAACGGTCTGATTGGTTGAGGAGGCTGGCTTTCGCTTGCCCTGATCAGAGATCTCCTGCAGAGGGCTCCACATTGACTGAAAGGCCAGACGGATAAACCTGGGAAAAGTCAGTGGCCAACTTTATGGGATGAACAGGAAAAGCAGTTCCTTCAGTTCTGAGGGTACTGTGTGGGCCAATGTACCTTACCTGAGCCATGATGTAGAGATGCCACCGTTGGACTGGGGTAAACCTTCCACACATCTGAGGAAGGAACACCGTTTCCGAAAGCTTGTGGGTTTACTGTCAAATAAACTGGTTGGACTTTAACCTGGTGTTGTGAGACTTCTTACTGTCTTATCTGAGCGACAGGGAGGACGAACTTGTTATTCCCTTAGAAATACATTACTAGTCACCTTTAGTTGTAACTAATATTTCTCACAAATGGTGATTCAGGAATAGGCTCTCACACTGAAAACTACTGCAATATTTACTCATTCAAATTACACACAATTCTAAAATAGCTGAAGTCGTAATGGGTTATTAATGGCATGTCAGGATTTTTGCATTCAGAGTGTCAGCCTCCTCTCTATTCCTCTGTCAGTGGATCATTTTCCTTCTGAAATGTACAGAACATCATCAGCTCCGTACATTCACAGCTAACCCCAAGACAACCTGATCCTATCCAATTCATCCCAGCAGGCTTTAGCTTCAGAATATGGCCCGATGCCTCCATGCTAGGCTGGGGCGCAGCTACTGGAGGGGGATATCCACAGAAAAGAGAGTGATTGATGGTGATGTGTTCACAGGGGCTCCTGACCACAGGGATTTTCTCTGTACTGTAACTCGCTCATATATCAAGAAGTTGACGGTGTCTTACAAGCCTCCCAACTTGAATAAATTGTGATGCATTAACTGACTCCAGTACCTTTTCTCTTCTGTGCTCAAAAATCCCTGTGGATGTTCATCTGATCCCTCATTAGAATTCAGGCCGGGATCTTTGGAGGCATGTTAATTGATGCGATCTGACAGGGACTCAACACTCTCAAGCTTCTACCTTGTGGAATGTCAGCCTGGACACTGCGCTCTGGAGCTGCAGAATGCTTCATCCTGGCACAGTTAACACACATTTCTTTACAAAGAACACCACAGCACGGGAAACAGGCCCTTCGGCCCAACGAGCCCGCGCCGCCATTTTAACATTGTAATTTCCCTCTTTCACCCTTGACCCTTGTCTACGCCTATGGCACGCCATTGGAAACCAGATTGAGGGGAGACTAACTTAGGGACAATTTGTTACACCAGTCAGCCTAAGAGCACATCTTTGGGGTGTGGGAGGAAACTGGAGCACCCGAAGAAAACCCACGCAAGCACGGGGAGAATGCACAAACTCCCACAGACACCGGCCCAAATCCACGTATCTACACAGCAAACAGTGATAGTCACTGAGCTGTCGTGATGCCCATCAACTTGTCCAGTTTAAGCGTACACTAACGACGTGAAGCACTAGGCTACTCTCAAAACATCCAAGAGCAGCCCTCGCACGGCCCACCGTGTGTATGCCCCTCGTTAGACAACATCACAGCAGAATATTTTCTGAATGTCATGAGGTGTTCCGATGTGGAATTTATTGCCTGAAGATGTGGTGGGAAGCAGACTCTGCAGCAATCCGAGGCTGGAAAAACTGGGACTCCTTTCCCCGGAGTGTAGAAGACTGAGGGATGACCTTATAGAGGTCTACAAAATAATGAGGGGCACAGATCAGCGAGATAGTCAATAGTCAAGATCCTAGTCAGACCCCACTTGGAGTACTGTGCACATTTCTTGTCACCTCATTACAAGAAGGATGTGGAAGCTATTGAAAGGGTGCAGAGGAGATTTACAAGGATGTTGCCTGGATTGGGTGGTATGACTTACGAGGATAGGTTGAGGGAGTTGGGTCTTTTCTCCCTGGAGAGACGAAGGATGAGAGGTGACCTGATAGAGGTTTATAAAATGTTGACAGGTATAGATAGGGTGGATTCTCGGAGGCTATTTCCCAGGGCTGAAATGGTCGCTACGAGAGGACACAGGTTTAAGGTGCTGGGGAGTAGGTATAGAGGAGATGTCAGGGTTAAGTTTTTCACTCAGAGGGTGGTGAGTGAGTGGAATCGGCTGCCGTCGGTGGTGGTGGAGGCAAACTCACTGGGGTCTTTTAAGAGACTTCTAGATGAGTACATGGGATTTAATGGGATTGAGGGTTATAGATAGGCCTAATAGGTAGGGATACGATTCGCGCAACTTGTGGGCCGAAGGGCCTGTTTGTGCTGTAGTTTTCTATGTTCTATGTTCTATCTTTTCCCAAAGGTAGGGGAGTCTAAAACTAGAGGGCATAGGTTTAAGGTGAGAGGGGAGAGATACAAAAGTGTCCAGGGAGGCAATTTTTTTCACACAGAGGGTGGTGAGTATCTGGAGCAAGCTGCCAGAGATAGTAGTAGATGCAGGTACAATTTTGTCTTTTAAAAAGCATTTAAATACATGGGTATGATGGGTATAGAGCAGGGGTCTCCAAACTATGGCCTGCGGGCCACATCCCAGCCCTCAAGGGGGCTGCATCTGGATCTGAGTTTGGAGGCCACTGGTATAGAGGGATATGGGCCAAATGCGGGCAATTGGGATTAGCTAAGGAGTTTTAGAAAAGAAAGGGCGGCATGAACAAGTTGGGCTGAAGGGCCTGTTTCCATGCTGTAAACCTCTATGGCTCTAATTCCCAAAAGAGGTGTGCATAAATACCTGGAAAGGAGGAATGATGTGGAGTTTGGACTGGGGCAGGCACAGTAAGTAGTCCCACAACACCAGGGTAAAGTCAACAGGTTTATTTGGTAACATGAGTTTTCACAATGCTGCCCCTTCATCAGGTGAGTGCAGGGTTTGGTTCACAAACAGGGCATGTACAGACACAAACTCAATTACAGGATAATGATTGGAATGAGTATCTTAACAGCTAATCAAGTCTGTGCAGACAACATGAGCGGAGAGAGGGTTAAGCACAGGTTAAAGAGATGTGTATTGTCTCCAGACAGGACAGTAAGTGAGATTTTGCAAGCCCAGGCAAGTCGTGGGGGTTACAGATAGTGTGACATGAACTCAAGATCCTGGTTGAGGCTGTCCTCATGTGTGTGGAACTTAGAACCATAAAGTCATAGAACACTACAGTGCAGAAAGCGGCCCTTCGGCCCATCGAGTCTGCACCGAACACAATCCCACCCAAGCCCTATCCCCATTCCCCTACATATTATACCCACTAATCCCTCTAACTTATGCATCCCTGGACACTAAGGGACAATTTCTTAGCACGGCCAATCAACCTAACCCACACATCTTTGGACTGTGGGAGGAAACAAGAGTACCCGGAGGAAACCTATGCAGAAACGAGGAGAATGTGCAAACTCCACACAGACAGTGACCCGAGCTGGGAATCGAACCCAGGACCCTGGAGCTGTGAAGCAGCAGTGCTAACCACTGTGCTACCGTGCCGCCCCAACTTGGCTAACAGTTTCTGCTCAACAATTCTGTGCTGTCGTGTGTCATGAAGGCCGCCTTGGAGAATGCTTACCTGAAGATCAGAGGTTGAATGCCCGTGACCGCTGAAGTGTTCACTGACAGGAAGGGAACAGTCTTGCCTGGTGATTGTCGAGCGGTGTCCATTCATCCGTTGTTGTAGTGTCTGCATTGTCTCCCCAATATACCAGGCCTCAGGACATCCTTTCCTGCAGCGTATCAATTGGCTGCGTTGCAAGTGTACGTACTGTGCACCAAGTGGATGGTTTTCTCATGTGAGATGATGGTATCCGTGTCGATGATCCGGCACATCTTGCAGAGATTGCTGTGGCAGGGTTGTGTGGTGTTGTGGTCACTGTTCTCCTGAAGGCTGGGTAACTTGTTGCGTACAATGAGGTTGAGGTTGCGGAGTTGTTTGAAGGCAAGTAGTGAGGGTGGCGAGATGTTCTTCTTCATCGATGACATGTTGAAGGCTTTGGAGAAGATGTCATAGCTTCTTCGCTTCGGGGAAGTACTGGAAGATGAAGGGTACTCTGTTGTATCTCATATTTGTCTTCTGAGAAGGTCAGTGCGGATGTTCGCTGTGGCGTGTCAGAACTGTCAATCGATGAATTGAGCACCATATCCTGTTCTTACAAGGGTGTCTTTCAGCGTCTGGAGGTGTCAGTTGCGATCCTCCTCATCTGAGCAGATCTTGTGTATACGGAGAGCTTGTCCGAAGGGGATGGCTTCTTTAATGTGTTTAGGGTGGAAGCTGGAGAAGTGGAGCATCGTGAGGTTATCCATGGGCTTGCGGTACAGTGAGGTGCTGAGGTGACAGTCCTGGATGGAGATGCGTGTGTCCAAGAATGCAACCTATTCTGGAGAGTAGTCCATGGTGAATCTGATGGTGGGATGGAACTTGTTGATATCATCATATAGTTGTTTCAGTGACTGTTCACCATGAGTCCAAAGGAAGAAAATGTCATCCATGTATCTAGTATATAGCGTTGTTTGAAGATCCCGTATGATGAAGAGGTCTTGTTTGAACATGTATATGAAGATGTTGGCATATTGAGGTGTGAATTTGGTTCCCATGGCTGTTCCGTGCGTCTGGATGAAGAACTGGTTGTTGAAGGTAAAGAAGTTGTGGTCCAGGATGAAGCAGATGAGTTATAGAATTGCGTCTGGAGACTGGCAATTGTCGGCGTTGAGTACTGAGGCAGTTACAGCAATGTCATCATCGTGGGGGATGCTGGTGTAGAGTGCCGAGACATCCATTGTGACAAGAAGCGCTTCTGGTTCAACTGCTCCATGGGCGCTGAGTTTGTGTAAGAGGTCCGTCGTGTCCTGACAGAAGTTAGGTTTCAGGGTGCCCTCGATGTAGCCAGAGAGGTTCTCACACAGGGTCCCATTGCCCGATATGATGGGACGGCTGGGTGTGTTGGCCTTCTGTATCTTCGGGAGGCAGTAGAGATCTCCAACGTGAGGAGTACGTGGGAATGAGAGCACAGAGGGTGGTCTGAAGGTCTCGATCAAAGATCTTGATCAGTCTGTTGAGTTGACAGGTGTGTTCTTTGGTTGGATTTGCAGGTAACTCTCTGTAGTGTTCCTCAGAGCAATACATGGAGCTAGGGTGAAGGAATTGAAATAGCTTGATCGGTGAGCCAGCATCACCATGATGGGCCAAATGGCTTCCTTCTGTGTTGTTTGATTCTCTGAAGCCTTGACTTGCCCAACAGCTATTACATCCAAAGGGCTGGCAAGAAATGGCAAATTTCCTGAGCTGGTGGAAGACATGAATTCATTTCAGATCTTGTGAAATGTGGGGATGGTGTGGGGAGGGGAGGGCAGTTCGGGCGGGGGGGGTTGATAGTGAGTATGTGAAAGGGGGTGGTGTGGGGTGGGGAGGAGGTGATGAGGATCAAATGAACAAAAAATGTTTATTCTTACATGGGATGTGGGTGTTGCTGGCTGGGCCAGTATCTATTGCCCATCTCTGCCTCAGCCTCGCTTGCCAGACCATTTAAGAGTCAACCACATTGCTGTGACTCTGGAGTCTCATGTAGGCCAGACCCGGTAAAAATGGCAGATTTCCTTTCCTAAAGGACATTAGTGAACCAGATGGGTTTTTATGATAATCGACAATGTTTTCATGGTCATCAGTAGACCTTCAATTCCAGACGTTTTTGGAATTATAATTTCACCATCTGCCATGGTGGGATTTCAACCAATGTCCCCGGAGCATCACCCTGGGTCTCTGGGTTACCAATCCGTTGACAATACCACTGCATCAGCACCTCCTAATTCTAAATAATATTTAAAAATGGAGATCCCTAGTTCCCACCTCAGCTATTCCTGTATCGGAAAGGGGTTGGCATGGAAATTAACTCAGAACTGAATGAAATCAAGACCACACTAATACCTGGATCGATCCTGGCCAATGAAGGTGAAGGGCCTTGGACTTATTACAGAGTAGAGCTGATCCTTAGTCTGACTGGTCTGGGTTAGGAGAAAAGGCAGGAGAAATATAGACCCCTCAGTGTTGAAAGGGCGGTGCCTGACCTGGTCAAGACCTTATCAAGGAATCTAAGAGGGTTGGAGGTAAATCTGGAATATTCTCACACAAAATGTTATGGATGCTGGACCAGTTGAGTCTTCCAAAATGGCAATAAATGTTCTTCATAGAATCCTTACAGTACAGAGGGAGGCCATTCAGTCTGTCGAGTCTGCACCAACCACAATCCCATCTAGGCCCTATTCCCACAAATTTACCCTGCTAATCCTCCTGACATTAGGGTCAATTTAACATGGCCAATCTACCTAACTCACACATATTTGTAGGAGGAAACCGGAGCACCTGAAGGAAACCCACATAGACACAGGGAGAATGTGCAAATTCCACATAGGTAGTGACCCTTGGGTTGGAACTGAACCCGTGTCCCTGTCAGGCAGCAATGCTAACCACTGTGCCTCTGTGTCACCCATTTCCGTAGCCCCTTATCACTGGACGTGTTAAGACCAAGAAAGATTTTGACCGATTTGGATGCAGGCTCGAAGCATTGAATGATCTTCTCATGTGCAACTGGTCTAGTGGCAAATACTTCTGAATTAAGTTGTTAGAAAAATAGGCCAAAGTCACAAATTCAAACGTGCGATGAACAAGTTCAGGATTAATATCAGGAAGTTCTGTTTTGTACAAAAGGGAATAAGTACCTGGAGTAGCATTGTCCATTCGGAAGTGGAGTTAAAATCCCTGGAATCACTTTGGAACCAATTTGACGCTTCTGTGATGGACTCCCTATCTGAATGGACAAAAGGGAAAAAAAAGGACTTGCATTTATATAGCACCCTTACATCCCAAATGAACTTCCAGCCAATGATGAACTTATAAATATGAACGAATGGATATTATTCATCCATGGTTAAGTTATAATCTTGTGAAGAATGTTGAACTTGTATCAAAGGTGCAAATTATAGAGTTAGCCTTCTGCCTCTGGTTTGCTGTGTGGTCACTGCCTTTGGAGATGATTTAAAGGCCATTTAAAAATCTTTGGTTTGATCTCTTGAGGGAATGCCATAAGACAGAAGATAAACCATTCAGCCGATCTTCTCTGGCATTTAATGAGATCATGGCCAGATTCTCCAACCTCACCCGTGACATTCTCCTGTCCTGCCGCAGTGAATGGAGATGTGGCTGAGCACCAAATTTTCCATTCTCGCTGGCAGCGGTGGCAGGAAGTGAACAGCCGGAGAATTCCGGAAAATGATCGATCTGATGTGATAATCCTCAACTGCACTTTCCCGCCGTATCCCCACAACCCTTTATTTCCTTACTGGTGAACAATCTGGCCACCTCGGCCTTGAATGTACTTAACAGCCCAGCCTCTACACCCCAATGTGGTAAAAAAACATTTCACAGATTCAGGACTTGCGGCACGGTGGCACAGTGGGTGAGCACTGCTGTCTCACAGCTCCAGGGACCTGGGTTCAATTCCGGCCTGTGTGGAGTTTGCACATTCTCCCCATGTCTGTGTGGGTTTCCTCCGGGTGCTCCAACTTCCCCCCACAGTCTGCGGATGTGCATGTTAGGTGGATTGGCCATGCTAAATTGCCTCTTAGTGTCAGGGGGACTAGCAGGGTAAACACGTGGGGTTATGGGGATAGGGTCTGGATGGGATTGTTGTCAGTGCAGACTCGATGGGCCCAATGACCTCTTTCTGCACTGTGGGGATTCTATCATTCCATGAGATTCGCTACCCTCTGAATGAAGAAATTCCTCCTTATCTCTGTCTTAAATGGGTGATTCCTGACTCTGAGATTATGCCCTTTGGTCCTAGACTCTCCCACAAGCGGAAACAACCTCTCATCATCGACCCTGTCATCCCCTGAGAATCCGACTTGTCTCGATAATGTCACCACTCATTCTTCTAAACCCCAGTGAGGACAGGCCCAATCTACCCAACCTCTCCTCATAAGAAAATCCCTCCGTATCCAGGATCAGCCGAGTGAACTTTCCCCGGGCTGCCTCCGATGCCTCTATAATCTTTCCTTCCGGCTGCTTGTTGTAAAATGTCTTTAGGTTTCTAGAGGACGGGAGTGCAGGTGGAAAGGTGTCTGGTGGTTATAGCATATTTGCCATTCACACTCATCATTCCATGTCTAATCGTTCAGTCTGTACGTGCTCTACACGTTGACAACTGGAGTTTTATGTGCAGCATTGGATATGGTCCAGCACAAGGGAGAAGATTAAAATGGAATGAATGGGCCCTTGAGCATTTAAATGGTTGGAAGGTGGCCCACTGTGTGGATGTACATTTCATCAAAAGTGCAAGCAAAGTTGCTGATTAACTTCTAGAGTTTGGTATTGATTGCTTATCCATTGATCAGGGACACATTATTGTATTTGGATCTGTGCGATGTCAAGTCAGGAGTCCGCGTGGGTGACCTGGCAAAGCACAGACACAGAAAAGACACTCCAGGTCCCAAAATCTAACACTTCTCAAGTGTCCACTCCCTCAAATAGCCATCTAATTCTCCCTTAGATTCTTTTTCACAGTACGTTCTCCCATTCATTGCCCTTGAGAAGGTAGTGGTGAGCGACCACCTTAAAACCAGATTAGTTTCCGAGGCCATCTCAGGTGGCAGGTAAGAGTCCATTGTTGTGGGTCTGGAATCATACGTAGGCCAGGCCAGGTAAGGATGGCAGATTTCCTTGCCGAAAGGTGTGGGGCCAAGGGGATAGTGAGCATTGCTGAATGCGTTTGTACGATAATCCAGTAATTACCACTACTGGTGCTAACTTTTAATTCAATAAACTGGATTAAATTCTCCTGTGTCAAGATTTGAACTCTTCAGATCATCAGTCCAGGCTTATAGTCATGTAGTGTAATCACTCAGTATAAGGTCACTGAAGCCAAACTGAGCATCCTCTCTCTTTTATACTTAAATGTTCTCAATTTTCTGGCATTTCTGAAATGGATTATCGGGGATTAATTTATCAAATCCCTTAATGATCGTGAATACTTGTCCAATTCTCTTTCTCTCTTTCTCTGTCACTACAGAGTTCACATCCTTCAAGTTCCGGGATTGGGTTGTCCTTTTCACCCATACGCTTCAGATTTCACTCTTTGACTCCAGGTTAAGTTACAATGCTGTTCCAACACAGAATGACACCTGAAAGCACTCAGTGGGTCAGCTATATCAGTGGACAGGACAGATAAAGTAGCATTTTGACCCAGTGACAGTAACGAAATGGCAATGAACGTCCAACTCAGGACGTTGTGTGACTGTGAGATGAACTTGGAGGTAATGTGTTCCCATGTACCTGTTGACCTTGTCCTTCTAGGTTTATGGATTGGAACCTTCCCACAGAAGTGAAACAGTAACATTGATTTCTTTATTCTAATTTCTTATATTGTTTGAACCAGTTGAACCTCTATTTATTTTTGAACAGGGGGCCTGGGAATTGGCAGTATCATCAGCCTGACTGGGGAACAAGGAACATTAGTCCCATGTTTACATAAACTCTCCTGAAGTTCTGCTCAATCCCAGTTGTTAAGTTCTTGGGACAGAAAGAGTTCTAACTTCTGCCGGAGACATTTGGAATTTGAACGACGTGGATCCTTTGATAGCTCTTTCTAGAAGACTCCCTCTGCTGGTACATGTACACGTGTGGTAACCTCAAGTGGACAAAATGCACAACACAATTTTCAATATACTACAGTAATCAAATTCAACACCTGTGAGATGGGAATTTTAATGGGATTGTGTTCCAGCACATTTGGAACTGAGATGGAGGACATGGCTGAGTTTTTAAAAAAAAATCATTCATGGGACTTGGGTGTTCACTGGCTGGGCCAGCATTTATTGCCCGTCCTTAGTTGCCCTTGAACTGAATAACTTACAAGACCATTTCAGAGGGCAGTTGAAAATCGACTGCACTTTGTCACATGTAGGCCAGACCAGATAAGGGCAGCAGATTTCCTTCCCTAAAGGACATTAGTGAACCAGATGAGTTGTTCCAACAATCGATAATGGTTTCCATTTTTTATTGAATTCAAACTCTACCATCTGCCATGGTGGGATTCAAACCCGGGTCCCCAGGACATTAGTTGAGCTTCTGGATTAATAGTCTAGCGATAATAATAATAGGCCATCATCTGGTGGGTGCAAAGACTGCTTGAAGGACCTTGAGGGAAGCTCTCCTGTTTGTCTTGATCTACAAGAAGAAAGTTTTTGACACTTACACAGAGGGGCAATTTATCATGGTCAATTCATCTAACCCGCACATCTTTGGACTGTGGGAGGAAACCGGAGCACCTGGAGGAAACCCATGCAGACATGGGGAGAATGTGCAAACTCCACCCAGTCCCTGGCGCTGTGAGACAGCAGTGTTAAGCACCGTGCCACCGTGCCTCCCTATCTAAGCCACTGGGCAGGATTTGTGTCCCTTCCCCACCCCACATGTAGTGTGTTTTGTGGCGGAGGAGGTGTCCGCCGTTGGCCAGCAATGGGATCTCCCACACCCCAAAGATGTGCTCATAGGCTGATGGGTGTAATGAATTGTCCCTAAATTAGTCTTCCCTCAATGTGGAGTGCCATAAGCATAGACAAGGGTCATGGGTGGAGAGGGGACTCAATGTTAAGATGGCGGCGCAGGCTCGTTGGGCCGAAGGGCCTGTTTCCCGTGCTGTGTTGTTCTTTGTTTTTTGTTCCCGTTCCGATGCCATCAATAGGGTTTCCTGTTGTTTACCCCCTCCACTACCAGAAAATGCACAGCGGAGCGGGGCGTGGGGTGGGGGTGGGGGGAGCTCACCGTCAACAAGCCCCAGACAACCCAGCCAGTGGGACCAGCTGGAAAATCCAGCCCATTTTCTTTTAGCCAAGGTAATTTAATTGTAAACGACTCAGCCATTAACTTGAATGGCCCAATTCTTCCATACTGGATGGAATAGGAAAGGATAATCCACATCTCCGCTACTGGGAGCGGGTACAGAGAAGGTGGCAGGGGTAAGTTTTTCACTCAGAGGGTGGTGGGTGCGTGGAATGGGCTGCCAGCGACGGTGGTGGAGGCGGATTCGATAGGGTCTTTTCAGAGACTTTTAGATAAGTACATGGAACTTAATAAGATGGAGGGTTATAAGTAAGCCTCGTAATCTCTAAGGCAGGGACATGTTCGGCACAACTTTGTGGGCCAAAGGGCCTGTATTGTGCTGTAGTTTTTCTATAAGAGAAGAAAACCAGAGGGCATGGGTTAAGGGTGAAAGGAGAAAAGTTTAAAGGGAATATTGGGCAGGGGGCTTCTTCACGCAGAGTGGTGGGAGTGTGGAATGAGCTGCCGGATAAAGCGGGGTCACTTTTAACGTGTAAGAAAATCTTGGACGGGTTCATGGATGAGAGGAATGCGGAGGGATATGGTTCAAGTGCAGGTCAGTGGGACTAGGCAAAAAATGGTTTGGCACAGACAAGAAGGGTCAAAAGGCCTGTTTCTGAGCTGTAATTTTCTATGGTTCTATCTCCAGGGAAAGTTTGAGAAATCCTTCAAGTTCAAAAGTCTTTTCACATCTACTTGTAATCCTCTCGGAACCTTCTAGAAACTTGACGACGGTTAACATCAGGTGAGTTTAGCGGCCACTGGAAGGTCCATGTCCATTTTTAAGAGCGAGTTCTGTTTTATACACAAGCTGTATCATCAGTGCCACACACTGCGATGTCGTCTCCGTGGTAACGTTGCAAAGCGGCGTCAGTGATCCTGAGCCGGGACCTTTGCTCACGCGCAATAGCTCCCCGCCTGTCCTTAGCGGGAGACTCATTAGGAATTGTTTCGGTTAATGTGGCGGAGGCTGGGAATGCAGTGGGTGTAAAAGGGTGGGGGTGGGGGGGGTGATTAAAACTTGAGGGCTCAGAAACGACCCCCTCAATAACAGCCTGGCTGATTTTAATGGGGCTGGAAGCGAAACCATACAGTCCTGATTGATGAAAGACTCCGGAGGCCCCATGTCTCTCTCTCACACACTGGCCTGCTAAGCAATCCCAGCAGCTTTCTGCTCCCAGTGTTTTGCTTTTTTGCGCATCTCGTTATTAATCCCCATCTATTTTTAAATATCTGCCCGTTAATAATTTATCTTCGAGCTCTGCTTTGAGTGACACGGATTAAAGCACCAGCGTGGTTGCTATGGAAGGGACATCATCAGCTCCCCTGCTGCTGCGTTCATGTGTCCAATCCATTCTCTTCTGCTTTGTAGAGACAAAATTAATGCTGTTATTGTGACGGACCTTCAGAAAAACAAAGGGGCTACCTGTGTGGTTGTTTTTAAGTGTCTTTTCTACAAGTAGGTTATGTTTCAATCTGTTCAGCTCGTTCTATTGCTCGCCTCTAGTTCCCTCCTTTGAACTGCGGCAGTCTGGCACTCCCAGAGGCAAAGAGAAATCTTTTCTTTCGATCGTTTGTGGGACGTGGGCATCGCTGGCTGGCCAACATTTAACACCCATCCCTAACCACCCTTTGAGGGCAGCTGCGAGCCAACCACCTTGCAGTGGCTCTGGAGTCACATGTCGGCCAAGGATAAGAACGTAAGAGCTGTTATGTGGGTGGCACGGTAGCACGGTGGTTAGCACCGCTGCTTCACAGCTCCAGGGACCTGGGTTCGATTCCCGGCTCGGGTCACTGTCTGTGTGGAGTTTGCACATTCTCCTCGTGTCTGCGTGGGTTTCCTCCAGGTGCTCTGGTTTCCTCCCACAGTCCAAAGGATTAGGTTGACCCTAATGCTAAAAATTGCCCCTTAGGTGCGTAAGTTAGAGGGATTAGCGGGTTAATATGTAGGGATATAGGGGTAGGGCCTGGGTGGGACTGTGGTCAGTGCAGACTCGATGGGCCAAATGGCCTCCTTCTGCACTGTAGGAATTCAATGATAAGAACTAGGAGAAGGAGTAGGCCACCTGGCCCTTCGAGCCTGCTCTGCCATATAATAAGATCATGGCTGGATCTTCTTGTGGACTCAGCTCCAATTACCCGCTCGCTCACCATAACCCTTAATTCCTTTATTGTTCAAAAATCTATCTATCTTTGCCTTAAAAACATTCAATGAGGTAGCCTCAACTGCTTCACTGGGCAGCGAATTCCACAGATTTACAACTCTTTAGATAAAGAAGTTCTTCCTCAACTCAGTCCTAAATCTGCTTCCCCTTATTTTGAAGCCCTGTCCCCCAGTTCTGATTTCACCCGCCAGTGGAAACTACTTCCCTGCTTCTATCTTACCTATTCCCTTCATAATCTTATATGTTTCTATAAGGTCCTCCCTCATTCTTCTGAATTTCAATGAGTATAGTCCCAGTCTACTCAGTCAGCTGAAAAGACCATTAGGTACAGCAGCAGAATTAGGCCATTCGGCCCACTGAGTCTGCTTTGCCATTCAATCGTGGCTTATGATTCTCATCTCTTAATCTGATGGCAGATTTCCTGTCCTAAAGGACATTAGTGAGCCGAATGGGGTTTTTGGACAATCATAGAATCCCTACAGCACAGAAGGAGGCCATTCGGCCCATCAAATCTGTATCGACCACAATCCCAACTGGGCCCTTTTCTCAGAAACCCACACACTTACTCTGCTAATCCCCCTGACACTAGGTCAATTTAGCATGGCCAATCAACCTAACCCTCACATCTTTGGACTGTGGGAGGAATACGGAGCACCCGGAGGAAACCCATGCAGACATGGGGAGGATGTGCAAACTCCACTCAGACAGTGACCCGAGGCTGGAATTGAACCAGGGACCCTGGTGCTGTGAGGCAGCAGTGTTAACTACTGTGCCACAATGCTGCCCACAATGGCAATAGTTTCACGGTCATTGGTAACTCCAGATTTTTTTTATTGAATTCAAATTCCACCAACTGCTGTGGTGGGATTTGAACGTGGATCCCCAGAATATTAGCTGATTTTCTTGGTTAATAGCCTAGCGACAATACCACTAGGCCATCGCCTCCCTATAACTTGCATTCATTTAGCACTTTTCGCCTGCACAGGACCTTCCAAAGCCCCCTGAAGTCAATGGTTTTGAAGTGTACTCGTTGTTGTATAGAAAAAAGCTGTAGACAATCTGTGCACACAGCAAGATCCCACAAACAGCCAGAGGAGAGATGTTGTCTGAGGAGTGATGTCACTCAACTGGTCATCCAGAGGCCTAGACTAATTCCCTGGGGACATTGATTCAAATCCCTTCAAATGCTGTCCTTACCTGGTCTGGCCTACGTGTGACTCCAGAGCCACAGCAATGTGGTTGACTCTTAACTGCTCACTGAAGCACTTCAAAGGCATTTAGGCTTGGACAACAATTGCTGGCCTTGCCAGTGACACCTTGTCCTGTGAAAGAATTGAAAAAATGATCAGATAATATGACTTTGTGATGTCAATTAAGACCGCAATAATGCTCAGAACAGAACACCCTTGTTCTTCTTCAAAGTAGCATCATGGGTCAAGCAAACATGTATAAATAAGGAGCAGGAGTAGGCCATTCGCCCCTCGAATGCTTCAACATTCAAGATCACAGTTGATCTGATTGTGTCCTCAATTTCTGTCTATCCCCAGAGACTTTTGCCTCCCTTGTTTGTGAAGAATTTATCTACCTCAGCCTTATATGACCTTGCTTCCACCAGTCTTCACCTGAGACTTCCAAGGACTCACAACCCTCTGGGAGAAAAATATTCCTCCGATTGTCTTAAATGGGAAGCCCCCTTTTTTAAAAAAATGCATCCCTTAGTCCCAGTTTCTCCCACAAGGAGAGAAAAAAAATCATTCATGATTCATAGTTTAGACAAATGTGAGGTGATGCATTTTGGTAGACTGAACCAGGGCAGGACTTACTCAGTTAATGGTAGGCCACTGGGGAGAGTTACAGAACAAAGAGACCTAGAAGTACAGGTTCGTAGCTCCTTAAAAATGGAGTCACAGGTGGACAGAATGGTGAAGAAGGCATTCAGCATGCTTGGTTAGAACACTGAATACAGGAGTTGGGATGTCTTGTTGAAGTTGTACAAGACATCGGTAAGGCCACACTTGGAATACTGTGTGCAATTCTGGTCACCCTATTATAGAAAGGATATTATTAAACTAGAAAGAGTGCAGAAAAGATTTACTAGGATGCTACTGGGACTTGATGGATTGAGTTATAAGGAGAGGCTGGATAGACTAGGACTTTTTTCTCTGGAACGTAGGAGGCTGAGGGGTGATCTTATAGAGGTCTATAAAATAATGAGGGGCATAGATCAGCTAGATAGTCAATATCTTTTCCCAAAGGAAGGGGAGTCTAAAACTAGAGGGCGTAGGTTTAAGATGAGAGGGGGGAGATACAAAAGGGTCCAGAGGGACAATTGTTTCCCGCAAAGGTTCACGAGTGTCTGGAACAAGCTGCCAGAGGTAGTAGTAGAGGTGGTACAATTTTGTCTTTTAAAAAGCATTTAGATAGTTACATGGATACAATGGGTATAGAGGGATATGGGCCAAATGCGGGCAGTTGGGATTAGCTCAGCAGTTTAAAAAAAAGACAACATGGATAAGTTGGGCCGAAGGGCCTGTTTCCATGCTGTAAACCTCAATGACTCTATGACCTCAGACTGTCCCTACACAACAATGATTACACTTCAGAAGTATTCCATTGACTTCAGAGGGCTTTGGAATGTCCTGTGCAGGTGAAAAGTGCAATATTCAGGCAACAAATGTTGGAGGCCCACCACTAATTTGCACACAGCAAGATCCCACAAGCAGCGATGGGATGAGAGCATCAGAACCTGTTTGTTAGGCATTGACTGAGGGAGGAATATTGGTCAGGATATTGGCAGGGTTTCCCTCGCTCCTCTTGTGCTGTGGGATTTTTTATATCTCACCCAGACGACAGACGGGAGCCCCAGTGTAACCTCTCATTTGAAGGCCAGTGCCTCTGACACTGCAGCGCTCCCCACCCCCCCACCCCCATCAGTGACTCAATGTTCAATGTAGGGAACATCATTTGAATACATGATCAATTCATAATCAGGCTTCATTGCCTAATTCTACCTCACCCCCATGAGAAAGCCCATTCGTGTTGGGACCCGCCTGGTCTCCCAAAAATATTCCATGTCCCAAGGAGACCAGTCTGGCAAGCAGACATCCCAGAGGAGCTCAGGTGACTGCATCATTTGGGGTGCGTGGGGGGAAGAGTGTCATACCAGACATTGTTCCCTGCCACATCCCACGCACAGTGAGCCACTGAAATTTCCATTCACATTGCTGGGACTGGAAGATCCCACTGGCATGAAGGGCTGGAAAATTCCGGCCACTCTGTCTCCTGGAGTATGTTTCTGGTTTTGCAGGTCCTCTTGTGGGGGTTTGGGGTGGGTGGGTGGGCGGTGGAATGGATCGGGCTATCTCAGAGGGTTACCATGCTTTTCCTCATATGGCTCTGGGTGCAAACTTCAAACTTGAATGTAGACGGGCCATCAGCCCTTGCCTCAAGGCCTCTACCAGCAGTGGGCATCAATAAAAGGAAAGAAAGAAAACCCTTTAAAGAACATACTTTGACCGTTTGAACTCTGCATGTAGATGAACACTTGCCCTTGTGGTTTTCACTGGCTGGGATCAGTCGCAGCAATGCTGGCTGCAAGTTTATCATGGTGAACTGGATACTGAATTTGGGAACAAGATAAATAGGATATTGGTAATGTGTGCACTGAATAATGTTATAGATGGCACCGCTATGATATAACATTATTGACCGCACCAACATTCTTGAGATCTCTCTGTCGCCACAGTGTAATATTAGATTTGATATTTGGATTGGAGATGAGGCTGTTTTCCCCTTAGAGGAAAGACAAAAAGAATCACAGCATGGAAGGAGACCTTTCGGCTCATCGTGTCTGCACCGGCCGTCCGAATGAGCAATTCACCTCGTGCCGTTCTCCTGCCTTCTCCCCGTGAACCTGCACATTGCCCCTTTCCAGGTTAGCACTGCTGCCTCTTAGTGTCCGGGTTCGATTCCCAGCTTGGGTCACTGTTTGCATATTCTCCCCGTGTCTGCGCGGGTTTCCTCCAACTGCTCCAGTTTCCTCCCACAACCTGAAAGACGTGCTGGTTGGGTGCATTGGCCATGTTGAATTCTCCCTCAGTGTACCCAAACAGGCGCCGGAGCGTGGCGACTAGAAGGTTTTCATAATAACTTCACTGCAGTGTTAATGTAAGCTGACTTATGACAATAATAAATAAATAAGATCCCTTTCTTTGGAACTCTAATGGATATGACCCACCCTGAACAATCTTTCCTCATAAGATAATAGCTTCCCACCTCTGAGGTATCTGTTGAGCGAACCTTCTCTGAACTTCTTCTAACATGTTGATATCCTTTCTTAAATAATGAGATCAAAACTGTGCACATTACTCCAGACGTGGTCTCACCAGCCCCCTGCACAATTGTAGCAAAAACATCCCCACTTTGAGAATCCATTCCTGTTATAATAAATGACAACATTCCAATTCTCTTCCTCATCACTTGTTGTACTTAAATAGTAACTTTTCCTGATTCATGCACCAGGATGCCCAGATCCCTCTGTATCTCAGAGTTCTGCAATCTCTCTCCATGATAATACTATACTTTTTTTTTTATTCTTCCTGCCAAACTGGATACGTTCACATTTTCCTGCATTATACTCCATCTGCCATGTTTTTGTCCACCCGTTTAACTTATCCATGTCTCTCTGCAGCTCCTGGGCTGTGACTTTACCAGCTCACCGCACACATCAATGGGCGGAATGAGCTGGTAAAGTCATGCGAGAGAGCCCAGAAATCAAGTTCTCCCGTGATGTTACTGGCACCAGATATCCGATGCATTTGGCCTCTCGCCGAACGTATTTATGTTCTCACCTGCATGATATTAGTCAGCATGGGACGCAATCCTCTCCTGGTTCACTTGCCTTAATGGCTTCGCCAGGAAAGATTCACTCCGGTGAGAAAAACCCCCACTCCCCAGCAACGGGAAACAGTTGTGTTGCCCCCGCCGGTGAAACCGGAGGCCATTGAGGACAGTCAGGTGCAAGGCCGGGTGCCCCTTGGGCATAGCCAGCCTGGGCCTTGCAGGGAACAGGGCTTGAAGGGGCAGGACCTGAAGGGGGCAGGGCTAGTCTGGGGTGGCCCGATCAGGAGAGCGGGGGGAGGTTAGGTGTATTGGCCATGCTAAATTTTCTCTTAGTGAACTCAAACAGGTGCCGGACTGTGGAGACTAGGGGATTTTCATAGTAACTTCATTGCAGTGTTAATGTAAGCCTACTTGTGCTAATAAATAAACCTCAAGTGATCAGTAATATACTTTAAGCGATTGGGGGAGGGTGGAGACGATTTGTTTGGAGTGGCCAGGGTGGGGAACAATATTCCTGGGCAGTGTGGGGCTCACGATTGGTCTTTGCGATAGCTGAGGAGGATGTTCGTTGAGGCTAGCTGCAGCAGCAGAGGCCTGACAGATTTTCTCTCTGTCAGGCTTCTGCTGTTACAATTGCATATGTGCAGCCACAGAGGTTTGCACTTGTGCAGTAGCTCCCTCTACTGCTACAGCAAGCTGGCCAGTGATTTGAGGCCTGCTCACTGCCTCTCCCCTGGTCTAGCCCATTTCTTTATGCACTAGTTTGGAAGTAAGGACCACCCAAAAAACAGATCTGAAACTCTCTAGTGTTCATGCTTGCTGGGCACTTAGGCTGGGATTTTACCAAGTGTGGCATAAAGCGATTAGTGGAGGAAACCCATGTAGACACAGGAAGAATGTGTAAACTCCTCACAGAGACCCAAGCTGGGAATCGAACCTGTGAGCCTGGCACTGATTCTGGGATTTTGACCGAGCGACTGCAAGGAAACGGTGCTCTGGTTTCCTCCCACAGTGGGGCACAAAGCAATTAGTGCGATTGGCACCAGTTTTTGTGATCGGCGCAATTTTACGACGATAGGATTTCCAGTGCGGTCTGCCTCTCACCGGAAATGGGCAAAAGGCAGGTTAATTTATTGAAATTTATTTAAATAAGCATTTGCATGTCATTACCGAGCCGGGTGCTCAAACATCTGGCCTCACCCTCCTCTATGATCTCAATGAGTAAGGATCTCACTGGCGAGGAATAGTCATGATCCCCATGAATGACTTGGCCTTGCTGGTGGAACTTCAGGCCATTGAGGTCCTTTGGGGAGGCTGAGGGCAAGGAGGGATGCCTCTAGGAAGAGCCAGACTGGCAGTGCCCCACTGGCACCTGGGCAATGCCCACTGGACAGTACCGGGGTGGGACCAATGGGGGGGGGCCAGTTGGGGTGGGGCTAATGGGGAGAGGCCAGTAGTGGCAGGGCTAATGGTGGGAGGAGACCCGCTGCCATTCTGCAGGGATCAGTGGGGGGAAGGCAGCAGGGCCACGATCGGTGGGGGAGGGACAGGATCTGCGATCGGTCTGGGTAGTGGGGGAGGTCAGCAGGGGTCGCATCTATAGCCGCAGCCCCCGTTATTGCAATCAGGGGTGGGGGGGGGGCTGCTTTACGCTGCCTGCAGTAGCAGGGGCCTGACAGCTCTCTCTTTGTCTGTTAGATCCCTGATACTGCCAGTGCACATGTGCAGCATCAGAGGCCCGCACATGCGCAGTACCTCCCTCTGCAAGCTGTTGGGTGCATTAAGCCCACGCACAGGCTTCTGCAAAAAGCAATAGGCTCGCTTAGAATTTTGCAGCCAGAGTGTTTATGGGGAAGCCTTAAAATGCACCCAAAAAAGGAATCTGAGACTCGCACAGTTCCAAGGTCACCCAGCACCTAAAGACAAAAAATGCTAAAATGTCGCCCTTAGAATTTTTCTTGTAAAATTGCCCTCTTTATGTCCACTGTGCAGCTTACTTTCCTACTATTTTTGTGTCCTTCACAAATTTAGCCACCGCACATTTCACTTTACTGATTACACTGATTACTGATACTGGGTTTGACCCTCTGCTCTCTACAATGTTTTTTGAATTGCTCACATCACCTGCTTTCCTCCAAATTGCTGAAAATGGCTAATCTTCAAGAAGATCAACACCATCCAGGACAAAGCAGCCCGCTTGATTGGCATCACATATACAAACATCCACTCTCTCTGCCATTGACGCTCAGTGGTATAAGACGCACAGCAGCAATTCACTTTAGTCAGCACCTTCTATCTAGAAGGACAAGGCTGGCAAATGCATAGGGACATCACTATCTGGAAGTCCCCCTCCAAGCCACTCACCATCCTAACTTGGAAATATAATCAGCACCAGGGACCCAGGTTCGATTCCCGGCTCGGGTCACTGCCTGTGCGGAGTCTGCACGTTCTCCCTGTGTCTGCGTGGGTTTCCTCTGGGTGCTCCGGTTTCCTCCCACAGTCCGAAAGATGCTAGGTGTATTGGCCATGCTAAATTCTCCCTCAGTGTACCCGAACAGGTGTCGGACTGTGGTGACTAGGGGATTTTCACAGTAACTTCAACGTTAACGTGAGCCCACTTGTGACACTAATAAATAACAGCAGTCATAATGCTTCAACTGAAAGCAGAAATTGCTTTGAACAAACCCTACCTGCATCACTCTCTGTAACAAATGATTGAAATTGTAATGTAAAGTGGCAATGTAGTCATTCATCTGTTAAATATACAAAGAATAAAGAACAACACAGCACGGGAAACAGGCCCTTTGGCCCAACGAGCCCGCGCCGCCATTTTAAAATTATGAGTGCCCTCCTCTACCCATGACCTTTGTCTATACCTATTGGGGAAGATTGCGGGAAGACTAATTTAGGGACAATTTGTTACACCAATCAGCCTAAGACTGCGTTTTTGGGGTGTGGGAGGAAACCGGAGCACATGGAGAAAACCCATGCAAGCATGGGGAGAATGTGTAAACTCCCACAGACACCAGCCCAAATCCATGTATCTGCACAGCAAACAGTGATAGTCACTGAGCTGTCGTGTTGCCCGTCAGATGGTCCAGTTTAAGTGTACACTAACGACGTGAAGCACTAGGCAACTCTCGAAGCAACATCCAAGAGCAGCCATCACACGACCCACCGCGTGTATGCCCCTTGTTGGTCAACAAGGCAGACCGAATATGGGTGGATAAAAGCAACATACTTGAAAAAGAATTGGCTTAACCTAATTAAATTGTTTGTGTTTCATTTGCATCAAAAAGCCTTGAGTATTGGAATGTTGATAATTACTGAATTACATCAAACCTGTTGATATTGAAAAACTTTGATTAACATCCAAATTTACCTTGACCCACAGATCTGAGAAGAGTGCAATCTTTAAGAATTTCTGCAGACAAGCCTTACATGTGTTATCTGACACTCCATTCTCTTTGACCCGGTACATTATGTAGTCTGTAGAAATTAGTTTGCAACATAGTCAAATCGTGATGAACCCAACTCTTGGTGACATGCAATTTCAGTATGTTGAAGTTGTCCTATCAGTAGGATTGCAAATTCTGTACAACAATGCCCATGATGAGCAGAAATTCTGTCAATCCCAGATTGGGTGAACTAGTAAAACCAATGCATACGGCTAAACCTGGGCCGAACAGAGAAGGTGACACACTGAGCAGAAATCCATGGTACAAAGTGAAAAGTGAATAAATAATTTGCCAGCATACTGTACTATTAAATAAACAAGTCGCCTACTATACTGATCTCTTCCTAGAAAAATAAATTGTCAAGTTCAACCATTGAATTCTGGTTTCAATGAATATGTTTGCAGTGTTTCACTATAATGACATATTAATGAAGTCATCATCTCTGCCTGATGTTTAAATAAATAATTAATGGTCACATCTTGCTCCTTGACCCTCTGAATTCAAATTCTAATAGTGAGACGCCGCTCCTGAACATGCCAAGGGAGAGCTGTGCAGTAATACAGCAATATTACATCACTGGAGGAATAATGTTAGAGACTCAACAGCACAAATATCTCCAGGAAGTTTCCCTGTCCCCACTCCTGCCTTACCCTCAATAGTCTGGAGATTGGGTTGTGCTGGTATCTAAACTTGCATTCATTGGCTGCTTTAAAAACCTTATGATGGATCTCCTGAGGATACTCGTGTCTCTGTACATCATACTGGTGGGGTATGGGTCTCAGAGTATACCAGTGTTACACTGTACATCATACTGGTGGGGTATGGGTCCCAGACTATACCAGTGTTACACGGTACATCATACTGGTGGGGTATGGGTCCCAGACTATACCAATGTTACACTGTGCATCATAGCAATGGGGTATGGGTCCCAGACTATACCAGTGTTACACTGTGCATCATAGCAATGGGATATGGGTCCCAGACTATACCAGTGTTACACTGTACATCATAGCAGTGGGGTATGGGTCCCAGAGTATACCAGTGTTACACGGTACATCATACTGGTGGGGTATGGGTCCCAGACTATACCAGTGTTACACTGTGCATCATAGCAATGGGGTATGGGTCCCAGACTATACCAGTGTTACACTGTGCATCATAGCAATGGGATATGGGTCCCAGACTATACCAGTGTTACACTGTACATCATAGCAGTGGGGTATGGGTCCCAGAGTATACCAGTGCTACGCTGTGCACCATACTGGTGGGGTATGGGCCCAGAGTATACCAGTGTTACGCTGTACATCATACTGATGGGGTATGATTCCCAGCATATACCAGTGTTACACTGTACATCATAGCAGTGGGGTATAGGTCCCAGAGTATACCAGTGTTACACGGTACGTCATACTGGTGGGGTATGGGTCTCAGAGTATACCAGTGCTACGCTGTGCACCATAGTGGTGGGGTATGGGCCCAGAGTATACCAGTGTTACGCTGTACATCATACTGATGGGGTATGATTCCCAGCATATACCAGTGTTACACTGTACATCATAGCAGTGGGGTATGGGTCCCAGAGTATACCAGTGTTACACGGTACATCATACTGGTGGGGTATGGGCCCAGAGTATACCAGTGTTACACTATATCAGACTGGTGGGGTATGGGTCCCAGAGTATACCAGTGTTACACTGTAAATCAAACTGGTGGGGCATGGGCCCCAGAGTATACCAGCGTTACGCTGTACATCATACTGGTGGGGTATGGATCCCAGAGTATACCAGTGTTACACTGTATATCATATTGGTAGTGTATGGGTACCAGTGTTACATTGTACATTATACTGGCGGGGTATGGGTCCCAGAGTATACCAGTGTTACACTGTACGTCATACTGGTCGGGTATGGGTCCCAGAGTATATCAGTGTTACACTGTAAATCAAACTGGTGGGGCATGGGCCCCAGAGTATACCAGTGTTACACTGTACATCATAGCAATGGGGTATGGGTCCCAGAGTATACCAGTGTTACACTGTTTATCAGACTGGTGGGGTATGGGTCCCAGAGTATACCAGTGTTACACTGTACAGCATAGCAATGGGGTATGGGTCCCAGAGTATTTCAGTGTTACATTGTACATTATACGGGCGGGGTATGGATCCCAGAGTATACAAGTGTTACACTGTACATCATACTGGTGGGGTATGGGTCCCAGAGTATACCAGTGTTACACTGTACATCATACCGGTGGGGTATTGGTCCCAGAGTATACCAGTGTTACACCGTAAATCATACTGGTGGGGTATGGGTATATACCAGTGTTGAATCTATGCATTGACAGGGAAGGTAGAGATTGTAAATAGGCTGGAGGAGATGATCTCTATAAGAGCAGCTTTCTGCCAATTATAAATATCTTGAAGATATTCTGATTGTTCAAACAATTTATTTTCCTCCCACATACACAGAGATCTCTTGCTGGCAAGGAAGTCAAGTTTTGAGGGGAGAATATCGAAGTTGTCACTCTCCATCAGGTCTGTTAGTAAATGAGGAACACCCTCAAACCTTTAGAGAATCCAAGGAACCTTCTAGCTTGCAATTCCCCTGCCCTGAAGTCCATTGTAACCCAACCACTGACCCTCCTGAGCACTGCCCCTTGTAGTTCTCAACACACACTTTTTCATTCTTTTACACCCTCCCCTGTTGTGCTGTGGAATAGAATCTTAGAATCCCTACATTACAGAGTCTCTACTGACCACAGTCCCACCCAGTCCCTATTCCCATACTCCACACATTTACCATACTAATCCCCCCTGACACTAAGGGGCAATTTACCATGGCCAATCATCCCAGCCTGCATTTCTTTGGAGTGTGGGAGGAAACCGGAGCACCCAGAGGAAACACATGCAGACATGTGGAGGAAGTGCAGACCTCACAAAGGCAATGACCCCGGGGTTGGAATTGAATCCGGGTCCCTGGCGCTAACTGCTGTACCACCATGCTGCTGTATTGCTCACTTGCTCACATTTCCTGTTCTGCCAAGGTCTGTTACCATTGCAAATACACGAGGTTACCCCACTCCACTGTGCTTTTCTCTCTGCCCTCTTTTTATTGTGTTCCACACCTTTCTTGTTCTGCTATGTCGCACTCACCTCCAGCTCTACGTTTCCCTGTTTGCTCTCCTGTGTTCCACTCCTGGCTCCTCTCTGTTGCGTTTACCCAGCAGGACTCACCCATTGCTGCTGAAATGCTGTCTGGATAACGGTAGGAATTCTCACTGATAACAGGATGAAACGCAAAGGGCCACGAACATGTTGATTGTGTATGTTGATTGATGTCTTTTTTTTTTACATCCACAGGTGATTCGGTCCGCCTTGCTGACCAACAAGGGGCATACACGCGGTGGGTCGTGCGAGGGCTGCTCTTGGATGTCGCTTCGAGAGTTGCCGAGTGCTTCACGTCATTAGTGTATGCTTAAACTGGACCATCTGACGGGCAACACGACAGCTCAGTGACTATCACTGTTTGCTGTGCAGACACATGGATTTGGGCCAGTGTCTGCGGGAGTTTGCACATTCTCCCCGTGCTTGCATGGGTTTTCTCCGGGTGCTCTGGTTTCCTCCCACACCCCAAAGATGTGCTGTTAGGCTAACTGGAAGTAATAAATTGTCCCTAAATTAGTTTCCCTAAATGTGGATTGCCATAAAAACAATAGATAAGGGTCATGGCTGGAGGGGGGGACTGGTAACATTAAAATGGCGGCGCGGGCTCGTTGGGCCGAAGGGCCTGTTTCCCGGGCTGTTTTTGTTCTTTGAAAATATATCACCATCCTTTAACTGTCATTGGTAAAATCCTCGAACTCCCTCTCTAACAGTACTGTATGCGTACCCACACCACATGGTTCAAGAAGATGGCTCGCCATCATCACTCGGGCAATTAAGTATGGATAATAAGGATGGGTTGGCCCAGCTGAAGGAACCCGCATCACATGAACAGATTTAAAAAAAAAGTCCATCCAAAGTTTTTAATCAAGGGTCTCAGCTTTTATAAAAGAAAACTTGTTTACCCTCACATTAAGGCAGCTAATCCTTTAACAGACTCTTAAAACTATCAACTGTGAAATCAGAAAACCGTGTTGAGATAATTGCAGCTTTTCAAACTCAGCCAATCCTTAATATTAACGTAATGATAACCATTGGGAATTGTAGATGGAACCGCTAGTGGGTGGTAAGATTTTTAAACCATTAAACATTAAGGCACTGACAAAACTAACAGCTTTCAGTTAAATGACTTTTAGAATAAGTTTCGAGCTAACAAGAGGCAACTTACACATATGAGATGCAGTAACTGATTCAAATGAGTTTTCTGTAAATGTGAAAGGGGGCGAGGCTTGATTCACACATCAGGGAAACACAAACTCATCAGGGCCATTTGAACTCCACTGAGTCCAAACAGACATGGTTTAATTGTTGCAAGGGCTTAACCCACAGACTGGGAGACACAAATTGATGGAGTAAATGCTCTTGAAGAGTGCACAAGGTCTGCATAATTGTTTAAATAAATGTTTCTTTCACATGTCCCACTCTATAAACTTCTAAGAAACAAGTGACAGCTGCAGGAAGAGTGAAAAAAAACCTCTGCTGGACTATTCTGATTGACAGGTGTCAGTTCAAAAAATAGTATCTAGTCATGCAGTTTGAATAGAGTTTTTTACTGACTGTTCCCTGTTGGTGGGGTAATCGAGCTGATCCCTACTGCCCAAAGTTTAGACAATACAACACCCATAAGGCAGCTATCACTGTATAAAGACATAACTTTATTTAAAACATTTTCCACCAGGAGTTCATCAAAGGGTTAAGTAGGTCGGACATAGAACAGCAAAACCTCCCGTTTTTTAATAACTTTAAATAAATCATCTTCAGGATACACAAAAAAAAAGTAATACCTGTCAAATACTTTAGCCAATTGCATTCCACCTCCCAGTGTAATGACACTTTATTAGTCCATGAAATCTAGAAGCTAACTCCTGTCTTGGCTGACCCCATTCCCCCATTGGCTACTAGCCTAAAATGTTTAGCCCAGAGTTCAAATAATTGTTCTCATGGGTTCCCTTAAAGGCCACTGTCTAACTACACTAACTCGCTACACCACATCTGGGCACCAGTCCATCTTATTGGGACAGTGAATAAACCCTATTCATGAAATATGATTAAGTGTTCTAAACGTTCTTTGTAACCAAAACTTCAACTGACAAAAATTGCGTTATTCCCTTGAAATATGGCTTCATCCTAATGTCTTTTTACCATGATGCCCAGCAGTAAATTGCACTTGGCCAAAGCGAACAATATTCCTTAAAATCAATAATAATAGATTCAAAATATCAGCATATGTGTTTTACAATCACAATCTCTCGTTTGAATCTATTACTGCATCTGATATGTGTAAATTGCTTCTTGTTGGCTCATAAACTTATTTTTCATTTAACTCAATGCTGCTAGTTATGTCAGTTCCTTAATGTTTACCGGTTTAAAAATCTTACCACCCAATAGGGGTTCCACTTATAATTCCCAAGGGCTATCATTACTTTAATATTAAGGTTTGGCTGTGTTTGAAAAGCTACAATTATCCCAACATGGTTTTCTGAGTTCACAGTTGATAATTTCAAGAGTCTCTTAAAGGATTAGCTGCCTTAATGACAAGTTTGTTTTTAAAGGAGCTGAGATGGAAAGGTGGTAGGACTGGAGGGTCTCAATGACATTACTGTTACTAGAGAGGCGGTGCTCGACAGACTGGAGGGGCTGATTGTGGACAAGTCCCCAGGACCGGATGGAACGCATCCGAGGGTTCTGAAAGAAATGGCGGAGGTGAGAGTGGATGCCTTGGTGGTTATTTTCCAGACGTCGCTGGATTCTGGGGAAGTGCCGGAAGATTGGAAAACGGCTAATGCTACGCTGTTGTTTAAGAAGGGTTCCAGGCAAAAGGCAGGGAATTATAGGCCGGTTAGTTTAACGTCTGTTGTAGGTAAAATGTTAGAATCCGTCATCAAGGAGAAAATAGCGAGGCATCTTGAGGAGAACTGCTTGATAGAGCAGACGCAGCACGGTTTCGTTAAAGGGAAGTCGTGTCTGACAAATTTACTGGAGTTCTATGAGGATGTGTCTAGGGCGGTGGATAGAGGAGAGCCGGTGGATGTGGTCTTTCTGGATTTTCAGAAGGCGTTTGACAAGGTACTTCACAAGAGGTTATTGCAGAAGGTCAGGGGACATGGAGTTGGGGGTAGGGTGTTAGCGTGGATAGAGGATTGGTTGTCAAATAGGAGGCAGAGAGTGGGGGTCAATGGGTGCTATTCGGATTGGCGGTTGGTGACTAGTGGAGTGCCCCAGGGGTCGGTGCTGGGGCCTCAGCTATTTACCATTTATATAGATGATCTGGAGGAGGGAACCGAGTGTATGGTGTCGAAATTTGCTGATGACACCAAGATTGGTGGAATGGCAAATTGCGCGGAGGGTGTGGAGAGTCTGCAGAAGGATCTAGATAGGCTGGGCGAATGGCCCAGGAAATGGCAAATGGAATTTAATGTTGGCAAGTGCGAGGTGGTCCACTTTGGTAGGAATAATGGTAGGAAGGATTATTACTTACGTGGCGAAAAACTGCAGCAGGCGACGGTGCAGAGGGACCTCAGGGTCCTTGTGCATGAGTCGCAAAAACCCAGCTTGCAGGTGCAGCAGGTGGTCAGGAAGGCGAATGGGATGCTGGCCTTCATAGCGAGGGGGATTGAATATAAGTAGGGAGGTCTTGCTGCGGCTGTATAGGGCATTGGTGAGGCCGCAGCTAGAGTACTGTGTGCAGTTTTGGGCGCCGTACTTACGCAAGGATATTTTGGCCTTGGAGGGAGTGCAGAGGAGGTTTACTAGGCTGATGCCGGAGTTGAGGGGGTTGAGCTATGAGGAGAGGCTGAATAAACTAGGCTTGTACTCGTTAGAGTTTATATGTCATTGAGACGTATAAGATGATGAATGGGATGGATAGGATAGAGGTGGAGAGACTCTTCCCGCTCAGAAAGGACAGTAGGACTAGGGGGCACAGCCTCAAGATAAAGGGGGGGGGGGCGGTTTAGAACGGAGTTGAGGAGGAACTTCTTCACTCAAAGGGTGGTGAATCTCTGGAATTCTCTGCCCGTTGAAGTGGTGGAGGCTACCTCGCTAAATATTTTTAAGAAGCGGGTTGATGGGTTTTTGATAAGAGAGGGGATTAAGGGTTATGGGGAGAGGGCGGGAAAGTGGAACTGAGCAGCGACAGATCAGCCATGATCTTATTGAATGGCGGGGCAGTCTCGAAGGGCTAGATGGCCTACTCCTGCTCCCATTTCTTATGTTCTTATACTTGATGAGATATAAAAACTTTGGACGGACTTTTTCATTTAATTGAATGCCGCTGGTTCTGTCAGTGCCTTAATGCTTACTGGTTTAAAAATCTTACCACCCCCATTAGAGGTTCCACTTATACCCCCACTGTGATTTTACCCATGGGGGTGGTGGGGGGGTGGAGAGATGTTTGGCAGATTGATTCAAATGAGTCTTCTGCAAATGTGAAAGGGGACAAGGCTTGATTCACACGTGAGGGAAACACAAACTCATCAGGGCCATTTGAACTCCACTGAATCCAAACAGCTGCCAATTGAGGTCCTTAAAGTGGTCATTTAATAGCCACACAAGGGCTTCTTCCTTTAGAACATAGAACCCTACAGTGCAGAAAGAGGCCCTTCGGCCCATCGAGTCTGCACCGAACACAATCCCACCCAGACCCTACCCCCATATCCCTACATATTCTACCCACTAATCCCTCTAACCTACACATCCCTGGACACTAGGGGGCAATTTCTTAGCATGGCCAATCAACCTAACCCGCACATCTTTGGACTGTGGAAGGAAACCGGAGTACCCGGAGGAAACTGGGGGAGGTGGGGGGTGGGGGTGGGGGGGGGGGGGGGGGGGGGAGCAGTGTCAAGTGCCCAGGCTGCCAGGTGAAATGCAGTAGATGGTAGCAAGGCAAGGATGGGGGCAGTACCCCCTTTTTGAGCAGCCCGCGCCCACTGAAGACCCCGCCCCAAGATAATTCTCTCCACAGCAGATCTCCCTTGCCTGCCCTACCAAAGAGTGCCCTGCATCTGCATCTCCCCACTTCCCCTGCCCACCTTTTCCAGGGCCTTCCAGCCTTGCTCTACTGAGACTCCTGGGCTGGAATCTTACCACCCTTCACTCTGGTGGGGATCCCACCGCAGCGAACGGAGATTTGGCTGGCTGCGAAATTCTCTGACCTCGCTGCAGCAGGAGTGCGAGATGAGCGGTCGGTCGGATTACACCCTGGTCTCTTCTTCCTTTGCAACCGCCTTCAATCCCAGCAGTGGCCACCACTCCTGGGTTGGCGCTGTTGAGACAAGAGAACTGCTGGCCCTCTGATTGGCCAGCTCCTCCTAGAGATGGCCTGACGACTGTGTGGGGGGGGCGAGATGGCCAAACAGGTGGGGATTCCCCAGCAGATCATGGGGGGCATGGGGAACGTTCATGGGGGAAGATGCAGGGTGGGTCCCTGCTTTCAGAGGAATAAAACTGAGCCTCCTGTTTCTGTTTTTTGCAGCTACAGCCTGGGCATTGCCACCATTTTGTGTTTTCATTTCAGAATTCCAGCATCTGCAATATTTCACTCTTGCGGAGGTGACTTTTCTCATTGGGCTGTAGAGCAAAGGGTTAATGGTGATGTCGCTGAGACAATGATGTCAATGCGCATGGCGTCAGGGTCAGATGAGCAAGTGAGACTGTCTGTTTCCACAGGACAAGATACTCATCGCGAGGCCTTTACAAAGAGTGTAAATATATCATTCCGAGATAGACCATATACTGACCATCTTTAGCTTAATCACAAAGAGCGTGAAACCTCTTCAAAACACCAACACATCTGGATGTGTATCCTGCATTGGAGAACTGGCACAGACTCGATGGGCCAAATGGCTGTGTATCTACGTTCTACGATTTAACAACCAGCACAAAATAAAACTGCACTGAAACTAAAAAAAAGTTTCAACTTTAAAATTGAGATACTTTAGTTTGATAAAAAGTTACAATTCCCCTGAGAATGGGAAGAATGTGAAAGTTGTTTGTTGTGTTAATTTGAAATTGTTTTGAAAGTGTTTAGTTGGATAATCTTGCAGTGAAAGAATTATTCCTTACAGTGTTGCTCCTGGCTGCCATTATAATTGTTTGTTTGTAGCATGTTCTATGTTTCGGTTTTCGGGACTCGTTTCTTTGGAGCGTAGGAGGCTGAGGGGTGATCTTACAGAGGTTTATAAAATAATGAGGGGCATAGATCAGCTAGATAGTCAATATCTTTTCCCAAAGGTAGAAAAGTCTAAAACTCGAGGGCACAGATTTAAGGTGAAAGGGGAGAGATACAAAAGGATCCAGAGGGGCAATTTTTTCACACAGAGGGTGGTGAGTGTCTGGAACAAGCTGACAGAGGTAGTAGTAGAGGCGGGTACAATTCTGTCTTTTATAAAGCGTTCAGATAGTTACATGGGTAAAATCTTATAGAGACGTATAAGATAATGAAGGGGATGGACAGGGTCGAGGTAGAGAGATTCTTCCTGCTTAGAAAGGATAGCAGGACTAGAGGACACAGCCTCAAAGTAAGTGGAGGGGGTGCAGTTTAGATCGGAGTTGAGGAGGAACTTCTTCACTCAAAGGGTGGTGAATCTCTGGAATTCTCTGCCCGTTGAAGTGGTGGAGGCTGCCTCGCTGCATATATTTAAGTCACGGGTAGATAGGCTTCTGATAGACAAGGGAATTAAGAACATAAGAAATAGGAGCAGGAGTAGGCCATCTAGCCCTTCGAGCCTGCCCCGCCATTCAATAAGATCATGGCTGATCTGTCGTGGCTCAGTTCCACTTTCCCGCCCTCTGCCCATAACCCTTAATCCCCTTGCCTATCAAAAACCTATCTACCCGCGTCTTAAAAATATTTAGCGAGGCAGCCTCCACCACTTCAACGGGCAGAGAATTCCAGAGATTCACCACCCTTTGAGTGAAGATGAGGGGCCTCTTTCCATGCTGTAAACCTCGAGGACTCAACAAGACACTCTCTCCCTTGCCATACAGAAACAGCCCAGCCGCTGCTGCAATTAATATCAGCAGTCAGCAATAAAGTTGTCAGCGCCCAGGGTTGCTGGAGGTGAAAGCACCTTACTGGTATTATTAAGAATAACTGCTGTCTGGCCTTGTGGAATGGGTAGAGAACGATCCTTAACTTCGAACAAGCTGCACAAATTACCATCCATTTGGTGTCAGACTCTGTGAGCTCGACATCAGCGTTCCTCATAGACTCATACAGCACAGCCCAACACACTGTACGAGCGTAGACTCGTACTGCACAGCAGGAGTCTGGAATTTTACCGGCACGCCAGTCCCGGAATTGGGGCGGGCGGGCGAGACTCGCGGAACGGAATTCTCCGTGGCCTCGGGCGGGATTTTACGAACCTTGTCCCAGCAAGGTCGTAAAATCCCGGCCTAAGGATGGAAGTTTTCCGTCCTGCCTGCCAGAGGAATCTTAGCAGATAGGGCATGGACCATGGATCAAATCTGGCATCTGATTAGCGCTCGAATTACATCTACAAAAGAACAACACAGCACAGGAAACAGACCCTTCGGCCCAACGAGCCCACGCCGCCATTTTAATATTGTGAGTGCCCTTCTCTACCTTTGTCTCCGCCTACTGGGGAAGATTGAGGGGAGACTAATTTAGGGACAATTTGTTAACACCAATCAGCCTAAGAGCACGTCTTTGGGGTGTGGGAGGAAACCGGAGCACCCGGAGAAAACCCACGCAAGCACAGGGAGAATATGCAAACTCCCGCAGACACTGGCCCAAATCCATGTATCTGCACAGCAAACAGTGATAGTCACTGAGCTGTCGTGTTGCCCGTCAGATGGTCCAGTTTAAGCGTACACTAACAATGTGAAGCATGAGGCAACTCTCGAAGCAACATCCAAGAGCAGCCCTCGCACGACCCACCGCGTGTATGCCTCTTGTTGGACAACAAGGCGGACCGAATCACTTGTGAAATAAAAGAAAAGACATCAATAAACATGCACAACTTAGACATTTACGGAATCCCCAGAAGCTCAGAAGTAAGGCAAGTGAGCCATGAAATGTGTTGGATCTAATCCTTGATGGTATCAGGAATGTAAGCCCTCTAGCTCTGTTGACCTCAGACGGGATCTTTCCGCCTTGGGGCGAGCGTGTCTGGAAAATCATGCTAAATCTACACTAATCCCACTTTCCTTAGCCTTGAATGTTACGACATTTTGAGTGCTCATCCACATACACTTTAAAGATATGAAGTTTCCTGCCTCTACTACCCTCCCAGGCATCGCATTGCAGACTCCCATCAATCACCCTTTGGGTGAAAAAATGTTTCCTCAGATCCCTACTTAACCTTCTGCCCCTCACCTCAGGATTATCAAACTCGTTTCTGATCGTTCAACGAAGGGAAACAGCTGCTTCTTATCCATTCTGTCCAAACCCCTTATACATCTCAATCAGGTCTCCCTGCAGCCTTCTCTGCTCCAAAGAAAACAACCCCAGCCCATCCAACCTCTCTTCGCAGCTCAAATGTTCCATCTCAGGCAACACCGTGGGATCATAGAGTCCCTACAATGAAAAATGAGACCATTTGACCCATCAATGCCTGCACCGACAACAATTCCACGCAGGCCCTATCTCCATAACCCCACGAATTTATGTTGCTCATCCCCCTGACACTAAGAGGCAATTTAGCATGGTCAACCTGCACATCTTTGGACTGTGGGAGGAAACCAGAGCACCCGGAGGAAACTCACGCAGGCACGGGTGGTGGGTAGTGAGTGGGTGGAATCAGCTGCTGTCGGTAGTGGTGGAGGCGAACTCGTTGGGGTCTTTTAAGAGACTCCTGGATGAGTACATGGGATTTAATGGGATTGAAGGTTATAGATAGGCCTGGCAGGTAGGGATATGATCGGCGCAACTTGTGGGCCGAAGGGCCTGTTAGTGCTGTAGTGTTCTACGTTCTAATACGCAAACTCCACACAGCCAGTGATCCATAGGCTGGAAATGAATGCGGGTCCCTGGCACTGTGAAGCAGCAGTGCTAACTGTGCCGACCTGTCAACCAACTCATCAAGAATTCAAACACCATTATCACAATTTCTTAACTAACAATTTACATTTGGTTATCAGAATATATATGATGTGGAGATGCCGTCGTTGGACTGGGGTAAACACAGTAAGAAGTCTGACAACACCAGGTTTAAGTCCAACCGATTTATTTGATCATAAATTATTAGTAGATAGTAGTTAATTATTAGATCGTAGTTATTTGATAGTTTCTGAGTTTACTTTCAAGTAAATCGGTTGGACTTAAACCTGGTGTTATCAGAATACATAGTCAGCAATATATTTAATATTGATATTCCCTATCTTTTGATTTATTTTTCAAAACTTTGGCAGGCAAATCTTTATGAACAGACTTCTAGTAAAAAGGGTGGGGGTGGGGTGGGGGCGAACCTTGTGTGTGAAGCTGTGACACAAACGATTCACAACCAAAAACAAACTAGACAACAAATACTTTTAATGAGACTGTGTAACTTGCAGAACCATAGAATCCCTACAAGTACAGAGGGAGGCCATTCAACCCATCACGTCTGCACCAACTCTCTGGTAGATCATCCTATTCAGGTTCACCCCTCACAATCCCTATCCCCAAATCCTACACATTTACCATGGCTAATTCACCTAACCCACACATTTTTGGATGCTAAGGGCAATTTAGAATGGTCAATCCCCCACCTAACCTATACATCCTTGGATAGTAAAGGGCAATTTGACATGGCCAATTTACCTAAGGAGCCCATCTTTGGGCACTAGGGGGCAATTTAGCACGGCCAAACCAACTAATGCACACAACTTCACCTGCACACTAGTGGGCTGACGTCTGCCTAGAAATCTGTGGGATCTTGCTTGGCCATGCTTGCCATTTATCATACAGTGTATCGTGTTCGATCATCGCTTTCTTGTCAATTTCACATGTGCTTCATGTTAATTCTGACTGTTAGAATCTAAGACATATTTTATAATTTTTTTTTACTTTCTTGACTTTGTATAATAGTGTCTCTTTTGGTTTGTTTAAAACTGTGTTGTGCCTTCATTCTCTTAGTAAGTACCTGCAATCTCAAACGTTGTAAGCAAAAAGATACTGGTCCTTAACTGGATTGTACCGCCAAAGTGTTTTACATCCAGCTCAGTACTTTTGCAATGTGGTCACCAAGGTTCCTTTGAATTGATGTTTCATAGCGAGCTGGCGATTTGCTTAGGTGCACAACCTTTGTAGGGCCGAAGGGCCTGTTTCCTGTGCTGTGCTGTTCTTTGTTCTAACCTCTTCCAATTCTTCTGTGCAGCCACCCCAGCTTAAAGCGGCCAACCTGTTCCCAGCCTGCACTGGGACTGTCGGGCTGCTGCGTGGCCATGCATGTTCTGGGCAATGTTACTGGTCTCCATTGTAATGTCGGAAATGTCACAGCTGATCTGCTGCAGAAAACTCCCCCAAACAACCGTGTGATAATGAACAATTCATCAATCTTTCTGGAGGCACGGTGGCACAGTGGGTTAGCACTGCTGCTTCACAGCTCCAGGGTCCTGGGTTCGATTCTTGGCTCGGGTCAGTGTTTGTGTGGAGTTTGCACATTCTCCTCGTGTCTGCGTGCGTTTCCTCTGGATACTCTGGTTTCCTCCCACAGTCCAAAGATGTGCGGGTTAGATTGATTGGCCGTGATAAGAAATTGCCCCTTAGTGTCCAGGGAAGCGGGGATTAGTGGGTATAATATTTAGGGATATGGGGGTAAGGCCTGGTGTGGGGACTCAGTGGGCCGAAGGGCCTCTTTCTGCACTGTAGGGTTCTATGATTTCTATGACCCAGGTTTGATTCCTTGCTTGGGTCACTGTCTGTGTGGAGTCTGCATGTTCTCCCAATGTCTGCATGGGTTTCCTCTGTGTCCTCCACTTTCCTCCTATAGTCTACAAGGTGTGCTGGTTAGATGGATTGGCCATGCTAAATTCTTCCTCAGTGTATCCGAACAGGCACTGGAGCATGGTGGCGAGGGGGTTTTCACGGTAACATCATTACAATGTTAATGTAAGCCTACATGTGACAAATAAATAAACTTTACTTCTAACTTTAATGTCAATATTTATTTTCATTCTCAGGCTGTGGGCATCACTGGTAAGATTGCTATTTATTGTCCATCTCTAATTGCCCAGAGAAAATGGTAGTGGCCTTTCTCAACGAACAACCGCAAGTGAATACAATTGAATGGCTTGCTAAGCCGCTTCAGAGAGCAGCCAACAACTGTATTGTGGGACTGGAGTCACCTATAGTTCAGGCTGGACAATCTGGCATGTTTCCAACCTTAAAAGACATTAATGAAGCAATTGGATGTTTATGAAGATGGGGGCAATTTTATGGTCACTTTTATTGATTTTCAAATCTGTGCTCCACAGGTAAAATACTCCACAGTTATCTGGAAAACCAACAACAGTGAAAGGATTGTGTTTCTGCCTAGCCGCTCTTTGTCTCTGTAGTAAGTCTTTGGATGCAGGAGTCTCTTCACCAGAATCCCTTTATTTATAAGTCTGACAACTGCATACAGAGTGCTTTCAGTTAACAGTCTACACTCGGAGTCCCAGAGGAACTGACACTCCTGGTTAAATACAAAGCAAGAGGCTTTTTAATCGTCCCATCAATTTGGCCCATAATCAGGGAGCTCATATACTAACAGGCCAACCTCAGTTACCTGATTAAAGTCATTGCAGTCCTCTAAAGAGTTAAGAACCCTGTCCTTTAACACCGTCTAATGGTGCCTCGGGCTTCGAGACGTATCGAGTGCCGTTTGGAACTGAACACATCACCCTCAGAATCAAATCTGGGCCCGGATTTCTCTCAACGAATGAATCTGCTCAGTTCTGTGACACGACGTTTAAAATGTCAAGACCAACTGAGCGGATTTACTGAGACACGGTACGGGAAAGATTGAGAAACGACCCCCGTCGCACCTCTATTATTTTCTCTTGACCCCCCTGTCTGTAGCGGGATTACTTCTGACTCCAGAAAACCAGGCAGGGTTAAAGCATTTGTATCGGAGGTGAAGGTTTTTCTGTGTTGGAGCAAATTGCAAATGATACGTTGAAAGGGAATTTAATCTTAGAAGAATCTTGTTTCGGTGGAAAAGAATGGATGAGGATTTTTTTTCTTAAGGCTTCAGGTAGAGTCAATGCAATTCCTTAAAGGAACCCATGTTGGAGTGTAGATATTGCTGGGAAAGACAGCATTTGTCAGAACATAGAACATTACAGTGCAGTACAGGCCCTTCGGCCCCCAATGTTGCACCGACCAGTGGAACCAATCTAATGACCCTCTAACCTAAACTATTCCAATGTTATCCATATGCCTATCCACTGACCATTTGAACGCCCTTAAAGTTGGCGAGTCCACAACTGCTGCAGGCAGGGCATTCCACGCCCTTACTACTCTCTGAGTAAAGAACCTGCCTCTGACATCCGTCCTATAATTACCACCCCTTAATTTAAAGCCATGTCCCCTCGTGTTAGCCATCACCATCTGAGGAAAAAGGCTCTCACTATCCACCCTATCTAACCCTCTGATCATCTTGTATGCCTCAAAGGCAAAGGGGTCAGCTACCCCTTTTTACACTCAGCTTTGACGTGACAGTGTGAGCAGTAATCGGCTCTGTTGGTTTGAGACAGGAGTCAAATCTAGGCCAGTCCAAGTGAGGAAGGGTGATTTCTGGTCTGGAAGGTTTTAGCTACGAGGAGAGGCTGGATAAACTCAGTTTGTTCTCACTGGAATGACAGAGTTTGAGGAGTGACCTGATCGAGGTCTACAAGATTATTAGTGGCATGGACAGGGTGGACAATCAGGTGCTCTTTCCTAGACTAAAAACGTCAAGTACTAGGGGACATAGGTTTAAGATGTGTGGGGAAAAGTTTACAGGAGATGTGCGAGGCAAGTTTTTTCTACAGAGAGTGGTGAATGTCTGGAACACGCTGCCCTGGGAAGTGGTGGGAGCAGATATGATAGCAGCACTTAAGGGGCAACTAGACAAGTACATGAATAGGATGGGAATGGAAGGATATGGACTCTGCAAGTGCGTACAGTTTTAATTTAGGCAGGCATCATAACTGGCACAGACTTGGAGGGCCGAAGGGCCTGTTCCTGTGCTGTTCTTTTCATTGTTCTTTCTTTCTCTCAAAATGTTCATGGATCTGTCGGGATTTTATGTGGACCCGGCAGCTTCTGGGTGACTTTTATGCATTTTAATACCAGTTCATTTTGCATCCAAATTCTCAAGCTGGCATGATGGCAGTCATGACCCAGACCTTCCTGTGGCTTACCAGGTTGACTCACCATCTTGCTCTCATGCCCACATCCTCGGCCTGCTGCAATGTTCCAGTGAAACCCAACGCAAACTGGAGAAACAATACCTCCTCTTTGGATAGACATTTTACAGCCTTCTGGACTCAACATGGAATTCAACAACTTCAGACCATGAACTCTCCCCCCCATCTTGACTCCCTTTTAAATCTTTTTTTGTTCCAGTACCCCTTCTCCCCAACCCCTGCAGAGAACCATCTAACACTTGCTTTCACAGAGCACTGACCCTTATCCAACTATTAATGCACGCTGCTATCTTACTTTCATGCCACTATTAGCACCTTCTTTAGTCTTTAATACCACCATTAACACTCCCTTTGACCTGAAGGACATAAGAACGAGGAGCAGGAGTAGGCCATCTGCCCCTCTAGCCTGCTCCGCCATTCAATAAGATCTTGGCTGATCTTTTCGTGGACTCAGCTCCACTTACCCGCCCGCTCACCATAACCCTTAATTCCTTTACTGTTCAAAAATGTATCCATCCTTCCTTAAAAACAGTTGTGGACTCGCCAACTTTAAGGGCATTCAAATGGTCAGTGGATAGGCGTATGGATAACATTGGAATAGTTCAGGTTAGAGGGTCATTAGATTGGTTCCACTGGTTGGCGCAACATCGAGGGCCGAAGAGCCTGTACTGCGCTGTAATGTTCTAACATTTAGTGAGGTAGCCTCAACTGCTTCACTGGACAGGGAATTCCACAGAATCACAACCCTTTGGCTGAAGAAGTTCCTCCCCAGTTCAATCCAAAATCTGCTCCCCCTTATTTTGAAGCTATGCCCCTTATTTCCACTTGCCAGTGGAAACAAGTTCCCTGCTTCTATCTTATCTATTCCCTTCATAATCTTATTTGTCCCTATAAAATCTTGCCTCATTCTTCTGAATTCCAATGAGTATAGTCCCAGCCTATTCAGTCTCTCCTCATAAGCCAACCCTCTCAACTCTGGAATCAACCTAGTGAACCTCCTCTGCACCCCCTTCAGTGCCAGTGTATCCTTTCTCAAGTAAGGAGACCAAAACTGTGCACAGGTGTGGCCTCACCAGCACCTTATGCAGCTGCAACATAACCTCGCTGTTTTTAAACTCCATCCCTCTAGCAATGAAGGACAAATTTCCATTTGCCTTCTTGATCATCTGCTGCACCTGCAAACCAACTTTTTGTGATTCATGCACAAGGACATGTGTCCATGACATCTTTATCAAACATGTTCTGAGCTCCCACCTATTCCCAATCTATTTCACTCCACCCCCTCCTATACAGTATAAAATCTACCATATTTCTTCCCTATTTAACTCTGAAGAAGAGTCATACAAACTCAACATGTTGCATGGAATTTTACTGGCACGTCTGCCCGAGGATCATATGACCCCCCCGCCTGAGGCCGACAGAAAATTCTGTTCCCTGAGCCTTTCTCGCCCCCGGAGTTGGGGTGGGCACGCTGGTGAAGTTCCGGCTGTTAACTCTGTTTCCCTCTCCCTGGGTCTGCCAGAACATGCTGGATTTTTCCAACATGGAGATGTCAGGGGTAAGTCAGAGATGTCAGTGGTAAGTTTTTCACTCAGAGGGTGGTGAGTGAGTGGAATCGGCTGCCATCGGTGGTGGCGGAGGCGAACTCGCTGGGGTCTTTTCAGAGACTTCTGGATGAGTACATGGGATTTAATGGGATTGCTGGTTATAGATAGGCCTGGTAGGCAGGGATATGATCGGCTCAACTTGTGGGCCAAAGGGCCTGTTTGTGCTGTAGTGTTCTATGTTCTAACATTTTCTGCTTTTATTTCAGATTTCCAGCAGTATTTTGCTGTTTTGTTGCAGTGGGATTTGAACTCACTTTCTCTGGATTATGAGTCTAGGTGTCTCGATTACTGGTCCTACAGCTTAGCTACTACCTTCCTTCATTCTTTATCTAGTTTCACTATCTCCATACGAAGAAGGTGGAAAATCAAACAGGCTCTATAATTCTATTGACCTCCAGGGAACTGGATTAGACTTAGAAATGTACAAGTGATCACTCAAAACACAGCAAGCCATGGGGCTATGGGCAGAGACCAGAACAGTGGAATGCCCTCTTCATGGAATCATACAATCCCTACACTGCAGAAGGAGGCCATTCAGCCCATCGAGACTGCACCAACAACAATCCCACCCAGGACCTATCCCTGTAACTCCACATGTTTACCCTGCAAATCCCCCAATACAATTTTGTATAACCAATTCACCTAACATTCACCTAACCTCTTGTAGCATAGAATCATAGAATCCCTACAGTGCAGAAGGAGGCCATTCAGCCCATCGAGTCTGCACCAACCACAATCCCACCTAGACCCTATTCCTGCAACCCCACATAATTATCTGGCTAATTCCCCTGATACTAAGGGCAATTTAGCAGGGCCAATCAATCTAACCTGCATATCAGAAAAAGGATATAAAAGGATGTACTGGCACTGGAGGGGTTGCAGAGGAGATTCACTAGGTTGATTCTGAAGTTGAGAGGGTTGGACTATATAGAAGGAGTGATGACCATCAAGGGTCACCACTCTTTATTAACCAATTATTAACTGAGATCTATTTACAGAGAGCATGATGCCAACAATTGCTTCGACTCCAGTCCTGGACTGCCTGGGAGAGCTCATGCTCAGCCCAGCTTTCACCCGCTTTAGCCCGATTGGCTAAACAGGTCACATGAACTTCTGAAGCCACGCCCCTTAAAGGGACTCACTACTACACTCTCTAACATAGTCATCCCAATGGCCTTCTCCACTACTGCAAATCACCATGGGTGCTGGAGGGAGGAATCCAAACTATTTTGGCCACTACTCTCAATTGTCACCTCTGTAAATTGCACACTTCCTTTATCAATGTATTCTAAATTTCACGACACTTTGCACAGAGAGGAAATCAAACCTTCTTCCTCCCCTGAACCTCAGCTTAATAAAATATCCAGGTAAATTCCAAGTAAGACAATATTTGGCTCATAGCTTCTGATCAGAACGTTGGGGGTGATTCTCCCAAAAAAGTTCAAAGTGCTGAACTTTTTCAGCACAGGCAGAAAAAGTTCTGGCAGAGGGCCAGCATGGATATGAAGGGCCAAATGGCCTCTTTCTATACGGTAACCATTGTATGATTTGACAATAAACTAAGGAACATTGTTATGCTGAGAATTCAAACATATTTCCAACTCCACTTGACTCCACTCAGCTGTCGAGGATCCATAGTTCACTGGCATCGAGAATCGCAAAGATCCACAACTCTATGAGGGAAAAGAACTTTCTCAGTCCTCAGTGACCAACCCTTTATCCCGAGACTGTGACTTGTAGCTTCATTCTCTCCAGCCAGGAAAATGGATTGAAGTATCTATCCTGTCGAGCTCTCTGAATGGGATCACCCCTCATTCTTCTAATCCCCCCCTAGAGATTGTCGGCCCTGTCTACTCAGTGGGGAACCGTACTGCTGAACATAAGAACATAAGAAATAGGAGCAGGAGTAGGCCATCTGGCCCTTTGAGCCTGCCCCGCCATTCAATAAGATCATGGCTGATCTGTCGTGGCTCAGTTCCACTTTCCCGCCCTCTCCCCATAACCCTTAATCCCCTCTCTTATCAAAAACCCATCAACCCGCTTCTTAAAAATATTTAGCGAGGCAGCCTCCACCACTTCAACGGGCAGAGAATTCCAGAGATTCACCACCCTTTGAGTGAAGAAGTTCCTCCTCAACTCCGTTCTAAACCGCCCCCCCTTTATCTTGAGGCTGTGCCCCCTAGTCCTACTGTCTTTTTTGAGCGGGAAGAGTCTCTCCACCTCTATCCTATCCATCCCATTCATCATCTTATACGTCTCAATGAGATCTCCCCTCATTCTTCTAAACTCTAACGAGTACAAGCCTAGTTTATTCAGCCTCTCCTCATAGCTCAACCCCCTCAACTCCGGTATCAGCCTAGTAAACCTCCTCTGCACTCCCTCCAAGGCCAAAATATCCTTGCGCAGGTGCGGCGCCCAAAACTGCACACAGTACTCCAGCTGCGGCCTCACCAATGCACCACACCAATGACGTTTTCTCCTGGCTGGTAACCCTAAGCAAAATTGTAAATACTGGCTGGAATTTTACTGTCCCTTCCACCACAGGAATTGTAGGGAGCGAGGCGGCAAGCTGTGGTGAGATCTGCTGACGAGGGAGCGAGCTATCTTGGATCTGGTGCTATGTAATGAGGCGGGTAGAATTAGGGACCTTGTGGTGAAGGATCCTCTTGGGGAGAGTGATCATTGTATGGTGGAGTTTCTGGTGCAGATGGAGGAGGAGAAAGTGGGTTCCCGGACACGCGCCCTTTGTTTGAATAGAGGGGAATACGGTAGGATGAGAGAAGAATTGGCGAATGTGGACTGGGAGAGCGCGTTGGAGGGAGGGTCTGTTGAGGAGCAGTGGAGGATCTTTAAGGAGATCTTTCTTGGTGCTCAACGGAAATTTATTCCAATGGTCAAAAAGGATAGTAGGAGGAGAGGTAATAAGCCATGGATAACGAAGGAGGTGAAGGAAAGTGTTAAACTAAAAGCGGAGGAATTTAGAGTAGCTAAGAGTAGTGGGCGAGAAGAGGATTGGGAGAGGTTTAAATGTCAACAAAGATTGACAAAGAAGTTGATAAGGAAGGGTAGGAGAAACTATGAAGCTGGGCTAGCGCTTAATATAAAAAAGGATAGCAAGAGTTTTTATAAATATATAAAAAGGAAGAGGCTGGCTAGGGTGAATGTTGGTCCTTTAGAGGATGAGAAAGGGGACCTAGTGGTAGGGGATGGGGATATGGCTAAGGTATTGAATAACTTTTTTGTTTCTGTCTTCACAGAGGAGGACGTGAATAATTTGCCGGGTGTTAGCGATGGAAAGGTGGTAGGACTGGAGGGTCTTAATGACATTACTGTTACTAGAAAGGCGGTGCTCGACAGACTGGAGGGGCTGATTGTGGACAAGTCCCCAGGACCGGATGGAATGCATCCGAGGGTTCTGAAAGAAATGGCGGGGGTGATAGTGGATGCCTTGGTGGTTATTTTCCAAACGTCGCTGGATTCCGGGGAAGTGCCGGATGATTGGAAAACGGCTAATGTTACGCCGTTGTTTAAGAAAGGTGCCAGGCAAAAGGTGGGGAATTATAGGCCGGTTAGTTTAACGTCTGTGGTAGGTAAAATGTTAGAATCTGTCATTAAGGAGGAAATTGCGAGGCATCTTGAAGGGAATTGCTTGATAGAGCAGACGCAGCACGGTTTCATTAAAGGGAAGTCGTGTCTGACAAATTTACTGGAGTTCTATGAGGATGTGTCTAGGGCGGTGGATAGAGGAGAGCCGGTGGATGTGGTCTTTCTAGATTTTCAGAAGGCGTTTGACAAAGTGCCTCACAAGAGGTTATTGCAGAAGGTCGAGGGACATGGAGTTGGGGGGAGGGTGTTAGCGTGGATAGAGGATTGGTTGTCAAATAGGAGGCAGAGAGTGGGGGTCAACGGGTGCTATTCGGATTGGCGGATGGTGACTAGTGGAGTGCCCCAGGGGTCGGTGCTGGGGCCTCAGCTTTTTACCATTTATATAGATGATCTGGAGGAGGGAACCGAGTGTAGAGTGTCGAAATTTGCTGATGACACCAAGATTGGGGGAACGGCAAATTGTGCGGAGGGTGTGGAGAGTCTGCAGAAGGATCTAGATAGGCTGGGCGAATGGGCCAGGAAATGGCAAATGGAATTTAATGTTGGCAAGTGTGAGGTGGTCCACTTTGGTAGGAAGAATGGTAGGAAGGACTATTACTTACGGGGCGAAAAACTGCAGCAGGCGACGGTGCAGAGGGACCTCAGGGTCCTTGTGCATGAGTCGCAAAAACCCAGCTTGCAGGTGCAGCAGGTGGTCAGGAAGGCAAATGGGATGCTGGCCTTCATAGCGAAGGGGATTGAATATAAAAGTAGGGAGGTCTTGCTGCAGCTGTATAGGGCATTGGTGAGGCCGCAACTAGAGTACTGTGTGCATTTTTGGGCGCCGCACCTGCGCAAAGATATTTTGGCCTTGGAGGGAGTGCAGAGGAGGTTTACTAGGCTGATACCGGAGTTGAGGGGGTTGAGCTATGAGGAGAGGCTGAATAAACTGGGCTTGTACTCGTTAGAGTTTAGAAGAATGAGAGGAGATCTCATTGAGACGTATAAGATGATGAATGGGATGGATGGGATAGAGGTGGATAGACTCTTCCCGCTCAAAAAAGACAATAGGACTGGGGGGCACAGCCTCAAGATAAAAGGGGGGCGGTTCAGAACGGAGTTGAGGAGGAACTTCTTCACTCAAAGGGTGGTGAATCTCTGGAATTCTCTGCCCGTTGAAGTGGTGGAGGCTGCCTCGCTAAATATTTTTAAGACGCGGGTTGATGGGTTTTTGATAGGAGAGGGGATTAAGGGTTATGGGGAGAGGGCGGGAAAGTGGAACTGAGCAGCGACAGATCAGCCATGATCTTATTGAATGGCGGGGCAGGCTCGAAGGGCTGGATGGCCTACTCCTGCTCCTATTTCTTATGTTCTTATGTTCTTATGACCTCAGGTGGGATTTTGTGGCGTTGGGACAAACGAGGCCCACTATCTCAGAGGGTTGGAAATCCTGGGGAGAAGTGAGCTTCGATGAGTACATTTGTGATGAAGTGACACAAATTTGGAAGAATTCTTCCTCCGTGATTTTGAATTGAGCGATGGAAAAAAAATTGACAGAAGATAATTACTGAGAAGCGCGCATCTTATTACCGTTAAACTTTGCTTCGGTGACTTGAAGATTAAAACTCAGTTCTGTGATGTGAGATTTTGTGGGAAAGAAGAGAGGGAATGCAAAATGGAATAATTGGAATGATAAGCTGTCGGGTGGGAGACAATGAGAAGACTGTAATATTAGTCTAACACTATTGAATTTCCCTGACAGCAGTCTGGCCTTGTTCAGTCCACCAGAACCAATTTTGTTGGCTCTGTCAATTATGCTGCCAGCAGCTGACATTTCCTCGCTGATATATCCAGCAAACTGCATCCCATTACTCCACTCTCATCACTGAGTCTCGCACCTACATGCAGTCAAACACACATCTGACAAGGTACCATCTCTCCTTTGCAGCATAATGTTTTTGTTTATGAGATGTTAAATCATCTGATTTAGAGTTCTCGTTGCCTTTGCACTCAGACCTTGTGTTTGCTTGAACACTACAGGGCAAATAGGCGCAGGATTTTCGCCTCGTAGCAGGCGAAACCATCGCCTGAACCATCGCGCCTGTGTTGGCTCTTTGGAAGTGCTACCACCTTCGTCCCACTCACCCGTCTTTTTCTCCATAAACTCTTGGGGTTGAATATTCCCGTCTTGTCCGCCATGAGAATCGGAGCGGGCAGACCATGCAAAGGTCTGTTGACCTCGGATGGAAAGTTCTGGCCTTAGGGTGAGTGTGGCTGGAAAATCCTGTCATAATTTCTGCTCTCAAATGCAGACCCGAAGGACCTCTTCAGCAATGTATGATTGCATGAGTCTATGAAATATGAATTATGGATTTGAAAGGCAGTAATGGGATTTGGAAAGAAGAACGTAACCCATGTTAAAAAACAATGGAGAGGGTCAATGGAATGAATGGCCTCCTCCTGTTCCATAAATGTAATTGACTCTATGAGGTGTTGGGTTGTTATAATATCATTTTATTTACTGAACAAATCACAAGTCACCAATTGCTCATAGGAGATTGGGTCAACATGTTGTGGCTTCATTTGTTAAGACAAGACACTTGGTTTACGTAGGTAAAAAGCTTGGAGAATCAGAGTTGAGCGCGTGTGCTCTGCTCCAAGCAAAACTGAAACTAAGACTGGATTGCATGATATATTCCCTTCTTACCTCACAACATGAGAAGCCCCCAAAACCTTCTTTTCAAGCATTTGCCCGGTCATTGAATGTCCTTCCATTAACTTTTCAGGCTGTACATTCCAGTTTGCGACAAGTCGCCGAGTGAACTAAATTGTCCTCATCTACCTGCTGGTAATTTTGCCAATTATCTCTAATCTGTATCCTCTGGTTCCCAACCCTCCAGCCAGTGGAAAAGGTTTGCTCAATCTAGCCCACTGTAGATTTAAGCATTTCCATTAAGTCTCCCCTCAAGTTTCTCTCCGGTAAAAAGAATAATCCCAATTTACAGGAAGGCTGTAAATAAGGTTGAAAGAGTGCAGAGAAGGTTCACAAGGATGTTGCCGGGACTTGAGAAGCTGAGTTACAGAGAGAGAGATTGAATAGGTTAGGACTTCATTCCCTGGAGTGTAGAAGAATGAGGGGAGATTTGATAGAGGTGTATAAGATTTTGATGGGTATAGATAGAGTGAATGCATGCAGGCTTTTTCCACTGAGGGTAGGGGAGAAAAAAAAACCAGAGGGCACGGGTTAAGGGTGAAAGGAGAAAAGTTTAAAGGGAATATTAGGGGGGGGCTTTTTCACGCAGAGAGTGGTGGGACTGCGGAATGAGCTTCCAGGTCAAGTGGTAAATGGTCACTTTTAACATTTAAGAAAAACATGGACAGGTCCATGGATGAGAGGGGTTTGGAGGGACATGGTCCAAGTGCAGGTCAGTGGGACTAGGCGAAAAAAATGGTTCGGCACAGAAGGGCCAAAAGACCTGTTTCTGAGCTGTGAGGCAGCAACGCTAACCGTGCTGCCCACAACTCTGACAGAGTATCTTGCACAGGCCCTATCCCCGTAACTCCGCACATTTACCATGGCTAATCCACCTAATTTACACGTTTTTGGACACTAAGGGGCAAAAAGGGACCTGATAGAGGTGTATAAGATGTTGAGAGGTATTGATCGGGTGGATTCTCAGAGGCGTTTTCCCAGGGCTGAAATGGTTGCCACAAGAGGACACAGGTTTAAGGTGCTGGGGAGAAGGTACAGAGGAGACGTCAGGGGTAGGTTTTTCACTCAGAGGGTGGTGGGTGAGTGGAATTGGCTGCCAGCGGTGGTGGTGGAGGCGGATTCGATAGGGTCTTTTAAGAGACTTCTGGATGAGTACATGGGACTTAATAGGATTGAGGGTTCTTGGTAAGCCTCGTAGGTAGCGATATGTTCGGCACAACTTGTGGGCCGAAGGGCCTGTTTGTGCTGTAGTTTTTCTACGTTCTATGTCCTAGTTTAACATTGGCCAATTGCACACCTTTGGATTGTGGAAGGGAAACCAGAGGAAACGGGAGGAAACCCACGCAGACACGGGGAGAACATGCAAACATCACACATACAGTGGGCCGAGGTGGTAATTGAACCGGGGTTGTGAGGCAGCAGTGTTAACCACTGTGTCACGCCATTGGGAAGTATTGGGTTAAGGTGTAGTCTCCTTGTGCTTTCTAGCTCGCCCGAGTAGCAATTGCTTTTCTGAGCTCAGTGAGCGTTGGCAGGCTGGAAAATTGAGGGAGATACAATGGATGAGTTCACCCCTGAACTTCTGTCTCCAAAACAGACACCTGATTCATAAAATTACGTGACACAACAGATCATGTTTGACATTCCATGAAGGGAAATACAATTCAATTTCTTTCGTTATTGTGCATGAGATATCTCAGTACAATTGTCATGAATGATTATATTTACAAGGTGCATGTATATTTATGTCAAATATTCTGTGGTGGGTGAAGTCCCAGGGGTTTGACGCTGGCCAAAGCCCCTCAGTACCAAGGCAGAAGGATCCTGGGCTGTGGCCATTTTCCCACTGGGCCTTGGCAGTAGCTGTCCCAAGCTTCAATCTGAAAGTAAAATACTACGGAATCAGAAATAAGAACAGGGAATGCTGGATAAACTCAGCCAAACCTGAGAGAGGAAACCGAATTCATGGTCAAAATTTTCTGACCTCGCCTGCGGCTGGGATTTTCCACTGCAGTTTGGCCGGAACGCCAGGTTTTCTGTTCTTGCTCACAACGGGTCACCCACCAAGGGCAAGACTGGTAGGATGGCACGGTAGCTAGGGTAGCATGGCGGCTAGGGCGGCACAGTTTCACAGTGGTTAGCACTGCTGCCTCGCAGCTCCAGCGACCCAATCCCAGCTTGGGTCACTGTGTGGAGTCTGCATGTTCTCCCCATGTCTGCGTGGGTTTCCTCTGAGTGCTCCGGCTTCCTCCCACAGTCCAAAAATCTGCTGGTTAGGTGCACTGGCTATCCCTCAGTGTACCCGAACAGGTGCCAGAATGGGGTGACTAGGGGATTTTCACAGTAACTTCATTGCAGTGTTAATGTAAGTTGACTTGTGACTCATAAATAAACTTTAACTTTAACTTAGGATCCCTGCCCAGTGTTTCAGGTCACGTCCATTCAATGGAGCTTCAGTTTCAGCGCTTCTCTCAGCGCGCAGGCACTGGAATCAGTCAGTCGTCAAAACCACTGGAGAGTCAGAGAGTATCTTTCACCGAGTTGATGGCCCTCGAGCAGCAGCTGATATTTACCTCAGCGTGCATCGTTACGGAGCTGCTCAGAGTTAACTTGTACTTACCCACACATATTTCCCAGGAGGAACTTTGGGTATCATCCCGGACTGATTGTCCCTCTCCCTAACCCATTAGGGTAAAATCTGAATGATAACTTGGCACATCTAATTGAGCCTAGATCCATAGAATCCCTGCAGTGCAGAAAGAGGCCATTCGGCCCATCTGCACTGACTCTCCAAAAGGACATCTTACCACATCCCCCCAGCTCCACCCTCCCATGCACTATCCCCTTAACCCCATCTAAGCTACACATCTTTGGACATTAAGGGATAAATTAGCATGGCCAATCCACATAACCTGCACATCTTTGGACACTAACGGTCAATTTAGTTTAGCCAATCCACCTAGCCTGCACATCTTTGGACACTAACGGTCAATTTAGTTTAGCCAATCCACCTAACCTGCATATGCTGGGACACTTGTGGGCAATCTAGCATGATCAATCCATCTAACCTGCACATCTTTGGACACTAAGGGGCAATCTAGCATGGCCAATCCACCTAACCTGCACATCATTGGACACTAAGGGGCAATTTAGTTTAGCCAATCCACCTAACCGGCACACATTTGGACACTTATGGGCAATCTAGCATGGCCAATCCACCGAACCCGCACATCTTGGGACTATGGGAAGAAACCGGAGCATTCAGACGAAACCCACGCAGAAACAGGTAGAGGGTGCAAACAGGACTGCAGTTATGAAGGTTTCTATTGAATGTGCTGGTGTTGGTGGCTCCTATTGTTATGTCCCGGGAGAAGCTATGCCAGAAGATCTTGCACGACTACCTGTTCAATGGCCTTTCAAGGAGAACCTTGGGAAACGCCAGTCACTGACACAGAGAGTCGACAGCAGAATGTAAAACCCTCTAGGGGAAGTTGATAAATTGGCATCATTCTGTGCTGCAAATTGCACCAATTCTATCCCAACAACAACAAGCTGCATTGATATATTAGCCAGAAACATCCCACGTTCCTTCACAGGAGGGTAACCAGATAAAAAGTGAACACTGATTGAAAGGCGGGGACATTCAGACAGACAACTGCTTAAAGAAATATATTTTCAGCAGCATCTTAAGCAAGGAAAGAAAGTAATTCTGGATTTGTGTATCGGGAGGGTTGGAATGATATCTGCTAACAATGTGCTGTATAGTGATGTGCAACAAGCCAAAACTGGAGGGACAGAGATTTCTTAACTGTATTTTACTTCTGTATTTTTGTTTTATTTATTCATTTGTGTCGCAAGCTTATATCAACACTGCAGTGAAGTTACTGTGAAAATCCCCTAGTTGCCACACTAGGGAGAATTTAACACGGCCAATGCATCCAATCAACACGTCTTTCAGACTGTGGGAGGAAACCGGAGCACCCAGAGGAAACCCACACAGACACGGGGAGAATGTACAAACTCCACACAGACAGTGACCCAAGCCGGGAATCGAACCCGGGTCCCTGTGAGACAGTGGTGCTAACCACTAGCGGGAGTTACAGAGTTAGACAGGGATTTGGACAGGCGTTGTTGGCCTTTCCACTCATCAAAATAATGGATGCCTTACAGATTGAGGTATTTTGCGCTTGAATTTCCAATATTTGCCCTTGGCTCACAAACCCTGTCACGGGTGTGTAAATTTGTCATGCAACCCTTATTTTTAAATTTTTTGTTATTAGTTATGAGATATTGGTGTTGACCAGCATTTAGCACCCATCCCTAAATGCCCTCGAGAAGGTGGTGGTGAGCACCCCCCACTCTTGAACCCTTGCAGTCCCTGTGGTGTAGGTACAGCTACAGTGCCATTAGGGAGGGAATTCCAGGATTTTTACCCAACAATAGTGAAGGAACAGCGGATATATTCTCAAATCAGGATGGTGAGTGACTTGGAGGGGAAACTCCAGCTGGTGGGGCCCCCAGGAATCTGCTGCTCATTTTCTTGGAGAGGTTGTGGATTTGGGAAGGTGCTGTCTAAGGAACCTCTCTTTGTCAGACACTGCCTCACATCTTGTCTGTTTGATTTTATTTTACAGATAGCACACAGTGGGCTGGATGTACTGTGGTGGTGGGAATTATGACGGCTGGGTGCACTTCATGGAGCGAGAGACCTCACTTGAGCCTCCCACCAGTGTGAAAACACTCATCAATTAAATTGGAGGGATTTTAGTTAGGCTCATTAATCAGTCAATTTATCCTTATTCCCACTACAATTTTGTGGTGGCTCAGGGATTTGCATGAAGGCCATCCACAAAGTCTGTCAGGTTTGCCAGTGCCCCCTGTGTGCAGCGGGGGTGGGGAGGGGGTGGAATTCTTCATGAGCAGACACTCTATGCCCAATTGATGGACCCAGCATCGGGCAGGTGGGTGGCTTTAGAAAACCACCCCCTGTCCTTACCTCTGACGACCCCCCTTCCCCTCTCCAGTGCCTTCCCCTCCTCCCCCCATCCTGTGAACCCCCTCACTCTTTCAGTTATTCACACATGACCTGAGGTCCCTCTGTGATGCTGGGCCTTGGGTGGGTGCACTGCCATTAGCAGCCACTGCTCCTGCTGGTGGCATGAGGAGCTACCGGCCACTTATTGGTGGCTCTTAGCCGTGACCCCAATCATGGGGAAGGCCCAGTCGTGGCCAATTAGATGCCTGAGAGGCACAGGATTCTGCCAGACCTCTCAGATGTTTCCTACTGGAGCACTGGAGGAGACCCCCACAGACTTGAAAAAAATCACAGACAATATTCTTGACCATTTACGAATGAATGGTCTAGTTGGACCAATGAGCGGCACAGGCTTGGAGGGCCGAAGGGCCTGTTTCCTGCGCTGTACTGTTCTTTGTTCTTTATTTGATCATAGAAACCCTACAGTACAGAAGGAGGCCATTTGGCCCATCGAGTCTGCACCGACCACAATCCCCTATCCCTAAATATTTACCCGCTAATCCCTCTAACCTACACATCTCAGGACACTAAGGGGCAATTTTTAGCATGGCCAATCAACCTAACCCGCACAGCTTTGGACTGTGGGAGGAAACCAGAGCACCCAGAGGAAACCCACGCAGACACAAGGAGAATGTGTAAACTCCACACAGACAGTGACCCGAGTCGGGAATCAAAGCCAGGTCCCTGGAGCTGTGAAGCAGCAGTGCTAACCACTGTGCTACCGTGCTGCCTTTTTGAGAGATTTGTTCCTCCTCATCGGCTGTCTGTATCCCGCTCAATGCCAATTAATTTCTCCTAGACAGACTGCATTATGAAAGCAAATTCAGTTACATGTATCCCTTAAATCGTACAACAATAAGAAATAGGAATAAGAGTCGGCTGTTTGGCCCCTCAAGCCTGCTCCACTGTTTAATAAGATCATGGCTGATCTACACTCACTAAGTCCATTTTCCTCTCTTATCTCCATAACCCTTAATTCGCTAAATCTATCAATCTCACCCTGAAAATGTTCGGCCTCATTTCTCTTGAGAAGGCACTGGAACAAGGCAACTTCTTACAAGCTGTGTCCAGCGTACTCTCTAATTCTATCTTTTATTCTCGTTGTATGCTTCTAAAACTTCATTCTAACTCTTTTACACTCTGCACTCTCTCCTTCCCTTCTCTACGAACGGTATGCTTTGTCTGTATTGCGCGCAAGAAACAATACTTTTCACTGTATACTAATACATGTGACAGTAATAAATCAAAAATCAAAAAATCCACAGCTTCCTGGGGTAAAGAATTCCAAAGTTCGTCACTCTTTGAGAGGAGAAGTTCTTCCTCAAATCCTGAGCGTCCCCTTATTCTGTGACTGTGCCCTCCCGTGAATGGAAATAACTTCCCACAATTTATCCTGTGTAACTCCCTGAGAATCTTACATGTTTCGATCATATCAGTGTGGAGTTTGCATGTTCTTCCTGTGTCTACCTGTGGGTTTCCTCCAGGTGCTCCAGTTTCCTCCCATGCTCCAAAGATGTGCGGGTTAGGTTGATTGGTCATGCTAAATTGCCCGTTAGTGTTAGGGAGATCAGCAAATATGTGCGGTTATGGAGGTAGGGCTTGGGTGGGATTGTTGTTGGTGCAGACTTGATGGGCTGAATGGCTTCCTTCTGCACTGTTGGGATTCTATGATTCTATATCACCCCTCATTCTTCTGGATGCCAAGCAGTAACACCCAACTTGTTCAATCTTTCCTTGTACAGCAATCCCTCCATACCCGGGATCAGTCTAGTAAACCATCTCGGTGCTGTGTCCAATGATTGTAGATCTTTCTTTAAATAAGGGAACCAAAACTGAACACAGTATTCTAAATGAGGCCTCATTAGTACCTTTAACAGCAACATAACATTGGAACAGAAGGAGGACATTCTATCCCTCAAGCTTTTATTGCTATTCAATTAGATCATGGCTGAACTATATCTCAATCTGTTCACCCATCTGTAGTCCATATGCTTTGATACCTTACAGAACAAAACTATCCAACTCAGGGTTGCTTGAACCTTTTTAAGAGACCGTTGACATTTAAAGAGAAATCTGAACATCCTGCGATTGACTACGCCACAGTTTCAAGTTTCTATTTATACAAGTACAAAATTTATTTATATAAAAATAATTAAGCAAAGCAAGCACTCCCAACTTAATGCTGGCTCATAACTACTTATGTCACAAACTCGGTTCTACTTTTCATAACCCCCCCTCCAACAGTTCTCTTACCATAGGTAATATTCAAAGTTCATTCACCTTTTCTGGTGCTAACTCAAAGGTGTGCCACAGCCTCCTGGAATTTACTTTAATGCTCCTCAGTATTCCAACATTTGCCAAGGTAGAAGATTCAAAAGGTCTTTCCATTCACTTTTGGCAAACCAACCCTTCAGCTTTTCCTCAAAGGCTTCACTGCTGTAATCTCCTTATCCTGACTGCTGACAGATGTACAATGCCCTTTTCATAGCCTTTCCAGCTAACTCTGCTGACTGCTCTTTACCACAAGGCTCTAGATTTAATCATCTACCTTCAATCCAGTCACGGCTTTTAGCTTCTTTCCCCCTCTTGAATCCCGAAAATAAGCTTTAGTCCCCATCTGTGTTCTGCGCAGTAAATGATAAACTTATTACTTTAAAGTCAGGCCTGAGTAATATTCACTTCCCTAGACTCCCCCTCAACTCAGTGAATTCTAGCCTACACAAAACCAAATCCGCAACTGCTTCAGTCTGTCCCCAAGCTCAACTGCTTGCTTCAGTCAGAAAATACACAGAGATAAATCAAGGAGAGGAAACTTCAAAGCAGCACAACCCATCTCCATGACAATGTGTCATGCCTTGAGATGTTCGAAAGCAGAAACGCAAACTAATTATGTTTTACCCTTAACACAACTCTTTGATTCTGTGACCTATATGAATCATTTGTATCACTAATGGATATAATTGTCTTTTCTCCTGGCTCTTTGGTTCCTGTAAGAAATGTAAGACATGAGTCATCTGTTGTTTAAATTTACTCACTTCCAACTGTGACCTTGTAAAATAATCACAGATTAGTTTTCTACTTAACCCCATAATCCTAAAGCTGAAAGTTATATTCTAAAACACCTGATTTATGAACAGAATATTTGCGACTGTATTAAAAATTCCAACTACCCCAGTATTCACAGATATTTAATAAAGAGAGTTCCAGATTGCTATTACCCTTTGTGTGTAGAAGTTGTTCCTGATGTCATTCCTAAATGATTTGGTTCCGATTTTATGTTCTATTGTCCTTGATTCCTCCACCAGAGGAAATAGTTCCCTTGTATCCATCTTGTAAAATCCTCACAATGCCCAGAAGCATCTGGCTGGCACAGTGGCACAGTGGTTAGCACTGCTGCCTTACAGTGCTAAGGACCTGGGTTCGATTCCAGCCTTGGGTCACTGTCTGTGTGGAGTTTGCACATTCTCCCTGTGTCTGCATGGGTTTCCTCTGGGTTCTCTGGTTTCCTCCCACACTCTAAAGATATGCAGGTTATGTGGATTGGCCATGCAAAATTGTCCTTTAGTGTCTGAGGGGTATGCAGGGTAAATAAATAAGTTTATGGGGATATAGCCTGGGTGGGATTGTTGTCAGAACAAGTTCGATAGACTGAATGGCCTCTTTCTGCACTATATAAAGTTAAAGTTTATTTATTAGTATCACAAGTAAGGTTTACATTAACACTGCAATGAAGTTACTGTGAAAAATCCCCTAGTTGCCACTCTCCGGTACCTGTTCGGGTACACTGAGGGAGAATTTCGCATGGCTAATGCACCCAGCCTTTTGGACTATCGGAGGAAACCTGAGCACCCGGAGGAAACCCACCCAGATATGGGGAGACTGTGCAGACTCCACACAGACAGGGACCCAAGCCGGGAATCGAACTGTGAGGCAGCAATGCTAACCACTGTGCCATCATAGAGATTCTAGCTGCCAGCCAATCAATGTGTTTTACAGTATCTGCTATTCTACGGTCAAATGAAGCAGCTGGTTTGTGCAAACAGCCTACGCTCCGAGAATTAATGACCATTTGTTACGCCGATCAAGGGAAGCAAGTTGGCCAGGATACCAGGGAATATCTCTGCTCCTCTTCATCTCTGGCAACCAATTCAACCAGGGGGTGGCATCTCGCTTTGACATCTCATCGAAACAATGGCACTTCTGACCATGCGGCACTAACTCAGACCTGCTCTGTAGGCTGTGATCAACTTGTGGAACCAAGACCCACAGCTTCTGGCTTAAGAGAGTTCCCACCCAAAGCAATGAATAAGTTACCAAAATTCACCCCAAACAGCATTGAGATATTCAGGCTTGTCAAAAACTCACACAAGTCATTCCTGGAGCTGGGCCTTCTTTTTTTAGCTAAATGATTTGAAATCAAATCTCTCACAAGCAATTTCCAGCTCTGTGTTAAAATGACCCGTCAGAAATATGCAGCCTTTTCCGACAGCTTTCCGGTGATAACCGGTTGAGACAAATTGCTCCAATTCAGGATTGTTATAATGTGTTCAATTTAGACAATGTGCTGAATGTCATTGTTAGACTGCAACATCATTCATTTCACAATGTTAAAAGCTATGATGAATTCAGTAGACATTTATGCTGTAAGTGCTTAAAATTATAGCAAACGGCCTCAAAACCAAATAGGCTCTAACACCCCAATTTTAAATAAGAAGGCATTCTCCTCAGTTTGACCTCAGTTCCCAGCTGGGAGCCACTCAGCCACCACAGTATTCAGAAAAATACTGGGCGGGTATGTAAAACCATTTAATATCGGATTGCCCTGAATCAGAAGGTAAATGTCAGGATATTATTTTGAATTATACAACTCCCCCCTTTCCTGAGACTATAATTTCCTGCCCAAGTTCAATGGGAACAGCAATCGTTATGGGGTGGGTGAAGGGGTGCAGTGATCAGCTGGGGGGTGGGTGAAGAACATAGAACATTACAACGCAGTACAGGCCCTTCGATGTTGTGCCGACCAGTGGAACCAATCTAATGACCCTCTAACCTAAACTATTCCAATGTTATCCATAAATCAGCTGGGGGTGGGTGAAGGGGTGAGTGATCAGCTGGGGGTGGGTGAAGGGGCGCAGTGATGGGCTAGGGGTGGGTGAAGGGGTGCAGTGATCAGCTGCGGGTGGGTGAAGAGGTGCAGTGATGGGCTGGGGGTGGGTGAAGGGGTGCAGTGATGAGCTGCGGGTGGGTGAAGGGGTGCAGTGATGAGCTGGGGGTGGGTGAAGGGGTGCAGTGATGGGCTGGGGGTGGGTGAAGGGGTGCAGTGATGAGCTGGGGGTGGGTGAAGGGGTGCAGTGATGAGCTGGGGGTGGGTGAAGGGGTGCAGTGATGAGCTGGGGGTGGGTGAAGGGGTGCAGTGATGGGCTAGGGGTAGGTGAAGGGGTGCAGTGATGAGCTGGGGGTGGGTGAAGGGGTGCAGTGATGGGCTAGGGGTGGGTGAAGGGGTGCAGTGATGAGCTGGGGGTGGGTGACCGGGTGCAGTGATGAGCTGGGGGTGGGTGAAGGGGTGCAGTGATGAGCTGGGGGTGGGTGAAGGGGTGCAGTGATGAGCTGGGGGTGGGTGAAGGGGTGCAGTGATGGGCTGGGGGTGGGTTAAGGGGTGCAGTGATGAGCTGGGGGTGGGTGACCGGGTGCAGTGATGAGCTGGGGGTGGGTGACCGGGTGCAGTGATGAGCTGGGGGTGGGTGAAGGGGTGCAGTGATGAGCTGGGGGTGGGTGAAGGGGTGCAGTGATGAGCTGGGGGTGGGTGAAGGGGTGCAGTGATGAGCTGGGGGTGGGTGAAGGGGTGCAGTGATGAGCTGGGGGTGGGTGAAGGGGTGCAGTGATGAGCTGAGGGTGGGTGAAGGGGTGCAGTGATGAGCTGGGGGTGGGTGAAGGGGTGCAGTGATGAGCTGGGGGTGGGTGAAGGGGTGCAGTGATGAGCTGGGGGTGGGTGAAGGGGTGCAGTGATGAGCTGGGGGTGGGTGAAGGGGTGCAGTGATGGGCTGGGGGTGGGTGAAGGGGCGCAGTGATGGGCTGGGGGATGGGTGAACAGGGATGGCAATCGAGAGGGACGCAATCAGGAGCCCCAGATTGGGGGCGCCGTTTAGGGCAGCACGATGTTGGGGGGGGGGGGGGGGGGGAGGTGGTGTGGCTCCACACTTTGGGTGTGGGGAGGAGTGACAATCTTCCAATGCACTATGTACTCTTGTACATAGTGGAGCGGGAGATCAGGGTGTGTGTGCAGTGTGCATGAGTGAGTGAGTGACAGTATGTGTGTGAGTGTGTAAGCAAATAAGTGTGAGTGAGACTGAGTGTGAGTGAGTGTGTGTGTTTGTGAGTGTGTGTGAGTGAGAGTGTGTGAGTGAGTATGTGAGTGAGAGTGTGTGTGAGTGTGTGACTGAGTGTGTGTGAGTGAAAGTGTGAGTATCTGAGTGAGTGAGTGAGAGTGAATGATTGTGTGTGATGAGTGAGTGAGTGAGTGTGTGAATGAGTGAGAACAAGTGTGTATGTGAGTGAGTACGAGTGTGTGTGTGTGAGTGAGTGAGTGTGTGAATGAATGAGAACGAGTGTGTGTGTGTGAGTGAGTATGAGTGTGTGTGTGTGAGCGAGTAAGTGTGTGAGCGAGTAAGTGTGTGAGTAAGTGAGTGAGTGAAGGAGTGAGTGAATGAGAGTGATTTTGATTGGATTTGATTTATTATTGTCACATGTATTAGTATACAATGAAAAGTATTGTTTCTTGCACACTATACAGACAAAGCATACCGTTCAGAGAGAAGGAAAGGAGAGACTGCAGAATGTAGTGTTACAGTCACAGCTAGTGTGTAGAAAAAGATCAAGTTAATGTGAGGTAGGTCCATTCAAAGGTCTGATGGCAGTAGGGAAGAAGATTTTCTTGAGTCAGTTGGTATGTAATCTCAGACTTCTGTATCCTTTTTTCTGATGGAAGAAGGTGGAAGAGAGAATATCTGGGGTGCACGGGATCTTTATTTATACTCAATTAAGAGAGAGTGAATGAGTGAGTGAATGTGTGTGATTGAGCGATAGTGCGTGTGAGTCAGTGAGTGACAGTGTGTATGAGTGAGTGAGCAAGTGAGTGAGAGTGTGTGAGTGACTGAAAGTGGGTGAGTGTGAATGAGTGAGAGTGAGCGACAATGTGATTGACTGAGTGACAGTGTGAGTGAATGTATGAGAGACAGTGAGTGAGAGTGTGTGTGAGTGACATTGTGATTGAGTGACAGACAGTGTGAGTGTGTGTGTGTGTGCATGTGAGTGAATGTGTGTGTGAGTGACAGTGCATGAGTGAGAGACAGACAGTAAGTGAGTGAGAGTGAATGCGAGATAGACAATGTGAGTGAGTGAGAGCGAACATGTGTGTATATGTGTGTGTTTGTGTGCATGTGTGAGTGTGTGTGAGTGAGTGGGTAATTGAGTGAGAAGAGTGTGAGTGAGCGAGTGAGTGAGTGGGCGGGTGTGAGTGGGTGAGTGAGCGGGTGAGTGAGTGGGTGGGTGAGTGGATGGGTGAGTGGATGGGTGGGTGAGTGGGTGAGTGAGTGAGTGGGTGAGTTGTGAGTGAGTGAGAGTGAATGTGTGTTAGTGATGAGAGACTGAACGTGAGTGAGTGAGAGACTGGGTGAGTGAGTGAATGGGTGAGTGGGTGAGTGAGTGCAATTGTGTGTTAGTGAGTGAGCGAGTGAGTGCGAGTGAGTGAGTGAGTGAGTGAGAGACTGGGTGAGTGAGTGAATGGGTGAGTGGGTGAGTGAGTGCAATTGTGTGTTCGTGAGTGAGCGAGTGAGTGCGAGTGAGTGAGTGAGTGAGAGACTGGGTGAGTGAGTGAATGGGTGAGTGAGTGAGAGAGTGAGACCGAATGTGTGTTAGTGAGTGAGTGCAAGTGAGTGAGTGAGTGAGTGCAAATGAGTGAGTGAGTGAGGTGATAGTGAGGACTTGTTTGTCTTTTCTCCGGATGTTATGTTGCAGTTGGTGGTAAATTTCACAATTTACACCTAAAGCTTCATTCACATTGCACTCAATCTCCTAGTTTTAAACATTGCAAAATAGTGACAAAATGTTACCTTCACAAACCTACAAAAGAATCGAATTAAATAAGATGGTTGGATTATTAGTTTATTGAAAGCAATGATTGTTTGGTTGAGTTACAATACACTGGGGTGAGCATCTGTCTGAGGCAGACACACTGTACTCCCTCGTCCTCTCCTTTCATGTAGAACCTATCATCTGAGATTATGACAAATTTGGTGGGAGGACAATTTGACTCTTTTCACAAAGAGAAAATGACTCAACAATTCAGCTCCATTTACTCTGTTGCTTTGCATTTATAAATAGAGACAACCTGCTCCTATCCTTTCAAAGCCACTGTTTCTTCCTGAAGCATAACAACATGCTATCATAACCCAAATTACATCTCGCTATCACCGTAAAAACAGCATTCAGCAAGCTGATAGTCCTCCTGTTACAACTCCTCATTAATTCAGCTCTTTCCGTGTAAACGCCGCAGTGTTCCCAAATGATTTTCTTTTCCAATAACTTAAAAGCGCTTGCAAAAATAACACTCGCTTGGAGAGAGAAAAAAATATCAGCTCGAGTTGCTGTCAAATTTCATGGGAATATATGAGTTAGCTCCATGCTCCCTGTATCCTGAGTGTCAAAATCATGTCCCATCACAACTTTTCTGGGTGGAAGTTTCCCAGCCTGCCCACCATGGGAATTGTAGCAGACTTGCCAGGACAAAGGATTTTCACAGTAACTTCATTGCAGAGTTAATGTAAAGCCTACTCGTGACACCAATAAATAAACTTTAAACTTTAACCATGCAAAGGTCCGTTGACCTCGGGCAGGGTTTTCTGATCTTGGGGTGAGCACTGACAGAAAATCCCACCCATTATCTTTATTTCATTCTACACAAGATCGAACAGTTCAAATTGTTTCCTTTCTGGAGCAAGAGAGATTGACAGGTATTGTATTGATAGTTAACCTTAAGGGAGATGACAATCTAGTGGTATTATCACTAGATTGTTAAGCCAATACCTCAGCTAATGTTCTAGGAATCCGGATTCGAATCCCACCTTGGCAGATGGTAGAATTTGAATTCAATAAAAAATTCTGAAATTAAGAATCTGCCAATGACCATTGTCGATTGTCGGAAAAACCCGTCTGGTTCACTAAAATCCTTTAGGGAAGGAAATCTGCCATCCTTACTTGGTCTGGCCTACATGTGACTCCAGAGACACAGCAATGTGGTTGACTTTCAACTGCCCTCAGGCAACTAGGGATAGGCAATAAATGATGGCCAGCCAGCGACACCCATGTCCCAGGTATGAATAAAAGGTGAGTTAATGACTTATCCAATCCAGTCAATGACCACTCTATCAGTCTACATTGAATGGTCAGCAAGTTGATGCAAGGTGTCATCAACAGTGCTCTCACGTGGTGCTAACTCAGCAATAAGCTATTCACTGACCTGTGTTTGGGGACAGCACTTGGCTTCAGACCTCAATACAGACTTTGTCCAAAGGGGAACAAAATTACTGAAATCCAGAGCTGAAGCGAGAGACTTCCCTCACCTTCAAGACAGGATTTGACTGCATGCATCATTAGCAGCGCTGGCCTAGTGGTATTATCGCTAGACTATTAATCCAGAAACTCAGCTAATGTTCTGGGGAACAGGGTTCAAATCCTGCCACTGCAGATGATGGAATTTGAATGCAATATAGAAAAATCTGGAATTAAGAATCTACTGATGGCCACAAAACCAAAGTTGATTGTCGTAAAACCCCATCTGATTCACTGAAGATTTTAGGGAAGGAAATCTGCTGCTCTTATGCAGCCTGACCTATATGTGCCTCTAGGGCTGCATCAAATCTCTGTTCACTGCAGCGGGACTGGAGGATCGCAGCCACAGACAAGATTGGAGAACTTTAGCCTCAGTGTCAACTCCTGCTGGAATAACAGTGAGAATCCACCAGTGGATCAGCATAATCCACACTGCAATTCATTCACACTTGTGGCTGAGATTCTCCAACCTCGTCCGTAGCCGGGGTTCTCCAGTCTCGCTGCCATGAACGAAGATTTGGCTGAGTGCTAAATTCTCCATTCTCACTGGTAGTGGTGGCGGGGTGTGAATGGCTAGAGAAATCTGGCTTCAGTCATTTTTTTGGAGCTTGGGGAGATTCCCATGCAATTCTCCCACACTTGGACGATTTTCTGGAGGTTAGTGGAGACCAGTAGTGATTTGTGTTGGATCCCTGTTGCACCGGAGGAGATGGTGAATTGCGAGAGCCAGAAAAATTGGGATTTAAACCTGCATATTTAAATACAGATTGAAATACGCTAGCCTGGTTCACAACCTCGCTGAGCGTGAAACAGGTGATGTCAGTGAGGGGAGAATCCCAAAAAGGAGCTTTTCCCCAGCACAAGTCGTGTTTGGCCCCTCTCGCGATACTCTCTGGCCTTGAATCGATTTGCGTCTGGGCCTGCAGGACCAAAGAATTATCCCCCTGGTCTTCCCAATGCACCCAGCCTGTTACTGACTGTGTTCAGGGCAACCCACACAGCAGAGGGGGTATTAAATAGGTCATGACCCCTTACTTGAATATGTAAAACGTCCTGATCAGAGAAGTCCGATAGTGTAGGAGACCATTTGGCTCATCGAGCTTGCGCCGACAACAAGCCCACCCAGTCCCCATCCCGGCAACTCTAAGCATTTATCCTGCTAGTCCCTCCGATACCAAGGGTCAATTTTAGCATGGCCTATCAACCTAATCCGCACATCTTTGGAGTGTGGGAGGAAATTGGAGCACCCAAAGGAACATAAAAACATAAGAACATAAGAAATAGGAACAGGTGTAGGCCATCTAGCCCCTCGAGCCTGCCCCGCCATTCAATAAGATCATGGCTGATCTGATGTGGATCAGTTCCACTTTCCCGCTTTCTCCCCATAACCCTTAATTCCCCTGTCTATCAGAAACCTATCTACCCGTGACTTAAACATATTCAGCGAGGTAGCCTCCACCACTTCAACGGGCAGAGAATTCCAGAGATTCACCACCCTTTGAGTGAAGAAGTTCCTCCTCGACTCCGTTCTAAACTGCCCTCCCCTTATTTTGAGGCAGTGCCCTCTAGTTCTGCTATCCTTTCTAAGCAGGAAGAATCTCTCCACCTCTACCCTATCTAGCCCCCTTCATTATCTTGTGAGGAAACACGCACAGACATGGGGAGAACGTGCAGACCCCACACAGGCAGTGACCCAAGGCTGGAATTGAACCTGTGTCCCTGGCACTGTACCACTGTGCCAGCCTTTTACCTATTTTAGCGTTGAGCCCCAGGCAACTAGGGCCGGAATTCTTGCCCGCAGCTGGGATTGTCCAGACCCGCTGCAGTGAACGGAAATTTGGTTGGGTGCCAATTTCTCCATCCTTGCTCGCGGGGATGGCGGGGTGGGTGAATGGCTGGAAAATTCTGGCCCTACTTTTTTGTTTGTGCCAATATGATACACCACTGGCTCATAATGATTGTGCATTCCCTGCCCATGTAGCCGCCTGTTTAGCACCTGAAATACAAGCATTGTGCAGTCATGTTTCTCATCAATAACTTTCTGACTGAGAGACAAGCAGACCAGTCTCCAAGCTCAGTGCGCGAGATGCATACAAGTGACAAATGAGTCCCAGGCAACTATCGGCCCACTAACTTGACATCAATAATGGAATCTGTTCACAGGGAAAGTCTGGAGATGTAAGTGTAGAGCAATAATTTAATAGGAATCAGACAGCATGGAATGAACTGGGGAAGATTCAGCCTGACAAACCTCATTGATTCTTCAAAGGCATGACAGATAAATTAGATCATAGAACTCTTTGTGCTATAGTCTGTTTGGATAAAGTCTTCGAGCAGAATTAAAAGCCACAGGGCAGAACATGGAGCTGGATAAAAAGTTGGTTAAACAAAGGTGGGAAATAGATTGCCCCTGTGACAGGTGTAATGTCAGAGTGAGTGAAGGAATTGAGTAGAGCCCCAGAGGGGCTGGAGCCGCCAGCTCCATTGCTTGTATTATATATGTTAACCCTTCGGATCCTGAAAGCAAATGTGAGCCTGTTAAATTTGCTCAAAGCAGTAAAAGAGGGACAGGAGTAAAAACAGAAAGACGGCAAAATATTTTCAGCAGGTTTTTAGTGTGTGTGTAAGAGCTTGTGTGTGTGTGAGTGAGTGTATTTGTGTGTGTGTGTGTGTGTGTGTGTGTGTGTACGTGTCTGTCTTGAGTGTTTATCTGTGTGTGTGTGTGTGTGTGTGTGCGCGCGCGCGCGCGCGTGTGTGCGTATGTCTGTCTATGTGAATGTGTGTGTTTGTCTGTGAGTGTGTGAATGCACTGAATATGTGTGTGTTTGTGCGAGAATGTGTGTGTGTGTGCGTGTGAATCTGTGTGTACGTGAATGTGTGTGTATTTGTCTGTGTGTGAGAATAAGTCTGTGTGTGAATGTGTGGTGTGTGCATTTGTCTGTGTGTGGGAATGAGTGTGTGGGAATGAGTGTGTGGGAATGAGTGTGTGGGAATGAGTGTGTGAGTGTGTGTGTGTGTGTGTGTGAGTAAGTGCGTGTGTCTGTGAGAGTGTGTGTGTGTGTATGAGTCTGTGTGTGTCTGAGTAAGTGCGTGTGTCTGAGTGTATATGTGTGTGTGTGTCTGTGTGTGTGAATGTGCGAATATGTGTGTGTGAGTAAGTGCGTGCGTCTGTGATGTATGTGTGTGTGTGTGTGAGTGTGAATGTGTGTGTGTGTGTGCATGTGTCTGTGTGTGTCTGAGTAAGTGTGTGTGTCTGTGAGTGTATATGTGTGTGTGTGTCTGTGCGAATGTGTGTGTGTGTGTGTGTGTGAGTAAGTGCGTGCGTCTGTGATGTATGTGTGTGTGAGTGTGTGAGTGTCAATGTGTGTGTGTGAATGTGAGTGTGCGTCTTACACTGGGGTCTCCCTCAGGTTGTCTACGTTTTTAACTGTTATGCGCTTCTTCTGTGTGTTTTTCATTGGGAGGCAGAAGTGAGGCAAGTTGGGAGCCGAAACCAGGGGCAATGATCTCAAACTGAGGGTCAGCCACGTAGGATCGAGCTGGGGAAAGGTGTCTTCACTCAGTGGGTTGTGGATCGTTGTAATTTTCTTGTGCAGAGAGCTGAGAATGCTCAATCACTGAGGATATCCTAGACAGATATCAGTGCATTTTTAGATCTGAAGGGAATCAGGAAATGAGATAGGAAGGCGAAGGGGAGATAAAGGTTTCGTCAAATCTTTTTAAATGGTCGAACAGCCTTGTGGGGCTGAATGGCCTACTCTCCCTCCTCTGTTTCAATCAAGTGTGTCCCCAGCAGAACATTCCAGTGAGTTCACAGTGCAATGTGCCAAAGCTTAGGAATTCTTGGATTTGATTTAATATCGTCACGGTGAAAAGTGAAACTCCGACCATTCCAGAAAACTTACAACTCAGAAAGAGGCCATTCAACCCATTATGTCTGTGATAGCTGCTGAACAGGTACACAGCCTCAGCCTACATTCCTAACTACTGGCCTTCTGGTTGCCTTGTAATTGGCCACCCATCGTCAAATGACCACCTCAGAGTCCCGATAAAATCCTGACCCTGGGGTTCGCCCTTGAAGAACAAAAGTGCAGTCAACACTTGATTAGTCTTTGATTTGACTTGATTTGATTTGACTTATTATTGTCACACCTATTGGTATACAGTGAAAAATTCTTTCTTGTGCGCTATACAGACACAGTATACTAATCATACAGAAGGAAAGGAGAGGGTGCAGAATGTAATGTTACAGTCATAGCTAGGGGTGTAGAGGAAGATCAGCTTAATCTAAGGTAGGTCCATTCAAAAGCCTGGTGGCAACAGGGAAGAAGCTCTTCTTGAATGGGTTGGTACTGACGTTTCTCCCACTTTAACAACAACTCTACCTGATCACATGACCCCCCCCCCCCATCGTGCTGAAGATGTCACCTTGAAGAAAAAAATGGAAGAAAATTTCTGACAACATGGAATGAAGAATGGCGGACAGGAAGGTAACACTAATCCTAGCTCAAAGGTTCTCGGGTTATTAAGTCACCCCTCTGGTAGAATTGTTGCTGGGGGAAGTTCAGTCAACATTCAAATGACTTTCCTTTCCTGTTGTTCCAATTCAACAACACCCCAAGCTGCGACGTTGCCGTTGGTTACAGGCCCGACTGACGCATTTCCCTTTGCTCAGCTGGATTGGAAACGACAGCTGGAATCCTCCAGTCTCATAAGCCCCGCTACTGCTGCCAGCGGGAATGGAGAACGTGGCGCCCAAACAAATCTTCATTCACAGCAGCAGGACCAGAGAATCGCAGCCTCGGGCGAGAATGGAGAATCCCAGCCTCGGGCGAGAATGGAGAATCCCAGCCATGGGAGAGAACGGAGAATCCCAGCCATGGGAGAGAACGGAGAATCCCAGCCATGGGAGAGAACGGAGAATCCCAGCCATGGACAAGAATGGAGAGTTGCAGCCACAGGCAATGTCAAAGAATCCCAGCCGCGGGTGACGTCAGAGAATTCCTGCCTGTATTAAAACCACTGGAACGTGAAAACTCAGCTGTGAAGAGTCATATTGGATTCGAAAGGTTAACTCTGTTCTCTCTCGACAGGTGCTGCCCAACCAGTACTTTCCAGCACTGCCTGATTTTATGTCAGATTCCCAGCATCTGGTGTATCTTGTTTTTATTAAAAGGACTCTATGCGCTGGTGACTGGAACTCACCTGAGGCCAGTTCCATCATTGTGTCCTTGTTGTGGTGCTTCAGAATTCCTGCCAACTGCACAGATTAGCAGCCTGCAGTCAAACTCATTGGTATTCAATTTGGACACATTCAGAATATAACTGGGAGAAATAGGTCTCTTTGGAAATATGTATAATTGAGGGGATAAACCAGCAAGACCAAGAAGGAAACTCTACACCTTTAACAATCTAGTAAGAAGACAACTACTTAGCTGTGGATTAATTTGAAGTGCCCAAATTTATGTTGGGCCTAGTTGCTCAGACCATTGACTACTAGGCCACACTTAAAAAATAGGAGCATGAGTATATCATTGAGTCTGCTCCGCCATTCATTGCGGCCAATCCTCTATCTCAATGCCACACTCCTGCGCTCTCCCTATACCTCTTGCTGCCAATTAGAGTCTAAACATCTGTTGATTTCCTTTTAAATATTAGAGACACGGGCTCCACAGCCAGGACAGTGCACAAGTCACCACCCTCGAAATAAAGACATTTCTCTTCATCCCAGCCCTAAAGACCTATCACATACCCTGAGACTGTGACCTCCTTTATCTCGATCCTCCAGCCAGAGAAAGCATCATCCTTGCATCTGTCCAGCTCTGTCAGAATTTTACATATTCCAATTAGGCCCCTTCTCATTCTTCTAATTCCAGTGAATACAGGCCCAACCTCTGCTCATTTGAGAATCCTGCCATCCCAGGAATTAGTGTGATGAATCTTCATTGCACTCTCTCTACGGCAAATATATCCTTTCTTAGATAATGAAAAAAAAATTGCACACAACATTCCAGGTGTGGTCTCACCAAAGCTCTGAATAGCTGCAGTGTGACATCCTTGTTCCTGTACTTAAGTCCTCTTGTCAACAAATCATTTGTCTTTCGAACTGCCTGCTGTACCTGCATGCTTATTTTCAGTGATTGGTGGACTAGGACACCCAAGTCCCTTTGTATGTCAACATTTCTCAATCTATCACTATTTGAATTATCTGCTGTTCTGTTTTTCCTTCTAAAGTGGATAACTTCACATTAGTCCACATTATACTGCACTTGCCATGTATTTTCCCACTCACTCAACTTGTCTAAATGATCTTGAAATCTCTTAACATCCTCCTCACCACTCACTTTCCCACTAAGTTTTGTGTTATAAGACTTGGAAATGTTACATTTGGTTCCCTGATCCAAATGATTGATTTATATTGTGAATAGCTAGGACCCAAACATTGATCCCTGTCGGACTCACTAATCACTCCCTGCCACTTTGCAAAAGACACATTTATTCCTATTCTCCGTCTCCTGTTTGATACTCAATTCCCAATCCATGCCAATATATTACTCCTAATCTCATTAATTTTGAGCACTAAGCTCTTATGTGGGACTTTATCAAAAGCTTTCTGAAAATCCAAGTAGACCACATTCACTGGTTCACCCTTATCTATTCTACTAGTTATGTTTTCTAAAGATTCCAGTAGGTTTGTCAAACATGATTTCCCTTTCATAAATCCATGCTCTCTTTATCTAATTGCATTCATATTTTCTATGTGCTCTGTATTCACATTCTTTATAATAAGATATTTTCCCTACTACTGATGTTAGGCTATCCAGTTTGTAATTCCCTGTTTTTACCTTCCCTCCTTTTTTTAAATAGTGGATTACATTTGCCACCCTCGATCTGCCAGGTCTGTTCCAAAATCTACAGAATTATGGATGATGACAATCAACATACCCACTGTCTCACGGCCACCTCCTTTAGTATCCTGGGATTTAGGTTAACAGGCCCTGGAGATTTATCAGCTTTCAGTCCCATTAATTTGTCCAGCATTAGTATTTTAACAATACCAACTTCCTTCAGTTCCTCCTTCTCACTAGACGCTTAGTTCCCTACCCCTTCTGCAAAGTTATTTGTGCCTTTCTCCATGAAGACAACTAAAGTAGTTGTCTAATTGTCCTGCCGTTTCCTTGTCCATCATTAGAAATTCTCTGCTTTGATCTATTTACATTTGCCTCCATTAATCTTTTTCTTTTCCCGTACTTAATAGAAGCTTTTACTGTCCACTTGTAAGTTACTTGTGACTTTACCCTCATATTCCGTGTTTCCCCTCTTAATCAATCTCCTCCTTTGCTGAATTCTGAACTGCGCCTCATCCTCATGCTTGCTACATTTTTCAGCAATTTTTTCATCCATCCCTGGAGCCTATAGTTGGTAAACCAGGCCCCAGTGAGTTCTAGACCACGCACCGGATAGTCTTTCCCCTCCTGAAACTAAGGTACTGACTTGGATTTTGTTTTTCCTTTCTTGCGTTGCAGATGTCCCAGGCTCGGCCAGCATTTGATGCCCCTCCCTTATTGCCCTTGGAGTGAAAGCAGTTAAGAGTCAACCACATTTCATAGAATCTTACAGCGCAGAAAGAGGTCATTCAGCCCATCGAGTCTGCACCAACCATAATCCCACCCAGGTTATCCACAATCCCACTCCACAATCTGTGTGGAGTTTGCACATTCTCCCTGTGTCTGCGTGGGTTTCCTCCGGGTGCTCCGGTTTCCTCCCACAGTCCAAAGATGTGCGGGTTAGGTTGATTGGCCGTACTAATAAAATTGCCCCTTAGTGTCCTGAGATGCGAGGATTAGTGGGTAAAATGTGTAGGGATATGGGGGTAGGGCCTGGGTGAGATTGTGGTTGGTGCAGACTCAATGGGCCGAATGGCCTCTTTCTGTACTGTAGGGATTCAAAGATTCTAGTTTGGAGAACACCGGCGAAATAAAAGGAGCGTCTGTCTCCCGGGAAAGTTCCCATCTCACGGAATTCACACCTTCACTGTGAGCTGAAGGCCTGAATCTTAAACGAGTTCATCTTTTAATAAAGTTCCAACCTCTGTCAGAAGAACGATTTCGTTTCAATTAAAAAGCAATTTGAAACATGTTTAATATGGCAGAATAGTCAATGCTTCATCAAGCACAGAAATGTGGTTCAGCTCCTTTTACAGATTACAGCTCTGTTCCATCCTATAGCCAACTTAACCATATCCCACTCCAGAGACTGCCTCAGCCTCTTAATGGCTTTATAACTGCAGCAAGGCTGCTATTCAAGATGCCTTTCAACCAGATGATTCACCATTTAGGACCCGCACTTTGTGCTAACTGCAGCATGTTTCATAAGCCCCAGGACATTTGGCAGCCCCTCAATGCAGCCCCTGCTTAATATGAGAAGCATTTCAAAGTTTAAAGTTTAGGTGGCGCGGTGGCACAGTGGTTAGCACTGCTGCCTCACAGCTCCAGGAGCCCGGGTTCGATTCCCGGCTCGGGTCACTGTCTGTGCGGAGTCTGCACATTCTCCCCATGTCTGCGTGGGTTTCCTCCGGGCGCTCCGATTTCCTCCCACAATTCAAAGACGTGCTGGTTAAGTTGATTGGATCAATTGTGCCTTGGCGTCCCAAGATGCGTAGGTTAGGAGGGTTATCGGGGCAAATGCATGGGGTTACGGTAATGGGGGTGGGACTGTTGTCGGTGCAGGCTTGATGGGCTGAATGGCCTCCTTCTGCACTGTAAGGATTCTATGATTCTATGAAGTAAGCTTACATTAACACTGCAATTAAGTTACTGTGAAAATCCCCTCGTTGCCTGATTGGCTACAGTGGGGAGAATTTAGCATGGCCAATGCACTTAACCAGCACGTCTTTCTGACTGTGGGAGAAAACCAGAGCACCCAGAGGAAACCCACACAGACACGGGAAGGATGTGCAGACTCCACAGAGACACTCACCTGGACATCTTGGGACACTAAGAGGTAACTTACCATGGCCAATCCACCTAACCTACACGAAGGGGTGGGATAATTTAGTACGGTCATTCCCCCTGACCTGGACATCTTTCGGACTGTGGGAGGAAACCGGAGCACCCGGAGGAAACCCACGCAGATACGCGGGAGAACTTGCAGACTCCGCACAGACAGTGACCCATGCTGGGAATTGAACCCGGTTCCCTGGCACTATGAGGCAGCGATGCTAACTATTGTGTCTCCATGCCGCCCAAGGAGATGTGGTTCTGTAAAATTCCTGGAATTCCCCTTTTGTGCTTGATGTTCCTGAGGTTGGGAAATATACGCAGAGGCCAATGAGCCATTGGAGGAAACATCAGGAAGTGCTTGCTCTATACAAAATGACAGAGAAATAAGGACTTGCATTTATATAGTGCCTTTTATCCCAAAGTCTTTTACAGCCAATGAGGTTTAGGTACTAGAACAAAGAAGAACAGAGAAAAGTTCAACACAGGAAACAGGCCCTTCGGCCCTCCAAGCGTGTGCCGCTCATTGGTCCAACTAGACCATTCGTTTGTATCCCTCCATTCCCAGTCTGCTCATGTGACTGTCCAGTTAAGTCTTAAATGATGCCAGCGTGTCTGCCTCCACCACCCTACTTGGCAGTGCATTCCAGGCCCCCACCACCCTCTGTGTAGAAAACATCCCTCTGATATCTGAGTTATACCTTGCCCCTCTCACCTTGAGCCTGTGACCCCTCGTGATCGTCACCTCCGACCTGGGAAAAAGCTTCCCATTGTTCACCCTATCTATACCCTTCATAATTCTGTACACCTCTATTAGGTCTCCCCTCATTCTCTGTCTTTCCAGGGAGAACAACCCCAGTTTACCCAATCTCTCCTCATAGCTAAGACCCTCCATACCAGGCAACATCCTGGTAAACCTCCTCTGCACTCTCTCTCCAAAGCCTCCACGTCCTTCTGGTAGTGCGGCGACCAGAACTGGATGCAGTACTCCAAATGTGGCCAAACCAATGTTCTGTACAGCTGCAACATCAGACTCCAGTTTTTATACTCTATACCCTGTCCTATAAAGGCAAGCATGCCATGTGCCTTCTTCGCCACCTTCTCCACCTGTGCTGCCACCTTCAAGGATTTGTAGACTTGCATGCCTAGGTCCCTCTGTGTTTCTGTACTCTTGATGGTTCTGCCATTTATTGTGTAGTTCCCCCTACAATAGTTCTTCCAAAATGCATCACTTTGCATTTATCTGGATTAAATTCCATCCGCCATTTCTGTGTGATGGCTGCCAATTTGCAGAAATCTTGAATTCCCTACTGCAACAGAGGTCACAATTGGAGTTTTCAAGCTGAATGGAGTTTTGTTCGGTGAGACTGGAAAAGAATAGGAAACGTAAAATGGATTTTTTTGGAAGTGGGAAGTGAAGATCATACCAGAAAATATGCAACAAATAAAAAAAAACACTGACTAATCACAGTGGAATATGTACTAAAATGCACCAACAATTCTGAGAATTGTTACAGGGTATCAGTTTGATTACGCTGTCTGCTGTAGAGTTTTAACACTGATCAAAGTGGTGTCACTAAAGATTTGCAACCAGTGATTCTGCTGTACTTAGTTACTCAGTGGGAATGCAATATTATATCTCACCCTCTGAAATTTCTTGAATAACTTTTTTGTTTCGGTCTTCACGGAGGAGGACGTGAATAATTTGCCGGGTGTTAGCGATGGAAAGATGGTAGGAGTGGAGGGCCTGAATGACATTAAGAGGCGGTGCTCGACAGACTGGAGGGACTGATTGTGGACAAGTCTCCAGGACCGGATGGAACGCATCCAAGGGTTCTGAAAGAAATGGCGGAGGTGATAGTGGATGCCTTGGTGATTATTTTCCAAACGTCGCTGGATTCCAGGGAAGTGCCGGAAGATTGGAAAACGGCTAATGTTACGCCGTTGTTTAAGAAGGGTGCCAGGCAAAAGGCAGGGAATTATAGGCCGGTTAGTTTAACGTCTGTTGTAGGTAAAATGTTAGAATCCGTGATCAAGGAGAAAATAGCGAGGCATCTTGAAGAGAATTGTTTGATAGAGCAGACGCAGCACGGTTTCGTTAAGAGGAAGTCGTGTCTGACGAATTTATTGGAGTTCTATGAGGATGTGTCTAGGGCGGTGGATAGAGAGCCGGTGGATGTGGTGTTTCTTGATTTTCAGAAGGCGTTTGACAAGGTGCCTCACAAGAGGTTATTACAGAAGGTCAGGGGGGCATGGAGTTGGGGGTAGGGTGGATAGAGGATTGGCCGTCAAATAGGAGGCAGAGAGTGGGGGTCAATGGGTGCTATTCGGATTGGCGGTTGGTGACTAGTGGAGTGCCCCAGGGGTCAGTGCTGGGGCCTCAGCTATTTACCATTTATATAGATGATCTGGAGGAGGGAACCGAGTGTATGGTGTCGAAATTTGCTGATGACACCAAGATTGGTGGAACGGCAAATTGTGCGGAGGGTGTGGAGAGTCTGCAGAAGGATCTAGATAGGCTGGGCGAATGGGCCAGGAACTGGCAAATGGAATTTAATGTTGGCAAATGCGAGGTTGTCGACTTTGGTAGGAATAATGGTAGGAAGGACTATTACTTACGTGGCGAAAAACTGCAGCATGCGACGGTGCAGAGGGACCTCGGGGTCCTTGTGCATGAGTCGCAAAAACCCAGCCTGCAGGTGCAGCAGGTGGTCAGGAAGGCGAATGGGATGCTGGCCTTCATAGCGAGGGGGATTGAATATAAAAGTAGGGAGGTCTTGCTGCAGCTGTATAGGGCACTGGTGAGGCCGCAGCTGGAGTACTGTGTGCAGTTTTGGGCGCCGCACTTACGCAAGGATATTTTGGCCTTGGAGGGAGTGCAGAGGAGGTTTACTAGGCTGATACCAGAGTTGAGGGGGTTGAACTATGAGGAGAGGCTGAATAAACTAGGCTTGTACTCATTAGAGTTTATAAGAATGAGGGGAGATCTCATTGAGACATATAAGGTGATGAGTGGGATGGATAGGATAGAGGTGGAGAGGCTCTTCCCGCTCAGAAAGGACAGTAGGACTAGAGGGCACAGCCTCAAGATAAAGGGGGGGGCGCAGTTTATAACGGAGTTGAGGAGGAACTTCTTCACTCAAAGGGTGGTGAATCTCTGGAATTCTCTGCCCGTTGAAGTGGTGGAGGCTGCCTCGCTCAATATTTTTAAGACGCGGGTTGATAAGTTTTTGATAGGCAAGGGGATTAAGGGTTATGGGGAGAGGGTGGGAATGTGGAACTGAGACATGACAGATCAGCCATGATCTTATTGAATGGCGGGGCAGGCTTGAGGGGCTAGATGGCCTACTCCTGCTCCTATTTCTTATGTTCTTATTATGTTCTTAAATTTCACGTCTGCCCCAGTTACAATAAATTTGTTTTGAGCTGTTGATCAGATCTGAATTTAGACTTCTACATGTACCTGATATATAAAGAAACAAAGTAGCACTCTTTTATTTTCGAATGCCAAAGAAGGGGCATTAATTCTGCTCTGTTTGTGAACTGAGTGAGGCAGACATTACAAAATAATCCCTCCTCAGATTTGACTCGTGGACCTGCAGTTCTGAAAGCTTTCAAAACAAATCTAACAGCCCATTAGTCTAATCTTCCAATAAAATGCACAACCCCCTTCCTTCGTGTAACATAGAAAAAAGATGCCAAAACGAGCTTGGGTATAAAATCAGTGGTAAGGATCTTTCTATGCATGAATTGTGTGCATTGTTTATTTCTGAATGTATGTGATGTGTGTGCTGTGTTTGTACATGTGTCAATTCTGCGTGCAGTGTTTGTACATGTGTATCAGTTATGTGTGTGCAATGTTTGTATCTGTATCAATTCTGTGTGCAGTGTTCATATATGTGTACCAGTTATGTGAGTGCAGTGCTTGTATATGTGGATCATTTTTGTGTGTGCAATGTTTGTATGTGTCAATTCTGTGCGCAGTGCTTGTAAATGTGCACCAGTTACGTGAGTGCAGTGCTTGTAAATGTGCACCAGTTACGTGAGTGCAGTGCTTGTAAATGTGCACCAGTTACGTGAGTGCAGTGCTTATATACGTGCACCAGTTACGCGAGTGCAGTGCTTGTAAATGTGCACCAGTTACGTGAGTGCAGTGCTTGTAAATGTGCACCAGTTACGTGAGTGCAGTGCTTGTATATGTGTACCAGTTATGTGTGTGCAATGTTTGTATATGTGTCAATTCTGTGTGCAGTGTTTATATATGTGGACCAGTTATGTGAGTGCAGTGCTTGTATATGTGTATCAGTTATGTGTGCAACTTTTGTATATGTGTCAATTGTATGTGCAATGTTTAAATATGTATACCAATTGTATGCGTTCAATGTTTGTATATGTGTCAATTCTGTGTGCTTTGTGTATGTATATTAGTTATGGTATGCAGTGTTTGTATATGTGTATCAGTTATGAGTGTGCTATATGTTTGTATTTGGATGTGAAATTTCAGAGGGTAAGATATAATATTGCATTCCCACTGAGTAACTAAGCACAGCAGAATCACTGTTTGCAAATCTTTAGTGACACCACTTTGATCAGGCCAAAGTCCAAGTGAATGAAATGCCTTCAGGTTGATGAAACAACTTCATTCATATAGCACCTTTTAGATAGTGGTGAGTGTATGGAACAAACTTCCAGAGGCAGTAATAGAGGAGAGTAAAATTCTGTCTTTTAAAAAGCATTTAGACAGTTACATGGGTTTAAGTCACAGGTAGATAGATTTCTAATCGATAAGGGAATCAAGGGTTACGGAGAGCAGGCGGGAAAGTGGAACTGATCCACTTCAGATCAGCCATGATCTTATTGAATGGCGGGGCAGGCTCGAAGGGCTAGATGGCCTACTCCTGCTCCTATTTCTTATGTTCTTATGTCAGTGTAGGAAACTCAGGTTATTAATTCTGGCTGCTTGAATGATCACAATATTACGGACACGTACAGAAATTCTGTTTCCTCACACTCATTAACGGCCTCAGATCAATCCCCTTAATTAATCCCAGTTATGTTTATCAGAGAGACCTATCTGACAAGGCTTCCTGACCTCTGTTCATTCCCTCACCTTTGACACATCATCACTGCGATTTGTAGAACCTCCAAGAACCACATTGCTTGATTGACAGATCAGGCTCTCTCTTATCTCTATATCTATAGAATCCTCATAGTGCAGAAGGAAGCCATTTGGTGCCGACTTTCTGACAGAGTATGTTACCCAAAACCTCTCCCCCACCTTACCCCCCATAACCCCACGCATTTCCCATGGCTACTCCACCAAACCTACACACCTTTGTACATTAAGGGACAATTTAGCACCTAACCTGTGTATTTTTAGAGTGTGGGAGGAAACCGGAGCAGCTGGAGGAAACCCATGCTGATACGGGGAGGACGTGCAAACTCCACACAGACAGTCACCCAAGCTGGGAATCGAACCCAGCTCCCTGGCACTGTGAGATACCAGTGCTAACCATTGTACCACCTTTTCACAATGTGTATTTACACAAAGTTTGCTTGCAGTTTCTATTATTGATGTTTGAAGGTGCCTCGATGATTAACACCTCTATTACCTTGAATCAAATTTTTTAAACATAGTGGAAATAACGAATGCTTTTTTAACGCATCCTACTGTCACTACAGGGTTCATTGGTTCTCTACAGTCAATGGGCATGGAAGTGCCGTAGCTTGGCACAGGGTCGGGGGGGGACCTTTTGATCCCACATTTTAAAGGGACCCCCTCATACCGGCTGGGGTTCCTGCCTCCTCTGAGCAGTTGTGAACCACCAATCTTTAAAACCCAGGCCTGACTCCATGAAAACTGTAGAGGAGTAGAACATATGCAATGGAGCTGGCTAGGTGAGGGTTCTTGATAGGAACCGGCCCACATTCTTTGAATATCAGACAGCTCGGGAACGGAGTCAGAACTCCCAGAATCGGGTCCCACTTGACTTTCTTAAAGGGCTTCCATGTCAGGAATCAATGAAAACCCAACCCCAAATTACAGAAACAGTTTCCAGATTCAGACTAGTTTAAAGACCCTTAAATTGTGTATAAATTTATGTCCAAAAACTGTAGGCACAACAAGACTTAGAGTTACCTTTCTGGTGACTTTTTAAAGAGATTAAATTTCTCCCCACTTAGACCTGTTCTGTATTTTCTGTTCTTCAACTATACTTTTAAAGCTTTAAAATGAGTTCTATTAAAAATTCAAAACCTTCCATGATTGCGTGTTATTAAACACGGAAAGCTTAGTATGTACAATGATGGTCAGATGGCTACAATTTTAATGAGTGTGAGTGCCTTTCAGTCTGAAAGCGTTTGCGTTAGCATTCACACATCTACTTCAAGGTGATCTTATTGCACCTTATGTGTCCATTCAGATCAGCATCCCATCTTGACCCACATCGCTAACAGACATCCAAAACTTTACTCCCCATATCCTAACGTAGGTATATGTTTGTGAAGCTGCATTGACTCCCAGTCTGGCAACATTTAAATTCTCATCCTCATTTTCAAATCCCTCCTTGGCCACACCGCAAAACGAAACTCACACGAAGGAAGTCGAAGAGTTGTTACAGACATCTGTAAATACACTACAAGAATGGAAATTGTCGGAACCTGACTGTAGTGTTCAATTCTTCTCTGTTTGATCATGGAGTTACTGTGGAGGTCACCGCTGTATCGGACTCGTGATGACTGTAAGACGCTGCACAAACACCCAGAGAAAGGCAGTGGGCAGCATAGTGAATGATGGGTGCTTTTCATTCAACACTTGGCTGCAAAATCTGGGTATACAGCTTACGAGTAAATCAGAACATGAAAGCGCACACTTGAGAGGAATCAATGGCTTTAGACTGGGCATGTTCCTTGCATCACTTTGGTCCTGTTGGAAACTAATCAGTGGGGGGGTTAATCGCTAAAGCAAAACTTAAACTCTGAGATTTCAACTGTCTGGGAACACCCTCGTATCGAAGCTGTCTGACAAAGAGGACTAAAGTCAATTGACAGTCTTTTCCATTCTCAAATAGCTCCAGCACCGCGATCAAACAAGGTCTGAGCTGTGCCAATTAGACCTGGGACCATTAAGTCAACACACTTATGAGTAGCAACGTGACCCAAACCCGTTTGAAATAATCCATGGTAGTGAACGACAGCCTTTCACCTCACTACATTAAATCAAACACCCATCCAATAAAGGTTAATTTTTCTTGCCAATATTGAATAGATAGCCAATATTTGACAATGAAGAGACAGCATTTGTGATTGACTATGGTGGTTCTGGTGAATCACTCACAGCTGTGAGTTATGCTCTGATACAACCCGTTGTGCGTGTCTTCAGATAGCTGCACCATCTGGATATATACAGCCAGCCGATCTGAACCCTACAGCTGGCACCATCTCTGTAAGGAGTGTGACCTTGGTCTTAACCTCTTACGGGCTGTTTATGGCAGTACAAAATGCAAACTGAAAATCCGTATTTGACAAGAGCAGACATCATAGCTTATAAACCTCAGATAATACCCAGTCTTTCACTTCCACTAATAAAAACTGGATAATGTTACACTCACCATTGTGACCTATAACTTTTGAAAAGAGATTTTGAATTCCTCGTAGATAGCTGAAAGAATTATATGACCTAATTTTATGTTTTAAAAGTTTTCCTGGAACGTCAGTCAAATTACACTATTGACAAAACACTATAACCATAGAACCCTACAGTGCAGAAAGAGGCCCTTCGGCCCATTGAGTCTGCACTGAACACAATCCCACCCAGGCCCTATCCCCATATCCCTACATATTATACCCACTAATCCCTCTAACCTCCGCTACCCTGGACACTAGGGGCAATTTCTTAGCATGGCCAATCAACCTAACCCGCACATCTTTGGACTATTTTCTTTCTTTTTGTAAGCAACTTATATAATGACAGAATGGGGAGAATGGTGGCACAGTGGTGAGACTGCTGCCTCACAGCGCTCGGGACCCGGGTTTGACTGGGGCACCTACTGTGCAGAATCTGCACATTCTCTCTGCACCTTCCTGGGCTTCCTCCGGATGCTCTGGTTTTCTCCCACGCTCCAAAGTTGTGCAGGTTATATGAATTAGCCATGCTGAATTGCCCCTTAGTGTCCAAAGGTGAGGTGAACTAGCCATTGTGAATGCATGAGGTTACGAGCAGCAGAGGGTGGGTCTGGGTGGGATGCAGATTCGATGGGCTGATTGGCCTCCAGCACTATTTGGATTCTATGGTTCTAAAGTGACCTTCCTCTTTTTGTACTTACAACCCCTTAGCATCCTCCATGAAATTTATGTCCTTTTAGCAAACCACCGGCAGGTGCTTCTAGTTACCAAAGGGTTCCCATATTTATTGAGTGACCATCTCCAGGACCTTTCCTCAATTTCTGGAGAGTTTCTTAAATCCAGCACCAGCTGTAAAACCAGTTCTGGTGATTTTTCTTCCTCTTGGCAGAACAAATCTCCCAGAATTCATAGAAGGCTGCAGGATGTGCCAACTCGACTAGAAATAATCTCCTGCATCCGGTTATGGTAGCCTGCAAAGCCAAGCAGCTTTTTCTCTTTGCTGACCAGACAGAATCTCTGCTGACTATTGATTGATTTGGAGGGAAGCCTGTAACCTGATGTCAGAAATGACTTCTTCTGTCCTCTTCTTCATGGCAAATCTTGTTTTCCAGTAGAAATGCTAATTAGCTATTCTTGATCCCCACTCTCTTTAATCTTAGAAGTAAATGGACAGTTTATAGCACAACTGTTTACAGCCTGATACCTTCCTGGAACTTTGGGAGAGTCACAGTTTAGTTATTATAAATCCAAAGATTGCTATCATTGTGTCCAAGTGTAAAAACCTCTGCACCCTCTTCTCAGTAAAGCAATTTAAACCTTCCTTAGATCTCTGATGATCAAGCCATCCTTGTTTACTGTCAGGCAGGCAAGACGTATAACCCAAAATTTAAAGCTATGGGGCCAAAAATATAATAATTTTATAAACATCATTGTTATCTCGATAGCAACAAGAAGTGAGAACAATTCCACCTCTTGAATCCAAGGAAAGATAGATACCAACACAATCAAGTGAGCTGAAATTAGCCAACAACACAGGTTAGAATTCAAACCAGAGAGACTCAGGATGGGATGTCTCGATTGAGGAGCAGGAGGGGAGACGAGAGGGCAGCCGCTGTCTATAAAACATATGCCAATTAAACATTTTTAAGACAATTGGCAAAATAACATATAAACCGTCCATAATGACATAAATGTGTAAGATCGGAGAGCAGCCATGCTGCTTGTGGATTAAGGGCTTGGCCCAGGACTCAGATTAATGGTCTGATATTAATGAATAGGAAATTACATCAAAGGAAGAATAAAAAAAAAGGCAGACTGGCAGGATTCCCTCTTCAACAGGATCAGAATCCTAACCTGTGTGTGTTTTCTGTTAATAGTGATGATTCCATCTGTCTTCAGCAAGATGATGCGTGGAGTCCTGACAGGGAGGTAGGCCATTAGCAGTGCCTCCCTTGTCCTGCTCAGAGATTGCTAGCCTGCTCGCAAGATGTGGCAAACTTCAGTCTCTTCTTCACAAACCCTGTTCAAGTCTCTCAAGAATTCTTTACTTTTTTATTCCAATCCCCTTGGAGTAAAGGCCAACTTGCCACTTGCCTTCCTAATTACTTGCTGTGCTTGCCTATTAACTTTCTGCATTCCTTGTATGAGCTCTTGGTGGCACAGTGGCACTGTGGTTAGCATTACTGCCTCACAGTGCCAGGGACCCAGCTTCAACTCCCGGCTTGAGTCACTGTCTGTGTGGAGTTTGCACGCTGTGCTTGTGTCCGCGTGGGTTTCCTCCGGGTGCTCGTTTCTTCCCACACCGCAAAGATGTGCAGATTAGGTGGATTGGCCACGCTAAGTTGTGCCTTAGTGACCAAATATGCGCAGATTAGGTGGATTGGCCATGCTAAATTGTGCCTTAGTGACCAAATATGCACAGGTTAGGTGGATTGGCCATGCTGAATCATCCCTTAGTGTCCCAAGATGTGCAGGTTAGGTGGAATGGCCATGCTAAATTGCCCCTTGGTGTCCAAAGATGTGCAGTTTAGGTAGATTGGCCTTGCTAAATTGCCCCTTAGTGTCCAAAGATGTACAATTTAGGTGGATTCGCCATGCTAAATTGTCGCTTAGTGTCCAAAGATGTGCAGGTTTGGTGGATTGCTAAATTGCTGCTTAGTGTCCAAAAATTAGGTGGATTAAATCATGGTAAATGTGTGGGCTTCTGCAGATAGGGTAGGTGGAGGTCTGGGGGCGGGGGTGGGGGGGGGGTGGCGGTGGGGTGTAAAATACTCTTTTGGAGAGTTGGTACAGACTCGATGGGCCAAATAGCCTCCTTCTGCACTGTAAGGATTCTTTGGTTCGTTGCTGTTTGTGGGAGCTTGCTGTGCGCAAATTGCTCGCAACATTTTCCACGTTAATGCAAGGACTACCCTGCAAAATGTGTTTCGTTGGCTATAAAGCACTTTGGGACTTCCCGAGGCCATGAAAGGTGCTACAGAATTGCAATTCTTTATTTCCCACTCTCCGCTATTGGTTTAGTAATTACCGGTGATTTAAAGGATTTTGCTTCAATGACACTGAAAAGTTACCAGTCATTAATGTTACCCAACAACAGAAGTCTTTTAGAAATTGCCTTCGAGTCAGGATCATCTGAAACTGTGAAATTCCATTACAGGCAATCTCACTCCATATAACAAATGAGATAAATGCATATTGCTTACAATTTGCAATGATTCTCACTGTCAAATCATTTCCTCTTCATTATCTTGGCACATCCTTCAGGGCACATTGCAGTGATGAGAATGAAATTCTGAGCCGCCCCTAAATGATTTCACCATCAGGAGGAAAACGGCTATAAAGTGATCACTCGGGATGTCTTTAGACCACGCCACTTAGAAGCAATATGTTGAAGATTCTTCTGCAACTTAAGAGGATAGAGACGCTTACAGTGTGGACCTTCCGAGGCATCATGACCGGAATACAAAATCTGACAACAGGGAAGGTTCATCTCCACTCTCCCCCGCATTGCGTCCGTCAACTTGACCAGATGGTGAACACATGGGTTTGCTTCATGTCTGACAAGGCGAGCACAGGTGGCTGAAACCGTGCAGGCAAGGGAAGTTTCCAGGTTTGATCACTGGTCTTTCCATTTTCAAATCATTCGTGGGACATGGGCGTCGCTGGCTAAGCCAGCATTTATTCCCCATCCCTAGTTGCCCCTTGAGAAGGTGGTGGTGAGCTGCCTTCTTGAATCGTTGCAGTCCACGTGCTGTGGGGTTGAGCCACAATGCTGTTAGAGAGCGAATTCCAGGATTTTGACCCAGCGACTACACAGGAATGGTAATATATTTCCAAGGCAGGATGGTGAGTGGCTTAGAACCATAGAACACTACAGTGCAGAAAGAGGTCCTTCGGCCCATCAAGTCTGCACTGATCACAATCCCAGCCAGGCCCTACCCCCATATCCCTACATATTATACCCATTAATCCCTCTAACCTACGCATCCCTGGACACTAAGGGGCAATTTCTTAGCATGGCCAATTAACCTAACCCGCACATCTTTGGACTGTGGGAGGAAACTGGAGCACCCGGCGGAAACCCAAGCAGACACAAGGAGAATGTGCAAACTCCACACAGGCAGTTACCCAAGCCGGGAATCGAACCCAGGACCCTGGAGCTGTGAAGCAGTCGTGCTAGCTACTGTGCTACCGTGCCGGCTTGGAGGGGAGCTTGCAGGCAGTGGTGTTCCCATACAGCTGCTACCCTTGTCCTTCTAGCTGAAAGTGGTCGTGGATTTGGAAGGTGCTGTCTAAGGATCTTTGGTGAATTTCTGCAGTGCATCTTGTCGATAGTACACACTGCTGCTACTGTGGTGGAGGGAGTGAATGTTTGTGGATGTGGTGCCAATCAAGTGGGGCTGCTTTGCCCTGAATGGTGTTGAGCTTCTTGAATGTTATTGGAGCTGCATCCATCCAGGGAAGTGGAGAGTATTTCATCACACTCCTAACTTGTGCCATGTAGATAGTGGACAGGCTTTGGGGAGACAGGAGGTGAGTTACAGTATAGAGGTTTATAAGATGATGAGGGAGAAAGAATGAGTGGACATGCAGAGACTATTTCCTCGGGTGGATGTAGCTGTTACTATAGGATATAACTATAAGGTTCATGGTGGGGGATATAGGAGGGATGTCCGTGGTAGATTCTTCACTCAGAGAGTGGTTGGAGTGTGGAATAGACTGCCTGCTGTGATAGTGGAGTCGGACACTTTAGGAACTTTCAAGCGGTTATTGCATAGGCACATGGAGCACTCCAGAATGATAGGGAGTGAGATAGCTTGATCTTGGGATTGGACATAGCATTGAGGGCCAAAGGGCCTGTACTGTGCTGTAATGTTCTACATTCTATGTTCTAGTATTCCTACTCTGTAGCCATTGTGGTCTGCAGTTGAATACCTGAAGTATTTGGATATCTGGGGATTGCAGCTTAATGGTTATGGTTCCTGGATTATGCAGTGTTAGATCTGGGAGTTTAAAACCCAACATGGCAACCTGTGCAACCAAATCTTCAACCAAGCAGGGAGCTGACACTCGAAGAGGAATGACCATAAAATGGCTGGAGTGTTAGAAAAATGTAATTGGTTCATCTATGATCTTGAGAGCAGACAAGTTGCCAGATGGGCCTGTGTACCTTCCATGAATATTAGCTGGAGGGATGGGCTGTCTTCCTAGCGTTCTTTGGGATCTTAAAAATATCCCTGCAATGTAGGAACACCTCCCCACAGGCCCACATCCACTGAATACTCTTAACAAACATTGATTGGCCGCAGGCAGGACCTCCATTCATACTTGGATAGAAGTCCTGCCTTGGAGAACTGCCAGACAATCAGCTGAGCCAGGAACCCTGGAGGATCTCCAAGGCACAGCGCTGCATTGGTGTAAAAGGGAATTTCAAATCAGCTAGTCAGATTCACAAACAGATGTAATCTTTCAGGAGACACTATCGTGAAAAGGGATTAAATAATTCCTTAAAACAAGTCAATATGAACAGTTTGCTCATATATGAATGCAGTAACAGTATTAAAACAAATTAATATGATTTTAAAGTCTATATATCAAAGTTTTGAATGTATTTTAATATATAAAATGTATTGTTTGCCTCAGTCAAAAAGAGCAAGTGCTGCAAAGTGTAATGATAAGGTCAGAAGGTGGGAGCTACAAGTCATGATTGAATGCAGATTACAGGGTCAACAGCAGGGTTCTGAGGAATGTGGAGGAACAGAGAGATCTTGGGGTTCATTTCCACAGATCTCTGAAGGTTGCTGCTCAAGCGGATAGAGCCATGAAGAAGGCTTATAGTGTGTTAGCGTTTATTAACGGGGGTTTGAGTTTAAGAGCCGTGGGGTTATGCTGCAACTATACCAGACCTTGGTGAGACCACATTTGGAATATTGTGTGCAGTTCTACTCACCTCACTATAAGAAGGGTGTCGAAGCATTGGAGAGAGTGCAGAGGCGATCTACCAGAATGCTGCCTGGTTTGGGGAGTAGGTCTTTTGAGGAAAGGTTGAGGGAGCTGGGGCTTTTCTCTTTCGAGCAGAGGAGGATGAGAGGTGACTTAATAGAGGTTAATAAGATGATGAGAGGGATCGATAGAGAGGACGTTCAGAGACTATTTCGTTGGGTGGATTTAGCTGTTACTAGGTGGCATAACTATAAGGTTCATGGTGGGAGATATAGGAGGGATGTCCGAGGTAGATTCTTTACTCGGAGTGGTTGGGGTGTGGAATGCACTGCCTGCTGTGATAGTGGAGTCGGACATTTTAGGAACTTTCAAGCAGTTATTGGACAGGCACATGGAGCACACCAGAATGATAGGGAGTGGATAGCTTGATCTTGGGTTTGGACATAGCTCGGCACAACATTGAGGGCCGAAGGGCTTGTACTGTGCTGTAATGTTCTATGTTTCTAAAAGTATATATTGGAAAGTCTCAAGTTTTTTGGGAACAAATATTGTAAAGCTTTAGTGACACATTTTGTCCAGACATAAGATAATGCATTCCTAGGGCCCAGGAGTCAGGTAGAATCATAGAACCCTACAGTGCAGAAAGAGGCCCTTCGGCTCATTGAGTCTGCACCGAACACAATCCCACTCAGGCCCTACCCCCCTATCCCTACATATTATACCCACTAATCCCTCTAACCTACACATCCCTGGACACTAAGGGGTAATTTCTTAACGTGGCCAATCAACCTAACCCGCACATCTTTGGACTGTGGGAGGAAACTGAAGTACCCAGAGGAAATCCACGCAGACACGAGGAGAATGTGCAAAGTCCACACAGACAGTGACCCGAGCCAGGAATCGAACCCAGGTCCCTGGAGCTGTGAAGCAGCAGTGCTAACCATTGTGCTACCGTGCTGCCCGTATTATCTTCTTGTCTTGGCAATGTGCTTGTGGGGAAGGGTTGATGGAAGGAAAGTGTCCATAGTTACATAGCAACCAGGAAATGGGTTTAGCTGAGATGGGAAGACGTCTCAATTGAATGGAGTAATGAGATATCATTGTACTGAGTGGCAGATTGCAATTGATTGAAATACCTTGTCAAAAAAACTGTACTGTCATGTGAACACTAAATGAAATTGATTTTAAGCTAATGAAGAGGTGTATTTCAGATAACAAAAAGATATAATCGTTCTGTATTTTGGCTGAGTGCCTCAGATCTTTGGAGAGGTTTTACAACTCCGAACCTGAGCTGTTTAACCCTTTGAGGGTCTCTGGAACAGCCATATGTTTACGCTTTGTCTGTCCTATTCGATTGTCGTACTTTAAATAAATTTTGTTACAGCTTTTGAACAGAGACTTTGCCTTTTGCGAGTTATTGAATAGAGCGTAAGTTTTTTGGACATAAATTGGCCATGGTTTAAAAATTCCCCACTACAATTGGTCAGAAGAGTTACTGCAGCAGTATACCTGGGGCTGTGTGTCAGGAAATAGAGGCTAAATAAGTGGTGTGGGTGTCGGTAAGGGGAGAGAAAGGGGACGCCCGAGAGGTCACAAAGGGAAAGGGTGATTTGGGTCCCAAGGGGATAGGCCAGGGGTAGGAGTTGGTGACTGGGGGAGAGAGGTATGGAAGAAGGAGGTCTGGAAACCTTCAGGCCTTCAGGGAAGGGGGCCTAGCATGAGAAGGTGGTAAAATCCCCCTTCCCGCCCAAGATTTAGGTTGTTAAATTTTTCTATTCCATTCCCCCCAACTCTCCCCAGCCCTGCCGGCCTGTCACCCGCCCCTCCCCCACTCCCCAGCCTGTCACCCGCCCCTCCCCTACTCCCCAGCCCTGCCGGCCTGTCACCCGCCCCTCCCCCACTCCCCAGCCTGTCACCCGCCCCTCCCCTACTCCCCAGCCCTGCCGGCCTGTCACCCACCCCTCCCCCACTCCCCAGCCTGTCACCCGCCCCTCCCCTACTCCCTCGCCTTGCCGGCCTGACGTCTTCCCCTCCCCCACCCCCTCAGCCCTGCCAACATGTCATTTCCCCCACCAGTCTAAACACTGAGGCTGGGTGGGAAAAAGCAATTTGATGGCCTTAATTGGGGAAGGGATAAGCTCCCCCAGCCCCTACCCCTGAGATTCTGTCAGCCCCACCACAAAATTGCATCTAGTTGGGGAAGGAGGTGGGGGGGGGGGGGGGGCAAATGTGATGAGATCCCAAAGGGAATTCAATCCACAATTTAGAGGGTAGCACTGTGGTTGGCATTGCTGTCTCACAGAGTCAGGGGTCGGTTCCCGGCTTGGGTTACTGTCTGTGTGGAGTTTGCACGTTCTCTCCGTGTCTCTGTGGGTTTCCTCCCTCAGTCTGAAAGATGTGTTGGTTGGGTGCTAGGTCATGCTAAATTCTCTCTCAGTGTACCCGAACAGGCACCGAAATGTGGCGACTAGGGGACTTTCACGGTAATTTCATTGCAGTTTTAATGTAAGCCTACTTGTGAAACTAATAAATACATTCCTTAATCTTTTAATTTCACCCTCCTGCCTGCCTGGAAGTCCACCCGGAGGTGTTGAGGTGGGGGGGTGCGGTGAGCATAAAGATCAGGCCTGAATTTCTACCACATTATTCATGACATTCTCTCCTCACTGGAGAACCCGCGGGACTTGTGTGAAAGTGGAGGGAAGGGGACAAATCTGTGAGGGTAGCACAAGTCCTATGTTGTCGGTAATACTGCATACATATCCTGCTCTGACTCTGTCTTGTTCTCCACTGGCACCAACTGCAGCAGCATTCAAGTTTATGGGTGGTTTTTCTGTTCTTTTAATCCCTTTACAGGATGTGGGTGCCGCTGGTTAGATCAGCATTTATTGCCCATCCCCTTAAGGAGGTGGTGATGAGCTGCCTTCTTGGATGTTGCATTTCTGGCGGTGTAGGTAAACCCACAGCGCTGTTAGGGAGGGATTTTGACCCAAACGCCATCGGCAATTTGTGTAACAAATTGTCCCTAAATTATTCTCCCCTTAAGCTGGTTTCCAATGGGGGTACCATAAGCATAGAGACGGGTCAAGGGTGGAGGAGGAAAAGCACATTGTTAAGATGGCGGCGCGGGCTCGTTGGGCCGAAGGGCCTGTTTCCCACGCTGTGTTGTTCTTTGTTCTTTTAGAACGAGGTTCTCAGCCACGGCTCAGTATTTGTGCTTTTGTCCCTGTAGAAAGTCTTGTGTTCAGTCTCCCTCTCCGTGGTCTTCATAATCCAGGCTGACCCTCTGCAGTGCCGCACTGAGGGAATGCTGTGCCTTCTCCCATCTCAGGTTCAAATAAAAATTCCTGTGGATTACTGAGTGGGGGAATTTTCCCTGGCATTCTGGCCAATGTTTGTTGAGAAATTAGCCATATCACAACTAAGAGTTAGGATTACATAATATGTAACAGATGAGTTATAGTTGTCTAATTACAATTCATGCACATCTACTTGATTATAATATCATCAAGCACGTATTTTCACTACTGATCTATTAATTTCTGGACATGAGTATGATAAATATAGGTCTGACCAGTGTCAGTGCTCATTGTTCCTTGTTTTTAATGGAACAAGCAGCAGCTGGATAGCGGGTCAATAAGATTTTAGTATGCATCCTGTGTGGCCAGAACCTCCCTTGTAATTAAAGCTTTCATGATCCCTGACTGTTACCTGGAGGCCACCTGGTGCTAAGGTATCTCAGAGCTGCTCTGTCTTTAAGAATTTAGCAGCCAGCAGCTAATGCAATTTTTAAACTTATCTGTTTTTTTAACCCTTTCAGTCGGAGCCGAATGGTGGCACAGTGGTTAGCACTGCTGCTTCACAGTACCATGGACCCAGGTTCGATTCCTGGCTTGGGTGAATGTGTGGAGTCTGCACGTTCTCCCTGAGTCTGCGTGGGATTCCTCCGAGTGCTCTGGTTTCCTCCCACACTCTGAAAGATGTGCTGGTTAGGTACATTGGCCATGATAAATTCTCCCTCCAGGGTACCCGAACAGCCGCTGGAAATCGAACACCTTGCCTGCCATGGGCGAGGGGCAGACAATGGGAAAGTCCATTGATCTTGGGCAGGATTTTCTGGTCTCAGGTCGAGCAAGGTCATAAAATCCCTCCCAGTGGGTCCGTCCCATTCCTTCCACAGGGAATGTGCACTCTGTTCATTCCTGGAATGGACTGCGAGTTTCTTTTTCCTGTGATGCCTGTCATATTCTTACTGAATGTCAATGTTTCACAAATGGAACCTTCATTTTCACTGTTTTCACAAATTCAGCCAAATGTTCGTTCACTATTTTATTCTCAAATCCTTTTGCAAGCTTCTCCTTCAGTTCAGCTTTTTCCTCTTCTGGTGTCTTGTGCTTCAGGGTCAGGTTTACATTCTCCAATCTCATTTCTGTCTTCTCTTTCTCTGTCTGTAACTGAACTTTATCCTTGCCCTTCGTTCTGGTTTCACTGCAGACCAGGTCTATCCCCGTGAAGTCTGAACTCGTTTCAGTTCAGTAATTGTGTTACTCATTGTTTCATTGTCCTCTTGTGGTTTAGGAAAGTTCTCCGACTTTTCCTGTCATTGTCTCCACTTCACCATTCAACTCCTTCTGACACTCTTCAGTCTGTTTCTTGGAGTTTTCTGCTCCCTCCTGAAATATGGAACATTGTTCAATCTGTCTGCTCCACCAACCAGTGACCTGGGTTTGATTCCCGGCTTGGGTCTGAGCAGAGTCTGCACGTTCTCCCCATGTCTGCGTGGGTTTCCTCCAGCTGCTCTGGTTCCCTCTCACACTCTGAAAGATGGGCTGGTTAGGTGCACTGGCCGTGCTAAATTTTGCCTCAGCTGGAATGTGGCGACTAGGGGATTTTCACCGTAACTTCATTGCGGTGTTAATGTAAGCCAACTAAGAAAGAAAGAAAGAAATAAAGAAACCATTTTGCTTCTCTTTGTATTCTTCCAGAGGAATAAGCTTTGACCTGAGGAATTCTTGTAGCGTGTGAAGATCTTTCAACAAGTTTCCCTTTCCTTTGGTTTGTCTTGATTTTTCCTATAATTCAGTTGATTCTCCTTAACTGCTTGTTAAGAAAGTCTTCTTTTCATTTGCTGAATGGTTACATATTCCTTCTGCACTTGATTGTCCTGAAGGACAATCAACTGTTCCAACAGTCTATATTCTTGTTACCTTCGCTCAGTGATTGCTTGTTACCTTTTTTGGGCCATCTATTGCCTTCTTTCTGGTGTCTTTTATTATAAGAACATAAGAAATAGGAGCAGGAGTAGGCCATCTAGCCCTTCGAGCCTGCCCCGCCATTCAATAAGATCATGGCTGATCTGAAGCGGATCAGTTCCACTTTCCCGCTTTCTCCCCATAACCCTTAATTCCCCTGTCTATCAGAAACCTATCTACCCCTGACTTAAATATATTCAGCGAGGCAGCCTCCACCACTTCAACGGGCAGAGAATTCCAGAGATTCACCACCCTTTGAGTGAAGAAGTTCCTCCTCAACTCCGATCTAAACTGCCCCCCCCACTTATCTTGAGGCTGTGCCCTCTAGTCCCACTGTCCTTTCTAAGCAGGAAGAATCTCTCTGCCTGTACCCTATCCATCCCTTTCATTATCTTATACGTCTCTATAAGATCCCCCCTCATCCTTCTAAACTCCAACGAGTACAGCCTCAGGCTATTCAGTCTCTCTTCATAGTCTATCCCCCTCGCTATAAAGACCAGCATACCATTTGCCTTCTTGACCACCTGCTGCACCTGCAGACTGGGTTTTTGCGACTCATGCACAAGGACTCCCAGGTCCCTCTGCACCGTAGCATGCTGCAGCTTTTCGCCCTTTAAATAGTAATCCCTCCTACTATTATTTCTGCCAAACTGGATAACCTCACACTTGCTAACATGATACTCATCTGCCAGGTCCTCACCCACTCGCTCAGCCTATCCAGATCCCTCTGCAGACTTTCCAAACCCTCTGTGCAATTTGCTTTTCCACTCATCTTCGTGTCATCAGCAAATTTCGTCACCCTACACTCAGCCCCCTCCTCCAGATCATCTATATAAATGGTAAATAGCTGAGGCCCCAGCACCGATCCCTGCGGCACTCCACTAGTCACCAACCACCAATCAGAATAGCACCCATTGATACCAACTTTCTGCCTCCTATTAGACAACCAATCCTCTATCCACGCTAACACCTTACCCCCAACTCCGAGCACCCGAACCTTCTGATGCAACCTTTTGTGAGGCACCTTATCAAACGCCTTTTGAAAATCTAGAAACACCACATCCACCCGTTCCCCTCTGTCTACCGCACTAGTCACATCCTCATAGGAATCCAATAAATTCATTAAACACAACTTTCCCTTAACGAATCTGTGCTGTGTCTGCTCTATCAAACCATTCCTTTCTAGGTGCCTTGCTATTTCTTCTTTGATGACGGATTCAAGCATTTTTCCAACTACAGACGTTAAACTAACCGGCCTATAATTCCCTGCCTTTTGTCTGCTACCTTTTTTAAACAGCGGTGTAACATTAGCCGTTTTCCAATCTTCTGGCGCTTCCCTGGAATCCAGTGAATTTTGGTAAATAATCACTAAGGCATCCACTATCACCTCTGCCATTTCCTTCAGAACCCTGGGATGCATTCCATCCGGTCCTGGGGACTTGTCCACCATCAGTCCCGTTAGTCTATCAAGCACTACCTCTCTAGTGACAATAATCGCATTCAGGCCCTCGACTCTTACCATCCTTCTATCTTTAATATCCGGCAAACTATTTGCGTCCCCCTCTGTGAAGACCGAAGCAAAAAACTTATTTAAGGCCTCAGCCATTTCCTCATCTCCCACCACTAAGTCCCCCCTCTCATCCTCTAAGGGTCCAACATTCACCTAACCAGCACATCTTTCGGACTGTGGGAGGAAACCAGAGCACCCAGACGAAACCCCCGCAGACACGGGGACAACATGCAGGCCCCGCACAGTGACCCAAAGTTGGAATTGAACCCGGGTCCCTGGTGTTGTGAAGCAGCAGTGCTAACCCGCTGTGCTATTGTCCATCTGCTTCACACAAATCAAAATCCGCCCCTCAGTGAAGTTCCTGATCTCAGACAGCCTGTGAGCTCTCAACTGCCCCAGAGTTTAGAAATTAAATATCAATTCCTGGTCAGTTCAGTGAGAAACCTGAGAGGGGAAGAATTGTAAGGGGGGGTGGGGGGGGGGGGGGTGGTGGGGAAGCAATTGAAAAAAAGTGGTTTGTTTGCTTAGGTTAAAAGTGGCTGAGCGAGTGGGCGAGGACCTGGCAGATGGCGTATAACGTTAGTAAATGTGAGGTTATTCACTTTGGTAGAAATAATAGTAGGAGGGATTATTATTTAAAAGGTGAAAAGCTGCAGCGTGCTACGGTGCAGAGGGACCTGGGGGTCCTTGTGCACGAATTGCAAAAACCCAGTCTGCAGGTGATCAAGAAGGCGAATGGGATGTTGGCCTTTATAGCGAGGGGGATAGAATATGAAAGCAGGGAGATCTTGCTGCAACTATACAGGGTACTGGTGAGGTTGCAGCTGGAGTACTGTGTGCAGTTTTGGTCGCCACACTTGTGGAAGGATATATTGGCCTTGGAGGGAGTACAGAGAAGGTTCACTAGGCTGATATCGGAGATGAGGGGGTTGGACTATGAAGACAGATGAAATAGGCTGGGTCTGTACTCGGAGTTTAGAAGGCTGAGGGGGGATCTTATAGAGATGTATAAGATATTGAAGGGGATAGATAGGATAGAGGTAGAGAGATTCTTCCCGCTTAGAAAGGATAGCAGGACTAGAGGGCGCAGCCTCAAGATGAGGGGGGGGTGGCAGTTCAGATTGGAGTTGAGGAGGAACTTCTTCACTCAAAGGGTGGTGAATCTCTGGAATTCTCTGCCCATTGAAGTGGTGGAGGCTACCTCGCTGAATATATTTAAATCACGGGTAGATAGGTTTTTGATAGACAAGGAAATTAAGGGTAATGGGGAGAAAGCGGGTAAGTGGAACTGATCCACTTCAGATTAGCCATGATCTTACTGAATGGTGGGGCAGGCTGGAGGGGCTAGATGGCCTACTCCTGCTCCTATTTCTTATGTTCTTATGCTTTACTTTGTTGACTGGTGAGGAGGAGTAGTGGCGATGCGCAAGGTGGTTGGGGGTGGGAAAATCACCTCATAAAACCTTTGGAAATACATCCAGCCAACCCAGTACACAGCAGCTAACAAAGGTAAATCAAACTCTTCACCATGAGAGTACAGGCCATTGTCAAATGCCTCTGCGTAGATTTGGTAGAGCAAAGGCATGCAGTGGTGGAGCGGGGTGTGGGAGGGGCTGGTGAGGAAGGGACATTTCCAGTTAGCACAGGAGCAGTTCTGCAGCTTCAGCAGGTTTTACTTCTGATTAATTTTTCATTCAAATGGCAAAGAATGTCAAGACCTAGGGACCTCACCTGATATTAAACTGGGTCAAACACATAGCACGGTGACATGAAGAGGAGAGCTCTCCCTCTATCGAGCAATAACTCATCCAGGCCTGTGAACAGCACTCATTACCATCGTCGCATTTCCATTCCTCACACAAACTCTCCTGTTGTCTCTCGGACGAAGACTGCCACCGCAGCCCCAACTAGCCCTGAGTTATGTGCAGCATTATATAAGCATTTGTGTGCACAATCTTAGAACCTTTGCAGTCAGCAGAAAGAGAAGATTTGATTTCATTCCAAGTCCCAGACGTAAAGGGCAATGCTCTAACTTCATGACGTTATCAAGATCCCGCTAGCATCGTAATTAATTGGAACTTTTCCTGGGCAATTTCGCAAATTGTATTGGAAACATTCTTCAAAATTTTGACAATCGATTCATCTTATCACCTGCCGTAAGTTTTGCAACAACAGCGACGTCACATCATTTTAAAAGTTCTTCCGTGGGACTGAGTGTCGCTGGCAAGGTCAGCGTTTGTTGCCCATCCCTAATTGCCCTTGAACTGAGTGGTTTGCTGGGCCATTTCAGGAGGCAGATAATCTCTCCCTCAATGTCAGTAAAGTGAAGGAGATGGTCATCGACTTCAGGACGCGTAGCGGAGGATATGCCCCTGTCTACATCAACAGTTGATGAAGTGGAAATGGGCGAGAGCTTCAAGTTTTGAAGTGTTCAAATCACCAACAACCTGTCTGGTCCCTCAATGCCGAGACTATCGTTAAGAAAGCCTACCAATGCCTTTACTTTCTCAGAAGGCGAAGGAAATTTGGCATGTCCGTTATGACTCTCATCAGTTTTTACAGATGCACCATAGAAAGCATCTTTCCAAATCTTTCACAGCTTGACATGGCTCCTGCTCTGTCAAAGACTGCAAGAAACTACGAAGGGTTGTGAATGAAGCCCAGACCATCACACAAACCAGCCTCCCATCCATTGACTCCATCTACACTTCCTGCTGTCTCGGGAAAGCAACCAGCATTATTAAGGATCTCACGCACCCCAGATATACTCTCTTCCAACTTTTTCTGTTGGGAAAAAGATACAGGAGTCTGAGATCACAAACCAACAGTCTCAAGAACAGCTTCTTCGCAGCTGTCATCAGAGTTTTGAATGGTCCTATCATACATTAAGCTGATCTTTCTGTGCACCCTAGCTATGGCTGCAACACAATATTCTGCACCCTCTCCTTTCCTTCTCCTCTCTGTACTCTATGAACAGTATGCTTTGTCTGTATAGTGCAAGAAACAATACTTTTCACAGTATCCCAATAATAAATCAAATCAAAGAGTCAACCACATTGCTGTGGGTCAGGAGTCACATGTAGGACAGACCAGGTAAGATGGCAGATTTCCTTCCCTGAAGTACATTAGTGAACCCAATGGGTTTTTGCAGCAATCAATGATAGTTTCATGGTCACCTTTACTGAGACTAGCTTGATATTCCAGTATTCTTTTATTAATTAAATTTAACTACAACCAGCTGCTATGGTGGGGTTTGAACTCACGTCCCTCAGAACATGTAAAAGGATGTGGTATGATAATAATGTTTTTTCTTTTAATTCACAGGTTTTAAGTCGGTCCGCCTTGTTGTCCAACGAGGGGCGTACACGCGATGGGTCGTACTTGGGCTGCTCTTGGATGTTCGAGAGTGGCCTAGTGCTTCATGTCGTTAGTGTGTGCTTAAACTGGACCAGATGCTGGGCAACACAACAGCTCAGTGACTATCACTGTTTGCTGTGCAGACACATGGATTTGGGCCAGTGTCTGTGGGAGTTTGCGCATTCTCCCCATGCTTGCGTGGGTTTTCTCCGGGTGCTCCGGTCTCCTCCCACACCCCAAAGATGTGCTCTTAGGCTGACTGGAAGTAATAAATTGTCCCTAAATTAGTTTCCCTAAATGTGGATTGCCATAAAACAATAGATAAGGGTCATGGGTGGAGGGAGGGACTGGCAATGTTAAAATGGTGGCGTGGGCTCGTTGGGCCTGTTTCCCAGGCTGTTTTTGTTCTTTGTTCTTTATTTACCTGGGCTTCTGGATTACTAGCCCTGTGACGTTACCACTGCATTACCAACTCCCCTAATGAGTCATTTACAATGAAGTAAAATGTATTATTATACTTCGACAACTACTCTCAAAATGGATGGCTGGTTGACTATAATAAGGATTGCTTCCTTTCTAAGGTTTTGTTGTTGCCTAGCAGCCTGTTCTAGCCTCTCACAATCTGGTTTTTGGCCAGTGTTGAGATCCTGTGTGAAAGCATTCATCTCTCTTTATCCATATTAATGTTTTCATTCAGGACTACTACCAGCACCTTTAGTAGCACAGTGCTTAGCACTGCTGCCTCACAGCACCTGGGACCTGACTTAGATCCCCAACTTGGGTCACTGTCTGTATAGAGTCTGCATGTTCTCCTCGTGTCTGTGTGGGTTTCCTCCGGGTGCTCCAGTTTCCTCCCACAGTCTGAAAGGCATGCTGGTTAGGTGAATGGGCCATGCTAAATTCTCCCTCAGTGTACCTAAACATGTACCGGAGTGTGGCGAGTAGGGGATTTTCAAGGTCACTTCATTGCAGTGCTAAGGTAAGCCTACTTGTGACACAAATAAATAAAGTTTTTTTTTCCTGACAGTTGCACCATCTCCATGTTAAGTAGGAAATAAAAATATAACAAACAGGAGCAGGAGTGGGCCAGGTAGGCTTTTAACCCTGCTCCACCATTCAGTAAGATTATGGCTGATGCTGCGCTACCCCCACATCCCTTGATGTTTTTAATATATAGAAATCTATCAACCTCAGAGTTAAACAGCCTCAATGACTGAGCCTCAACAGCCCTCTGGGGCAGAGAATTCCAATGATCTGCCACCTGAAGAATTCTCAATCCTAAATGGCCTGTCCATTATTCTGAGGCGGTCCCCCTGGTTCCTGATCATCTAGCCAGGGACAATATCCTTCCTACATCCATCCTGTCCACCCATGTAAGAATGTTGTACATTTCAATGAGATTACCTCGCATTCTTCAAAATGCCAGAGAATAAAGTTCCTGTCTACTTTATCTTTCCTCATAGAACAATCCCACCATCTCAGGAATTAGTTTGGCGGACCATTCATTGCATTCCTCTATGGCAAGTATATCTTTCCTTGGATAAGGAGACCAAAAATGCATACGAATCTCCAGGTGGGGTCTCCCCAAGGCTCTATCTAATTGCAGCGAGGCACCTTTACTATTAGATTCAAATCATCTTATAATAAAGACCATCATACAATGTGTCCTCTTAACTGCTTGCTGTACCTGCATGTTAGCTTTCAATGACTTGTGAATAATAACACCCAGGTGCCTTTGAAATCCAACACTTCCCAGCTTCTCAACATTTCAGAGATACCTTCTCTACTTCTGTTTTTCCGACCAAACTGGATAACCCTGCATTTCTCCACACTGTATTCCATTTGCAATTTTTTGCTCACTTGCTTAGTCGCTTGGTTTTGCCACAAAAGGCAATCAAAAGCAAACCAAAAACTAGGGGTGGGATTTTCAGGCTGCGCTTGCCCCAAAACCAGAAAATCCTGTCCGAGATCAATAGACTTTTGCATGGTTTGTACTCCCCACCCGCTATGATTCCCATGGCGGGATGGGAAAATTTCCTCCTACGTTTCCAAGAGATATTCCAAGTCAGGAGTGTGATGGAATACTCCCCACTTGCCTGGATGGGCGCAGCTCCAATAATACTCAAGTGGTTCGACACCCTCCAGGACAAAGCAATCTGCTTGATTGGCACCAAGTTCACTCCGTCCACCACCACTACATAGTGGCAGCAGTGTGTACCATCTACAAGATGCACAGCAGGAATTCACCAAGGCCCCTTTAGACAGCACCTTCCAAACCCACCATCTAGAAGGAAAAGGGCCACCTGGGAACAACACCACTTGAAAGTTCTCCCCCAAGCCACTCACTTTCCTGACTCAAAAGTGAACTGGCCATTCACTGTTGCTGGGTCAAAATCTTGGAACTACCTCCCTAACAGGCACTGTGGTTGTATCTACACCACTGGGATTGCAGTGCTTCAAGAAGGCAGCTCGCCATCACCTTCACAAGGGCAGTTAGGGATGGGTAATAAATGCTGGCCTAGCCAGCGACACTCACACCCCAAAAATAAATTAATAAAGTGTTTCCAGGAGAGCAAAAGATTCATTTGAATGGAAGCATCTTTAGCTCGAAGTAATAGGTAGAAGATCTCATTTGACCTCCTTGTGAGGTTCCTGCAATCACAGATGCCTGTACCTTGCCACTTGATTTCCCTCTATACATTATTAACAAGTGACTGAAGGATACTGAAGGTTACAGGTACTGAGAATATTCTTGTTGCAGTGCTGAAAGCGTGCACTTAAAAATTAACCACTTTCTTAACTAGCTGAGCCACAACATTTATAGTGATGACAGATGCAATTGTAGAATCGTACAGAGCAGAAGAGGCCATTCAGCCCATTATGCCTCTGCCAGTTCTTTGAAAAACCAATGAATTAGTCCACTCTCCGAGTCTTCCCCAATAGCCCAGCGAAGCTGCCCTTTTGCATGTCCAAGTGCAAGAAAAAGTCTTCGTATTACCACTGGTTCTTTAGTAAGTTAATTTGGGAGGAATTTTCCCCAAAATTTCAAGTGCTCTTCCAAATACTTTTTAAGGTTGTAAGGCTTCCGGCCTTCCCATCCTTCTCAGGCAATGCATTCCCAATGTAGAGATGTCAGCTTTGGACTGGGGTAAACACAGTAAGAAGTCTCACAACACCAGGTTGGATTTTAACCTGGTGTTGTGAGACATCTTACTGTGTTTTCCCAATTCACACCATCCTCTTCGTCAAAAAAACAATTTTCTCAAATCCCTTCTGAATCTCCTGCACTTTAAGCTGAAACTCTGCCTCCTTGAGATTGACCCCTTAGCCAAGGGGAGCAGCTGCTTCTTATTCAACCTGTCCAAACCCTTCATAATCCTATTCACCTCAATCATATCCCCCCTCAGCCTTCTCTGCTCTAGAGAAAACAATCCAGGACTATTCAGTCTCTCCTTATAGCTCATCCCATGCAACTTCCTGCTGAATCTCCTCTGTATCCCCTCAAGTGCAATCACATTCTTCCAATAGTGAGGTGGCCAGAACTGCACACAGTAATCCAGCTGTGGCCTAACCAACACTCTGTACAACACTACCTTCTTGCTCTTATACTCTATGCCACAATTGTTAAAACCGAGTGTCCCATATTTCTTCTTACTGCCCTATTCACCTGCTCTGCCATCTTCAGGGATCTGTGAATAAGTACCCCAAGATCCATCTGTTCCTCTGAGCTTCCTCGTCTCCTGTCATTCATTAAATACTCCCTCGTCTTGTTACTTCTTCCAAAGAGCATCACCTCGCACTTATCAGAGTTAAAAACCATCTGCCACTGCTCTGCCTATTTGACCAATTTATCTATATTTTTCTGTAACCTACTACCTTCTCCTTCACTATTAACCACCCTACCAATCTTGGTGTCATCTGCAAACTGACTTATCATTACGCCACATTTTCATCTAAATCACTGTACCACCATGCTGGAATTGATGAGAGGAAGGTGAATTATGCTTCTGTAAAATTATATTTGATACCTTTTAGATTCATAGAGTCATATAGGTTTACCGCATGGAAACAGGCCCTTCGGCCCAACTTGTCCATGCCGCCCTTTTTTTAAAAACTGCTAAGCTAATCCCAATTGCCCGCATTTGGCCCATATCCGTCTATACCCATTGTACCCATGTAACTATCTAAATGCTTTTTAAAAAATAAAATTGTACTCTCCTCCACTACTATCTCTGGCAGCTTGTTCCAGACACCCTGTGTGAAAAAATTGCCTCCCTGGACACTTTTGCATCTCTCCCCTCTCACCTTAAACCTATGCCCTCTAGTTTTAGACTCCCCTACCTTTGGGAAAAGATATTGACTACCTACCTTGTCTATGCCCTTCACTATTTTATAGACCTCTATAAGGCCACCCCTCAGCTTCCTATGCTCCAGAGAAAAAAGTCCCAATCTATTCAGCCTCTCCTTATAACTCAATCCATTAAGTCCCGGTCGCATCCTAGTAAATCTTTTCTGCACTCTTCCTAGTTTAATAATATCCTTTCTATAATAGGGTGACCAGAACTACACACAGTATTCCAAGTGTGGCTTTACCAATGTCTTGTACAACTTCAACAAGATGTTCCAACTCCTGTATTCAATGTTCTGACCAACGAAACCAAATATGAATACCTTCTTCATCACTCTATCCACCTGTGACTCCACTTTCAAGGAGCTATGAACATGTACCCCTTGATTTCTTTGTTCTGTAACTCTCCCCAACATCCTACCATTAACTGAGTAAGTCCTGCCCTCGTTCAATCTACCAAAATGCATCACCTCGCATTTGTCTAAATTAAACTCCATCTGCCATTCGTCAGCCCACTGTCCCAATTGATCAAGATCCTGCTGCAATTGGAGATACCTTTCTTCACTGTCCACTATGCCACTAATCTTGGTGTCACCTGCAAACTTACTAACCATGCCTCCTATATTCTCATCCAAATCATTAATATAAATGACAAATAACAGAGGGACCAGCATTGATCCCTGAGGCACACCGCTGGTCACAGGCCTCCAGTTTGAAAAACAACTCTCTACAACCACCCTCTGGCTTCTGTCAAGAAGCCACTTCTGTATCCATTTAGATACCTCACCCTGGATCCCGTGAGATTTAACTTTATGCAACAAGGTACCATGTGGTACCTTGTCAAAGTCCATGTAGACAACATCAACTGCACTGCCCTCATCTACCTTCTTGGTTACCCTTCAAAAAACTCAATCAAATTTGTGGGACATGATTTTCCACTCACAAAGCCATGCTGACTGTCCCTAATCAGTCCTTGCATCTCTACACGCTTGTAGATTTTGTCTCTCAAAATACCTTCCAACAACTTACCCACCACAGATGTGAGGCCTCACTGGCCTGTAGTTCCCAGGCTTTTCCCTGCACTCTCTAATCATCAGGCATCTCACCCGTGACTATCAATGATTCAAATATCTTGGCTAGGGGACCCACAATTTCCTCCCTAGCCTGCCACAGTGTCCTGGGATACACTTCACCAGGTCCCGGGGATTTATCTATCTTGATGCGCTTTAAGTCTTCCAGCACCTCCTTCTCTATGTACACTCCTCAAGACATCACTATTTATTTCCCCAAGTTCCCAAACATCCATGTTTTTCTCAACAGTAAATACTGATGAGAAATGTTCATTTAGCTCTAGAGTCACTTTGATTTCTTCTAAAATATGGGTCCAAAGGTTGAACATAGAGGGCGGAATTTTCTGGCTGTTGAAAGTGGCAGGATTTTATGGTCTCATTGCAGTGATCGGAGTTTAGGCTGAGCGCCAAATTCTCCATCTTCACTTGCATCGATGGCGAGGTGTGAAGAGCCGGAAAATCCCAGCCTGGAGATTGGCTACTTTTAGTTTTTAGATCAACATGATTTTGATAGATTACATTGGATTCACAAGTGCGAGTTTGAGGGGCTTGTGTGTCAGGCTGAAGAAATAAACTTGGGCCCGTATCCTGCAACAAATTCCAAAGACATTTCCAAAACCAGGCTCCCTGATATTTAATTTACTTGCTGAGATGCGCCAGCTAAGAACACTGAAAGGCATCCGTGATAGATACCATCAGAAACCAGGCTGATTTCTTTACATGAACTGGAGCTGGAATCGTGACTACAGCATTAATCAAAGCCTGGAGTGTGTTGGAACCCAGAGCACTGTTGTTGTTTGCCTAAGTGGGTCTGTCTGCGGTTTCCGACTTTCCCTCTGGGGGTTATTCTATTCATCTATTAAGTGGTTTTGTTAAATGTATAATATGTGACTGAAGATAGTTGTCGCTAATGGGAACATGGCAATGTATTAGGATCGAGGCACTGTAGGCTTGAGACTGCATAACTTCATATGCCCAAACCGTATAGAAATAGATGCATTGCATTGCATCGCCAGGGTGTTGGCAGCTTTCCAGGGGGGTGGGGGGGATTAAAAATTTGCATGATCAATTCATAGTATTATAGAATCTTACAGTGCAGAAGGAGACCATTCGGCCCATTGAGTCTGCACCAACCACAATCCCACACAAGTCTTATCCCCATGCCAATTCCCAGCTTGGGTCACTGTCTGTGTGGAGTTTGCACATTCTTCTCATGTCTGCGTGGGTTTCCTCTGGGTGCTCCGGTTTCCTCCCACAGTCCAAAGATGTGCGGGTTAGGTGGATTGGCCATGCTAAAAATTGCCCCTTTAGAGTCCTGAGATGCGTAGGTTAGAGGAATTAGCGGGTAAATATGTAGGGATATGGGGGTAGGGCCTAGATGGGATTCTGATCAGTGCAGACCCGATGGGCTGAATGGCCTCCTTGTGCACTGTAGGGTTTCTATGATTTCTATGATTTCATTTACCCTCGCTAGTCCCCCTTATACAAAGGGACAATTTAGCACGGTCAATCCACCTAATCTTTTGACTGTGGGGGGAAACCGGAGCACCCGGAGGAAACCCACGCAGACACAGGGGGAACGTGCAGTCTCCACACAGACAGTGACACAAGCGGGGAATCAAACCCTGGTCCCTGGCACTGTGAGGCAGCAGTGCTAACCACTGTGCTGCGAGGGCAAGAAGCAAGAAATCAGCTTAAGGTATTTGAAAACTTGGCAGGACTTTTGACACCCAGGGCAAGTGCAAGGGGTGGGGGAGGGAGAAGGCAGAGAACCTGCTTGTGAACCTGCTCCTGGACATAGCCGAACTCGCCACAAACAGGTCCAGACAGTGGATGTCCAAGGGAGGTCACCCAACCTTACTGACTGTCCCTCTACCGCGGTTACATTCACCACCGGGTGTCTCTGGAGAGGGAGCATGCACTGTCTGAGGGCACTGTCGAGGCCCTCCATGCTCGTTGGGCACCGCAGGGGCTGGGGTGTATTAATTACACCTTTAAAACATCAAATCTAAATGTGGTTATGTTCCCTTTAAGCTTTGTTTTTGTTTTGGGACCCAATTTAAGTGCTGCCTCTTTAACTTTGCTCCTCAGTTTGTTTAATTTAGTTTAATTGTTTTGCCTAGCAGAATGACAGGACTTTTGATTTCCTGAAATAAGAAGTTAATTTATTAGTCACAAGTAAGGCTTACATTAACACTGCAATGAAGTTACTGTGGAATTCCCCTCGCTGCCACAGTCCGGTGCCTGTTCGGGTCAATGCACCCTAACCAGCGCGTCTTTCAGACTGTGGGAGGAAACCCACGCAGACACAGGGAGAATGTGCAAACTCCACACAGACAGTGACCCAAGCTGGGAATGGAACCTGGGACCCTGGCACTGTGAGGCAGCAGTGCTAACCCCTGCCTCACAGTGATTAACTTGCATCAGGTGAGAGCTTAAAAAGCCAGAAATGTGAAACAGGAACTCAGCCCTCCGTGTCCCAATATTAGCTGAAGTGAGGCAAAGGACAGGAGAGAGCAGGTTTTTAACAGGGTTGATCATTTAAATATTTTAATGAGGCTGTGTGTCTTCGTTTTATTAATGATTCCATTTTCACCAAACTTTGGGGAGCCCAACAGTTAAAAAGAGGCAGGAAGGCCTAAATCAATTTGGTATAGGTGCCTTTCTCGCACTACTTGTGGAGAAGCAGAATCATATCCTCCAGAAATGTGAATAATACTCCAATAGTTTACCGATAAATCTCCCCCACTTCCACAATCTATCTCTCTCCATCATAACCATACCTCCCCCCACCACCTGCCAATCACCACCATAACGATCAGAACATCTCCACCCCCACGCTGGGATTGGATCTCATCCTACAACCTCCACCCCACACTGTCTACCAACCCCTCCCTCACAGGACCAATCTCCTCTCAGTCCAGCCTTGTACAGGATGTCATATCCAAAAGCAGTTCGGCCTATCATCAAATATAAAAGCAAAACCCTGCAGATTCTAGATTCTGAAACAAAAACAAAAAATGCTGCAAAAACTCTACAGGTCTGACCGCATCTGTGGAGAGAGAATAGAACCAATGTTTTGAGTCTGGATGATGCTCTTGTCAGAGCTGAAAGACGAGATTTATACAGTTAGGGTGAGGGTTGAGGCGGGAGAATGACAAAGATGCCATAGGCAAAAGGATAAAGAGTATGTAAATGATAGTAGTAAAGGCTGAGAAAGGTGCTAATAGCGTCCATTAAAAGATTGAAATGTGTAAATGGCAGAATAAAGATGCAGAGGTTCAAAGGACAACCTGAGACATGTAAAGATGGCCCTAGTGAAGGGAGGAAGCAAGATGCAAAGTGAGATATTTAAAAAGTAGACTCATAAAATGATGAAGAAATGGAAGTTAGAAAAATACAATAGTACAAAATAATAGAATAAATATGATAAAATGAAATTATATAACAATAGAATCCCTACAGTGTAGAAGGAGGCCATTTGGCTCATCGAGTTGGCACCCACTCTCTGACACCCCACCCCACTTTAGCCTGGTAACCCCACGCATTTACCCCACTAATCCAGCCAACCTGCACACCTTTGGTCTGTGGGAGGAAACTGGAGCACCTGGGGGACGCCCACACAGACACAGGGAGAATGTGCAAACGCCACACAGACACCCAAAGCTGGAACTGAAACCGGGTCCCTGGCGCTGCGAGGCAGCAGTGTTAACCACTGCGCCACTGTGCCACCCTGTATATGAGAAATAAAAGTTAAAATGCACTCATCAAATGATGAAGACATGTTGGCAATCAGGATTGCGCTGGTTGTAAGTATCAATGATAATGTGACTGGCCATCCGTCCAACTTATTGTACATTTCTTGATTCCATGAACCGTAACTCTATCGTAAGGATTGTAGTGTGGGCTTATTCAATATCAATAACAATATTTAGTTCACTCGATTTTCTATTTTGCTGGCTTAGTAAAATCCTCAGATTTATTAGGCATAAAACTCTCTTTCATAAACCACACTGGCTTGGATTTATTGTTTCTTCCCTCAACCTGCTGCCCATGAATCGCATCCCTACACTAGACATTAATATTTTCTCTCTGTCTATATCCGAGGACATTAAGACAAGATTTAAGAGTTTATCTACTGGAGAGATGACTGAAAATAACATTTATTATTCAGGATTCTACAGTAAAGTACACCACAGCAGCCACTGACAAATATAATTACAAAATGACCAACCGTAAAACATTGTGGCTTAGTGTCAGCTGATACCATCCTTAGTTCGGAGGTTGGGGGCTCGAATCCCGCTCCAGAGGCTGAAGAGTCTCCAAGGACTCTCCAATGCGGAATTTTAGCGATGTCTGTGGAGGATTAAACATTGGTCAGGATACCGAGATGGATCCCCCCCTTTCTAATAAGTCTTTGGAGGCAGAAGTGCCTTCATCAAAATCCTTTATTTGCAATTCCTACAGCAGTACGCAGAGTGCTAGCAGTTAGCAAGTTACCTCCGGGGGTGTCAGAGGAACTGACACTCCCAGTTAACTGTAAGGCAAAGGCTCCCTGATTGGCCCATCAATTGGATCGCTCTTTTTGGGATCAATTGACTTATTAATCAGGGAGCTCATACTCCAATAGGACAGCATCAATGGCCTGATTGAAGTCATTACACCCCCTCCTCTCCACTCTCAACAGGATCTTTCATATTCACCTCAGAGGACAGACTCACTTTAACATCTTGGTGGCGGGGGTGGGGGGGGTAGTTTTCCTGTCCCGCCTGCTATGGGAATCATAGTGGGGGTGGGACGGGGGGCTGGAAATGCAAAGGTCTGTTGACCTCGGGTGGGATTTTCTGGTTTCGAGGCGAGCGTGCCCGGAAAATCCTGTCCTTGGCCTGAGGCACATTATCCCTGATGTGGAGATGCCGGCGTTGGACTGGGGTAAACACAGTAAGAAGTCTCACAACACCAGGTTAAAGTCCAGCCAGTTTATTTGATACTAAACGCACAAGCTTTCAGAAACCCTGTTCCTTCGTCAGGTGTGAGGAAAGTTCTACTTTCCACACACCTGATGAAGGAACAGCGTTTCCGAAAGCTTGTGGGCACATTATCGCTGATAGCGTAGCACTCCCTCAGTACTGCACTGGACTGTCAGCATGAATCTTGTGCTCGAGTGGGACTTAAGCCCACAACCTCCTGACCCGAAGGGGTGAATTCTACCTGAGCCAACAGCTGACATACCCTCATGGATCAGGGTCCATTACAAGGTGAGCTTGACGGTGGGGTGGTGGGGGGATCCCTCTTGCTTTTCCATTTGCTTCCTGCATTACTTCAATTTTCACCAATTTTATCACAATCTCTCCTCAACATATTAATTTGTTCTACGATTCGGTTGCATGGGTGCTGGCAGCATCGCAGTGGCTATTCTACATGTGGAAGCTGAGAGAAGCCGGCAGCCGTTTTGACTAACAGGGAAGGACAGCTGAGTCTGATCTCATCTTGGCCCAATAACCCCAAAAAACGCGCTTTCCAGCAGCCACAAGATTCTTGAGTCGGAGAGTTTTACAGCACAGAAAGAGGCCTTTCAGCCCATCATATTTGTGCTGACCATCAAGCACCTAGTTGTTCTGGTTCCATTTTCCAGCACTTGGTCCACAGTGTTGTATTCCTTTATGTTTTAAATGCTCGTCTAAATGCTTTTTCAATGTTGTGGAAACCTTGGCTCAGGATTAACATGGCCAAACGTAAAACTTTGGCTCAGATCAGCGAACCCACTACCCAGAAGGGAAAAAAAAACTGTATAACAGAGAATTAAGAATACAGGTTGGAACTGGTTTTTCTTCTGGGTACAAACCAAAAAGTAGATTTTTAGAGCTTTTTATCACAATAATCAATCACAAAGTCTTGTTCTTCTGAAATCCCTTAGCATTAAAATATAGAGAAAAATCTACTAAACCTTTAAACAAGCACTCACTCCGAGTTTACATGAGACGATCGCTCCGTCAGAACAAATCACACGCAGCTTCCCAGTGAAAGTGCTCATGTCTTCAGGAATTCTTTCAGAAGATTGCGCCATTTTAATATTTTAATGCCATGGCAACCTTCTGGGATCTGTTTGAACTACAGTCTCCACTCTGTGAAGCAAGCCCCAGTCACAGAGAAAGGACTTTCTCAGGTACCAAAGGAGCTACACTCTATTCCCACCTCATCAATGATTGTTGCATACGTGTCTGACGTAAGTGAATGGGATATAGCTTTGGCGGTTCGGACACTGGGGAGTCCAGGTGGAGGGGGGGAGGGACGGTGTCGAGCATCAGGCTAATTCGGGGCTTTGGACATCAGGAGGGGATTTGGGGTGGCGGGGCCGGATGCGGAGGCTGGGTCAGGTTAGGGGAGGGTCAGGTCAGTACGGGGCAGAAGGAGGTTAGGTTCGTTGGGCTGGCGGGTCAGTGGGGGGCTGGGGTAAGGATCGGGGGAGGGTTTAGGGTGGGGAATACTGTGTGGGTTGGGGTGCTCAGGTGGGGGGATACCTGGTTGATATCTGGTCAAAGGTCAAGTACAGTCACAATTTTACATTTCTTTTCACTCATATTTATGCGGAAACGCATCACTTCATTCTATATCCTGTTTACTTCTTCCCATTTACAGCTTCCAGGGTCACACAGGATTGGTTATCCTGTATCGGACTCTGCAATGGTTGTTGTTTGCCCGATTTGAGCAGAGCAGGCTCGAAGGACTGAATGGCCTCCTCCTGCTCTTAACTTCTGTGTTCCTCCATCGCTGCCGGTAGCAAATAGATTCTGACCATTAACTCTGTGGGTTCCTTCTCAAACCTCCCTGGCAGTTGCAAACACTAAAGGCTGTTAGTAGAACAGGAGTTAGCCGCAAGATTTAAAGGGTACGGATCCCATTGTTTCCCACAAATCGAGATGTTTTACCTCAGAGATGTCACTCCACTCCCTCCCCCTTCCTGCTAACATTCGTACCATCTTCCTCAGTTTGCTGGGAGCTTTCTGTCCCTGAATTGAATTGTGAAATGGAGAGAGAGGTTGTCCCACTGACCTGTTGTTCCAGCAAAGCTGGTGGAAGTCAGAGTGTAGGAGAAGCTAAATAAATATTGGTCTGTAATTTCCTGGGTTTTGGGGGATACTCCAAAGATACACTGGGGAATCGCTCTGGGAAATTCCCAGCTCAGGGTTTACTCAGCCATTGTCCAGAAGTGTTAACTTCCCCTGGACAACTGCGCCGAGCTGGGAACAATTCAATAAAGTGATTCAAATCACTAGTTTCGTTCAGATGGTTCTGTCAGTTTTACCCTCACAATTATTCTGAAAGTTAGAAGAAACAAAAAGCTTCTTGAACTCAGTGCAGCTATATTGAGCGCACAGACTGAGCCCTGCACAGGTCATCCCCTTCCACAACTAGATATCCCCCCACCTGAGCACCGCAACCCACACGGTATTCCCCACCCCAAACCCTCCCCCGATCCTTACCCCACCCCTCCACTGACCCGCCAGCCCAACGAACCTAACCCCCTTCTGCCCCATACTGACCTGACCCTCTCCTAACCTGGCCCCCGCCCCAACTCCCAAACCCCCCAAAGATGCTCGACTCCATCCCTCCCCCCTCCACCTGAACTCCCCGGTGTCCGAACCGCCAAGGCTATATCCCATTCACTTACATTAGATACGCACCTTCTCCCTGGCCTGTTATTTTCAAGGGGATATTTCAATTCACTGGCTTTACGGACATCCCCAGAGCCCCCCGACTCTCTCCTGAGCCCTGCCTCCCCAAAGGATGCCCCTATCCCTTCCATCCTCATGGCCAACCCCAGATGTATATTTCTGTAAAATGAACAAAGTGACTGAAATAGTCACCTTTAAGAACCATTGCTCTATTGACAAAACGCACACTGTTCTTAATCACAGGTCCAAATTCATATCCATTCGACCTGTGTCTGAGCATGACTGCACAGCCCTGTTCAAAAGCAAAGCGCTTGTTGGGCTTGAGTAATGACCTGCCCTGTGTTTTATACAATATAATTAATTCTCATGGTTCAATTTAAATTTATTTATTATTGTCACAAGTAGGCTTACATTAACAATGCAATGAAGTTACTGTGAAAGTCTCCTAGTCACCACACGTTGGCATCTGTTTGGGAAAATACATGCACCTCTTTCGGACTGTGGGAGGAAACTGGAGCACCCGGAGGAAGACACGGGGAGAATGTGCAGATCCTGCACAAGTCATTCACCCAAGCTGGGAATCGAACCCGAGTCCCTGGCGTTGAGAGGTAGCAGTGGTAACAACTGTGCCACCTCTATGGTTCAATGCCACTGTATGAGCTGCCCAAGGCACACAATAGTGACTGGTTCTGCATACCATAAATTGGTTATACGGTTGGATGAGTTGTCAGTGATGGTAATGCCATTGAGTGTCAAGAGGAAGTGGATAGTTTCTCTCTTGTTGGAGATGGTCATTGCCTGGCACTTTTGTGACGTGAATGTTACTTGCCACTTGCCAGCCCAAGCCCTGGATATTGAGCAGGTATTGCTGCATTTGGACATGGACTGTTTCAGTATCTGAGGACTCATGAATGGTGTTGAACATTGTGCAATCATCCCCACTCTGACCTTATGATGGAAGGAAGGTCATTGATGAAGCAGCTGAAGATGGTTGGGTCTAGGACACTGACCCTGAGGAACTCCTGCAGTGATATTCTGAAGCTGAGATGATTGATCTCCAACAACCACAACCATCTTCCTTTGACGTCAACGAGCAAAGAATTTTATCCACGATTCCCATTGACTCCAGTTTTGCTCGGGCTCCAAGATGCCACATTTGATCACATGCTGCCTCGAGGTCTCTCCTTATCTCTTTGAGTCCTACTCTTTTGTTCATGTTTGGACCAAGATTGCAATGATATCATAAACTGAGTGACCCCTGGCAAACCGAGTGTCCGTGAGCAAGTTATTGCTGAGTAAGTGCTGCTTGATAGCACTGTTGATGACCCCCTTCTATCACCTTGCTGATGATCGAGAGTTGGGTCGGTAATTGGCCAGATTGGATTTACCCTGCTTCATTAAGCGGGAATATTAACGGTCTGCTCTCGACAGTTAACAACAGTGCGGAACAGAACTCAACAAATTCTAAAGATCCTCGTGATTAAGAAATGATTATGAATTATGCAGCTTTTAGACTTTCTGTTTAATTATTAACATTTGCTTTGAGTAGATAGGCTTAACCGATTGTGCATAAGGTGGGTTAGAAGAAACAGCCATCTCCAGAGGGGAAGCGATAGATTATACTCTCATTAGAAGAAAGTAAGCAAGATATTGAATTGATGGCTTTCTGTGTGGTATGAATAATGAAGGCCAGTGGATCATCTTCGCTAACAGCATTTTCTGAACACAAATAATAAAGGAATCTCACAGATTGATTTGATTAAACTGCTGTATACTAATTTCTCCAGACGTGGGATTTGAGTGATTTAAAATTTGCCAAGTGCACGGGGTGGTATTTTTCATTTAATGAGAAACATGAGCACGCCTGATTCATGGAAATATCTGCGATAGATGCAACAGCAAGTTACTCACCTGAACTGAACATGAAGCAGGGCTTAAAATAGAAGGACAATTATCAGAACCATCATCTCAGATTTCAAAGCTCCTGATAAAATGTAATAAATAATCTAACAAAACCATCACACTTCCTGCTACCTCTGGCGAGCAGCATAATCAAGGACCTTGCACATTCTGAACGTACTCTCTTCCACCTTCTTCGGTTGGTAAAAAAAAATACAAAAGTCTGAGGTCATGTATCAACCCACTCAAGAACAGCTTCTTCCCTGCTGCCATCAGACTTTTGAATGGACTTTTGAAAGGGGTGGCACGGTAGCACAGTGGTTAGCACCGCTGCTTCACAGCTCCAGGGACCTGGGTTCGATTCCCGGCTTGGGTCACTGTCTGTGTGGAGTTTGCACATTCTCCTCGTGTCTGTGTGGGTTTCCTCCGGGTGCTCCGGTTTCCTCCCACAGTCCAAAGATGTGCAGATTAGGTTGATTGGCCATGCTAAAATTGCCCCTTGGTGTCCAGGGATGTGTAGGTTAGAGGGATTAAATATGTAGGGATACGGTGGTAGGACTTGGGTGGGATTGTGTTCAGTGCAGACTCGATGGGCCGAAGGGCCTCTTTCTGCACTATATGATTCTATGATACTTTGTATTAAGTTGACCTTTCTTTATACCCTAGCTATGAATGCAACATTACATTCTGCACCCTCTCCTATTCTTCTCTATGAATGGTATGCTTTGTCTGTATAACGCACAAGAAACATACTTTTCACTGTATACCAGTACATGTGACAATACTAAATCACGTTGTCAGAAGTTATAGGTTTCAAGCTATTTGTCTCTGCAATTTCACGAGGAACTCTTTAATTGTGGGGGAAAAAAATGAAGCATTATTTTTGGTTGAAGAAAATAATTTTAAACTAATTGAGTTCATCAAAAGTCACGTGAGGTTTCCAAAGTGAAATCTGGAGTAGAGATTTTTCATTAATGATGGTTCTTTATTTCAGCACCAGGTTCATGAACAGCGCCACATCACTGGGATTTCTGCTTCACTTTGTCTTATTTAGGAACACGGGAATTGCCAGGCAATTAATGAAACCAGTCCATTTTGGTAATTTCACAACAGAATAATAAAGAAGCTGCTACCTAATTAAAGCAATCAATCTCTATCACTACAGCTACAAGGGACACCAGAAGTGATACAAAGAAGGTGGAGAGAGCTTTAGGAAGGGTAAGTGCAATATTAACATTTGCCCTCCAAATGAATTAAGTTTAAAATTTATTTATTAGTGTCAGAAGTAGGCTTACATTAACACTGCAATGAAGTTACTGTGAAAATCCCCTAGTCGCCACACTCCAGCACCTATTTGTGTACACCGAGGGAGAATTTAACATGTCCAATGCACCTAATCAACACGTCTTTTGGACTATGGGAGGAAAGTGGAACACCCGGAGGAAACCCACGCAGACACAGGAAGAATGTGCAGACTCTGCACAGACAGTGATCCAAGCCGGGATTCGAATCCAGGTCCCTGGTGCTGTGAGTCAGCAGTGCTAACCACAGTGCCACTATGCCACCCATGGGTATAATATCACCATTCACCCTCCTAATTTATTGCATCCAGTGTCCCAAATTACCCCTGTACTATAACCCAAAATGTTATTTTGTTTAGGAAAAAAACCTAACTCATTTACACGAATGAATCAATACACTATCTGTCTCCACCATCTCTCTTAAAAATCAGTGCCACAGATTGAAACTATTTGAACCTATGAAAACAGGAGGCATTACTTGTTTTACAAATCACTTGTTACTGGGTGAGAAGTAAAATTAGCCTTCCACCCAATTCTACGCGGACCAGTTAGGCTGAAGTTACCTGCATTGTTTCCAGCGATCAGTTTTTAATGGATCTTACTCTTTCACCTTCTGTCAGTTGACATCAGCCACCATGCAGGAAGCGAGCCTGATCCACAGCTCCCGAGACTTGCTGCAACTTTGTGGCTGCTCAGAGAAACATTGGTGGTCCACTTAACTGCACCGAATATTGGAGAGCTCTGGCTGCCCCCAGTCGCACTTACTTGATCAACAAATGCTTATTGTTTGTCTCTTTAGAGCAAAGCTAGTTTGCAAGACACTTTAATGCCCCATATCACAAGATCATAATAGACCTTCCTAGTGGTGAATTATCTCCAAAATATGCTGTAGAATAAATTATGTTTTGGTTCCATAACGATCTCCACATTTTAAAAAGTAGATAGCTCAGAGAATTACAGATACCGGAATCTTTACTCAGTGTCCCAAAATCTGGAAGGACCCAAAACTGGTATTTTGAGTAAAGTCCTTTTGTTCTTTATTGTTTAAACTTTATTTTATATATTTTTAGCATATGCTAGTTAGTGATAGGAAATTTAAGTTAATGAGTGAGCTGCATGAGTGTCCCTCCTTCATCTCAATGGGCCACAAGATTGAAGTTGGGCTTGTTCACTAACCATGACACCATGAATAAGATTAAATACACGCCGAATACTTCATGAGTTGCAAAAAAAAAGCTTCATCATTTATATATGACTAGAACTCCCAGCAACTTCAAATGGCAAAAAGAAAATAAATATTTACGCTTTGATTGGACTCAGAGGGAGTGCACAGCTCTCACTGTCAGTGTTGTGAGCAATCAGCAGGCACCTCACTTCAGACGTCCGTTGGAACAGGCAAATGTAAAGGAAAGGTTGGGTGAAGGTTTCAGCAGCAGGGAAGCTGAGGCACAGATGGAATCCGGTGATGTTACAGAGCTGGATCTGGGTGTGGATATCGGCTGAAGCTCATCTTGGGGTCAATCCTGATTCAGCTTCCAACAGTTTCCACAGAGAAAGATGGAGCGGGTGGCTAATGGACAGAGTTGGTGGAGCAGCTTGATGGCTTTGGTTTTCTCAACTTGGAGAAAATGGGCAGCACAGTGGGTTAGCACTGCTGCCTCACAGCACCAGGGACCCAGGTTCAATTCCCAGCTTGGATGACCGTCTGTGTGGAGTCTGCACGTTCTCCCCTTAAGTGCGTGGGTTTCCTCCTGGTGCTCCGGTATCCTCCCATAGTCCAAAAATGCATAGGTTAGTTGGATTGATCATGTTAAGTTACCCCTTGATGTCTAAAGATGTGAAGGTTACTTGGATTGACCGTGTTAAATTGCTCCTTAGTGTCCAAACATATGAAGGTTGGGTGGATGGACCACACTGGATTGCCCCGAGGTGTCTGGGATGCATGGGTTGGATGGATTGGCAGCGGTATGGTGATGGTGCAGTGGGGGCGGTTGGAGAGCCTGGGTGGGATGCTCTCTCAAAGAGTTGGTGCAGACACGATGGGCCAAATTGCCTTAACCTCGTTCCATACTGGAGGGATCCTATGATTAAGAAATTTCTACTCACCAAAACGGGTGTTAGACAATCAGTGCAAGAAATTACAGAGGGTGGAGGGGCTGAGAGAGATGGTGCTGATGTGGAGCTGTGTGCACACGTGGGACCTAACATCTTTCCAGATTATATTGTCAAGGAGCAGCATGTAGATGAGGGACACTAGAGGGAACAGTATCAACACGGAAATAGAAGCCATCGCAGATGATTCTTTGGCTATCCTTTGATGGTTAAAAATGGAACCAAACAACTGCTGAATAAATCATTGAACTCATTTGCTCAAATATTCTTTGCATAGTTAATATACCTAAAAATGTCTGCTAAGACTCAGCACATTTTAAAAATGCAGTAATTTGATTTGGCACATCTCTCCAAACCTAAATACAGTCCTTCCTGCAATCTTTCTTCATTCTGCTGTCTCAGCCGCCTAATCACAGTTGTTCAAATAATTGAGAATAAATTTAAAAATGTATGAAAATTAAAGAAGCGGCTCAGTTTAGCAGAATGTAGTCTGTGATGTTTCAGTTTACACTTTGGACCAGGTGTACCTATGAATGGATATATTTTCTACCAACAGAATGTAATAATGTCATTTAACTCTGTTCAATCAAATGTAGCATGTCCTAATTCAGTGCAAGTGTTCCCTCTGATTTGGGCAACATGATGCCTCACAATGTCTGGGACCCGGGTTCAATTCCAACCTCGGGTCACCGTCGATGTGGAGCCTGCACTTTCTCCCCATATTTGCATGGGTTTCCGCCGGGTGCTCTGATTTCCTCCCACAGCCCAAAGATGCACAGGTTAGGTAGATTGGCCATGCTAAATTGCTTCCTGGGGCCTGATTTTACCATCAAGTTGCACTCATTTTCGGGCACGAAAACTTGGTAAAGTCAAGCATGAGACAACTGGTGTGACCCGCACCCACCTCCGTACCTGTTCCCCCTTTATCGATAGCCGAAAATGTGCGTACATTTAAACTGACTTAGTGGATTGCATGGTGGGGAGGGGGAGACGGGTCAGATAATTCCCTGGTTGGGGTGGGGAGGCATGGGGAAGGGAGACAGGTCAGATGTCACCCTTGTGGGGGAAAGGAGGCGGGTCATTTGTCACTCTCGTGGCGGGGGGAGAGAGGCAGGTCAGATGGCTCTCTGGTGGAGAAGGGGAGGGGGGACAGGAGCAGGAAGGGTCTGCTGCCACTCTGCGTGCGATTGGTTGGGGAGAAGGGGGGCAGAGGGCTGCGGTCAGTCTGGGTAGCAGAGGAGCCGGGGGGGGATAAGGGGGTCAGTTATATTGTGCGACAATATCTGTGGGGGTCAGGGGGAGGCATTATGTAGCCCGGGAGCGATGTGGCAGGAGAGCATTTTTCTGTTTTTTTTTTGCTGCGCCTGTGCAGTTAAGGCTCCAATCAGAGCTGAGTGTTTCGGGCGTGTTAAGTACCTCCCACAGGCTTCTGCAACACGATTCAGAATCGCTGCTATTTTTTAAGACAGAATGCATTCGGGGACACCTGAGAACGGGTCTAAAAGTCGGATCTGAAACACTCCCAGTTTCAAGTCTGCCCAACACTTAGAATTAAAATGGTAAAAATAGAGCCCTTTGTGCTTGAAGATGTACGAGCTCGGTGGATTGGCCATCATAGATTGACCCTTAGTTTCCCAAGATGTGTAGGTTAAATGGATTAATGTGTGGGGTTAAATGGTAAGTGTGTGGGGTTATGGGGATAGGGTGGGGGGGGGGGTAGAGGGCTTGGGTAAGATACTCTGTCAGAGAGTCAGTGCGGACTTGATGGACTGAATGGCCTCTTTTGCACCACAGGGATTCTATGATTCTTCTGTGATTCGTCCTAGTGTCGGACTTAGAAGTTAGCAAGTCAAAAAGAACGCGTGCGATGTGAGGAAAAGGTTGGGGCTTGGATTTTGAAGTTAATTTATTCAAAATATCACTCTCACGGGAGGAGGGAGGTGGGTCTGCTCTCCAGACGTCAGTCCAAAGTGCAAGTTTTGTGTTCAGGTGGGCCCCAATTCCTCCACAAACTAGAACCAGTTCTCTTTATACTGCAGCTCCTGGGAATCCCGCACAGACAGTGCTGCTGAGGAGTACTTAAGAATCGATCATGTCTAAACACATCATGTATCCTGAATTTCACATTATTACCGTCATCTCTCATTGCCTCGGGGAAGTTGTTCCACAGTGCGCGTTCAGTTTGAAACACTGCTCCATGCAAATCACTTGGCCGGGATCTGAACCTTCAACTTTCTAGGAGTGTCAACACAAGCCCCCGTTGAGTGACACTGGCTCCCTGTCTGGCAATGCGTTGGTTCTGAAGCTCTTATTGTTGTCTTCGAATCTCTCCATGGCCTAAACCCAGCCCCCACCTCTGTCACTTCCTTCAATCCTACCACTCTCCGGACTCCCTGCACTACCCCATTTCCGGCATCCTTTGCACCTCCGGAATTCACTGCTCCACATTGGTGGCCGTGGAAGAGGTGTATGCTCTGAGTCACAGAATCCCTACAGTGCAGAAGGAGGCTATTCGGCCCATTGAATCTGCACTGACCACAAGCCCATCCAGGCCCTATTCCCGTAACCGCGTGCATTTACCCTAGCTCCTCCATGGGATGTTGGGGCAGCTGGAATGAGCTCCAGGAGCCTATGCATAACCTGGTGCTGCCAGTCCTGGAGAACCACCATTGTCTGCACCATGGTGTCAAAGCCTTCTAGAACATAGAACATTACAGCGCAGTACAGGCCCTTCGGCCCTCGATGTTGCGCCGACCAGTGGAACCAATCTAATGACCCTCTAACCTAAACTATTCCAATGTTATCCATGTGCCTATCCAATGACCATTTGAACGCCCTTAAAGTTGGCGAGTCCACAACTGCTGCAGGCAGGGCATTCCACGTCCTTACTACCCTCTGAGTAAAGAACCTAACTCTGACATCCGTATGAATGAATTCTGAAATGTCCCTCTGCATCTAGACCTTGTTCTTGAAACTCTCAGCCCTGATCCTCAGAGACTCGGCCTGGACTCCATCACTGATGCCCCAGATGTTGTGCCCAAGACTTTCATTGCAGTTGCCAGCCTTGCAGTGTCGGCCTGGGTGTCGCACAATGCTGGCACCGTCTCCTGCAACTGAAGGCTTTGGGACTATCTGAAAAGTGAAAGGGGAATGAAATCGGAAGTGAAGTAAGATTCCACCACATCAGAGGGAAGACATTCACTTTTATCCACCAGTCTGACACATTGGGAGACACACCAAAGGGTTTCAAAGCAAGAGAGGGAAGAATTTCCACACGATCTCCATCCATTGGAAAAGATTGCTGAGCCGAGTCTCTCCAGGTTAGGCCAGACTTAGCGGGATTTGACCCGGTGCAATGCAGCTGGAAATCCACTGGGGGACTTCTGAACGAATTCTATATATGCTAATGAATGGATATATTTTCTACCAATGGCGTGTAATAATATCATGAAATTCTACTCAATCTGAGATAGAAGGTCCAAACTCATGGCAAGCGCTCCCTCTAATTTATCCCAGCAATGCACTTGGAATTTAAAAAGGCAAGAGGAAAAGGTTGGAGCTTGAATTCTGCAGCTCATTTACTCAAAATTCACCCACCAGATTTTTGTAAAAGCATTGTACTCAACTGGGCTCCAATGCTACACATTATAATAATGTCCCCTTGTGTCATAGCTCCTGGGAATCACACACTGACAGTGCTGCGATCAAGAATTTAAGAATCGATTATGCATGAACACATCTGGTATCCCCAATTTCACATTATCCCTGTCATCTTGCATTGCCTCAGGGAAGTTACTGCAAGTGTCATTTCACTGTCAGGAGGCTGGAGTGTGAGTTTTATGGTTCCTGTTTCTCATCAGGAGCCACTCCTCAGCTAGTTCTTCCAGGATATTGTGCTAAAGCTCTTTTCCTTCCCCCAAATAAAACTGCAGCATCTGAACTGTGTTTCTATTGAAATATGTTTCTATTTCTCCCAAGCTTATTAAAGCTGTGTCTCTGGGTGGAATGGGGAATTTTAACTGGGATTAGATTACGGGTGGGATAACCAAGATTCAAGTAGGCTTGAAAGGATATTGGAGCGGACAGAGAAGGATCCAGCCACTGTGGTTCAATTTAAGGAAGAATAGGTAAGAGGTCCTCTTTTGGAGGCTACCAAAGTCTAGGACCAGATTTTTCTGCTGGTGGGGTCTTCTCTCCCCACATCCTCCACCAAGATCTTCAGGCTGGCATCCAGAAACCGTGGAAAACGCTTCCCGTGTTGTGTGACTCTTTCACGTTTCCCATATTGGATTCACGGCCAATATCTGCTGTTGGCCACAATGTATTTCCCAGTTTAAGCAGTGCCCACTAGCTTTAAAAGTGAATGTAGCCCCTTGCAATATTAGCCCCATGCAATGTCCAACCAATCAATAAAGCAGTTCACACTGGCTGGCACAAGTGTAGCCCTGCACGTTCTTCCTTTTTAGACAATAACCCAATTCCCTCTTCAAAGTCTCAATTGAACCAGCCTCCACCACACTCTTAGGCAGTGATTCTGGATCCGAACGCCTCATATTGCCATTATCTAAGGGGGGGGGGTTCAGTTTAGATCGGAGTTGAGGAGGAACTTCTTCACTCAAAGGGTGGTGAATCTCTGGAATTCTCTGCCCGTTTAAGTGGTGGAGGCTACCTCGCTGAATATATTTAAGTCACGGGTAGATAGGTTTCTGGTAGACAAGAGAATTAACGGTTATGGGGAGAAAGCGGGAAAGTGGAACTGATCCACTTCAGATCAGCCATGATCTTATTGAATGGTGGGGCAGGCTCTAAGGGCTAGATGGCCTACTCCTGCTCCTATTTCTTATGTTCTTGTTACTCCCTCTGCCTCAAATCTGTGCCATGCTGATTTGTCTTCCTTCCACTAATGGCAGCAGTTCTTCCTGACCCATTACATCCAGATAGATTGTGGATACCTCAATCAAATGTCCTCTCAGTCTCCTTGGTTTGTACTGAGGGCGTCACACATCCACCAATCCCAGGAATTACATTGGCAACGAGTGGAGCAGGCCAGATTCTAACTCCTAACACGCATTTTTGTTAGGCCGTGGGGTCCAGGATTGTCATGTTTAGTTTACATTCTACTCATTTCGGTGAAGCTTTCTGAAAATATGCCCTTAACGTCTGAGGGTTACCCCATCTGACAAATGTGAGAAAGAGAGGGAGAAAAATAATGCGGCCATTGCTATAGTTAAGAAAGCCCACCAAAGCCTCCAATTTCTCAAGAGGCTAAGGAAATTCAGCACGTCCACTACGACTCTAACCAACCTCTACAGATGCACCATAGAAACCATTCTTTCTGGTTGTATCACAGCTTGGTATGGCTCCTGCTCTGTTCAACACCACAAGAAACTACAAAGGGTTGTGAACGAAGACCAGTCCATGACACAAACCAGTCTCACATCCATTGATTCTGTCTACACTTACCGCTGCCTCGGGAAGGCAGCCAGGATAATTAAGGACCCCACACACCCCGGACATTCTCTCTTCCACCTTCTTCCATTGGAAAAATGATAAAGTCGGAGATCGCATACCAATTGAAATCTTCCCTGCTGCCGTCAGACTTTTGAATGGACCTACCTCACACTACGTTGATCTTTCTCTGCACCCTAGCTATGACTGTAACACTACATTCTGCACTCTCGCCTTTCCTTCTCTATGAATGGTATGCTTTGTCTGTATATCGCACAAGAAACAATACTTTTCACTGTATACTAATACATGTGACAATAATAAATCAAATCAAATCAAATCATCCCTTAAACCAAATCATAATAACAGATTACTGAAGCACATCATGAGATTTTTTTTTGGACAAGAGACCAAAGGCTTAGTTAAAAGATTTTTTTTGTCTTTACGGGGGAGAGAAGGATAGGAAAACAGCTTGATTATGGGATTGTGTTCAGAGATTAGCAACAGTGCAGCTGAAGGTACAGCCATCACAGGGTGGCCAGGAGGAAACTGGGGATTCACAAGAAACCAGAATTTGAGGGTTGTAGGGTTGGAGGAGGTTCCAGAGATAGGGAGGTAAATAAAATGAATAAGATGAACTCGCTCCTTCAAGTTCACTCCATTTCCATTAATTTTGATACATTCCTTCTTTTCTACATCTTTATTACTTCATAGTCTTATTTTTCCGCTTCTGAAATGTCGCTCTCCATCTCCATCACCATTTACATCCCCTTTGTCCAATTATAGTCTCAAGGTATAAATCAAGACTTATTTTAGCTCTGACAAAGGGTCTCCAGTCCTTGGCTCTATTCTCTCTCCACAGATGCTGCCAGACCTGAGTTCCTCCCAATATTTTCTGTTCTGGTTCACTCAGGATAACTCTTCTTCTGAAACCTACCTCTCCACTCAGCGCTCCGAAAGCTCGTGATTCCAAATAAACCTGTTGGACTTTAACCTGGTGTTGTGAGACTTCTTACTGTGCCCACCCCAGTCCAACACCAGTCTCCACATCACGATAGTGTCATGGGATCTTCTACAGTGCAACTGTAAGGTCAGATAGGGCCTCAGTTCAACATCTTGTCTGAAAGGTAGCCCTCAGCACCGGTCTGCCAATCCAGATAACGTGCTTAACATTCTGAAGTGGGACTTGAACCTATCACTTTCTGAGTGTGACTAACTGCGGCACAGCTAATGCTGTACAAGCAAGGGGCCAAGTTGAAGGTGTTTGAGCCGCTTTTCTCTTTACACAGTGATCATCAATTCTGCATGAGTGTATTGTATGGAAGTCAGAAAGCTTGATGAACACACACTTCAATCACATCTTTCATCACTTTTACGACATCATTATCCTGTCTAACTGGATAAGTGGTACGGGACACCCAATAAACACCCATTCCCGACAGCTTCATTCTTGCCAAATGATTTTCAGTGTGGAAAAATCGAGGATATATTTCTCAATTATAATTAGAACATATAGTGCAGGAATGTCGCAGGAAACAGGCTCCTCTTACTGATCCCTCCTCCCTGTTTCACAATTCTCTAGTAGGTTAACACTGAGTTGACTGTCTTCTCTCTCTCCCTGACTCCACCATCGGAGATTTCAAGACAACAAACCTTGGCAAATAAATCTCCGAAGTCCAAATATGTGCGGGTTAGGTTGATTGACCGTGCTAAGTTAACCCTCATGTCAGGAGGATTAGTGGGGTAAATATGTGGGGTTTTGGGAATAGGGTTTAGGTGAGATTGTAGTCGGTGCAGACTCAATGGGCCGAATGGCCTCCTTCTATGATTCAATGATTCTGAAGCCTTGGTGCCACAGAGAACGATACAAAGCAAAATTCAAATCTTTCCAGAAGTCACAGTCATCCTGAATATAAATTCTTATCTTTTATGAGTTATTATTGCATAACTCTTTGTTTCTCTTATACTTTCTCTTTTCTCTCTGTTTTTCATGTCGCGTCTGAAAGAGCAAAAGCTGGGATGGTTATATGAGCGGATGAATTTTTCAACTTCGGGTCATTGGCGAGGAACCTGAGCCACCACCATAACCAACCCAGAATCATAGAATCCCTACCGTGCAGAGGAGGCTGTTCGGCCCATCGAGTCTGCACCAACAGGCCCTATCCTCTTAACCCTGTTAATTTACCATGTTAATCCCTCTGACACTAAGGGGCAATTTGGCATGGCCAATCCAACTAACCCACCCATCTTTGAAGTGTGGGAGGAAATCAGAGCACCCGGAGAAACCCACGCAGACACGGGGAGAGCGTGCAAACTCCACACAGACAGTGACCAGAGGCTGGAATTGAACCCTGGAACTGTGTGGCTGCAATACTAACCAGTGTGCCACGATGCCGTCCTCCCTTTTGACTTTTTAGTTAAAGAAACCACTTGGCATTTTAGGCCTAACACCAGGCAGCTTGATGCTGTGTTACGTAGTCCTGCTGCCCTCTCCCTAACTACCCCTCCCAGCTCTTAATCTCCCAGGATTAGCTCCCCTTGTTTCAGGGAACAGTGGATGGATTTTAGATAGCGCTTTCCATTGAAGCTTTTACAACAGCATTGACAGGAACCCGGTTCGGTGGAGTGATTGAATGCGTGAGAGCTTTGGAAAGCAGTCATTATCCAGAGCTGCTGAGAGACCGGGGATCAGTTAGAATCAAACTTGACAGCAGGAGCTCAGCGTTTCCATCATACCTACAAGACTCTTTGGAAAAAGCCATTAAATTGCCTCCATTTTGTTCTAATGGGATCAATTCTGACTTTCTCTGTCTGGCATTAAGGGGCAGTGAGGGCCTTAGAATGTGGCCGGCACCATTTTTTGAAAGCTGGGGGCTTTTCCACACGGGGGTGAATCCCCCAATCCCTCCACTCCTAGTTTCCAACAGCAATGGGCCAGTTAGAACAAACTGACACCAAATCGCCTGCGGCCCACCCAAAATGATTTTCCAAGTGCCTGATTTAGGAAGCCTACCACCAGCTTGAGGCAGGAGCCTAATAAATATATTTAAATATTATACCCAACATGTAATAAAAAAATGAGATCACATATTTTGGATGATGCAGGATGAATGGCGATGGCTTGCACGTGAGTAGAAAGTGGTCGAACTTGGCAGTGCCTTTATCACTGAAGCATAGAGAGTAAGTAAAGGGAAAGTGAAATATTCTCCCGGAATGGGGTGAAGAATAAACGTCTCCCTGGAGCAAACAGGAGACCGAGAAACTCATATTTTCACACAATCTTGTAATTCCGTGGGACAAAAGTACTCTGTCAGGAAGCATCTTCCAGAGAACTGCTGTGGCTGCTGCTGAGTGACGTAGAGGAGAAAGCAGCAAGTTCACTTGAGCTTCAGGAAAGAACAAAGGCTGAATGGTGTACGAATGCTGGCGTAGTGGTTAGCACTGCTGCCTCACAGCGCCAGGGGCCGGGGTTCAATTCCCGTCTCGGTGGGGAGTTTGCACATTCCCCCCGTGGGTTTCCTCCAGGCGCTCTAGTTTCCTCCCACAGTCCGAAAGACGTGTGGTTAGGTGAATTGCTAAATTCTCCCTCAGTGTACCCAAACAGGTGCCGGAGTGTGGCGACTAGGGGATTTTCACAGTACCTTCATTGCACTGTTAATGTATGCCTACTTGTGACACTAATAAATAAACTTTACACCCCCATGTGAGCAAATAGCTCTAATCGCATGTTCTCCCCGTGTCTGCGTGGGTTTCCTTCGGGTGCTCCAGTTTCCTCCCATAGTACAAAGATGTATGGATTAGGTTGATTGGCTGTGGTAGACTAACCCTAGTGTCAGGGGCATTAGTAGGGTATATATGAGGGGTTACGGGAATAGGGCCTGTGTGGGATTGTGGTCGGGTGCAGACTCGGTGGGCCGAATGGCCTCCTTCTGCTCTGAAGGGATTCTGTGATTGCTGCACTCTCAAGCGAGAGTGGCTTTGAGGGCCAGAACCTCTGCCTCTGTAGATCCTGAGCTTGGTTAGCGCTCAACTGCTTGGCAAAAGGGAAAAAGGGACTGCAGCTTTGGTATAATTCATCACAGAATCGTAGATCATAGACATCCTACAGTGCAGGAGAAGGCCATTGATTCTGCACTGACAACAATCCCACTCAGCCCCCACCCCCATAACCCCACATCTTTACCCTGCTAGTCTCCCTAAATCTGTCATGCAGTTTATTTCCCCTAATTGGCTGATGTAATTGTAGAATCCCTACAGTGCAGGAGGAGGCCAATCAGCCCATCAAACCTGTACTGAAAACAATCCCACCCAGGCTTAATTGGGCCAATCAATGAGCAGACAAAACATTTATAATTGGAGGTGCTAGATGCCATTGACCGATGTGGGATATCTCCCTGAGCTCTATGGTCCAGACAACAGAAGATAAATGTGTAGAAGTCCATTAATAATTGTTCAAAGGTTCAAATGACACCCCCAACCATCCATCACCCACCGCTTCCCATCCCCCACATCCTTTTGGAATCAGACCCCTTCCATAAGCGCACATGGTTCATGGCACCTCAGAAGAGTCTTGATCCATGGGGAAACCAAATTCCCAAAGGAGAACGGAAAGGAAAGCCACCTGGAGCTCTTTGACTGACAGGCCATTCGCTTTGAATTATAAACAAAAACCTGTTCTTTCAGTTTCGATAGTTGGATGCTGTTATTGTAAGTCAGATATGCTGTTACTGCAGTGACTGATTTCAGAGCTCTGTCCTGAAAAGATTAGAATGATCACAATTGTGTAAGTGTTGAAATGTTTTAGGATACTTTTCTCCACAGAAAAAGTGCTATTGTGTTATCAGAATGGAAGGAAATTTTAATGTCACGATTCAAGGAGTGATAAATGTCCAAAGTGCTCTAGATTTGAAAATAAAAGCTACCCTGCAGCTGCCACTAAAAAATATAGACACTTGCTCCTGGACTGCTTTAATTAACAGGCCATCTGGTATAGCTCAAATAGAACAGAGAACTCTGTTTTAACAGGCTCCATTGTTTAGAGCGTGAATGGCTTGTTTTGACAGCTAAGTAGAATGTGAATGCTTGGCTGAGTTACAAAAGCGATTGAACCACTCACTTCAGCAAAGTGTCGTGTTCACAGTTTGACAGTTTTATGAGATTATTAATAGATTATCTGTCTCTAATGTGAATACTGAAAAGATGGTTATCTGGTTTGACAAATTCATGAATGCTTGAGGTGATTTATGCTTTTTTCTCAGCATGAATGGTTGCATGGTAGTTCTATCCATTTCAAAGCCTTTGCATCACTACTACATGGCTCCTGAGGTCTGTCCCTAGCGGATACTAGGTAAATAGCTACGGAGGAACATGGGAAATGGAGGTGGCATGGGGGGTATCAGGGGCATGTGGGAGGGATGAGGGTGTAAGCCCCTGACATTCATTGTCACATCTAGGCAGATGTTTTGCTCATTCATGAGTTGTGGGCATCACTGGCTGAGCCAGCATTTATTGCCTCATCTCTGAGGGCGCTTAAGAGTCAACCACATTGCTGTGGGTCTGGAGTCACATGTAGGCCAGACTAGGTAAGGACAGCAGATTTCCTTCCCTAAAGGACATTAGTGAACCAGATGGGTTTTTACAACAATCAAGAATGGTTTTGAGGTCATCGTTAGACTTTTTATTTTTATTGAATTCAAATTTCATCATTGTGGTGGGATTCGAACCTGGGTCCCCAGAGCATTGCCCTGGGTCTCTAGATTACTAGTCCAGTGACAATACCACTCTGCCACTGCCTCCCCCAATGTGCCAGTAAACAGAGATGGGTATTCCAGCATGTTGGCCTCGCCACCCACCTTCCTGCTATGGAAAAAAATGGCTTTTAAAATGAGGTGAGAAGTTTCCTGGCTTATCTTGCCCATCTCCTCTATCAAAATCCACCCCATTCTCTATAGTCCCATTGTACCTGATTTATAGACAATGCCTAGGGATTGAGAGAAGTTACATAGCCCATGGATATAACTCAGGGGGTACACCAAAAACAATCCCACCCAGGCTTAATTGGGCCAATGAGCAGACAAAACATTTATAATTGGAGGTGCTGGATGCCATTGACAGATGAGGGATATCTCCCTGAGTTCTATTGTCCAGACAACAGAAGGTAAATGTGTAGAAGTCCATTAATAATTGTTCAAAGGTTCAAATGACACCCCCAACCATCCATCACCCATCCCCCCCACCCACCCCCCCCGGCCAGTCGCCCATATCCTTTTGGAATCAGACCTCTTCCATAAGCGCACATGGTTCATGACACCTCAGAAGAGTCTTGATCCATGGGGAAACCAAATTCCCAAAGCGGAACGGCACGTGGACCAAATGGGTTTGGTGACCTATTTGTGTTTGACTATATTCTTAAATCAGGACATTGAATTTTCTCATTACAAACGGAATTTTACTTCAATCCGTAGCCACCATCGGCAGATCCTATTATATACACATCACATACATCTGGAATGGCGGGCGGATCTATGAATGAATGTGCTCTGGTTGCCCATGGGGGCTGCAATAATGAAAAGCTGCCCTGACGGAGGTCAAACTGATTCATTGTTGCGGAGCTAAATCTACGCGCACTAGTCTTAGAAATCCTGGGATGAAAAGCTGTAAACAGACAATAGGCTATTCACCTATTCATGGGAAAGAAAGTTTCTGCCTCTCACACGTTAATTGATACACGGCATGTACGAGATTTAGCTGTGGCACACCCACTATGGGACTGGGCAGATGGAAAATATGGTGGAAGGCCCACCCCGCCCATGGCTTCTGATGCAGCCTGCACTGATCAATGTGTTATTAAGAGGTATAATGATGGCCCCAAGGGTGTATGGAAGCCTGCAGAGCTCAGGCTGTGTCTACAGGTGATTTGGAATCACAGAATCCCTACAGTGCAGAAGGAGGCCATTTGGCCCATCGAGTCTGCACTGACAACAATCCCACCCTAATCCCTTAACCCCATGTTAGTTACCCTGCTAATCCCTGCTAAAACATTAAAGCCAGAATTTTGCTGGGATGTCCACTCTGATTCAGAGAATGGTATTCCCCTTTGGCCTCGGGCAGGGTCGTACGAAACTCAGGTCGACGTGCCGGTAAGATTCCACCCAAAGGGTCAATTTTGGAATGCCCAATCAATCTAACCTGCATATTTTTGGACTGTGGGAGGGAACTGGAGCACCCGGAGGAAATTCATGCAGACATGGGGAGAATGTGTAGACTCCACACAGACAGTGACCCGAGGCCGGAATTGAACCTGGGTCCCTGGCGCTGTGAGGCATCAGTGCTAACCACAGTGCCGCCCACATCTTAAAGGAAATAAGAGAAGGAAAAAGTTTTAAGGAGGGAATTTCAGAGCTTACGGTACTTTGCAGATAAAGATACAGCCACCAACAAGGGAGCAATTAAATCAGCAATGCTCAAGAGACCTGAATTAGAGGAGTGCAGATATCTCGGAGGAGATTACAGGGATGGGGAGGAGTGAGGATGCGGAAGGACATGGAAGCAAGGGTGAGAACTTTAAAATCTGCTTAACAGGGAGGCTAATAGGTCAATGAGAAGAAGGGTGATAGGTGAATGAATCTCGGGGCAAGTTGAGACGTGGACTGCAAGCTACAAATTGTGCGGAGGGTGTGGAGAGTCTGCAGAAGGATCTAGATAGGCTGGGCGAATGGGCCAGGAAATGGCAAATGGAATTTAATGTTGGCAAGTGTGAGGTGGTCCACTTTGGTAGGAAGAATGGTAGGAAGGACTATTACTTACGTGGAGAAAAACTGCAGCAGGCGACGGTGCAGAGGGACCTCGGGGTCCTTGTGCATGAGTCGCAAAAACCCAGCTTGCAGGTGCAGCAGGTGGTCAGGAAGGCGAATGGGATGCTGGCCTTCATAGCGAAGGGGATTGAATATAAAAGTAGGGAGGTCTTGCTGCAGCTGTATAGGGCATTGGTGAGGCCACAGCTGGAGGACTGTGTGCAGTTTTGGGCGCCGCACCTGCGCAAAGATATTTTGGCCTTGGAGGGAGTGCAGAGGAGGTTTACTAGGCTGATACCGGAGTTGAGGGGGTTGAGCTATGAGGAGAGGCTGAATAAACTAGGCTTGTACTCGTTGGAGTTTAGAAGAATGAGGGGAGATCTCATTGAGACGTATAAGATGATGAATGGGATGGATAGGATAGAGGTGGAGAGACTCTTCCCGCTCAAAAAAGACAGTAGGACTAGGGGGCACAGCCTCAAGATAAAGGGGGGGCGTTTTAGAACGGAGTTGAGGAGGAACTTCTTCACTCAAAGGGTGGTGAATCTCTGGAATTCTCTGCCCGTTGAAGTGGTGGAGGCTGCCTCGCTAAATATTTTCAAGAAGCGGGTTGATGGGTTTTTGATAAGCGAGGGGATTAAGGGTTATGGGGAGAGGGCCGGAAAGTGGAACTGAGCCACGACAGATCAGCCATGATCTTATTGAATGGCGGGGCAGGCTCGAAGGGCCAGATGGCCTACTCCTGCTCCTATTTCTTATGTTCTTATACTGGATGACCTCAAGTTTATGGAGGGGTGAATGTGGGGAGCCAGCCAGGAGTATGTTGAAATGGTCAAATATAAAGATAATAATGACATGGGCAAGGGTTTCAGCAGCAGTTGAGCTGAGGCAGAGTTGGCGGGGGCAATGGTAAGGAGCTGGAAATAGGCAACATTAGTGATGGTGTGAAAATGTAGTCTAAAGCTCAGCTCAGGACCAAAAATGGCGGCCAGGTTCGCAGCTGTGTGGTTCAGCCTCAGACAGTTGAAAGGGAAAGGAATAGAGTTGACCACTCAGGAATCTAGTGGTATGGACACCCCATTAATTAGTTGGAGGGATGTTTTGTTCATCCAACAGTTGATAGTTGACAAACAATCTGATCATTCTGAGTGAGTGGAGGGGTCAAGACAGGTAATGGTGAAATAAGGTTGATGGTTTACATGTGAAAATGGACATTATAGGCAGAATTTTCCAGTCGTTCTTGCCCCAAGATCTGAAAATCCCATCCAAGGTCAACAACCGACATTCACATGGCCTGGTGTCACCTGCTATGATTCCCATGCCAGGCGGGATGGGAAAATTCCACCTCGTGTCTTTGGATGGATGTTGATGAGGAAAAGGAGGGAGCCAAGGATAGGCCTTTGAGAGACACCAGTGGTAGTAGTGCAGGATCAGGAAGGGAAACCATTGCAGATAATCCCCGGGGTGCGATTAGATAGGCATAAATGGAAATCACACAGGACAACAAAGCAGAGATGTTGGAGGAGGGTAGTGTGGTCAAATTTATCTAAGGTTGGGAAGAGATTGGAAAGGATGTGGGGGAAGCGGGGGTGGAGTTTACATAGTAACAGTCTCATGGGATGTCATTGTGACTTTGATATGAGCCATTTTGGTACTGTGTCTGGGGAGGCGGAGGTGGAATCTGATTGGAGGGATTCAATCCCTACGTCACCGAAGGGATGCATGTTGATGAGGAAAAGGAGGGAGCCAAGGATAGGTCTTAGAATGGATAGGTCATAGGAATGGATCCGGGTGCAAACTTTGGAAAGAGAGGTTGAAGAATGGGGCAGTAGCTTGTAAGGGGGGGGGGGGGAGGGGAGAGGTCAAGGGTTTCTTTTTGTGGTGCTGATAAAAAGAAAGAGGTAACACCTGAAGAGAAAACAATATTAACTGACATGGGTCCGAGCAAAGGAAGAAACCTAGCAATGGAATAGTGTAGGTTAGATGGGCATTAGATTGGTTTCACAGTCAGCACAACATCGAGGGCCGAAGGGCCTGTACTGCGTTGTAATGTTCTATATGAAACGTTTTTCAGGGTTCACATGGGGGTGCATGTGGAACCGATGAGATCATTCTTGAACTAACTCTATATTAGAATAATTTTTTTTTACACCTAGGACGTCATGCATTTCCAGGGAACTCTAGCTGATTGTGTGAAGGATCCTTATTAGAAACTCCAAAATTAATTCAACTCAGCCAGCCTGCCATTTTTTGAGAACAAAATGGTGGCAATGCAATGCCAAATATGGATTTTGTTGACACTCAGTTTTGCAAGTTTCATAGAATCCCTACAGTGCAGAAGGAGGCCATTCGGCCCATCAAGCCTGCAATGACTAAATCCCACCCAGGCCCTATTCCCGTAACCCCACACATTTACCCTGCTAATCCCCCTGACAATACGCAAAGAAACTCACGCATACAGAGAGAGTATGTGCAAACTCCACACAGACAGCGACCCAAGGTCAGGAATCGAACCTGGGGTCCCTGTTGCTGTGAGGCAGCAGTGCTAATCACTGTGCCACCATGACACCCATTTGGAATTGTTCCTCGGATTGGTTGTATTTATTTCATGAGATGACCTTTTTTAATCCACTTTGTCTGATATATTTATGTATCCTTTGCTTTTAGCTTCACTTTGCATTTTTTGAAACTTTTTTATTTTATAAGCTTTTCCCAAATCCTTTCAAAGTCTTTCTCTGCCCCTTCAGTCTATCCTTGAATATTAACATAGTATCTCCCCAAAACAACATTGGCAATGAATTCCATACCTCACAACACACAATGCGATGAAGTTTCTCATGTCTCTGTCCCAAATGTCTTCATTCTTGACTCCCCAAAAATTGGAAATAGTCTATTCTGATCTACTCTATTCCATCCATTTTAAATGTAAATATTCCTATCTTATCATCCTGGAATCTGATCTCTAACAAAAAGGAGACAGTTTCACATCTTTCCTTGTATTTGCATTGTGAATCTGTGTTGTATCCCCTTCTAAAGCACGAGGCAGTAAAATTCAAAGGTGTAGCGTTGCTGGCCAATCAATGCAACCAGTGTCTCTACATGCAGCCCTCAAAGTTCTCCTGTATACCATAGAACCATAGAAAATTACAGCTCAGAAACAGGCCTTTTGGCTCTTCTTGTCTGCGCCGAACCATTTTTTGCCGAGTCCCACTGACCTGCGCTTGGACCATATCCCTCCACACCCCTCTCATCCATGTACCCGTCCAAGTTTTTCTTATACCATCCCATCAGGGCTCCTTGTCTGAATCAACGATAGTAGAACATGCCTGAGGCCTTGCCCTCCAGTTAGCTGGCACGTGAACCACCCATTACCGAACGCAGCCTAATGATGATCCCTGTTCACCACATGCTAACCTCAACTCACACCCACCTCGAGGGTCAGAGCAGTTATTGACAGGATGTTAGCGTCGCTGGCTAGACAAGCGTTCATTGTCCATCTGTAATTGTCCTTGAGAAGGTGGTGGTGAGCTGCCTTCTTGAATTCTTGCAGTCCCTAAGATGTAGGTACACCCACACCCACAGCGTTGTGTGTGTTGGTGTGGGGGGGGGGGGGTGCGCGTTTCCAGGATTGCGACCCAGTGACAGTGAAGGAACAGCCAATATATTTCAGGACGGTGAGTGACTTGGAGAGGGACTTCCAGGTGTTCCCAGGTGTTTGCTGCCCGTGTCCATCCAGATAAGGAGCCTTGGTGAGTTGCTGTAGTGCATCTTGTACATGGTACGCACGGCTGCCACTGTGCATCAGTGGTGGAGGGATGTTTGTGGATGGGGTGCCAGTCAAACAGGTTGCTTTGTCCTGGATGGTATCAAGCTCCTTGAGTGTCGTTGGAGCTGCACCCATCCAGGCAAGTGGAGAGCATTGCATCACACTCCTGATTTGTGCCTTGTCAATGGTGGACAGGCTTTGTGGAGTCAGGAAGTGAGTTACTCACTGCAGTATTCCCAGCCTTTGTTCTAGTCACAGTATTTATATGGCTGGAGGAGTTCAGTTTCTGGTTAACGTTGAAGACGCTCGCATGGAGGGCAGAAGAAACGATTCAGAGACACACTCAAAGCCTCCCTAAACACACTCCCTGAAGCCGCTTGACACTGACACAACCACCTGGGAAACGCTGGCACAAAACTGCCCTACCTGGCGCTACCTCAAGTACAAAGGCTGTCAAGATCACGGAGGAAGGTGTATTGCCGAAGCACAATTTAAGCGCGAGCTGCGCAAGTCCGGAGTGCAACAACTACAGTGCCTACACAAGCCTGTCCAATATGCGCCAGGACATTCCGTGCCTGAATTGGCCTGATCAGCCTCAGAATGACTAATGGTGTCGAGGTCCTCATCGATGACGATGGACGAACGACAATGTCGATAGCATCCTGTCAGACTGTCTGCTCTTAACTTCACTGACTAAACTCAAATTTCCCATTCACCCTTAGCAATATCATTTTATTTACTCTCAAGATCCACTCCTCCTCTGATACCCTTCTCTTTAGTAAAGGCCGATCAGAAGTACCTTAATTAGCTCATCGGGGCCTTTTCTGTGCATCTCTGGGGTTGGAGAGAAATATCGTGGTAGTTTTTCCAGGAGATTAAACGTCGGTGGACAGGATTGGCGATGCCACCGTCCCCCTTGAATTTTCAATCCAGGAGGGGAGGAGGATTGTCAATTAATGTTGACAATTAATGTTAATACTATCGACATTAACCAGAAACTGTACTAGACCAGCCATATTTTCACTCACAGGGTGGTGAGTGAGTGGAATTGGCTGCCTTCGGTGGTGGTGGAGGCGAACTCGCTGGGGTCTTTTAAGAGACTTCTGGATGAGTACATGGGATTTAATGGGATTGAGGGTTATAGACAGGCCTGGTAGGTAGGGACATGATCGGCGCAACTTGTGGGCCGAAGGGCCTGTTTGTGCTGTAGTGTTCTATGTTCTATAACTACTGTAACTACAACAGCAGATTAGAGGCTGGGAATACTGCAGCGAGTAACTCACCTCCTGCTCCCAACAATTCAGGTTGGGAGCCTGAATTCCCTCCATGTCATTTGCCTTAAACCTTGCGAACATTAATAAAACACGCAGAGGTGTCGTTTTGATCTAGCCAGAATCTAACCAGAGGCAAAGATTTCATTTTGTTGGGACCTCAAAGCAGATTGCACTGCCTGTCATGTCCAGGAGACTTATTAGCATCCCCCCAGCCCTTGGCTGCTTTTCACCAGCGCCTCATTTGTGTCATTCCCCAGCTCTGCTGGCTGCGATCCAGTTGCAAGAACAGAGGATGGTGCTTCTGAGCAACTGTGCACATTGATCTATATCAGACTTTCTGCCGAGCCCTGTAAAATTGAAGATTCCCCTGTGACTGCACTGTGCAGGGAGTGAGTGTCCTTGAAAAGAGATACTCGGAGAGTTATTTTAGCCCATTGGTAACAAGAGGACGTATATAACGCTTCTCCTCGGGTCGACATAGCTCGATGACATGTAGATTTATTCATGTTGCAGTATGGACCAGCTGATTGCTGTTTCGTTCTGACTCAATGGACCGGTGACATTACTGCAGGAGAAACAAAGGCAAGATCGGGGATTGCTTACAGGACAACTGCATATTGGATAATCAACCTCCAAGCTGACAGCTCCATTGAATTAAAACCCCATCAATGTAAACACATAAGATTAATGATTGTTTCTGCAAATAAGTCAAGTTGATCCAATACCCTGTAACACAGTTTGTCCCACAATTGTCACCGCTGCCTAATAACAATGTCACAACCTCTGAGAAAATGCTTCATTGTTAATGCTTATGTTACAGAGCTGTGTTGAATAAAAATTGTAACGTTCAAAATCAACTATGAGTAGTTGGTATAGTTTCCGCCGAGTTCCAGTGATTACACCTGCAGTATCAGGGTCCAACATGCGTCTGGTTAATGTGAGACTGAGTACAGTTCCAGCTGAAGCTCGAGATGCTGAGAAATTTTGACTGGAAAACCTCCAAGAAAAGAGCCTGGAAGCTGAAGGCGGGGATTTTACTGCAGCGGAAGACTCCATAGAATCTCTCCCCGAAATCCATTTCCTGCACACTGAGCCTGCAAGGGTGAGCTAAATCTTTATCACTTCCAGACTGCAGCTGGTCCAGAGTCTAAGCCAGAGCTACAGGCACATTTTGAATGAAACCCATAGCTATGCCTGGTCCCTAACTCCGAGCCTCAATATGCTGACTTGTGCCCTGTAGATGGCAGGCAGGTTCTGGGGCATCAGGTTTACTCACTGCAGGATCCTTAGCCTCTGACTTGCTCTTGTAGGCAGAGTATTTGTATGGCTGGTCCAGTTCAGTTTCTGCAGGGATCTGTTAAGACCTAGAGATGGAGGTAGCTCCTCGCCTGTAACCTTTATTCTATATATTTATTTAGTTACAAGTAGTTACATAGAAACATAGAAACTGTAAGCAGGAGTAGGCCTGTTAACATACTGAAGATTATGAAGATTTCTTTAACATACTGTTCTGTAACCAACACCAGTGCAACAACACCCTGACAGTCCACCCCCACCTGACTTCATTCCAGCCCTATACTCCCCTGCTAAACTTAATTGCTAACTTAATTTTCCATCTCGAACAAAATACTACGAATTTGCACAAAAAGCATAAGAACATAAGAACATAAGAAATAGGAGCAGGAGTAGGCCACCTAGCCCTTCGAGCCTGCCCCGCCATTCAATAAGATCATGGCTGATCTGTTGTGGCTCAGTTCCACTTTCCCGCCCTCTCCCCATAACCCTTAATCCCCTCTCTCATCAAAAACCCATCAACCCGCGTCTTAAAAATATTTAGCGAGGCAGCCTCCACCACTTCAACGGGCAGAGAATTCCAGAGATTCACCACCCTTTGAGTGAAGAAGTTCCTCCTCAACTCCGTTCTAAACCGCCTCCCCTTTATCTTGAGGCTGTGCCCCCTAGTCCTACTGTCTTTTTAGAGCGGGAAGAGTCTCTCCACCTCTATCCTATCCATCCCATTCATCATCTTATACGTCTCAATGAGATCTCCCCTCATTCTTCTAAACTCTAACGAGTACAAGCCTAGTTTATTCAGCCTCTCCTCATAGCTCAATCCCCTCAACTCCGGTATCAGCCTAGTAAACCTCCTCTGCGCTCCCTCCAGGGCCAAAATATCCTTGCGCAGGTGCGGCGCCCAAAACTGCACACAGTACTCCAGCTGCGGCCTCACCAATGCCCTATACAGCTGCAGCAAGACCTCCCTACTTTTATATTCAATCCCCCTCGCTATGAAGGCCAGCATCCCATTCGCCTTCCTGACCACCTGCTGCACCTGCAAGCTGGGTTTTTGCGACTCATGCACAAGGACCCCGAGGTCCCTCTGCACCGTCGCCTGCTGCAGTTTTTCGCCACGTAAGTAATAGTCCTTCCTACCATTCTTCCTACCAAAGTGGACCACCTCACACTTGCCAACATTAAATTCCATTTGCCATTTCCTGGCCCATTCGCCCAGCCTATCTAGATCCTTCTGCAGACTCTCCACACCCTCCGCACAATTTGCCTTTCCCCCAATCTTGGTGTCATCAGCAAATTTCGACACCCTGCACTCGGTTCCCTCCTCCAGATCATCTATATATAAGGCAGATTGAGGAAGCAAGATGGAACTGGGCTAACACAGATGTGTTTCTTTCTAGGTAACATTTTGAGCCTGGTGATTTCCTGAACTGGATTGCCTCAGAGAATTAATGTCTCCAGCGCATTATTTCCCTTGTTGGTCCGGGATCTTTCCCTGTTATTTGTTTCCCAGTACTTTACATTCTTGTGAGGGTGAGGTTGAAGAACCAACTAACAGTTCACTGATATGACCCAACCCCTTGTTGTTGATGCTGCGTAACAGTGGCATGGCTTCATTAACTATCATAGAATGAAATTGAACCAGATATCATAGAATTCCTACAGGGCAGAAGGAGGCCATTTGGCCCATTGAGTCTGTACCAACCACCATCCCACTCAAGCCCTATTCCCATAACCTTAATTTACCCTGTTAATCCCCCTGACGTTAGGGCCAATTTAGCATGATCAATCAAACTAACTCGTACATCTTTGGACTGTGGGGGGAAACCGGAGCACCCGGAAGAACCCACGCAGGTACAGCGAGAACGTGCAAAGTCCACACAAACAGTGACCCGAGGTTGGAATTGAACCTGGATCCCTGGCGCTGTGAGGGGGCAATGCTAACCACTGTGCTGCCCATATCCCAGAATTTCTGAGGCCGAACAGTGAACATCTCTATCAAATCCCTTCTTAGCTGTTTTCTTTCTAAGGAGAACAGTTCCAACCTCTCCAATCTATCCCAATAACTAAAGTTTCTCACCCCTGGAACCATTCTTGTAAACCTCTCTTGCATTCTCTTCAATGTGTTCACACCTTACCTGCAATGTGCTGCCCAGAACTGTGCACAATACTCCAGCTGAGGTCTAACTAGTGTCTTGCTTAAGTTCAGCATAACCTCCTTACTCTCGTACTCTATGCCCATATTAATAAAGCCCTTAACACTGTATGCTTTATTTACTGCTCTTTCCATCTGTCCTGCCACCTTAATGTTCTATACATTAGCTTTAAGTGTTTGGAGTCATGCATTTCTGTTCCTATCTATTTGACGAAAGATTTGTGGTAGTGACCAACTACAAGCCACTGGAGATGATTTGGTAAAAACATTGACCAGTATACTGCCAAGATTGCAAAGGAAATTTAGCATATTCGCAACAACCCTCACTAACTTTACAGATGCACCATAGAAAGCACTTTTTGTGGTTGTATCACAGCTTGGTATGGCTCCTGCTCCGCCTAATACTGCAAAAAACTACAAAGGGTCATGAATGAAAGCCAGTCCATCACACAAACTAGCCTCCCATCCATTGACTCTGTCTATACTTCGCCTTGGCAAAGCAGCCAACATAATTAAGGATCTCACGCACCCCAGACATTCTCTCTTTAACCTTCTTCTATCAGGAAAAAGATGCAAACGTCTGAGGTCACGAACCAACAAACTCAAGAACAGCTTCTTCCCTGCTGCCGTCAGACTTCTGAATGGACCTACCTCGCACTAAGTTGATCTTTCTCTACACCCTAGCTATGACTGTAACACTACATTCTGCACTCTCTCCTTTCGTTCTCTATGAACGGTATGCTTTGTCCATATAGCGTGCAAGAAATAATACTTTTCATTGTATACTAATACATGTGACAATAATAAATCAAACCAAATCAAAATCAAAGTCTCTTGACAAAGATTCAAGATTCAGGCTGTGAAATTAGGTGTAAGCCAGATAACCTGGTGATCACATCAGATACACTGCCTGCTGCAGCAGAAACAGAAAATATATCCTTACATCTACAAGGTGACTTCACTGACATCAGACTTGACAATGTTCTCCAAATCGATCTGATATATTTTGCGTGTCAGAGATGCCAGCATCAACAAGAAGAGATGGTGAAAGATTCTACACGAAAGAAACTACAGGAAACCATCATCGAAGGATGTATGGCCTGGTTCAATACAACACATCCACAAACACACAAGATCATTTTGACCTGATTGGGACAAGACAGGCATTGCCCGGAGAGCTATTTTTAGAGGCAGGCAGGTCTCCTGTGTGATTTGATATTCCTCAACAGCTTTATCATTCACTCATGATCATTGGCTAGATGAGAAGACTTGCCCATCGAGGCTTGTGTGAAGACTCTGGTGTCCCTCAGCCTTAGTCACTACTCGCACATGAATGGCAAAGCGATGATTTTCTGGAGGACTGAGCGGGTGGTGACCCAGGACGGGATGTTTCTGGAGGTCCTTTGAAGGTGTTGTCTTTTGGATGAGGCCTGACTTGTTCTCTTATGGAATGGCAGCATTTTAAAGAACAGCAAGTAGGTGGGCCTTGATTTCTCTGTCTGTCATTTTTCTTATAACCCCTTTCTGTGTTTGGTTTTTGTCCTTGATTCTCCCTCCTCTGACTCCTTACATAGGTTCCCACCCCCTTCCAGCTGAGTTTAAACCCTCCCAACCACTGGAGCAAATACTCCCACCAGGACAACGGTCCCGGTCTTGCCCAGGTGTAACCCATCCAGTTTGTCCTTGTCCCATCTCCTTCAGAGCTGGTTCAATGTCCCACCAATCTAAAACCCTTCCCCTCATGTCACTTAGCTATGGGCTGAGTACTGGTAAATAGGATGAGGAGGAAGTTCAGGTGTGTCAGTGCAGACTCGATGGGGCGAAGGGTCTCTTCTGCACTGTATAACTCGATGATTCTATGATTCTATGATCTGTTCAGCCACATATTCAAAGAACAAAGAATAAAGAAAATTACAGCACAGGAACATGTCCTTCGGTCCTCCAAGCCTGCACTGAACACACTGCTCGAATGAACTAAAACCCCTTAACCTTCCAGGGACCATATCCCTCTGTTCCCATCCTATTCATGTATTTGTCAAGATGTCCCTTTAAAGTCACTATCATATCAACCCAACCGTGGCTAATAACATAAACTAAGGATAGTATTAGATCCAAAAAGCGGTAATATAAAGTTGTTAGAAAAAGTCTGGTGAATGGGAGCAGTTTAGAATTCAGCGAAGGAGGGCTAACACTGGGGGGAAACTGAAAAATGGGACTAAAGGGGGACGACAAAAGCTTCCATTAAGCATGTGAACAGAAAAAGATTAGTGAAGATGAATGTAGGTCCCTTATAGTCTAAAGCATGACAATTTCTAATCGTGAACATGGAAATGGCAGAACACTAACCACTGTGCCACCATGCTCAGAGACTGGAACCAAACTCCAGCACCTTAGATCTTTTGGCTCTGTTACCATGGCTTAATTCCAGCTGATATGTCAGTGTTGTACTGTCATCCAGAGTCTTTTTGTTTCTAGATCATGTTTACCTCATGAATAAAAGTTAAATGCGGAAAAGAATTTGGCTCCATTACACTTCCACAAATTCTAATAACCACTTTAGTTCTGTCTGCATGGAGAAAGGCACAAGTAACTTCGCAGAAATGCTAGGGAACCACGTGTCTAATGAGGAGGAATTGAAGGATATTCATAATACTAAAATACTAATGCTGGAGAAATTAATGGAACTGAAAACTGATAAATCCCCCAAATAACCTAAAGGAGGTAGCCATGAGACTGTGGGTATGTTGATTGTCATCATCCATAATTCTGTAGATTTTGGAACAGTTCTGGCAGATTAGAAGGTGGCAAATGTAATCCACCATTTAAACAAAAAGAGCGAAGGTGAAAATTACAAACTGGTTAGCCTAACATCAGCAGTAGGGAAAATATCTTATTATAAAGAATGTGAATACAGAGCACATAGAAAATGTGAATGAGATTAGACAAAGACAGTGTGGATTTATGAAAGGGAAATCATTGTTTGACAAATCTACTTTTTGAGGCGGTAACCAGCAGAACAAATATGGGAGAACCAGTAGATGTGATGTATTTTGGATTTTCAGAAAGCTTTTGATAAAGTCCCACATGAGAGGTTGGTGTTCAAAATTAAAACACATGAGATTGGAGTTAATATTTTGTCACTGATTGAGAAGTGATTAGCAGCCCGGAAACAAAGAGTAGGAATAAATGGGTCTTTTTTGGCGTGGCAGGTCTATTGGGATCCCAAATAAAAGGGAGAGAACCAAATACTGTATTTCCAAATTTGGTGATGACACAAAACTTGGTGGGAATGTGAGTGATGAGGAGAATGTTAAGAGGCCTCAACATGATTTAGATAAGTTGAGTGACTGGGCAAAAACATGGATAAAAGTGATGTTATCTATTTCAGACAGAGATAGACAATGGCAGAGTACAATTTCAATGGTATAGATTGGGAAATATACAAAGAGGCCTGGATGTCTTAATACACCAGTGACTGAAAGCAAGCACGCAGGTGCAGCAAGCAGTTAAGAAGGCAAATGGTATTTTGGTTTTCATTGCAAGTGGACTTGAGCACAGGGGCGAGGATATCTTACTGCAGCTGTGAGGGTCTTGGTGAGGCAGTTTTGGTCTCCTTATCTAAGAAAGCATATACTTGCCATAGAGGGAGTGCAGTGAAGGTTCACCCGACTGATTCCTGGGATGGCAGGACTGTCATCTGAGGAGAAATTGGGTCGACTATGCTGGCTTGTAGAAGAATGAGAGGGGATCTCATTGAAATATAAAGAATTCTGACAGGGCTGGACAGGTTATCGGTGATGAAGTTTCCCCTGGCTGGGGTGTTTTGAACAAGAGCGTCACAGTCTCAGGAAATAGGATCAGCCATTTAGGACTAAGAGGAGGAGGAATTTCTTCACTCAGAAGATGATGAACTTGTGGAATTCTGTAACACAAAGGGCTGTGGTGGCCATGTCACTGAATGTATCCGAGAAAGAAATAGATTTCTAGACTCTAACGGCACCAAGTTGTATGGGGATAGCACAAGAATAAGGTATTGACATAGAGTTCCAGCCATGATCATATTGAGTGGTGGAACAGGCTTGAAGGGCTGAATGGCCTACTCCAGCTCCTATTTTCTATATTGAGCTGTTCCCTTAAGCTTCCTGTCAACCATGGTTCAAATCTAATCTACGTATGCAAGTTGCAGTGCGCTTGACCAAGTTTTTCTTTTATTTACATTATTTTTCCTTAAATTTGATGAGGGTATTACGTGGTGCAGTGGTATCTTTGGGGTAGAAGCAGGTTGTAGGTATAAGTCTGGAGACATGAGCACTTTTCTTTCTTTAGTCTTTTATGGGATGTGGACATCATCGTCAAGGTCAGTTGTCCATCCCTAATTGCCCTTGAACAGAGTCACCTCCTGGCACATTTCAGAGGGCAGTTAAGAGCCAACCACATTGTTGTGGGTCTGGAGTCACATGTAGACCAGACCGGGTAAGGACAGCAGATTTCCTTCCCTGAAGGACATTAATGAAGCAAATAGCTTTTTACAACCATCAATGAAAGTTTCATGGTTACTGAGACTATCTTTCAATTCCAAATTCATTAACTGAGTGTAGCTTCCACCAGCTGTCGTGTTGGGATTTGAGCTGTAGGCTGGGCCTCTGGATTACTAGCCTAGTGATACTACCACTATATCACCATCGACTTGATCTACTTAATCACTTGGACTTCAGGCAGTTTTGGGATTTGAGCCCACGTTTCTTCATAGAAAGCTTCTTCACAGAATCCCCAGCAGAAAGAAGCCATTTGGCCCATTGAGCCTGCACCAACAACAGGTCTTATCCCCATAACCCCACGTATTTATCCTGCTGATCTCCCAGCCGCTAAGGGGCAAGTTAGCATGACCAATTCACCTAACCTGCACATCTTTGGACCGTGGGAAGAAAACCCACGCAGCGAGAACGAGCAAACTCCATACGGACAGTCACCCGAGGCCAGAATTGAACTGGGTCCCTGGCGCTGTGAGGCAGCGGTACTAACCACTGTGCCACCATGCTCAGAGACTGGAACCAAACTCCAGCACCTTAGATCTTTTGGCTCTGTTACCATGGCTTAATTCCAGCTGATATATCAGTGTTGTACTGTCATCCAGAGTCTTTTTGTTTCTAGATCATGTTTACCTCATGAATAAAAGTGAAATGCTGAAAAGAATTTGGCACCATTACACTTCCACAAATTCTAAAATCCTTCTAGTCGTTCCTATCTCTCTGCCAGAGCCTCGCACCCTCAGTATAATGAAAGGATGAAGTAATTAATGTTAAACTGAGTTCACATCTGACTCCTCCCATTCCATTTGTGCTTTGCCCAAAGGCAGATGCTTGGCTCCTTAAGCACTGATGCCCCATCCGGAGCTATTTCCTTGGCAATTAGCCATTGCTGTCCGCTCTCTGAGACAGCTCCCAAATCCCCCTCAGTGGGAATGGGAATTGAACCTGCATTGTTGGCATTATTCTGATCCACATGCCAGCAATCTGGCCAACTGATTTAAACAGTTCCCTCCTACTGGCCTCCTTAACAAAATAAGGTGGGATTGGTGCTGGGGGTGGGGGGTGGGGGGTGGGGGGTGGGGGGGTGCGGGGGGAGCGGCTACAGGGAGAGGAATATTCTGTCTCTGGGTGAATCAAATAATAGGAGAGGCCAGAACATGATGCACAATATTTAACTGCAAACATCTCAACCACAAGAAGCAGCATTTTCAAAAATATTAAATGTCAACTGCGTGCCACATTTGGCAAGATGAAAACCAACACAAAATTCTGGATAAGGTGTAGATTTTTGAAGTATTGGATTGGCAGATAATGAAAGAATTAAATAACTCACCAGGCATATTTAAATTGGTGACGAGTTGGCAATGGTGTCTGGGTTATTGAAATAATGCCCGGGCTACTGGAAAAACAAGAGACTTCCTTTGTCTTGATTACGAGTTTGTTAAAATGAAGCAAGAATCTCCAGTGAGGCTCTGACTATGGATCTGGAATAGAACACAGAACATTGAAAAACTACAGCACAAACAGGCCCTTCGGCCCACAAGTTGCATCGATCTTATCTCTACCTACTAGGTTTACCTATAACCCTCAATCCTATTACGTCCCATGTACTCATCCAGAAGTCTCTTAAAAGACCCCAGCGAGTTCGCCTCTACCACCACCGATGGCAGCCGATTCCACTCACTCACCGCCCTCTGAGTGAAAAACTTACCCCTGACATCTCCTCTGTACCTGCTCCCCAGCACCATAAACCTGTGTCCTCTCGTAGCGACCATTTCAGCCCTGGGAAAAAGCCTCTGAATAGCAGTAAGGTCCCCACTTGACAATGAGCTGTACATTTCATGCCACCTGGCAGGCGTATTTTGAGTGGCCAGAGGAGGTCTGGGAGAAAATATAATAGGGTGGGGTAACCACCTCAGCCCTGAGCTCACCCCCATAAAATGGAGCGTGGGAGGGCAATGGAATTGGCAGCTCATCTACCATTTTTAAGTAAATAATCAAGGGTCAAGTTGTGTGCTTTAAGCCAATTAACTCTGATAAAGAAGCAAAGTCACATAGTCCCAGATGACCATAGGCATGGGCTGGTGTGATTTATTTAACCTGAGAGTCATCACACCTGAGATGAGGGACAAGGTTGAACCTTCATGAATAACCTCAGCCGGTACGGAAATTAAACCCGCGGAGTTGGCGTCACTCCGCATCACTAACCAGCTGTCCAGCCAACTGAGCAAAACCAACCCCTTGATAATAAACCGCCCATACTGTGATACGGTTGGTGTGGGCAGTTGGGGTGGGAGTGGGCAGTTGATTTTTTTTACAAAGCTCTTTAAAGAGTAGGAAGAAAGTTGGAAGTTCTATCCTTGGGTGCCACCCTTTGCAAACCTAGAGAGACAGCCCTGATGGACCCACACCCACTTTCTTCCTATCCACCTGCAGCTTTAAGCCCACCCACCCCTCCCTCCCTGCCCAAGACTCTGGACTTGTCCGTTCTGGGGATCTTCTTTCTTCTCCGTCTCAGCAGGGGCGGACAATGGAAATGTCTGTTGACTTCGGGTGGGATTGTCTGGTCTCGGGTCGAATAGGCTGTAAAATCCCACCCCTCGGCTCTGCGCAGACTATGCTGCCCAGGTGGGGGAGGGGCAAGTCATGTACCAGTGCCACCCCCTCCCATATTATTCAGCCCATTAACCAGGATTCAAAGCTGCATATCCTCAGGTATGAATTGGCATTCTCTGCTTGCTATAATACACTGGAATTTCACCCCCACATCAGCCGATAAATTGAAAAGTAAATAGTGGTGTAAAATGGCAATTCTGTTCAATACTCACAACATTTATTTTGCTAAGCTTATGAGCAAGGTTGGTTTATTCCTCCATCTCCAGTGTGGCTTCTACTACCAAATAATTTCCCAGTCAAAACTGGACAAGAGTCTGGCCAGGACAATGAGTTATGGCTCCACCAGTTGAGATTCAGCAGTGAGTGTGAGGCACTGAACTGCTCGATTGTGAGGGCTGCTTACTATTGATGCTCACTGTGCTTGATTAATTAAGCCTTGCAGGCAAAAGTAAACAAACTGTAGAAAGGGCTGGAAGCCAGAGCTCCAGCATGGAGCAGACATTTCAAAGCATTGTGAATAAAAGTTGTTACATGAGTGTCATCTCAGCATTGCTCCCAGATACGTAAAAGAATCAGGCACCAGGGAAGCAACTGCAATAACTGAATGAAAGGACAGAACAGCAGCAGAGGAAGGTGAAAAGCACAGGAGAAAGAATGAGTGACCCTACAAAGGATGAAGCTGTGATTGGCTTACAGGTGAACATTTCAGTTAACCCACCCATTAATTAAACTAGATAAGTAATTAATGAAAAAAAAGAAGCTGTGCAGATTAAGTACAAACAATTTAATTAAATAAATAAATGGAGGAAAGATTAGAGATGGATTACATTGCAACAGAATAGAACCTCCACAGTGCAGAAGGAGGCTATTCGGCCCATCGAGTCTGCACCAACTCTCTCTGACAAGAGTACCTTACCTGGCCCTTTCCCCCACCCTATCCCAATAGCTCCCACACATTTACCATGGCAAAATCATCTAACTTACACATCTTCGGGCAACTGGCAATTTAGCGTAGCTGATGCACCCAACCTGCACCTCCTGTGTGAGGAAACCCACACAGACAAGGGGATTTCCTTCGAGTGCTTCAGCTTCAATGGAGTGCTATAACTGTAGCATGTCAGAGTTTGTGGAGAGTGTTGGGGTCTGCCTTTAAGAGATAGCAACATGCCATCAATGGAAGGTTAGTATGTCATGTAACCCAGTCTCAGTTTCACTTTAGCCTGTGAGCACAGCACACACATCCAGCTCTGCTGCTGATGTCTCCAAGCTTTCCACTCATTTATATCTGGTCTCATATGTCTAGACTTGAGAAATGAACCCACAACATATTTACCCAATCCCTTGTGAGCGATTGGTGTCTTTATATCATTGTCAAAACACAACAGAGGGCACTGTAATGCCGACATCCGCACCTGTGGGAAATATTTGGCTCTTGAGCAATTTTTAGCTCTGAGTTGTCGTTCTGGGATCCAAAGTATAGATTTGATAGGGCATCACCAAAGTGGAGAGTTACGCAGACAATCTTTTCCAGGAAGCCATTCCAACCTTTAAGTGAGGTAGTGGTGCAGTGAGGTAGTGTTCAGGGCCAGCAGGGTGTGATTGCAGGCGGTGGACACTAGGGTATAGTGATGAGGAGGCCCTTTGGCCCTTTTCTAACAGACCCAAGGACCTTCATTCTCTGGCCGTTCACGCTAGTGGGATTCTCCAGTCCCGCCGACAGTGCACTCCCACTTGCAGGTTTCCCGCCGGTGAGGGATGACATCAGTGGAAATTCCCATTGACAGCAGCGGGAGCGGAGAATCCCGCCACTAGCAAACAACATACCACCTCCCAGCAGCGAGACACGTGCGGCTGGGAGGCCAGAGAATCTCACCCAAGGTTCTTACAGCAATGCGGATGAGAACAAAGTCTGCAGCATGGGTGAGCAAGCTCCATGGTACAGGAGGCTATTCAAATGGGAGGTGTGAAAAGAATATAGCAGTGAAGAGAGACAGTAACTGGAACTCTACCACCTTGCCCACGATGGAATCGGCACGGGCGAGGATCCAACAATGGAAATCTCCATTGACATTGGGCTGGAATTTCAAGTCTCACCCGAGCAAGGCTGTAAAATCCCGCCCTGTATATTGATAGGAGGTAGGAATTGTTCTCTGCGAGTTGCGTTGCTTGCCTGGTGCCAGGGTCATGGACGTCCCTTCACAGCTGGAGACCAACTTGGAATGGGAGGGGGAGGATGTGTTGTGTGATCCACGTAGGAACCCAATCATTGAGGTAGGGAAAAACATATTGTGGAAGAGGGCAACAAGGATCTGGGGGAAAATGAGGCATTTAGCATGAAGATATTGGAGAGTGTACAGAGGAGAGTCACAGAATGATTCCAGGGATAAATGCTATAACTATGGGGATAGATTGGAAAGGTTGAGAATGTTTTCCCTAGAGAAAAGAAGGCTGAGAGGAGACTTGATTGAGGTATTCAAGTTCAAAGACAACAAAGAAAATTACAGCACAGGAACAGGCCCTTCGGCCCTCCAAGCCTGCACCAACCATGCTGCTCGACTGAACTAAAACCCCCTATCCTTCCGGGGACCATATCCCTTTATTCCCATCCTATTCAAGATGCCCCTTAAAAGTCACTACCGTATCTGCTTCCACTACATCCTCCGGCAGTGAGTTCCAGGCACCCAATACTCTCTGTGTCAAAAATCTGCCTCATACATCTCCTTTAAACCTTGCCCCTCACACTTTAAACCTGTGCCTTCTAATAATTGACTCTTTTCACCCTGGAAAAAAGCTTCTGACTATCCACTCTGCCCATGCCTCTCATAATCTTGTAATCTTCTATCAGGTCACTCCTCAACCTCCGTTGTTCCAGTGAGAACAAACCAAGTTTTTCCAACTTCTCCTCATAGCTAATGCCTCCCATACCAGGCAACATCCTGGTAAATCTTTTCTGTACCCTCACCAAAGCCTCCACATCCTTCCGGTAGTGTGGCGACCAGAATTGAACATTATATTCCAAGTGTGGCCTCACAAAGATTCTATAAAGCTGCAACATGACTTGCCAATTTTTAAACTCAATGCCCTGGCCAATGAAGGCAAGTATGCCATATGCCTTCTTGACTACCTTCTCCGCCTGCTTTGCCACTTTCAGTGACCTGTGTACCTGTACACCCAGATCCCTTTGCCTATCAATACTCTTAAGCGTTCTGCCATTTACTGTATATTTCCTACCTTTATTAGACCTTCTAAAATGCATTACCTCACATTTGCCTGGATTAAACTCCATCTGCCATCTCCGCCTGAGTCTCCAACTAATCCACATTCTCTGATGGTCCTCATCGCTATCTGCAAATCCACCAGCCTTTGTGTCATCTGCAAACTCACTAATCAAACCAGTTACATTTTCCTCCAAATCATTTATATAAATTACAAACAGCAAACGTGCCAGCACTGATCCCTGAGGAACACCACTTGTCACAGCCCTCCATTCAGAAACGCACCCTTCCACTGCTACCATCTATCATCTTTGACCGAGCCAGTTTTGTATCCACCTTGCCAGCTCACCTCTGATCCCATGCGACTTCACCTTCTGCACCAGTCTGCCATGAGGGACACGGACAGGAGAAATAGTGAGAAACTTTTCCCACTCAACAGAGCATCAAGAACTGGAGGGCACAGATTCAAAATAATGGGCGAACGGGGAGTGGGAGTGATGTGAGGAAAATCTTTTTCACCCAGAGAGTAGTTGGAAACGGACTTCCTGAGAGATTGGTGGAGGCAGGTTTGACCGAGGGATCCAGAAGGGGATTGGATTTCTATCTGAAAAGAGAGAATGTGTATGGTCACGGGGATAAGGCATGGGAATGGTACTAGGTAGAACGTTCTTTCAGCCAGCTAGTGCAGGCTCAATGGGCTGAATGGCCTCCTTTTGCACAGTAAATATTCAGTGATTCTATGAAAGTAATAGTACTGGAGAAATTAGTAAGACTAAAGGATAACAAATCCCCTTACCTGAGGGCCTGTACCCCATAACCCCTTCTCTTATTGTTAATCAGGAATCTATCAATCTCTACCTTAAACGTACTCAGTGATTGAACTTCCACAGCTCTCTGGGATAGAGAATTCCAAAGATTCACAACCCTCTGTGTTGTTTTTAGCGTCTCATCACAGCCACACTGTTTTTACCCTTTGGGGAATAGCGGGGAAGTGGGGGAAAAGGATTCCTGAGCTGATTATCAGCCGGTTGAACCACACCGAATGCCCCTTCCATGGCCAACAAGTGTTGGCATTTGACTTGAACCCGGAGTTTCTGGTCCAGTGGTAAGGGTGCTTCCACTGTGTCACAAAGCCTCCACAGCGCTTTGTGTAATAAAAAAGTTCTCCTCAACTCAGTCCTAAATGGCATCCCCTCTATTTTGAAATTGTGCCCATTGCTTCTAGATTCCCCAGCCATGGGAAACATCTTACCCACATCCTCCCCGCCTATTCCTTTTGGTATTTTGCAGCTTTCTATGAGATCATCTTTCATTCTTCTAAACTCTAGAGAATACAGGCCCAGTTTGCCCAATCTCTCTTCACAAGACAGTCCTTCTATCCCTGGAACAAGTCTGGTGAACCTTGGTTGTACTCGCTCTGTGCCAGTTGGGTGGCAGAGATTTATTCATCAACAGTTTCCTCTTAGCTGATGTTTTGTTTGACATTGTTGTTCACACTGGCACAGTAGTTAGCACCACTGCCTCACAGCGCCAGGGACCCGGGTTCAATTCCGGCCTTTCGTCACTGTTTGTGGGGAATTTTGCAAGTTATCTCTGTCTCTGCGTGGGATTCCTCCAGGCACTGCGGTTTCCTCCCACAGTCCAAAGATGTGCAGGTTAGGTTGATTGACCATGTTAAATTGCCACTGAGCATCAGGGGAACTAGCAGGGTAAATATGTGGGGCTACAGGGATAGTCCAAAAGGCATTTGATAAGGTGCCTCATAAAAGGTTGCTACAGAAGGTTAGGGTGCACGGAGTTGGGGGTAAGGTGTTAGCGTGGATAGAGGATTGGTTGTCTAATAGGAGGCAGAGAGCTGGTATCAATGGGTGCTATTCTGATTGGCGGTTGGTGACTAGTGGAGTGCCACAGGGATCGGTGCTGGGGCCTCAACTATTCACCATTTATATAGCTGATCTGGAGGAGGGGGCTGAGTGTAGGGTGACGAAATTTGCTGATGACACAAAGATGAGTGGAAAAGCAAATTGTGTAGAGGGTGTGGAAAGTCTGCAGAGGGATCTGGATAGGCTGAGCGAGTGGGTGAGGACCTGGCAGATGGAGTACAATGTTAGCAAGTGTGAGCTTATCCACTTTGGCAGAAATAATAGTAGGAGGGATTATTATTTAAAAGGCGAAAAGCTGCAGCATGCTACGGTGCAGAGGGATCTGGGGGTCCTTGTGCATGAGTCGCAAAAACCCAGTCTGCAGGTGCAGCAGGTGATCAAGAAGGCGAATGGGATGCTGGCCTTTATAGCGAGGGGGATAGAATATAAAAGCAGGGAGGTCTTGCTGCAACTGTACAGGGTACTGGTGAGGCCGCAGCTGCAGTACTGTGTGCAGTTTTGGTCGCCGCACTTGCGGAAGGATATATTGGCCTTGGAGGGAGTGCAGAGGAGGTTCACTAGGCTGATACTGGAGATGAGGGGGTTGGACTATGAAGAGAGGCTGAATAGACTGGGTCTGTACTCGTTAGAGTTTAGAAGGATGAGGGGGGAATCTTATAGAGACGTACAAGATAATGAAGAGGATGGATAGGGTAGAGGTAGAGAGATTCTTCCAGCTTAGAAAGGATAGCAGGACTAGAGGGCACAGCCTCAAGATAAGGAGGGGGGTGCAGTTTAGATCAGAGTTGAGGAGGAACTTCTTCACCCAAAGGGTGGTGAATCTCTGGAATTCTCTGCGCGTTGAAGTGGTGGAGGCTACCTCGCTAAATATATTTAAGTCACGGGTAGATAGGTTTTTGATGGACAAGGGAATTAAGAGTTATGGGGAGAACGTGGGAAAGTGGAACTGATCCACTTCAGATCAGCCATGATCTTATTGAATGGCGGGGCAGGCTCGAAGGGCTGGGTGGCCGACTCCTGCTCCTATTTCTTATGTTCTTATGTTCTTAGTCCTTGGGTGGAGTTGTGGTTGGTGCAGACTCAATGGGCTAAATGACCTCCTCTTCACTGAAGGGATTCTAATAATGCCCCTTTCTGAACATTCGTGTAGTTTAAGGGCTACACATATACTAGTACTATCTCCAATACTATTTCTTTCACAGAATCTTTACTGTGCAAGAAGAGGCCATTCAGCCCATTGAGTCTGCATTAGCTGACTGAAAGAACATTCTACCTAGTACCATTTCCTAGACTTTCCCCCTGGAATCTTACACATTGTCTCTTTTCAGATAGCAGTCCCTCGATCAAACCTGCCTCCACCACCCTCTCAGGACGTCTGTTCATGTGGGACTGAGGACATAGTGTAAGAAAGCACATGACTCATACACAGGTCGGTGTGGTATTCAAGGGATATGCGTGCAGACTGTAGCCTGGAGACACTCCTACTCTCTCCCACTCAATACTTTTTCATAATTAGTTCCGATAATTAATAAAGGCTTACAGTTAACCTGCTAAAGACGACAAAGATTTCATCAAACCAACTGAGATATAACAAAAATCCACAATAATTATACACACCCATCTCCAGCGGTGGCATGGCGGCACAGTGGTTAGCACTGCTGCCTCACAGCACCAGGTTTGATTCCTGGATTGGGTCACTGTCTGTGCGGAGTCTGCACGTTCTCACCGTGTCTGCGTGGGTTTCCTCCCACAATCTGAAAGACGTGCTGGTTAAGCGCATTGGCCAAGCTAAATTCTCTCTCAGTGTGCCCGAACAGGCACTGGAGTGTGGCCACTAGGGGATTTTCACAGTAACTTCATTACAGTGTTAATGTAAGCCTCTTTGCGAAACTAATGATAAACTTTTTAAAAAACCCAATAGATCTTACTCATTTGTTATATAAAAATAAATTACTGCGGGTGCTGGAATCTGAAACCAGAAGAGAAAATGCTGGAAAATCTCAGCAGGTCTGGCAGCATCTGTAAGGAGAGAAAAGTTTTGAGTCCAGGTGACCAGCGCTTTTACAAGCTCGACTGATAGATTTGAGACTAACAAAAGCAGGAATGGTTCTGGGGCAGGTGAGGGGATTTGTCAGCCTTTAGTCTTATTAGTTTCTCCAGTACTATTTCTTTCACAGAATCATGAATGTTTACTGTGCAAGAGGAGGCCATTCAGCCCATTGAGTCTCCACCAGCTGGCTGAAAGAACATCCTACCTACCTTCCAGATGCTGCCAGACCTGCTGATATTTTCCAGAACTTCCTCTTTTGGGTATCTTACCCGTCCTTTTTCAAATGTCTGCTCCATAACTGGGGTGAGCGCCGATTCTAATTGGGGAGACGTTTGAACCATTTTGAAATGGCCATTTTCGTTCCAGAGACTCCCTGAAGCAGCTGCACCAGGCTCTGTGAACGTTACCAGTTGAACAGAGCAGTCACATTCGCGCTCCCCAGGGAGGTGCAAACGTCAATTGGCATTGTGCCCTGGCATAAAGGAAAGCTGAATCCACGTTCTCAAACAGCGCGTTCCGAAGATTTCTACTGACACTTTGCCTTTTGCAGACTCCCCGCTGCTCATTAAAATGATAGATGATAGCCTCGGAGAAAGGAATTTTTTTTTTCTTCTTCTCTTTGTTTTTGGAGAAAACGTTCCTTTGCGTTTCTAAGTCCCACTACAGCTGCTGAGCTGATGATAAAATAACATCAGGCTGCCCTGGAGTCATTGAAATGTTGACATGCTTGTTCTGTATTGAATCTGTAATGCCCCATAGCCCTTGTGCTCATCATCTTCTGTCAAACAGATTGGATCTGGGAACAATCCGAGCTTGTTCAACAATCCCAGGACAGGAATCTTCTGGGTTAGTGCCCTCTTTCATAGGCCGAGTAACCTAGTTGTTAGAAAATAGGGATCAAAGTTCCTTAGTACAGGTTGGGGGGGTTGGTGGCATGATGGCATTGCTGCTTCACAGCGCCAGGGTCCCAAGTTCAATCCCGGCCTCGGGTAACTTTTCTGTGTGGAGTTTGCACGTTCTCTCGTGTCTGCGTGGATTTCCTCCAGACATCCAGTTTCCTCCCACAGTCCAAAGATGTGCAGATTAGGTTGATTGACCATGCTAAATTGTTCCTCAGTGTCAGGGGAACTAGCTAGGGTAATTACGTAGAGTTATGGGGATAGGGCCTCGGTGAGATAGTTGTCAGTGTAGGCTCGATGGCCTGCTCTGCACTGTAGGAATTCTATGATTCAGTGCTTGACTCTGTCAAATCTTAGTGTTGTCACCTCATGGTGGGCAGGCTTTGGGGAGTCTGATGTTATTCACTGTTTTTGTGGCTGCAGTATTTATACAACCGGGCCAGTTTAATTGCTGACCACTGGTAACCACGTGGTGCGGTTGCTCCAATGGTAATGAGTGTCAAGGAGCGATGGTTGCCTGGCACTTGTGTGGTACAAATGTTCCTTGTTGATTATCAGCCCACGTCTGAATGTTGTCCAAGTCTTGTTGTATGCAGGTATGGACTGCTTCAATATCTCAGGTCTTGCAAAAGGTGCAAGGATCAATCATCAGTGAAGATTTATGTTGCAGGAAAGGTCATTTATGAAGGAATTGAAGCTGGTTGGGCCTAGGACACTAACCTGTGGCAATGTCTTGGCACCGATTGGCATCCAACAACCACAACGTTTAGATATTAGTTGAACAGTGGAGCGTTTTCCCCACTATTTCCTTCAGTTTTTCTAAGACACCTTGATGCCGTGCTCAGTCAATGCTGCCTTGATGTCACTCTCATCTTTCACATCCGGAGTTCGGTTCTTTTGTCCACTTTTGCATTAAGGCTGTAATGAAGTCAGGAGCTGAGTGGCCCTGGTGAAATGTAGGCTGAATGTCAGCGAGCAGCTTGTTGCTGAGTAAATACCACTTGATAGTACTGTTGATGACACCTTCCTTCACTTTATTGATGAGCAAGAGTAGACTGATGGACCAGTACTTGGTTGGATTGGATTTGTCCTGCTTTTGTAGACAGGACATTTAGAAGACATTTGGGGAGGTACACGGATAAGGAAAGGTTTAGAGGGATATGGGCCGAACGCAGGCAAATGGGACTCGTTCAGTTTACGAAACCTGGTCGGCATGGATGAGTTGGTCCGAAGGGCCTGTTTCCATGCTGTATATCACTATGACTCTATGGATATGATGGCTGACTATTGGCTCAGCCTGGGGGCAAGTCATGATGAAACCCCCTGGAATACATTTAATCACAGTTGGCAACCTCAGAATGGATATACTGGCCTGGCTTTTTTAATGCATGCTGGGAAACAAAAGTTGACCCCAATGCCCTGTTCTTTTGGGGTACGTGGGGTGGTGCCAAAATTCAATGGGTGGAACATTCCAGGACCCAGTTGGTACAGAGCTGGAAACTGCAGCGAGTCATTGATGTTGGCGGGAAAGGAAGGTCCCGCTGGTGGGAAGGGTCCATAAAATTCCGCCCATAGGAGCATTGTCTTACTATTGGAGGGTTGGCCATTTGCATTTTCGGGTTGTCTTCCACTTAAGTGGCTTCAATGCTGCCGGAAAGCGGCAGAAACATATTTCGAAATGTGGGTCAACTGTTTGGGAAGTGTCAAAGGCTATTTTTGCGTCAGTGAGAAATTAGGTGACTTGTAATGGAGTGAACGAAGCCAATTAATGTGTAGGGATAAGGTCATGTTGACAAGGGCATTCCTAGGCTGACAGCATCTGCTTAAAGTCAGGGTGCGTCAGGGCTGTGAAAAGGGACGGCAGAAGTTTATAAGCGATGAAACAGATGTGCATTAATTACTGAGTGAAATATGTAAATCATTACTTCGTATAACATCATATAAACCATTCATTGCACAGCTGTCATGGTTATAACACTGTGAGCGCAGAGCTTTGAAGATGCAAATTTACGATTGGCATGTTTACTGGGAACAGATGGCCCCGTTGGAGCTGCTAATTCTGGAGAAAATTACCCTTTTATTTTAAGTAAGAAACGGCTGCATAGATATTCGTTTGGCACATGACCGCCCATCAAATAATTATTCATGGTAAGTAGTCTCATGTTAGAGGGAAAAATAATGTATTTACTGGTTAAATATAATCTGCTCTTTTGAGCAGTGAGTGTGCAAGCCAGTGGGATCCAAGTCAATCACAACAAATGATGTGGTAAAATGTCACTTCACTAGCACGGTGGCACAGTGGTTAGCACTGCTGCCTCACAGCGCCAGGGATCTGGGTTCGATTCCCGGCTTGGGTCACTGTCTGTGTAGAGTTTGCACGTTCTCCCCATGTCTGCGTGGGTTTCCTCCATGTGCTGCAGTTTCCTCCCACAGTCCGAAAGACATGCTGGTAAAGTGCACAAATTCTCCCTCAGTGTACCTGGAGTATGGCAACTAGGGGATTTCCATAGTAACTTCATTGCAGTGTTAATGTAAGCCTACTTGTGGCACTAATAAAAAAACTTTCATGAAGATGTAAGTTTATTGAGGAGATGTTGCTAATTCTAGGTCTCAAGATGGGAGCGTCCCAAAAGTCCACAAAACCCTCTGCTGACATCATTACAGATCGCGTGACATTATACCAGCAAAGTTGAAATAATTTTAAATATATAACATCCCTCCCCCTTTACTACATTCGTCCCCAAACAACAACTATTTTTAATATTTCAACAACAGACTCAATAAATAGTGGATACATTATTTTGCATCTTTACTTCCCATAAGTCCAATTAATAAGACAGTCTCTCAGATGGACATCTGTTTCTCTTTGGTTGTATTTGACATTCTGGAATTTCTCTATTCCAGCATCTTCTCTTTCTTCTGTTGGTAATCCTTCACATGTAACTATTTCAGTGTCAGTTTCCATTGGTGTTGAGGGTTCTTCAGAAACAGAAGCTGGATTTGTTACTGTGACTAGTCTCTATTAAGGAGTATCACTATTCAACATTACTGATGTAGGTATCAATGATTTTGCTTCATGAGGCTAGTATCTGGTCAGTATGACGTCACCAAACTCTGTCATCATCCACCTGTACAGCGTAATGAATCGGACCTGTTTTTGCCAAGGTAGCAGAGGAACCCATTTTTCATTGGTAGTGTAGCTTCTTGCTACTCCTCCTTCTCCCTGAGTGAATACTCTCCTTTTAGACATCTGTTCTCTCCCAGCAAACTGTGTTTTTTATTGTCGTTCGACAATCTCTGAAATATCAACTGGTATCAAAGTTTGTTCTTAATTTCCTTTCTGAAAGCAGCATTGCCTGTGAAGTCTATGTTGTTGTGTGCAATGTTCCTGTATGATGTCAAAAAGTTATTTACTTGTCTTGATGATACACCCTAGTTCTCTGATGCCTTGATTGAGTGTTTGAGTGACTCTATGAATCGTTCAGCCAATTCATTTGTTGCTGGGTGGTACAGAACTGATAGTACAGATGTGTTGGATACCATTTCCTTTCTAGTAGTCTTCGAGCTGCTTGGAAGTGAACTGTGTCCCATTGTCATTCACGATCTGCTCACATCTGCCAAGGCTGGCAAATAGTTCATGGGACGGCATGTTGGCACAGTGGTTGGCACTGCTACCTTACACTGCCAGGGGCATGGTTTCAATTCCAGTCTTGGGTCCCTGTCCATGTGAAGTCTGCACATTCTCCCCATATCTGCACAGGTTTCCTTCGGGTGCTCCAGTTTCCTCCCACAGCCTGCAAGACATGCTGATTAGGTCCACTGGCCATGCTAAATTCTCCCTCAGTGTACCCAAACAAGTGCCAGAGTGTAGCAACTAAGGGATTTTCACAGTAACTTCATAGCGTATAAGATAATGAAGGGGATGGATAGGGTAGAGGTAGAGAGATTCTTCCTGCTTAGAAAGAATAGCAGGACTAGAGGACACAGCCTCAAGATAAGGGGGGAGTGGGTGAAGTTTAGATAGGAGTTGAGGAGGAACTTCTTCACTCAAAGGGTGGTGAATCTCTGGAATTCTCTGCCTGTTGAAGTGGTGCAGGCTACCTCGCTAAATATATTTAAGTCACAGGTAGATAGGTTATTGATAGACAAGGGAATTAAGGGTTATGGGGAGATGGTGGGAAAGTGGAACTGATCCACTTCAAATCAGCCATGATCTTATGGAATGGCGGGGCAGGCTCGAAGGGCTAGATGGCCTATTCCTGCTCCTATTTCTTATGTTCTTACGTTCGGTGTTAATGTAAGCCTATTTGTGACTAATAAATAAACTTTACAGCTTCTCAATAGTCTGTTCTGCTGTCATGGATGTTGTGTTTACTACTTCCAGCGAGTTAGAAAGTGCATCTACAATTATGAGGAACATGTGTTCCTTTATTGGATCAGTGTAATGTGTGTACTCTCTGCCATGGCTGTTTCAGCCTTCCCGCGGATGTGAGGGTTGTAGTGATGGAGTGTTTCTTAGCTTTGCATAGGTCTGACATTGCCCCACTTCCTCTTTGATTTGTGTATCTAATCCTGGCTGCCAAAAATAACTCTGTGTCAGTTCCTTTATTTTCACCACACCTGGATGTCCCTTGTGGAATCCTCAAGGATTCTTCCACGTAGGCACGGAGGAATAATCACTCCGATTCCCCATAATAAAACTCTACTCTGGACTGTCAATCCAAGTCTTCTAATGCTGTAAGGCTTGAGGTCAGGGTTTTTATGACGTCCTTCTGTCATTTTCCTTTTTGGGTCATATCCATAACCTTCCCCATCATTGGATTGGTACTAGTGTGTCTCTGAGGTTGAGATGAAGTCACAGGTACACTATCCACTTGTAAGAAAGATTCGATGATGACGAAATTTACTTATGGCGTTGCTTGACAAAGTGCCAGCATTAGCATTGTCTGATTGACAACGTTTAATATCATAAGTTTGTGCCAATAATATCAAAGACTAAACTGTAACCGACAAGCTACTAAAGAAGGAGATTTGATCTGATTTATTATTGTCACATATACTAGCATAGAGTGAAAAGTATTGTTATTTGCATGCTATATCACCACAGCGAGAAGGAGAGTGACCAGAATGTAATGTTACAGTCATAGCTAGAGTGTAGAGAAAGATCAATTTAATATAAGGTAGATCCATTCAAAGGTCTGATGGCAGCAGGGAAGAAGCTGCTCTTGAGTCAGTAGGTACATTTCCTCAGACTTTTGTACCTTTCTCCCAATGGAAGAAACTGGAAGAGAGAATGTCTGGGGTGCGTGGTGTCCTTGGTTACGCTGGCTGCTTTTCCGAGGCAGCGGGAAGTTGAGACAGAGTCAATGGATGGGGGGCTGATTTGAGTGATGGACTGGGCTTCGTTCACAATCCTTTGTAGTTTCTTGCGGTCTTGTTCCGAGCAGGAGAATACCTTTACACAGCCTGAAGATTGTCGTCATGGCTGGGTGATTTGTCAAAAATGTAGAATAATGCCCATAAAGGTAAGGGATGTAATTATCTTACTCCAAATATAATATTTTTCCAGCTGAGCATAATTCCTTTTTTTCACCAGGAAGAGTTTGTGAAGCAAAGGCCATTGGACGTTCTTCTCCCGAGGACATGTTGTGCGGGATGAGTGTGCTCATCCAAGAGGGAGATGCATCACAAGCAAAGTTGCAACTTAGAAGTTTTTTTAAGTTTATTTATTAGTCACAAGAAGGCTTACATTAACACTGCAATGAAGTTACTGTGAAAATCCCCTAGTCGTCACACTCTGGTGTGACGGAGAAATTAACATGGCCAATGCACCTAACCAGCAAGACTTTCAGAACTTGGAAGAAAAGTGGACCACCCAGAGGAAACCCACACAGACACAGGGAGAACGTGCAAACTCCACACAGACAGTGACCCAAGCCGGGAATCGATCCCGGGTCCCTGGAGCTGTGAGACAGCAGTGCTAACCACTGTGCCACTGTGTCGTCCACAGCTGACACCTTCTTTTGCACAAAGCTGCTTTAATTGAATCTGGTGATACTTAACAGAAGATGATGATCACTTCCTGTAGTCTATTTGTGGAGCTGAGTAATTTGTTATTAGAGGAAAGCTAACAACAGTGAATTGTTTCTTGAAACAAATCTGCTTGTAAATATTGTGTGCATGTGTCATAATGTTGGTACAATCCTTCAAAAGACTTACTAAGCTGCCTTCAGGGACTTGCGTCTATTTTAAGTTCTTTCAGCAATCATGTAAATTGGGTGGAGACGTTTTTAAATACTTACAAAAGCCTTGCAGTTTAAGGACTACAATACTTACTGAACAGTGTCCCAAATCCTACAGGGAAATTCTGTGGGGAAGGTAAGATGCAAGCCTGGATTCATATGACTTCAGTAAGAAGTCTCACAACACCAGATTAAAGTCCGACAGGTTTATTTGGTAGCACAAGCCACTAGCTTTTGGAGCGCTGCTCCTTCATCAGGTGAGTGGGAGTTCTGTTCACAAACAGGGCATATAAAGACACAAATTCAATTTACAAAATAATGGTTGGAATGTGAGCCTTTACAGGTAATCAAGGTACAGACAATGTGAGTGGAGAGACCGTTAAGCACAGGTTAAAGAGATGTGTATTGTCTACAGTTAGTGAGATTTTGCAAGCCCAGGCAAGTCATGGGGGTTACAGATAGTGTGACATGAACCCAAGATCCCATTGAGGCCGTCCTCATGTATGCGGAACTTGGCTATCAGTCTCTGCTCAGCAACTCTGCGTTGTCATGTGTCATGAAGGTCGCCTTGGAGAATGCTTATCCCAAGATCAGAGGCCGAATGCCCAGGACTGCTGAAGTGTACCCCAACAGGAAGAGAACAGTCTTGCCTGGTGATTATCGAGTGATGTTTATTCATCTGTTGTCGTAGCGTCTGCATGGTCTCCCCAACGTACCATGCCTCGGGACATCCTTTCCTGCAGCGTATCAGATAGACAATGTTGGTTGAGTTGCAAGTGTATGTACCGTGTACCTGGTGGATGGTGTTCTCACGTGAGATGATGGCATCTGTGTCAATGATCCGGTTGCTGTGGCAGGGTTGTGTGGTGTCGTGGTCACTGTTCTGAAGGCCGGGCAGTTTGCTGCGAACAATGGTCTGTTTCAGGTTGTGCAGTTGTTTGAAGGCAAGGAGTGGGTGTGTGGGGATGTTCGTGAGATGTTCGTTTTCATCAATGACATGTTGAAGGCTCCGGAGAAAATGTTGTAGCTTCTCCGCTCTGGGGAAGCACTGGACGACGAAGGGTACTCTGTCCGTCGTGTCCCGTGCTGTTAGGGAGGGAGTTCTGGGATTTTGGCCTAGCGACAGTGGTTCAAAAAGGCAGCTCACCACCGCCTTCTCAAGGGCAATAAATGCTGGCCGAGAGAGAGAGACCCACATCCCATGAAAATAAAAGACTATTTCTTGGAGTGCAGTTAGGAGTGCTAGGAGTTCCATTCTAGTAGGATGGCTCAGATTTTGAGTCCAACTGAGTGGTGAGAAGGTGAACAATAATATCCATTGAACCACAGAATTCTGACAGTGCAGAAGGAGGCCATTCCGCCCTTCAGGTCTGCAACTGGCTCTCTGAAACAGCGTCTTATCCAGGCCCACCTCCCCCCACCCTATCCCATTACCCCATGCATTTACCATAGCTAGTCTATCTAACCTACACATCTTGGGACACTCAGGAGCAATTTTTGGATGGCTAATCCACCTAACCTGCATATCTTTGGACTATGGGAAAAAACCGGAGCACCCGGGGAAAACCCATGCAGATATGGGGGGACCATGCAGACTTCACATAGACTGCCACCCGGATCCCTGGCGCTGTGAGGCAGCAGTGCTAACCCACTGCACCACCATGCCACCCTGATAATAACAGTCAAAATTTGACTAATGAAGTCTGCGCCTCATCATTAAAATATTTAAATAATCACCAAGGGTTACCACACAGAAACATCACCAACATTTTGGTGCTTGTGTTTTTCTACATGAGAGACCAGGCCTGTTTCTAATTTCTCACTTGCTTCTCACATTGTTTAGCATTTCTCTTTGCAGGCAGTCTTTTCAGAAGATTATGGCTTTTGACGATTCCACAATTTGACTGCAATCTGGGGCAATGCATTTTATCTACTCCTGTCCAATTGGTTTGTGACCATCTTAAACCTTTTCTGTGAGTACGGTTTCCATGGTCATAGGGAACGATGATTATTTACTTCGCCAGGACCTGAATGACCCTGAAGACTTCTGTCAGGCCGCCTGATTTCCTGCACCATTGTTAAGAGCTGACTTTTCGAGTGCCTCCTTCATAACTGTGCCTCTCGCCCTAGCAACATCCTGGTGAATTTACAATCTCATTGCTTTTATGTCCGTCACATCTGCTTCAACGTCTCTGCCCAAAGCACGTCCAACCCACAGCGCCGTAACCTTCACCACGGGTAGAGCTTTTTGTTTATTCATTCATAGGACATGGGTGTCGCTAGCTAGGCCAGCATTTATTGCCCATCCCTAATCGCCTTCAAGAAGACAGGTCACCCCCTTCTTTCTCAGGGCTCATTAGGGATAGATAATAAATGCTGGCCTCGTCAGAATGAATAAACAAAAGGCAAGAGGTGGCATGCCCCGAATCCGCCCCAGGTGGAACGGGGATTGAACCCCAACAAAGATCCAGCCAACTGGCCGCACCAAGGAACATAAGAACATAAGAAATAGGAGCAGGAGTAGGCCATCGAGCCCTTCGAGCCTGCCCCGCCATTCAATAAGATCATGCCTGATCTGAAGTGGATCAGTTCCACTTTCCCGCTTTCTCCCCATAAGCCTTAATTCCTTGTCTATCAGAAACCTATCTACCCGTGACTTAAATATATTCAACGAGGTAGCCTCCACCACTTCAATGGGCAGAGAATTCCAGAGATTCACCACCCTTTGAGTGAAGAAGTTCCTCCTCAACTCCGTCGAGGAGACTGACTTGCTGTGGCAACTTGCACTGCTACATGTACATTACAGTCTGGACTATGGGCAGTGATAGGAGAGGCTCTAATGGTCTTTTCATCACCAGGAATCTCACCTGCTCTTACAGCTTGACTTTGGCATGTTTGAAAAGATTTTGACCCCCAACCTGTTTGGCCGCGTTGTGACTGAGTGTTCCTTGGCCAACAAGTCCTGGAGTGGGACTCGAACCTGAAGCTTCCAGCCCAGAGGCAGGGCTGCTAACCACTAGCTGCAAGACTGCCTATGTCCATCCTTCAGTTCTCCAGATGTAGCATAACTACACTCTTTCATAGCAACAACTTATAATTACCATAGAATCCCTATAGTACAGCAGGATGCCATTCAGCCCATCAAGCCTGCACTGACCAGAATCCCACCCAGGTCCTGTCCCCATTACCCCATGCATTTACCCTAGCTAGTCCGCCTGATACTAAGGAGCAATTTAGCATGGCTAATCAACCTAAGCTGCACATCTTTGGAGTGTAAGAGGAAGCCAGAGCACCCGGAGGAAGCCCACACAGACACGGGGGGGTGAGGGGGAGTGCAAACTCCACACAGACAGTGACCCGAGGACGGAATTGAACCCATGTACCTGGGGCTGTGGGGCAGCAGTGCTAACCACTGTGCCACCATGCCACCCTTTAACATAGGAAAACGGTTCAAGTTGGTTCACAGGATGTGCTATCCAACAGAATTTGATATGGAAGCAGAAAAGGCAGCATTATATCATAGATTTCAGAGAGTGTCTTGAAGAAGAGACAAGTGGGAAGGTCGAGGGAGGAGACTCCAGAGCTTAGGGCCCAGGCAGATAGAAACATAGGAAACAGGAGCAGGACGAGGTCATTCAGCCCCTTGAGACTGATCCACCGCTCACCTGGGTCATGGCTCATCCCCTGAAGCACAAAACCATTGTTCCCTCTCAGGGTGATTATTCTCCCACCACTCTGCCTCTCCGCCAGCCAACCTGGATTGCTGCTACTGCCCATGCTGAGTTGGTGGAATCCGAATCCAAGCTCTCGAGTGCCCGGAGTTACCGAGGGTGCCCGGCCAACCACCTTCAGTCTCCCACCCCTTGAAAGCCAGTGGTCAATGGGGTAGCATTTGTAGGACTGTGGCACCAGGCAAACCACAAGACAAGGTAGTGCAGAGGGAGGACAATATGGAAGAGATAGGGATTGAGTCGCTGTGGGTGGAGTTGAGGAATAAAAAGGGAGAGATTACGATGCTAGGGGTATACTATAGGCCACCCAACAGCCTGAGGTCAGTGGAGAAAGGCATTTGCAGGGGCATTTTGGATAGGTCGGGAAGAATAGGGTGGTTGTAGTGGGTGACTTTAATCTTCCTGGAGTGAATTGGAGGGGGCCTAGAGCTGGGGGTACGGAGGGAGAGGAGTTTGTAAAATGTGTTTTGGAAGGGTCTCTAGAGCAGTATGTAACTAGCCCGACTAGGGAAGGGGCTATACTGGATTTAGTGTTGGGTAATGAGCCGGGGCAGGTGGTTGAGGTAGACGTAGGCGAACATGTGGCTAACAGTGACCACAAGTCCGTCTACTTTAGGATAAAAATGGAAAGGGATGAGTACCGGCCAAACGGGAGTGTGCTGAACTGGGGAAAAGCGAGCTATAGCCGGATTAGGAGGGAGCTGCAGGACACTGATTGGGAGGGACTGTTAGCTGGCAAGTGGGAGGCTTTTAAGGGCAAAATGAAAATGTTGCAGGAGAGGTATGTTCCGGTTAAGCGGAAGGATGGGAAAGGTAGGATTAGAGAGCCGTGGATCACAGGGGGTATCGAAGACTTGGTCAGGAAGAAGAGGGAGACGTATGTTAGGTCGAAACAACTGGATACGGAGAGTGCGCTGGAGGAATATAGAGAGAGTAGGAGGGAGCTAAAAAGGGGAATTAGAAGGGCGAAGAGAGGGCATGAAATGGCTTTGGCTGGTAGGATTAAGGAAAATCCAAAGGCATTTTATTCCTATATTAGGAGCAAGAGAGTAGTTAGAGGGAAAATTGGTCCTCTTAGGGACAAAAGTGGGGAGTTATGTATTGAGTCGGAGGGAATGGGGGAGCTCCTGAATGAATACTTTGCGTCAGTATTCACGAAGGAGAGGGGTTCGGAATCGTGCGGTGTCTTGGAGGGAACTGTGGATCAGTTGCAGGAAATATCTATTACGAGGGAGGAAGTGCTAGGGCTTTTAGGTAGCGTAAGGACGGATAAAGCTCCGGGGCCTGATGGTATTTATCCCAGGCTGCTTAGGGAGGTGAAAGATGAAATTGCTGGGCCTCTGGCGCAAATCTTTGTCTCTTCTTTGGACACAGGTGAGGTCCCAGAAGACTGGAGGGTAGCAAATGTGGCACCGCTGTTTAAGAAAGGTAGTAGGGATAACCCTGGAAATTATAGACCGGTGAGTTTGACATCGGTGGTAGGGAAATTAATGGAAAAAATACTTAGGGGTAGGACGTATGAGCATTTGGAGCGTTGTGATCTGATTAGGGATACGCAACATGGCTTTGTTAGGGGGAGGTCTTGCCTTACGAATCTGGTGGAATTCTTTGAGGAGGTGACAAAAACGGTTGACGATGGGAGAGCCGTTGATGTCACCTATATGGATTTCAGTAAGGCGTTTGACAAAGTCCCTCATGGTAGGCTGGTAGAAAAGGTTAAGGCGCATGGGATACGAGGCCAGGTAGCTAGGTGGATTGAGAACTGGCTGGGCAATAGGAGACAGACGGTAGTTGTTGAGGGGACCTTTTCGGGCTGGAGGCCAGTGACCAGTGGTGTGCCGCAGGGCTCAGTACTGGGACCTCTCCTCTTTGTAGTATACATAAACGACTTGGAAGAGAGCGTAAGTGGTGTGATCAGCAAGTTTGCGGATGACACCAAGATGGCAGGGTTGGCGGACACTGAGGTGGAATGTCAGGTGATACAACAGGATATAGATAGGTTGGTGCATTGGGCAGATAGGTGGCAGATGGAATTTAATCCTGACAAATGCGAGGTGATGCATTTTGGAAGGAATAATGCAGAGAGGAGCTACGTGATAAAAGGTAGACCGATTAGGAGTATAGAAATACAGAGGGACCTGGGAGTGCAGGTTCACAAGTCTATGAAGGTTGCGACACAAGTGGAGAAGGTTGTGAGGAAAGCTTATGGAATGCTAGCCTTTATAGGAAGGGGTATAGAGTATAAGAGCTGCCGTCTAATGCTTCAGTTGTACAGAACGTTGGTTAGACCGCATTTGGAGTACTGCGTCCAGTTCTGGTCACCTTACTACTGAAAGGACGTGGAGACTCTGGAGAGGGTGCAGAGGAGGTTTACCAGGATGTTGCCTGGCATGGAGGGGCTGGGTTACGAGGAAAGGTTGGAGAAACTGGGACTTTTCTCTTTGGAAAGACGGAGATTGAGGGGGGACATGATAGAGGTATATAAGATACTGAAGGGAATAGTTAGAGTCAATAGTGAGAGACTGCTCCCTCGACTGGGTACAATTACGGGAGGTCATGATCTAAGGGTGAGGGGGGAGAGGTATAATTTGGATGTGAGAGGAAGGTTCTTCACGCAGAGGGTCATGGGGGTATGGAACGCGCTACCGAGTAGGGTGGTGGAGGCAGGAACGTTGGACTTGTTTAAGGTTCACTTAGACAGACACATGAGCGAAACGAGGATGGAGGGTTATAGTAGGGGGTATTAAATAAGGTCAGAGCCTCGGGAGACACCGGAAATGCAGACTTGTATGTTAACGTTTTTGTCTTTTTATTCCGCAGGTGGAGGTCCACCTTGTTGTCAAACAAGGGGCATGCACACGGTGGGTTGTGCGTGGGCTGCTCTTGGAGGTTCCGGGAGTGGCCTAGTACTTCGTGTCGGTGTGTGTGCTTGATCCTGGACCGGTAGACGGGCGCCGCAACAGCTCAGTGACTAGCACTGCTAGCTGTGCAGATACATGGATTTGGGCCTGTGTCTGTGGGAGTTTGCGCATTCTCCCTGTGGTTGCGTGGGTTTCCTCCGGGCGCTCCGGTTTCCTCCCACACCCCAAAGATGTGCTCTTAGGCTGATTGGTTTACCAAATTGACACTATTCTCCCCTGAATCTGGCTAAGTTAGGGGTTCCATTCGTAGACACGCAGGGTAGAATAGGTGTAGGATGATGCGGTGGCACGGGCTCGTTGGGCCGAAGGGCCTGTTTCCCGTGCTGGGTTGTTCTTTGTACAAAGAGGACACACAATGTTGACTGATTCCATGTTTGCTTAAGTGGATGTTATTTGAGATAAGAGTGATTTGGATAAAGAAAGTTTATGATAGGTTGTTTTATTATAGGATTGTGGCCAAGGGAATGCTGTTCCAGGGTACGGCAGGTGGTGGCATGGTGGTAAAGGCAAGTTGTTCTATGTGATTGTGGGCTTGAGCAGGCACCCTGGAATCTCTACTTTGCAGAAGGAGGTTATTCGGCCCATCAAGTTGGCATTGACTCTGAGTATCTTAACTGGGCTCTCTACCCCGTCCTATCTCCGTAACCCCATACACTTACCATGGCCAATCCACTGGACCTGCACATCAATCAAGAGTGACGGTCTGCTGGATGCCCTCTCCTCCTCCTCCTCTTCATCCTGCTTTTCCTGCTCCTCATCCCCCTCTACAGCCATCTTACCCAATAACTGCTTTTTAAAAGACAAAATTGTACCTGCCTCTTCTACTACCTCTGGCAACTTGTTCCAGACACTCACCACCCTCTATGTGAAAAAACTGGCCCTCTGGACCCTTCTGCATCTCTCCCCCTCACCTTAAATATACACCCTTACCTTTGGGGAAAAAATGTAGACTATCGACCCTCACTATTTTATAGACCTTTAGAAGATCACCCCTCAGCCTTCTATGCTCCAAGGAAAAACGTCCCAGTCTATCCAACCACTCCTTATAAGGAGGGGGCCTCTAGATTCTTGGTGGCAATGATGCAAACTGGAATATGTGGAATATGGAATATCCAGCATGTATTGGAGGTTCTCTTAGTGGTCTCGGGAACGAAGGTTGCTTCAGCCTCAGTCATTCTGCCAGGCTCAGTGAGAGGTCTGAGCAGTGTATTTGGAAACACAGTGGTGAGTAGGACCTTCTGTGGACTCCCCCTTTGCAGAGCTTGCCCTGTCTGCAGTACTTGCTCCATTTGTTGATTGTGTTACAGAGCCCCTTCAGTGACACCTTCATCAACCCAGGCATTCAGTGTGGGCCAGTGCAGTTGCAGTTTCAGCAACATGCATCAGATAAGACAGAACAATGGATTGATGTCGCTATTCTAAGTCCTCTCCTCACTTTGGCAGCGTAACTACTCAGTTAATGGTAGGGCGTTGGGGAGGGTTATGGAACAAAGAGATCTAGGGGTACTGGTTCATAGCTTCTTGAAAGTGGAGTCACAGGTGGACAGAAAGGTGAAGAAGGCATTCGGCATGCTTGGTTTCATCGATCAGAATACAAGAGTTGGGACGTCCATTGGTAAGGCCATACATGAAATATTGTGTACAGTTCTGGTCACCCTATTATAGAAAGGATATTATTTAACTAGAAAGAGTGAAGAAAAGATATACTAGGATCTGACTGGGGCTTGATGGTTTGAATAATAAGGAGTGGTTGGATAGGCTGGGACATTTTCCCTTGGAGCGTAGAAGAACATAAGAACATAAGAAATAGGAGCAGGAGTCGGCCATCTAGCCCTTCGAGCCTGCCCCGCCATTCAATAAGATCATGGCTGATCTGTCGTGGCTCAGTTCCACTTTCCTGCCCTCTCCCCATAACCCTTAATCCCCTCTCTTATCAAAAACCCATCAACCCGCATCTTAAAAATATTTAGCGAGGCAGCCTCCACCACTTCAACGGGCAGAGAATTCCAGAGATTCACCACCCTTTGAGTGAAGAAGTTCCTCCTCAACTCCGTTCTAAACCGCGCCCCCTTTATCTTGAGGCTGTGCCCCCTAGTCCTACTGTCTTTTTTGAGCGGGAAGAGTCTCTCCACCTCTATCCTATCCATCCCATTCATCATCTTATACGTCTCAATGAGATCTCCCCTCATTCTTCTAAACTCTAACGAGTACAAGCCTATTCAGGCTTGAATAGGCTTGTACTCTCCTCATAGCTCAACCCCCTCAACTCCGGTATCAGCCTAGTAAACCTCCTCTGCACTCCCTCCAAGGCCAAAATATCTTTGCGCAGGTGCGGCACCCAAAACTGCACACAGTACTCCAGCTGCGGCCTCACCAATGCCCTGTACAGCTGCAGCAAGGCTGAGGGGTAACCTTGTAGAGGTCTATAAAATAGTGAGGGTCGATAGTCAACAACTTTTCCCCAAAGGTAAGGGCGTATATTTAAGGTGAGAGGGGATACAGAAGGGTCCAGAGGGCCAGAGAGTTGGTGCAGACATGTTAGGCTTAATGGCCTCACTTTGAAGTGTAAGGATTCCATTCTGTGATCAGAGCCTGGAATATTTTGATTGTTCCTATAAGACTTTTTCTTGGCCAGTTTGTGATTCTGACTGTACAAACGAATGGAGCAGAAGTGGGGGTGGAATTGTGAGCCGGAGAAAGGTGTAAACAGGATATTGGAGCACTGTGAAACCTTGACATGTAATCTAGCAGCGTGTTGATAAATTAGACCAGAAGTCCAGCTAGCATTACTCATAACATTCTTTATTCATTGAAAAGCCTGCAGTGAGTCCCTGTCTCGGCTCTAAGATATTAGGCACTTGATCTCATCTCTATGTACGATCCAATATCTCAATGACAAAAATGTGATGGCGTTCAGTTCTGACATGAGTGCCAAAGTCTGAGTTATTCCCAATCAAAATGAGGGTTTACTCATTGTGGCCGAGTGTAAGCTTTGACGCCATCAATATTTTACTAATGATGTATATCTTCACTTGTTTCATAGATTCATAGAATCCCTACAGTGCAGAAGAGGCCATTCAGCACATCAAGCCTGCAACAACAACAATCCCACCATGCCCCATCCCCATAACCCTACATATTTACCCCGCTAACCCATCTAATCTACACATCCCAGGACGCTAAGGGGCAATTTAACATGGCCAATGCACCTAATCTGTGCATCTTTGGACTGTGGGAGGAAACTGAAGCATCCAGAGGAAACCCATGCAGACACTGAATGGGAATGGGTTTTTCTCTGAGTGAAAATCTTCCCCCACACATCTCCCTTAAACTTTCCTCCTAATACTTCATCTGAAAGGTGGCACCTTCAACAGTGTAGCACTACTTCAGCACTGCGCTGAACTGTTAGCTTGAATGACGGGCTCAAATCTCTGGAATGGGTCTTGATTCCACAATCTCCTGACTCAGGAATGAGGGTATGACCACTGAGCAACAGTCGACTGAGAGAACCTCTCTTTGTCAACATAACATTCCTCTTTAAAACTGTAACACTGCTACCCAGAAAGTTGTGCAAAAATAAATTGCAAGTGGACTTTGCACTTTGGTCAGCCTTTGGGAGAGCTTAAATAAATGTAGAGGTGTATTTTTATTTTAGTGATGTTCCATGTCTTCCTTAATTTAACCGGTGAGGAAGTCATCTACTTGCAATGAGTTTGAGAATTTGTATTTAGTTGTCTGGATAGTGAGATACTACTTCCTCTCCATTTTGTTGTTATGTTATAGAACATAGAACATTGCAGCACAGTACTGGCCCATCAGCCCTCGATGTTGCGCCGAGCTATGACCAAACCCAAGATCAAACTATCCCCTCCCTATAATTCTGGAGTGCTCCATGTGCCTATCCAATAACTGCTTGAAAGTTCCTAAAGTATCGATTCCACTATCACAGCAGGCAGTCTATTCCACACCCCAACCACTCTCTGAGTGAAGAATCTACCTCGGACGTTCCTCCTATATCTCCCACCATGAACCTTATTGTTACACCCCCTAGTAACAGTTATATCCACCTGAGGAAATAGTCTCTGCACGTCCACTCTATCTATCCCCCTCATCATCTTATAAACCTCTATTAAGTCGACTCTCATCCTCTTCCGCTCTAAAGAGAAAAGCCCCAGCCCCCTCAACCTTTCCTCATAAGACCTACCCTCCAAACCAGGCAGCATCCTGGTAAATCTCCTCTGCATTCTCTCCAATGCTTCCACATCCTTCTTATAGTGAGGTGACCAGAACTGAACACAATATTTCAAATGTGGTCTCACCAATGTCTGGTATAGTTGCAGCATAACCCCACAGCTGTTAAACTCAAATCCCCTGTTAACAAATGCTAACTATTAGCCTTCTATCCACTTGAGTGGCAACCTTCAGAGATCTGTGGATATGAACCCCAAGATCTCTCTGTTCCTCCACATTCCTCAGAGCCCTGCCATTGACCCTGTAATCCGCATTCAAGTTTGTCCTGCCAAAATGAATCACCTCGCACATATCAGGGTTAAACTCCATCTGCCACTTTTCGGCCCAGCTCTGCATCCTATGCAGAACATCCTAAGTTCTTCAAATATATATCAATGAATTTATCTCCAGTTGATGTTGCGTCTTCACTTCACTCAGTTTCAAGCTTGAGTTCAGAGACTTGTGTACTTTCCCGTGCAGCTCTGAAGGAGTGCTAACCATCACAACTGGCATGTTTGTGATCACACGTTAGTCTGGGACCCTCTGAAATGAGCGTAAATGATCCCAAAAAGTTTTTCGAAAAAGTACAAGGAGTTTTTCTCGGTATCCAAATGAGCATCTCTTTCTCAAACAACCCCTAAAACAGATTACCTGGTTGTTTATTCATTGTTGGCTTTAAAATCCCAACAGTGCAAAATGAGGGCATTTGGCCCATCAAGTCCGCACCGCTCTCCGAAAGAGCATCCGCCCAGGCACAATCCGGCCCTATTCTTGTAATTCCATGCATTTACCATGGCTAATCCTCCTAACCTACACATCTTGGGACACAAAGGAGCAACTTAGCATGGCCAATCCATCTAACCTACACATCTTGGGACAGTGGGAGGAAACTGGAGCACCTGGAAGAAACCCACGCAGACACTGGGAGAATGTGCAAACTCCACACAGTCAGGCTGGAATTAAACCTGGGTCCCTGGCGTTTTGAAGCAGCAGTGCTAACCACTGCGCCACTGTGCTGTCTTATTGGGTTCAAATTGGCTGCCTGGTTTGCAAAAATGTTGCAACACAACTTGAAATGTCCTGAGGCTTTTGGCTCACAACGGAATCTTGGCTTTCATACATGTATGAGGAATTTAGGTCTTTTTTTTCCCTTTTTAAATAGATAATCAATATTTTGAGTTGAGTTAGTGGCTCATCTGCATAAGTCGTCACGCAAGACTAAAAAAAAGAGAAATCCTGGTACCCAGTTTCCCATAAATTAACTAGGCGTTATTGAATTATTGTGTATTTAAATCAATTCAACATAGTCCTTGCTGACAGTGGAAGGGCATGTAATGTGGCATGTAATTGAAGAGCTTATTTTTTTGTATTGGGATGGTGCAGAAAACTTGAACGATAGGAGCTACCTGACTTATGGTCCGATTCCACCCAGGTGGAATTAGGCTAAATCCCCTGATTTGAGTATAAGATGCCGTGTGGAACACTGTAATCTCTGCCGCATCATACAGAGCACTCAGGAAATTAGTGCATGGCCTGATGGAGATTTCCATATCATTTTGAATTAGTTCCATAGCTTAGACAAGCTGGTGAAGCTTTGGAAACCGCGTGTCTTCCTTGAGCAAAAGGAGATGACTTTCAGGAGAATGGGGCAGTATAGTAGTTAGCACTACTGCCTCAAAGCGCCAGGGATGTGTGTTTGATTCCTGGCTTGGGTCACTGTCTGTGCACGTCCTCCCTGTGTCTGCGTGGGTTTCCTCCGGGTGCTCCGGTTTCCTCCCACAGTCCAAAGATGTGCGGTTAGGTGGATTGGCCATGCTGAATTGACCCTTTAGTGTCAGGGGACTAGCTAGGGTAAATGCATGGGGTTATGGGGAGAGGACCTGGTGGGATTGTTGTTGGCGCAGAGTCGGTGGGCTGAATGGTGTCCTTCTACACTGTAGGGATTCTATGTTTCTCTGAATTGTCCTTTATTTGCCATCAAGTATCTTCAAACGTGTGGGTCAGAAAAGGACTAAGCTGTGGAAAAATGGGAAGATCTAAAACAAAATAGCAATTCTTTTCCTCCTGGAGAGGCAAACCTTTTGACAGCATAAGCACCCTTATTTGAATTCATTCGTGGGACATGGGCATTGCTGGCTGGGCCTGCACTTATTACCCATCCCTAGTTGCCCAAAGACAGTTGGGAGTCAACCACATTGCAGTGGCCCCGGAGTGACATGTAGACCAGACCAGGTAAGGATGGCAGATTTCCCTCCCTAAAGGGCATTAGCGAACTGGATGGGTTTTTCCGACAATGGTTTCATGGTCATCAGTAGATTCTTAATTCCAGCTATCTTTTATTGAACTCAAATTCCATCAGCTGCTGTGGTGGGATTCGAACCCAGGTGCCCAGAACATTCTGGATTAATAGACTAGTCATGATATCACTGGGCTATCGCCTCACTATGTTCCTCCCAACTCCATTAAAGAAAGTTTAACACTGATCCTTGGAGACTTCATCAGCCTTCAGGTCAATAAGGTGGCCACGTGCTCCTTTCAAGCCAAGTTTAAAAGGCCTTTGGTGCTGTGAAGATGTAATGAGATTCTGGTGGGTTGCAGAGATGCCTGTTCCTGCTATCCCCTCATCCCAGTGATCTGACTCTTCACACTAACCCATTCCCTGTAAGAATTCTTACGCTCAGTGGAACACAGTTAAAGCTGACATGTACTGCAGTCTTCGTGAGAAGAAGGTTGACATGCGTGGGAGATGAAATTAAGTGCCTTTTATTATTAAGAAATGAATGAAATATTCAGAGATTCCAATGAATTCAGTACAAATTAATTTGAAGCTAACAGTTGGGGGCGGGGTGGGTGGTGGAGAGAGAGAAAAGCTGCAGAACTGAATCTCTGAATACATCTTAAGAACTAATGCCCACTTGTTGGGCGGCATGGTGACACAGTGGTTAGCACTGCTGCCTCACAGCACCAGGAACCCGGGTTCAATCCCCGGCTTGGTCTGTGCAGAATCTACACATTCTCCCCTTGTCCGCGGGTGTTTCCCCGAGTGCTCCAGTTTCCTCCCACAGTCTGAGAGACACACTGGTTAGGGTGCATTGGCCATGCTAAATTCTCCCTCAGTGTACCTGGACAGGCGCCCGAGTGTGGCGACTAGGGGATTTTCACAGTAACTTCACTGCAGTGTTAATGTAAGCCTACTTGTGACACGAATAAATAAACTTAAAGTTCCAGGGCCAAAGTAGCCTGAGTACCCATGACTGTGGCAGTGTGATAATCATAGTGAAGCCTCTTGTCTTCTCTTACGTTGTTCTAGATTGCCCCACGAGGGGAAACAAGAGGTCACAGATATAGGTTGAGAGGCTGAGATGAGAAGGAACTACTACTCGCAGAGGGTGGTGAATTTGTGGAACTCGCTGCCCCATAGCGTGGTGGAGTCTGAATCATTGAATGTTTTCAAGAGGGAGATAGATATATATCTGATAAACAGACTGGTTAAAGGGATATGGGGAACGGTGGGGGAGGTGGATGTGAGACCAGGGAGAGATCAGCCATGATCTAATTGAATGACGGAGCAGGCTCGAAGGGTCGGATTGCCTAGTTCCACTCCGAATTCCTACATAACTGTTATACAAGATCTCTCCACCACACAAGGACAGGAAAATGTTTGTGCCCAGCGAAGACCCTGTGCCTATTTTACAGGGTAAAGGTCAAATATGGCAGGTGCATGCTCATTCTGAGACAGAATCGTCTTGCCTGCTGATAGGTACAAGTTCAGGGCCTCCTACCCAAAACCAACTGCTTGCATTCAGGGAAACCAGGTTCACGGGCCTCACCAGTGACCTTTAAAGGGGCTAGTGTTGGCCATTAGTGAAAAAGAATGTGTTATAAAGGATACAGGGTGTGAAGATGGGAAGTGCAGGAAAGCTTCTCCATATACTCCATTGAAACTATGGGCATTGTGGGCTACTGTTCACCACCACCCCCAACCCCACCCCACCTCAACCTCATTCCCAATTGCCACTCAAACACCATTCTTCTTCCAATGTCACCCTATTCACCCCTGTCCTGATCACTCCTCTGTCGCCCTGAATAGCGTTTCCCTCTTCCCTCTCCCAAGACCTACCCGAGGGCCTTTGCTGCTGGTGCTGTGGCCCCAAACTCAACTGTTTTCCTTTGCCGAGACAACTGGGATTATAGAACCCCTACAGTGCAGAAAGAGGCCATTCAGCCCATCAAGTCTGCAACGACTGTCTAAATGGGCATCCCACCGAGGCCCTATCCCCATAACCCAATGCATTTACCATGGCTAATCCACCTTACCTACACATCTTTGGACACTGAGGGGAATTTAGCGCAGCCAGTTCACCTAGCCGGCACATCTTCGGAGTGTGGAATGAAACCGGAGCACCCAGAGAAAACCCACGCAGATGTAAGGAGAATGTACAGACTCTGCACAGACAGCTACCCATAGCTGGAATTGAACCCGGGTCCCTAACGCTGTGAGGCAGCAGTGCTAACCACTGTGCTACTGTGCCATGCTTCTTTAGATGCTGGCAGCTCTTCATTCTGAGGGGAGCGTGTGGCAGGGCTGTGTAATCTGATGGATTGCGTAATGTCACTTCTGCAAAATTAGAAAATGTACAAACTCTGCACATCTATCATGTGATGGGGGCCTCAGGATGACAGCGACATTTCAGAGCTAAAAATCAGTTGAGGTTGCATCTTATAAGATTGATGCTCAGTGGAAGCTAAATGATGTCAGTGGCAATGGGGAAGCTGTTCTGTTTAATAGGATTGCCTCTGAGGAACGATTACTGAATTCATTATTGTCGAAACATTTCTTAAACATATTATTAACTTATATAACGTTGCTATGAGCCAGCTTTAAGAAACCGTGAGTTATGCACTATAAAGGAATTCAATTAGTATCAAGTTACAACAAATTTATTTAGCTAATAAGAATACGAATAAGAGATTAGCAGAGAATTATACAGGTATATTTTCCACTTCAATAAAGAAAACATTACTTTATTGTGACCTTCCAACAACAAACATTGAAAGGGAAGAGCTTCCTAATGTAAAGTTAAAGTTTACTTATTCGTCACAAGTAAGGCTTACATAACACTGCAATGAAGTTACTGTGAAATTCCTCTCGTCGCCACCTCCGGTGTCTTTTTGGGTCAATGTACTTAACTAGGACGTCTTTCAGACTGTGGGACGAAACCGGAGCACCCAGAGGAAACCCACGCAGACAACATGCAAACTCCATACAGACAGTGACCTAAGCCGGGAATCGAACGCAGATCCCTGGCGCTGTGAGGCAGCAGTGCTAACCACTATGCCACTGTGCCCCTCCTATTAAATTTGTGAGATTCCATAGTGGGAAACGGGAAGGCCATGGCCCAGTGGTATTATCACTAGATTTAAAAGTATCTGGAATTAAGAATCTACTGATGACCATGTCAATTGTCGGAAAAAAAACCATCTGGTTCACTCATGTCCTTTAGGGAAGGAAATCTGGCATCCTTACCCAGTCTGGCCTACATGTGACTCCAGAGCCACAGCAATGTGGTTGACTTTCAACTACCCTTGGGCAACCAGGGGTGGGCAATAAATGCTGTCCAGCCAGCGACACCCATGTCCCATAAATGAATAAGAGAAACAGCCAACTGTGATTCTTGAAGGAGGGTGGTGAGTGAGCTAGAAACTCAGCTAATGTCCTGGGAACCTACATTTGAATCTGGAATTAAAAATCTACTTCAAGGTGACCTTGAAGCCATTGTCAATTGTTGGAAAAAGCCATCAGGTTCACTAATGTCCTTTAGGGCAGGAAATTTGTCGTCCTTACCTGGTCTGGCCTACATGCGACTGCAGAGCCACAGTAATGTCGTTGACTCTCAAGTGCCCTTGAGCAACTAGGGATGGGCAATAAATGCTGATGTGGAGATGCCAGCGTTGGACTGGGATAAACACAGTAAGAAGTCTGTAAGAGTTCTTGGAATGCTGCCGGGATAGTTTCCTTGAACAGTGTGTGACAGAACCGACGAGGGAGCGAGCTATCTTAGATCTGGTGTTCTGTAACGAGGCAGGTAGAATTAGGGATCTTGTTGTGAGGGATCCTCTTGGGACGAGCAATCATTGTATGGTTGAGTTTTTGATGCAGATGGGGGATGGGAGAGTAGGGTCCTCTGTTTGAACACAGGGGAGTACGATAGGATGAGAGAGGAATTGGCAAATGTAGATTGGGGGCACAGATTGGATGGTAGGACTGCTGAGGAACAGTGGAGGATCTTTAAGGAGATCTTTTTCAGTGCTCAGCAGAAATTTATTCCAATGGTAAAGAAGGATCATAGGAAAAGGGATAATAATCAGCCGTGGTTATCAAAGGAAATAAAGGAGAGTATTAAATTAAAAGCTGATGCGTTTAGAGTGGCTAAAAGTAGTGGGCGAGTAGAAGATTGGGAGAGGTTTAAAATTCAACAAAGATTGACTAAGAAGATGATAAAGAAAGGAAGGATAGACTATGGAGCTAAACTAAATATAAAAAAGGATAGTAAAGAGTTTTCATAAATCTATAAAGAGGAGGAGGCTGGCTAGAGTGAATGTTGGACCCTTAGAGGATGAGAGGGGGGATTTAGTGGTGGGGGATGAGGAAATGGCTGAGGCCTTAAATAAGTTCTTTGCCTCGGTCTTCACGGAGGAGGACGCGAATAGTTTGCTGGGTATTTAGAAGGATGGTAGGAGTTGAGGGCCTGAATGTGATTACTGTCACGAGAGAGGTAGTGCTTGATCGACTAGCGGGACTGATGGTAGACAAGTCCCCAGGACCGGATGGAATGCATCCCAGGGTTCTGAAGGACATGGCAGAGGTGATAGTAGATGCCTTAGTGATTATGTACCAAACTTCGCTGGATTCCGGGGAAGTGCCAGAAGATTGGAAAACGGCTAATGTTACGCCGCTGTTTAAAAAAGGTAGCAGGCAAAAGGCAGGTAATTATAGGCCGGTTAGTTTAACGTCTGTTTTGGGAAAAATGCTTGAATCTGTCATCAAAGAAGAAATAGCGAGGCACCTTGAGAAGAATTGTTTGATAGAGCAGACGCAGCACGGATTCGTTAAGGGGAAGTCATGTCTGACGAATTTATTGGAATTCTATGAGGATGTGACTAGTGCGGTAGACAGAGGGGAACCAGTGGATGTGGTATTTCTCGATTTTCAGAAGGCGTTTGATAAGGTGCCGCACAAAAGGTTGCTTCAGAAGGTTGGGGGCATGGAGTTGGGGGTATGGTGTTAGCGTGGATAGAGGATTGGTTGTCTAATAGGAGGCAGAGAGTTGGTATCAATGGGTGCTATTCTGATTGGCGGTTGGTGACGAGTGGAGTGCCGCAGGGATCGGTGCTGGGGCCTTAACTATTTACCATTTATATAGATGATCTGGAGGAGGGGGCTGAGTGTAGGGTGATGAAATTTGCTGATGACACGAAGATAAGTGGAAAAGCAAATCGTGCGGAGGGTGTGGAAAGTCTGCAGAGGGATCTGGATAGGCTGAGCGAGTGGGTGAGGACCTGGCAGATGGAGTACAATGTAAGCGAGTGTGAGGTTATCCACTTTGGCAGGAATAATAGTAGGAGGGATTACTATTTAAAGGGCGAAAAGCTGCAGCATGCTATGGTGCAGAGGGACCTGGGGGTCCTTGTGCATGAGTCGCAAAAACCCAGTCTGCAAGTGCAGCAGGTGATCAGGAAGGCGAATGGGATGCTGGCCTTTATAGCGAGGGGGATAGAATATAAAGGCTGGAGGATATGTTTTTAGTTAGGGAAAATGAGGAAATAATGGATAGGGACAGTAACACTGAGCAGATACCAGCACCTAGGAGGCGAGATGGATGGGTTAGAGTTAGGAAGAGCGAAAAGAAAAGGAGTCATGGCACTAGGACCGCCCCGGAGGAATTACCCCGGAATATCAAGGGTGGGGTGACAGCTGGGGTAGAGAAGGCAAGGGAGGGAGATCAGAATACCTCGGAGGAAGGGAAGAGTGCAGGGTGTGAAATAGTAGTGGGGGATGGGAGAGTCAAAGGGATTGATAGGCGGTTCTGTGGGCAAAAGCGGGACTCCAGGATGGTAGTCTGCCTCCCTGGAGCAGGGGTACAGGATGTTTCAGAAAGGGTAGAGGGAATTTTGAAGGGTGGAGGGACTGAGTCTGATGTGATAGTGCACGTAGGAGAGAAGGATGTAGGAACAAAGTGCAGGGGGGACATACGTAGGCAGTTCAGGGAGTTGGGGGCTAAGCTGAAATGTAGGGCCTCCAGGGTGGCGTTCTCTGGGCTGCTGCTGGTGCCTGGGGCTAGCAGGGCTAGAAATAATGAGATACTCCAACTAAATGCGTGGTTGAAGGATTGGTGTAGGGCAGAGGGTTTTAGATTCGTAGACCACTGGGAAGTCTTTATGAAAGAGGGGCAAATATACAAGAGGGATGGGGTACAGTTAACTGGGAAGGGTGTGCATATCTTACCTGGAAGGTTAGCTGGAGTGTTTTGGCAGGGTTTAAACTAATATGGAGGGGGGGTGGGGAGGTGGATGGAACTGGGATTGGGGATAGGGTAAGCCCGGAGGGTAGGAAGAAGGATCGGATTGTTTCTGAGGGTCTTCGGTGCATGTGTTTCAATGCTAGGAGTGTGACTGGCAAAACAGATGAACTGAAGGCAATAATGTTCGAAAGGAAGTTGGAAGTGGTGGCGGTGACAGAGACTTGGTTAAAGGAAGGGCAGGACTGGCAGTTGAATGTTCCCGGGTATAAGTGCTTCAGGCGTGATAGGGGTGGGTCGCTGAGAGGTGGGGGAGTGGCGTTGTTAGTTAAGGATTGCATCATAGCAGTGCAGAGGGAGGGAGGTATAGAGGATATAGGAATCGAGTCGCTTTGGGTGGAGTTGAGGAATAGGAAGGGAGATGTTACTATGTTGGGTGTGTACTACAGACCGCCCAACAGCCCGAGGGCTGTGGAAGAAGGGATAAGCAGGGACATTCTAGATAAGTGCAGGAAGAATAGGGTGGTGGTAGTGGGAGATTTTAATCTCCCCGGGGTAGATTGGAAGGTGCCGAGATCAGAGGGTGCTGATGGGGAGGAAGTTGTACAGTGTGTAATGGAAGGATCCCTGGAGCAGTATGTGGATAGCCCGACCAGAGAGGGGGCTATACTGGACTTGGTTCTGGGGAATGAGCCTGGGCAGGTGGTTGACGTTGAAGTAGGAGAGCACGTGGCTAACAGTGACCACAACTCTGTCTGGTTTAAGATATTAATGGATAAAGATGAAGCCTGTCCTAAGGGGAGGGTGTTAAACTGGGGGAGGGCTAGATACAACCGGATTAGGCAGGATCTTAAAGATACGGACCGGGGTAAGCTGTTTGATGGCAGGTCGACACTGGGTATGTGGGAGTCTCTCAAGGGAAAACTAAAATCTTTGCAGGAAAGACATGTGCCGGTCAAGAGGAAGGATGGGAAGGGTAGGATTAGAGAGCCGTGGGTAACTAGGGATATTGAGGACCTGGTCAGGAGGAAGAGGGAGGCGTACATTAGATCTAGGCATTTGAGGACAGAGATAGCGTTAGAAGAATACAGAGAATGTAGGAGAGAACTTAAAAGGGGCATCAGAAAGGCAAAAAGGGGCCACGAAATGGCTTTGGCGGGTAGGATTAAAGAAAATCCTAAGGCATTTTACTCCTATGTTAGAAATAAAAGGATGGTTAGAGGGAAGATTGGTCCTCTCAGGGACAGAGGAGGGGAACTATGCTTGGAGCCTGGGGGAATGGGGGAGATCTTGAATGAATACTTTGCGTCGGTATTCACGCAGGAGAGGGGCCTGATGTCTGGTGCTGTGCTTGAGGAGTTTGAGGATCCGTTGAGGGAAATAGTCATCACGAGGGAAGAGGTGTTGGGACTTTTAGACAGTATAAAGACGGATAAATCTCCGGGGCCTGATGGCATCTATCCCAGGCTGCTAAGGGAGGTGAGGGATGAAATTGCTGGGCCTCTGACGCAAATCTTTGTCTCTTCTTTGGACACAGGTGAGGTCCCAGAGGATTGGCGGATTGCAAATGTAGTACCGTTGTTTAAAAAGGGTCAGAGGGATAACCCAGGGAATTATAGGCCGGTGAGCTTGACTTCAGTTATAGGCAAGCTAATGGAGAGGATCCTCAAGGATAGGATGTATGAACATCTGGAGCGCTGCAATCTGATCAGGGATACGCAGCATGGCTTCGTTACAGGGAGGTCGTGCCTTACGAATCTAGTGGAATTTTTTGAAGAGGTGACAAAAACGGTTGACGAAGGACAAGCCGTTGATGTCGTCTATATGGATTTCAGTAAGGCGTTTGACAAGGTCCCTCATGGTAGGCTGATAGAAAAGGTGAAGGCTCATGGGATACAAGGCCAGGTATGTAGATGGGTGGAGAACTGGCTTGGGAGGAGGAGACAGCGAGTAGTAGTGGAAGGCTCCTTTTCCAATTGGAGGTCTGTCACCAGTGGTGTGCCGCAGGGCTCGGTATTAGGACCTCTTCTATTTGTGGTATATATTAATGACTTGGAAGAGGGGGTAGGTGGTGTGATCAGCAAATTTGCTGATGACACTAAGATGGTTGGATTGGCGGGTACTGAGGAGCAGTGCCTGGCAATGCAACAGGACATAGACAGGCTGGTAGATTGGGCAGATAGATGGCAAATGGAATTTAATCCGGAGAAATGCGAGGTGATGCACTTTGGCCGGAATAATGCGGAGGGGAGTTATACGATAAAAGGTAGAACTATCCGGAGTATAGATACGCAGAGAGACCTGGGGGTGCAAGTGCACAAGTCCCTGAAGGTGTCGGTGCAGGTGCAGAATGTGATGAGGAAAGCGTATGGTATGTTAGCCTTCATAGGAAGAGGTATAGAATATAAGAGTAGGAGTCTGATGTTGCAGTTGTATAGAACGTTGGTTAGGCCTCACTTGGAGTACTGCGTCCAGTTCTAGTCGCCGTACTACCGGAAGGATGTAGAGATCCTGGAGAGAGTGCAGAGGAGATTTACCAGGATGCTGCCTGGTATGGAAGGGCTGTCTTACGAGGAAAGATTGAATGAACTTGGGCTGTTTTCCCTTGAGAGACGTCGGCTGAGGGGGGATCTAATAGAGGTTTATAAGATTATGAAGGGGATAGATAGAGTAAATGGTGGTAAGCTTTTTCCGCTATTAGAAATGGATAGAACGAGGGGTCACGGGCTTAGGGTGAGGGGGGCTAGGTATAAGACAAATATTAGAGGGCAGTTTTTCACGCAAAGGGTAGTGGGGTGTGGAATGCACTACCGAGTAAGGTGGTGGAAGCAGGCACGCTAGGGTTGTTTAAGAGTCACTTAGACAGCCACATGAGCGGGCTACATATAGGGGGATATAGTAGGCCTTACTAAACATTGTAGGCTTGGGATTACGTTTTTGCCTCAGGGATGTTACAGTCTTTGCCTGTTTAATAATGAATTTTTTTGTCTCCACAGGCATTTAAGTCCAGCAAGGGGCATGCATGCGGCAGGTTGTAGTGGGCTGCTCTTGGACGTTGCTTCGGGAGTTGCCTATTGCTTCATGTCGTTAGTGTGCTTAAACTGGACCATCTCGAGGGCAACATGACAGCTCAGAGACTATCTCTGTTGCTGTGCGGACACACGGATTTGGGCCTGTGTCTGTGGGAGTTTGCACGTTCTCCCCGTGGTTGCGTGGGTTTCCTCCGGGTGCTCCGGTTTCCTCCCACATCCCCAAAGATGTGCTTTTAGGCTGATTGATTGGGTACTAAATTGTCCCTAAATTGGACCTCCCTGATCCTCGCACATTAGGCGTAGACTAAAATCATGAATAGGTCACTGAGACAGTGGGACGGCGGCGCGGGCTCGTTGGGCCGAAGGGCCTGTTTCCCGTGCTGTGTTGTTCTTTGTTTATAAAAGCAGGGAGGTCTTGTTGCAACTGTACAGGGCACTGGTGAGGCCGCAGCTGGAGTACTGTGTGCAGTTTTGGTCGCCGCAGTTGCGGAAGGATATTTTGGCCTTGGAAGGAGTGCAGAGGAGGTTCACTAGGCTGATACCGGAGATGAGCAGGTTGGTCTATGAAGAGAGGCTGAATAGACTGGGTCTGTACTCGTTGGAGTTTAGAAGGATGAGGGGGGATCTTATAGAGACGTATAAGATAATGAAAGGGATGGATAGGGCAGAGGTAGAGAGATTCTTCCCACTCAGAAAGGACAGCAGGACTAGAGGACACAGCCTCAAGATAAGGGGGGTGCAGTTTAGAACGGAGTTGAGGAGGAACTTCTTCACTCAAAGGGTGGTGAATCTCTGGAATTCTCTGCCCGTTGAAGTGGTGGAGGCTACCTCGCAAAATATATTTAAGACACGGTTAGATAGGTTTTTGGTAGGCAAGGGAATTAAGGGTTATGGGGAGAAAGCGGGAAAGTGGAACTGATCCACTTCAGATCAGCCATGATCTTATTGAATGGCGGGGCAGGCTCGAAGGGCTAGATGGCCTACTCCCGCTCCTATTTCTTATGTTCTTATGTCTCACAACACCAGGTTAAAGTCCAACAGATTTATTTGGTAGCAAACACCACTCAATGGAGTGGCACAGAGGTGAGACACACTCTACCCCTCGATCCGAGAGACTGCTTTCCAGCAGGGTCACCGTCATTGCCGGGAATGTAGCGCCAGCCCTGACGAAGGAGCAGTAAGCGCTCCAAAAGCTAGCGGCGTCTGCTGCCAAATAAACCTGTTGGACTTTAACCTGGTGTTGTGAGACTTCTGATAACAAATGCTGGCCAGCCAGCAACGTCATGAATTCATAAAAAAGCAGCCAATTGTGATTCTTGAAGGGAACCTGTGAGCCTGATTTTAACTTGCTTCACCTGCCCAGCTCCACCAGCCAGTAAGGCAGGAAACATGAGGGAGGGAGTGGAGGGGGAATTGTCCCTCCACTCGATAAACGATCCAGGGCCCACTCCACATTGGACCTGGAACCTCACTAACATTCGGAGGAATGAGCGTGGTTGAGTGCGTACGAGTGGTAATTTTGCTCAGCGCTGAAGCATATGGGTAAGTCTGCAAGGAATGTATCGAACCATTCGAGATTTCATTTTCAAATTTAGCCTGGGTACGTCAGTGTGTTTTCTTCAGCAGCTGGGAGAGCCTTGAAGCAGTGCAGGTACGCGTTGCTATGGTTACAGTTTGAGCTCTGTGAAGTTTGTTGTTAACGTGCCGGCTGAAGGGAAGTAATTCTGGTAGGCAACGAAAATCAACTCCGACTCGTCATCAACCAGAACTGGTCATTAAGTAGGAATTTTATCCAGAGGTCTGGGCCGTTGATCAGAGTTTGAACACCACCACGGTACGTAGAACATTACAGCACAGTACAGGCCCTTCGGCCCTCGATGTTGCGTCAACCAGTGGAACCAATCTAATGACCTTCTAACCTAAACTATTCCAATGTTATCCATGTGCCTAGCCACTGACCATTTGAACACCCTTAGGGTTGGCGAGTCCACAACTGCTGCAGGCAGGGCATTCCACGCCCTTACTACCCTCTGAGTAAAGAACCTACCTCTGACATCCATCCTATAATTACCACCCCTTAATTTAAAGCTATGTCCCCTCGTGTTAGCCGTCACCATCCGAGGAAAAAGGCTCTCACTATCTGCCCTATCTAACCCTCTGATCATCTTAAGAACATAAGAACATAAGAACTAGGAGCAGGAGTAGGCCATCTAGCCCCTCGAGCCTGCCCCGCCATTCAGTAAGATCGTGGCTGATCTGTCGTGTCTCAGTTCCACATTCCCGCCCTCTCCCCATAACCCTTAATCCCCTTGCCTATCAAAAACCTATCAACCCGCGTCTTAAAAATATTTAGCGAGGCAGCCTCCACCACTTCAATGGGGAGAGAATTCGAGAGATTCACCATCCTTTGAGTGAAGAAGTTCCTCCTCAACTCCGTTCTAAACCGCTCCCCCCCTTTATCTTGAGGCTGTGCCCTCTAGTCCTACTGTCCTTTCTGAGCAGGAAGAGCCACTCCACCTCGATCCTATCCATCCCATTCATCATCTTATATGTCTCAATGAGATCTCCCCTCATTCTTCTAGACTCTAACGAGTACAAGCCTAGTTTATTCAGCCTCTCCTCATAGCTCAACCCCCTCAACTCCGGTATCAGCCTAGTAAACCTCCTCTGCACTCCCTCCATCTTGTTTGCCTCATATACAGTAGTATATGGGGTGGCCATTGCATGGAGTGAGACGCTGGTTACAAGTGGTCTGCAGACAGGGGGGTCTAACAGGGACAGCCGAGCTGGCAGCTGACCAAAGGATAAGGTCCACGTGTGCACAGGACTTAAAGATGGACTCTGATAGGGAAGCCTGCTGTAACAATTCAGCCAAATGCCAGTTACCAACACCATTTATTGTGCACCAAAGGAAAGGGTTGCGCCTACAGCTCACAATCCTCGGGCAAAAAAGATTTAAAAGTATCTGGAATTAAGAATCTACTGATGACCATGTCAATTGTCGGGGAAAAAAAAAATCTGGTCCACTCATGTCCTTTAAGGAAGGAAATCTGCCATCCTTACCCAGTCTGGCCTACATGTGACTCCAGAGCCACAGCAATGTGGTTAGAACATAGAACATAGAACATTACAGCGCAGAACAGGCCCTTCGGCCCACGATGTTGCGCCGACCAGTTACAAAAACAATGACCCACTAGCCTATACCAATCCCTTTTCGTCCATAAACCTATCCAGAGATCTCTTAAACGCCCCCAAACTAGACGCATTTACAACCGCAGCAGGCAGGGCATTCCAATCCCTCACCACCCGCTGGGTAAAGAACCTACCCCTGACATCCGTCCTGTAGCTACCCCCCCTTAATTTAAAGCCATGCCCCCTCGTGCTAGCTTTCTCCATCCGAGGAAAAAGGCTATCACTATCCACCCTATCTAAACCTCTAATCATCTTATATGTTTCAATAAGATCCCCTCTTAGCCGCCTTCTTTCCAACGAAAACAACCCTAAATCCCTCAGTCTCTCCTCATAGGACCTCCCCACCATACCAGGCAACATCCTAGTAAACCTCCTCTGCACCCTCTCCAACGCCTCCACATCCTTCTTGTAATGCGGGGACCAGAACTGCACACAGTACTCCAAGTGCGGCCGCACTAGAGTAGTGTACAGTTGCAACATTACACTGCGACTCCTAAATTCAATCCCCCTACCAATAAACGCCAAGACACCGTACGCCTTCTTAACAACCTTATCTACTTGATTCCCAACTTTCAGGGATCTATGTACACACACACCTAGATCCCTCTGTTCATCCACACTATTCAAAGTCCTCCCGTTAGCCCTATACTCGACACATCTGTTGCTCCTACCAAAGTGAATTACCTCACACTTCTCCGCATTAAATTCCATCCGCCACCTCTCGGCCCAGCTCTGCAACCTATCTAAGTCTCCCTGCAGACTATGACACCCTTCCTCACAATCTACCACACCTCCAATTTTGGTGTCATCAGCAAATTTACTAATCCACCCAACTATACCCTCATCCAGATCATTAATAAAAATTACAAACAACAGTGGCCCCAAAACAGATCCCTGAGGCACACCACTCGTAACTGTACTCCATGATGAATATTTACCATCCACCACCACCCTCTGTCTCCTATCTGATAGCCAATTCCTGATCCAACTTCCTAGATTACCCACAATCCCATACATCTGCATTTTCTGCAGAAGCCTACCATGGTGAACCTTATCGAACGCCTTACTAAAATCCATGTATACCACGTCAACTGCCTTGCCCCCATCCACCTCTTTGGTCACCTTCTCAAAAAACTCAATAAGGTTAGTAAGGCACAACCTACCCGCTACAAAACCATGCTGACTATTTCTAATCAATTCATTACACTCCAAATAACTATAAATCCTATCCCTAATAATTTTTTCTAAAACCTTGCCCACAACAGAAGTAAGACTCACCGGTCTATAATTCCCGGCAAAGTCTCTGTTCCCCTTCTTAAACAATGGGACAACATTCGCTATCCTCCAATCCTCCCGGACTACACCAGAGACCAATGACGACCTGAAGATCTGAGCCAGAGGCTCTGCAATCACCTCTCTAGCCTCCCAGAGAATCCTAGGGTAGATCCCATCCGGACCAGGGGACTTATCTATTTTCAGCCCCTCAAGAATTTCCAGCGCATCCCCTTTATCAACCGTAATACTGTCTATTTTACACCCCTGCAACCCAATGTCCTCCTCAGCTATATTCATGTCCCCCTGCGTGAACACCGAAGAGAAATATTGGTTCAATACTTCTCCAATCTCCTCCGGTTCCACACACAACTTCCCCCTGCTGTCTGTAACTGGCCCTAATCTTGCCCTGACCAACCTTCTGTTCTTGACATACCTATAGAACGCCTTAGGATTCTCCTTAATCCTATCAGCCAAAGTCTTCTCATGTCCTCTTTTAGCCCTTCTCAACTCACTCTTCAACTCCCTCCTAGCCAATCTAAAGCTTTCTAGTGCACTATCTGAGCCCTCCAATCTCATCCGAACATAAGCCTCCTTTTTCTTTTTAACCATCGACTCAACTCTTTTAGTGCACCACGGTTCCCTAGATCTACCAAATCCACCATGCCTGACAGGGACATACCTATCAAGGACTCGCAGTAGCTGCTCCTTGAAAAAACTCCACATTTCAGACGTTCCCAGTCCCTGTAATCCCCTAATCCAATCCATGCTTCCTAATTCACTCCTGATAGCCTCATAATCGCCCTTACCCCAGCTAAAATTGCTGACCCGAGGTTCATGCCTATCTCTTCCCATCACTAAGGTGAACGTAACTGAATTGTGGTCACTATCACCAAAATGCACACCAACTTCCAAGTCTAGCACCTGGTCTGGCTCATTTCCCAGCACCAAATCCAATATAGCCTCACCTCTAGTTGGCCTGTCTACATACTGAGACAAAAAACCTTCCTGCACGCTTTGTACAAACACTGACCCCTCTAGCGAGCTAGAACTATAGCAACTCCAATCAATATTCGTAAAGTTAAAGTCCCCCATAACAATTACCCTATTACTTTCACTCCTAACCAGGATTGTCTCCGCAATCCTTTCCTCAACCTCTCTAGAACTTTTAGGAGGTCTATAAAAGACTCCCAACAGGGTGACCTCTCCTCTCCTATTTCTAATCTCCGCCCATACTACCTCAACTGACAAGTCCTCATCAAACTTTCTCTCCGACACTGTGATACAGTCCTTGACTAGCAATGCTACCCCACCCCCCCTTCTACCTTCTTCTCTACTCCGACTAAAGCATTTGTACCCCGGAACCTGCAACATCCATTCCTGACCCTGCTCTATCCATGTCTCAGAAATGGCCACAACATCAAAGTCCCAGGTACTGATCCACGCTGCAAGTTCATCCACTTTATTGCGAATACTCCTCGCATTAAAGTACACGCATTTCAAACCCTGCTCCGCCCCACCCCCACTATGCCGTGCCTTGCATTCCCCAACTATGCCCCCCTCACTTTCACCCCCTTTCCTCACTATCCCTCCCCCCCTCCGAATCAGTTTAAACCTTCCTGCATCGCTTTTGCAAATTTACCCCCCAGGATATTGATTCCCCTCTGGTTCAGGTGTAGACCATCCCTCTTATAGAGGTCCCACCTTCCCCAGAATGAGCCCCAATTGCTCAAGTACCTGAACCCCTCCCTCCTGCACCATCCCCTCAGCCACGAGTTCAAAACTTTCCCTCTCCCTATTCCTCTCTAAACTATCCCGTGGCACAGGCAAGAGTCCAGATATAACTACTCTTTCTGACTTCGCCTTTAGTTTCCACCCCAACTCCATAAATCTTTGCTTAATATCCCCTTCCCTTAATCTCCCTATGTCATGTGTCCCCACATGAACTATAACTTGGGGTTGATCTCCCTCTCCCCTAAGAGTCCTGAATACTCTGTCCGATACATCCTGGACCCCAGCCCCTGGTAGGCAACACACCAGCCCAGAGTCCCTACCCTTACCTCCAACTCTCCTATCCGTCCCCATAACTGTGGAGTCCCCAATCACGAGGCCCAATCTCTTACCCCTAACCACCTGAGGCTTGCCAATAGGCTCACCCCCAGAGACCTGCTCCCTTTGGCTATCCCCAGTTGATTTCTCCTCAACTGTAGCCTCCAGGACCGAAAACCTATTTTGGAGGGGAACAGCCCCAGGGGATTGTCCCCCCAACTGCTTTTTGCCCCTCTTCCTGGCAGTGACCCAAGACTTATTCCTAGGAGTGACTATCTCCTTATAACTCCTTTCTATGTCCTGCTCCACTTCCCGAATTATACGGAGCTCCTCTAATTCCCCTTCCAGCTCCTTTACACGCTCCTCCAGAAACTGCAATCTAACACACTTCCCACAAGTAAAATCACCTGAAACACTGTGGGAGTCCCTCACTACATACATCCCACAGGAGATGCAGCTTACAGCCTGAACTGCCATCCCTGAATCAATTACCAGCAGAAAAGTAAAAATATAAAAAAAAACTTCCCTCACACTTATAATTAGGTTAGAGGAGGTGGAAGGGTGGGATTCTCTACCAGTGTAGAGAATCGGGAATCCTCTCTGCACTAATTTATAGTGTTAGGGGCACGAGAAAAAAAAACTACAACTACCGGTAAGCGTCCTAGTGACGACTTCCGGTTTCTAACTAATTTAAAAAAAACCGCCGAAACTCGCGACTTAGCACTAAAAATAAAAAGTTAAACGGAATAAACAGAAAAATATACCTTGTTTTTGCCTCCTCGCACGCCCAAAAATCGCTGCCTCTCAACTCTGCTCCACAGGAACAATGAGGCCGAGACACGGAGGTAGGTGCTTTTAAACCCGAAAAAAAAAACTACAACTACCGGTAAGCGTCCTAGTGACGACTTCCGGTTTCTAACTAATTTAAAAAAAACCGCCGAAACTCGCGACTTAGCACTAAAAATAAAAAGTTAAACGGAATAAACAGAAAAATATACCTTGTTTTTGCCTCCTCGCACGCCCAAAAATCGCTGCCTCTCGACTCTGCTCCACAGGAACAATGGTTGACTTTCAACTACCCTTGGGCAACCAGGGGTGGGCAATAAATGCTGTCCAGCCAGCGACACCCATGTCCCACAAACGAATAAGAGGAACAGCCAATTGTGATTCTTGAAGGAGGGTGGTGAGTGAGTGGAATCGGCTGCCGTCGGTGGTGGTACAGGCGAACTCGTTGGGGTCTTTTAAAAGACGTCTGGATGAGTATATGGGATTTAATGGGATTGGGAGTTATAGATAGTTCTATGGCCTGGTAGGTATAGATGTGATCGGCGCAACCTGTGGGCCGAAGGGCCTGTTTGTGCTGCAGTGTTCTATGTTCTATTGAGTCTTCACCCTGGGTTCTACAATATGGTCTGCTAGAGTTACAGGTTTAAAAATCCCCACTGAGCACTTGGCATTGGGCGAGTCTCCACTCGCTCAGTAAGGCAGCTCCACAAAGTCCATGGGAAGATTATTAATGATCCCCCCCATGGTGATCCTAACACCTGCAGAATCAGTCTGCTGGGCGAATGGGCAGTGAAGTGCTGGTTATATTAGACAGCCTGCGGTCAATGTTAAGAAGAACTCTGGCACTTGCAAGGCAAAGGGACTTTGTGCAGAATTTGGAATTATCCTTTCTAGTTTGGAATTGGTGACAAACTCCATCAGCCTCATAACACACAGTGTCTGCTGGCTGACATCTCAGCGTTCAATGCAACACCAGCACCTGATTGCTGAGACGCTTCCCCAAGTTTAGAATTAGAATCATAGACCCCCTGCAGTACAGAAGGGGGCCATTTGTCCCACTGAGTCTGCACCGACCACAATCCCACCCAACCCCTATCCCCATAACCCCATGTATTTACCCTGCTAATCCCCTGAAACTAAAGGGCAGTTTAACATGACAATCAACCTAATCCACACATCTTCGGACTGTGGAAGGAATCCAGGGCACCCAGAGGAAACCTACGCAGACACGGAGAGAACATGTACACACCACACAGACAGGTTGGAATTTATCCCTAGTCTCTGGCACTGTGAAGTAGCAGTGCTAACCACTGTGCCTCCAGGCCACCTAACATCCTGACTAACATGGTCTGATTATAGGAGTATTATGTTACAAGGTGTGTGGTCCCTGTCTCTCCCAATGTTGGAGACACACACACACACACACACACACACACACACACACACACACACACACACACACACACACACACATTAACACTGGCTGTTATCCCAAAACTATCAAACAATCAATTGGCTATTTCTGGACTTGGGTTTTTTTTGATTTTCCACCATAACTTCGGCCAGGAGTTCAGTGGAACAGCTGGAGAAACCAGATAGAGGATATTTTCAACTGTTCAAGTAGCTTTGGTTCCACAGAAATCCCTAGCCAAACATCTTAGCTTCTCAACCATTATATATTTTATATACTTAGCTCAGCACAATGCTTTCTAACTTTATTCACATTTTTACATAATTTTTAAAAATGTCTGCACCATCCTCCTCGCCCAGCTTCCAGTTACTTCAATGGTGCCTGTTTACTTTGCTCTGAGTCAACAGCCAGTCTTAGCTGATCCAGCACAGGGAGCACAGATCAATTACCAGGTTCACATAATCAAACACAGGAGGACTGAACCATTGAGCACTACATCGACCACTCTCCTCCTCTAAGTTGCTGCTTAAGACAGCTGGCTTGACTTGCAGTGAGCCATGGTTGTTTTCCAGGCCAGAGAGTCTTATGCAGCGGAGTTTCCCAGGAGTCAGTATTAGGACCCCTGACCACTTTAACTGAACTTGGGTATACAGGGAATAACATGTCTGCAGGTGACATAAGCTCAGAAGTAAACAATGAGCAGACTTGCTTATTAATTTAGTTTACAGTCTGCGGGAGGACTTGGACAGACCGGTGAAATGGGCAGGCACATGGCAGACAAAACCTAATGCTCAGTAGTGTGGGACGATACAGTTTGTTAGGAAAAATGAGGAAAGGCAATCGAAAAGGATGGATACAATTCCAGAGGGAGTGCAGGAAGAGGGAGGCCTGAGAGTAAATGTATAAGATGTCAAGAGAGTGGAGAAAGGGCTGAGGAATTTCCTAGAATGGGCAAGGAAGGAACTGGGTTTGTTCTCCTTTGAGCAGGGAAGTCTGAAGGGACATTTGACAGAGTGATTCATAATAAGGAGAAGATGTTTCCTGTGACAGGAGTGTCGGTAACCATAGGAACCAGATTTAAGGGGAATGGCGATAACAGAAATAATCTTTTCGCACAGCAAGATGTCGTGATCTGAAATACTTCACCTGGAAGAAATAAACAGATTCAGTAATAAGCTTGAAAAGCTAATTGGATAAATAGTTGACGGGAAACATTTTGTAGGGCAAAGTGTGCAGGAGTGGGATTAATTGTATAAATCTTCATCGAGGGAGCATAGTCATGATGGGCTCAATGGCCTACTTCTTGACTATCATGGTCGGACTGTAGGGATAGTATTTTACAGGGTGAATGGTTCCTGTCCTTCCTAGCGCTGGCGGCACACAACGAACAGCTGTCCCAAAGCTATTGAACAGCTGATTGGTTGTTACTAATTTGGGGGCGGCAATTTTGCCCCACAGGGACCGGAAGTCCCACGCTAGAGAAATGCTGGCCAATCAGAGGCAAGTATACCAGCAGCACGGCTGGAGACGGTGGCCAGTGCCAGTACTGCACTCGGGGCTTAAGGAGGCCTTCAATGCAGAATAAGGAATTAATTAGTGGTTGGGGGGTTTTGACAGGCCCTGGCATGGGAGGGGAAGGTGGGGGAGGAGATGTGCTGGGATTTCAGAGGAGAGGGGAACCTAGCAGGGTTTGTAGCTTGGGGGTGGCCCTCCAATGAGTGCAGAGGGCTCATTAAGGAGGGTGGGCCTGCCTGCCACACCAGCCCATGCAGGAAAAGATGGCTACTTTGCGAAGGCCGCTCCCAGGTTAAATCTGATGAGATGATGCTTTTAATGGGCATCAATGTTAAATTTATGTCAGTGTTAATTTTCCACAAAAATTTTCCACTTGGGCCTCAACATTGACAGGCAGATCATCTGACGATACACTGGTAAAATTGTGGTGGCAGAAGAGGGTTGGTGGTGGGCAGGCCACCTAGTCACTGAATTTCATGTGTGCAGCCCCAACCCAGCCACTGCTTTGAAACCCAGTGACGAGGGAGCATAAAATCCAGTTCCAGGACTCTGGAGTGAGATTTGAACCCAATGGTGTGATAACTCAGTAGCAAGTGTGTGACTGAGCTATGGCTAACAATCCTGGTCCCTCCACACCAGCACTATAGTTAAGAAAGCCCACCAACGCCTCTACTTTCTCAGGAGGCTAAGGAAATTTGGCATGTCCGCTATCATTCTCACCAATCTTTACAGATGTACCATCAAAAGCATTCTTTCTGGTTGTATCACAGCTTGGTATGGCTTCTGTTCTATAAAGATCGCAAGAAATTACAAAGGGCCATGAACGAAACCCAATCCATCACACAAACCAGCCTCCCATCCATTGACACTGTCTACACTTCCCACTGCCTCGAAAAAAGCAGCCGGCATAATTATGGACCTCAGGGACATTCTCTCTTCCACTTTCTTCTGTCGGAAAAAAGATACAAAAGTCTGAGTTCACATACCAACTGACTCAAGAACAGCTTCTTCCCTGCTGCCATCAGACTTTTGAATGGACCTATCTTGCATTAAGCTGATCTTTCCCTACACCCTACCTATGTCTGTAACACTACATTCTGCACTCTCTCCTTTCCTTCTCTATGAACAGTATGCTTTGTACAGTGCACAAGAAACAATACTTTTTACTGTGTAATGATACATGTGACAATAACAAATCAAATCAAAAAGCAAAGGTGATTCCACCTGCAACAAAATTCTGAGCTATTTGGATGTTTGATTTAGAAGTTCAGGACCCTATTACATCATTATGGCAGCTGCCAACAATAAAACAGCCCAAGGTAACATTCCTGTTATTATCCGCATCACGCTGGTTTTATTAAAAACAAATAGAATTGTTCAGGCTTGGGAGAATCAGCCTGGAACCTATCAGCTCTCAATGCAATTTAGCCAAGATAGTCAACAGGTCAACATGGTGTTCAGAATATTTCCATTTAGCTTTAATCAGTGCAAAGGGGAGCAGTACATAGCTGTGAGGAGAGAGTCCTGTAATCAAAAGGCGGTACTCATAATTAAATATGAACAGAATTGAATGCAAACTTGGAGGTCCCACATCAGCCGTTAGCGTCAGAGTGGTTGTTCTTTACGGTGGATGGGACAGCCGGCGGTTAATGAAGCAACTAATTTTGTGTAATAAGCATCTCCATCCGGGCTCCTGGGAACGCAGAGGCCAATTGTGGGGGAGTGTGGTACAACTCGGTATCACAAAGACTGTTCAAAGATGAACGCATAAAACTGGAGGGAAAGCATGCATGTATGTATGTGTGTGTGTGTATATGTGTGTATGTGCATGTGTGTGTATGTGTGTGTGTGTCTGCATATATGTGGGTGTGTGTGTGTGTACTGATTTGCATTCTATCAATATATGAGATCATTTTGTAATGGAATTTGAAAGGATTAATAATCCTTTCAAGTTTAAAAATCACACAAGCTGCTATGAAAAGAAATGGTCCTCTGATAAGCACCTTCACAGGTAGACACCAAAGCCATTAGCCTAGGCAAAGCTCATTAAATCCGACATCTGTAACTTGGTAAAAGGGAGTATCTATAAGGAGAGAAAAGAGCTGAGGTTTCAAGTCCGATGACCGTTCGTCAAAGCTTTGACAAAGGATCATCTGGACTTGAAACATCAACTCTTTTTTCTCCTTACAGATGCTGCCAGACCTGCTGAAATTTTCCAGCATTTTCTCTTTTGGTTTCAGATTCCAGCATTCATGGTAATTTGCTTTTATTAAGAAAAAGGGAGTGATCCATGGACACAGAAACAAGCTGTACCATGATAACTTGTTAAAAAATACAGTGATGTGTTAAGTCTTGATTGGATAGTATAAGCTAGCTACTCGTAATCAAATTTGAACGCTATAATTGCTTATGTATCTCGGAATATGCCACTCTGGCTAGCTACAGAATATGAGCTCTGGCTTTCCAGCATTGTTGCTATAGCTTGCAATTAAGACAGCTGTTTAAGAGAACCCTGTGACTTGGTCTGCTTACTTGAAAGGTAAAGTTGTGTCAGTTAAAAAGCTGACATCAAAACCTGCAACAGAATTCTTGCCTATTTGGGGCAAAGCATCATTGGGCCCATGGAATGTTTTCACAGCAGACCAAGATCAGTCAGGATTGACTTCCACTCAATTTCTCCACTTCGCAGATGATACAAAGGTATGTAGAAGATCAGGTAGTAGTGAGGAAACAGAGGGGCTGAAGAAGGATTTGGACAGGTTAGGAGAGTGAGCAAGGAAATGGCAGATGGAATACAATGCGGAAAAGTGTAAGGTTATGCACTTTGGAAGGAGGAGTGGAGGCATAGACTATTTTCTAAATCGGAAAATGCTCAGGAAATCAGAAGCACAAAGGGACATGGGAGTCCTTGTTCAAGATTCTCTTAAGGTTAACGTGCAGGTTCAGTCGGCAGTTAGGAAGGCAAATGCAATGTTAGCATTCATGGGCTAAAATACAAGAACAGGGATGTACTTCTGAGGCTGTACAAAGCTCTGGTCAGACCCAATTTAGAGTATTGTGAACAGTTTTGGGCCCCATACCTAAGGAACGATGTGCTGGCCTTAAAGGCCCCACAGGAGGTTCACAAGAATGATCCTTGGAATGAAGAGCTTGTCATATGAGAAATGGTTGAGGGCTCTGGGTCTGTACTTATTAAAACTTACAGCATACTGTGAGGCCTGAATAGAGTGGATGTGGAGAGGATGTTTCCACTAGTTGGAAAAACTAGAACCAGAGGGCACAACCTCAGGCTAAAGGGACAATCCTTTAAAACAGAGATGAGGAGGAATTTCTTCAGCCAGAGTGTGGTGAATCTGTGGAACTCTTTGCATCAGAAGACTGTGGTGACCAGGTCATTGAGTGTCTTTAAGACAGAGGTAGATAGGTTCTTGATTAATAAGGGGATCAGGGGTTATGGGGAAAAGGCAGGAGAATGGAGATGAGAAAAATACCAGCCATGATTGAATGACGGAGCAGACTTGATGGGCCGAGTGGCCTAATTCTGCTCCTATGTCTTATGGTCTTTGTCCAGCTCACCTACACGTGGGAAATATACCTTGTGACTAACTTGGAAAAATGAACCCATGAACTATACAAATATATGAACATACAAAATAGGGGCAGATGTGGGCCATTCAGCCCCTCAAGCTTTCTCTAACATTCAATAAGATTGCAGCTTACATGTTTGTATTTTGAATACCACATTCCCGTCTACCCAAATAACTTCAGATTTGTTTCCCTAACAGGAGTCTATTGACTCCACTTTAAAAATATCCAATGACCCCACTTCCACTGCCTACACAGAGTTCCAAAGTTGCACGGCTCTCTGAGAGCAAACAAAAATAGAACATAGAAAAACTACAGCACAAACAGGCCCTTCAGCCCACAAGTTGCGCCGATCATATCTCTACCTACTAGGCCTACTTATAACCCTCAATCCTATTAAGTCCCATCCAGAAGTCTCTTAAAAGACACTAACGAATTCGCCTCCACCACCACCGATGGCAGCCAATTCCACTCACCCACCACCCTATGAGTGAAAAACTTACCCCTGACATCTCCAAACTTACCGCTGACATCTCCAAAAAATTCCTTAGCTCTGTCCAAAAGGGCGACCCTTAACTTTAAAACAGTGCCCCCTCATTCCAAACTTGTTTAGCCATAGTTGCATGAAGGAGGACTGTGCTTTTCTCTTGCATAGTAAATCTGAGGGTCAAAAGAGACCAGAATGTAAGAATGAATGTGTTGAAATTAAGTGTAAGACATCGGAAGGGAGAATCTTCCAACTTAAACTCTGACAGCGACTGTCAAGGGAAGACAATGAGTCTTGCTGACTTGTGCTCCACCTGACAAAATGTGCTTTTCTCAAGGACAGGTGCAGCAAAGTTCAAATCTTGCCCATCAGAGATTAGTGCAGTTGACGTTTGCCAGGAAGACACAAGGTAAGTCTAAGGCTGCAAGCAGTCAAAGCTCCATTTCACAGGGTATCAGGTTGCCAGGAGAGTGGTGAGGCAGTCAGGTCCTCCTCCAGAGCCTTGAGCCCATAGTTTAGACTCACAGTCCAGTGCAGTGCTGAGGGAGGCTCTGCATGCTCTTGTGAGTGAAAGATCCCATGGCACTATTTCGAAGATGAGCAGAAACATTCTTACCTCTACCTTGGCCATCTTTATCCCTCAATCGACACCGAAAGCAGAATGTGCGGCAACATAACGGCAAGTCAAATGTTGCCGTTGCATTGCCTTCGATGGTTGCATTTCCAGCAATGTGAAAGGCAAAACAATGATGATGAAGAAAAGTCTGACAAATGGGGCAAGCGTCCCCACTCCACCGTGCTCTGCTCGCTGTGAGAGCTTGCTGAGTGCAAAATGCCTGCCACGTTCCCTGTGTTACAATAGCGACTGCACTCTACGATGAGAAAGTACATTTAAGAAATATATGTGTATCATTTATTGTAAGGGGTATGTTTAGAGTTCAGATCAGTTTTCCAAGGTGCCGATTTGTCTAAGAGACCTTTAAAATTGGTAGTTGGTAGAGCAGGATAAGTACCTAATTGTTTTAAGCTGAGCCAATGCATTTCTGTAAACTTAGGTTTCCCCTAAGAATTTTCATTAGGTTGATTGATAGGGACGGAATCATGTGCTTTTATTTGATTTATTAATGTCACATATTGGGATATAGTGGAAATTATTGTTTCTTGCTCACCATACAGACAAAACACACCATTCATAGAGTACATAGTAGAGAAGGAAAGGAGAGGGTGCAGGATATAGTGTTACGGTCTTAGCTAGATGTAGAGAAAGAGCAAGTTCATATAAGGTATTCAAAAGTCTGATGCCAGCAGGGAAGCAGCTGTTCTTGAATTGGTTGGTACATGATCACAGACTTTTGTATCTTTCCCTCAATCGAAGATAGTGGAACAGAGTATGTCTGGGATGCATGGGATGATTATGCTGACTGGTTTTCTGAGGCAGCGGGAAGTGTATACAGAGTCAATGGATGGGAGGGTGGTTGCATGATGGACTGGGGTTCACTTACAACCCTTTGTGGTTTCTTGTGGTCTTGGTCAGAGCAGATATGGTCTTGGCATGTATCCCATACCAAGCTGTGATACGCCTGGAAAGGATGCTTTCAATGGGAGGAGCTAAACTTGCAGGGAAGAATCACTGTTTTGGCTACATTTTTTTACAAATATAGGCAGTTACTGTCTGATTCTGTAACAAGCAAGACATGCCTCTCTGTCTGACTCTCCAGAGGTGTTCTAAGAGCTTTAAGACAAGCAATAAGCTTGTGTTTCGCGAACTGATTTTAAATAGGGAGTTTAAGTCTATAAGAAGAAAATTGCTTAAATTGGAACTTATGGGGATAGGTGAACAGTTAAGAATTGTATCTTGTCATGTTTAAATATTATTTAATTGGTAAAAGTTAAGCTAATTCATTTGTTATAGTTGATCCTACATTTACACAGTCAAAGGATCTAAGGGGGTGATTTCCTTCCATGGCCCCCATCCACTTATGGGCAGCATTGAGGCCTACTGCTACTTTACTGGTTGCATCTCAATTCCTACCCATTTGCCTTCTGGGATTGCTATCAGCTATTCATTCACTCTCCGCTGTGAAGCGGGTATTGTTTGGGGAGGTCCATGGCCCAAATCATTTTCTCATCTTCCCCTTCCTCTACCACTCCTTGGGACTTCCAGGTAGTGGAAGATCCAGGGCACAAGCACAAGTCATCCTAAATGAAGGTAGAGGCCTCAGAGTCGTCTGCTACTCTCCCTCCAACTTGCTGAACCCACCTGGTGAGTTTAATGCCTTAGTAATGCAAAGTAATAAATTTAATGCATTATTTTGCCTGAGTAACTGGAGGAAACCCAAGCAGACACAGGAAGGATGTGCAAATTCCACATAGACAGTGACCCCAGGCTGGAACTGAACCGGGATCCCTGGCATTGTGAGGCAGCAATGCTAACCACTGTGCCACCTTGCTGTTGACATATTCAAGACTACGAAGCCTATATGAAGACAATAGATCCTAACGTTCAGATAAAGAAATGCGCTAAACTCTCCAGCTGGGCTCAGCAAGTTGGAGGGAGAGTAGCAGGCTGCTCCGAGGCCTTCTGCCTTCATTTACTAGAGTTCTCCTCACGTCTGCGTGGGTTTCCTCCAGTGCTCCAGTTTCCTCTCACAGTTCAAAATGTGCAGGTTAGGTGGATTGGCCATGCTAACTTGTTCCTTAGTGTCCAAAGCAGTGTAGGTTAGGTGGATTCACCATGGCAAATGTGTGGGCTAATGGAGGTGTACCTGTCCTGTGTAAGATGCCCCTTAGTTGTAGATTCCCCATTGACAAAAAAAACACCCTCTCAGCACCCACCCTGTCAAATCCCCCTCAGAATCCTATATGTTTCAATAACACCACCTCTCATTCTTCTAAACTCCACTCCAGGACTGACCTGCCCAAACTTTCCTTCATCCAAATAATCAGCCTGGTGAATATTTTCTCAACTGCATCCATCACAAATTTTTCTCAAACAATGACGAGACAGAGTACAGGAATGAGACAGCGAAATGGTGAACTTGTGCAATGACAATAATCTCCCCCTCAGTGTCACCAAAACGACTTCAGGAAGCATAAATGAGAACATGCCCCTGTCTACATCAACAGGAAGAAAGTAGAAATGGTTGAAAGCCTCAAGTTTTTAGGTGTCCAGATCACCAACAACTTGTCCTGTTCCCCTCGATGTGGAGGTGCCAGCGTTGGACTGGGGTAGGAAGTCTCACAACACCAGGTTAAAGTTCAACAGGTTTATTTGGCAGCACAAGCCACAAGCTTTCGGAGCACTGTCCCTCTATCAGGTAGGGCTCCAAAAGCTTGTGGCTTGTGCTACCAAAGAAACCTGTTGGACTTTAACCTGGTGTTGTGAGACTTCTTACTGTGCTGATCCCCCCCATGTAGATACTATAGTTAAGAAAGCCCACCATCGCCTTTACTTTCTCGGAAGACTAAGGAAATTTGGCACGTCATCTACGACTCCCACCAGCGTTTACAGATATACCATAGAAAGCATGCTTGTTATGGCTCCTACTCTGCCCGACGCTGCAAAAAAAAACTACAAAAGGTCATGAATGCAGCCCAATCCATCACACAAACCGGCCTCCCATCCATTGATTCTCACTCCACTTCCTTGGCTTAGCATCCAGCATAATTAAGGACCCCAGCACCCCAGACATTCTCTCCTCTTCCATCAGGAAAAAGATACAAAAGTCTGTGGTCATGTGCCAACCGACTCAAGAACAGCTTTTTCCCTGCTGCTGTCAGACTTTTGAATGGACCCACTTTGTATTAAGTTGATCTTTCTCTGCACCCTAACTCTGACTGTAACACTACATTCTGCATTTTCTCTTTTCCTTCTCTTTGTTTGTGTTGTAGTGTTCTGTGTTCTATAATGTACAGTGTGGGATTACACTGTCACTGTACCGTGAGTATATCAGTGTCACACTGTACCATGCGATATTACACTGTCATAATGTACAGTGTGGGATATCAGTGTCACTCTGTACAGTGAGCGATTACACTGTCACACTGTACAGTGAGGGTATCAGTGTCACACTGTACAGTAAGCAATTACACTGTTACACAGTACAATGAGGATATTACTGCTCCACTATATAAGATTATACTGTCACACTGTACAGTGAGAAATTAGTGTCAAACTGTACAGAATTGACACTGTAATTCTCACTGTACAGTGTGATAGTGTAATCTCACTATACAGTGCAACACTAATATTCTCACTGTACCAAGAGTCTGTGGGTGCAAGAGAGAGAGTATCAGTATGAGAATGTCGATATAAGAGTGCAGGTGAGCGAGAGAGAGTGCAAGTATGAGGGAGAGAGTGAGGGTGCGAGGGAGAGGGTGCGAGGGAGAGAGTGCAGATGTGAGGGAGGGGGTGTGGGTGCACAGGAGACAGGGTGGGTGCGAGAGAGAGAGAGAGTGAGAGTGTGTGTGTATGAGAGAGAGTGAGAGTGCGTGTGTATGAGAGAGTGTGTGTGTATGAGAGAGAGTGAGAGTGTGTGTCTATGAGAGAGAGTGAGAGTGTGTGTGTATGAGAGAGAGTGAGAGTGTGTGTATGAGTGAGAGTGTGTGTGTATGAGAGAGAGTGAGAGTGTGTGTGTATGAGAGAGAGTGAGAGTGTGTGTGTATGAGAGTGAGAGTGTGTGTGTATGAGAGAGAGTGAGAGTGTGTGTGTATGAGAGAGAGTGAGAGTGTGTGTGTATGAGAGAGAGAGTGTGTGTGCAAGTGTGAGAGAGAGAAACTGTGTGTGTGAGAGTGAATGTGTGTGTGCATGAGAGAGAGAGGAAGTGTGTGTGTGTGTGAGAGAGTGAGTGTGTGTGTGAGAGAGTGAGTGTGTGTATGAGAGAGAGTGAGAGTGTGTGTGCGAGTGTGAGAGAGAGAAACTGTGTGTGTGTGTGTGTGTGTGTGTGTGTGTGAGAGAGAGAGAGCGAGAGGAAGTGTGTGTGTGTGAGAGAGAGAGAGTGGTGTGTGTGTGTGTGAGAGAGAGAGTGAATGTGTGTGTGTGTGTGTGTGTGTGTGAGAGAGAGAGTGGTGTGTGTGTGTGTGTGAGACAGAGAGTGGTGTGTGTGTGTGTATGTGTGTGTGTGTGTGTGTGTGTGTGTGTGTGTGTGTGTGTGTGAGACAGAGAGTGAGTGTGGATTGTAAGAGTCCAAAACACCCTTTGGCTGTACAGGACACACCTCCCCACATGAAATAAAGATTCTTCGGGCTGTGGAAGAAGTGTTCACACCCTGGCCACAAGCTGCAAGTCCTTCACTCCCTCCCACACTCTTCAATGGAGAAGTGTGAATGGAACAAGCATCAGATCCAAACACCAGTGAATGTAAAGTTACCCGAGCAGCATAGCGAATGCATTTTAGCACATAGCTATTCATTCAAAGAGCAGTTATTTAAGCCAAAGTAACAAATTAAACAATTATTGAAGTCTAGCGACCGGATTAAACTGGCAGTGTAGAGAAATCTACTGCAGAAAATTGTGGCAGAAATTTCAATCAATTGATTTTATTAATTGACTTTTTATGTAATCAAGAAGCTGCTTAGCATTGCAAACTGCTGGTGACCTTGTGTCACCTCTGCCTCAGAGATGAGCCTACTGCCAGTACTGAAGGCTATTTATAGAATCGCAAATGATGGAGAGTGTTTGGGGGCCTAATGGGTTTTCAATGCGCAGAAAAACACACACATTATCGTGTAAATCGTTCCCCCTAACGGTGTGATGACATTCAAAGTGGTCAGAAAACTGCCACGTGTATTCCCACTCTATCCACCCCATCTCACTCTGTCTCTTATACTCATTTATGGACAGTTCATATTGGTCTACGCAACTGGCACAATGCTTAGCACTCCCAGTGCCAGGGACCCGGGTCCAATTCTGCCCTTGATCATTACCTGCATGGAGTTTGCACGTTTTCCCCATGGGTTTCCTCCGGGTGCTCCAGTTTCCTCCCACATTCCGAAAGACGCGCTGGTTAGGTGCATTGGCCACGCTAAATTCTACCCGAGCAGGCACTGGAGTGTGGCGACCAGGGGATTTTCACAGTAGCTTCACTGCAGTGTTAATATAAGCCTACCTGTGACACTAATAAGTAAATTTTACTTCCCATATGAACAAACAGCTTTAATCGCATTTGGCCCCCTCCTCTCCCAGTATCCCTGTATTCCTTCATCCATTTATCTAAACTTAAATGTTAATGTTGATTTTGCCCCAATCACTCACCCAGCTGTGTATAAAGATGTTTCCCCTGTCTCTCTCTACTAAATCTCACACTGTTAATCCCGGATTTGGCACCCGGCTTTTATTCTCTTGAATTGCCTCAAAAACTGCGGAATACAAAGAACAAAGAAAATTACAGCACAGAAATAGGCCCTTGGGCCCTCCAAGTCTGCACCAACCATACTGCCCGACTTAACTAAAACCCCCTACCCTTCCGGGGACCATATCCCTCTATTCCCATCTTTTTTATGTATTTGTCAAGATGCCCCTTCAAAGCCAGTACCGTATCCACTTCCATTGTCTGCAGGCACCCACCACACCCTATAGCGTAAAAATCTGCCTTGTACATCTCTTTTAAACATTGCCCCTCGCACCTTAAACCTGTGCTCCTTCGTAATTCCGAGTAATTCCACCCTGGGAAAAAGCTTCTGACTATCCACTCCATACATGCCTCTCAATCTTGTAGACTTCTATCAGGTCTCCCCTCAACCTCCATTGTTCCAGTGAGAACAAACCAAGTTTCTCCAACCTCTCCTCATTGCTAATGCCCTCTGTACCAGGCAACATCCTGGTAAATCTTTTCTGTCCCCATTCTGAAGCTTCCACATCTTTCTGGTAGTGTGCGACCAGGGTTGAACACTATATTCCAAGTGTGGCCTAATTAAAGTTCCATGCTAAATTGCCCCTTAGTGCCCCAGGATGCTTAGGTTAGAGGGATTAGCGGAGTAAATTTGTGGGGTTACGGGGTTCGGAATTGTTGGTGCAGACTTGGTGGGCCAAATGGCTCCTTCTGCACTGTAAGGTTTCTATGATTCTGTGTTTAAAACAGCACCCTGCATGACGTTCCCTGTAGTGATGGTGGTGAGGTTACTCTGAGACATTTTAATGTGAGGTTCTGCAGAGTTGATGAATGAACAACCCAGGGCTCACTTTGCTGAAGGGTTAATGCTCATTGGTGAACACCCCAGGCTATAAAACAATGATAGCTACTTGTGGCTAACTGTTTGGAGTCACTATCGAATCTGACCCAGTGCTGAGGGGCAGGGGTAGCTCTTGATTTTATGTGTCAGTGCAGATTGGGCAACAGTGGGCCAGCATTCCCCAGATTTCATATCAAAGTGAAGGGGCAGGATTCCTGTCAGGGCGAGGGACACAGAGCAGAAAGTGTGTGATCCGTTCACTCCAGGGTTAGTGATTTTGCTGGTTGGTCTTTTGCCAGCCTAAGGGTACAGAATACCCCGCCCCTGCTCCACCTCATCTTGCATCCTGGTGAATGCTCCCTCTGAGAACCCAGGCAGCCTTCCTCTTGACTGGGTTTGGAACAAGGAGGTGTTTAAACCAGATAGCGTCCCTTCATTCACAGCCAGCTGCTCACTCCATACTGCCACCTGCTGTTGCAGTTTGTGCATTGTGTTGGCATTATTTGTAAACCTTTCAGTTGTTTCTCAGCCTCTTCCTCCTTCTGCGTTAAACTCTGGTTCACACATGTCATTGATGAATGTGGCCTGTGACAATCCTAAGGTTTGCTTAGGTATTGTCTCCCTCAGCCTGGGGTCCTCTGCCCCTCAGCCTAAATGTGAATCCAGACTCCAAATGGAGGGCAGTTCGGGATGGGCAATAAATGTTGGCCCAGCTAGCGATGCCCACATCCCACAAATGAATTTTAAAAAATCCTTCTGAATGTGCAGTGCCCAGATCTGCACAGAACTGGGGTGTAACCTGGGTTTTGTATAGTTGCATCCTCCAGATATTCTACTAGAATTTCATTCCATTAGACAGCACGGTGGCCGAGTGGTTAGCACTGCTGCCTCACTGTGCCAGGGACCCAGGTTCAATTCCCGGCTTGGGTCATTGTCCGTGTGGAGCCTGCATGTTCCTCCTGTGTCTGCATGGGTTTCCTCCGGGTGCTCCAGTTTCCTCCCACAGTCCAAAGATGTGTGGGTTAAGTGGATTGGCCATGTTAAATTGCTCCTTAGTGTCGAAAGATATCGGTCGGAATTAAACCAGCCTGCACGCCACTGGAATCGGAGCGGGTGAGGGGTGGAGTGTGGGAAAGTTCGTTGGCCTCAGGTGGGATTTTATGGTTTCAGGATGAGCGATGCCATAAAATCCTGTCCTTGTAGTTTCTGGGGATTAGACATGGTAAATGCTCTGGGTTATGGAGACAGGGTAGAGAGGAGGGCCTGGATAAGATGCTCTCTCAGAGAGTCAGTGTGGACTTGATGGGCTGAATGGCCTCTTCCTATACTGTCAGGATTCTATGGTGTAGCGGTATAGTATTTTTGTTACTGGGTAAGCAATCCAGAAAATGGGAATTCAAATCCCAATGCTGCCTCACAGTGCCAGGGGCCTGGGTTCAATTCCCAGCTTGGGTAACTGGCTGTGTGGAGTCTGCACGTTCCCCCCACCCCATCCTCTGGGTTCTCTGGTTTCCTCCCAAAGACGTGCTGGTAAGGTACATTGGCCGTGCTAAATTCACCATCAGTGCACCCGAACAGGCACTGGAGTGTGGCGATTAGGGGATTTTCAGAGTAACTTGATTGCAATGTTAATATAAGCCTGCTTGTGACACTAATAAATAAGCTAACACTAACTAGAAATCAGGTGGTGATGTTTAAAACACCCTGATTTTCCTTCCTTCTTGACCAGGTAGGGCTGTATCAACTAACACACGTTTTATTCCCTCGCGATGTAGAATTTTGCCCCCGAAAACAGCAAAACACTCAGAGTCCAGTTTGACAGGCAGGCAGGCAGGGGCACTGTGATTATGGAGCGGGTTCTCCTGTTCACTGTAACAGGGGGCTACAGGGCAGCATGCCTGGCAAGAGGTGGCAGCAAAATTCCATGCTGCCCTCTATCCCTCCTGAGACCTGGGAACAAATCCGCACAGGCGATAGCACACCTTCAGAAAGTAGACAGGGGTAAGGTTACACAGCGGATCCATTTACCAGGCATATGGCTCATGCACGGATACCAGAATGAGTTGCTAGGCAACTGGTAATCTGTTTACTCTGCCTCGTGCCAAGCTCTGGAGATCGATTACGACTGAAAGATCTTGGCATACTGACACCATAGAAGGGCTGCTCGGGTTAGCTTATTGTACCAGCTGATGGACCCCATGGCACTATTCTGAAGCATTGTTGAGGAGGTCTCTGGTGTCCTTCCCTCATGTGAATTCCAAACCAGTACCACAAAAGGAAAGGTCATTCTCAGCTTGCTGTTTGTGAGAGCGTCCCATTATCAAAATTAGCTGCCACATTTTCGCATCGCAACGGTGACTAGTCTTCACAAATACTTTATTGGCTGTAAGGCATTTTGGAGTGTCTTGAGGTTATGAAAGGCGCCATAGGAATGCAGGTGTTTTCTTTTGCTTAGCTGCAGGAAACATGACAGTCAAACTGGAACACTACTTCAACAGGCCAGTCACTGTGCAAGTGTCCCTCCAACTTACAAATGTGTTACTGTATGAAAATGATTGACCAGAGAAGACTGGGTGTTCCAACGTATCTGCCTCAAGTATTTCTCTCTGAGAGTTGATGTAGGTTTTGTAGAATTCACAGGTTTTAACTGTATTTCATTCTTGTGTTGGGGGTGTCACCTGCAAGATTGGCATTTATTAACCATCTCTTATCACCCTAAGGTGATGCCAAGGCTTCTATGGAGAGTGCATCCGAACAGATTGCTACATTTCACACTGTAATAACTCAGGTAGCTCGACTGGAAAGCAACACAGTTTCTAACAGAATGCAAAGTAAAACCACTACTGTGGTGTACATGCATTAGTCCCTGTCTGGGACTACCGTTCAGCAGGCCCAGTCCTGGGCCTGCCTTATAAAAGGTTCAGATACTGAGTTCCAGCTGGATAGGCCACTGCCCGTTACCAGGGGAACTCATACTCAACCAGGCAGATCAATCAGTGATTCCTGATGGATCTCATTAAGAATCAACCACAGTGCTGCTGGACTGGATTCGCATGTGGAGCAGACTGGATAGGGATGGTAGGTCATTTCTTGCCTTAGAAAGTAGCACACAAGGCTCCGGATCAAGTGCTGGAAAGTGGGATGAGAATAGTTAGGTGTGTGATGGCCTGCGGAGATATGATGGGCCAAAGGGAATCTTGCTGTGCTGTAAAACTCTCTTACTCAATGGTTGTGATTTTCCAGACCCGGTGGCCATAGGTGCAGATTCCGAGAGGGCCAATAGGGGATTTGTGCCAGATATACCCTCCCCTCCGCCCGTGACATGATCAGATTCATGCCCAGCGAGGGCCAGTGTAGCCCTGGATGGTCAGGGCCATGGCAGGGCAGTACCAGGTTGGCACTGCCAAGGGGTGTGGTCAGGGGGTAGGGGCATGGTGTGAGGCCAAGGGGCTGGTTGATGATGTGGGGAGGAATTGTCAACAATGATGGATTGGTGGAGTGTTGGGGGGAGTGGGGCTGGTAGAACATCAATGGTGATGATAGATGGAGGAGGGGTGGGGAGAGGAGGTTGGAGGATCCCGACATCTGTGTGGGGAGTCAGAGGGAGGGGGGGCCTGTCTGAGATGGGTGCCCCAATCGCCATGGAGCCGGTTTTGCCGGCATCTTTAGGCCCCGCCCCTCAAGAATGGCGGTGCAAAACACAAACCCTCCACCACCAGCCCCCACTCCCCCCCTACACACAACACCCCCACCCCGCTTTTTTTTCACGAAGTGTGAGCAGATATGGAGAAAGAATCCGTCGGTGTCTCTGGGCTGAAACACACTGGTTTTCAGTCAGGACCTGACACTTTGCCAGTTTTTGGGAAAATTCTACCTTATCATCTAATTAGTGAACATCAAGGTCACTTTTTAAAAACATTAAACTGAATTTAAATTTATAAATTGCTCTGGTGGGATTTGAACTGCCATTTTCTGGATTGCTGACCCAGTAACATAACACTATAGAATCCTGACAGTGCAGGCAGAGGCCATTCAGCCCATCAAGTCTGCACTGACTCTCTGAAAGAGCATCTTACCCAGGCTCTCCTCTCTACCCTGTCTCCATAACCCAGAGCATTTACCATGTCTAATCCCCTGAAACTACAAGGAAGGGATTTTACAGCATCGCTCGTCCTGAAACCATAAAATCCCACCCGAGGTCAATGGACCTTCCCACACTCTGTCCCTCACCCGCTCCAGTTCAGGTGGCGGGTAGGCTGGTTTAATTCCGACCTATATCTTTGGAGACTAAGGGGCATATCTTTGGAGTGTGGGGGAAATTGGAGCACCCGGAGGAAACCCCTGCAGACACGGGGAGAATGTGCAAACTCCACACAGCCAGTGACCCAAACTGGAAATTAAACCCAGGTCCTTGGCAGCAGTGCTAACCACTGTGCCATCTCACTGCATGAGGAAGGGATTATAAATTAATGAAAGGAAACAGTGGTTATTGTTGAGTTGATATCTTCTTCATTTACTTTCCCATTTGTTCTTAGTGACTAATCATTCACTAATGTCCTTTCGGGAAGGAAACCTGTCACCCTTACTCAGTCTGGCCTACATGTGACTCCAGAGCCACAGCAATGTGGTTGACTCCCAATTGCATTCTGAAATGGCCTGGCAAGCCACTCAGTTGCATCAATCATTACAAAGTCTCAACAAAGAAATGAAACCAGGCATCGACCGAGGCACTGGAAAAGACGACGGCAAAACAAACTGCCCTGTCGACCCTGCAGAGTCCTCCTTACTAACATCTGGGGGCTAGTGCCAAAATTGAGAGAGCTGTCTCACAGTCTAGTCATGCAACAATCTGACATAGTCATTCTCATTGAATCATACCTTACAGACACCATCATTACCATCCCTGGATACGTCCTGTCCCATCGGCAGAACAGATCCAGCAGAGGTGGCAGCACTGTGGTGTACAGTCGGGAGGGAGTTGCCCTGGGAGTGCTCAACATTGACTCTGAACTCCATGAAGTCTCATAGCTCCAGGTTAAACATGGGCAAGGAAAGCTGGTTACCATATACCATCCTCTTTTGGCTAATGAATAAATACTACTCCATGTTAAACAACACTTGGAAAAAGTACTGAAGATGGCAAAAGCACAAAATATACTCTTTTGTGATCAAACTGTTCGGGTTCCAAAGGATTTAACTGTTAGACTGGGTCTGCAGCAGGTGGTGAAGGAACAAACAAGAGGAAAAAAACATACTTGACCTCACCCTTACTAATCTGCCGGCTGCAGATGCATCTGTCCACAGTATCGGTAAAAGTAACCACTGCATAGTCCTTGTGGAGACAAAGTCTTCACATTGAGAATAACCTCCATTGTATTGTGTGGCACTATCACTGCGTTAAATGGGACAGACTTCGAACTGAGCTTCCATGAGGCCATCAACAGCAGCGGAATCGTACTCCAGCACAATCTGCAACTTCATGGCCCAGCATATCTCCCACTCAACCATATACCAAGCAGGAGGATCAACCCTGAAGAGTACAGGAGAGCATGCCAGCAGCAGCACCAGGCTTACCTAAAAATGAAGTGTCAACCTGGTGAAGCTACCAAACAAGACTACTTGTGTGCCAAATGGCATAAACAGCAAGACCGAACTACAACCAATGGATCAGATCCATGATCTGCAGTTCTGCCACATCTAGTTGAGAATGGTGGTGGCCAATTAAATAACTCACTGGAGGAAGAGGCTCCACAAGTATCCCAGAACTTGCCGTTCCCTTGGCCAAGATCTTCCAGTACAATTATAGTACAGCTCTTGACATCACTGCTGCATTCGATTGAGTCTGGTATCAAGGAACCCTAGCAAAACTGGAATGAATGGATATCAGGCAGCAAATTCTTCATTGGTTGGAGGCATGCCTGGTACATAGGAAGACGGTTGCAGTTGTGGAGGGTCAGTCATCTCAGCTCCAAGAAATCACTGCAGGAGTCCCTCAGCAGACTGTCCTAGAGCCAATCACCTTCAGCTGCTTCACCAATGACCTTCCCTCTGTCATACGGTCGGAAGTGGGGATGTTCACTGATGGTTGCACAATGTTCAGCACCATTCGTGATCCCTCAGGTACTGAAGCAGTTCAAATGCAGCAAGGTCTGGATAATATGCAGGCTTGGGCTGACAAGTGGCAAATAACGTTTGTGTCATACAAATGCTACGCAATAACATCCATAAGAGACAATCTAACCACCAACCCTTGACATTCAATTGTGTCCCTGAATCCCCCACTGTCAACATCCTTGGGGTTACCACTGGCCAGAACTCACCACATACTTACAGTACAAAGGTAGGAGAGTCTAAAACTAGAGGACATAGGTTTAAGGTAAGCGGGGAGAGATGCAAAAGAGGGGCAATTTTTTCACTCAGAGAATGGTGAGTTACTGGAACAAACTTCCAGAGGCAGCAGTAGAGGCAGATACAATTCTGTCTTTTAGAAAGCATTTAGACAGTTACGTGGGGAAGATGGGTATAGAGAGATAGAACACAGAACATAGAATACTACAGCATAAACAGGCCTTTTGGCCCACAAGTTGCGCTGATCATATCCATACCTACCAGGCCGATCTATAACTCTCAATCCCATTAAATTATGGGCCAACTGGGACTAGCTTAGTGGTAAAAATGGCATGGACAAATTGGGCCAGAGGGCTGTTTCCCTGATGATTCTCTGATTGAAAGAGCAGATCAGAAGCTAGAAATACTGCAGTGAGTAACTCACCTCGTGATTCCCCAAAGCCTGCCCACCATTTACAAGGCACAAGTCTGGAATACTCCCCACTTTCCTGGATGGGTGCAGCTCCAACAACATAAGAAGTTTGACACCATTCAGGACAAAGCAACCCACTTAATTGTCATGACATCCATTTCCTCTGCCACAAATCCTCAATAGCAGCAATGTGTACTATCTACAAGATACATTGCAGCAATTTAGCAAAGATCCTTAGACAGCACCTTCCAAACCCATGACCACTTCCATCCGGAAGGACAAGAGCAGCAGATCATTGGAACACCTTCACCTGCAAGTTCCACTCCAAGCTACTCACCGTCCTGACTTGGAAATATATTGGCCATTCCTTCGCAGTCGCTGCGTCAAAATCCTGGCATTCCCTCCCTAATGGCATTGTGGATCAACTCACAGAACATGGACTGCAGCCATTCAAGAAGGCTACTCACCCCTACCTTCTCAAGGGCAATTAGGGATGGGCAATAAATGCTGGCCTAGCCTGTCCATGTCCATGTCTCACAAATGAATTTTAAAAAGTGACTGCTATCTCTGTGGTGATGGTAAGATCTGTGCGTGATGCCCAAAGCTCAAGCATTCACTAACTCTTCTGATTTATGAGCAGCAGTAAACCTTTCCACTCGTGTAAGCAATTCTTGAGCTGCCACGATTTACATCATATCACTTGGTTTGAGACTAATTCAGCTATTGAGAGTTTTATATCTTTATAATGCATCAAAGTCACAGAGAGGGTTTACACTCAAAATACTGGGGAAGCTGTTCAGTCTGATTGTGAGTTATCGCCTGAGTGGAACAGAGAGATTTGATTTGGTTTATTACCGACGTACGAATTGGGATATAGTGAGAAGTATTGTTTCTTGCATGCTATACAGGCAGAGCATACGGTACATAGGGATGGAAAGGAGAGGGTGTGGAATGTAGCGTTACAGTCAGAGCTAGGGTGTAGAGAAAGATCAACTTAACGCGAGGTAGGTCCATTCGAAGTTCTGATGGCAGCAGGGAAGAAGCTGTTCTTGAGTCAGTTGGTACGTGGCCTCAGACTTTTGTATCCTTTTCCTGACAGTGAATTGAGAGGGTGCTGGGGTCTGAGGTGAGCAGGGGTGTTTCTCCTCGTTGGTTGTTGACAATACCTGCTCACCTGCTGCACTGGGAAGATCTTGTTGAAGGTGACTGTGAGCTGTTGTGAACCTCCTCAGGCACTGCTGCTCTGAAATGGTGAGAGGGCTGATCCTCTGTATGTAGAGCCTGTGTTGGGGATCTCAACTTCTTCGAACCGCACCTCAGTATCCAACCCGTCTGCCCTACGGAGGGGACTGTGGCAGAGGGAGAAGGTTGCTGCCACTGGTATTGTTCCTGCCACTGCCGGTACTATTATTGGTGGCGTGGCCTCCGCTCTTGCCCCTTGTCACAGATGCATGGCGGCGCTGCATTGATTCTGTCCATGGCGTGGCGAAGGCTGGCAGTATAGAAGTGCGCTGAAGGCATGTGAACTTTCCAACCAGCTGGTAATCATCCTGCCAGGCAGTGGAAGCTCTCTCTGACAGAGGAAGCACTTTGAACAGTAGTCTCTCAATGGCCATGGTGGATCTCTTCAATGAAACTGATCAACACCTTCACCAATTGTGAAGGGGAAACCTCTGTTACAGGAGCAGCACGGTGGTTAGCATTGCTGCCTCACAGCATCAGGGTCCCAGGTTCGATTCTGGCCTCGGATCACTGTCTGTGTGGAGTTCACACGTTCTCTCCGTGTCTGCGTGGGTTTCCTCCCACACTTCAAAGACGTGCGGGTTAGGTAGATTGGCCATGTTACATTGCCACTTAGTGTCAGAGGAATTAGGAAGGTAAATATGTGGGGTTATGAGGATAGGATCTGTGTGGGATTGTCGTCGGTGCAGGCTCGATGGGCCAAATGGTCTCCTTCTGCACTGTAGACTCTGCGATTCTATGGACCTGTGCCCTCAGTGACACTACACCTTCTGTGTGACAGAGTCACCGCCTTTGTGTGTGTCAGTGTGGCACTGCTGCACCCACTCAGTGTGATGCTGCAGATGGCTCTACAAGCGAGTGGTCACACTCTCAATGCAGGACCTCATGCACTCAAAATATCTCTGAGCCTTGACACAGCTCCTTAGCTTCATGGACTCCTCCAGTAGCTGCCTGTGGCTCCACATGCCTCAGGGACTCGGACAATTGGGATCATGTCTGCTCTTTTGCTCCACAATGACACTCCTTGTGTAAGGCCCAACCTCTTCATCCCCATGGAGTACGGCTCTCTCTACCCTCTGAGGGGATAATCCACAGTTGACTCTGCCTCACCATCCCTCCTCGAGCTCACTAATGATGTGCTGTTCACCCAAGCTCCCCTTTCTAAACTAGGGAAACATTTGCACTATTCCATTCTGTGGGTCACTGGCTGCAGGCCCCGTAGGAGAAACAGGGAGATGTTGATGAGAACACAGTGGGTGCACCAGCACAACCAACATTCTGGATGACAATCGTCAATGAACCACTTTCTACATTAGGCAAGAGACTCCTCCATGCTCTCCTCCTAAGGATTGAGCTATCAAATCATAGAATCCTACAATGCATATGGAGACCATTCGGCCCATCAAGTATGCACCAACCACAATCCCACCCAGGCCCTATCCCAATAACCCCATGTATTTATCCTAACTAATCCCCCGGACACTAAGCGGCAATTTAGCACAGCCAATCCACCGAACCGGCACATCTCTGAGCTGTGGGAGGAAACTGAAGTGCCCAGAGGAAACCCTCGCAGACACAAGGAAATGTGCAAACTCTGCACAGACTGTGACCCAAGCCGGGAATTGAACCTGGGTCCCTGGCGCTGTGAGGCAGCACTGCTAAGAACTGTTCCACCATGACTCTAACCCTCCCATCTTCTGGTAGCCTTCCACAATTACACCACAATAACACCTAGCGCTGTCTCCTGTACAGCCATGCGTTGGTGCAGGTTCAGCACTCAGCCTCCTGTGAGCACAAGCTCCAGGGCATTTTAAGCTTTCTTCTCCTGCAGGGTGAGGGGACAATGATGAATGGGTAGGTTACCCTCCCTCAACTCTCAAACCATTTGATTTTTGATTTGATTTATTATTGTCACATATATTAGTGAAATTAGTTTCTTGCGCTATACAGACAAAGCATATCGTTCATAGAGTACGTAGGCGAGAAGGAAAGGATAGGGTGCAAAATATAGTACTGCAGTTACAAGTAGTGCGAAGAGAAAGATCAGTTTAATATATGATAGAACCATTTAAAAGTCTGACAGCAGCAGGGAAGAAGCTGTTCTTCAGTCGATAGGTACACGTTTTCAGACTTTTGTATCTTTTTCCTGATGGAAGAAGGTGGAAAAGAGAATGTCCAGGGTGTGTGGGTCGATTATGTCGGCTGCTTTCCTGAGGCAGTGGGAAGTGTAGACAGAGTCAATGGATGGGAGGCTGGTTTGTGTGATGGACTGGGCTTTGTTCACAACCCTTTGTAGTTCCTTGCCGTCTTGGGCAGAGCAGGACCCCATACCAAGCTGTGATACAACCAGAAAGAATGCTTTCTATGGCGTATCTGTAAAGGTTCGTAGCTGACATGCCAAATTTCCGTAGCTTTCTGAGAAAGTAGGGATATTGGTGGGCTTTCATAACTATAGCGTCAGTGTGGATATGAGTTACTGTGCTCCTCCTGCTTCTCATTTTTGCCCTACATGTGAGGATGGCTGATGTGCCAGTGTGCAAGTGGGCACTCACACTAACAGTGTGCGGAAGCACAATGGGTGGGATTTTCCTTCTGCTCCACGGTGTGCTTTGCGGCAGTACAAGGAAGTGCGCACTTATGGATCTTATGGTCCTATCATTGTCAATGGGGTTTCCACTGAACACAACTCTTGCTCATCATAACTCATGATGAGTACATGGGATTTAATGGGATTGAGAGTTATAGATAGGCCTGGTAGGTATGGATATGATTGGCGCAACCTGTAGGCTGAAGGGCCTGTTTGTGCTGTAGTGTTCTATGTTCTTGCCATAGGAAACCTGCGGCAGGGATGCACCATTCTCAGGAACGTAAGATCCTGCTGGCATTAACGGCAGCAAGATTTCAGCAATTGGCATACGGGCTGCTGAGCTGTTTGCCTCATGTGTTTACCTTGCATGGTCTACCCTTTGATTTAGTTGGTCATTGACTCTTAAGTACCTCTTCTTTCAAGGGATTAGCTTCAAAGGTTATTCTCTCCTTGACAGATATATGGCTTTATCAGAGATCTCTCCACATTGTGCATTTTCATTCAGTGATATTATCCACTTGGTAATCTCTAACACATTGCTCTTACCTAGATTGTTAGAATAATCTGTGACATTCCATTGCTTTTATGAAGTATCTATATATTAATCACTAAATCTGTTCTTATCCGCACTCACAGTATCTCGGAAGATGGTGATACACGCTGCTGTTATCAGAGGTCTGGAAACCCCGTGCTGCTTGATACTCACCTTTCCAGATCTAATGAGGTCATTGAAGCATAGAATCCTTTTAGTGAAAAAAGAGGCCATTCAGCCCATCTAATCTGCATCTATTCTTTGAAAGAGCATCTTACCCAGGTCCTCCTCCTTATTCCCTTACCCCCACACATTAACCATGGCTAGTCCAATTAACTGACACATTTTTGGGCACTAAGGGGCAATTTATCATGGCCAATCCACCTAACCAGCACATCTTTGGACTGTGGGAGGAAACCAGAGCACCCGAAGGAAACCCATGCAGACATGGGGAGAACGTGCAAACAGACAGTGACCAAAGCCAGGAATTGAACCCAAGATACTGGCATTATGAGGCAGCAATGCTAACCACTGTGCCACCCTTTATTGTCTGGCTGTTCAAGCCACGACTGCTCACCACATCCAGCCACACATTTTGGTTTCTCCGTGCCGGGAAGAGGTGGGGTGGTTGGGCTGGAGGCCAGGAACATAATTTTCCTGCCTCTCATCCACAACCTCAGTGAGGACCTACAGGGATGCATCCATTTGTCTTGGAACCCCCCATCCATGCCTGTCTGCCCTTTCCAGTGTCGAGCCAATCCCAGTCAATTCTCGCTGTAGACATTCCCACAGCGAGCAAGAGGCCCAATCACAGTAGACCTCCCATTCCTGCTTCAGATTGCAAAGAGAGATGGATGACCTGGTCAATTGGAAAGAAAAGTGGACAGTAGAATTCAGTCTAGAGTAGTGTGAGGTCATGCATTTGGAGGTGCAACAAGGCAAAAGAATATCTGATAAATGGGAGGCTACTGTGGAATTTGCACATTCTCCTTGTGTCTGCATGGGTTTCCTCCGGGTACTCCAGTTTCCTCCCACAGTCCAAAGATGTGCGGGTTGGGCTGATTGGCCATGCTAAGAAATTGCCCCTTAGTGTCCAGGGATGCATAGGTTAGCGGGATTAATGGGTAAAATATATGGGGGTAGGGCCTGGGTGGGATTGTGTTCGGTGCAGACTCGATGGGCCGAAGGGCCTCTTTCTGCATTGTAGGGTTCTATGATCTGTTCTATGATCTAGTGTGGAGGAATGGATAGATCTTGCAGTATATCCACATATGCTCAAAGGCAGCAGGACAGCTCAGCAGGGTGATTAAAAATGTAGTATAATGATAGAATCCCGACAGTGTAGAAGTCTGCACCAATCACAATCCCACCCAGGGCATATCTCCTTAAGCCCCTGTATTTACCCCACTAATCTCCTTGACATTATGGGACAATTTAGCATGGCCAATCAACCTAACCCGCACATCTTTGGACTGTGGGAGGAAACTGGAGCACCCGGAGGAAACCCACACAGACACGGGGAGAACATGCAAACTCCACACAGTGACCCAAGCCGGGAATCGAACCTGGATCCCTGGCGCCCATGCTTTCTTTCCTTAGTTAGCTGAGGCACAGAATATAAGAGTGGGGAAGTGATGCCAGGGTGTATACAACACTAGTCAGGTCGCAGCTTGAGTTTTACACACAATTCTTGTTGCCACATTACGGGAAAGATGCGACTGCATTAAAGTAGATTTACGAGAATGTCGTCATGACTGGAAAACACCGGCGATGAGGAAAGGTTGGGAAGGCTAGAGTAATTTTCCTTGGAAAAGAGGAGACTGAGGTTGCCCTAACTGAGGTGTTTAGAATTATTTGATAGAGTAAAGTAGCCAAAGCTGAGTTACCAAAGCAGAAGTGTCAAAAACTGATGACATAGATATGGAGTTATTCAGGAAAGAATTTGAGTGGGAAGGAGGAAATGTTTCTTTTCTCACCCGGGGGTGATTGGAATCTGCAGCTCAATTTCACAATCTCGACTACATTGAATGGGTACTTGGATGTCGACTGGAAGATATAATAAGTCTTTGGAGGCAGAAGTCCCTTCACCAGGAGCCCTTTATACACAATTCCAACAGCAGTACACAGACTGCTATCAGTCAGCAATCTTCCTTTAGCAGAGGAACTGACAATCCTGGTTAAACACAAGGAAAAGACTTGCCCAGCAACTGACTCCTTAATCAGGGAATTTGTACTCCAATAGGCCTCAATGGCCTGATTGAAGTCACTGCAGAAGAGTTACAAACCTAGTATAGGAAGGTGGGATTAGGCTGGACAGCCCCTTGTTGATGATCACAGACATGATGGGCTGAATGGCCACCCTCTATGCAGTAAAGTTTCTGCAAGCAGACCGTGCTAAATTTCAAAGTGGAATCTTTTTTTTGTAATCTTGTCACTTATTTTCTTCTTTCTATTATGGGATTCTTGGATAATGTTCATTTGTCCAAACATTGATTGAGGAGACCATAATCCAGAAACATGCTTTACAGCCTCTGGGGAAATCACTGAGGAATATCTTCCCAAATTCCTTCCCTGTTTCCAAGCTCTAGGAATCCCTCTCCTTGCAACTTTTCCACTCTCATAAAGGGAAACCACAGGAGCTCTGCTAATGGTGATACTGTAGACATCACACAGCAGATTGTGGAGTCAAATCACAAACTTAAATATAAAGGGACACAAATTAATCATTGTCCAAGGGCCTGAAATTTACCACAACCTACTGATTTTTAATTAACCTGAGCAACTTACAAGTAGTTTCAATTACTTGGATTTCTAGACCGGTGGCTGGAAGCAAGAGGCCAGGTTAGCAGCTTTTAGCCCTGGAGAGTAATGAGACAGGAACAAAGAACAATACTGCACAGGAAGAGGCACTTTGGCCCACCAAATCTGCACTGATATGCAGTTTCTATCCTTCTATTCACCTCCCATGTGTCTATCAAGATACCATTTGAACATTTTGAACATGTCCGCTTCCACCAACTCCACTGGCAGCGCATTCCAGGCACCCACCACTCTCTGTGCGAAAAACCTTCCCTGTATGTCTCCCTTAAATTTACCCCTCTCACCTCGAACCTGTGCCCTCTTGTCATCGACCCTTCCACCCTGGGAAAAAGCCTCTGACTATCCACCCTGTCTATGCTTCTCATCATTTTGTAAGAGATCTATTGGTATCACTTTCTAAATCTTATAAATACAAGACATTGATCGTATGACTGCATCACATGACTGCCGTAACACTTACGACGGAATCAATTATAAACGGAATATTTTTAATAAATCTGGAACATAAAGCTAGACTCAGTGCTGGGGTCCATGGCAACTGCTATTGATCATTGGAAAATGGACCTGGTTCACTAATGTTCCTTTGGGGAAGGAACAGCATGGTGGCACAGTGGTTAGCATTGCTACCTCACAGCGCCAGCGGCCTGGGTTCAATTCCAGCCTAGGGTCACTGTCTATGTGGCGTTTGCATGTTCTCCCCATGTCTGTGTGGGTTTTCTCCAGGTGCTCCGGTTTCCGCCTACAGTCCAAAGATGTGCAGGTTAGGTTGATTGACCATGCTGAACGGACCGTAGTGTCAGGGGTCAATAAGGAGAGTTATGGGAATAGGGCCTGGATTGTGGTTGGTGCAGACTTGATGGGTCAAATGACCTCTTTCTGCACTGTAGGGATTCTGTGATGCTATGATTATATGAAATCCGCCTTCTTTGCCAGGCCTGGTCTACAGGTGACTCCAGGTCCATAGCAATGTGACTGGCCTAGCAAGTCACTCATTCAAGGGCAATTAGAGATCATAGAAATCTTAGAAACCCTAAAGTGCAGAAAGAGGCCCTTCGGCCCATCGAGTCTGAACTGACCACAATCCCACCCAGGCCCTACCCCCATATTCCTACATATTTACCCACCAATCCCTCCAACCTACGCATCTCAGGACACTAAGGGCAATTTTTAGCATGGCCAATCAATCTAACTCACACATCTTTGGACTGTGGGAGGAAACCAGAGCACCCGGAGGAAACCCACACAGACACGAGGAGAATGTGCAAACTTCACACAGACAGTGACCCAAGCCGGGAATCGAACCCAGATCCCTGGAGCTGTGAAGCAGCAGTGCTAACCACTGTGCTACCGTGATGGATGGGCAACATTTTCTTTTTCCGCGATGTCCACATCCCCTGACAGAATAAAGAAAAAATAGGATAGAGGGGATAAGCAAAGAAAAAAATACTGCACACACTGGAAACATGAAACAAATCAGAAACACTCGTGAGGTCAGGTAGTATCTATGAGGAGGAAAGTTAATGACCCCAATGTTTACAGGGGGATGGAGAAGATGTGGGGAAGGCATAGGGCTGGCACAAGGAGATCCTGCTGAATTTAAAGACGGAGCCTCAGTAACATTTTAAGGTTTTATCTGTAACCTGCAGCTGGCTAAATGGGCAGTCTGGTCAGTAATGGGAGAAACACCAGCAGCAGGAGGTCACAGCCAGAGAACTTTGAAGATGTGGAAATTAAGTTACAATAACAACAATGTAAGTGAGAATGGAAAAAAACTTATTATCAAACAAGGCCTCATTTGAGTTCAGCATTTGCTCATTCAGGAAAGAGACTAATCTAACCTTGTGTCAGTTTCATAAACACTGCATTCCCAGCCTTGGCCACAGGATAAAATAAAGACAAGTTACCATGACAAATAGCAAATAACAAGATATGGTGACATATTACACTGATGAAGGAGAGTCTTTTCTATTGGATAAGAAAGGGCAAAAAGCTACGTTATGATTGGTGGACTATGTGTACAAAATGAAGGATTAAAAAGTTTCTTGTTGCTCATTTGCTGTAATTAATTATAATTGATAATTATCTGCATGAATTGGGAGAAAACCTTACAGTGCATTGCGCTGAATGTATGTTCTCCTTGCTAACAAGTGACAAAAACTTGGAAGGTTGAGTACTTTTAGTGCCTTGCGTTGTTTGTACCCTGATCGATGACAAAGCTGACAGCCCACAACTGGGAGATATAGAACTTACAAGTCTCGGAGAAGATTTGTCAGGGTGGGCCTGTTGGAGGTGAAACGTCTCAGTTTCAGGACCGACCATCTTCAGCTGCTTCAGCAATGACCTTCCTTCCATCAGAAGTGAGAATGTTCGCCGATGATTGCACAATGTTTAGCACCATTCGCAACTCCTCAAATACTGAAGCTGTTCATGTCCAAATGCAGCAATATCCAGGCTTGGGCTGACAAGTGGCAAGTAACATTCACGTCACACAAATGCCAGACAATGACCATCTCCAGCAAGAGAGAATCTAACCCTTGCCTCTTGACGTTCAATGGCATTACCATTGCTGAATTTCCCACTATCAACATCCTGGGTGTTATCATTGATCAGAAACTGAACTGGACTAACCATATAAATGGCTACACGAGCAGGTCAGAAGCTAGGAATCCTGCGGTAGATAGCTCACCTCCTGACTCTCCAAAGCCTGTCCACCATCTACAAAGCACAAGTCAGGAGTGCGATGGAATACTGTCCACTAACCTGGATGACTGCAGCTACACTCAAGAAGCAGGAAATAGGCTTCCCTTGGTTAATGAGTCTGGAACTAGAGAACACAACTTCAAAATAAGGGGGAAGACATTAAGAACCGAGAATGTCTTTACACAGGAGGTTGTGAATCTTTGGAATTCTCTGTCCTGACGGCAATGGAAGCTCAGTCATTATGTTTAAAGCAGAGGTTGAGAAATTTCTGATTAACAATAATGTAAAGAGTTAGAAACATAGAAACTAGAAGCAGGAGTAGGCCGTTCAGCCCTTCGAGCTTGCTCCACCATTCATTGTGATCATAGTTGATCATCAAATTCAATATCCTGATCTCTCCCTTCCTTCCATATCCCTCGACCCCTTTAGCCCCAAGAGCTATACCTAATTTCTTCTTGAAATCAGATGTTTTGGCCTCAACTACATTCCGTGGTAGTGAATTCCACACATTCACCACCCTCTGGATGAAGAGATTTCTCCTCACCTCAGTTTTAACAGGTCTTATCCTCAAACTACGACCCCTAATTCTGGACTCCCCCACCATTGGGAACATTCTTTAAGGCGATAATGAGTGTAAAAGACTTTGAAGTATCCGATCAGCCATAATCATATCAAATGGCTCCACGGGCTGAATGGCCCACTCCTGTTCCTACGTTCTCCAAATTCTTGAATTCTCTGCAGCTACCAAATTAGGCTTTCCCTCCCCACCCACACCCCTTCCTATCCTGGATAGACCTCTGCTCCAAGGTGCAACAGTCTTCATTCTGGATGCCCTTCCAAAATTCTTTGTCCTTACTCTCACAGATAGCAAATATACGGTACTTGTTGCATGGGATCAGTTTCTTTCTCTCACCTGCGTTTTATAGAGTCCCTGCAGTGGAGAAGGAGGTTATTCGGCCCATCGAGTCTGCACCAACCCCAATCCCACCCAGGCCCTATTCCTGTAATCCCCTGACACTAGCATGGCCAATCAACATAACATGGACTGTGGGAGAAAACAGGAGCACCCGGTGGAAACCCACGCAGATATGGGGAGAACGTGCAAACTCCACACAAACAATGACCTGCAGCCGGAATTGACCCTGGGTCCGTGGCGCTGTGAGGCAGCACTGATAACCACTGTGCCACCATGCTGTCCCTCTTGCTCTTTGCATAGAAATCACACCATCCCTGTTCTGATCCAGCACATCTCAGAGATGTGAGCGGAGTCTGGAGATGCAAATTGCAGGGAAAGATCTAACTAATAGCGCATGCTATGAAATGCTCCGCTCCATCCAGATCGGCCACATATACATAAAGGTTTAAGAATTTATTTGGCTCTGGAATCATTGGAAAGGCATTAAAATAGACTTGTACCCTGAATGCTTCCAGTTTGTAGTTGCAGTTTAAGTGATCACCTACCCTCATATTATCAAACAGCTTTTGGAACAATATTGTAGCCATAATAATCATTCTTAATAATTGAAATGAGTAATTAAGAACTATAAGTGATCTCTAAATTGCTAATTACATTGCTTTTAACCTTTCTACACTATGTAATTTAAAATGTAACCTTACTGTGCTTTGCATTGTTAACCATTATCTCTTTTAATCAATCACTTCGAACCTTAACCTTCTTTATCTATGACATCGAGTGAGTTAACTACCAGCCTTTAATGTCTGCAATCTGATTTCAAAGCAACTAGAAACCAGAAACAATAGTCGCTGTTTTCCAATTTCTTTCTCCAAGTGTTAACTCGGGTGGTGAAGGGGGAGTGGTGTGGGTTCGCTGGCTGTGCAGCTCGCCGACTGTGTGCCCACCGGCTGTGTAGCTCGCTGGCTGTGTGCCCACCGGCTGTGTAGTCTGCGGTTGTGTAGCCTGTCAGTTGTGTAGTCTGCTGGTTGCCACCTGTGTAACCAATGGTTGTGTAGTCTGCCATCTGTGTACCCTACTATCTATATAGTCTGCCAGCTGTGTCGCCTGCCGGCAGTGTAGCTTGCCAGCTGTGTAGCCCGCCAGCAGTATAGCCTGCCGGCTGTGTAGCCTGCCAGCCATGTAGCCTGTCAGCTGTGTAGCCTGCCAGCTGTATAGTTCGCTGGCTGTGTAGCGTGCCAGCCATGTAGCCCGCCAGTTGTGTAGCCCACAGCTGTGTAGCCTGCCAGCTGTGTAGCCTGCCAGCTGTATAGTTCGCTGGCTGTGTAGCTTGCCAGCCGTGTGGCCCGCCAGCCGTGTAGCCCGCCAGCGTGTAGCCCGCCAGCTGTGTAGCCTACCGGCTGTGTAGCCTGCCAGCTGTGTAGCTTGCCAGCTGTGTAGTTCACCGGCTGTGCAGCCTGCCAGCTCTGTAGCCTGCCGGCTGTGTAGCCCACAGCTGTGTAGCCCGCTGGCTCTGGGAATGCAATAAGGTTTAAATTTGATTTACAATGTAGGCATATTAGCACACAAGTGTGGTTAATAAGCTTGATAAGCTATAGGTGCAGATAACTAGACGGGAATACAGTGTCATGGCAATAACAAAGATCAGGCTCAAAAGAGGGCAGAACTGGATATAGGATATTCCTGGACACTATGTGTCCAGCAATGACTGGAAAACAAATGAAGGAGGAGGGTGGCAGTATTGATTAAGGAGGGCATTACATTGCTGGAGAGAGAGGATGTCCTGGAGGTGTCAAGGACAGAATCTATTTAGTCAGAGTGTTTGATAAATTTAGACTGATTAATTCAGTTGCAAGGTGAAAAAAGAGACATGTTGTCCAAGTGTTTGTCTTGCACCCATCAGGACAGTTCACAAGATTACCAACAGTAAACAGAACAACAATTTATACTGCATGAGAAGAGAGTGACGATTGGTTGCCAAATGGACTCAGATTGTTAAATTGAGCCTAGTACGGGGGGATTAGCAGGGTAAATATGTGGGGTTATGGGAATAGGGCCTGGGTGGGATTGTGGTCGGTGTAGACTTGAATGGCCTCCTTCTGCACTGTAGGGATTCTATGACTGGTAGTGCGTAGCCATGGAAAATGCAGCACGGAATAGTTAACTGCCAAGCTACAGTTCAAATTCAAACCACATTCCGAATTAACCCTTTAAACTGATTTGGGGGTTCAACAGAGATATAACCATCAGGCAAAGACTCAGACATTGAATTAACAAATAGCCACACCAGTTATTTATTGGACAGAAGCAAAATAGAACAGCACACTTATTAATTAACTGAAGGTTTATTAAAGAATACAGAAGTATACTCATCAACTGAAAACTAGGGGGTGATTCTCCCATCCCCCTAATTTTTTAGAAGATAGGGCTGGGAGAATCACTTGTGGGCTGATTCTTGGGATTCGCACATGCCACGCACGCATCTTGGAGCGTCAGATATCTGTCGCACGCTGGAACAGCAGGTAAATTGTCTAAATCTTTTTTAATGTTACTTAAATGTGATTAGCAGACCTGGGAGTTAAGTCTCTGGACTTGCTAGTATCTCTCATCCCACCAGTAACATTTCACTCCAACGGGGTTCAGACTAGCTCCCCACTTTCGGGGAAGCAGCAGGAGACCCCACTGGAGTGAAGGAATGGCAATGGGGGCCCCTCCCAGCAGCAGGCAGTGGGAGGGGGGGTGCTGCCCCTTGGGAATGGATACTCTGGCAGTGCCAGCCTGTGCCCCTAGCACTGCCCAAGAGACAAAGTGCCTATGCCAAGGGGCGCGTTGACACTGCCCACCGAGCATGGGGCAGTGCCAACGGGGCAGGTCTCAGGGGTGGGGACTAGGGGGCAGGACCTAGGGAATTATCAGTGGGGGTGGGGGTCCCGCTGCCACTCTGCATTGAGATTGTGCGGGGCAGGAGGGAGACCAGTCATCGAGGAGGACTGAGTGTCTGCTGGTGGGGGTGTCTGCCCAGGAGGATGGTCTGCCCCCTGGGGAGGGGGTCTGCCGGGGAAGGTTGGTTTGCCGGGGGGGGGGGGGGGGGATTATCACTGCTGAAGTGGGTGGGACTGGAGATCAGGGCACTCCAGGATGGGCAGGTGTTGGGGCTGGCCTGGCAATGGATGGGGGAACCATGATCAGTATACTGGGGGGGACATGGAGGAGCAGCTCCCAGGCTGACCAGCTCAACTGCTGGCCAGCAAACTGTATGCTGACAGTTTGGGGCTACTATGCATGCACAGAGTTCTGGAATTGTCAGAGTTTGGAGTGAATAGGCTCTGCCTTCCCCCAAGCTTTTAATGATATTCAGAATCGTGACCTCTGTATTGTACAGAGTGTGGGAGATTCGAGCCTGAAGACCCTCTGAAAAAACATGATTTACTTTCCCACAAATTCAACACTTAGAGCTTTTTTGGAGAATCGCCCCCTACTATAATAAAAGAGCAGTGATATATTTCAAACAGCTTGGTGTCTGGCTTGGAGGGAACCTGGAGATCATGGTTTTCTCCATACATTTGATTTCCTTGTTCTCCTAGATGGTGGAGGTTTGGGAGGTGTTGCTGAAGAAACCTTGGTGAATTGCTGTACCGCATCCTGCAGCTATTTCACACTGTAGTTATATGTAATGTCGGGTGGCACAGCGGTTAGCATTGCTGCCTCACAGCACCAGGGACCCGGGTTTGATTCCCGGCTTGGGTCACTGTCTGTGCGAGTCTACACATTCTACCCATGTCTGCGTGGGTTTCCTGCCATAGTCTGAAAGATATGCTGGTTAGGTGCTTTGGCTGTGCTAAATTCCTCCTCAGTGTACCTGAACAGGTGCCGGAGTGTGGCGACTAGGGGATTTTCACAGTTATTTCATCGCCATGTTAATGTGAGCCTACTTGCAACGCTAATAAATGGAGGGAATTAATGTTTAGGCCAGTGGAGGAGCTACCTCTTGTTTTTAATTTAATTTCTTCACTCTGTTGCTCCTCATTTTTGATGCGTCTGGTTTTGCTCCTGTCATGACTTCTATGCTCTTTATTTAACATGAGTTGGTCGTCTGGCTTGATGGTAATGGAGAAGTGAGGGACATGTTAGGTTATGAGATTAAAGATTGTGGTGGAATACAGTCCTACTGCTAATACATCATAGCACCTCATGTTCAGGTGCTTAATCCTTTCTTATTGTGTCCCATTTAGCACAGTAGTAGTTCTTCAAAAGACAATGGAGGGTGTCCTCTGTGTGAAGACGCAACTTGACCTCCACAAAGATTAAGTGGTGGTCACTCCTATTGATGCTTTATAGATATATACATCTGGAGTAAGTTGATTGATGAGAATGAGGTCAAGCAGATTATTCTCTTCTGTTGGTCCTTTCACCACCTATTGCAAGCCCAGTCATAGAATCCTATGGTGCAGAAGGAGGCCATTCAGCCCACCATGTCTGCACCGACGACATTACCACCCAGGCACTATCCCTATAACCCCATGCATTTACCTGAGCTAGTTCCCCTGACACTAAGGGACAATTTAGCGTGGCCAAACCACTAACCCACACATCTTTGGACTGTGGGAGGAAATAGAAGCACCTGGAAGAAACCCATGCAGATACGGGGAGAACATGCAGACTCTGCACAGACAGTGACCAAAGCCGGTTCCCTGGCGCTCCTTCAGCAGTTGGTCAACTTTATCAATGGAGATATTACAGACCCACTCTTGAGAGACTTTGAAGTCCTCTATCAAAGTACTTTCTGTCCCCTTTTTTCCCCTGACCACTTCCATCCACAAGGGTAACGGCAGCAGATACACGAGAACACCATCACCTGAAAGTTCCCCTCCAAACAGCTCACCATCCTGACTTGGAAATATATCGCCATTCCTTTGCTAAGTGAAAATCCTGAAATTCCCTCCCTAATGGCATTGTGGGTCAATCCACAGAGCATGGACTGCAGCAGTTCAAAAGGCGGCTCACCACCACCTTCCCGAGGGCAATTGGGGATGGGCAATAAATGCTGGCCAGCCAGAGATGCCCTTGTCCCACGAATGAATTAAAAAAAACTCTCAATGTTTCCTCCAAATGGCGTTCAACTGATTCATCAGCTAAGAGGATGGTCAGAGGCAGTCAGCAGGATGTTTCCTTGTCCATTTTTGAAGTGAAAATTCCATGCAATCCAGGATCAATGTTGCTCACTTGCAGAGCGCACCCCACCCAGTGACTGTATACTATACTGGCAGAGGAAGATGGCAGAGTCTTGAACCTGATTGGGAATGTATGAGACTGGCAGTGATTCTCCACAGTTTCCCAGCACCTCTGCTTAAGAGCAGAATTCACTAAAACAAAAATTGGGAGACACAAAAATCTTGCCACTGAGTTTCTGCTTTTAATTTTGTCTTTATTTACACCAGTGCACTGCAAGGTGGTACGATGGTTAGCACTGCTGCCTCACAGTTCCTGGGAGCTGGGTTCGATTCCCGGCTTGAGTCACTGTCTGTGTGGAGTTTGCACATTCTTTCTGTGTCTGCGTGGGTTTCCTCGGGTGCTCCGGTTTGCTCCCGCTGTCCAAATATGTGAGGGTTAGGTGCATTGTCCGTGCTAAATAGTGTCCCGGGATGCGCAGGTTAGAGGGATTAGCAGGATAAATATGTGGGGTTACGGCCTAGGTGCGATTGTTGTCAGTGCAGACTCAATGGGCCAAATAGCCTCTTTCCATAGGGTTTCTAAGATAGCAGATTTCCTTCTCCAAACGACATTAGTGAACCAGATGGATTTTTCCAACAATCGACAATGGTTTCATGGTCATCAGTAGATTCTTAATTCCAGATATTTTTTATTGAATTCAAATTCCACCGTCTGCCGTGGCAGGATTCGAACCCGGGTCCTCAGAACATTAGCTGAGTTTCTGGATTAATAGTCTAGTGATGATACCACTAGACCATTGCTGCCTGCAGCAGCTGTGGTAGTGGATATTATAATAAAATCTTTTGATTAGAATGCAAGGTTTTTTGTTCACAATATCTATCATCGCACATTCCATTTAATCAGAAATTTAATTCCGCCCTACGATATTACAACTCGTACCAGGGTCAAGTGCACTTGCACATAAGTGCATATTCTATCCCGCCCTAGAAATCGAGCTGCTCACTCCAGATAAAATTGAATTGGCTCCGTGAAAATCCTGATTGAACTACTTGATTAAGGAACGTCAGTCGGGAATTCCACCTTGGAGACGGAAGCTGAAGTTGCTGGGCAACGGATCGTGAAATATCACGAACCTCCAGCGTGTTCTCCTGGCTAAGAAACGATCATTAACTCGACATGAATTGTTTCTCAAGTGGCACGCTGTTTATCATTTCCTTCTGCACAAGTGGATCTCGCAACAGGTGTGCTTTGCAAGTGCGGAATGCAACACGCTGCTTAATAGGATAATGACGTTGGCTCCACCCATTTAATTTGCACAAATACAGACACATCTTTCCTAATGGCACACAGGCATATCAGCTAAAGAAGCATGAAATGAACAGATCCCTTGGGTTATCAGTGTGCCAAGAAAGAACAGGAACTACTGGTAAAGGGCTCAGTCCTATCCACTGCAGTAAACTGATTGCGTAATAGCAAGATGCATATGTTAAAAGCGTTTTCATCTGGAGCAGTATCTGTCATAACGTGCTGTAGAATCTTACTGTCTTTCCAGAAGTAATTAGCAAAAACAAAAAATCTATTTGAGAGAAGTCAGCCAGGATACCACAACATACCGTGGGCGGCACGGTAGCACAGTGGTTAGCGCTGCTGCTTCACAGCTCCAGGGTCCTGGGTTCGATTCCCGGCTCGGGTCACTGTCTGTGTGGAGTTTGCACATTCTCCTCGTGTCTGCATGGGTTTCATCCAGGTACTCCGGTTTCCTCCCACAGTCCAAAGATGTGCAGGTTAGGTTGATTGGCCATGCTAAGAAATTGCCCCTTCGTGTCCAGAGATGCATAGGTTAGAGGGATTAGTGGGTATAATATGGGGATAGGGCCTGGGTGGGATTGTGTTCGGTGCAGACTCGATGGGCCGAAGGGCCTCTTCCTGCACTGTAGGGTTCTATGATTCTATGATTTGATGGAAGCAGCACCGTGGCCCAGTGGTTAGCACTGCTGCCTCATGGCACCAGGGACCCGGCTTGGGTCACTGTCTATGTGGAGCTCGCACATGAGTTTGCACGCTCTCCCCGGGTTGTGTGGGTTTCCTCTAGGTGCTCTGGTTTCATAGATTGTAGAATCCTTACTGTACAGAAGGAGGCCATTTGGCCCATTGAGTCTGCACTGACCACAATCCATTCAGGCTCCATCTCCACACATTTACCCTGCTAATCCCATGATGCTTGGGGCAATGTAGCTGGCCAATAAACCTAACCCGCACATCTTTGGACTGTGGGAGGAACACAGTAGGAAGTCTGACAACACCAGGTTTAAGTCCAACTGATTTATTTGATAGTAAACTCACTGACTAAACTCACTCACTTACGGTTGGACTTAAACCTGGTGTTGTCAGACTTCTTACTGTGTTTACCCCAGTCCAACGCCGGCATCTCCACATCTGTGGGAGGAAACCACAGTACCCAGAGGAAACCCACACAGACACATGGAAAATGTGTAAACTCCACACAGTGACCCAAGGCCACACAGATCCCTAGTGCTGTGAGGCAACAGTGCTAACCACTGGACCACCTCACAATCTAAAAGACGTGCTGGTTAGGTGCATTGGCCATGCTAAATTCTCTCTCAGTGTACCCGAACAGGCGCCAGAGTGCGGCGATTAGGGATTTTCACAGTCACTGCCGGGTTAATGCAAGCTGACTTGTGACACTGATAAATAAACTTAAACTTTAAAGAAAGTGGCAGATTTTCCTGCTAAAAGGTGTCCCCACATGCTTGGATCCTCACTCCCCGGCCCTCCCAATTGAGAAAGCAATTGGCATAAAATTAGCCCCTTCACGTCCAAGGTTGCCATTTATGAAGTCACCTGTCGTTTTTGTTACAATGAAGGCTTCAGGAGATGCCATTATTCCCACTGTGCAAAGTAAATGGGGAATACAGTAAGTGGCATCTCAGTGCCATCTCATGATGATTGAGTCCATTCACATTTGTTGCTGGGAGAAATCTCAGAGCAGGTTTTTATACAAAACATTCTGATTTCCAGGGGATGATTTTGACTTTGGTAATGGGATAAGATGGGCATTAGCAGCTGGGTGTAAATTCTCTCATTGAATTCAACATAAAGGAAAATCAGAGAGATTGATTCAGGCAGCTGGTCCAAAGGCTGGGGAGTCTAAAACTGGAAGGTATAGGTTTCAGGCGAGAGGGGAGAGATACAAAAGGGTCCAGAGGGGCAATTTTTTCACATAGAGGGTGGTGAGTGTCTGGAACAAGCTGCCTGAGGTAGTAGAGCGGGTACAATTTTGTCTTTTAAAAGCATTTAGATAATTACATGGGTAAGATGGCTATAGAGGCATCTGGGCCAAATGTTGGCAATTGGGATTAATTAAATGATTAAAAAACGGACGGCATGGACAATTTGGGCCAAAGGGCCTGTTTCCATGCTGAAAACCTCTATGACTCTATGGTCAGATGTCGCCTAGTTTACATTCTAGTTTGGGACCCATTTCCCTGTATTTCTATGTTTTCTTGAGGAGGTGCCTGTGCATCTTTGGGTAATGCAGTGCATATTGTCAGATGACACTTTCCACTTCATCCTGTCTGGATTCAAACAGGGTGTCTCTGCCAAATTGACATCAGGGACTTGCTTTTCAATTGGGAGTCAGACTGAGGTCACTACCCAGAAATTCTAGGGCGGCATGGTAGCACAGTGGTTAGCACTGCTGCTTCACAGCTCCAGGGACCTGGGTTCAATTCCCGGCTCGGGTCACTGTGTGTGTGGAGTTTGCACGTTCTCCTCATGTCTGCGTGGGTTTCCTCTGGGGACTCCGGTTTCCTCCCACAGTCCAAAGATGTGTGGGTTAGGTTGATTGGCCATACTAAAAAACATTGCCCCTTAGTGTGCTGAGATGTGTAGGTTAGAGGGATTAGTGGGTATTATATGTAGGGATATGGGGGTAGGGCCTGGGTGGGATTGTGGTTGGTGCAGATCTGATGGGCTGAAGGGCCTCTTTCTGCACTGTAGGGTTCTATGATTCTGTGATTCCACGACCCTATGTTGCATCTGTATCATTCATATGATGCAAGCTTCAGTTGGGCTGGAGGCGCCCAATGAGTGAGCTGCCTGCACAAGATGAGTGTCAGATGCAGATGGCAGCCATGATGGTGTCTGCCAGTACCTTGCAGAAGTGAGGAGGTCAGACAGCGAAGAAACAACAGCCTCACTGCACATGAAAACTGCTAAATGACGAATTGTGTCTACCACTATGCATAAAAAAATGCCTAGCAGCAAAAAAATTAATATAAAAAAATTACTTAATTGCTCCCTGCGTTAAACCCAACAACTGTACCTAATGTGTACCAGGCTGCCTGGTTTTGGTGATTTGCAAATTGAAAATTGCCCTCTGGGTCTCCCCAGCCAGTTAATAAGCACCTCAAGGAACTCAATAGGTCATTCATTGGAAATGAATGGGCTCCTGCTTCTAGTCCCCATGGAAATATCTTTGGATGTCAGGGCACTGACACGCCATCCAGGAGTGACATTTTCAATCACGCCTGCTTATGTTTCCACCCCCAAAAGGCAACTGGAAATCCTGGCCCAGATATCACAGGAAGTGTCAACAGATGCAGCAAAGTCAGGCAAATGCTGGAAAATCTCAGCAGATCTGACAGCATCTGTGGAGAGAAAGAATAGAGCCAACATTTCGAGTCTAGGTGACCCTTCGTCAGAGCTCTCAGTAAATGCAGTAACCTGACAACATAATGCCAATAAATAATGCAGGAAATTATAAAAACATGGTAAGATTTAAATTTGACCCATTTAAAATCAAATTAATTCTTCAGCATTTTGACTAAGAAGATCTGTCATTGGTCAAGTTTACTTTTCAACTCATATTACAATCCATACTAACAGACAGACGGTTTATAAACTTCGAGGATCATATGAGTTTGAAAATTTACGTCCTCTTGTTTCTCCTTCTCACTTGACGATGAACACAACCTATCGTTGTTCACCCAGTACAAGATGGCATTTTCTGCAGGTCTAACCCCAAGGAGGGTATCGACCAAATTGGCAGATGATTGGTCTCCTTGGGAGTTATTTAGGTCAAAGGGTGAAAACAGGCATTCAATGAGTTCAGCGCTAACAGCACACACTAGTTTGAAAGTCACGATTTAGCGCACTATTTTGGTCCAAACTGCTGATTACTATCATGTGAACTTGTCTGCGGCCTCTAAACTCACAAGCCGCAAGACATGAATTCAAGCTCAGATTTGATACAATTTTCATGAATCAAAACATGATGGTTCCTCATGCCTACTTTAACTGAATGTGATGTGGGGGGGGTGGGGGAGAGGGGAATGGGTGGGGAATGGGGTGATGGTATGCGGAATGGTGTGGGTGTATGGGAGGGGATGGTGGGGAATTGGGGGAATGGGGAAATGGGGGGAGTGGAATAGGTTCCTTGTTCTGGAATTGGGAACTATTTGTCAGGTAAGTTAAAAGCAGTTGACAACTTTATATTTGACAATCCAATCCTGAATAGTGTTTTAAATATGTTTATACAGCAGTGATTAATAATAGGATTTTATTCTTAAAAGGTAAGTGTCCACTAAATATACCAGCATTATGAAAGTGGAAAAGTTTACAAATGCGTTAGAGTACATTATCCAATGGAAAAATAGTCTTCTGCTTTACACAATATTGATATTCAGACTTGACTGGGACAATTGTATCCAATGATTTACTCTCTTCATCTGATTGACCTGTCCCTTATTTTAAAGCTTGAACAAATGGCTGAATGATATCTCAGGCATCTGTTCCCCTATTTAGACATGGACAAATGGCTTAATTCATTAAATTACTTCAAAAACTTTAATGTATTCAACTCTGAAGGTTTTGTGCAATGGAATTCCACTATGAATACTTGGCTGAGTTCTAAACCCTAATAACTGATTCACTTCAGCAGCAGTTATTGATAAAGCTATCAAGGGAATGTGAGTTTATTAATCTAAATAGTTTTATCACCACAGGATTATGTTATTTTTAAGTAGATTTTGAAATTCTATGTGCTTATCTTGACAGTTTTATGAGAATCTGAAAGTCTTCTCAATTTTGCACCATACTCAAGAGTTCTGTACAGTGCATTCTAGGTACGTATACATTGGGGAGCTAATGGGCTGAGAGGACATGGATGGGTAGAGGGGGTGAGGGGAGCCAGGGGCAGGAGGATATAAGGATCATAGGGCTATGAGTGTTGAGGGGGACATATGGATGATGGGGAGGTATGTGACGCTGAGAGGTGGGTGAGGGGTGAGGTTTAGGGGGCTTCATACTTATCTACCAAATTGATTTGATTTGATTTTATTGGCACATGTATTAGGATACAGTGAAAAGTATTTTTTCTTGCACGCTGTACAGACAAAATACTCAAGAACTACACAGGGGAAACGGATAGCGTGTAGAACTGAGTATTGCATCTGCATAGTGGGTGAAACAAAAGATCAGCTTAGTGTATGAGACCATTCAAAAGTCAGATGGCAGCAGGGAAGAAGCTGTTCTTGAGTCGGTTGGTACATGGTCTCAGACTTCTATATCTTTTTACAAATGGAAGAAGGTGGAAGAGAGTATGTCTAGGGTGGGTCGGGCCCTTGATTTTGCTGGCTTCTTTCCTGAGGCAGCAGGAAGTGTAGACAGTGTCAATGGATATGAGGCTGGTTTGCATGATGGTCTGGGCTACATTCACAGATTACAGACGCATTCGGTCTCTGACCTTCGGGTAAGCATTCTCCAAGGCGGCCGTCACGACACACGACAGCGCAGAGTCGCTGAGCAGAGACTGATAGCCAAGTTACGCACACATGAAGATGGTCTCAACAGGGATCTTGGGTTCATGTCGCACTATCTGTAACCCCCGTGACTTGCCTGGGTTTGCTAAACCTCACTTACTGTACTGTCTGGAGACAATACACATCTCTTTAATCTGGGCTTAATGCTCCTCCCACTCACATTGTTGGCCTCTTCAAGACTTGTTAGGTGTAAAGACTCGCATTCTAATCAGTAATCTGTAAACTGTCTGTGCTGTTATATGCTCTGTCTGAGGCCAGAACTCTCCATTCGTCTGACGAAGGGGCAAACCCCGAAAGCTTGTGCGTTTACTATCAAATAAATCAATTGGACTTAAACCTGGTGTTGTCAGACCTCTTACTGTGTTTACCCCAGTCCAATGCCGGCATCTCCACTTCATCTCCTTCACCAGCAGAATGGCATATTGTGTTAAACATGTGTCAAATCAGCTTGACCAACTTGGAGAATCATCATTGATTAATGTATTGTGGGAAATTGCCCCTTCTTGCTACTGGAAGGCTTCTTCACCCAGAATCACAACTATAAAAATCTTATTAATAGAGTGAACAAGAATGAAGGTCTATTGGGTTCATTCATTCATTTGGGTAGATAAGCACTGGTAGAAGTTTTAAAATGGTTTTCTTTTATTGAACAGAACTTAATAAGATTAGCATGATAGAAGCAAAATGAAAAAGTGAACTTGGAGAATGGCTTCTCAGCCAGGCCCTGTATTGAACTTTCTCACACTGAATTGGGTCTCAAAAACTGAAAACACAGATTAATATCCAAACTATATTTTAACTCTTATCTCATTATTGGAAATGCGTTTCACAGTCTGCCTCCATCTTAGAAAAACAAACCCCGCAGCTACTGTTATGAAAACTTGTGTTACTTCAGGAATGCAATCAATTTTTAGCTAACTTTTGTCTTCTGATTCTACATGTGATCAAGATAGCAGAGTCAGTTGCATAGGCAGAAATATCTTACAATAAAGTTTTTGCACAGACTGAAGCAAACAGGGCTAAACAAACATAGGATCTCTCAAGGTCCATGGTTTACAGTACACAGGGGATCACTAATATTGGAATAGATGGAAGAGATGGCAAAACAAATCAAAGTAGTGGCTGCACAAGTTTTCACAGCCTGGATTTTAGACAGAGGGTAAGCGTGAGGAAGGTAGTGCGCACCACAGTCTTGAGGTTCAGGGAAAGAATGAATTAGAAGAAGGTTTTGGGGGTGAAATTGACCAATGCCAGTAACACAAAACAGGTTTATAGAAATTAGCAGCCGATTTTACACCTGACTGATCCACTGAGTTTAGAACCATATAAATGATACAGCATTAGAAAGGGGACCATTCAGCCCATCTTCTCCATGCCAACCCAAATACACTCAGCTTTCTAATCTCACCTTCCTGCGCATAACCCAGAGCCCTGCAACTTACAGTGCTTAAGGTGCAGATCCAGGTATTTTTAAAGTTAGTTTAGGTTCTTTGCTTCCAAAGGTTACTTCAAATCCCTTTTGGACACTCATTTTCCAAACCCACTGTTGCTCTTACTCAAAGAATCATAGAATCCCTAAAAGTACAGGAGAAGGCCATTCGGCCAATTCAGCCTGCACTGACAACAATCCCACCCCAGGCCCTATTCCCATAACTCCACATAACTACTCTGCTAATCACCCTGACACTAAGGGACAATTTACCATGGCCAATCAACCTAACCCGCAACCTAATCTTTGGAGTGTGGGAGGAAACCGGATACCCAGAGGAAACCCACGCAGACACAGTGAGAACATTCAGACACCACACAGACAGTCACCCAAGGCCAGGTTCCCTGGCACTGTGAGGCCGCACTGCTAACCAGTGTGACGCCTTGGAAATATTTTCCAAAGCATTAGAAAATAAAAACTGGTGCAGTGAAATCTCGGCTGCTGATTTCATGCTACACTATTCATGCTGCTGGCACAGACTAGTTTCTCCATTTAAGAGAATAAGTTGATGAAAATTCCCAGCTAAAACAAAACTGATTTGTAACCTTAGGACTCAAACATGTCACTGCTTATAAAGGAAGTGAATTCTTGTCGTTATTCAGCTTTGGATGTTTTCCCTGGGTATCCCACTGATATTTGGTTTAATATAATGAAACATTACCAAAATCTTAAACATTGATTTTCAGAAACTGATCCATATCAGAAGGATAAAGCAGGAGGATAAAGTAAATGTTACCTCCATTTTGTTCTACATTTGCACTCTGCATAATGTCACAATGGTTAGCACTGCTGCTTCACAGTGCCAGGGACCTGGGTTCAGCCCTAACCTTGGGTGACTGTGTGGAGTTTGCACGTTCTCCTCATGTCTGCGTGAGTTTCCTCTGGTTGTTCTGGTGTCCTCCCACAGTCCAAAGATGGACTGTGGCGGCACGGTAGCACAGTGGTTAGCACTGCTGCTTCACAGCTCCAGGGACCTGGGTTTGATTCCCAGCTCGGGTCACCGTCTGTGTGGAGTTTGCACATTCTCCTTGTGTCTGCGTGGGTTTCCTCCGGGTGCTCCGGTTTCCTCCCACAGTCCAAAGATGTGTGGGTTAAGTTGATTGGCCATGATAAAATTGCCCCTTAGTCTTGAGGTGCGTACGTTAGAGGGATTACTGGGTAAAATATGTAGGGATATGGGGATAGGGGCCTGGGTGGGATTGTGGTCGGTGCAGACTCGATGGGCCAAAGGGCCTCTATCTGCACTGTAGCATTCTATGATTCCATGTGCGGGTTTCGGTGGATTGACCGTACTTAATTACTTCTCAGTGACCGAAGATGTGTAGGTTTCGGGATTAGTGGGGTAAATGCATGGGATTATGGAGAGTGGGGGGTGGCAATGGGTGAGATGTTTTGCGGGAGGGTCAGTGCAGACTCAATGGGCCGAATAGCCTCCTTCTGCACTGTAGCGATTTTATGATTCTTCTGATTCGACATCACTAATGCTATTCTAGTATTTCTTTTATTTGGAATTCATGTTTTTCCTGACACCACATCAGGACTCACCTCCTTGAGATCTCCTTCAGTTGAGAGGATGCTTGAGAAAAGTGTACACTTAATCAAGGCTGTAATACTGATGTGTATCTGCACTCAGATGATACAAGGTACACACTACACTGGTTCAAAATTAGTCCAAATGTTCTCCCCTTTGATTTGAAACACAAAAATTACCATAACGCATTTCACCTAATAAACCGTTAAAAGTCATCACAAGCAGATTTAAATACACTGTTAAAAGAAAAATCAAACAGCACAATAGAAGCAAAAAAATACTGTAAATGCAGAAAAGAAATGTACATACCAATAGCAGTAGATCATTCAAATCATCAAGCCTGCTCCACAATTCAATTAGATTATAGAAGAAAGGCCAGTATCAATATAGCTTTCTTCTTCAGCTCATTATTATCGAAAATAATTTGTAACCAATTAAATACTTTTGTAGCATAAGAAATGCAGCATCTACCTGTAGCAATATCTGAAGCACAGATCCTCCGCTCTTTCCTCCCTACTTCACTAAGGATAGGCAATGCCTCCTCCATGATCCCAATAAACTTACGATTTTAGTGGATGGCTTTGGGAATTGCTGAACAATACATTGGACGAAACAAGGAGGAAGATCAAAGCCTCACTGGAGAATTTCTCAGCTCCTTCACCTCTGTCATATTTGTTCCGATGATGCCACTTTCCAAAGCGGTGCTTCTAATATGCTTCTTCATCAGCTGTGATTTCCCACCTACATCTCCTGCACCAGGACCCTCACCCCATCTCCTCCATCCCAGAACAAGGATAGCGTCCCTCTCGTTCATCATTTCAGCCCACCAGTCTCCGCACGCAAAGCATAATCCTCCGCCATTTTCGCCAAGTCCAGTGTGATGCCACTACCAAACACATCTTCCCTTCACTCCCTCTGTCAGCATTCCACCTGGGATAACCTAGTCCACTCCTCCACTAGACCCAACATCTCTCCCGTCACGCATGATTCGCAGAAGGTGTAATACCTGCCCGTTTACTTCTTCCATTCTTACCATCCAAGCTCCAAAACACTCATTCCAGGTTAGGCAGATTTCACTTGCACCTCTTTCAATTTGATATATTCCATCTGCTGTTCCCAATGTGGTCTTCTCTACATCAGAGAGACCAAATGTAGTCTGGGTGATTGCTTTGCTGAGCACCTTCGGTCTGTGCGCAATCAGGATCCTGATCTTCCCGTTGCTTGCCATTTTAATACACGATCCTGCTCTCATGCCCACATGTCTGTCCTTGACCTGCTGCAATGAAGCCCAACGCAAACTGGAGGAACAGCATCTCATCTTCCAGCTAGGCACTTTACAGCTTTCCGGTCTCAAAATCGAATTCACCAACTTCAGATGATTAACTCTATTCTACCTCGACCCCTTTGCTTTCACTTCATTTAAATTTTAACCGTTCTCTACCTTTTACTTCCTTATCGTCTTTCTTTATTTTTCTTCCCCCCCCAAAACTTTCCCCCTATTTTGTTCCCTTTCCTTACCTTTTCTCCCCCTTTGCTTCCCCTTCTTCTCAATTTTACGTCTCTCCCACCCATCTCCCCCTCCCCCCACATCTTCATCCGTCACAGTTTACCCACTGATTTCAGCTTCTCTGCCATTTGACCGTTCACATCTTCTATTCTCTCTATGGGCTGCCATTAGCAGCCTTTCCCCTTGTTCCTGTGGCTGTGATTCATCTTTCATTCCCTCCCCCTTCAGTATAAATATCTCCCATTTTCTATGCCTTTTAGTTTTGACAAAGAGTCACCTGGACTCGAACATCAGCTCATTTCTCTCCTCACAGATGCTACCAGACCTGCTGAGATTTTCCAGCATTTTCTCTTTTCCTCAGTTTGAATTCAGGTGCGGCTGACCTACAATCTATATTCAAAATCTTTACACAGCCTACAGAGCTATGGTTTCTTGATTAGAGTGTGTCTGAACCAGGCAAACAAGTCATAAAAATTTGCTTAGCAATTGAGAATGAAGGTCTACACAGGTTGAACACATCAGGGTGAACAGAAGAGGAGCTAAAGGATCCTCAAAAGACATGGAATATATGGAAAGACCGATTAAAATCAAGTTAAACTTCCATATTCATCGACTAGAGTGCATGTCATTTTGACAACAGCTTACAGAACCCAGAGATCACTTTGTCAGCAGGTTCAGAGAAAAGGGGAAATCTTCCAGATGCATCCCTCGTGGGCGAGATGGGCAGTTTGACTGACCATTTAAAGGTCCACTGTCTTCAGGCAGGAATCTCCAACCAGAGCAAGCGGGACTAGAAAATGCTGCCTCCCATATCATGATTTTTCAAAGGCAGGGCTGGCAGACAGACTGTTGAGTTGGTCATTGCATTCACTCCCTTGGAAGCATCCTGGAATGATCAGCAAGACGAGTCCAAAACATGTAGCATCGAAGAGTCGCTTGCAGATGGATGTAAGCACGAGGTGATCCTCGTAGGTCGACAATGCTTACAGGTCCCAAGCGCAACCCTAATTCGTGACGCATTTATTAGAACATCTTTAAGAAACGTAGAAGGTGGAGCACCAAGGAAATGCCCAGCATTCCTTCAATTCAGCAAGTCATGTGGCAGAAAGGGTCATTGGCAGCTGTAGTGCAGGAGAACAAAGGGTGATACAGCTACAAAGAGGTGGCACTGATCCAAACAGACTGCACACAATAGGCACCTTCCAGCAATAAGAATGACCATCCCATCAGAAACATAGACACGAGATGATTGACAGGCTAGAAAATGACAAGAATGTGCACAATCATATCCAAGTCACATAGCATCCTGACTTGAAAACGTAGCATCATTCTTCATCATTGCTGGGTCAAAATCATGGTGTTTCCTTTTGTTGTAGGAGTATCTCCATACAACAACATAAGCAACAAACTTTGTGTAGGCCGTGTGCTCTATGAGCCTGCCCTGCCAGTCAAAAAAAACCATGCCTGATCTTCTGCCTAAGTCCCACTTTCCCACAATATCTCCACACCCTTTTCCCTGAGTACCCAAAAACCCTATCAGCCTCTATCCTGAATACACTCAACTATACCTCAGTACATGGACTGCAGTCGATCAAAAAGGTTCACCACCCCCTTGTGAAGGGCAATTAGGGATGGGCAATAAATGCTGGCCTTGCCTGAGAACGATTTTTCTTTAAAGCCAGCTTTTAAAGGCAGCATCATCAGTTACACACAGTGTCAGGACTATCACGTAACATATTAAACTCCCAACATCTCTCGAAATAGGGAGGGAAAAAAAAATCAATTTCCAAACAAATTATAGAAGCAGCTTTTCCAAGCTGATCCAATGTGTGAAGTTATTATTTTTTTTGCACGTAATGAAATATTGCCTGAGAGTGTGCAAATAGATGGCGGGTTGGGAGAACTAGAGACGCATAAAGATAAAATTGATTTGTGAGGAATGCATGTTCCACTGGATCCCATGTACCACAGAACAAAATGTTGGTGTGCTAAAAGCAGAAGCCACAGTTCCCAATCTGGATCTCAGGGTTGAGGTTATTCATGTGGGTTTGGGGGAGGTGGGGGGGGGGCACTGTGTCAGTGCCTTGAAGGGTATACCTAACCTATTCTAATTTGCCACCTTACAGTTTGCCAAATAGGGGGATCCAGAGGATCATCCAGTTAACTGGAAAAATACTGTGCGGTGGCACAGTGGTTAGCACTGCTGCCTCACAGCTCCAGGGACCTGGGTTCGATTCCCGACTCGGATCACTGTCTGTGCAGAGTTTGCACATTCTCCCTGTGTCTGCATGGGTTTCCTCTGGGTGCTCCGGTTTCCTCCCATGGTCCAAAGATGTGCGGGTTAGGTGCATTGGCCACGCTAAATTGACCCTTAGTGTCCTGGGATGTGTGTGTTAGAGGGATTGCCAGGGTAAATATGTAGGGTTTCGAGGATAGGGCCTGGGTGGGATTGTTGTCGGTGCAGACTCAATGGGTTGAATGGCCTGCTTCTGCACTGTAGGGTTTCTATGAAAGCTTTTTAGCCTTCAGCTCCTAGGGTAACGCAAATGTCTTTTTATTAAGACGATCCACTCTCCCTGAGATTGACTGGCTGGAGTTCTCCCTAAAAATTCTAATTGTTGAATTCGCTGAAAAACTGGAGTAATTCACGCTGGTTTTTGCAGTGGGGGTTCCCATGAGAATCTCCCATACTCTATGCAATGCAGAGGCTACCAGTGTGAATATCATTACATTTCAGGCATGGGGCTTATTCCCACTGGACAGGCTGAAACCAGGGTGGTTCATAAATAGCTCACAAAAGGTGTAATTCATAAGGTCTGGACTTCCCTTGCTCTCTGTATTGCTTTTGCCTGATTTGTCTAATATTAGGATTATTGACGACACTGCCTTTAATATTTAATGTGCTGTCTTTAACCTTTGTGCTGTCCTCAACATTCTCTTCTGGCTCCTTCCTGCTTTGGGTCTCACCTCCCTGCCAAAGTAGTTTAAACCCTCCCAAGTGACTCCAGCAAGTCTCCCCACCAGGATATTAGGCCTGCTCCAACTCAGGAAGTGGGGGGGACTAATATTTACATGGAAATGTGAATCTTTCCTGCCACCAGACCTTATAAATTACATCTTTTGTGAGCTATGTATGAACCACCCTGTTCCTTAAACTTTTATAATGCTATCATCAAGACATCCATAACAGATGATGTGGCGATGCTGCCATTGGACTGAGGTATGCACAGTAAGAAGTCTCACAGCACCAGGTTAAAGTCCAACAGGTTTATTTGAACTGACGAATGGCAGATGGAGTTTAATTTAGATAAATGTGAGGTGATGCGTTTTGGTCGATTGAACCAGGGCAGGACTTACTCAGTTAATGGTAGGGCATTGGGGAGAGTTATAGAACAAAGAGATATAGGGGTACAGGCTCATAGCTCCTTGAAAATGGAGTCACAGGTGGACTGATTGGTGAAGAAGGCATTCAGCACGCTTGGTTTCATTGGTCAGAACGTTGAACACAGGAGTTGGGACATCTTGTTGAAGTTGTACAAGACGTTGCTAAGGCTGCACTTGGAATACTGTGTACAGTTCTGGTCGCCCTATTATAGAAAGCATATTATTAAACTAGAAAGAGTGCTAAAAAGATTTACTAGGATGCTACCAGGACTTGATGGTTTGAGTTATAAGGTGAGGCTGGAGAGACTGGGACTTTTTTCTCTGGAGCATAGGAGGCTGAGGGATGACCTTATTGAGGTCTATAAAATAATGAGGGGCACAGATCAGCTAGATAGCCAATGTCTTTTCCCAAAGGTAGGGGAGTCTAAAACTAGAGGGCATAGGTTTAAGGTGAGAGGGGAGAGATATAAAAGTGTCCAGAGGGGCAATTTTTTCATACAGAGGGTGGTGAGTGTCTGGAACGAGATGCCAGAGGTAATAGGAAAGGCAGGTGCAATTCTGTCTTTTAAAAAGTGTTTAGACAGTTACATGGGTAAGATGGCTATAGAGGGATATGGACCAAACATGGGGAACTGGGGCTAGTTTAGTGGTTAAAAAAAGGGGCGGCATGGACAAGTTGGGCTGAAGAGCCTGTTTCCATGCTGTAAACTGACTCTATGATTCTACATTCACAAACCCAGGGTTTCCCGAAGCCCTTTGTAACTAATGAAGTACTCCTGATGTGTTACTATTGTAATGTTGGAAAAGTGGCTGCCAGAATCCTTTCTGGATGTATCACAGCTTGGTATGAATCCTGTTCTGACCAAGACCATAAGAAACTACAAAGGGTTGTGAACAATCATTGAAACCAGCCTCCCATCCATCGACACTGTCTACACTTCGTGCTGCCTCGGAAAAGCAGCCAGCATAATCAAGGACCCCACACACCGCGGACATTCTTTCTTCCACCTTCTTCCGTTGGGAAAAAGATACAAAAATCTGAGATCACGTACCATCAAGAACAGCTTCTTCCCTGCTGCCATTGGACTTTTGAATGGACGTACCTCATATTAAGCTGATCTTTCTGTACATCCAAGTTATGATGTGGCGCTACATTCTCCACCCTCTCCTTTCTTTTCTTCATTCTCAGGATGTGGGCGTGGCTGGCTGGGCCAGCATTTATTGCCATCATCAAATGAACTGAATGGCTTGCTGGGCCATTTCGGAGGAATTTTAAGAGTCAACACATTTCTGTGGGTTTGGAGTCACATATGGGCCAGACCAGGTAAGGAAGATAGATCTCCTTCCTGAAAGGAACGTTAGTAAACCGGATGGGTTTTTTAATGACAGTCGACAACGGTTTCATAGTCATCATTAGACTTTTAATTCCAGGCTTGTATTGAATACAAATTTCACCATCTGTCATTGTGGGATTCGAACCCGGGTCTCTGGATTACTAATCCAGCGATAAAACCACAACCTCACTGCCCTATGTACTCTATGAACGGTATGCTTCGTCTGTATAGCACACAAGAAACAATACTTCTCACTGCATCCTAATACATGTGACAATAACAAATTCAATTCAGATCAAATCAAAAAAGTTGGCACGCAAGAAGTTCACAGGCAGCAATGAGGCAATGGGCAAATAATCTTATTTCTACTGATTTTGTTGATGGAGAAACATATTGGCTGGGACGAATCTGTTTGAAATAAATGAGGTAATGCCAGAGCTGTGATAGCATTGATTGTAAAATCCAGGCTACTGTCAATTTGTAAGAGCCATCAGCAGTGGAATTTAAAATATGTGGAGCTGATTTTTCCCCACAGCAGATTGTTTTTTTTATATATATATTGAAAGCCAGGGATGAAGGACAAGACTTATACTGCAGAGCATTAGCAGGACTGAGGAGAGGAGAGAAAGTAATGATTACCAAGTATAGATTTTAAAAGCATGTAGGTATGGCTGGAAGGAATTCTGACTAATCTACAAAGAGAAAAAAAGCAAACTATAAGGTTTGTTTGGCTTGGGGTACTCGAGAAATGCATTCCATGTTTTCATTTAGATGGGATTGTTGAGTGACTACTTAAATTAATAACATTCTGTGGAAGAATAGTTTTGTGGTTACCAATACTCCAGGTTGCAGTGGCAAACAGATCTTTGAGTGTGAAAGAATTTGCAAAGCTATAAGACATGAATAAGGTTGACAATAGTAGCGAGATAATACTCATGCAATCAGATTGGATGTAATACTTTCCAGACGTGTCCATTCATCAATAAACAGTTGTGTTTTGAATCACGCCGACAAGCTGTCTAGAATAATAAAACTGAAGGAATGGGAAAATGTCAATCGACCCATCAAGCTGGCATTAGCCAGTTAAATTCTTGAGGAAAAAGTCCTGCTTAAATGTCCCCCTAACTCCAAAGATAACAAAATATTAGAGAATCTAGACGCACGTTGCTATTAATCAAGAGAAAAACAAGTTACTGTGGATGCTGGAATCTGAAACAAAAATAGAAAATGCTGAAAAATCTCAGCATCTGTGGAGAGAGAACAGGGCTAATATTTCACATCTGGATGTCTCTTCCTGAGAGCTCAGATGAGAGTCATCCCAGACTCGAAGGGTTGAATTCTCACCCATCACAGGAATCATAGTGGGCAGGGGGGGCGGCACGGTAGCACAGTGGTTAGCACTGCTGCTTCACAGCTCCAGGGTCCTGGGTTCGATTCACAGTTCGGGTCACTGTCTGTGTGGAGTTTGCACATTCTCCTCGTGTCTGTGTGGGTTTCCTCTGGGTACTCCGGTTTCCTCCCACAGTCCAAAGATGTGCAGGTTGGGTTGATCAGCTGTGCTAAGAAATTGCCCCTTAGTGTCCAGGGATGTGTAGGTTAGAGGGATTAGTGGGTATAATATGTAGGGGAATGGGGATAGGGCTTGGGTGGGATTGTGTTCGGTGCAGACTCGATGGGCTGAAGGGCCTCTTTCTGCACTGTAGGGTTCTATGATAATCTTACAAAGGTCCATTGACCTTGGACAGAATTTTCCAGTCTTGGGCTGAGCGCGGTCAGAAAATCCCACTCAAAATGTTAAATAATTAACTAATTAAAATCTTTTCTGATTTCAAGAAGAAATTAAATAGCGCTCTTGGGATCAAAGGATATGGGAGGAAGGGGGGTAAATCAGAATATTGAATTCGATGATTAACCATGATCAAAATAAATGGTGAAGCAGGCTTGAAGAACTGAAAGGTCTACTCTTGCTTCTAGTTTCTATGGTTCTACGTTAGCTCTGTTCTTTCCCCACAGAGGTTGTTGGACTGTTGTGATTTTCCAGCATTTTCTGTTTTTGTTGCTATTAATACTAGCTTGTTTTTCTCTGTATGATTTTCTCTGTTCCCACATACTGCATCCCAGTAAAATCAGTGCGCTTCATGAGACATTTGATCAACATTTATATTCTGTCTCTAGAACTCTGAGTCCAACTTTAGTACAGTCTTTCAAGGGTTAAGTTTCATTTGGACTGGCCACCTCAGATTAGCAGGTACCTAATTTCAGTCATTTAATCAACATTCTATGTATATGTAACATTAGTTCTCTGCTTTTATATTCTCTGCTTCTAGAAATGAACTCCAGTGCATTGTTCATCATCTACATGATGAGTACAATAGTGGGAAGAAATAAGACTCACCAAGGTTCCATCAACAGCATCTTCCAAACCCATGACCTTCACCACGTAGAAGGACAAGGCCAGCTGCTGTATGGAAATACCACGACCTGCAAATTTCCCTTCAAGTCATATGCTATCCTGAGTTGGAAGCATCTGTGGAAAGAGAAACAAAATTAATGTTTTAGTTATTAGTGTTACAAGTCGACTTACATTAACACCACAATGAAGTTACTGTGAAAGTCCCCGCGTCGTCACACTCCGGCACCTGTTTAGGTACACTTAGGGAGAATTTGGCATCACCAACGCACCTAACCAGCACATCTTTTGGACTGTGGGAGGAAACCCATGCGGAAAGGGGAGAACGTCTAAACTCCACGAAGACAGTCACCTGAGGCCAGAATTGAACTCAGGTCTCTGGCACTGTGCCTTTCATCAGAATAGTGGGATGAAAGTGTTCTACTCTGATTTGGCGAAGGGCAAAAATTTGCTTGCATCGCACCATTTCACACATGATCCAGATGGCATTCCTCATTGATATCATTGAAGAAGCACACATTGATAGTGCAGATAGCAGCCAGCAATACTATCTGACTGTAGGGAATTAGAATAGTCTGCTCAGTAAGCTGCAAACAGTGCTTGGATGTATACTACATGAAGAAATCTTTCTCCTCAAGTGTCTTAAGTCTTTATACGGACTTAACTGAACTTTCAGTCTATGTGTGCCCACAACATAAGTTTGGGAACCAGCGAGATGTAATCTTCATTAAAATGGCAGCCTTACTGAGAGAGGTGCAATATTGGGAGGCACAGTGGTTCGCAGTGCTGTCTCACTGCGCCAGGGACCCGGGTTCAATTTCCAGCTTTGGTCACTGTCCGTGCAGAGTTTGCATGTTCTTCCTGTGTCTGCATGGGTTTCCTCCAGGTCCTCCGGTTTCCTCCCACAGTCCAAAGATGTGCGGTTAGGTGGATTGGCCATGCTAAATGAGCAGTTGGACTGCTGGAGAGTTGGTGCAGACTTGATGGGCCAAATGGCCTCCTTCTGCACTGTAGGGATTCGATGATTCATAGCTGGATTATGTATTTTAAAGTTGGGCATACTCATACAGCTGTTCTTCTGACTTTAAGGTTAGCTATTTTTCTTGAGGTACATTAGATGGAGTTTTACACTCGCTGCTGGCAACATTAGAAACTCTTGATTAAGATATACCCGCAGCCTGGTGCTGACAGTATAATTTAAAATGTTCCATCACCTTGCCATGAATAGAAATAGCCAAGCAGAACAAATTAAGTTGTATTAGGGATCATGCTGTACCATGATTTAATATGGAATTTGATTATGGACTGCATATCAGAGAAATGAAATGTCATACTAATTACTAATTGTGCAAAATTGTAATGATACAAAAAAACTTGCATTTATATAGCACCTTTCAACACCTCAGCATGTCCCAAAGTGCTTTACAGCCCATTCAGTTCTTTTAAATGTAGACACTGTTGTCACAAAGGAAATATGGCAGCCAATTTGTGCACAGCAAGCTCCCATTCACAGCAATGAGATAATTTATCAGATAGCGGCATGGTGGCACAGTGGTTAGCCATGCTGCCTCACAGAGCCAGTAACCCGGGTTTATTTCCGGCCTTCGGTTACTGTGTGGAGTTTGCACATTATCCCCGTGTCAGCATGGGTTTCCTCTGCGTGCTCTAGTTTCCTCCCACAGTCGGAAGATGTGCAGGTTAGGTGGATTAGCCATGCTAAATTACCCCTCAGTGTTCCAAGATGTGTAGATTAGGTGGATTAGTCATGGTAAATTTGTCATGGGGACAGGTTGGGCCTGGGTAAGATGCTCTGCTGGAGAGTCGATGAAGACTCAATGGGCTAAATGGCCTCCTTCTGCACCGTAGGGATTCTATAGTTCTGTAATTTGTTTTAATGAAAGTAAACACAGCGGATGCTGGGAATACAAAATAAAGCAAGTAATGCTGGAAAAACTCATCAGGTCTGGCACAGCCTGTGGAGAAAGGAACAGAATTAACATTTTTAATCTGTATGTGTTTCTCTGTCCACAGATGCTGCCAGACCTGCTGAGTTGTTCCAGCATCTTCCGTTTTATCTGTATGATGGTGGTTGAAACATTGTTCAGGACACCTGAGGGAATTCTCCTGTACTTCCATGAATTGTGCCATAGAATTTTTATAGCTATCTCAGGACAGATGAGGCAATGCCTTAACAAGTCATCTGCAAGACAGCACCTCTAAACTGTGTAGCATTAACTCAGTACTGCACTGGAGTGCCAGCCTAGACTTTGGGCTTGGGTCTCTGGAATGGTATTTGACCTCACTCCTATAATCATGATTAACAAGAGAGAGATGTATATGTTTGGAGGAGCTAGATGTTTTCTTGCATTTTCAGAGTGATTAGAATCATAGAATCCCTACAGATATAGGTCATTCAGCCCATCAAGTCTGCACTGACAACAATCCCACCTGGGTTCTATCATCCACATATTTACCATAGCTAATTTCTCTGACACTATGGGTCAATTTAGCATGGCCAATCAACTTAACCTGCAATCTTTGGAGTGTGGGAGGAAACCAGAGCACTCAGAAGAAACCATGCAGACATGGGGAGAACATGCAAACTCCACACAGACAGTGACCCGAGGCCGGAATTGAACCCGGGTCCCTGGCGCTGTGAGGGACATTTCAAAAATACTTCATTAGCTGTAAAGTGCTTTAGAACATTCTTCAATCGTGCATTAACACGCATGACTTTCTTTTTGATGATATCAGCAAGTGAACATTTACCAAGAAGTTATTTTGTCTGCTATTTTGACACAGGCATTGAGCTGTTCATTTAATCAGACTAACTGCCCTGCTAAAATAGCAAAGGGTTATCATATCAGTATATTAAGTGTTTATCCATTAATATCACCAAGTGTATTTTCAAGGTTTTGGTCTCATAATGAATCCCTGATAATATAAAGAGATAAGAATAAAAATCAGTCTTCACGATTATAAACATAACAGAATTCTATAGTTCACAACAGAAAATGGCTTCCCACATTGTTCTGACCTTGGAGCAGCATGCTGGCATAGTGGTTAGCACTGCTATCTCACAGTGCTAAGGATCTGGGTTCAATTCCTGGCTTGGGTCACTGGTGGTGCGGAGTCTGCATGTTCTACCTATGTCTGTGTGGGTTGCCTCCCACTGTCCATTGGATGTGCTGGTTAGGTCCACTGGCGATGCTAAATTCTCCCTCAGTGTACCCGAACAGGTGCCGGAGTGAGGGACTAGGGGATTTTCAAAGTAACTTCAATGTAGTGTTGATGGAAGCCTACTTGTGACAATAATAAATTAAAAATATATATTTTGCCACCAAGGTTGCGATGTATTATTTTGGAATCCACAATGAAAGAATGGTTCATTTAAGTTCACAATATGAAGTTTCCTGTATTTAAGATGAAAGCACTTGTCCTGTTATTAGTTATCTTTATAGTGCTTCTTCTGCATTATCACAGAATTGTCACAGCGCAGAAGGAGGCCATTTGGTCCATCATGTTTCCAATGGCTCTCCAAACAAGCATCATGACTTAGTGCCATTCCCCTGCCTTTTCCCTGTACCCCTACACATTGTTTTAATTCAAGTAATCATCTAATACCCTCTTGAATTGAATCTGCCTCCACCACACTGCCAGGCAGTGTATTCCAGACTCCAACCACTCACTGTGTGAAAAAGATTTTCTCACATCACATTTGCTTCTTTTGCAAATCACTTCAAATCTGTGCCCTCTCGCTCTTGACCCTTTTACGAGTTAAAAAGTTTCTCCCTATCTAATCTGCCCAGCCTCCTCATCACTATCTGTAACTTCTCAAAATTGGGGTTTGATGAAATTAAAGTGGGTAGGGATTTAACAGTTACATTAAAAATTAAATTAAAACCTAATTATGAATTCATAAATCAAAGGTAAAATAATGAAATATACGTGATTGAGGATTAAACATGTAATAGGATGATAATGGAAAGTGCATATGGATAAATATCATACATAGCCTAGAACAACAAGAGTGAATGAATGAATGAATGTTGAATCTGTTGTGCTTATGCCATGGAGAAAATGGTTAGGAGGACCTCGCATACAAAATGGTTTTACTTTTTATTAAAAACACAAAAAGTAACAAGTGCATATATTAAGCAAATGTAAACATACCCTCCACAAAATACTGCTAACAAATAGATATACTATTATTTTTAAATGAATATTCAGTATGTACTTCACCACACTCCGACTGCCAAGTTTTCCTTTATCAGTGCAGTTATCTGTTTTATGTAATTCTACAAGGTTCCTTCAGTAATTTTATTCAAAATAGTCAAATTTCTTGTCTTTCAATAACTAATTTTAGGGCCTCGTATTGTGTGCTCTTTGGGATTGGTTAGTTCAGTTGGTTGGATGGCTGCAACATGGTGCATAATAATGCCAACAGTGCAAGTTCAGTGCTTGAAGAGGTCTCTGTTCAAATGCAGAAGGCCTGGATAATATCTTATCTTGGGGTGACAAGTGGCAAGGAACATTCACGTTACACAAGGGCCAGTGAGTGGCCATCTCCTACAAGAGAGAATCTAACAATCACCCCTTGATGTTCAGTGCCACTACCATCGCTGAATCCCCTACTATCATGCAATTCCTCCAGTGCAGAGGAAGACCATTCAGCCCACTGAGTTTGCACCAACACTCTGACAGAGTATCTTACCCAGGCCCTGTATCCCACACATTTACCATGGCTAATTCATCTAACCTACACACATATCTTGGGACACTAAGAGGCAATTTAGCATGGACAATTCACTTAACCTGCACATCTTTGGACAGTGGGAGGAAACTAGAGCACCCAGAGGAAACCCTTGCAGACATGGGGAGAACATGCAGTCTTCACACACACAGTCACCCAAGGCGGAATTGAACCAAGGTCCCTGGCGCTGTGAGGCAGCAATGCCAACCGCTGTGCCATCCAGCATATACTATCAACATTCTAGGGGTTACCAGTGACCAGAAACTGACTGGACTAGCCATATAACCACTGTGGCTACAAGAACAGGTCAGAGGCTAGGAATCCTGCGGTGAGTAATTCACCTTTTGCCTTGCCAAAGTCTGTCCACCATTTACAAGTTATAAGCCAGGAATGTGATGGAATACTCTTACTTTTTCCAATAACACTCAAGAAGCATGACAGCATCCGGAACAAAGCAGTCCGCTTGATTAGCACCCCATCCACAAACATTCATTCCCTCCACCACTGACACTCAGCAGTGTGTACCATCTACAAGATGCACTGCAGCACTCACCAAGGCTCCTTAGACTGCACCTTCAAAACCCACACCTTGCCAATCTAGAGAGGGCAGCATGGGAACACCACTACCTGGAAGTTTCCATCCAAGACGCTTATCATCCCAGTTCGGAACTACATGGCCATTCCTTCACTGTTACTGAAACTCCCTTTCTAACAGCACCATGGGCGCACCCACAACACATGGACAGCAATGGTTCAAGTAGGGAGCCCACCACCACCTTCTCAAGAATAATAAGGATTGGGCAAAAATGCTGGTCTTGCCAGCAATGCCTAGAATCCATGAATGAATTAAAAAATAATTCTTGACTTGTATTCTCTTGAGCATAGAGGATTTAATTGAGGGATTTAAAAAATTAAAGTGTTTGATAGGCTAAAATACACAAAACTAAAACAAGGGGTTATCAGCAAAATTATTGCTATGTCATTCAGCATTGAAATCATTATGCAATTTTTGAAAGGGCACTCTAACTTAAAGGTGGTAGATGCTGGGACGATTGGAGTTTTCACTGAAGCAGGTAGGTGGGGCATTGAGTAAAGGTAAGCAAATGGAGGGTGAAGTGCAGATCTACCGCCATCTAATTGAAATGAAAGCAAAATGCTGCTGATGCTGGAAATCTGAAATGAAATTGAAAAATGCTGGATATACTCAGCAGCCTCTTTGGAGGAGCGCAGAAGAAAGTTCAAAACTTGAAATGTGAACTCTGTTTTCTCTCCACAGTAGCTGCCTGACCTGCTGAGTCTTTTGATCTAATTGAATTGGACTCTACTTTCTCGGAAGGCTAAGGAAATTCACCATGTCCACTACAAGTCTCATATATCTTTACAGATGCACCGCAGAAAGCCATGTATCACAGCTTGGTATGGCTCCTGCTCTGACCAAGACCGCAAGAAACCACAAAGGTCATGAGCAAACCCCAATCCATTACGCAAACCAACCTCCCATCCTTTGACTCCATCTACGCTTCCTGCTGTCTTTGAAAATCAGCCAGCATAATCAAGGACACCACTCTCTTCCGCCTTCTTCTGTCAGGATAAACATACAAAAGTCTGAGATCATGTACCAACTGACTCAAGAACAGCTTCTTCTTTGCGACCATCAGACTTTTGAATGATTTTTAAACTTATATTAAGTTGATCTTTCTAGACACCCTAGCTATGACTGCAACAATATATCCTGCACCCTCTCCTTTTCTTCTCCCCTATGTACTCTATGAACAGTATGTTTTGTCTCTAGAGCACGGAAGAAACACACTTTTCACTGTCTCCCAACACATATAGGGAGATGGTATTATCATTACACGATTAATCCAAACCGTTCTGGGGACCTGGGTTTGAAAGCAGGCTTAAATTAACACTGCAAAGAAGTTACTGTGAAAATCCTGTAGTGTAATATGAATTTAATAAAAAATATCTGGAATTAAGAATGTACTGATGACCATGAAACCATTATCAATTTAAAAAAAACCCATCTGGTTCACTGATGTCCTTTAGAAAAGTAAGTCTGCCGATCTTACCTGGTCTGACCTGCGTGTGACACCAGACCCACAGCAATGTGGCTGACTCTTAACTGTCCCCTGAAATAGTCTAGCAAGCCACTGAGGCCAGAATTTTACTGGTCCGTCTGCCATAGGAATCAGAGCGGGCAGGGTGGATCATGGGAAAGACCACTGACCTCGGCGGGGGGGGGATTTTACAGTTCTGGGACGAGCGAGGCCGTAAAATCCTGGTACCAGTTTCAAGGGCAACTACAGATGGGCAATAAATGATGTCCCAAGAATGAATAGAAAATGTGGCAATAATAAATCAAATCAAATGAAATAGGGCGAACCGTAATCTCTCCTAAATGAAGAGACTGGGTGCTTCTGGAACTTGCACCACAGGGAAAAGTTTTTTTAAAAGTTTATTTATTGGTGTCACAAGTGGGCTTACATTAATACGAAGTTACTGTGTGTCTGAGTCGCCATACTCCAGTGCCTGTTTGGGTACACTGAGGGAGAATTTAGCATGGCCAACGTACCTAACCAGCACATCTTTCAGACTGTGGGAGGAAACGCACGCAGACACGGGGAGAATGTGCAGATGCAACACAGTCAGTGACCCAAGCCGGGAATTGAACCTGGGTCCCTGGCGCCATGAGGCAGCATTGCTCACCATTGTGTCACCCACAAAAATATTCTTTCATTTCACCCCAGTTGGGACTTAAACTCACAATTTCCGGTTTAGGAGGCCAGTGCCTTATCCATTAGGCCACCGGTCAGCACGCTGAGGCGAGGAGACAACTACCACCTGTTGCCAGAGGAGGAATACCTGGCCCTCCGATCCTGCAGTTGGCGCTGTGCCCCGTTCCCCCCCCAGCCAGCCTACGACAGTCTCCTCTCTCCGGCCGGACAGGGTGTTGTTGGCGGGCGGGCGGGCTGCTCCGTTGCTGCGGCCGCCGCCTCCATAGCGACGGATGCGAGGCTTCCCCGCCCCCTCCCCCCCCCCCCGCCACCAAATCCATCGCGGAAGGACCCGGCTCCCCAAAATAAAACAGAAAGATGCACCAGCGGCGGATTGCAGGAGGAGCGTGGCTGAAGGCTGCCGGCCTCAGGGTAGGTGAGAGTGGGCAGCAGGAGGAGAGTGGTACCCAGGAGGGATGCAGGATGGGGAGCAAGTCCGGCCAGGAAGAGGAGATGCTCACCTCGGTAACAGGCCCTCTGTGCTGCTTAAACAACCCAGTGCAGAACTCAATGCACGTCCTCACCTAATTTTAACCATTTTTAAAGTTAAAAGTTGGAAGGATTCAATTTGGAGCAATATTTAATCTGCCCATCATTGGGTGGGCTGCCAGACTTTATTGGAAGAACAAGCCAACATTTGGCAACTTTTTTTTACCCCTCCCCACTCCCCTCCCTGCCCCCCTCCCCCACCTCACTGCCCCACATTCCTGTAGCTCGCACCTTGTAACTTGGCCAAATTGCAGCAGATGCCAGGAGAACAAAGAAACAAAAGGCACAGTTCAGGATTCCTTTTGCGTGTAAACAGTGATCCAAGACTTACTGGGGGGTGAGTCACGATGTTTACTGGCAGCCCTCACCCTCTCAATAAGAATAACAAAACAGATGAGCCTTCACTTGCTTGCGCTAATTGGCATAATGAATAATTAAAACAAATAGCTCAGGGGTTATCGTAATAGTGTTTGACAACACATTATAATGTTCGGGTTCATTTAGTGTTCCTTTAACATTATTACGCAATTCATGAAAATTGTGACAATGTCGATACATTTTAGTTAAAACATTTATGAAAAATTCTGTGTTTGCCAGCCAATTGTGATTGAAATAAAACCTGTATTACATTTAATACTGTAGGAATGTATCAAATGCTTAATTTCTGCAGCATTAAAGCTTTGATTTTCGTACTATTTGAAATTTAAAATATCAGAATTGTCCTATTTTGAAGAATGCCGCTGGTTCCAGGAAAAAAACAATTAAGATAATCAGATCTTAAGCAATTTTATGAGATTTATTTTGTATGCATTATTTAATTGGTATCAGTGCAAAAGCTTTTTGGATTGATATTTTCCTCATGGTAAGGATATTGCTGCTATCTCAGTATAGGAATATAAGTTTGTAAGACTGTTTCATCAGCTTAATTTACGAGAAACATGGCTTGGATGATAATTGTGTTTGATAGATAAAACCCCAAAACCTAAACCATTTCACTGTGAATGCAATTGTTTTAACTGGACAAAGTCCCAAGGGGAGCTGATGATTGTAATTATCATTAAGCTCTGCCTGTGGCTTCTGATGCTCTTTTCAAGATCCCAATCATACCGTCTTCCCAAAGTACTGCTGTTAATTTTAAAGTTATATTCTTGCTGATGTCAGCACTGTGGAGTTGCCAACTTTATGAAGACAGCCTGTTTAAACATGCAGTTGTGCCATTGAGCAAAGTGTGTGCTGAATGTAACATCGTATTATGTCTCTCTTACATTTAGACTCGATGAAACTACCAACCTTCAAAATCAGCTAGTCACAGATACTTGTCTTTCACTGGACAGCTTTTTAGGCTGTTTTATAAGAAACACAATATTAGTATCTTATGAGTATCTTACAAGAAGTTTAAACCACACTGTCATGACATCAAGAAAATAACAATTCTCTCAAAAAAATTGAAACATTTCCAGGAATGGGTTGCAGTTGCACTTCCTTTCACTGCTAGGATTTATGTTTGAATCAAGCTCAGGCTGGTTGGGTGAAGATCTCCCTTTATCCAGCTGCAGATATCTGTGTGAATTGATCTTTGGCACTCTAGTCTTGTTCTGAAGGATATAGATCAACAGCATAGAATCACCTGTAATTCATTATAGGCTGGCATAAAATTGGCACCCTTAGGTTCCTTCATTTCAATGGGATGATTGTGTAAAATCGAAATGTCGTGGCTGTCATAGAACTGTCAAGGCTAGCTTGAACTTGCATGGTACGTGTTCTCCTTAGTTTTTGTGGAAGGACGTTGAAAAAGGCGCAGCTCTTTTCTTTGCATATTTAAATTGATCCAACACTGCGTTCAGGTACTTCCAGGGATGTTTAAAATACTGTGAAGGCAAACATGGCATCAACTATGCAGTGCAGGACGTTGTGTCCAGAAATTAGAATATGCTGTACCTGTTCATGCAAGTAAAAGTACACACTGATCTATTTCATGTGTCCAAACAAATTGTGCAGCAATAAACTGTGACCCATGTCAAATTGAGGTAGTCCTGAAGGAAAAAACAGTTCAGACCAGTCTTCTTATTTCTCCATTTTACTGGTGTTACATTTTAAAATACACGTCCAGTTCTGACCAGTTTTCTTATTTCCCCGTTTTACTGTTTCTTTCCTTCTGGGAGATCGGACATGATCTAATTGAATGTTGGAACAAGCTTGAGGGATTGAATGACCTACACTTGTTTCTATTTATGCAGAAGTTTAACATACCTGGGAATGCTTGATGTTGGCTGACAAGAGAATAAATGAAACAGCTTCCATTTCCCCAGCAATGACATTCATCACTGAGCTTAAAATTGACTAATATATTTATATAGATAAGAGTTACATGAAACTAATTTGAGAATATATGTTGCTTGGATAACTTCTGATATGGGGAGCATGATTAAAAATTCTGATTTTAAATTTACATATAAATAGAATCATTTTGCAGTGGTACAGTATTGAATTAAGATATGAGATAACATGTTGCATAATAATAGAATGAAGATATTTTGTCCATTATTTTTGAGACAACAGTAGTTCGAATCTGACGGATTGAGGTCATTGCTTTTACAATGTGCATGGTATCCAGATCTGAGCCTGTCTTGGTCACAGTTAGGGTTTTGGTCCTATATGTTACTTTAAGAATTGAAAAGTTTAAAGTTTATTTATTAGTTACAAGTAGGCTTACATTAACAGCGCAATGAAGTTATTGTGAAAATCCCCTAGTCGCCATACTCCGGCGCCTGTTCAGGTACACTGAGGGATAATTTAGCATATCCAATGCATCTAACTGCCATGTCTTTTGGACTGTGGGAGGAAATTGGAGTACACGGACACAGAGAGAATGTGCGTAGACAGTGCACAGACAGTGACCTGAGTTGGGAATCAAACCTGGGACCTGGCGCTGTGAGGCAACAGTTCTAACCATGGTGTCATAATAGACGTATTGAATCTCTACTGGGCTTCTTAAATATTTAGTGTTTTAACCTGTTTGGTTCAGTTTTTTTTTAAACCATCATTTTTGAATCACTTTAAAGCAACACATAAAATTCACATTTCATCTTCTAGTCATATTCCAAGCTGTTAGCCGTCATGCTCCGTGCTCCCTGTGTTCCTTTTTATTATCCATCTGACTGTAGTAATTTTTAAAAAGGAATGTGCTTGTAACAATTGTTTCAGTAACAACAGTGTGCATTTATATAGCAGCTTTAATGTAGTAAAACATTCCAGGGTGCTTCACAGTGAGTGTCATCAAACAAAGTTTGACACCGAGCCATACAAGAAAGTATTATGGCAGATAACCAGAGCTTGGTCAAAGATGTATGTTTTAAGGAGTGTTTTAAAAGAGGGGCGAAGAAGGTTAGAGATTGAATTCCAGGCCTGGCATCAGTAGCTGAAGGCCTGGCCACTCATGCTGGAGTTACTAAAATTGGAGATGCGTGAGGTGTTGTAATTGGAGGAATGCAGATATCCTGGAGGGTTGTCGGGCTGGAAGACATTACAGAGATCAGAATAGGCAAGGCAGTGGATGGATTGGAGAACAAAGATAAGAATTTGAAAATCAAGGGAGGCAGGTCAGCGAGGATCAGAGTGATGGTTCAGTGGGACTTGTTGTGAGTTGGGATATGAGCAGCTTTGAATTATTGTAAACTTATGGAGGTTGGGGGGTTGGAGTTTGGGGGATTGGGGGTTGGCCAGAAGTGTGTTGGAATAGTGAAGTCCAGAGTTTTAACTGGATAAAATGCACGTACATTACTTTTATGCAAATAAATTCTTTCTTATAGGAACAAGGTTTGCAAACATTGGTATAGACTTGGATCCAGTATAAAAGCTAACATTGATATTGTTTTGGCCACTTTGATTACTAGAGCTGTGATATTACAATTAGTTTGATGAGTAAACTGTTTCTGCTCAATTGCGTTATCCTCAGTTGGTAGCATTCTTATCTAGATCCAGAAGGTCTTGGGTTCAAGCTCTGTTCCAAAGATGAATACAATTCAGGCTCGTATTTCAGTGTAATTGATGGACTGCTGCACTATCAGAAGTGCTATCTTTTCATAGATCCCTACAGTGCAGAAGGAGGCCAAAGTTTCATTAGCTCCTTCCTAAGTAAACACTACATGGCTAAAATGAGTAATTATCCTGGTCTCCCAGTACCTGAGCTGCATCCCCTCCAGACGTACTGACTGCCTGTAGAAAAAAAACTGAACTTCAAAACAGTCCCTGTAAACATTAAAAAAATGCATATATCTGTAGAAATATCACACTATCATTACAGTACGATATTTCTTCGGATTTTGGATGGTCAGGGCAAATCTAACTTGGATATCAAAGTTGTTTTCCCCTAGTGGTGTGTTACAGTTCACTCAGGAGTCCGAGTTACTGTGACACCATATATACATGCTGTCATCTGGAGCTAATGAGAAGTGATGGTAGAGGTTCCAAACATTCTTTTCATTGCAGTGCTGACCTCGAAACATAGACATAGAAAATAGGAGCAAGAGGAGACCATTCAGCCCTTCGAGCCTGCTCTACTATTCATTATGATCATAGATGATCATTCAACTCAATAACCTGATCCTGCCTTCCCTCCCCCCATATTTTTTGATCCCCTTCGGCTCAAGTGCTATATCTAACTGCTTCTTGAAAATATGCAGTGTTTTGGCCTCAACTACTTTGTGTGGTAGTGAATTCCATTGGCTGACCACTCTCTGGGTATAGAAACAATAAACTCTCCCATTCTCACTGCCTGCCATTGGTGTATATTGGAAGAATTTGCAGGTTGATGTTCAACTTGTTTGGCCACTTTATGAATGCACCTCCCTTTGTCATCAAGTCTTTCCTCCCAGGAGCTTCTAGCTAAGAGGCAGGGGTGTGACCACTGCACCGTAAGATCTTCAATGTCTCCTTTTGCCAAATATTAAAATGATTAAGCATAGTACATATCCTCGACCTTTCAATATCTTGCACTACCTGCCTGCCTAACCCAAACTGCACCGCCAAATCCTACTTTGGCCTTTTGTCCCCGATTCATCTCACCTTATTCCACCACTCTTGACTTTACTTTAAAATCCTCATTCTCCACATCCACCCAGTCTCTTATTGAGCTTTCTTCATTGCTTTCCTCCCTCACGCTCTGCACTGAACAACTACTGATGCTCAATTATTTCAATCTCCATCTCAACTCACCGCGCAGACCCACACAGCGTTCCGACACCCCATTTCCAACATCCTATTCTCCTTAATCTTTCCCTCTACGTAAATTCCCTCTGCATGTTCTTGGCTATCCTTTTAACCATGTTACATCATGAGGCCTCTCTATTTTCATTATCTTATTCATAAGCAAGGACATCCATGATTATCTTTTTGTATCCCTCACCAGTTTACTTTTCTTTAAAGCTCTCCGTGGTCTTGTCCCTCATTATTTCTAAACCCATCTCCTTTATAACCTACAAAGCTTTGAGATCTCTGTGCTTCCAAATCTGGCTTCTTCTGCACCCCTGATTTTCATCATACCACCATTAGCATCTGTACCTATCTGGCTCAATCTTGAGTTCAGTCCCTACATTTCTTCCAGCATACAACATCTTCCCTTTAGTGGAATTTAATTTTAATTTGTTTAGCACTTTTGATAGTAGGAACACAAAAACAACAAAGGTCGTGAACGAAGCCCAGTCCATCACACAAACCAGCCTCCCTTCCATTGATTCTTGTACACATCCCACTGGAAAAGCAGACAGCATCATCAAGGACCCCACGTACCCTGGACCTACTCTCTTCCACCTTCTTCCGTCAGAAAAAAGATAGAGAAGTCTGAGGACACGTAGCAAGAACAGCTTCTTCCCTTCTGCCATCAGACTTTTGAATGGACCTACCTCATATGAAGTTGATCTTTCTCTACACCCTAAATAACTGTAACATTACATTCTGTACTCTCTCCTTACCTTCTCTATGTATGGTACGTTTTGTCTGTATAGTGCGCAAGAAACAATACTTTTCACTGTATACTAATACATGTGACAATAATAAATCAAATAAATCATCCCAGAGACAGCTAAAGGAGAGATAGGAGAGGAAGTAAAATGTGTGGCTTTAGGAAGAGAACATTTGGGGCGGCTTGGTTTGGTAGATAAACAAGGGAAATCAGCTAAAAATATCATATCAGTAAGAACAAAGAAATCCATGAGTTCTTTGCACTTTTATTGGAAGTGGCAATGGGAAGTGCAGTTTAAGGAAACAGTTATTAGCAAAAAAAAGTCATGACGTTCTTTTTGTGGTCCAGGATAATCATAGAGAAATGAGTAGTTACGACAGAAAAGAGCAGGGCCCATGTGCATTATATATAACAGCAGCCCACATTTATAAGGTGTTACGTTGTAAAATATCCCAAGGCATTTTACAAAAGCTTTATCAAACATACACCAAGCCACGTGAAGAGAGATTATGACTGGTGAGCAAATGCTTGATCAAAAAGGTAGTGATTTAAAGTTTATTTATTCGTCACAAGAAAGGCTTACGTTAACACTGCAATGAAGTTACTGCGAAATTCCCTTCGCCACATTGCGGCGCCTGTTCGGGTTAATGCACCTAACCAGCATGTCTAAACTGGAACATGATGTAGAGATGCTGGCATTGGTCTGGGGTAAACACAGTAAGAAGTCTCACAACACCAGGTTTAAGTCTAATTTAAGTCCAGTTTAATAAACTGGTTGGACTTAAACCTGGTGTTGTGAGACTTCTTACTAAACTGGAACATGATGTGGATGTGCTGGCGTTGGACTGGGGTAAACACAGTAAAAAGTCTGACAACACCAGGTTTAAGTCCAACCGATTTATTTGATAGTAAACTCACTAGCTTTCGGGTTAGCCCCTTCGTCAGGTGAATGGAGAGTTCTGGCCTCAGACAGAGCATATAAAGCACAGTCAGTTTACAGATTACTGATTAGAATGCGAATCCTTACACCTAACCTGCTGTTCAAGACCTGAAGTGGCTGACAATGTGAGTGGAAGGAGCACTGATCACAGGTTAAAGAGATGTGTATTGTCTCCAGACAGTACAGTAAGTGAGGTTTTGCAAACCCAGGCAAGTCACGGGGGTTACAGATATCCGTAACATTGTCTCATATTGTCAGCCACTTTAAGACTTGAACAGCAGGTTAGGTGTAAAGATTCGCATTCTAATCAGTAATCTGTAAACTGTCTGTGCTTTATGTGCTCCGTCTGAGGCCAGAACTCTCCATTCACCTGACAAAGGGGCTAACCCGAAAGCTAGTGAGTTTACTATCAAATAAATCGGTTGGACTTAAACCTGGTGTTGTCAGACTTTAAACTGGAACACCCAGAGAAAACCCATGCAGACACATGGAGAGGGTGCAAACCCTACACAGACAGTGACCCAAGCCGGGAATCGAACCCGGGTCCCTAGCATGTGAGGCAGCAGTGCTAACCACTGTGCCACTGTGTTGCCCATACATGGGGTTCTTGATTATGCTGTCTGCTTTTCCTTCAAAGATGCTATAAAATTAAAATTCAATTCCATTAAATGGAAGGTGTTGCATGCTGGGAGAAAGATAGGGTAATTTAAATGAATAATGTCAAGATTTGGGAGTAGTTAATAGCTTCACGGAACCATGTCCACACACCGCATGGCAACAAGTAAGAAAGCAAACAATTGAGCTATTAAGTCAGAGTGCATCATTGCTTAAATTGGATTGAGCCTCTGATCAGCACCTTAAAGATTGCAACAGAGGAACAACATAACCTTAAAGTAATGTGAAGAATAAACATGTGACTGATCTCTTACTTTAGAGAACTGAGTTGCAAGGAAAGGTTAGAAAAACATTGACTCCTCAGCCTTGAAGTGAAATGACTGAGGAAGAATCTTAGTGGAGCCATATAAACCACATTAATCCTGTGAATTATTGAGAGTTAAACCACAGCAGCATGACCAGAAAATATGGGCACACACTGATAAGTTCAGTGTTGTTAGGTAGGGTGTTATTTAAGAGGCAGTTAGATGCATTGATGGTGAAGATTGTGGGTTTTTATGGAAGGATAAGATGTCAGAGAAATGCAGCATGTTTCTCGTGAGTGTGCAGACAAGTCAAGAGGTTGGTGAAATACTGGAAAACAACTGATAGCAAGAGAACAAAATATGTGCGGCAGGTAACTTGCTAACAAGCAGATGGAAAATAATTTGTTTTTTTTCTCTTTCATTTAAAATTTCTTTTCTAACATGACAACAGTTTACAATTCTGCCAGACAGACAAACACCTACACTAGATGGACTGCAGTTGATCAAGAAGACAGCTCACCACCGTGTTGTCAGGGGCAATTAGGGACGGGCAGTGTGGTCACACCCAGTGGAAGAATTAAAAAACACATTTAGACCCAGTATCCACTCTTCTACATTTGCAGATTAACATCAGCAGAATATTGAATATCTTGCTGTCTGCGAAGGTTTCCCAATGAACCAGCATGGCTCATCTGTTATGCAGACATGCTGCCACTTCATATGACGAATCAGGATTCTTCTTCCTCTCTGGTATATTTGAGGGATGCACTAAGAGTGAACTAATTGTTGTTTGACTGAATGTACCATATTTGGACATTAAGGAATGGTTATCAATTAGGAGAGGTGATGGCCTAGTGGTACTATTCTAGACTATTTATCCAGAAACTGAACTAATGTTCTGGGGACCAGGGTTCGAATCCCATCATGGCAGATGGTGAAGTTTGAATTCAATAAAAAATATCTGGAATTAAGAATTGACTGATGACCATGAAACTATCATCGATTGTCGGAAAAACCCATCTGGTTCACTAATGTCTTTTAGGGAAGGAAATCTGCTGTCCTTACTTGGCCTGGCCTATACTAGGGGATTTTCACACTAACTTCATTGCAATGTTAATGTAAATCTACTTGTGACACTAATAAATCAGCAACAATGTGACTCTAGACCCATAGTAATGTGGTTGACTCTTAATTGCCCCTCTGATCAAGGGCAACCTAGGGACGGACAAAAATGCTGGCCAACTCGTGACACCATATCCCACAGTTGAATTAAGAAAAAAGTCTATAATTTCTAACCTTTGCTTTGGGATCTAAGCAGGCATTGTTTGCATGGATTTGGTGTCTATTTGCAGAGAACACAATGTTGATTGAAGGCGGAGAGAAAAACTTTAACTGAAAGCGGAGAGAAAAAGTCAGTGTAAGAGAGATTTATTGACAGATGCCTGCCCCATCTCATCCCCAGTTCCCCACTGTTTAAGGTAGTGCATAAGGTGTTCTTTTGGAAATAATGCCTGTGGGTTCAGTGCTATCAGGTTGCTGAGCAGAAAGGACTCCTCAAGCACTGCTTGATCCCTCATCGAAGTGAAAGAGAGCCAGCAGTTGCACGAACATGAGAGGGAAAAGCTTCTCTCCCTGCCAGGTGTAGCTCCTTCTTGGGCACTGAGCACAAATGAGACATGAAAATATGTGTGCTTTAACTTTACTTAGTCTGTTATGTGAGACCTTTTTCAAAAGCCTTCTGAAGGTCTAAATAAACCACATCCACAGGTTCTCCTTGGTCAAGCCTGCTAGTTACATCCTCAAAAAATTCCAACAGGTTCGTCAAGCATGATTTCCCCTTTGTGAGTCCATGCTGACTTTGTCTGATTGTACCATTACCTTCCAAATGCTGAGTTATGAAATCCTTGTTAGTGGATTCCAGCATCTTCCCTGGTACAGACGTTAGGCACACTGGTTTATAGTTCCCTGTTGGCATTTGTTACTTTGAAACTGCTGGAAGATAGCATGTGACCAGCTGAAGCTATCTTGTCAGCTCAGCAATTATTCATTTTGTAAAACACAAAAAATTATTTCAGAAAAATGTCCAACTGACGAATATATATTTTCCTTCGCATCTCGACCATGACAGTACTTTGAAGAAAATATATGGTGTGACAGGAAACCACTATGTTTTATCTTCGCAAAGTACAGATGATGAGAAGTTTGTCCACTGTTTTATTACTAAATTTTAAATCCCAGGTCATATTGTTGTATCAATACAAAAAAAATTACATTTAAATAAAGAACATTAGATGAATGTTAAAAAATTAGTGTTACCAAAACAAAAGTGAAAGTTAACATTCAGTTTCATAGTTGGGCGACACAGTGACACAGTAGTTAGCACTGCAGCCTCACAGCATCAGGGACCTGCATTCAATTCCAGCCTCGAGTCACTGTCTGTTTGGAGTTTGCATATTCTCGCCATGTTTGTGTGGGTTTCCTCTGGTTTCCTTCCACAGTCCAAAGATGCGCATGTTGGGTTGATTAGCCATGCTAAATTGACCCCAATGTTAGGGGAGTTAGAAGGGTAAATACATGGGTTTACGAGAATAGGGCCTGGGTGGGATTGTGATTGGTGCAGACTCGATGGGCCAAATGGCCACCTTCTGCACTGTAGGGATTCTATGATTCATGGCAGTGACTAAACACTTGAGTCACATTCTGATCAAGTACCAGCACTGTGGAACTTCCGCTTTCTGGTTATAGTGCTGATTTGGCGATCCCTACATAAAAACAACACATTAACAACTTCAGGGGGCTCTAAGTACTCATAGCCTGTGCTCTAGAAATATGAACGGTTCTTTTCACTATGCAGTGGCAGTTTTGAGAATTTCCAAGATCTGGTGATCGAAACAATTAAGTCCACGCAGTGACCATGTTTTTGTGAAAGGCCGCATTATTCACAAATATCTTTTTAGCAACGAAGTCTGCTGCCCTTAATATGGTCTGGCCTACATGTGACTCCAGTCCCTTGGTCTGGTTGCTTCTTAACTGTGTTGTATCAGTTATATAATCTAAACAATTCTGCAGCAGTTCAAGAAGAACATCAGCCTTCACCTTATCAGGCAAAAGGGTTGGACAATAAAAGGAAACCTCGTCAGTGAAACCACATCTTGAGAATTACTTCTAAAAACTACAAGCAACGAAGATGAATTACATTCTTACCCAACAATAAAATGGAGATAATGTTTCAATAATAAAAGCAGAAAATGGTGGATAAACTGAGCAGTTCTGGCAGCATCTATGAAGAGAAAAACAGAGTTCATGTTTTGAGTCCCTATGAACTTTCTACAGAACAGAAGACAGATAGAAATGGAATGAATAATTGGAGTGGGGGCTGGGACAGAATGGAAGGTCAGAGATAGTGATGAAGAAATTAACAAAGATGTCACAGATATAAAATAAAGAAATATAAAGATAGATATTAAGAGTTTCTATAGTTATTTCAGTAAGAAAATACTTAACAAAATGACCATTGGTCCAATACAAAATGAATCAGGGGAATTAATAATGAAAAATAAGGAGGTGGAAGATGAATTGAGCAAGTATTTTGCATAGGTCATCACTGTAGAGGATACAAATTACATCCCAGAAATTGCTGTAGTCAGGAATTGCAAGGGAAGGTGGAACGCAGGAAAATTTGAATCACCAGGGAAGTTGTACTTAGTGAATAGTTGGAGCTGTGGCTCCTGATGGATTACATCCTAGGGTTTTGGGAGAAGTGGAAGTTGAGATAGCTGATGTGTTGGTTTTAATTTTCCAAACTTCTCTAGACTATGGGATTGTTCTATAAGATTGGAAAATTTATTCTAAAAGGGAGACAAAGCAAGAAACTACAGGCCAGACAGCTAACATCTGTCATAGGGAAAATGTTAGCAGCTAAAGATGTTACAGCAGGACACTTAGAAAAATTCAAGGCAATCAAGGCAGTCAATCTGGTTTTGTGAAAAGGAAATCACATTTCACTAAGTTTTTGGAGTTCTTTGAAGGAGTCACATCTGTTCGGGTAAACGGGAAATGGTGAATGTGCTGTAATAAGGTTTCTAGAAGGCATTTGATATGTGCTATATCAAACATTACTATGGAAAATAAAATCTCAAGGCGTAGAGAGTAACATATTTCCATGGGTAGAAGCTTGGCGAGCTAACAGGAAACAGAGTTGGCATAACTGGGTCTTTTTTTGGTTGGCAGGATGTAAAGAGTGGTGTGTCATAGGGATTGGTTCTGTGTCCACAACGTTTTATAATTTATATAAATGATTTGGAAAAAGGGACGGAAGATATGGTTGCTAAATTTGCTGATGACGTAAAGATAGATTGAAAAGTAATTTGTGAAGAAGATACAAGAGGCCACAAAGGGATATAGATAAATTATGTGAGTGGGTAAAGATCGGGCAAATGGAGTATAATGTTTGGTTTGATTTGATTTATTATTGTCACATTTATTAGCATACAGTGAAAAGTGTTGTTTCTTGTGCTCTGCACAGACTAAGCATACCGTTCATAGAGAAGGAAATGAGAGAGTGCAGAATGTAGTCTTACACTCATAGCTAGGGTGTAGAGAAAGATTAAACTTAATGCAAGATAAGTCTATTCAAAAGTCTGATAGCAGCAAGGAAGAAGTCGGTTGGTACATGACCTCAGAATTTTCTATCTTTTTCCCGATGGAAGAAGGTGGAAGAGAGAATGACTGGGGTGCATGGAGTCCTTAATTATGCTGATTGTTTTGCCGAGGCAGCGGGAAGTGTGGACAGAGTCAATGGATGGGAGGTGGGTTTGCGTGATGGATTGGGCTACATTCATGATCTTTTGTAGTTTCTTGCTGTCTTGGGCAGAGCAGGAGCCAGACCAAGCTGTGATACAACCAGAAAGAATGCTTTCTGTGGTGCATCTATAGAAGTTGGTGAAAGTTGTAGCTAACATGCCAAATTTCCTTAGTCTTCTGAGAAAGTAAAGCTTTGGTGGGCTTTCTTTAAAGTGTTGGCTTGGGCGGACCAGGACAGGTTGTTGGTGATCTGGACACCTAAAAACTTAAAGCTCTTGACCCTTTCTACTTCATTCCCATCGATGTAGATGGGCATGTTCTGCTGTCGACTTCCTGAAGTCGATGTTCATTTTGTTGACATTGAGGGAGAGATTACTGTTGCATCAGTCCATTAGATTCTCTATCTCATTCCTGTACTCTGTCTCATTATTGTTTGAGATCTGACCTACTAAGGTGGTGTTGTTAGCAAACTTAATTGAATTGGAGGGGAATTTGGCCACATGGTATAAGGAGGAGAGTAGGGGACTGAGGACACAGCCTTGTGGGGCACCAGTGTTGAGGATGATCGTGGACGAGGTGTTATTGCCTGTCCTTACTGATTATGATCTGTGAGTTAGGGAGTTCTGAATCCAGTCACAGAGGGAGGTGCCAAGGCCCGGGCCACGGAGTTTGGAGATGAATTTCGTGGAAATAATAGTGTTGAAGGCTGACCTGTAGTTAATAACTAGGAATCTGACATAGATGTCTTTGTTATCTAGGTGTTCCAGAGAGATGGCGTCTGTTGCGGTGATAAGCAAACTGTAGTGGATCCAGGTAGTCCAGAAGGCTGGAATTGATTCGTGCCATGACTAGCCTTTCAAAACACTTCATAATGAAGGATGTCAGAGCAACCGACTAATAGTCATTAAGGCACACTGCTTGATTTTTCTTTGGTACCAGGGTGATGGTTGTCTTCTTGAAGCAGATAGGTCTTATGAGGAGCTGGGGCTTTTCTCTTTAGAGCAGAGGAGGATGAGACGAGACTTAATAGAGGTTTATAGGATGATGAGGGGGATCGATAGAGTGGAGGTGCAGAGACTATTTCCTCAGGTGAGTGTAGCTGTTACAAGGGGGCATAACTATAAGGTTCATGGTGGGAGATATCGGACGGATGTCCAAGGTAGGTTCTTTACTCAGAGTGTGGTTGGGGTGAGGAATGCACTTCCTGCTGTGATAGTGGAGTCGGACACTTTAGGAACTTTCAAACGGTTATTGGATAAGCACATGGAGCACACCAGAATGATAGGGAGTGGGATAGCTTGATCTTGGTTTCGGACAAAGCTCGGCACAACATAGAGGGACGAAGGGCCTGTACTGTTCTATGTTCTATGTTTATGTTCTATGATATCCCACGGATAAAGCCTAGAGTAGACCTCTTCACTTTCTTTGAACTCGACTATTTTATCACTATCAACTACTATTCAAACCAGTGGGAGTTAGACATCAACGACTACCAGCAAGATTGGGATATTGCACACTATACATCATTGCCACACTATCCCCAGCCAAATAGGAAGCTGAGGCAGTGGTGAAATTTGCTAAGAAAATCATCAAAAAAATCAAGTTGATCCAGAACAGATGTACACAAGGCGATCTTAGAATAGAGAAACACAACTTTTAAGGCAGTGATAGTCCAACCCAGTGACTAATGTCACACTGTAACCAAACTAATTTTCCAATAATTAATAACACTACTGAAGCCAGTAGTAACAGGAATGAGTGGCAAAATCATAGTGAAATGACAGAAAGCCAAATTTCAAATTGATAAAACTGCCAAATCGTTGCCAGAATTGAGAATTGGAAAGTCAGTCAGAGTCCAAAATTCAACAAACTTAACGAAGTGTCCAGTTGGCAACCAGATAAAGCAGTTGTCACCTTGAATGCACACTGTAAAAGTAAACCACCAGGTATATCATCACAAACTGCTCCTTCACAACAAACAGTTGATTAGGACAATTGGATTTTGCTAACAGAACAAGAAACACAAGGACAATTACTCTGAGGTCAGCTGCTCCCCAGGAAATGAAACAGATCAGTAGTAACATTTGCCACGCCAACTACATTTCCCAGAGAGGCAACACCACCCGAGGAACGAGCAGACACCAGATAAGCACCACACAAGTACTATTAGAAGACCTGAACACTTTAAATATTGTGTGTGCGATGCGTGCAAAAGACAAACAGAAGTAAAGCAAACTAGAATGAACAGTTTCTGTTGATGTGCAATTACTTTTTTTTATAGACCATGTATATGCCTTTGTGCATTGCTGCTTTTTGGGTGTCTTGTAGTTTGTCGTAACCAAATGACCTCTTGAGGTTATCTGAGGTGAAACAAAGGCTTCAGATAGAAACCATTTTATTGAGATTCAACAAAGATGGATTATGAGGCGTAAGCCACTTGACCCCTCAAGTCTATTTGCCATTCTGGCTGATCTGGTTGTAACCTAATCTCCACATTCCCATCTACTCCTGATGATCTTTCACCTCTTTGCTAATTAAAAATCTATCTAACTTTGCCTTAAAAAATATTCAAAGATTCCTTTTCCGCTGCCTTTTGAGGAATAAAGTTCCAAAGACTCTCAACCTGCCAAAGAACAACTAATCTCTACCTTAAATGAGTGACCCCTTATTTTTAAACAGTGATCCCTATTTTGAGATTCTCCCACAAGAGGAAGCATCCCTTCCACATCCATCCTATTAAAATCGCTCAGGATCTTAAAGGTTTCAATCAGGTCACTTCTTATTCTTCTAAACGCAAGAAGATACAAGCGCAGCCGGTCCAATCTTTCATGATAAGACATTCCACACATTTGTTGTATGAGTCTAGTAAGCCTTCTCTGAACTGCTTCTAATACATGTGAATTCTTCCTTAGATAAGGAGATCAATACTGGACACAATACTCCAGATGTGGGTCTCACCAATGGCCTGTATAACTGAAGGACAACCTACCTACTTTTATGTTCAATTCCATTTACCATAAACGATAACATGGTTTTTGCATCCCTAATTATTTGCTGTACGTGCTCACTAGCCTTTTGCGATTCACCCAAATCCCTCTGAATCTCCAAGGTCTGCAATGGCTCACCATTTAGGTCATATGCATTTTTATTCTTCCTAACAAACGGAGAATTTCACACTTTCCCACATTACCACCAACATGTCTCCTATTTCACCAGAGGCTCAAATACTCTAAACCACTGCTACACAAATATCAAACATGTCTACTGTTCTATCTCCCACCCACACGTTGGCAAATCAGACCACAAGGCTGTGCTCCTGCTCCCAGCTTCCAAGCAAAAACTGAAGCAGAAGAATCCATCAAAGAAAGTCATGCAATGTTGGTCTGAGGAATTGGATGATCTCCTGCAGGGCTGCTTGAAGTCATTGGACTGGTCAGTGCTTCAAAACTCTGTGACCAGCCTGAACAAGTACGCCACAAGACCGTGTGCCAAAGAAGCAAATCCGTGTGTCCCTCAATTGGAAACCATGGATGAACAGGGATATCCACTGCTTGCTGAAGTTGAGGTCTGAGGTGTTCAAGTCACGTGACACCTATAAAAGAAAGCCAGATACAATTGAAGGAGATCTATCAAAGATGTTAAAGACAGTACCAGATCAGGCTAGCCATACTCCTGCCGAATATGGCCAGATCACCATAACAGGCTACAAGATGAAGGCATGAAAAATCGCCGGCTCCAATGCACCCCTCCCTGATGAGCTCAATGCATTCTACACCCGTTTTGAGCAAGGGGTCAGTGAGCCCCTGCCTGCCTTTCACCCTGGGAGCTCTGGATGAACCTGTATCTGGGGTCACCATTGCAGATGTCAGAGCAACTTTCTCAAAGGTCAACCTACAGAAAGCAACTGGCCCAGATAGGATACCCAGACGAGCACTCAGATCCTGTGTGGATCAGCTGGCGGGGGTATTCACATCTTCAACCTCTCTACAATAATCTGAAACCCCTATCTGCTTCAAGAATATGTTGTAAAATTCCAGTGGCTTTTAATAGAGAATCTCTGTCTGCTGTAGGAATGTAAACACGCTGTTAACTGAGCAAAACAGAGTTCAGAGTTTAGATGAAATAGTGTAGAGGGAGAGCAAGAGATAGCTGTGCTCTCCAGCAGCAAGAATACCTCTGCCGAATCCCAACTTCAAGCATCCAAACAAAAGGTTGTGTCACATGACCTCTCTCCACATTGGTTGTATGTTCTTAAAGGAAGTTTATCCAACTTCTTGGCCATTGTGCTAGCTAAGTTGATTATTTTTTTAAATGTTCTCGTAATTCACTTGTGAACCGTTCATTTTTCTATTTGGAGGAGATAGAACCTTTACACATCTCCAAGTAGGTCATTGCCTGTTGGGGCCTCTATGGTCTCTATGTTTCCATGAACTGGACCGTGACTACACAGCCATTTTAAGTCGGTGTCTTTGTTTTAAGTGAATTGTCCCTTTTTTAAAAAGTTTAAAATGTAAAATAAGCTGAAGAGATATTAAATTAATTCCATCTAACACATCTTCATGACTTTTGGATCCGTTGACACTTAGCTTTCCTGTTTTTTTTCACTGCTAATTCAATCTTTAGAAGTTGTCATTTTCCTGATTGCTCCCGTCTTTTCAAGTTCCTCTATCTTGTCTTACAGGCTGGACCTGAGGGCAGTTGGAACGCTCCTCAGAAGATGCTGAGTTGGCGTTACACTCTCATCTGCTTCAAGATAATATTCACTGGGAATACATCCAAAAGCTGAGAAAAAAAATCTTTGTAATTGCGCTGCATGTGTTCAGCAGTCAATGGCTTGGTGCCATGCCAAACACTACAAATCTCTTCTAGTATGTGGGGGTGGGGGGGTGGGGGGGGTTACCAGTCCCAGTTTCTGATCTCTTTCAACTAAGAGGAGGCGATTTTGCTTGAAGTCTACTATCTGGAACTGCACATCTTTCTTCCCATTACCTTGGGTTCTGAGTTTAGTTTATTCTTTTGAGGTGACCATGGTTTCATCATGTAACTTCAACTTTACCTTTGGCTCCATATTTAGGTCACCAGCTTGGGCATAGCTGTCTCTTCTCACAGGTCTGTGAAGCTCATGATGTTGCACGTAACATGAATATCTATTGGGCATTTCACATTAACTTTATTCTCTCCTGCAATCATCATTCCAATAGTCATAAACCATTTTATTTTAACCTTGATTCTTGACAGTGCCAACCTGTTGTGGGGTATACAGTGATTTGTCACAATCATTGTTCTACATCTCTCCAGCAACCATATTTATAGGCTTGCTTTTCTTCTTTCCTGCACTGATAACACTGCTACTCTTATCTGTTCAGGTTTCTTGATTAACTGTATGGCAAAATCATAATTCTGCCACTGAGACTGGAAGGATTTTCAATTTGTTTTTAAATCTCCTTTCATCTCAATAGAAACTGGGATATTCAAAACCAAATTGATTCATCCATCAGTCAATGTTCTGTATAAAGTTGTAGACTGAAGTTTTAAATACCCTATGGTGTTTCTTACAGTTATCAAAATCCGCTGGATTCAATGGTACATGTACTCCTGACATCATGTTCTTTGTGTAGGTAGAAATGGCTTCTACCCAAAGCCTTTGTTTTACTCTCAGAAGTCACATGACGATAGTACACACAAAGTGTAGCAGTGCATAGAGGCATTTGCCCAAATACTCTGCAAAATGACATGATTTTATTTACTACAGATTGGGTGAGGAGGCAGGCTCCGAGCCTACCTCAACAGGAACAGGAACTGAACACCACCTTGTGGGCATCAAGCTTATCCACATGCTAGCCATCTCGCCAACTGAGCTAACCAGTGGCCCATTGTGTCAGAGCTTAGGGTCTTGGCAGCTGAAGGCACAGGCTCCAATAGTGGAACAACTAAAATTGTGGATGCTCGTGAGGCCAGAATTGGAAGAGTTGTAGGTATCTTGGGAGGGGTGAGTGGCTATAAGAGACTACGGGAGCGGAGAGAGTAGAGACCACGGAGTGATTTGAAAATGAGAATGAGAATATTTTAAGTAGAGAGGTTGCTACTTGGGAGCTAGTTTTACATGATGGATTTGTTGTTTGTTGATGATGATGGTGTCGAGACTAGCACTTGATTTGGCTTAAAGTGAGGGAGAGTTGCGCTGTGTCAGCCTCACTTTCTCTTCCCAATTCCCATCTGGATCCAGTGGCAAGACAAGAGTTAAGACGGCTGGAGATGGGACTAGGTGCAGTGGATGACCAGGACGTCTTCTGTATCTTGTCCTGCTGTTCACGTTCCATAATGCTTGCAAAGACTGCTTTCTTGACCGTTGGACCTTCCATTGGTCTCGTCTGCTCATCGGCCGCAGTCTGTCTTCACATGCTGGGATAGCCTTCTCCCTATCTTACCAAAGGTTGAGACCTGTCGGCTACCCTCACCTGGTTTAGCCGGCTTATCGAAGACGTTTCTCGGAGTGTGGCCGCTGTCGCATGCAAACAGCTACGGGGAGCCACAAGTGAGAGCTGACTGCCAGGTGGGGTTAAAGGGTGGACAAACCGCCTTGAAAAGGACACGACATGTTCCCCCACCAGAGGTACTACCCGTCCCTGACACCCTACACACCCTACCTGATGGGATTCATAAAAACACTAACAAAGTGAAGACACCAGCAAAGCCTGATGGTTAAAAGGGCTAACTCCATCAGGCTAATGACTGTAAGAGCAGCAAAGAACAGGCTGAGCAGCTACGGAACAAAAAACAAAAAGACTAGCACAAAAAGGGGAATTGATTGGACAGTGGCTGTTGCTGTGCCTTGAACAGTTATTGAACACATTCCTGTGTTGTATTCCTGACAGAATTATGACCCCCTGACAGAGGCGTGACTTTTCAATGCCGAAAAAACATTGATTGATTAGTGCTTGTCCTGTCAGTATGTGACTGGAAATATGATCAGTACCAGCAGGATTTCTGTAAGAAGAAGAGACATCAACAGTAACCCGGGATCAACCACTGTACCAGAAGCAGCAATATCCTCACCCTGGTATTTGGAGACGTTGGAACAAGGCCGATTAAGAGGGAATCTGATCAGCCTTGCCATGAGTAGTATCTCTAAGTCCAAGTCATGAGTTTAGATATTCTGTTAGGTTTTGATATTTTTTGAATACTTGTATGTATGATGGAGAAGATCAGAGGTTAGTTACATTATGTGTAATGAAGTAAGTCAGAGGTTAGTTACTTTGTGAATAATGAAGTTTGACGTCTGGTATAATTTTGTGGTAACCTGGTATAGTACAGATTTGTTGTCCAACAATTCAAGAGTTTGAGTGCCTTTGTCCACAGTGTCAGTTGACCCCAGTTCAAGGGCAACACAATGAAGGCCAACAAGCGGAGTTGATTGGTGAATGACACTTAGGACATAGGCAGCAGCATTTGGATTTCCTCAAGTTTAAGAAGATGGAGACTAGATTAGAAAGATCAGCAGGATTGTATTGGAATAGTCAGATCTAGAGGTGACAGAGACCTGGCGAGGGGTTTTGCAGCAGATGAACTAACGGAGAGGCGAGTCAGTTAATGTTACAAAGTTGGAGGTCATGTTGTTAGTGATGAGGTGGATTTGTGGCCAGAAGCTCATTTTGGGGCCTAATAAACCAACCCTTTTATCATTTAATTGTGCCTGTCCTCCAGCCAATCACAACCTTTGCTTAGTTCTTTTTCCCATATTCCCCCTCTCCCTTTCACTAGCTTAAAATCTGTTACATCTTTAACTTTTTCACATTCTTATGAAAGGTCATCGACCTGAAATGTTCACTTTGTTTTTCCCTCATCAGTTGCTGCTTAACTTACTGAGTATTTCCAGAATTTTATTTTTGTTCAGATTCCCAGCATTGCAATATTTTGCATTTAAATATGTTCTTTACTTGCAGTTTCTCCCTGGTAGACATTTGAATGCAACCGGGCTTACTGAAATCAAACCATCAAAAACGTTAAGTACATTTATTAAGTTGGGTTGTGGGTGTAGTTTCTTAATTGTTCAGGACAATAGAATGTGAAGAAGCTTTGCCATCCGAAACCAGAGCCTTGCGGGTGATGGTTCTGAAATGCATTTTCTAGTCGATTACTGCAGTTTATGTGGTACTATATTGGGCTCCAAGTTCAGTTGAAACATTCTGTCCATCTGACCGCACCATTCATTTTTCAATCTGTGCCTCGAGCAAGAGCCCTAACCTGATAAATTCAGTGAGTAGGTACTCTAAATGTACACTGAAGCCATTTCATGCTTCTGCGCTGCATCTTATTACATTTCAGTAATCTCTTTAATAGCCTTGAGGAATATGTTAGATTACTGAAAGTGAGAAGGGACAGAATATAATTCAATGCTATTTGAGGATTTTTTTTTGTTCTGTGTTGGGAAGATGCATCCGGTTCACAAAGGCGATCACAGCGTTTCCAATCAACAGCAATTAACATGCTGCTGTATTAACAGTTGGGATGTTCTTGCCATCATAGCAGTTCCTAATTGTACATAAGCATAAAGAAAATAAAAGCTAAAAGTACTGAGCTATATTTCCTCTTTTTCCTTTAGCTTGGTGCAGTTGGTAGCACTCTTAATTCTGCGTCAAAAGCTTGTGAGTTTAACCTCAAAAAATCCAACTCTTGATCTCACTATCCTGACTCCAACCTGCCTTTCTTCTCCAGAATCCTTGAACATGCTGTCACCACCTAAATCCATGCACAAATTTCCCTGAATTCCATGTGTGAATCCTTCCAATCAAGTTCCTCCCCTCCCACAGACACCAAAATGATCCTTAATTAAAGCTACACTGAGTGACTCTAATTAGGATAAATTATCCCTCCTTGTTCTTTTTTACCTATCTGCGGCCGATGACATGGTTGCTCAAACTTTCTTTTTCCAGTGCTTATCCACCTGCGTCTAGCTGAATGAGACTTCACCTTCCGGTTCTATCGTAGCTAGAATATCTCCTCTTCCCCCACTTCTGCACTGTTATGTCTGGTATTCTCCTAGGGTTTATTTTGTGTACCCAGCTTCCTCTTGGCAGAATCATCGAAAAGCACAGTGTTAGTTTGCCCTTGTGTCAACTCATTGTGTTAGTGCGTGTGTTTTTGGGGAAAAGCCTACATTTTACGTTGGGTTGATGTGACAGTACCAGGGACCACATTTTGATTCTAGCCTTGGGTGATTGTCTGTGTGGAGTTTGCATGTTCCCCCTGTGTCTGTATGGGTTTCCTTCAGGTGCTCCGGTTTCCTCCTATAGTGCAAAGATGTGCAGGTTAGGCCGATTGACAATGCTAACTTGCCCCAAGATGTGTAGGTGAGGAGGATTAGTGGGGGAATTCTGTGGGTTTACATGGATGGGGCAGGGACTGGGTCTGGGTAAAATGCTCTTTCAGAGACTCAGTGCAGAGTTGTTAGGCCAAATGGCTTCCTTCTGCACTGGAGGTGAAACATGCCTACTGAGGTAATATGGGCTGAAGTTAGAAATAGGAAAGGATCGGTCACGTTGTTAGGAGTTTTCTATAGGCCCTCAAATAGTAATAGAGATGTGGAGGAGGAAATGGCAAAGTAGATTGTAGATAGGTGTGGAGGTCACAGAGTAATTATCATGGGTGACTTTAACTATCCAAATATTGATTGGAACATTTATAGGTCGAATAGTTCAGATGGGGCACTTTTTGTACAGTGTGTGCAGGAGGGTTTCCTGACACAATATGTGAATAAGCCGACAAGAGGCGGGGTCACATTGGACTTGATACTGGGTAATGAACTGGGCCAAGTATTAGATCTGTTAGTGGGAGAGCACTTTGGAGATAGTGATCACAATTCGGTGTCCTTGATTATTGCAATGGAGAGGGATAGCGTCACACGGCATGGGTAATTATGACGTGATTGGGCAAGAATTAGGGAGCATAAGATGGGAACAGAAACTATCAGGGAAAGGCACCAGTGAAAAGTGGAGCTTGTTCAAAGAACAAATACTGCGTGTCCTTGATAGGTATGTCCCTGTCAGGCAGGGAGGAAATGGCCAAGTGAGGGAATCATGGTTCACAAAGGAGGTCGAATGTCTTGTCAAGAGGGAAAAGGAAGCGTATGTAAGAATGAAAAACAAGATTCAGTTGGGTCACTTGAGGGTTACAAGTAGCTAAAATGAGTTTAAAAAAAAAAGGGCTTAGGAGAGCTAGGAGGGGGCATGAGAAGTCCTTGATGGGTTAGACAGAGGAAAACCCCAAGGGTTTTTACTCTTATGTGAGAAATAAAAGAATGACCAGGGTGAGGTGAGGTTAGGGCCATTTGGGAACTTGTGCATGGAATCAGAAGAGATAGGTGAGGTGTTGAATGAATACTTTTCTTAAGTGTTCACTAAGGAGAGAGGCCATGTTTTTGAGGATGAGTGTGTGTTACAGGCTAATAAAATGGAGGAGGTAGATGTTTTGAGGGAAGATTTATTAGCAATTTTGAAAAAACTTGAGGATCTATAAGTCTCCTGGGCCAGATGGGATACATCCTAGGATACTTTGGGAGGTAAGGGATGAGATTGTGGAGCCTTTAGCTTTGATCTTTGGATCCTCACTGTCCACGGGGTTTGTGCCAGAGAACTGGAGAATGGCGAACGTTATTCCTCTCTTCAAGAAAGGAAATAGGAATGACCCTGTTAACTATAGGCCAGTTAGTCTTACTTCGGTGTTGGTAAGTTAATAGAAAGGGTCCTGAGAGATGGATTTATGACAATTTGGAAAGATGCAGCTTAATCCAGTGTAGTCAGCATGGTTTTGTGAGGGGTAAGTCCTGCCTGACAAATTTGATTGAATTCTTTGAGGAGGTAACTAAGTGTGTCGACGAAAGTAGAGCAGTTGATGTTGTATACCTGGATTTTAGTAAGGTGTTTGATAAGGTTCCCCATGGTAGGCTCATGAAGAAAGTAAGGAGGTGTGGCATAGAAGGAAATTTGGCCGATTGGATAAGTAACTGGCTGCCTCATAGAAGACAAAGGGTGGTGGTGGAGGGAAAATTTTCAGACTGGAGGCCATTGACCAGTGGTGTACCACAGGGATCAGTGCTGGGTCCTCTGCTATTTATGATTTTTATCAATGACTTGGAAGATGGGGGCTGAAGGGTGGGTAAGTAAATTTGCTGATGACACCAAGATTGGTGGAGTAGTGGATGAGATGGAGGGCTCTTGCAGGCTGCAAAGAGACATTGATAGGATGCAGAACTGGGCCGAAAAGTGGCAGATGGAGTTTAACCCTGATAAGTGTGAGGTAGTTCATTTTGGTAGGCCAAACTTGAATGCGGATTACAGGATGAACGGCAGGGTTCTAAGGAATATGGAGAACCAGAGAGATCTTGGGGTTCATATCTACAGATCTCTGAAGACTGCCATTCAAGTGCTTAGAGCCGTGAAGAAGCTTAGAGTGTGTTAGGGTTTGAGTTTAAGAGTTGTGGGGTTATGCTGCAACTAAACCAGATGTTGGTGAGACCACATTTGGAATATTGTGTGCAGTTCTGGTCACCTCACTATAAGAAGGATGTGGAAGCATTGGAGAGGGCGCAGAGGATATTTACCAGGATGCTGCCTGGTTTGGAGGGTACTCTTATGAGGAAAGGTTGAGGGAGCTGGGGCTTTTCTCTTTAGGGTGGAGGAGGATGAGAGGCAACTTAATAGAAGTTCATAAGATGATGAGAGGGATTGATAGAGTGTACATGCACAGACTATTTCTTCGGGTGGATGTAGCTGTTACTAGGGAGCGTAAACATAAGGTTCATGGATATAGGAGGGATGTCTGAGTTAGATTCTTTACTCAGAGAGTGATTGGGGTGAGGAATGCACTGCCTGCTGTGATAGTGGAGTCAGACACTTTAGGAACTTTCAAGCGGTTACTTGAAGGTAACATAGGCACATGGAACACACCAGAATGATAGGGAGTGGGATAGCTTGATCTTGGGTGCGGACATAGCTTGGCACAATATTGAAGGCCAAAAGGTTTGTACTGTGCTGTACTGTTCTATGTTCTATCTCTTTTTCTAAAAGGATTCAGTGAAATTCTCTTTTGGCTAAAAGATGTTAACAGCTTACCAAACCTCTGGGATAGCCAAGCCGAGAAGAGAGAAAACTCTAGATCCAAGACCCCAGAGCTGAAGAATAATAGAAATAGGGGAGTTCTGACCTGAGGTGTCTATGCTTTAACAATGCTTGTGTTGAACTGAGAGTCTACAGGTGGGGAGCTCCTGTGGAGGAGATTTGAAGGAACAGCCTTGCTGGAAGCAGTGGGAGATCAGGAAACCTCAACCCTTGATATGGATCTTTGAAACAATTCTCAGACCAAGTGGTTAAACTTCCAATTTCTGATAAGTATTTGACTTGAGTTGAGGGAATGTAAGTCAAATAGGTGTAGAAGGAAATTTTGATTGAAGTATTCAGTTTAGACTATAACTTTATTTTTTTGCACTTTTAATCTTTAACATAGCTGATTACTAAAGTAGTGTGTAGTTATTAGTGTTCATGTTCTTTGATTTTGATGTTGTAAACTTCTTTTGTTTTAAACCGTGAACATTGTGGCTACATTCTTTCAGTAAATACCTGGGATTTTGGATTTTAAAAAAGTAAATATGTTACGAGCCAAGGAAACCACATCACCTGTTGGTGGAACCCTCATCCATGCTTTTGTACCCTTTAGACTTGGCTGATCCAACGCACTGCTAGACTTCTAGTATCCAACTAGTGAAGGAGGATTCAGATGTTAATGTTTACTCAGTTCAGATTTATTCACAAAGTGAAGCATTGCAAAATAAAGCTCCTAACCCTACTCACCATTCCAATGTCAATAAGTGTTCTTTTTGTACATGTTCAACTAACGAATGCAATGCATCTGTTTATCTTTAATTTATAAAGTAACACACTATTGGCTGGCATCCTTACATTCTACCTTCCTCAAACTGAAGACCATCCAAGGTTCTGCCCCCATGTCCTTACTTGCATCCAGTCTGTTCGGTCATTACCCCTGTGCTTGCTGACTAATGGCTCCAGGTCAAGCAATGTCTTACTCAGCTATGGAGTGTGTAGTTGCTGTGCGTATTAGGTCGATGTGAAGTGTGAAAATCACAGTCCATCAAGAAAGTCTTGCAGATTAATATCTGAGGAGTCGTGAATGGTGCTGAATGTTGTGCAATCATCAGTGAACATCCACTTCTGACCTTATGATGGAAGGAAAGTCATTGATGGAGCAGTTGAAGATTGTTGGGACTTGGGACACTAACTCCAAGGAACCCCTGCAGCAATGTCCCGGGATTGAGAGATTGGCTTTGAGATAAGTGGCATATTGGCAGAAGGTTTGAAAACCATAGGATGCTGATTTAAGGTGCATGGTGACAGAGATAGTATGAGGAAATGTTTTTAACATAGTGAGTAACTAGTGTCTGGAATGTAGTGCCTGAGCATGAGGTGGAAGCAGACTCCATCAGGAACTTCAAGAGCAAATTGAATGGTAAGCTGAAGGGAAAATATTCACAGGGTTATGGGGAGAGAAGCGCATTAGATCAGCCGTGATCTTATCGGCTGAAGGAGCAGGCTCGAGGGAAAGGATGGCCTAGGACTTCTCCTATTTTGTTAATGTTACAATAGTACAAGATGTGGGTAAGACCTCATTTGGCATTGTGCGTCCAATTTCGGTCGCCCTGCCTCAGGAAGGATATTATTAAACTGGAAAGCTACAAAGAAGATTTACAAGAATGTTACCGGAACAGGAAGGTTTGAATTACAAGGAGAGACAGGATAGGCTGGAACTTTTTTCCCTGGAGCGTAGGAGGATGAGGGGTGATCTTACAGAGGTTTATAAAATCATGGGGAGCATAGATAAGGTGAATAGCCAAGGTCTTTTCCCCAGGGTAGGGGAGTCCAGAACTGGAGGGGATAGGTTTAAGGTGAGAGGGGAAAGATTTAAAAGGACCCAAGGGGCAAGTTTTTTTACACAGAGGTGGTGTGTGTATATATATGTGTGTGTATATATATAATGAGCTGTGAAAGGAGGTGGTAGAGGCAGATACAAAGACAACATTTGAAATACATTTGGGCAGCTACGTGGATAGGAAGTGTTTAGAAGGATATGGGCCAAATGCAGGCAAATGGGACTAGTGTAGTTTAGGAAATTTGGTCGGCAAGGACGAGTTGAGCCTGAGGGCCTGTTCCTGTGCTGTATATCTCTGAGTCTTAGAGTATAAGTGCAAAAAGAATGCCTAATGTAATTCCTCAATAATCACACGATGGTGAATTTAACTAGTATGTACAGCTTTCAGAGATGAGGTTCTGAAAAATGACATCAACAGGAGTATGCAGCGTAACAATTTTGCAAATCCAGACGCATCTGAAAGCCAGTGTTATTTGTATTGCTCCTTTAAAATATGCAGCTAATCTGATAAGCGCACTATAGTCTGCACACATCACATGGAACACAGAAAAAAAATCACTATTGGAGTTCCTCCCGCCATGTAGAAATATATTTCTACTTGATTTCAAACTGGTTACTTAATTTAAATCACTACATGGCTGACTGTAGCAAAATAATAATGAAATAATAATCACAGTTAGCTATTATTTTTGACTTGGTTCCTGTTAGCCTAAGCAGTCACTACATAAGTTGGAGCAGGAAAATGTACATGACCAGAAAGGGACCATTTGAGGCCCATCTGGCAGGCCATAAATACAAAAAAAAATCTCTTAAGACCCTCAATCAGCTTTCACAGAAAGTAATCCCAATGCATCTTGAATGTGCTGATCCAATCTGCCCCCATTATTTTCCTGGCTATTCCTTCGCCACTCTGTATAAATACTTAAATCTAAACTGCTTATTCATTCTGAGTCCTCTAATGCACCCTGCCTCCCCCACCCTGCCACACACCCTTTCATACATACACATACAGAGTTTGTGGTTATGTTAATTAGGATTTATGTTATCCAGATTCCTTAAAGCATTGAGAATTTTAATTAGCTTTTCTCGAGCTGCCTTCTACCACTACTTTGCTTTTGCCTTGAAACTGCTGATATTAATTTAATTGCTGTTCTTTGTTCATGCATGTAATTTAGGATCCCCCTGCTGAATTATGGTGCATGATGTGGAGATGCTGGCATTGGACTGGGGTAAACACAGTAAGAAGCCTCACAACATCAGGTTGAAGTCCAACAGGTTTATATGGTAGCAAAATCCACTAGCTTTCAGAGCGCTGCTCCTTCGTCAGGTAAGAACTCCCACTTACCTGATGAAGGAGCAGCGCTCCGAAAGCTAGTGGATTTTGCTACCATATAAACCTGTTGGACTTTAACCTGGTGTCGTGAGACTTCTTACTGAATTATGGTATACATAGTGCTCTGTGTGACACCAAAGGGGCGATTTTTGGACCGCGCCACGTCATTAGTTGATTGTGCGGGCCTAGAAACACCACTTCACACCCAGTGCCAAACAGTTTGCGAGTCTCCCAGCCCCTTCCTAATGGTGCAAACTGGGGTGCGAGTTCAATTAAAATATTTAAAATAGCCTGTTCAAATCCCAACACACACACATTCTTCCCCAGTATGGCATGAAACTCCCAACTCTCCAAAAAAAGTGAGTGTGGGATGATTGCAATGTGGAGCATGCCTGAGAGACCAACGTGGAACATTCCAATATTCTGTTATGACACTTAGAATCTTTTTTGGAGAATTGCACCTCCGATCTGTCTTCTTCAAAACTGCACCATTAATCTCTTGGATTTAAGCTGTATACTATATAACTTGGTGTATTTTTGAATTTGCTATTACGCATCACCTACCAGTAGCCTCAGATCATCTCCATGTCTTCTCTAATTTGTTTTACATTGCTATTGCTTATTGCCTTAGCTTAATATCAATACCTTGCATTTACCCACAGTAAATCGTACCCACTTTATTCAAATCCTTAGGTATTTGGTTTTGTTCCATTTTCTTTACCTTATTTACCTCGTTACTTAGTTTGACCGCAAAAGCTTTTATGCTCATCACCGTGTACAAATTGGCTGGAGTCTTATCGTCACTCGTGCCGATGGATTTTCCCATCCCACTGTAGTGATTGGAAAGTTGGCTAGCTGCCAAATTCTCCCAACATGCCGCAGCAGGAGTGTGCTGTGAGCGGCAGGTAAGATTGCGCCCATTGTCTTTAGACAGCGTGAGCTGTATTGGACCTAGCACTGATCCTCAAGGTACAATATGAACCACTTTACTTGCCAGTGTGTTGCTGTCATACTTCCAGTGAATCCCCTCTCAGGAAATTTTTGGTCATGATTTTCTGCATCCCAAGTAATATGAAAATTTACTATATCTATACAGAATTTTTGTTGAACTGTAAATGTATTTCTTTGAAGTGTTAAATTTTTAGTTACAAGTACAAAATTACTTGCGTTAAAATGCTGTGTGTCATGATCACCAGATATCTCAAAGTGGTTTACAGCCAATAAATTACTTCTGAAGCATAGTCACTGTTGTGATGTAGAAAAGCTGTCAGCCCAAATGCACACTTACAGCACTGTGATAATGACCAGATAATCTGGTTTTGTGAAACTGGCTGAGATAGATATTGGCCAGGTCACTGCGGATAGCTCCACTACTTTTAATAATGCCATGGAATGTTTCATGCACACCTGAGTGACCAGACAGGTCAGTGATTTAACACTTCGGAAAATGACATATCTGATAGTGCAGCACTCCCTTATTACTGCATTATGTTTCTGAGAATGGAATAATTGATTGAGAACAAAGGCCTTCAAAGGCTAGCAATGGATTTACTCTTTCTACGAAGGCTCAGAGACTTGAAACAAATGCAGTGTTACAAGAATCTGAATGAGCAGCTGTGGGGAAGGGAATTTCCCTCCCCAGTTAAAGTGACTTCTCCTTCCAGTCAGTGGACTTCAAAGGAGTCATCTTACATCAGCTTCTTAGAGAAAGGGGAATTTGTTCTGCAGAATGGAGTGCTGCTGTGAGTCCATGGCAGGAGGTTAAAGTGACCAACCCATTTCAAAGTTTTCATGTACACAGAATAGAGTGAAGATACTGATCAGAGAGCTGCCCAAAATCACCATGCAGGAGTGATTTTAAGGTTTCCAAGGGCTAGAAAGGACGGTTCAACTTTGGGACCTCCATTCCTGAGGAAGTCCTGAGTCAGCTCCTTGCCCCCAATACGATTTCTTCTCAATACCTTCGAGCAGGAAGATCTCTTGTCCCTGGACATTGTTGCAACTCAAGCTTGGTGCTGTATTCAAAATCTCATCCCCACCTAAGTCCAAGTCTACTCACTAGTTACTTAAACATGCAGTCTGGGCAAACCTGCCCTTGATCCTGGATTTTGCTGTTGCTGACTCCTGATGCAGGCACAGTGGGCATTGCTAGACGAGATTGCTGTTTTGCAAAGGAGATATTCTTTAAAATTCTTTAAATTCTTTAAAAAAATTCTTTAAAAAAAGAATTCTTTAAAAAAAGTCAAAACAAGAGGAAAGAACAAGTTCAGTTAGCTTGATAAATTTTTCAAGTTTAGATTGTTTAGCAGACGTTTGACCATCTGGCACTACAGTATCAGCAGAAAGGAAATAATCTTTTAAGGTGCAATTTGCTGATATAAATGCAAAGACTATTATTTTCTGAAATTAATGTAATGTAAATGTTTAGAGTAGTAACTTCTATCAGATTTTTAAAGCTGGTGTAATTTTTCACTCTGATTATCAGGGTGTGGGATAATGGTGATGTAGCATTTGGAAGGCAAACTATTTTAAAGTCAAAGAATGTACAGAAACAGAAATGTCACTGCTGAGAGAGAGAGTCCTGGAGTAAGAACTGCATTCAAAATTTGCAAAGTGTGACGCGCCTACAGTTTCTCAAGTGATGGTGCTTTTGAGAATTTTTGATATCATACTCAATTATGTTTTTTAAAGGACTTAAATCACCCTTGTCCTAAACGTATTCTCCGTTGCTTAACTGTTCAGTAAAGTTTACCAAATGTCACTTACAAAAATATAAATTCGACTCCTAGATTAGAAACAACAGGATACTATTGGTAACATGTAATTTGGTGTGATTGAAGGAAAACTAAATTACGATTAGTTTGTTACTTCATATTATAAAAATTACATATTTTAATTAAAAATGAGGTTTGAAAATATCTCGTATTATCAATGATGTAATTAATCTTATTTTCTCTAGAACTAAAAATTCATGCCACTGTTTCATGTTAATTTTGTTGAGCCATCAGTTTCTTTTCCAATAAAAGATTAAAGTCAGATTCTCGGAGGCAGTAGATAAATATAGAGTTTGGAGTAAGCTCCATCACATTAACAGTAAGAAAAATCACCCCACAATGATTAGTTAACACCAGAATGATGCAGTGTTGCTAGATTTACCTGGCTTAGGGCTTTGATCCATCTAGATGGGTGTGAGTGTAGGGCTACTAGTAGCTACATTTAGGCCAGGGTGTCACATAATTTTACCCCATTAGCTCCCACGTTTTAACTAGGGACACTGGGGTTTGATGTTTGTGTCTAATGTTAGCAGAAAGCTAAGTGGCCCTTTACTCTTACTTAACCTGAAGAACATTAAAAATACCATTTTGAAAGTACCTGATCAAGTTGCAATGATGATACTGAAGTTTGCTTCAGAGGAATTTGCATTTGAAGTGCACCAATGCATTGTTAAATCTGTTTCTCATTGACACCACTGTGTAGTATTACTGACTTATAATTTGCTTGGTTTTGTCATGTGCATTGTATATATTATGTCCTTAAGGACACATTAAGATCTGTATTAAATATAACCATTTAGATTTAATTTGCATGTAGTGCACAGAGGCAAAACAGAGAAAATGTACCAACGCATTCAATTAGCAAAACCTTGCTGCTGGGTAGCTGTCGTAATGACAAAGCAATGAGACAAAGCATTGATCTTTTTTGAATTAACAGAAGGTACATACCCAATGGAGCAATGTGTTTGACAGAGAACTTTAGCTCTTCTCGGTTTGTTCCCCAAGCTATTGTTTTATGGTCCGAATAAAACCAGTGACATGATTTGGGCAGCATTTGTACAAAATGTGCCCACATCGTTTAAGGTGGTAAGACTACCCCAGGCTTGTTGGAAAGACTCATTGTTCTACCAGTTGCCATCCAAGTTTAATAGGAAAGTCACAAATCATAACAGAAAGCTTAGAGTCATAGAGGTTTACAGCATGGAAACAGGCCCTTCAGCCCAACTTGTCCATGCCACCCTTTTTTTTAGACCCCTAAGCTAATCCCAATTGCCTGCATTTGGCCCATATCCCTCTGTACCCATCTGATTCATGTAACTATCTAAATGCTTTTTAAAAGACAAAATTGTACCCTCCTCTTTTACTACCTCTTCAGTGAATCAAAAAAGATACGCTGATAGGATTAGCTAGGACTGGGAGAAAGTTTTTGTGGAGCAAAGTGGCTGAAGGGTCTGTTTCTTTTCTAAAAGTTCTATGTAATTCCATGATTGTTTATGTTACGTAATATAGTAGACCTGTCACAGAAGAACATGACTGAATGGAAGTTCTGAATGAGCTAATACACATTTGGAAAATGGACCCAATTGCAGTCAGCCTTCTGGGCATCTTGCCAAAAGCTTGTAGCTGTGATGTGGGGCAATAGGTAGGGAGAAATGGTGATGAAAGGACCCAAGAGGGACCAAATACCCTTTATCCTATTGCTAGTGATTTGTTTTTGCAGTCTGCTGAAGACTGAGGCCGGAATTTCACCGGCACGCCAGCCCTGATTCCGGGAGCGGGCTCGGCTCGGAGAACGGCATTCTCCATTATCCTCGGACGGGATCGTGCAAAACTTGGGCAGACGTGCCAGTAAAATTCCGCCTTGAGAGTCATAATTTGTTGCAGGAGTGAATCTTAGTTAGACTTGACAATACTTTACAGGGCACACTGCTACAAGTGCGAGCTGGTAGTGCCACTGACTGAATCTCTGACCTGAGGGCAAGTTATTGTCTGTCTCCTTAATCAATCAGACTGATTTGTGAAATTATCAATGCAGGGCTTGACAAAAAAGTGCAAATCCGAGTGGGTGACTTCAATATCAAATCAGGTACAGAAAGAGGAATCAAACAAGAGAAAGATGAAAAGCAGAAAATACTCCGGGATGGGGAGATGGTGGTATAGTGGGAATGTCATGGGGCCAGTAATCCAGAGGCTGAGACTGATGCAGTCTGGACATGGGTTCAAATCCTACCATGTCAGCTAGTAAAATTTAAATTCAATTCATAAATCTGCAATTGAAAACTAGTCTCAGTAATGGTGACCTTGAAATTATCATCGGTTGTTGTTAAATTCTACGTTAAATTCCACAGTACCCGTTAGGGAGGAAATCTGCCATCTTATCTCGTCAACATGTGATTCGAGACTTCACCATCCGCTGAAACAACTTCACAAGCCACTCATTTCAAGGGTGGTTGAGGATGGGAAACAAATGCTGGCCAGTGATGCCCACAAAGCATGAAAGAATAAAAAAAACCTCAGCAGGTCAGACAAGAGCCATCAAGAGTTGAAATGTTAACTTGTTTCTCTCCACAGTTGCTAACTGATCTGTGGAGTATTTTCAACCTTTTCTGTTTTTAATATCAGATTTTCAGCATCTGCAGTATTCTGCTTTTCTACAAGGGAAAGGTGGGAGTGAGTTATAACAGAAAAAAGACAAAGGAAAAGTTTTCAAAAATATCCAACAACAATTAAAACTGGAAGGAATGAGATTCAACTTTTGAATTCTTACTTTTCAGGGCCAGACCAGTTCACTGACGGTAACTAATGGTTGGCATATTGTTAAAAAAAATTGATAGTTTATTTGTATTTGATTAAATATATATAGACCTTCAGTGGCTCCAAAACAGGCACTTCTGATAAACGCTTATTTTCTGTTTCTGTCTTTGTATCAACCATGCAAAAGCAGCAACTTAATGCAGTTTGATGCATTTTAATGATGAACCTAATAGTGAGTTATATTTTGCAAAACAAATGGCAGAGAGGCCCATTTTATAGCAAGTTAACCATGCATTTGCCTTTGCCTGATGTTGCAGTGGCTTTATGCATAAATAACAGCGAGTGCTTTTAGCCCCACATTATTTTGACAGCAAATTATGGACCATTGTGTTTTGCAAGTTAAGTAGCTGCAGTCATCAGTTGGAGTGTACAGGTGGCAGAGGCTATGTGACTATTCATCATCTTTACTCTAAATGGTGTGAAACAGCAGTTGTTCAGTTAGTGAAAACAGTACTTGTGTGTATCGTCTATTATGTGAATCCATTGTATTTTGCTCCTGATTTCTCTCCTACACTTCAATGCTATTGATCTTCTTTGCAAAATATTGAAGCAAACCTCTCTAGCAGCTTTTGACCGGTGATTAATAAATAGCCTTGTGTACTCAAAAGAATGATGTAGAGATGCCGGCGTTGGACTGGGGTAAACACAGTAAGAAGTCTCACAACACCAGGTTAAAGTCCAACAGGTTTATTTGGTAACAAACGCCATTTGCTACCAAATAAACCTGTTGGACTTTAACCTGGTGTTATGAGACTTCTTACTCTACTAAAAACAAAACAGACTAGTTTATGTCTTTTTGCAGTTGTAACTACAGTAAATGTATCTTATAACAAAATACCTGCTGACCGGTTTATCACAGGAATGTTTGGTAGTGTGGAATCCAAGTTACTGGAAAGTGGCCATTCTGTCTAGGTTTTGGCTGTACATTCCTCAAGCATGGTTGGAATTATTGCAAGTCACAGATGGTGCGTTAAATGGGAATGAACAGTTTTGTGTTTTTAGAAAAATTACACTTCCAAGAGGAACACACAACTTTGCTCAGCAATTGGATGTGTTGCCACCATTTTGGCTCCATAAGGTACACGATTCTCATCGCTGAATTTCAGAAACATTTATAAAGTGTAAATCAAGTCCTTGTTAATTTAAACCCATGTTATTCATAAAATCATAAGGCATTTAAGAAAGCCATTTGACCCATCATGTTGATGCAACCTTTTTGAAAGAGCTATCCCTTTAGTTCCCACTCCCTACTATTTCTCAAATTGTTCCCCTTTGAAAGTTGCCGTTGAATCTACTATCATCCTTTTGGGCAATGCATTCCTGATCATCATAATCCACTACGTGCAAAAGCAAATCTCCCTGTCTCCCTACTGATTCTTTTGTCAAATAAAGTCATTGTTTAAACCACTAATTGCTGATACTGACAAATTTTGGTGAACCGATTAAGTAGTTATCCATTAATAAGGCAATATCAGCATTAATAAAGTAACCGAGTCAATAAGAGTCCTCACTAACCCTTAGCATAACATTCAAGCAAGGTTTCCTAAACTTTAAGGACTGAATTGTGAAAGATTTGGGGTGGCACGTGAATTGCTGGTTACAATTCAGATATGTCTGCATTGGGTAAACTAAAAATAAACCCACAAATATTCAGTGACCTGGAGACCTTGCAGGGATAGAGCAGACTGGGAGATGATTTGAGAACTTGGCTAACATTGGCTTTGAACATTGGAACAGATGAGTCATTTTCAAATTGCTGCCAGTTTCATGCTTTCAGCTGCCTTTGACCATGAGAAGATAGAATACCATTGTCTATTTCTGGCTCATAGGCAGCCTGGTCTGGAACTGCTGTACATCAAAACAAATAACCAACTTAATCACTGGCATGCCTGAATAATGAGACAACAGGCCTCCTTAAATTTGGAAATCAATGGCTCCCAAGTGAAGATAGCACAGTACTGAAGGAGGATATTCTGCCTAATGTGCCTGTCTTGACTGGCTGAAAGAGCTATGCATTTAATAACATTCTTTGTTCTTTCCCCTTCCACAGCATTATTGATCATCACTTCTAATGATACTTCAATTTTTACATTAAATCTGAAGCTGGTTGATCTCAGGAAAGACTCTGAGAAGAATAACTGTGGGTTTTGGTATCCTAATATGGCATATGCCATGCTGAGAAAGCATGAACAAAAGAAATCTTAAAATTGTGTTTCTCTTCAATATGGTCTTGTTTAAAATCTGTTTTTTTTAAAAAAATGGACAAAGGTAACTCATCAACCTACAAGAATGTGACATCCCTGGCATTGTACGACCATTCCAGTCACACCAACACAGCAGTCGAGAGGTATGCACGGTCAGCTCTGGACAAAGGCAGAGCTATTGCGTCTCCTCGGGTGGAATTTTACCATCACTTTACGCCCGTGGGAAAATGTCGTAAAATCGAGTGTAAAGCAGCTAATGCAAATGGTGCCGGTTTTTGCAACTGGCGTGATTTTACAACACCTGGGTTTTTGGTGCAGTCTGGGCAAGAGGCTGACTTTAAATTTAGTATTTGTTCATTTTTATGTGTTTAGTGAGCCTGGCGCTCAATTGTCCAGGCTCGCTTGCTTTTATGGCCTCGCTGGGATAGGTTCTCCCTGGCAAGGAAAATACCAGCTCCCCAGGAACGGGGTCTAGTCGTGTTGGCCTTGACAGTGGAACTGGATGATGTCCCCCGAGAAGGCTGAGTGCAAGGCAGGTGTGCTTCTTGGGCGGTACTGGACTGGCAATGCCAGCCTGGCACCTGGGCAATGCCCACTGGGGTGGAACCAATTGAGCCAGGGCCTGTGGGGTGGGACCAGGGATGGGGCCTATCGGGGTAGAGCCTGTAGGGGGAGGGGACCTGCTGCTATTTAGTATGCGATCACTGGGGAGGGAGGGGTCCACGATCAGTGAGAGAGGGAAGGGAAGGTGGAAGGGGGCCTGTGATTGATGGAGAAAGGGGAGTCTGACATTGGTGGGTGAGGGTGGAGGTCCGTGATATGTCTGGGAAGCGGGGGGTTTGGTGGGGGTTGCATTTCGGGCTGCGGGCCTCTGCGATTGCGGGAGCAGGTGGCTAGTTGAGGCTGCCTGCAGTAGGAGGGACCTGACAGCTCTCTTTCTATTTGTCTGACCCGTGCTCCTGTTAATGTGCATATGCACCATCAGAGGTCTGCACATGTGGAATACCTCCCTCTACACACTGTCTGGCAAGTTAAGCCCCTCTCACAGCCTCTCTGGCCAAAAACTGACTAGTCCAAAATTTCAGGGACAGTGCATAAGATTGGGCATGAAAACTCACTCAAAAAAACAGATCAGCAACTCTCCCATTTTCAGACTAGCTGGACACTTAGAAAAAAATTTTGTAAAATCTCCCTCATCTCCAATTTCCAATCTCCTAGTTGCACAGTTAACTAGTCAAGATACACGGGTTAATGTGGGGCCTTAAAGTACATTGTTAACTGAATGGCTCGACCTGAAACCACTCTGTTGCGTGACTGAGACTTGAACTGTTTGAATTGCTTCAGTTATACCGTGAACAGAGATTTGGCTAAGTTCTGTGACCTCACTGCCGTAGGACTGTGGTGTGAGCGGCTGGTAAGATTGTGCTCCAGGAATTCTGTCAGGCAAAGCCACCTGAAAGAAATGGGCATTGACTTATTTGGCTCTGTTCATGTGAATTGACCCCAGTATTTGGTTTTTTTTCAAATTATTCTTAATTTGTATCTTCTTTTCCTTTCTTGCTCTGTCTTTCTGCCTTATATGCTTGAGTGTATGAATGTGTGTGTGTCATGATCCATCTCTTAGGTTTTGAATGTGTCCATAATTTTTAGTTTTGTTTGACCTTACAGAATTTGCTGTGGAGTTGTCTTTAACATTGGACCACATAAACCAAGGTTTGGGAAACACACCATGGCCCAATTCAACAAGGGAAAGAATAGAAAGGGAAACAAATTTAATCAGAAATTAAAATTACTGCTGTCTCGGGCAGAAGAGGGGAACAGTAATAATAATTTAATTCATCTGGCTCTTGTATCCATGACACACAGCACTAGATATTTTGTAACATCCTTGCTAGAAACTCTCTGGGATTTCTTACTGCAACAAACTAGGCCTGGGACTGGGTGGTGTGTGGATCAGCTTGCCCATATAGTTCTTTTCAATAACCATTTGGATTGAAGTTTTAGTTGATTGGAATATCTGCAAGTTAATGACTGGGTGAATTAACTGTTCTTAATGATGTGGATGACTGGTCATCTATGATGACCGTTTATTGATTTCAAAAGTTAAACTTATGGTTAAAATTGGGGACAGTAGCAAAATATATTCATATTATAATGTGTTAAAAGTTATTTATTATTGTCACATGTATTGGGATACAGTGAGAAGTATTGTTTCTTGCGCACTATACAGACAAAACATTCGTAAGAGTACACTGGGGAGAAGGAAATGTTAGTGTAGTGTAGAATGTAGTGTTACAGCCATAGCTGGGTGTAGAAAAAATCAGCTTAATATAAGATATGTCTGTTCAAAAGTCTGATGGCAGCAGAGAAGGAGCTGCGCTTGAGTCGGTTGGCATGTGATTTCAGATTTTTGTCTCTTTTTCCGAACGGAAGAAGGTGGAAGAGTGTTTGTCCGGGGTGCATGGTGTCCTTGATTATGCTGGCTGCTTTTCCGAGGCATTGGGAAGTGTAGACAGTGTCACTGGATGGGAGGCAGGTTTGTGTGATAGACTGGCCTTCATTCATGGCCTTTTGTAGTTTCTCAGGGTCTTGGACAGAGCAGGAGCTGTGATACAACCAGAAAGAATGCTTTCCATGGTGCATCTGCTATCTAGCAGTGTGAAACGCAGGTCATTAATGGACAACGTTAATAAATTAAATAGTGAAGTCGATCAGATAATTCAGTACAGCACTATAAACCACCAATAAAAGATACCAAGAGTTTAAGTGTCTTGCATTTGATAATGTTAATTTAGAGTTTAACAGCTACAGGTTACAGCTTTGGTAGCTAGATTATTGGATAGATTATCGTCTAGGAGTTAGCAATATTTCAGAGTTTATATGATCTTGTCTTTATGAGCAGCATAATTATGGTGGTCTGTTTCTCTGGGATGAAGGTAAAGTTCCTATGTTAAGGTGACGAGATAGCTTTCAGTTGCTGGGTTTCCTGTTCTGCTTGGATCTTCAGTCCTAACTCAACCCATCTTTTGGAATATTCTAAAATATTTTAAATGGTCAAAGTATCCCAGTGGGCTTTGTTTCAGAATTTTTAGCCATGTGCTTGGAGAAAAGGAAAACTTTGTTTACTTTTTTTAAAAAATGAGCAAACTCTTGAGAATTGTATTTGATGAAGGAACAGTTTCTAAGACACACACTACATAAATTGGTGCAAGACATCCAGGCTTGTGAAAGACTGGAAGGCCACTAGGCCTATGCATTGTACAGAGATGAAGATTAAAAGCTTGAGAGCTGAGTGAACAATCAGCAGTCCATCCACTGAAGGTTACAAGTCTTGATCAGCTTGTATGAGCCTGTAAAAACAGGTTATATTCAGTGCATGCAATTTAATATAAATCTGTAAGACGCTTATCAAACTAGAACTATTCCTAGCCAGTGAAATTATTGAGGCCTGAATCATGCAGAGGTTATTGTTACTGGACTAGCAACTCTTTCGTCGTCACTATAAATGTGGAAAATACAGTACTATCATTTACAGGAATGATATCTTCTTCTCACCTTCCTGATCTCAGGCACGTAGATAAGTGACATTTTTCTTTGCCTGCAGCTGTATAATACAGCTTCACAAGCTAACTTGGTGTTCCTCTTGTCCTAATTTGCAGTTTCTGGAAACGCACCAGTCAGCATCAGGTAAAGGTACTTAATGGAGCAATGAGAACTAAAGTGAAGTAGAGACCGCTACTTCAACAAAGATTAAAAAAAAAGGCAGCTTTAATATCTTTGAAAAGAGAGACATATTAATGAAGCTTTTCATCTTGCACTCATCAGGATAAATACAGGAATTTCACATGAACACAATTTATACTACAGGAAAAGAGGTTGCTGATTGGCAAGTTGACTCAGATGGGGTTTCTCAAGCTCTGGGATAATTTGAAAAGGTTTGAACACGTCTCTTTTGTTTACAGAGAACGGATCCCTGTATTTGAATGTTTGTTGCTTCTGGTAAATGTAAATGAACTACGTTTTACAAGTTTGACTGATTATCTTAAATTGGTTGTTAGTATAGCTATTAGTGCACACAGGATTTTTCAACAAGTGCTTTCCAATTGTTGTGTCACATCTAACCAGAGATGTTTTCTTTCACATTTTACAAGCATGGGCTGGTTGAGTTTGGCCCGTAATCTGCCTAGTATGAACAAGCGAGGGAACATGCTGTTTGATTCAATCAACCAGTTGTTGCGATGTACGACCCAAGTATCTGTCAGCACACCAGCACTGAAATTCATACAGCTCAATTGAATGATAGGTAGAATGTCCTTTTGGACTGGCGGGGAATTTGTGCTTTTAAAGCTTGTATTTATTAGGACAGACCCTAACTGCAAAAGGAAATCAAGAAAGGAAACTGACCCTCTCTGATAATCTGTATATCAGGTTAAGCAAGCTGTTTCATGCTGCTACTATTCAGTGGTGCTATGAGTGGTACTTTCTGCTAACGGGATACTGCTGTCAGTCCAGGAAGATTTTCTGCATATCCGGGTTTAATTCCAATGTCGAGTATGAATTTCACTGCTAGTGCAATGCCAGGTATAGTTGCTGACAACCAATTCAAGATCAGTTCAGCTGGTAGTGTGGCTCATTTATGTTTGTTGGAAGCTGCATATATTAGTATATCGGAGCCCTAACTCCTCAAACAAAAGGAACATTTTCTAGTCCTGCCCCTTTTTTTTGAATCACCCGCAAGCTTGGGGAACCCTTTTCCTCCCCCCACCTCCCCCACCATTGCTTTCTCCATGGCAGTGCCTCTGCCAATTCGAGTTACTTGCCAACCAATCAGCACCTTTTTCTCTGAAGCATAAATTGCTGTGATTGTTTGAAATTTGACATTCTTGCATTTGCCCTGATGAGTATCCTGGATTCTGTGAGTTAGAAGCAGGGGACTTGTGGTCCCAATCCTGGGCACTGATTAGACTACAGAGCTGGGTGGGGCCTCCATCTGAGTGAGGATGGAAGTCCTGTCTCTCGCTAATTCCTTGGAGTGCTGTGATTGGTGAGGATGCATTCCTTGCTGACTCTGGGTGGCGTGTTTTCTGAAAAATCCTGACCCATTATTTCACGCGGTGATCATTACCTGCAACTTATTTATCACACTCTATAGATTCACAGACAAGGATATTATTCTTTGTACTTTGATATTCTTCTCCAGTATCTTGGTATTCCTTCTGGTTCTGTACCCCTGCCAAATAGATTTAAATCCCTTCCAATATCAGCAAATTGTCCCACAAACAAATTGATCTCAGCTCTGTTTCACAGAATCATTACAGTGCAGAAGGAGGCCGTTTTGGAGAATATGACTTTTGGTATTCTGCTTACTAATTTCCCAACTAGCTCCCTAAATTCTGACTGTGGGATGAGATTCTTCTTTCTGGCTAAATTGTTGATCTTGAAAGCCAAGGCTGTTCATCCTCTCCTGCTGGGGTGGTTGTGACTCCCTTGATCTTGGCACCAGGAAGGCAGCATATCATTTTGGATTCACATCAGCATCTGCCTGCCTGTTGTCCTAATGATCGAATCTCCTATTGCTCTTCCTTGTGCCTCCCTGCACAATGAGCCAACAGTCATGGACTTGGCTCTGATTGCACTCCGCTGATGAACCATTTCTTGTGTCGGAACTTAAAACTGGTCAGAGAGATTGGAGATGTCGTTAATGTGTCCTGCAGGTGTAGAAGAAAATGAGCAAGATTAATGGAATGCTGGATTTTTAACCTAGTTTACTAGAATAGTCAAAATCTTGAACACCAATCAAATTACTCATTAATCTTCTACATTACAGTCATGAAGTCATGCTGCAACTGTGTAAAGCCTTAGTTAGACCACACCCAGAGTACTGTTCAGTTCTGGGCTCCACATTTTATGAAGTATGGACTTTGAGGGAGGGCTGTGCAGATTGATTAGATTAGTACTGAGCCTCTAAAGGTTGTTATGAGGAAAGATTGCACAAACTGTGATAGAATACCCTGTAATGTAGAAGACTAATAAGTAATTTAATTGGTGTTCAAGATTTTGAGAGGAACAGCTAGGGTTGATAGAAAGAAACAATTTCTTCTGGTTGAGGACTGGTACCTGGGACGTAGCCGACATTTCAGGAGAGAAAACAGGAAATACTTCCATATGCAAACAGGTTTGAACTCTCTTCTGTACATGGTAATTGATGTTTGGTTAGTTGTTGATCTTGGCTCTGAGATGGATAGATTTTCGTTAATCAAAAGTATTAAGGGATTTGGGGCAAAGATGGGAAAGGGAGGTAAGTCAGGTCAGCCATGACTCATTGAATGGTGGAAGAGACTCGAGGGGCTATTCCTATTCTACTCCTGTTCCTAACAAGAATTGCAGATGTTTTGCTGTTGAATTGCGCAGGATGATGTTACAGGCTTTTTCTCATGTTGTGCAATGTGTCCTTTTTCCTGCATTAAAGTCGTGATTCTTTTAGAATCTGTGATCTTGTTCAGCAATGGTAGAAGCAAGTAATGTGTTTGTTAAATTATGAGTTGTACGTATTGCATACGTAAAATAAATTAATCACTGATCAGGTGTAATTTAAAAGCCACTTGAACTTTGCTGTTGAAGTTATGTAAGCCTCTCAATTGAATTGTAGTCTTGTAGCTCATTCTCAGCTATCTATAATTTTGTATGTAATCAATGGGACCTAGCAAGCGTGTAATAGAGTTAAACTGCTACTACTGGATTACTGTACTCATGATTAATACCCAGCTGGCCAGTGAGATAAACCTCTATTTTGAAGCATCTGGATGGCATGGCCTTGAACAGTCTCATCTTGTGATTAACTATCCTGGCATCTATATCATCAGTAATAAACAAAGTGAAAGGAGTAAGTCGACATTGACAGGAAGTGTACATGAAGTGACAAATTATTGTAAAATTTTTCGATGGGAGATTTCAATTTAGATTAGGATTTTACGTGAGATGCAATACCGTTTGAGTAATATTAATTCTTTCAATTTTAAACACAAAATTCAGTGATTATAAAGACGACCAGGGTTTGTTATCAAGGAGGTTGTACAGCTAAAATCAATTGTTTTATTGAGAAACCTAGATAGATGGTTAAGGCTCCATGCATGAAAACGCCATTATTGATTTTAGTACTATCACCACCTTCTTAGAATCATAGATCCCTACAATGCAGAAGGAGGCCTTTTGGCCCATCAAGTCTGCACTGACTCTCCGAAAGAGCATTCCACCCAGGCCCTACCTCTGTAACCCCTCATATTTACCCTATTAATTCCCTTAACTTATACATCTTGGGTTACTAAGGGGTAATTTAACTTGGCCAATCAACCTAACCCACACATCTTTGGACTGTGGGAGGAAACCTACACAGACATGGGGAGATCGTGCAAATTCCACACAGACAGTCAACTGAGGCTGGAATTGGGCCCGGGTCCGCTGTGAGGCAACAGCGCTAACCACTGTTCCAGCTTTGACTAAAGAACTTGACAAGCTTGCTAAAACAATTTGGAATGTTTTATGATACAGTGACTACAGAGAAGCTTCATTCCTTATTCCTATAGATTCAACCCACTCTGTGACACCATAGATGCAGAGAGCTGATAAGACTGCTGCAAGACCATGATTACAGCAGTGCAACAGAGATAGATACCACTTAAGTTGCTTTTCTATGCCTATTCCAAATAACAGTTCGTGCAGCTGCTTTCTGCATCAGTCCAAATTTATTCATTGAATACAACAACTTGTATTAGTATGGCACCGTTACTGAAAAAAATTCTGAAGTGTCTTATTAGACGACTCTTGACACCAAGCTACGTAGGACTGTTGACAATGTAGATTTTAAGAGAGATTGAGAGGTTTAGGGTTGTGGAAATGAAGAAGTTTATGGAGATATGGAGAGATAGACATAAAAAGCACAGCTGGTCTACCCAGTCTGTAAAAGTGGGAACAGAGGAAATAGTGCTATCCCCTTCTACATGGGATCAAATATACATTGAAGAACTGTTGTTAGAAAATCTGATTCAGAACAGTAAAATTCTAAATTAGGTATCCAATTTGAGCCTGCTCTATTTCCACCGGGCAGTTAAAGTTGAGTTTTGGTAATGCTTGACACTTTATGGGATAAAATAGTGCTGTGTAACATTAATGCATTTGTATACACTTGCAGTTTTATCAAACACATTGACATGAACCCAGGTTACAATTGGAGAGAAGAATTTGTGTTATAAAGGTATGAGTAGGTTGAAATCACCTTGTAGAATACTTGGATCAAACAGGGACTAACATTTTTCTTAAAACAGAAAAGGGGATTTTTACTCAAATTTTCTTTGCTATTGTTGGACATTGTGGCTTCAACCTCTTAGGGTACATATTTTACCACAATGAAACAAATAAATTATAACCCTCGTAAGGTAATGCCACCAACATCCCATATTCACAGGAGTTTTTCAAATGGACGCTACATGTACTGTGAAATTTTTTCAACAATCTCAAGGAGCTGAGAATATAATAAGCATTTCATCAGCTGCAACAATGCTAAGAACTTAAATTTAAGTTTTAAGTTTATTTATTAGTGTCACAAATAGGCTTACGTTAACACTGCAATGAAGTTACTGTAAAAATCCCCTGGTCACTACATTCCGGTGCCTGTTCTGGTACACTGAGGGAGAATTTAGCACGGCCAAGAATATCTTTCAGACTGTGGAAGGAAACTGCAGTACTCAGGAAACCCACACAGACTAGGGGAGAACATGAAGTCTCTGCACAGACAGGCTGGGAATCAAACCCGGGTCCCTGGCACTGTGAGGTAGCAGTGCTAATCATTGTGCCACCTTGGAAGCTAATATTGCAATAGACAAAATGTTGCAAGTAACGTAACTGTAGCAGTACCAGTTCATAACCAAAAGATAATGAGCACTCAAATAGCCTGGAACCTGGTGTACTCACACCTCCTGGAACGGTATGGAGCCTAGAATGAGCACATGATTAGCATTCAAACTCTTTCCTTCTGTGGTTCACAAAACACATTTTGACTAAATACAAAACACCTGCTAATTGATAGCGCAATAATCAGTCTAACTGTATACAGAAAAAGTAGCTTTTTGCTTCCTGTATCTTTGAAACTATTGAAAACCAGGCTCCATGTTTGTCCTTTAACCCTGTGAAACGTGTGGAATTTCTGGGTCTCGTTAGGAAACTGGTCCATGTGTTACATCTTAGTCCGCATGGGACGTGTGCATTTTCTGGTGCACATTGTCAACAAAGAGTTGCATTTGGAAGCGGAAGCAGAGGCAGTGGCTGCTGGGATTCGGACTCTGATATCTTTCGTCATCACTATTTTTAGACTTGGAGCACGTTTTAGAGTTTAAAGAGGGTTTGGTGCATTGGAAGCTCCTGATTTCCAATGTGTCTGTGATTTCAGGATGACTCTTGTATTATAAAGTGTAAGGGTCTCTCAGTCAGAGCCAACTGCTTGCAAATATATGCTTTTGGGTGTCCATTTGTATAGATTTTGCTTTATACTGTTTTCAGAAAATTAAGTGGCATAAATATTTTGGTCACAGAGCTTTTCAGAACACACCAGGCATTTCATACACATCTACGAGAAATGCACAGAAACATTGGACTCTGATGAAACATTGTAAGCTTTCAAGAAATCAAATTTAACAAAAGCAGAGTAATTTATTTGTAGAAAACTGAAAAATGGTTAGTGTCCAGAATAGTGCTGAGATGTTGGTTGTCTAAAATAATACAGTTTTTGTTTCAAGGAGGCTTAATACAAATGCACTCCACATATTACTTTTTCTGTCTTTCTGAACACGTAACTTTTTTTATTGGAAAACCTTGGTGAGATGACAGGCTTAAGAGGAATCTGACAAGTAACACAATGAAAGTCATAGCACTTCCAAGCAATTTATTGTGTGTGAAGAGCTTTAAGATATTATGACTTGATAAGATGCTCCATAAATGCTGGTATTATATTTACTTAGATCGAAGCCCCGACTGATTCCTTTGCATTACCCGGTGGTTTGATTTTTAAATTTCATAATGTTTGTGAATTTTTTTAAAGTAACCTTTAAAGTCCTTTTAACACCACTCCTACCCCACCCCTGCTGAAGATGTGAGTAATGGAAATATGTACATTCACCCTCAGTAATACTGTCAAAATGTCTGCTTTGTCATTATGTGCAGTGAACATCATAGTTTTATACCACTAATCTTTACTTTTTTATCACTAGATCACATACTGGCTTAAGTGAAGTTGGGATGTTAACTATTAATATTTAAATTGAGTTAATTTAATTTAAAAATACTTTTGAGTGATCACTTACAGTAAATATTCACCATTATTGAAGTTTAAATTCTATAAAGATGTCATTCCACATGATTAATGTAAGAATTATTGGAATGTATAGTGAGCTGGCTAAAGTTCATACAGGGCGGCACGGTAACAGAGTGGTTAGCGCTGCTGCTTCACACCTCCAGGGACCTGGGTTTGATTCCCGGCTTGCGTCACTGTCTGTGTGGAGTTTGTACATTCTCCTCGTGTCTGCGTGGGTTTCCTCCAGGTGCTCTGATTTCCTGCAACAGTGCAAATATGTGCAGGTTAGGTTGATGCTAAAATTGCCCCTTAGTGTCCTGAGATACATAGGTTAGGGGGATTAGCGAGTAAATATGTAAGGATATGGGGGTAGGGCCTGGGTGGGATTGTGGTCGGTGCCTCTTGAAATTCTAACTATTATAACTATTATGTATAACATATCAACACTTCATTTTGTAATGATGCAGGTGAATATCCCTGGTAGCTTTTGCAAAATATGTCACAAAAATATGCTGCTTAACATTTTATGTTAATAATGGTTTTAAAAGATTATTCATAAATAATTTAATTAGAATAGATCAACACAATTACGTTTCCTATGGAGCGAATAGAATAAACTGACTTTCAAAAAGGAAAAAAACAGAATACTGTGACTGCTAAAATATGAAATGAAAAACAGATATTACTGTAGATGCTCAGCATGTCTTATAGAATCCGTGGAGAGAGAAACAGAGTTAACATTTCAAATTAATGACTGTACATCAGAAATGTTCTGATGAAATATCATTGACCTGAAATGTTAATTCTGTTTCTCTACTCAAAGATGCTGCCAGATCTATTGAATATTTCTAACATTTTCTGTTTTAAAATAGAACCTTTTGTCTTGAAACTTAAGATATTTAAGATTTGGTTCTAACACTAGTAAAAGACAAAAAATCCTGATGATGAAAATAATCTGCTTGTCCATGGGGAACGTGGCACATTATAACTGCAAACTGAAAACAAAATGATAAAATATTTTACAGGCATACTGTGATAAAAAGGAGGGTTCTTGACAGAAATAAGGCCATTAAAGGATAGACAGGATAATACCACAGGTAATTTTAGAGAGCTGGCAAACGTATTAAATAATTATTTTACTTTGGTATTTACAAGAGGGATAGAATAGGTAGACAGGGCATTGAATGATGAGATGAGGAATGAGATGATTGTATTGATTTTCTTTTAAAAAAAGGGAATACATTGAACAAAAGGATCAAACTTTCAGACCCCAGTCTGGATGGATTGCATTCACGCATCTTAAAAGAGTCCTGGATGAGATAGCAGATGCAATACTGCAAGTAATTGATATTTTGTCAGAAAAAGGTGGTGTACCAGAGGAATGGCAGATAGTTGGCATAATTCCTACATCTTGTGCAATCAATTCTATGTAATCCTCCTCAATATGAAAGTTCAATTAATATGATTAGAGTGAAGTAGTAATTACAATGAAGCAGTCTTCTATTTTTAATGCTACTGAGTTTTGTGTTTAAAATTTACTGATGAAACATTCCTTCCAAAGCTATGCACAGTTAAAGCTATTAGCTTTGTTGATGGCCAGTTATGATCAAATCATGGAATCTTGATTAGCTAGGGGTGGGAAATAGAGTCAAAAGTGGAGTTCTCGACTCACTTTAAGACTTCAGTTAGTTATAGAAAGAGATCTTGCAAAGTTTAACAATGTAACTCATGGGATAGAATTTTATGAGAATGATTCTAAGTGTCCAGGTAGCGTGAAAATGCGAGAGTTGCAAATCTGCTTTTTGGCCGAGCATTCACACCCAATCTTATGCACATAGTGCATGGGAAAATGGTCTAGACCATTTCTAGCTGTTGCAGGCAGTGGGCCGGGCTTAATTTGCTAGCCAGCCTGCAGAGGGAGCTGCTGCATATACGCAGACCTCTGATTCTGCATGTGCGCAATAGCAGCAGCAGAGGTCTGACAGACAGACAGAGAGCTGTCAGGCCCTACTGCTGCAGGCAGCTTGAACAAACTCTCCCCCACTCCCTCCGCTTGAAATGCATATCTGGTGAGAGGCTGACCTCACCAGACATCCGGCTCTCATAAGATCATGAGGGCCGAGAAATCAGGGGTGAGCCTGATTTCTTAGCTTTCGTGCGACTTTACTGATTTGCTCCACCCATCAATGGGCAGAGTGAACTGGTAAAATTCCACCTGTATAATTAACCATCTGTCAGGCATCCTAGGCATTCTGAATGGCAAGTGTTAAACAACCTTCATCCTAAATGCTACAGGAAACTCATCAGAGTTTGCTACTTTATTGATACGTCTTTGGACCATTTTGCACTTCAATTATTTCACTGTACTTGACAGAAGCATTTTTGTGATGCAGTTTTATTCAGTGGATGGCTGAGATGTTTAACAACTTTCCCTGCTACCTGCAACTGCGACACACTAACGTATTCACAGTGACGGGGATGATTTAAGTTGAAGCTGCTGTGGCTCAAACTAATTCCTTTAGCCACTTGTAAAAAAATTATGGGTGTGATCTTACTGGCCAGCTGTGCTGGTCGATCGGTGCAGTGGGCCGGGAAGATGGTGTATGAAGTTTTTGCTGTAGGCGCGAACCGGTCTCGTGCTAAAAGCCATCTTCCTGGCCCTGTTTTGCCAGCAGGAAGCCAATTGAAATATTAATGTCTTCATTTAAATCTGATTATTGGGTTCAGTATGGCCGTTTCCAGCCTCCGTTGCTCATGGTCCCTATCCAATGGAGATCAGGCACCGTGGCCACGCTGAGGGGATCAGACCCCTTTGATTCCCCAGGTGGTAGGGGGCATGGCCAGGCAGTGTCGAATGGGTGTTGTATCCTGGCACTGGACACTCTGGCACTGCCCACTGAACATCATAACAGTGCCAGGGGCAGTGCTATGGGGGGGCATGCGGCAGGGCTATGAGGTGGGGAGGTGTGATGACTTCAGCCAGGCTAATGAGGCTGGCTTACTAGAGTCTGAACTGCCTGATGAGTCCAAATTGATGGTTAAATCAGGTAGTCTCATGCCCTCTATTCAAAGCAGGTAGGTCAGTCGCCCAGTCTGCATTCGGCAGGGAACAACTGAAAGCTGTCTGTGTACAGATGTATGGTGTAAATAAAGCAGCTTGGTGATGGGACTTTTGCCTCCATGGAGTTAGTACAGTGGCAGTGAGGAAAAAGGAGTGACCTGAAGGAATTTGCTGAATCACCACACATATTGAGGGTAAGCCATTGTTGAGAAAACATGCCGCTGTTTGGGAAGTTGGACTCTTTTGACCCTGCAGTGGAGGACTGGGCCCAATATATGGAAAGGATGAAGCATTTCTTCAGGACAAACAACATAACCTCAGATGAAAAGCAAAGGGCTATCCTGCTGACTGCATGTGGACCAGCAACTTTTTCGATTATGCTCAGTTTAACTTTCCCGGAGGCACCAGACATAAAGTCCTTCCAAGAGTTGTCAAACTTGTTCAAGAATATTATGACCCTAAGCCACCCCTGATCCTGAGGAGGTACCATTTTTATTCCACATTTTGAGAAACGGGGGAGTCAGTCATCAGTTTCCTAACAAGGCGAAGATGTCTTGCAGAAGCTTGTGAATTCGGAGAGGACACTAAATGAGATGCTCCGAGACTGATTGGTGTGCGGAATTAACAATACAACCATATATAAATGCCTGTTGGCGGAGGCCCAGCTGAACAGGCAGTGCAGCTGGCCTTGCCATTAGAAAAAGCATCGAGTGGAGTGCATGAGCCCCAAAATATCCCAATGGAGGTAGAGGCCAATACCAGGGAAACTGGGTTAGGGGATTACCACTACTACGGGGCAGGCCACTACGTAGCGGCCCTCCGGAAGGATTTGGATACGAGGGAGCCCAAGTCCGCCTATAGAACTGAACTTAGACAAGGTCCGGTTAAGCCCAGAGTGACAGCAGTTCCTGTCGAGCCCTGCCCGACACAACATTGCGATGGTTGCCAGTGTCAGGATGCACAGAGGAAAAGCAAGCCTCCTAAACCAACATGGTCGAAAAGAACACATAGGGCAAGGGACAGGAGAATGCACAACCTGGAAGCTCCCCCTAGCTTTGACGAGGAACAGCTACTGTGCACAGCAGTGACAAAATCAGAACCAATCAAATTGTCAGTGAGACTGAATGGACATCCAGTTGTAATGGAGGTCGAGACAGGCGCAGCAGTATTGGTCAGAGGGGAGACAGTGTTTAACAAGATACGCACTGGACTCCAACCCTTAGCCCTGACCAAAACTTCAGCAAGGCTGAGGATCTATACAGGGGAACCGCTGAAAGTGATGGGTACAACCCATGTGCCAGTTGCTTATGGGAAACAGTTAATTAGGCTCCCATTAATGGCAGTGGAAAGTTTGGGACCGAGCTAATTAGGGTGAAATTGGCTACAAGAACTCCAGTTAGATTGGACAAATATCTTCCAGCTGGAAAATGGTCGCCTGAGTGAGGCCCTGAGCAAATATCCGGAGGTTTTTCAGGACAATGAAAGGAGTCAAGGCAAAATTGCCCGTCGACCTGGAAGCTGTCCCAAAGTTTTGCAAAGCCTGACTGCCACCTTTTGCGTTAAAAAGTCGATGCAGAAATCAAAAGATTACTGCATGAAAGAATAATAAAACCAGTCCAGTTTGCAGAATGGACGGCACCCATGGTTCCTATCTTAAAGCCGGATGTCTCGGTGTGCCTTTGTGGTGATTTCAAACAGACGATAAATCGTTACTCCCAGCTAGACAAATACCCAATCCCCAGGATTGAGGACCTGTACGCAAAGTTGCCAGGAGGATTCCTATTCACAAAACTAGACATGAGCCATGCATACCTGCAACTATGGCTGGACGAGGATTCACAAAAATTTGCCACAATAAATATGCTGAAAGGCCTCTTCCAGTATAAAAGATTGCCTTTCAGGGTTTTGTCAGCTTGTGCCTTATTCCAAAGGACCATGGGGAGCATCCTTCAGGGGTTACCACAGGTTGCAATCTACCTAGATGATTTGCTTTATTATTGTCACATGTATTAACATACAGTGAAAAGTAGTGTTTCTTGTGCGCTATATGGACAAAGCATACCATTCATAGAGAAGGAAATGTGAGGGTGCAGAATGCAGTGTTACAATCATAGCTAGGATGTAGAGAAAGATCAACTTAATGCAAGGCAAGTCCATTCGAAAGGCTGACAGCAGCAGGGAAGAAGCTGTTCTTGAGTCGGTTGGTACATGGCATCAGACTTTTGCATCTTTTTCCCGAAGGAAGAAGGTGGAAGAGAGAATGTCCGGGGTGCATGGGGTCCTTAATTATGCTGACTGTTTTGCCGAGGCGGCGGGAAGTATAGGCAGAGTCAGTGGACGGGAGGTTGGTTTGCATGATGGATTGGGCTACATTACAACCTTTCGTAGTTCCTTGCTGTCTTGGGCAGAGCAGGAGCCATACTAAACTATGATACAACCAGAAAGAATGCTTTCTATGGTGTATTTGTAAAAGTCGGTGAGAGTCGTAGCTGACATGCCAAATTTCCTTAGTCTTCTGAGAAAGTAGAGGCGTCGGTGGGCTTTCTTAACTATAGTGTCGGCATGGGGGGACCAGGCCAGATTGCTGATGATCTGGACACCTAAAAACTTGAAGCTCTCAACTCTGTACTTCGTCCCCACTGATGTAGAGAGGGCATGTACTCCTTTACGCTTCCTGAAGTCCATGACAATCTCCTTCGTTTTGTTGACATTGAGGGAGAGATTATTGTTGCAGCACCAGCTCACCAGATTCTCTATCTCATTCCTGTACTCTGTCTTGTCATTGTTTGAGATCTGACCCACTACAGTGGTGTCGTCAGCAAACTTGAAGATCGAATTGGAGGGGAATTTGGCCACATATTCGCAAGTGTATGAGGAGTATAGGAGGGGTCTGAGAACACAGTCTTCTGGGACACCGGTGTTGAGGATGATTGTGAAGGAGGTGTTGTTGCCTACCCTTATTGATTGTGGTTTGTGAGTTAGGAGGTTCAGGATCCAGTCGCAGAGGGAGGTGCCAAGGCCCAGACCACGAAGTTTGGAGATGAGCTTCATGGAAGTAATAGTGTTGAAGACTGAGCTGCTGTCAATAAATAGGAGTCTGACGTAGCTGTCCTAGTTATCTAGGTAGTCCAGAATTGAGTGCAGGGCCAGGGAAATGGTGTCTGCTGTGGTCCTGTTGTGGCGGTAGGCAAACTGTAGTGGGTCCAGGTAGTCTATGTCCTCATTACGGGAAGAACAAGGGCAGAACATCTGCAGAACCTGGAGGAAGTTCTCAGGAGATTTGCAGCAGCAGGAGTCCGTTTGAAAACGAAAAAATGCGTCTTTTTAGCACCAGAAATAACTTACCCCGTGTACAAAGTGGATAAGTTGGGCGTACTCCTCTGGAGGATTGGGTATGAGCAATAAAAGACACCCTAGCTCCCACAACCATCCAAGAGTTATGGTCGTTTTTAGGACTGGTAACATACTACTCGAAATTCATACAGTATAGGGTCTCCACTCTAGATCCCCTCCATCAGTTGCTAATAAAGCAACAAACTTGGGAATGGCCGGCTGTCCAAGACAGGGCCTTTAAGAAAATTAAACAGCAACTCTCATCTGAAAATGTAATGTCATGTTATGACCCCAAGAAGGAATTGGTACTCACTGTGACGCAGTCCAGGCACACAGGCGGCAGAACGAACAAGTGCGGCCAATAATGTTCGCCTCCAGGACACTGGCAATGGCAGAGCGAAAATATGCCCAGATTGAAAAGGAAGGACTGGCGGTAATCTTCACAATTAAAAAATTTCACCATCTGGACAAAAATGTATGATCGTAACAGATCATAAACTCTTGCTGGGTCTACTGAAGGAAGACAAAGCAGTACCGCCGATAGCATCAGCTTGGATCCAGTGTTGGGCATTATTACTGGTGGTATGTCAGTATCGATTGGAGCACCGACTAGGGACTAGAGTGGCAAATGCCGATGCTTTAAGCTGCCTACTGTTACCAGATCATTGGTACCCAGAGTGGAGGAGACCATGATGACTTGTGATACCTTCCTGGTGGATGCACGCAATGTACACCAGTGGACACAGAAAGACCCTGTATTGGCGAAGGTAAAGCACCTGGTGCTAACGGGGCAACTGGAAAGACCAGTCCATCCACAGTTCCACCCATACTTGAGCAGAAGGGAACAAACACATCACGGTGGAAGACAGGATACTGCTATGGGGAGCACGGGTCATCGTCCTAAGGCAGGGCCGTGGAGCCATACATGACGGGCACCCTGGAGAATCAAAAATTAAAATGCTGGCCAGGAGCAATGTCTGGTGACCAGGCCTGGATGCAGACGTAGCGAAACTGGTAGGACAGTGCCAGAAGTGCCAATAGGGGCAGAAGGCATTACCAGCAGCCCCACTGCTCCCGTGGGAATGGCCAGGCAGACCATGGTCGTGACTCTGTGTTGATCTTGCAGGCTCGTTTATGGGGTCCATGTTTCTGATGACAGTAAATGCCCACTCCAAGTGGTTAGACGCCTGTAAACTAGACTCGGCACACACGACGGCAACCGTTGAGAAACTGTGCGCCTTGTTTGCAATGCACAGGATCCTAGAGGAATTAGTTTCTGATAATGGTTCAGTGTTCACCAGCATAGAATTCACAAAATTTATGAAATCAAATGGGATCCGGCACATCAAGACGGCACCTTGCCATCCGGCATCAAATGGGTTAGCGGAGAGAGCAGTCTAGACGTTAAAGGCTAGGTTGAAAAAACAGCCAGCGGCCTCATTACAGACGAAACTATCAAGGTGGTAATTTGACTACAGGGCCACACCACACAGCACCACGGGAACTGCACCAGCAAAGTTACTGATGCACCGGACTTCCCTGACAAGCTTAGGTTGCGAAGTGAAACACCCCAGTTTACAGATTTTTTTGCCATTTGGGAATTTTTTGGGTGAAGATCGGCCCCTGTATCTGGCTATCATTTAACTGCTGGAGGTGTATGTTCCAATAAAGTTCACTGTTTAGTCTGAGCGTAGAACAGTCAACCATGATGAAATCTTCAAATCTCTCCTCTCTTGACAAAAATATAAATTTCACTATCTGTGAAAATGGTTTCCTTTGCAATCAATCAACCTTCATCACTGGCAGGTAGTTGGAGGACTGGGCAGTGGATAAAGAATAAAAGCAAAATACTGCAGGTGCTGGAATCTGAAACAAAAACAAAAAATGCTGGAAAACCTTAGGTGTGGAGAGAGAATAGAGCCAGTGTTTCCAGTCTGGATGACCCTTTGTCAGAGCTGAAAGACTCTTAAAGAGCTTCGTCAGAGTTCTTAATCAGAGCTCTGACGAAGGGTCATCCAGACTTGAAATGTTGGCTTTATTCTCTCTCCACAGATGCTGTCAGATCTGCTGAGATTTTCCTGCATTTTCTGTTTTTAATGTAAAGAATAAACTGAAGCATGCTGGCTGGAATAGAAATTACAACATGGGAACAGACCATTAGGCGCAATCTGTCTGTAAAGCCTACCTTTCTGACCGTTGTCCTAATATCTCCTTCTGCTATTTGTATAAAAGTTTGCTTGATAATGCCCCTGTGAAACACCATTACCGAATTAAAGATTCTGTAGAAATGCAGGTTGTTATGATTGTTGCTCATCCCTCACAGGAGCAGTATACTCAATTTTGTATAACTACTATGTTTCACATTCCTTTAGTTCCCTTTCCTTTAATTACATAAGCTTAATTGTCAACATAAATCACTAGCCAGCTTTGTGGTACAACTTCACTCTGTCATAAATCTCTTGCATTTAATTTTGCATCTTTATCCCCTTGTTCTTGACCCACCCAATCACTGGAATCAGTCTGCTTCTATCCGCCACATCTTGACTGACATAATTTTAACTCCCCACGTCCAACCATCAAACCATCTCTTAATCTCTTTTAGTTGAATGAAAACAGCCCCAAGTCTTTTTGTTTGTATTTGCATTTGCTCATATGAGGCAGAAACATAGAGAATCCTTGCTGATCTTTTCTATTTCCTCTGTGTTCTTCCTTTAGTGTGGAGCTTAAAATTGCCTGCAGTATTGTAACAATATAAAGTTTTACATAAAGCCATCATTAAATCTTTTAAATTTTATATCTTTTGCCAAAATCTTAGTATTCCATTTGATGTTTTTAATGATATCACTTGTAAATACTGTTTTTAATACATTTGTACATTTGAACCTCAAATCACTTTTTATAAAATTATTTTATGGGATGTGAGCGTTGCTGGCAATACCAGCATTTGTTATCCAAGTCTGTTTGCCCTTTCTCTACCATATCACCTGTTTCTCTCCATCCAAAGTATAATTATTTTGTTTACCAGAAAGTGCTATTTTGCAGTCAATCTGCAAAAATAATAAGTAGTTACGTTGGTTTGTTTAGGGAGATAAATGCTGCCTTGCTGTTTATTAGCTGACGTGGATAAGCCTAGGAACTCGCGTGACTTTACGCGACTTGCATAGGTACAGGCCTGTGATGAAACACATTGTCCATGGCATTTCTAACACCAAAAATGCTATTGTATAGGTAAAAGTAATAATTTTCTTGTCACTTGATTTTTTTTCATATGTTGCAAGCCTTATTTTGGTGTTCAGTTTAGGGGACTACTCAAATGACAGCGAAAGCTCTTCGATCAATATTTTGAATGTCTTAATTGGTTTAGTTTTTATTTATAGTTACTTATCTTTGATTTGTAAATTTTGGACCTCGTTATTGGTGACTTCATTCCTGTTTGCTACTTGATGATTGGCACATTCCCTACCTGCAGCAGTTTGATTGCATGCTGTTAGATGAGTATGACATTTCAAGCAATCTGGTACAAGCGTGACACAAGAAACTGGTGTGCAAGATGGTGTTGACAGTATTTTCTTTTTATAACACGGCAACCTTGCTGTTGATCTATGATTGCTTGTAAACAAACACTGGCAGATGTAGTACACAGTAGATGTTTTAGTTGGGAGTATAAAACAGTTTTATTTTTGATAATTGATTTTATAAGATGTGTACTTGCTTTTTTTTTCAGAGAAACCCTCACACCATCTAATGGAAGGGGAAGGATAGATCTGAAAATGTTATGCTAGAACGTACAAACAATGTATACCATACCAAAGTATTGGCAAAAGGTATGACTATTTTTGATGCAATAGTTTGTCCATAATGGTTACCTTCTTGAGACAGAATTAATTAACCTTAAACTTGTACATTCAAATAAAAAGCAGAATGCAGAACCACTATATAAGGGGGAAAAGTATCTTTGGAATATGAAACCTATTTGATAGCGTCCTTTCATATTTCCTGCTATGAGAGAGGAGGTGCCTCCCATAATTTTGAATCAGAATTTGCTTCAAAAAATCTTTTGAGTCCTTATCTGTAATCTCCCTTCTGCTTCATTTAGAATTCTGTGTTTATGCTACCCTAATCTATGACTTAAAAAAGAGGGAAAATATCTGAATTTGGTGGAGCCTTAGTAGCACAAGAGCTCTTTATCCTCTTTTTGATTTAACTGGCTCCGAAGATATTTTAGCTATCTTTTTGCAAGGTTCATGGATTTATCTGATAGCTGTGCTGCTTTGTTGATGGATTTAAGTGCCTGTGTCAATTAACTGAGTTCTGAGTATGGTATATCCTGATCTATGCTTGTACTCTTCCCAAGAGACTATTTTCATTTTGGGTATGACTAAAGAAGAGTGATAACAGCCACATTTCATCAAATAAAGGATAAATAATCAATCCTTAATTTTCAGACAGCAGGCCTATCACCACAATGAAATTAAGAGGGGAAAAGATTGTTTTCATTGTGTTGGATATCATGACTTCAGTATAATTAAACTTTAATAGGAAATGATATTATCTCTTGATGAACTGAGTTGCTGTTGAAAGGTGGTGAGAAGAAGCTTAGATTTTCCCCGAGGAGAGGGAGGAGAGACAACGATGAGGATATTCTTAGAACATCATGTTTTTTTTTAAGAAGCTCGATAACAAGAATATGAAAACTACTTAATAGTGCCCTTTCCTATTTTCTACTATGAGAGAGGAGGTGCCTCCCATAAGTTAACCTCAATGGACTATGATACAAGGATCTCGAAGAGAGAAATATTATTTTATCTTCAGATCGTCAGAAGACATATTTATAAGTGGTAAATACTGCATGCTGAAGCTCCAGAATGCTGTTCTGTGGAATACTGGGGCAAGAACTCACACTTTCAATACCTCAGTGTGAGTTGCCAGCTCCAAGCATTTTGTTGAGGGACCAGCCACAGATGACCAGATGTTTTCACAGAGTGGAATGCAGATGAAATTGTATGAGGCCGGGACATATATATTATTTGCCAATGAGATGCGAGTGTTGCTACAATGATAGCATTTGTTGCTCTTGAGAAACAGGTAGTGAAGGTTCTTCTTGATCTTTTCCAGCCTATCTGTTGTGAGTATACCCATAGTGCTCTTGGGGAAAGTGTTGCGGGCTTTGATGTCAGCCTTTTAATTGATCACAACTTTACCCTTCAAATAACCAGACCAAATCACAGAGTTCTCTTAAACAGCTGTTTTAATTGTAAGCTATAACAGGGTTCCTTGGAAAGTTACAGCTCACGTCTCTGTAGCCAGCGAGAGTAAAGTATTCGGAGATACATAAGCAATTACAGTTTTCAAATTTGATTACAAATAATTAGCACACACCAATTGCAATCATTTTATGCTTGCTTCATTGTAATATTCAATCAGCATGAAGACTTAATTTATCATTGCTACAACTTATCGTAGTCCAGCTCATTCCTGTGCTTGTGGATCATTCCCTTTCTGATGTCTGATTTAATGAGCTTTGCCCAGACTAATGGTCTTGGTGCCTATCTGTAAAGGCTCTATTAAGAAGGTTTTTCATAGTAGCTTGTGTGACTTTTAAATTTGCGTGACTATTAACCTTTCAACAGGATTCTCAGGATTTTGACCAGTAACAGTGAAGGAATGGTGATATAGTCCCAAGTTGCCATGGTATGAGGTGATGATGTTCCCACATGTCTGCTGCCCTTGTTTTTCTAGTTGATAGAGGTCATGGGATTAGAAGGTGCTGTTGAAGGAGCCTTGGTGAGTTGTTGCAGTGTATCTTTCAAATAGTGCACACCTCACATTATTTATGTGCCTGGTCCAGTTGCGTTTCTGCTCAATGATAACCCTCCAGGATATTGATGATGGGGAAGAATAGGCTGTATAGAGTTTGCAAGGATTTACAAAAGCGACTGAAGACTTCTAATCATCAGTGAACTCCCCACTTCTGACCTTCCGATGGAGAGTTGGTTGCTGATGAAGTAGCTGAAAATAATTGGGCTTGGACACTACCCTAAGGAAAATGTGCAGTGATGTCCTGATGTTGTTTTATGCAACTATCAACATCTTCTTTCATCATCAGTGCATATTTTTCTTATGCCCATGACATCTTTGTCAATCTCTCCTCAGCTCTGGTTATGTTAGACTTGTTATTGTATGATGTGACAGGATTTATTAATGACCTTACAGTAAAGGCACCCCTATGTAGGCAGCGGCTACAACATGATTGAATTTTACATCCAGTTTGAAAGGGACAAGAGTGGGTCCAAGACCAGTATTTCAAACTTAATTAAGAGCAACTTTATGGGCATGAAAGTTGAGCTGGCTCCAAGTGAACTGAGTTACTGAATTAGAGGATACACCAGTAGAGAATCAGTCGCAAACATTTAAAGGATATTTCAGAATACCTGGAATAATTGTATTCCTTTTACAAAGAAACATTCATAAGAAAATCTAGGACAGGTTCATGGATGAGACGGGGGGGGAGGGATATGATCCAAGTGCAGGTCAGTGGGACTAGGCAAAAAATGGTTCGGCACAGACAAGAATGAACAAATATCATTAGAATCTCAGAATCCCTACAGTACAGAATTAGGCTATTCAGCCCATCGACTCTGCACTGACCACATCCCACCCAGGCCCTATTCCTGCAACCCCGCACATTTACCTCACTAATCCCCCTTACTCTAGGGTCAATTAGCATGGCTAATCAACCTAACCCACAAATTTTTGAACTGTGGGAGGAAACCGGAGCACCTGGAGGAAACCAATGAAGATTCGGGGAGAAAGTGCAAACTCTGCATAGACAGTGAGGCAGGACTTGAACCTGGGCATCTGACACTGTGAGGCAGCAGTATTAGCTACTGTGTCGCCTTTGCTCCTGTTTTCATTATAGGAGATGCAAAAAACATTCCAGTAATAGCTGTAAACCAAGAACTGAAGGGAAGGGAGGAACTTGGCGAAATTAAAATCATGCTGGCGCAGTGGTTAGCACTGCTGCCTCACAGCAACAGGAACTTGGGTTTGATTCCCAGCTTGGGTCGCTGCCTGTGCAGAGATTGCACATTCTCCTTGTGTCTGTGTGGGTTTCGTCTAGGATGCTCCTGTTTCCTGTCAGAGTCTGAAAGACGTGATGATGGTGCATTGGCCATGCTAAATTCTTCCTCTGTATCTGAAGAGGCACCAGAGTGAAGCAACTGGGGATTTTTCACAGAAACTTCATTGCGGTGCTAATGTAAGCCTATTTGTGACACTAATAAATAAACTTTAAACATAAACACTAGAGAAACCGTATTGAGCAAACTGATGGAGCTGTGGGCTGACAAGTCTCCAGGTTCTGATGAACTTCAGCCTCGGGTCTTAAAAGAGGTGGCTAATGAGGTAGTAGATGTGTTGGTGTTAATTTTCCAAAATTTAGCTAGATTCTGGAAGGGTTCTATCTGATTGGAAAGTAGCAAATATAACCCCCCATTAAAGTAGGAGGAGTGGCAGAAACTGTAGGTCATTTGGTCTAACATCTGTCATAGAGTTGTAGAGTTTTACAGCACAGAAAGAGGCCCTTTGGCCCATCATGTTCATGCAGCCATCATGTACCTATATATTCTAACTCCATTTTCCAGCACTTGGCCTGCAGCCTTGTTTATTATGGCACTTCAAGTGCTCATCTAAATACTACTTAAATGTTACGAGAGTTCCTGCCTTGACCACTCTTTCAGATTCCCACCATCTTCTGGGTCAAAAAGCTATTCCTCACATCTCGTATAAATCTCCTTCCCCTAAACTTAAATCTATGTCCCCTGGTTATTGACCCATCTGCTAAGAGGAAATATTTCTTATTCACCCTATCTATGCCCACATAATTTTGTACACCTCCACCAGGTGCCCCCCTCAGCCTTCTCTGCTCCAAGGAAAACAACCCCAGCCTATCCAGGCTCATTTGGTAGCTGAAATATTCCACCCCAGATAACATCCTGGTGAATCCCCTCTTGAATTTTTTCAAGCGCATTCACATCCTTTCTGTCGTGTGGGGGACCAGAACTGTATGCAGTACTCCAACTGTGGCCTAACCAGTGTATTCTATAGCTCCATCATAACTCCTTGCTCTTCGATTTAACGCCTTAGTTAATAAAAACAAGTAACCCATATGCCTTCTTAACCACCTTATCTACCTATCCTGCTGTCTTCAGAGATCTATGGACATTCCCACCATGGTTACCCTGATCCTCTGTGCTTCCTAGGGTCTGGCCATTCATTGTGTGTTCTCTTGCCTGTTAGTCCTCCCAAAATGCATTACCTCACACTTTTCAGGGTTAAATTCCATTTGCCACTGTTCTGCCCATCCACCCAGCCCGTCTATATCATCCTGTAATCTAAGGCTTTGCTCATCACTATTTACCACCACCAATTTTTGTGTTATCTATCATGGAAGAGATGTTAGAATTAATCTTTAAAGAGGTTATAGCTGCACATTCGGTGAACTCAAAGTAATTGGGAAGCGTCAGCATGGTTTTCACAGCATTGCTACTGTGCAGAAAGAAGCCATTTGGCCTATCATATTTGCATCGGCTCTCCAAAGGAGCATCATGGCTTAGTGCCATTCCCTGTGTTTTATCCATAACTCTGCACATCGTTTCTATTCAAATAATCATTGAATGCCTCGATTAAACCTGTTTCCACCACAATTCCAGGCAGTGCGTTCCAGACCTGAATCACTTGCTGTGTAAAAACGTTAGCTGCGGCTATATAGGGCATTGGTGAGGCCTCAGCTGGAGTACTGTGTGCAGTTTTGGGCGCCGTACTTGCGCAAGGATATTTTGGCCTTGGAGGGAATGCAGAGGAGGTTTACTAGGCTGATGCTGGAGTTGAGGGGGTTGAGCTATGAGGAGAGGCTGAATAAACTAGGCTTGTACTCGTTAGAGTTTAGAAGAATGAGGGGAGATCTCATTGAGACGTATAAGATGATGAATGGGTTGGATAGGATAGAGGTGGAGAGACTCTGCCCGCTCAGAAAGGACAGTAGGACTAGGGGGGCACAGCCTCAAGATAAAGGGGAGGCGGTTTAGAACGGAGTTGAGGAGGAACTTCTTCACTCAAAGGGTGGTGAATCTCTGGAATTCTCTGCCCTTTGAAGTGGTGGAGGCTACCTCGCTAAATATTTTTAAGAAGCGGGTTGATGGGTTTTTGATAAGAGAGGGGATTAAAGGTTATGGGGAGAGGGCGGGAATGTGGAACTGAGCCACGACAGACCAGCCATGATCTTATTGAATGGCGGGGCAGGCTCGAGGGGCCAGATGGCCTACTCCTGCTCCTATTTCTTATGTTCTTATGTTTTTCTCTCACATCACATTTGCTGCATTTGCTAATCACTGAGTTTGTGTCCTCGATCCTTTTACAAGTGAGAACAGTTTCTCCTTATCTACTGTGTCCAGTCCCTTCATAATTTTGAATCTCCTCGTAGTTGCTTTCTCTCCAAGGAGAATAGTCACAACCTCTCCAAGCTTTCCTCATAAGTAACGTTTTTTGACCCTGGAACCATTCTTGTAAATGCTCTGCACTCTCTCCAATGCAGACACATCCTTCCTATGGTGCCGAGAACTGTACACACTATTCCAGTTGAGATCAAACTATTGTGTTGTATAAGTTCAGCATTACCTCTTGCCCTTGTACTCAATGCACCTATTATTAAAGCCCAGAATACTGTATGCTTTATTAACTGCTCTCTCCACATGTACTGCCATTTATATACATGTATTCTCTCTGCCCCTGCATCCCTTTAAGGATTTTGCTCATTATTTTATATTCGTGTTCTCCAAATTCCTCCTACCAAGGTGCATCACGTCATACATCTCTGCATTTTGAAAGAGAAATCCTGATTAACCAATTTATTGGAGTGTGTTCAGCACACACATCATTCCTTCAAAGTTATTTGAAGGAATGACATGCACTCTTGGTAAAGAGGAGCCAGTAGACATATTGTACTTGGATTTCCGGAAAACATTTGATATGGTGCCACACCAAAGGTTACGGCAGAAATAAAAGCGCAGAGTGCAGGGGGTAATATATTAGTCTGAATAGAAAATTGGCTGGCTGGCAGAAAACAGAGGATGCATAGATGTTTCTTTTGATTGGCAGGATGTGAAGAGTGGAGTCCCGCAGGTGTCAATGCTAAAAACTCAACTTTTCACAGTATTATCAATGATCATATCATATAATTATAGAATCCCTACTGTGCAGAAGGAGGCCATTTGGCCCATCAAGTCTGCATCAGCCACAACCCCATCCCAGGCCCTACCCTCATAACCCTACATATTTACCTTACTAACCCCCTAACACTAAGGGGCAATTTAGCATGGCCAATCAATCTAATCTGTACATCGTTGGCGTGTGGGAGGAAACCGGAGCACCCGGAGGAAACCCACGCAGACATGGGGAGAATGTGCAAACTCCACACAGCCAGCGACCCAAGCCGGGAATTGAACCCGAGTCCCTGGCACTGTGAGGCAGCAGCAGTAACGACTGTGCCACCATGCCACCTCACAAAGGGAGTAAAGGCATGGAAGCAAAATTTGCAGATGAGACAAAGATAGGTTGGAAAGTGTGTTGTGAAAAGTTCATAAGGAGATTGCAGATAGATTTAGGTAGGTTGAATGGGTGGGCAAAAATCTGGCAGAAGGAGTATGTGATGTGGGCAAATTTGAAGTTGTTTACTTTGGCATGAGGAATAAAAAGGTCAGATTATTACTTGAATGGGGAACGATGGTGTGCCTCAGGGATTGGTGCTGGGTCCACTGTTATTTGTCATTTGTATTGATGATTTGGATGAGAATATAGGAGGCATGGTTAGTAAGGTTGCAGATGACTCCAAGATTGCTGGCATCGTGGACAGTGAAGAAGGTTAACTCAGATTGTCACGGGATCTTGATCAATTGGGCCAGTGGGCTGATGAATAGCAAATGGAGTTTAATTTAGATAAACGTGAGGTGATGCATTTTGGTAGAGTGAACCAGGGCAGGGCTACTAATGGTGGGGCGTTGGGCAGAGTTACAGAACAAAGAGATCTCAGGGTATGTGTTCATAGCTCCTTGAAAGTGGAGTCACAGGTGGACAGAGTGGTGAAGAAGGCATTCAGCATGCTTGGTTTCATTGATCAGAACATTGAATACAGGAGTTGGGATGCCTTGTTGAAGTTGTACAAGACATTGGTAAGGCCACACTTGGATTACTGTGTACAGTGCTGGTCACCTTATTATAGAAAGGATATTATTAAACTAGAAAAAGTGCAGAAGAGATTTCCTAAGATGCTATTGGGACTTGATAGTTTGAGTAATAAGGAGAGGCTGGATAGACTAGGACTTTCTTTCTCTGAAGCGTAGAAAGCTGAGGGGTGATCCTATAGAGGTCTATAAAATAATGAGGGGCATAGATCAGCTCGATCGTCAATATTTTTTCCAAAGGAAGGGGAGTCTAAAACTCGAGGGCATAGGTTTAAGGTGAGAGGGGAGAGATGCAAAAGGATCCAGGGGGTAATGTTTTCACACAGAGGGTGGTGAGTGTCTGGAACAATCTGCCAGAGGTAGTAGTAGATTTTGTCCTTTAAAAAACGTTTAGACAGTTACATGGATAAGATGGATATAGAAAGATATGTGCCCTATGCGGGCAATTGGGACTAGCTTAGGGGTTTTAAAAAAAAGGGGTGGCATGGACAAGTTGGGCCGCGAAGTCTGTTTCCATGTTGGAAACCTCTATGACTGCAGAATTCTGAGGTGCAGAAGGATCAAGGTGTTCTAGTACTTGAGTCACAAAAAGTTAGAATGTGGGTATTGCAAGCAATTAATCAGGCTAATGGGATGTGATGTCTTGTTACAAAAAGAATGAAACCACAGAATCCCTATAGTGCAGAAAGTGCCGAGTTGGCCTGTCAAAACTGTACTGATTCTCCAAAACAGCGTCCCAGTCCTATCCCTGTAACCCTGTACATTTATCACAGCCAATTCACCTAACCCAGACACACATCTTTGGACTCTGGAAGGAAACTAGAGCACCTGGAGGAAACCAATGCAGACGCCAAGAGAACGCGCAAACTTCACACAGTCATCCAAGGCCAGGATCGAACCTGAGTCCCTGGTACTGTGAGGCAGCAGTGCTAACCACTATGCCACTTCAGTTATAAAGGGTATTGGTGAGACCACATCTCGAATGCTGTGTGCAGTTTTTGTCTCTTTTTTTTTAAGGGAGGGTGTAAATGTGTTGGAGGAGTTCTGAGGAGGTTTACAAGTTTGATACCTGGAATAAGCAAGTTGACTTGTGAGGAAAGGTTGGACAGACTGGACTTGTTCTGTTGGAGTTTAGAAGAGTGAGGGGTGACGACTAAAATGCATAAGATCCTGACCTGTGTTGACAAGGTGGATATGGAAAGAATGTTTCTTCTTGTGGGTAAATCCAGAATGAGGGAGTACTGTTTTAAAATTAGGTCACCCTTTCAGGATAGAGCTGAAGAGAAACTTTTTGTCTCCCAGAGGGTTGTGCAACCTGCCTCAGAAGGCAGTGGAGGACAGGTCACTGAATATTTTTGAAGCAGTGGTAGATTCTTGTTGGGCAAAGGAATCAAAGATTATCGGTGGTAGATGGGAATATAACACAAAAACAGAGCCTCAATGACCTTATCGAGTGGCAGAGCAGGGTCAAGGGGCTGAATGGCCTACTTCTGCACCTATTTCCGATGTTTGTATTTGCTCATGACACCAAAATGGAGTAATGGTAAGTTTCAGTGAGGATTGTTAAAGGCTGGAGATTGAGAGAGAAAGGTGGCGGCAGAAGGTTGGAAACAAACCACACAGAAGTTAGTTTGAATGTGGAACTATTGCTGCTTTTTTTTTGAAGAGATTAGACAGTGGATTGAAAAAGAAGAATATTAAAGAGAGTGAACAGGAAAGTGGGATTAGACTATATTGTGGAGAAAGCAAGCTCATGGCTTCTGCTTGATCGGCTAGATTTTCACACTTCACTGCTTGTAACCATGGAAGAATCAGAGAGATGCTCTCTTTTTATTTTCTTCCAGTTGCTCTGATTCTTTGACACGTTACGGTGTGAGATACTGGTGTAAATTAGTTCTGAATATTCTGCACATGCCTCATTGTGTTGACAGGCTTAACTTATATAAATTATATTTCATGTACTGATGTAAATACTACAATTAATATTTAGCCTATAAGATCTTGCTGTGAGATTGCCTGTAGCTTTCTGTAAATAGGACTCTGAGTACCATGTCAGTCACTGTTGCTTGATTTAATTGATACTTTCTATGTATAAACAGCATTTTGGACATTGCAATTCCTCTTGCTGCAAATGGCGTTGGCAATGGCACAAACTTATAGGGCTATCTGATTTAGTTTAAGGGTCCATGCAATACTAACGTGCATTTCACGGAATCATAGAATTTTATCGTGCAGAAGGAGACCATTTGGCCCATTGAGTCTGCACCGACCACAATCCCACCTAGGCCCTATTTCCATAACCACATGCATTTACCCTAACTAGCCCCCCTGAAACTAAGTGCAATTTAGCATGGCCAATCCACCTAACACAAGTGTGGGAGGAAACCGGAGCATCCGGAGAAAACCCACGCAGACATGGGGAGAATATGCTGTGCCCCATAGGCCCCACCATCTTGGCACTCCCCCAAGTCCATAGTTTTGGCACTTTGCCCCTTGGGCAATGCCAAGGTACTAATGCCAAGGGGGAATCTTCCCTGCACCTGACCCTTTGGAGGGCCTCAAGTCCTCCCCTTTGCTCCAGCAGGGTTGGGCCGCTAGCTCCCTGAAATTGGGAAGCTACGGTCGACCCTGCTGAGGTGAAATACTCTTGGTGGGGTGGGAGAGGCTAGCGGGCCCAGTGATTTCAGTCCTGTGTCTGCTAATTGCATTTAAATTTCATTAAAATGCTTATTTAAATAATCCATGATGCTCCACATCTATTTTCGGCACGGAGCTGACGTTGTCAGAAACTCGGTACTGGGGGATGCACTTGGGGCTGGATGCCCAGCATGGATCGGGATAATCCCACCCCACTGAAACTCCCCATCCCGCTGTGCTAAAAAATCAGCACAGCAGGATGAGAGAATCGCCCCCAACATCCTTACTTTTGTGTTCAATGTTTGTACGGTGTATTCTGAAGCTATCCTTCCAAGATGACCCTGCAAAGTCCTCTTCATTTACATCTGGGGATTTGTACCAAAATTGGGAGGGCTGTTTCACAGACAAATCAAACAACAAGTAGACACAGTCATACTCACCAAATCAGTCAATGTGCTGGGCACTTCCATCACCATCTCTGAATATGTCCTGTCCCACTGGCAAGGCAGACCACCAGAGGTAGTGGAAGACTGGTATACAGTCAGGAGAGAGTGGTTAAGGGAATCTTCAACATTGACTCTGAACCCCATGAAGTGTCAAACACTGGCAAGGAAACATTCTGCTGATTACCTCAGATGAATTTATACTCCTCCATGTCGAACATACTTAAAATAAAACCAAGGCTAGCATGGGCATTGAACGTAGTCTGAGTGTGCAATTTTCTCATGACCAAGAGTGGCTTTGTCGTGCTTCTGCTGACCGTGCTGGCCAAATCCAAGAGACATATTTGCCAGACTAGGTCTATGAGAGAAAAACCTATTTGACTTCACCCTCACCAATTGCAGATTCATCTGTCCATGACAATACTGATAGGAATGAGTAAAAGTAAAGTTTATTTATTAGTCACAAGTAAGGCTTACATTAGCATTGCAATGAAGTTACTGTGAAATTCCTTTAGTTGCCACAGTCCGCCACCTGTTTGGGTTAATGCACCTAACCAGCAAGTTTCTCAGAATGTGGGAGGAAACCGAAGCACCTAAGAACATAAGAACATAAGAAATAGGAGCAGGAGTAGGCCATCTAGCCCTTCGAGCCTGCCCCGCCATTCAATAAGATCATGGCTGATCTGTTGTGGCTCAGTTCCACTTTCCCGCCCTCTCCCCATAACCCTTAATCCCCTCTCTTATCAAGAACCCATCAACCCGCTTCTTAAAAATATTTAGCGAGGCAGCCTCCACCACTTCAACGGGCAGAGAATTCCAGAGATTCACCACCCTTTGAGTGAAGAAGTTCCTCCTCAACTCCGTTCTAAACCGCCTCCCCTTTATCTTGAGGCTGTGCCCCCTAGTCCTACTGTCTTTTTTGAGCGGGAAGAGTCTCTCCACCTCTATCCTATCCATCCCATTCATCATCTTATACGTCTCAATGAGATCTCCCCTCATTCTTCTAAACTCTAACGAGTACAAGCCTAGTTTATTCAGCCTCTCCTCATAGCTCAATCCCCTCAACTCCGGCATCAGCCTAGTAAACCTTCTCTGCACTCCCTCCAGGGCCAAAATATCCTTGCGCAGGTGTGGCGCCCAAAACTGCACACAGTACTCCAGCTGCGGCCTCACCAATGCCCTATACAGCTGCAGCAAGACCTCCCTACTTTTATATTCAATCCCCCTCGCTATGAAGGCCAGCATCCCATTCGCCTTCCTGACCACCTGCAAGCTGGGTTTTTGCGACTCATGCACAAGGACCCCGAGGTCCCTCTGCACCGTCGCCTGCTGCAGTTTTTCGCCACGTAAGTAATAGTCCTTCCTACCATTCTTCCTACCAAAGTGGACCACCTCACACTTGCCAACATTAAATTCCATTTGCCATTTCCTGGCCCATTCGCCCAGCCTATCTAGATCCTTCTGCAGACTCTCCACACCCTCCGCACAATTTGCCTTTCCCCCAATCTTGGTGTCATCAGCAAATTTCGACACCCTGCACTCGGTTCCCTCCTCCAGATCATCTATATAAATGGTAAATAGCTGAGGCCCCAGCACCGACCCCTGGGGCACCCCACTAGTCACCAACCGCCAATCCGAATAGCACCCGTTGACCCCCACTCTCTGCCTCCTATTTGACAACCAATCCTCTATCCACGCTAACACCCTACCCCCAACTCCATGTCCCCTGACCTTCTGCAATAACCTCTTGTGAGGTACCTTGTCAAACGCCTTCTGAAAATCCAGAAAGACCACATCCACCGGCTCTCCTCTATCCACTGCCCTAGACACATCCTCATAGAACTCCAGTAAATTTGTCAGACACGACTTCCCTTTAATGAAACCGTGTTGCGTCCGCCCTATCAAGCAATTCCCTTCAAGATGCCTCGCAATTTCCTCCTTAATGACGGATTCTAACATTTTACCTACCACAGACGTTAAACTAACCGGCCTATAATTCCCCGCCTTTTGCCTGGCACCCTTCTTAAACAACGGCGTAACATTAGCCGTTTTCCAATCTTCCGGCACTTCCCCGGAATCCAGCGACGTCTGGAAAATAACCACCAAGGCATCCACTATAACCTCCGCCATTTCTTTCAGAACCCTCGGATGCATTCCATCCGGTCCTGGGGACTTGTCCACAATCAGCCCCTCCAGTCTGTCGAGCACCACCTCTCTAGTAACAGTAATGTCATTAAGACCCTCCATTCCTATCACCTTTCCATCGCTAACACCCGGCAAATTATTCACGTCCTCCTCCGTGAAGACAGAAACAAAAAAGTTATTCAAGACCTTAGCCATATCCCCATCCCCTACCACTAGCTCCCCTTTCTCATCCTCTAAAGGACCAACGTTCACCCTAGCCAGCCTCTTCCTTTTTATATATTTATAAAAACTCTTGCTATCCTTTTTTATATTAAGTGCTAGCCCAGCCTCATAGCTTCTCCTACCCTCCTTTATCAACTTCTTCGTCAAGGGGCCACACGGTGAAGCCTTCCATTGTTTGCTGGAGCTGAGAGAGAGAGAGCTAAGATTTTACCTGTTAAAAACCTGTTTAAAATAAGTTTAAAGCACTTTACTCTTTGTAGAACTGTTTAAAGCATTTATTTATTGTATTTACTGCTTTAAGAATTCTGAGGGTGTGGTGAAAAGGCATTTGTGGACCAGCCTGCTTTAAATCAGCGCCAGGTTTAAAAGGAGGCCTGGTGTAGACAGCGGGCAGCGTCTGAGCGGGCAGCGGAGTGAGTGGGAAGCAGAGTGAGTTAATAGGGCTTAATATCAAAAAGGGCTGGAAGGAAAAAGGCCAGGTGAGCTTGTTTGAAAAAAAAACAAGGAAAAAAAATTTTTTCAAAACTACTACAGCAAGAAACAAGGAAAAAAATTTTTTCCCCATAAAAAATTACAGTGAATAATGGAGGGGCATGTGATGTGTGGTTTCTGTGTGATGTGGGAACTGGCGGACCCCAGGGTCCTTCCCAGTGACCATGTCTGCAGTAAGTGCAGGTTGCTGGAGGAGCTCCAGCTCAAGGTGGATGAGCTGGCCTCTGAGCTACAGACACTGAGGCTCATCAGGGGGAGAGAGGGTGCCCCTAGACTGGCTAAATCTAAGGGTCAGGGACAAAAGGGGGCTGCTGGGAGGAGGAGGAAGGGGGGTGAGGAGCGGAGGCCTCAGCCTCTTAATCTGCATAACAGGTTTGAGGTTCTTGCTTCCAGTCTGGAAGAGGACGAGGCAGGTGAGGTTGGTGAGCAAACTGCACACGGTACAGTGATGCAGCAGGACATAGGCAAAGAGAAGGGGAAAAGGAACATAGTAGTGATTGGAGATAGTGGGGTGAAGAGTATTGACACTGTCCTTTGTCACAATGACAAAGTGCACAGAAGGGTGTGTTGTCTGCCTGGTGCTCGGGTACAGGATGTCGCAGCTGGGCTGCAGAGGAACCTGGAGTGGGAGGGTGAGAACCCGGTCGTTGTAGTACATGTGGGTGCCGGCGACGTAGGCGAAGTGCGGACTGAGGATCTGGGGAGGGAGTATGAGAAGCTGGGAATGGAATTAAAAAGTAGAACCGACAAGGTGGTCGTCTCTGGGCTACTGCCTGAACTGAGTGCAGACGGGCGTAGGGTTGACAGGATAAAGGAAGTGAATGGGTGGCTCAGGGATTGGTGTGGGAGGAATGGGTTTGAATTTATGGGGCATTGGCACCAGTATTGGGGTAGGTGGGACTTGTTCGGGCGGGATGGGGTTGGTCTGAATCGTGCTGGGACCAGAGTGTTGGCGAATCGAGTAAAGAGGACTGTAGACAGGGCTTTAAACTAATTAGGGGGGGGGGAGGGTGCGAGGGTAGGTGACGCTACGAGGTCTAAAGTTAAGGATAGGGTACAGGTAAGGGAAGAGGCCGAGGATGTCCCAATTGGTGGCGTTACGGCAAATAGGGTCCAGGTGAAGGCTGGGATGAAAGCGCTTTATCTGAATGCACGAAGCATTCGGAATAAAGTGGATGAGCTGGTGGCGCAGATCGACACAAATGGATACGATCTGGTGGCCATTACAGAGACGTGGCTGCAAGGTGACAGGGACTGGGAGATGAATGTACAGGGCTATCAAGTGTTTAGGAAGGATAGGCAGGAGGAAAGAGGGGGTGGCGTAGCTCTGCTGATTAAGGATAGTATCAAGGTGGTAGCAAGGGATGATATCGGAGCCAAAGAGCAGAACGTGGAATTGTTGTGGGTGGAGATTAGGAACAGCAAAGGGAGGAAGACGCTGGTGGGTGTCGTCTATAGGCCCCCGAATAATGATCTGGAGGTGGGGCGGGCTGTTAACACGCAAATAAGTGCGGCGTGCAGGAATGGGACGGCAGTAGTTATGGGAGATTTCAATCTGCATATTGATTGGTCGACCCATGTTGGACGAGGTGGGCTCGAGGAGGAGTTCTTGGAATGCTGCCGGGATAATTTCCTTGAACAGTGTGTGTTGGAGCCGACGAGGGAGCGAGCTATCTTGGATCTGGTGCTATGTAATGAGGCGGGTAGAATTAGGGACCTTGCGGTGAAGGATCCTCTTGGAGAGAGTGATCATTGTATGGTGGAGTTTCTGGTGTAGATGGAGGAGGAGAAAGTGGGTTCCCGGACACGCGTCCTTTGTTTGAATAGAGGGGAGTACGGTAGGATGAGAGAAGAATTGGCAAATGTGGACTGGGGGAGTGCGTTGGAAGGTAGGTCTGCTGAGGAGCAGTGGAGGATCTTTAAGGAGATCTTTCTTGGTGCTCAGCAGAAATTTATTCCGATGGTTAAAAAGGACAGTAGGAAGAGAGGTAATAAGCCGTGGATAACGAAGGAGGTGAAGGAAAGTGTTAAATTAAAAGCGGAGGAATTTAGAGTAGCTAAGAGCAGTGGGCGAGAAGAGGATTGGGAAAGGTTTAAATGTCAACAAAGATTGACCTGAAGGAAACCCACGCAGACACGGGGAAAATATGCATTCAACCTGAAAAAAATATCGTGGGTCTGAATTGCGCTGTGGGCAGAGCTTAGTACCTCCAAAACGATCGGAGCTCTGAACCGCGCATGCACAGTTAGAAAAAAAATTGAAAAAGAGCACTTGTGTCAGATTGCTTCTGGGCTGCAAAAAGCGGAGAAAACGACCTGGAGTGAAAAGCGGGAGTGATGGCCTCCCCAGAATGATCTGGCCTCACTCCCCCCAAGAAAATGATCTGCCCCACCACCACCTCTCTCTCTCTCTCTCTCTCTCTCTCCCCCCCACCCGCCCCAACTAGAGAATGATCTGACCTGCCCTCCCTCCCAGTCCCACCGATCTGAATCAGAGAGCCATTGGGAGCTCTGAATTTGCCTCTTCAGCAGCTGGAGCGCCCGATTCAGACTTTTATTCAGCATGTCCATTTCGGCGCGATTCTGCATTGGCAAACATGATGGTAATGGGGGAAACACTGATAAAGTTGGGTGGGCAGTTCATTAATTCAACTGAAATGCATTTAAATCACTGTTGCACCTGTTTTGGGCGTGAATTGGACCACAGCCCTTCCATGGTCTCGGTAAAGTGGCCATTTGCATGGACGCTGGCATGGATTGCGTTAATGGCCTCATACCCGACTTTACCACGCAATGGTAAAATCGGGCCCTATGAGTTGATGGAATATCCTCTTGCCTTTTAGCACCAAGGATACTCAAAGATCTTGACCCTGTGTAGGACAAAGCACCCTACTTGATCGCCATTCCATCTAGCATCTTAAACATTCACACCCCACACCACTGCCACACATTGGCATCAGTATTAGCAACTTAAAGATGCACTGCAGCAACTTGCTGTGGCTCTTTTAACAGTATATTCCAAACCAGATGTGGGAAACACCACCACCTGCAAGGTTTTTTTTCCAAGCCACACACCATCCCGACTTGCCACCCCTTCACGGTCGCTGAGCCAGGCCTAACAGCACCTTGAGTGTAACTACATGGCTCAACACCTTCTCCTTTAGGGAAATGAAGGATCGGCAATAAATGCTGGCTTGCCAATAAGTTTACAAGCGCGAAAGTTTTATTTTTATGTCATTTGTGCGCTTAATTTAAATATTTTAAATAATTTAAATAAATTACTCTCCTTTCTATTTCTGATAATTCAATGCTTTCCAATTGTTTTGACAGTTGAATTTATTGACTGTGCTGAGCTTTGTTTAGTTTGGTCAAATATATTGAACTGTAAATTGAATCCAAACAGTTAAAACTGCTGAACCAGGCTGAATGGAATAGTAGCAAGTGGGTTTGTATTTCCATTTTGATAGATGTCTACTTTTGCAAATGAAATCCAAGATGTTACGGGCACCTGATTGTGGCTGAGCCAGACTGAATCAGCCAGGTTACCCCTGTGAGTGACTTTGTAACATAGCACTGCATTCCTGTTTAATGTTTCATTCTGTAGTAGAGGGGTACGTGTATTTTTGTCACTTAGTTTTGCTGCACTCTAATATGATACTGATTTGATGCTGGCTAGTGTAAAATGCATCATAAACAACATCATACCCAAGCAATTTAGCTGTCACCTATAAGATTTAAAGGAATGAACTAAACAGTTTTAGTTTATGACTGCTTTTTTTTTGCTGAAACTGCTGGATTTAATCCACTAAGAATGGAATGTTTACTGCTGATTTTAGACCATTTAATAAAGCATTGCTATCCTTTGTGTAAGTCAGTAAGTATTTCACTCATGGGGAAACTTAATGAAGGGATGTTTCCGATAAAAATTGTATGATTCACATTTATATAAAATTAATACCCTCCAGTGGAATCGTGCAGTGAGTCAGAGAATATGGCTTTTTTGTTATCTCATCTGTCTTTGTGTTACTAGTTTTCTGTCAGCACTCTCCCATCAGTACTCTCCCATCAGTGCTACTCGGTCTCTAAAAGATAGTCAATGAGTGGTCAGAGACTGCTAATTCCTCAACCTGTTTCCCTCAGCTTCTCTTCTGAATCCCACCCCTGCTTTTCCGTTCTTAGCTATTTCTGAGGCTTTGTTTACTTTTGAAATTCACCTTGTATGTTTTTGTTAAAGTCAATGAGGAAATACATTTCTCCATGTCTCACTCTCTTCCTCAGTGTGGATAATTGAATTGCATCAAAAAGAAGATAATGGAGATGCTTGGAGGAAGAAAAATGAGCTGTTAAGGCAGAACAGTACAGAAGATGGAAGGAGAGCATAATTCAGTGCAAGGGCAGGCAATTTCAAAGGGTTGTTCAGGCAGATTTTTGAAAATTTGCTTAGTTGGGCGAATGTGTTCTTTGGTTTATTTGTTTTGTTTATTAATTGACATCACAAGTAGATTTACATTAATATTGCAATGAAGTTATTGTGAATATCCCCTAGTCACCACACTCCGATGCCTGTTTGGATACACTGAGGGAGAATTCAGCATGACCAATGCACCTAACCAGTACGTCTTTCAGACTGTGGGAGGAAAACGGAGCACCCAGGAAACCCATGCTGTCACGGGGAGAACGTACAGACTCTGCACAGACAGTGATCCAAGCCGGGAATCGAATCTGGGTCTCTGATGCTGAGGCAGCAGTGTTAACCATTGTGCCACATGTGCTAAGCTTCACTTTTTCACAGACGATATTCGTGAGTGGCTGTTTATCTTTGAGCCAGTGTTTTGCTGTTCTGCCTCTGCTTTTGTCTGCACTTCAATTTCTTCATACTATCCACATTTTCAATTCCTATTCCACTGTATAATAAGCACTTTTTCTTGACTACTTTGGGGGAAATTGAGCACGTGTTCAATATTCTTCTAGTTTGTTCCTTTATTGACCTTATTTTCTTTACTGTGGGTCAGGAGTTGTTATTTGCTCTTCCTTGATTTCACTAAGATGTTGTTTGTAGTGTTATGATACCAAGACATGAGCTTCAATTCTTACTGTTTGCTGAGGCGAGCACTCGGTTAATTAATGGTGTAATGTTAGGTAGCAAAATGGTAGCATACTGTGCCACTTTCAGCCATAGTACTATTAGTGGTCATCTGTAACCCTCAAGTATCTCTCATGATTACTTGACTGTTACTGTCCTGTTCCGTATCAAGTTACGGATGAGCCAGAGGTGCGTGCAGCTCAAGATTGGCAAGATCAAAGACATTCAGTTGTCTCTGCCTGAAATTACATGCTTTAGCCCCGGAACTTCCATTTCTTTGAAACTTGCACAATTTCAGCCTGACGTTTGCAACCTCTGAACCCTGTTCAACCCTGACCTGAACTTCATACAGTGTCCATTCCATAGCTACAAATTCCTATTTCCAACTCCAAGCATCATACCTGTTTTCTAGCTGCCATTATCACCTTCATTTATCCATTTGCCAATCCCAGAATCCACATTGAATTGATTGTTTTTGAAATAATTTCCTCCACCTTCACAAAATATCCTTAAACCCTATTTCTTGTATTGCACTTTTTGTCATCTCCCTTTGACGCCATGCTGTAATGGAATACATGGTTTAAATTGGGAATTAAGAGCAGCTGCTTCCAATTGAGGAAAGCTTAGGGAATCATTGCGTGTATAAAAACTAGTTCGCACTGGGTGTTGGGGGAATAAAGGAATCTGTGTCTTTACTTTGTAGCCTTGGAAATAAACCTGGCTTAGGGAAAAGACTGGCTTCAGATTCATCCTTTTCTCAATATATGATGAAGGAGATTAACACCCTAATTGCTGATTCTTTCTGCTAATCGCTGAACCATTTTTAGATGTTTGTTAAAAATATTTTATAATTGAATGTTGTAAATATGATGGCAATTTGCCCAGCGCTTAGTGCAGCAAATTAATTGAAGCAGTATAATCACATGACTGATAAGGCAAACAGTGTGACAATACCACAATAATTTGGTTCATTTGAGACAGATTGTAGCATTTTTTAAAAGTTAGTAATTTGATGGGATGGTTTTGTGATAATTATTCAATACTGATGTACAGTGAATGGAAGTAGCTTTTGGTTGCTTTTCAATGAACTAATGAAACAGTTCAACCATGTGGTGACATTAACTTAATGGACAGTGTTTATTTCAGCCAATTATATTTTTATTTCTATTTTATAGACACTTGTGAAATGACAGGTATGTTTATAGGTCTCGTGTAATTGTTTTGATTTTGTATTTATCTGGATAGCGGTTGGTATTTGGGCATCAAACGCACGTGGGATTGCACTGTGTTTAGCACCACTGCCTCTCAGCGCCAGGGACCTGAGTTCAGTTCCCAGTTCGGGCGACTGTCTGTGCGGAAACTGCACATTCTCCCCATGTCTGCGTGGGCTTCCTCCGGGTGCTCTGGTTTCCTTCCACAGTCCGAAAGACATGCTGGTTAGGTGAATTGTCCGTGCTAAATTCTCCCTCGGTGCGCCGGAACAGTCTCTGGAATGTGGCGATTAGGGAATTTTCACAGTGACTTCATTGCAGTGTTAATGTAAGCCTACTTGTGACACTAATAAATAAAATAAACTTGGATTAAGTAAATAAAAAAATAAATGCATAGTAAAGAATGTACTTCAGAAAAACACCTCTGACTATGACAGTCTGATCTTTTTATCCTTTCCTGTGACAGAGCGATTGCCAGTTGATCCTGGGACAGCGCGACTAGTTTGAGACATTTGAAACTCATTTCACTTTGGAACTTTAGGTATTGATCAGGACTGGATTTGTAAAGTCAAAGTAAAAGTCCAATGCGCTATCAGTATTGCAGTTTTAAATACAGAATTGTAGAAAAATCATAGAATCCCTACAGTGCAGAAAGAGGCCATTCAGCCCATCAAGTCTGCACCAACCAGAATCCCACCCAGACCCTAACCTGAAACCGCACAAATTTACCCTGCTAATCCTCTAACGTTAAGGGTCAATTTAGCATGACCAATCAACCTAACCCACACATCTTTGGATTGTGGGAGGAAAACCATGCAGAGAACATGCAAGCTCCAGACAGTGACCCAAGGCCAGAATTGAACCCGGGTCCCTGGCATTGTGAAGCAGCCGTGCTAACCATTGTGCCACCGTGCCACCCCAATATCGAAAATAAATGATAGCACTCTAAACTAGCATCATTTTTCAGAATGTTTATTATGTACACTATGTTCCAGTCATGCTTTCATATTACTCTTGTTCAGTATGGTATTCAGAAAAGGTTTGTACAAGGGTTTCTGGCAGTAATACTTGGTTTCATTTTGTTTCACCTCAGTACCCTAGCTCTCATTTTATGCAAGGCTTCAGTGATTTTAACATCATTCTATCACGATTGCTTTTGCTTTGTATCAGTGGTTTTACAGATGGATAATACATTTGCTGTGACTTTCAAAGTTTCTGTTGATTCTTATATCATATTTTTTGGAGCTTGTGCATCACAGATATAAAAGGCAAATAGTAAAACCCATTAAAAAGATTTAAGTTTAAAGTTATTTTATCAAGAAGAAATAGCTTGCTACATTTAAAATATATTTATTGCACTGGACAATAATGTTAAAAAGGCTCATAGTTCAACCAAAAAAATAGTATTTGTATTTCAGGGTAAGCAATTCATAAATATTTGGGAAAATGGATAGTTTAGAGTAAATGCAAGTTCTTTGAATTCATTGTTATTTTGTAAAACGTGCTCAGCTTACCATGTATAACGTCTGGATCATTGTTGTCTCAAAGCCTGATTTACTTAAATGTCAGTTCAAAAAACATCTTGTAAGTGATTTCTAATGCAATAAATGGGACTAATTTGGTTAGTAAATTAGTTACACCGAAGGGAAAGGCATCAACAGCAGTGCTTGGTGACTAGGTGCTTGTCATCATGTAACATTGGTTTGGAGATAATCATCCAGCTACAACTACATTATGAAGAGCAAATAAACCTGGAGATGATTAAGATCTGAATTGATTGTAGTATTATTTAAGGTTGTAAGGTACTCAAGAGCTCAAATGATCTCCCAAAACACTTGAGTAGTTATAATAATCAGTTGTAACGTTGTACATACCTACAATTTTTACTGTTTTCATTGCCTAATTGTATTTGCAGTCTCATTTATCTATGTGTCAGAACTTGCTGATTGCAATGCAGCAATTTAAAGTTTCTCCTGTAACAGTTGCTACAACTTTTCATGTCACTTAGTCACCAGACAAGTCTGTTATCCAGTGTGTAAGATCATATTTTCTTTAGCCAGTTCTGGAGATATACATGCGTTGGGTTCCTGAAACACTGATAACAAAGAACTTACAACAAACAGTAGCTTATTCACTAGCTTACCAGCAACTTCATGTTTGTACTCTGCCCATGCTCCTGGGATGAACTCCCGCGATCCTGACACGTGACCCCTTTTATAGCCACATCACCATGTTGCCACTCAGCCTACAGGAGAAATAGGACTGTAAGTCTTACCACTTACTCTTATCAAAATGCTAACAAACCATCTCTCAAGTATTGTTCTCAGGATTGTTCCTGTTGAAAAAATGATTCACAAAAATAGGAGGAATAAAATGGTTTTCATTTATCTGTTGCTGCCCACTTAAGAGAAATCTGAAGCCTTGTGTTGTTGCACACTCACGGCTATAACTTCAGCACTTCAAAGTAGCAAAGGAAACATCTAAAATGTTTTTAAATTGTGTCTTTCTGAATTTTTACTGTTTTTGGAGTATTCATGCACTTACTCAACCTTATAGCATCTTAGGCATGGGCAATGAATGCTGGCTAACCCGTGACGCCTATGTCCCACAAATGAACAAAAAATAACTAAAAGATAGGGATATTTTTCCATAAATTTGCAAATCATCCATATCCAACAGAGGAGAGTATTTGGGGACTTTTAAATATGGCATTTCAATTGATTTTCGCTAATAAATTTCTGGATTTATTAGAGGTGGAGGAAACTGATCTCCTCCCAGATTTGGTCAAACAATCCTGAAATTTCTCCCTTTTTTTTTCCTGATAGCAAAAATCAAGTTTAAAGATGTGTATCAAGTATTCAATGTCAGATGATTAACATCAGTGTTGAAAAGTCTTTAATAATGACTGCATCTATGTTATCACCAAAATGGCTGTAACCGGTGATTACAATATACTAGCCGTAGCATACATCGCAAAATGAGCCTTTGCATCAACTATTTGATATTTCAGTAAGACATTGGAAATTCTTGTTATATTGTTATATTGGCAATATGTCACTTGAAACACCACTTTCAGCATTCAATATTTTTGGTTATTCACTGCAATCACAAATTTGGAAATGTACATTGAAATAGTTTGACTGTATTATCTGATCATGGAGACTTGCATTACTTCTAGAACCACTGTTGGGGCTTTTAAAAGTGATATGTGTTGTGAGCTGTGTACATAATTACAGTTGTCGTTTGGCATAAATGTGCTTTGTTAGTCTTGTTAACTGTCTCTAAAGGTTCCCAGAGTATGTATAATGCCTTCATTGTAGAGCAGTGCAGTCTGTCACAGTTGTTTTTAAAGGAAGAGGGAGGATTGTTGATTGTTGTCTTGTAGATTTAGACTATGACCTGTCAGTACAAGTTGTGCTATCTCTACATAACCTCCAACCCTTAGCAAAGAGCAACTAGAGTGAGGCACAAGGAAGAATTGTGACTTTGGCTGTGTGGGCAGTTGGGAAGCTGCAGTGATGTTTTGACTGGTCAGCTAGAACTATTATATTACTTTAGACAGAGGCCTCGCCATATATACCTAAGATATACTTGCCTTGGAGGGAGTGACATAGAGTCAAGTTCACAGCCGTTCATGCTAGTGAGATTTTTCCATCCTGCTGCAGTGAAACAGAGATTTGGCTGGGTGTCAAATTCTCTGGTCGCTGTAGTGGGAGCCTGGTATACCCTATGCACAAGACTGATTTCTGGCAGAATTGTCCTATGTAAGGTTTGGGGTTTCGAACTATAAAACTCTTCAAATTAAAAAAACCCTTTTAGGCTAGAATGTTACAGCCATTCACGCTAGTGAGATTTTCCCAGCCTGCTGCAGTGAACAAAGATTTGGCTGGGTGCCAAATTCTGTGATTGCTGTAGTGGGAGCCTGGCATGAATGGCCATTAAGATCATGTCCTTAAAGTCTGAATTCTTAATTTCTAACACTAGGGTCCAGTTGTTGTGTTTGACCTACAAGGTATGAATAACTAATAATCAAGTAGAATTTATAAAGCAAAAGTTACATAAACTTAGCATGAGCAGTGAAAACAGCATAGAACATAGACAACATAGAATCTCAATGTCATAGTCTGCAGGGAGACTTAGATAGGTTGCAGAGCTGGGCCGAGAGGTGGCGGATGGAATTTAATGCGGAGAAGTGTGAGGTAATTCACTTTGGTAGGAGCAACAGATGTGTCGAGTATAGGGCTAACGGGAGGACTTTGAATAGTGTGGATGAACAGAGGGATCTAGGTGTGTGTGTACATAGATCCCTGAAAGTTGGGAATCAAGTAGATAAGGTTGTTAAGAAGGCGTACGGTGTCTTGGCGTTTATTGGTAGGGGGATTGAATTTAGGAGTCGCAGTGTAATGTTGCAACTGTACACTACTCTAGTGCGGCCGCACTTGGAGTACTGTGTGCAGTTCTGGTCCCCGCATTACAAGAAGGATGTGGAGGCGTTGGAGAGGGTGCAGAGGAGGTTTACTAGGATGTTGCCTGGTATGGTGGGGAGGTCCTATGAGGAGAGACTGAGGGATTTAGGGTTGTTTTCGTTGGAAAGAAGGCGGCTAAGAGGGGATCTTATTGAAACATATAAGATGATTAGAGGTTTAGATAGGGTGGATAGTGATAGCCTTTTTCCTCGGATGGAGAAAGCTAGCACGAGGGGGCATGGCTTTAAATTAAGGGGGGGTAGCTACAGGACGGATGTCAGGGGTAGGTTCTTTACCCAGCGGGTGGTGAGGGATTGGAATGCCCTGCCTGCTGCAGTTGTAAATGCGTCTAGTTTGGGGGCGTTTAAGAGATCTCTGGATAGGTTTATGGACGAAAAGGGATTGGTATAGGCTAGTGGGTCATTGTTTTTGTAACTGGTCGGCGCAACATCGTGGGCCGAAGGGCCTGTTCTGCGCTGTAATGTTCTATGTTCTATGTTCTATGTTCAAGATCTTAGGAGTTCTTGGTGTTGCCAGCAAAAGTGATGTCCTTCTCTTCTTTGTCTTTGAAGTGATGTTGAACTGTGTCTAGCAGAGACGTATTCCAGAAACCATGGTACCACTGTGCCTACAAGGATTACACTTTCTCAACTTTTTATCCTTCTGTCACGTTGTTCAGGGTTTCCTTTATTTGGGAATAGTCCAAATTCACGTCTTCTTTGGCTATAGGGTACAAATCATCATATCCCACCCCACCTCTGTAACAAGTGCCATACAGACTAAAGGCAAATATTCATCCCTTTTATTCTGGACCCTTCAGAGTTTACATTCCATTACAAACAACACATTTCCTTTAAATATAGATAAGCCATAAATAAAGACACATCCTCTTGTCAACATCTTTTAACCCAAGCCCTACAGATATCAGAAAATAAACGTTCTTTGCAATTGATCATTTAAAGCAATACACAAGTTTTGTTTAAAGATAAAGGGGGCGATCTCACCAAAAAAATGCTAAGTGTCGAATGAGCATGAGAATGGGAATCGCGCCAATATCTTTGGGTGAGCTCCCAGTCGCAATTGCCCATCACTTTGTTTAAAAAAAGAGCCAGGACGTGATTCTCACCAGTAAGGGGAGGCACGGAGCCTCCTCTCACCAGTGAAGCCAGCTTCTGAGCTCCAGGGGCACCATTGCGCATGACAAAGGCTTTGCAGTATATACTAAGGAAAGCTATACTTGCCTTGGAGGGAGTGGCATAAAGGAAAATTCACAAGACTGATTTCTGACATAATTGTCCAATGTAAGGTTTGGGGTTTTGAGCTATAAAACCCTTGAATTTAAAAAAACCTTTCAGGCCAGAATGTTACAGTGAGATTTTTTCCATCCTGCTGCAGTGGAACAGAGATTTGGCTGGGTGTCAAATTCTCTGATTGCTGTAGTGGGAGCCTGGTATACCCTATGCGCACAGTGTGCATAGTACACTGGAAGATCTCCTGTCATACCAGCCCCCCCACCGGACATTAGGACCTGCTGCCAATTGTGCCGGTTTCCCCACCCGCCAAATCACCACACCACCCAATCTTCCACAATTGCAAAGTTCCCCTTTCCCTTCCTATTGCCACTATTCGTAGCCTCACCCCCCATCCCCCCCCACACAACCTTTGGGTTGCATCCCCTTGGCCCTGTCTCCACCCCAGGAGGCTCCAGTGGCCTCTGGTTCCACTGGCAAGGCCATCATGTCTGGTCCCCATTGGCGGGGACCCTTCGAGATCCTCGCTGGTGAAGGCCTAGACTGGCAAGCAGGTAAGGGCAAGTGAGCCTGGACAATAGCGTTTGGGGCTCATTAATTATGTTTAAGTGAAGTAATGAATATTGAAATTGGCTTAGTGCCAGCAAATCAGTGCCAGTAACATCGTGAGAGGCGAAAAGCCAGGCTCGAACTCAATTTTTTTTGCTTTGTGCCCAATCTTACCAGCGCCCCCATGACGATTACCCCCAAAGTGTCATCATAAGTTCAGACTGCTTTGAGCTATTCCTTCAAAATGATTTTAAGAAACGCCTAATTATATTGTGGGCAATTAAAACTTCATATATACTCTGCTCAGGAACTTAATGTTGTAAAACAATAAAACAATTCTGTTTCTCACAAACAACCAGCAGATATTCAAAGTGAACTATTTAACTTAAACTGCGGTTAAAGAATTAAATCTGTAGATATTACATACCCTGAAAATAAGTAGAATTATCAAAATTTTACAATATAGAATCCCTACAGTGCAGAAGGAGGGCATTCTGCTTATTGAGTCTGCACCAACTGTCTGAAAGAATATCTTACCCAGGCCCACACCCTTGCCATTTCGCTGTAATCCTGCATATTTACCATGGCTAAACCACCAAACTGACACATCTCTGGAAATTAGTGGGTAATTTAGCATGGCCAATCAACCTAACCTGCACATCTTTGGACTATGGGAGGAAGTTGGAGCACCCCAAGGAAACACAGTCACAGGGAGAATGTGAGAACTTCACATAGTCACTCAATGCTGGAATTGAACCCAGGTCCCTGGTGCTGTGAGGCAGCAGTGCCAACCACAAGATTACAGAGCTCAACAGAGTAGATGCAGGAAGGATATTTCCCCTGGCTGGGGGGGTGGGGTCTGGAACCAAGAAACACAATCTTAATAACGGACAGGCCATTCAGGACAGAGATGAGAGGAATTTCTTCAATCAGAGGGTGGTAGATCTATGGAATACTCTGCCCCAGAGGGCTGAAGAGGCTGAGTCATTGACTATGGTCAAGAAACTATCTGTTTAATTCCTAGATATCAAAGATAGTAAGTGATGAGACTTTGAGGTAGAAGATCAGCCATGATCTAGTTGAATGACAACTTGAACCTGCTGTTGTTCTAATGCTTAGAATTGCATAGAATGCACAACACGGAAACAGACCTTTCAGCCCAATTAGTCCATGCCAGTGTTTATGCCCCACATAAGCCGCATGCCATCTTCATCTTCTAACTCAGTTAGCTTAACCGTGTGTCCACTTTCCTTGAGTTTATCTTGCATCCCTTAAATGCATCAGTGCTATTTGCCTCAACCACTCGATGTAGTTATGTATTCCCCATTTTAACTACTATTTTGCAAATCATGTTTCTTCTAAATTCCGTATTGGATTTGTTAGTGACTATCTTCTATTTATGATCTTCTTATAAATCTCTAAATCAGTCCTGTCAAACTCTTCCATAATCTTAAAGCTCCATCAACAATTCGACCTTCTCTTTTCTAGAGAAAAAAGCTCCAATCTCTTCAGTCTTTCCTGATATGTATAATCTCTCAGCTCTGGGGTCATCCTTATAAATCTTCTTTGTGCCTTCTCCAATGTCAGTATCTCAGTTTTCTGAAACAAAGATCAGAATTGTGCACAGTAATCCCAAGTGTGTTCTAACTAAGGTTCTGTACAAATGTAACAGCCGGGATTCTTCCAAAAAATGTTCCCGATGTGCGGGAAAAGGGGAGTAAATCCCGCCAGTGTTTTTAGTATGATTTCCAGAATGATTCTGTGACACTCTGTGAATCCTAGCTGGATTCCCTCTGAAAAGTGGTGAGTGGGGTCTATTCCCACCTGAGAGGCTGGCAGTATAGTTCTGAGTGGGTCACTGTGCATGCACCGGTCGGTCAGCGCGAAGATGGGCACGTGCGCAGTGGCCCCCCTTGCCGGCCTCCAGATCACTGGCCAGCCCTGCTGCCCCCCCCCCACCATTGCTGGCCTCCCAACCCCCCACACCATGGGCATCCTGGACCTTCACAGGCCAACCTCTATGTGTCCTCCCCACTAACACCCCCCTCCCCACCCCAGGCAATCCTGGCCCCAGTGTCTTTGGGATACCAGGCTGGCACTGCCCAAGGGGCACCTCCTCTTGCTCTTGACATCCCGTGGGAGCCTCAATGGCTTCCATTCCCTTCAGCGGATCAGGCCGCCTGTTCCCCGTTAGTGGGGAGCAGCAGTAAATCCTACTGGAGGGAACTGTTCCCTGTGAGGGGGAAGGCTAGTGGGCCCAGAGAATTCAATCCTGGGCCCACTAATAAAATGGAAATGTCAATTACCATGACATTTCCATATGATAATAAGCTCTGTGCTGATTTCCGAAGCAGAGCTGATTATGTCAGAAATCTTTGCCTGATGTCCGTGACGCCCAGTGGGAAGCCCACAGGATAGCTGTCGCAGATGTCTCCCGGCTCACTTCACTACTAGAGTGGCATAACACGCTGAGAGCATTGTCCCCAATCTGTCTGCCTTTCAATTTTACCATTCTAGAAATGAACCTCAATGCTTTATTTGCTTTTAATTTTACTTTTGTACATCAGTATTCTGTTCCCTTTTTCAATCCATACACTGTTATATTTTCATTATCCAGATGTTTTCCTATCATGATTTTTAGTAATGATTCCATTATCTTTTCTGCCACCATTATTAAAATGTAATTTGTGTATTTCCGCTATTTTCATTAATTTTTGCTTGCTATGATTTTTACAGTGCTTTTAAAAAATACTTTAACAAAAAACTGGAATTATTCTTCATGTCTTTATATCATGTGCTGCTATTGCAGAGTAATGCTACCTTGCCTTTATGTTGCCTTCTTACATATTTCTTCTTACAGACCTTTTGGTCCTTGGAAATGAGACCTATTTCACATTTGCCATTTTCAATTACTGTACATGTGACCTCCATTTCTTCTCTAACAAAAATAGATACTCCTGAGAAATTAGAAGTGCTATGGACCCAGCTTCAATTTGATAGAGTTCCAAATCCAGGTTTTGAGGGGAATGAGAACCATTGATTGCCCAATTGACCAAAATTTAATTGGATGGGTATATCTATATATTAACAAGCAGGTCTCCATAGACTTGGATTTAGATACAGAAAAATTGGTGAATATAGCTTTATGCCTTCATTTGGCTTTCCAAAAAAATTCAGGCACCGATGTCAGAATTACTAGTTAGCTTTAAGGTGGTGGTGTTTACTATTTTAATCTGTCTCAGAACTGTATGTTGTTGTTTGGTGTTGGCACGCTCTTCTGTTGCATGAGAGAGTGGAAATTTGAAAATAGATTAACTGCCTGATAGACATGTTCCTTCCCATGGCCATACCATTGCTTCCATTTGTTGAACTCTAAAACACAGCAGTGCAGTCTCAGGCTAAGGGGCCAATCATTTAGGACTAAGAAATGGAAAAATTATTTCACTCAAAGAGTTGCAAATGTTTGGAATTCTCTGCCCCATATGTTTATGGATGTTCCATCATTAAATACATTTAAATACATTCAATACATTTGTTCTCTCAGGGAGCAAAGGAATATGGGGAGTGTGCAGAGAAATGGAGTTGAAGCCCAAGGTCAGCCATGATCATACCGAATGATGGAGCAAACTCAATGAGCTGTATGTTCTACTTTTGCTCTTATTTCTTATACTCTTAGGAGACCAGCAGACCTTGTGTCAGTACTAGCCCCTCCTCCAGAGATGGCTACTATAATTCCATTTCTCTGCTTATTCTGTACTGGACTATTTACTTGGCTGCAGTCAAAACCAAAGAACACATATACTCATAGTTTGATATAACTCAGCAGGGAGGCTCATTCAAAGCTGTGAACTGCCTAAGGTTCAATACATGACTTAACCTAAAGCCTGTGATCCTGGCTGATGTCAATGATTCTCATGTCTCAACATAAAATGCACCAACTATAATACATAAAAAGCTGCTTTTTCTGTATCCTTTCATAATATTTTCTAAATGCTTTCCAATTCCAGTTGCTTTCTCTTGTGTAATCTGAACCTCTCTGTAATTAGTAAGGGTTTTGGGGCATAATGGTTTTATAAAATATCGGTTAATTCTTGGCATGTTTTCTTTCCAGGTTTGTCCGGCTGGACTAGGCTTCTAAGCAAATTGAAGGCTTTACTGTGTATAGCGCTGAGGAACATGGGTATTACCAATTCATCTGCCGTTTTAGTTGCCGTAACATGATAACTGAGTCTTTCAGTGTAGGCCTTCCATTCTTCTGACTCTTCAGAGGGTACGATGGCACCAAATTGACAGACTGACTAGAATTTCTTCCCCCTCCCCCTGGCTAATCGTATAACAGGCTTGGGCAGACCATGCAAAGATCTATAGACCTCGGGCAGGATTTTCTGGTTTTGTGGCGAGCATGGCTGGAAAATCCCGCCCGCTATTTTGTTGTTTGAAACTCACAGTTCAGTGTAGCTTAACAGAGAAATTTAATCGATAGCTGTGCATTTCCTAAGGCTCAATACAAAACTGAACTTAAAGCCAGTGAACCTGGCTGATGTGTCACCAGGGCTTATGTGATTCACTTCTTAAAGGGACACTGTCCCAACATAGCATACCCCAACTATTATACACAACACTGCTTTTTCTGTATCCTTATATATTTTTTAAAAATGCTTTTCAATTCCATTTAAGTGGTAATATAGTCTCTGCCTTCATTGCCACTAACAGAAAACATACCAAGGGGGAGATTTGTTTGTGTATTGCTGCTTCCCTGTGGGTCCGGGAATCACGTTGTTAATGAGGAAACCTGTGTGTACTAAAACTGCTATTCTCTACAAATCTTTCATAATTTTTAAAACTTCTGTCAGATATCTTCCTTGTTCTAGTGAACAAGGCCCCAATTTTTGAAACTTTACAGCACTTGAATATGCATCAGGAGTAGCCCTCGAGCCCTCTCTGTCATTCAAAAATGACTTATCTGATTTTAACCTCAATTCCACATTCCTGCCTACTCCTGATTACATTGCCATCCTTACTTATCAAGAATCTATCCCCCTCTACCTTAAAAATTCTGCTTTCTCCTTTTTAAGAAGAGTTTTGAAGACTCGTGAGCCTCAAGAGAAAAATGTCCTCCTCATCTCTGCCCTGTATAAACTGAACTTTTGTGTTAATTTCTCCTCGTGATAAATGAGATCGTCCTTCAGATTTCTGAATTACTTGCCATACCCGCATACTAGCTTTTTTCAACTTTAGGACCAGGGCACCCAGTCCCTCTGAATCTTAAAGATTGATAATATATTTAAATAATATACTCAATTTTTATTCCCCCTTCCAAAGTGAATAATTTCACATTTTGCCATGTTATACTCTATTTGTCAGATGTTCGCCCACTCACTTAACATATTTAGCTTCATTATGTCTCTTCACAAATTACTTTTCCACCGATCTTTGGTGTCATCAGCAAATTTAACAACCACATCTTCAGTCCCTGCATCCAAGTCATTTATATAAATTGGAAAAAGTTGAGACCACAGCACTGATCCCCGTGGCAAACCCCTTGGTACATCTTGCCAACCAGAAAATGACTCATTTATGTCAACTCTCTGTTTCCTGTTAGCTAGACAATCTTCTATCCATATGTTACCCCCTAAACCATGAGCTTTCATTTTTACAATAGCCTTTTGTGTGGCTATCACACCAACTACTTTTTGGAAATCTAAATGCTGTACATCCATACGCTCCGCTTCATCCCAGTTACTTCTTCGGAGAACTCCAATAAACTTGTTAAACGTGATTTCTCTTTCGCACACCGTGTTGACTCTGCCTGGTTATCTTGAATTTATCCAAGTGCCCTGCTATAGAGCCTTTAATAATAGCTTCTATTATTAAATTCTCATTGACAGATGTTAGGCTAACTGGCCTGGAGTTTATTATTTTCTATCTCCATCTTGTTCTGAATAAAAGAGTTATATTTGCTTTTATCCAATCTAAGCCTTTCTTGAAAATTAAAGCATTAACTATCTCACTGACTAGGGTGAAGTTCAATAGTACTGGGGACTTATCAGCCCACGGCTCCATTAATTTGCATAGCCCCTGGTCTTTCCTCTATGGTGTTGTTCCAGTGAATTCTTGCCGTCTGCTGCCCTCGGCTCTCTGAATGAAAGCTGAATGAAATCAAATATTTTTGATTAAAGAAAGTATTTCTAGTTTGGTCACACAATGAAAGTAAATTCAACTGCCAGTGGAAGGAAGCTATTAAGTGCATGCAATACTGCCCGAGTGTAGTGCACGAAATGCCAGAGGGGAGAGGTGATGGCCAAGTGGTATTATCGCTAGACTATTAAACCAGAAGCTCAGCTAATGTTCTGGGGACCCAAATTCAAATCCTGTGGAATTTGAATCTACTAAAAACAATCTGGGATTAAGAATCTGCTGATGACCAAGAAACGATTGTCGATTGTTGTAAAAGATCCAGCTGATCCTTTAGGGAAGGAAATCTGCTGCCCTTACCTGGCCTGGCGTACATGTGACTCCAGAGCCACAGCAATGTGCTTGACTCTCAACTGACCTCAGGCAATGAGGGATGAGCAATCCCTAGGGAAGGTCAGCCCAATTCCCAACGATGAATAAAAAAAATCCATACAATGTTGAAAGTTAAAATTACTGGCCATTTATTAACAGAAATCACAAGAGAAGCATAATTTCTTAAACTGCCATATTTGGCTGGATGATCAATCTCTTTTTGAATTTCTTGGGAGTCTTTAATTATTAATTTTAGATATAAGACTGAATTTCTCTCTTTTTTTCACTAAGCACAAGAGTTGCCATAGTGGCATGTGCTAATTCACCTAACTTGATGGTCTTCCATTTACATCCAGTGTAGGCTCATTTCACACAAGCAAATAGCATGTCCAGTAGGGAATTGAATCACACTTTGAAATCCACTACTGCAGGCATTCATGATGAATGTGATGTAATGCACCCATTTCTTTTTATGAACATCTTCAAGGCAACCTCTAGTTATGCTGCAATGCCCTTGTTTACTGCAGACATATTTGACTTTTTCTGGATTTTCGTACTGTCAATCAAACCATCTGGGCAAACTTGTAGAAACTGCTGGATAATGCCTTTTCAGCATTTTTCATTTCACAGTATTTCCTTTGAGATGATGTAGTAATATGGAAATTGACCATTCTGAAATCCAACAAATACAGAAAAACAGGGATTTTGACCTTGCTGAAATCCACTTTTGTGCATACAATCCCTACTGGGCAGAAGGAGGCCATTCAGCCCATTGAGTCTGAACTGATTCTCTGAAAGAGCATCTTTCTTGAACTCACCTTCGTTCTATCTCCGTGAATATACCCACCCTCGTCCTATCCCCACTAATCTATCTAACCTTCATATTTTGGGACACTGAAGGGCAACTTAGCATGGCTAATCTACCTAACGTGCACATCTTTGGACTGTAGGAGGAGACCCACGGGGAGAATGTGCAAACTCCACACAGTCACCCAAGGCTGGAATTGTACCTGGGTTCCTGGTGCTGTGTTTTTAATAAGTATAGGACCTCAATACACTTTTAAACTTTTTTATGATACTGGCATTAAGATTTTGATGCTTTAATTCTTAATGTTCCTCTTGTGATACTGTTTTGATGTAGCTATTGATTTTCAGTGGAATAGTCATGAAGGATATGATCCTGTATGTTAACAACAATAAATGTTGATATTCTGCAGTGAAATTACTCATAAGAATGGATTTTCGTGACTCTCCACACTTTATTGGATTATAGCACATGATGAAACTTCAGTCTGACGTAGTATTTACAATGCAGATAGTGCATAATGTCTGAGACATATATATAATATTGGAAAAAGGTATGAGTGTGCTACAATACAATTTTCCAACTCTGAGATGAAATGATGTGCATTTCTAGTCTCTAGTTGAGAAAGTCCATGATTGTCAAAAAAAATAATTTGATTACGGTTTGGAGTGGTTTATAGATTTTCAAGTTATTTTCTTCTAATCGATAACTAATCAAATTTTTTATGTTCCCTTTCCATCAAGTTGGAATTGGTAACCTTTCTGAAAATGAAAATCTTTTTTGTCTATTTATATTTTTTATCCTTTTTATTATCAACAATTCCTCTTTTTAAAAAGATATTTGTTTTAATTCTTCTACTGGTGGGAAAAAAATGAGCGATGAGTTAAAAAAAGAAACTATACTTTTCTAGAGAAGAAAATAAAATTAATGAAAACAAAAAAAAAGTTTAAAATGAACAAATGAAGATTGAGAAATGGATTGGATTGGAAATAGGCTCACACAGAAAGGGGGAAATATTCCATTCCTGTTCCATGCCCCCCAAAAATACAGTTTTTATTATAGTATCACGCTCATTAGGCATGAAAGAAGCCAAAACTGTGAATACTTTTATTCTATTTTGTTATTAAACGGACTTCTGCTTGACCACATGATGGCTGCTGCAAGTCACCTGATTTCAGGATTGGTGACAATTTCTAGAAAGTTCCTGCAGTAGTTCCTAGTGCAAAGTAATTCCTTCCAAAGCCTCCCTTGTAATCGCCGAAAGTACAGGCCGTGCAGGCAAAGTGACTCCCCCATCTTTAACAGTCATAAAAGAAAAAGATCAAAAGTTGTTATACCTGAAGAGTTAGCTCATGTGTCTCCTAGGGGAGAAGAATGGATTCTAGCCAAAAGAACAGAAACTGATTGTTAACCTGCCATCAATCCATCAATGGATCACATCACATTACCCAAACCTTTGACCTTTTGGACAAATTTAACATTATATCTTTGGCCTCACAGGGAGTCTGCTGTATAACATCCAACCTGTGAACACCAAAAAGAAGGACACTAGGGTGAACAACAGCCTGCTCCTCCAAACCTGTCTGTGCTGGAAAATTTCCTATTGTGCCTGCAGAACTGACCCAGTCTCTGTACCAACTCCAATTTGTGGTATCAGCACCAACTGTAAAGAGAACTTCTATCTTCTGCCAGTTGAAGTCAAGCTCCTACGTAAAATAACTCCTCACTGGAATCTGACTCAGGACTCTGATCATCATGTGAACTAATATTCATTCCTGTGCTCCTATTACTGCTACCATCCATAGTTGTAAAACATCCTTTTTTCCTATACTTCCTTGTACTGTGTGTGTGTGTGTGTGTGTGTGTGTGTGTGTGTGTGTGTGTGTGTGTGTGTGTGTGTGTGTGTGTGTAATTGAGTGGGACATTGCAAGTGGGGGTAGTTGGGAATGTGGAATTCAAAACACAAACAGATAAGCCACAATCTTGTTTAAATGGAGCAACTCGAGGACTGAATGGCCTACTCTCCTATTATTTATGTTCATATGAACACTTCTCCCCAGGTATGTGTGTGAGAATAAACTTATCTCCTGAGTTGATGATGAAGCAGATTTGCCGCAAGCTGCTTAAAATTAGATCACAAAAATGGAGGGTTTGGAAAACATGAAACAACGTAATTAAAGCAATTCAGAGACACCTGCTACTTAAGGACAGTGGATGAGAGGATAAAGAAGTTCAATTTGCCTTTCTCTCCTGTCCATAACAATAGGCAAAACTAGTGGGATTTAAATATTACCAGTGTGTAGAGATATATAAACTGTTATGATAATGGAGAAAAAAAACCATAGAAGCCCTACAGTTCTGAAAGAGGCCAAGTGGTCCATCGAGCCTGCACTGACTCTCTGAAGAAGGTCCCACTCTGGCCCTCCCCTTCACCCTATATCCATAAACCCATATTTACCAAGGTTAACTCCCCTAACCTGCAAATATTTGGACACTAAGGGGCAATTTAGCATGGGCAATCCACCTAACCTATGCATCTTTGTGCTGTGGGAAGAAACTGGGGCCCCTGTTGGAAACCCACACAGGGAAAATGTGCAAATGCCACACAGACATTCATCCAAGGATGGAATAGAACTCGAGTCCCTGGCACTGTAAGGCACTGCATCTCCACGTGACTGTAAGGCAGCAGTGCCAATTAGTGTGCCACCCATGGAATACATAGATGGAAATATTGGACTTTAAAAAGACCTCAGTTTTATATTTGATAATGGACACAAACCATGAAGATGGCTGAGAATGTACAATTAGTCACTGACAGAAATGCTGAAGGTTATTTCTCTAAGGGAGAATAGAACCCCCTCTGTGTTTCTAGACTAGGTATTTCTAAAAGCATCCAAAGATTGATTACCTTCTCCAATAAAGAGAAAGGAACATAATGGCTATCTTATCTAAAAGGTTGCTTTCCTGTGTCTGCCTTGCTGGTCTTGTGTGTGTGAAACTGCCTCCCTTGATCTAGTGGAGCATAGAACATAGAACCCTACAGTGCAGGAACAAGCCCATCGAGTCTGCACCGACCACAGTCCCACCCAGGCCCTATCCCCATATCCCTACACATTTAGCCACTAATCCCTCTAACCTACACATCCCCGGACACTAAGGGGCAATTTTAGCATGGCCAATCAACCTAACCCACACATCTTTGGATTCCAGGTTCAGTTGGAATACACAAATAAGAGGTAATAAATCTAGTTGTTTGCCAGTCTGCATGCATCTGCCCTGATAATCTGTCTGTGTGTGTGCGTGCTGCGAGGAAAAGCAGCTGGAAGTTTTCCATACTGAAAGTGTATGATACAGTAAACAAAGCAGGGCCACTGCAACAATAGCTATCCATTGCAGAAATATCAAAAAACCCTCTCTGTGGAAGTTAACCGGCCAGCAATATGGGATCACAGCTGGAAAAAGGAACTGAAATCTCTCAACGAAATCACAACACACATGAACAGAAGAATCATCTGTTTGCCAGCAGAATTCAACTTTACTAAAATCAATTTGTAAATGCCTCAATGCTTCATCATCTATTCCTTGCCAGTCAATGACTGTTCCATATAACTTTTTATTTGCTGATTATTGGACTCAGTCTTTACTTCTAATTCATATGAATAGAGATGCTTCCGATTTACCATTTCTCTTTATCATTTTAGCAGTGAATAAACTTTTTTCCATCTTAACTCAAGTAAGCCTGATTAAATTGGCTCCTTTTTAAACATAACTATTGAGTCTGGAAAGGGTATTGAAGGGGAAGGGAACCTTGTTAGGTTAAACTTCCTCGCTACCAGCAGAGGGTGGGTTGAATAAAATCATGGGGCCAGTCATTCCTCCTCACCCGGATTTGTAAAACTTCGAGGCTGGACAGTGACAAATCAAGGAGGTCTCTCCATGATCATCAATTTCTGGCAACACTCACCTGGTTATAATAACAGAGTTGATCATTTATTTAGACATAGTGTAGGACGTGAATGATATGAGAATTTCCAGCTACCCACAAAGCTGCAGACGAGTCACAAATTCAGTTTGTACACTGAAAATTGGCCTTGGAGTATAAAATATTGATCATAAATTAATGACCATCCCATTTCTCCTGCAGCAGTGCACAGTATCAAGGGGATGAACTTCTAAATAAAAAAATGGTAATGGGTCTGCGGGTAGCTGTGCATCATGATGTAATGGCATGTGGAGGTCACAGTAACGCTTACACTGTCTACTGTTTTCCAAGTATGCTGAAGATATCTCATGTCAGTTAATGGGTTCAATACTAATTTTGTTGTTCTGTAATAAATCCAGTCCTTCAGAGAATAAGATGTTAATGGCTAAACACAGAGTTGTTAACCTTCACGTAAGAACTGGCAATGTAGACAACTTTAGCCTTGTTTTGCTGTGCTAACTGACTGGAAACATTAAAACCTGAATCTGCAGCAGTGAAAATATTCGTTTTGAGATAATTAAGAAGTATGAAAAATGTTTAATCCTAAATAACCTTTGATTGACTTAGCATTAATCCTCCCCCTAAACATCTGGAGCTGAGTTACACACACACTATGGTGACCCATTAAGTCTTGTGAATGGGGCCTAACTTGGGATCAACAATGTTAAGGCTCTCTGTTCTCCACTTTTGTTTGGATCCATTTTCAGTTCAGCTCTGGGATATGGGGTAAATTGGATTGGATATTGAATTGGATAACTTTTTCAAAGAATACAAATATGATGGTCTGAACAGCCTCCTTCTCTGCCCTGTTTGATTCTGTGATCTAATCCATAGAGTTACCGAGTTAAGTAGTATGAGCATTTGTTTCAAAGTATCTGTGATTGACAAAGTGAGTGCGATGCTTTATGCTGCAATGGATAGTTAAGGATTGCTGTGTAGCAATTATTTTATCAGATCAATACTGATCTTAAGTTGGCTGCGCAAAATTGAAAAGAACCTAAATATATTGTGAGATTTTTTTAAATTAGTCAAACGGGTTATAAAATGAATAACATGACAGTGATTGACCACACTCATCTCTTTATGGACTGTTGGAAAACTCACTGTAAAATAAAATGAAATTAGTTGAGCGTATAAGGATGACTGGGATTTATTAAGGAAGATTGTTCTGCAACACATATTTTATGAATTATGTAAATCAATAAGATGTGCAGTGTCTCATGAAAATTGAAGTTAATTTAATTATTTTATGGAAAACTCAAATTGTAACTAAGTTCCTGAAGTTTTGTTAATGCAGGTTTGTGGTATTACAATAACTTTTTGTTTTTGTCCCCCCCCCCCACTCACCCTTCAGTTTTTCTGCACCTCCTGCTTTTGCAGCAATAGATCATTTGATCGAATTGACCTTTGCCAGTGTTTAAGCTCCAGACAAACCACCAACCATCCTTCATCTAATCCGGTCAGCATATTCTTCTATATCTTTCTCCTGCATGTGCTTATCAAGCTTCCCCTTAACTGCATCCGAGCACAGATTTTTCTGCAATGGTAAGATGGATGACCTTTACTGCAGATTTTTGTGGTCTGCAAAGGGTTAATTCAGTGGAGGACTGGCAGGTTGAGCCATTATAGAGCAGAATCAAGGTGCACAGAGGACTGGGAAAAATAACTAGACTAGAATAAAGAAAAGTTCTGAAATGGGATGGCAAGGTGGCACAGTGGTTAGCACTTCTGTCTCATATCATCAGGGACCAAGGTTCAATTACAGCCTCGGGAGACTGTATGGTGTTTGCACATTCTCCCCTTGTCTGCTTAGGTTTAAGAACATAAGAACATAAGAAATAGGAGCAGGAGTAGGCCATCTGGCCCTTCGAGCCTGCCCCGCCATTCAATAAGATCATGGCTGATCTGTCGTGGCTCAGTTCCACTTTCCCGCCCTCTCCCCATAACCCTTAATCCCCTCTCTTATCAAAAACCCATCAACCCGCTTCTTAAAAATATTTAGCGAGGCAGCCTCCACCACTTCAACGGGCAGAGAATTCCAGAGATTCACCACCCTTTGAGTGAAGAAGTTCCTCCTCAACTCCGTTCTGAACCGCCCCCCCTTTATCTTGAGGCTGTGCCCCCTAGTCCTACTGTCTTTTTTGAGCGGGAAGAGTCTTTCCACCTCTATCCTATCCATCCCATTCATCATCTTATACGTCTCAATGAGATCTCCCCTCATTCTTCTAAACTCTAATGAGTACAAGCCCAGTTTATTCAGCCTCTCCTCATAGCTCAACCCCCTCAACTCCGGTATCAGCCTAGTAAACCTCCTCTGCACTCCCTCCAGGGCCAAAATATCCTTGCGCAGGTGCGGCGCCCAAAACTGCACACAGTACTCCAGCTGCGGCCTCACCAATGCCCTATACAGCTGCAGCAAGACCTCCCTACTTTTATATTCAATCCCCCTCGCTATGAAGGCCAGCATCCCATTCGCCTTCCTGACCACCTGCTGCACTTGCAGGCTGGGTTTTTGCGACTCATGCACAAGGACCCCGAGGTCCCTCTGCACCGTCGCCTGCTGCAGTTTTTCGCCACGTAAGTAATAGTCCTTCCTACCATTCTTCCTACCAAAGTGGACCACCTCACACTTGCCAACATTAAATTCCATTTGCCATTTCCTGGCCCATTCGCCCAGCCTATCTAGATCCTTCTGCAGACTCTCCACACCCTCCGCACAATTTGCCTTTCCCCCAATCTTGGTGTCATCAGCAAATTTCGACACCCTACACTCGGTTCCCTCCTCCAGATCATCTATATAAATGGTAAATAGCTGAGGCCCCAGCACCGACCCCTGGGGCACCCCACTAGTCACCAACCGCCAATCCGAATAGCACCCATTGACCCCCACTCTCTGCCTCCTATTTGACAACCAATCCTCTATCCACGCTAACACCCTACCCCCAACTCCATGTCCTCTGACCTTCTGCAATAACCTCTTGTGAGGTACCTTATCAAACGCCTTCTGAAAATCCAGAAAGACCACATCCACCGGCTCTCCTCTATCCACCGCCCTAGACACATCCTCATAGAACTCCAGTAAATTTGTCAGACACGACTTCCCTTTAATGAAACCGTGTTGCGTCTGCCCTATCAAGCAATTCCCTTCAAGATGCCTCGCAATTTCCTCCTTAATGACGGATTCTAACATTTTACCTACCACAGACGTTAAACTAACCGGCCTGTAATTCCCCGCCTTTTGCCTGGCACCCTTCTTAAACAACGGCGTAACATTAGCCGTTTTCCAATCCTCCGGCACTTCCCCGGAATCCAGCGACGTCTGGAAAATAACCACCAAGGCATCCACTATCACCTCCGCCATTTCTTTCAGAACCCTCGGATGCATTCCATCCGGTCCTGGGGACTTGTCCACAATCAGCCCCTCCAGTCTGTCGCGCACCACCTCTCTAGTAACAGTAATGTCATTAAGACCCTCCAGTCCTACCACCTTTCCATCGCTAACACCCGGCAAATTATTCACGTCCTCCTCCGTGAAGACAGAAACAAAAAAGTTATTCAAGACCTTAGCCATATCCCCATCCCCTACCACTAGGTCCCCTTTCTCATCCGCTAAGGGACCAACGTTCACCCTAGCCAGCCTCTTCCTTTTTATATATTTATAAAAACTCTTGCTATCCTTTTTTATATTAAGCGCTAGCCCAGCTTCATAGCTTCTTCTACCCTCCTTTATCAACTTTTTTGTCAATCTTTGTTGACATTTAAACCTTTCCCAATCCTCTTCTCGCCCACTGCTCTTAGCTACTCTAAATTCCTCCGCTTTTAATTTAACACTTTCCTTCACCTCCTTCGTTATCCACGGCTTATTACCTCTCTTCCTACTGTCCTTTTTAACCATCGGAATAAATTTCTGCTGAGCACCAAGAAAGATCTCCTTAAAGATCCTCCACTGCTCCTCAGCAGACCTACCTTCCAACGCGCTCCCCCAGTCCACATTCGCCAATTCTTCTCTCATCCTACCATACTCCCCTCTATTCAAACAAAGGACACGTGTCCGGGAACCCACTTTCTCCTCCTCCATCTGCAACAGAAACTCCACCATACAATGATCACTCTCTCCAAGAGGATCCTTCACCTCAAGGTCCCTAATTCTACCCGCCTCATTACATAGCACCAGATCCAAGATAGCTCGCTCCCTCGTCGGCTCCAACACACACTGTTCCAGGAAACTATCCCGGCAGCATTCCAAGAACTCCTCCTCGAGCCCACCTCGTCCAACATGGGTCGACCAATCAATATGCAGATTGAAATCCCCCATAACTACTGCCGTCCCATTCCTGCACGCCGCACTTATTTGCGCGTTAACAGCCCGCCCCACCTCCAGATCATTATTCGGGGGCCTATAGACGACACCCACCAGCGTCTTCCTCCCTTTGCTGTTCCTAATCTCCACCCACAACGATTCCACTTTCTGCTCTTTGGCTCCAATATCATCCCTTGCTACCACCTTGATGCTGTCCTTAATCAGCAGAGCTACGCCACCCCCTCTTTCCTCCTGCCTATCCTTCCTAAACACTTGATAGCCCTGTACATTCATCTCCCAGTCCCTGTCACCTTGCAGCCACGTCTCTGTAATGGCCACCAGATCGTATCCATTTGTGTCGATCTGCGCCACCAGCTCATCCACTTTATTCCGAATGCTTCGTGCATTCAGATAAAGCGCTTTCATCCCAGCCTTCTTCTGGACCCTATTTGCCATAACGCCACCACTTGGGACATCCTCAGCCTCTTCCCTTACCTGTACCCTATCCTTAACTGTAGACCTCCTAACATCACCTACCCTCGCACCCTCCCCCCCCCTAATTAGTTTAAAGCCCTGTCTACAGTCCTCTTTACTCGATTCGCCAGCACTCTGGTCCCAGCACGATTCAGACCAACCCCATCCCACCCGAACAAGTCCCACCTACCCCAATACTGGTGCCAATGCCCCATAAATTCGATCCCATTCCTCCCACACCAATCTCTGAGCCACCCATTCACTTCCTTTATCCTGTCAACCCTACGCCCGTCTGCACTCGGTTCAGGCAGTAGCCCAGAGAAGACCACCTTGTCGGTTCTACTTTTTAATTCCATTCCCAGCTTCTCATACTCCCTCCCCAGATCCTCAGTCCGCACTTTGCCTACGTCGCTGGCACCCACATGTACCACCACAACTGGGTTCTCACCCTCCCACTCCAGGTTCCTCTGCAGCCCAGCTGCGACATCCTGTACCCGAGCACCAGGCAGACAACACACCCTTCTGTGCACTTTGTCATTGTGACAAAGGACAGTGTCAATACCCTTCACCCCACTATCTCCAATCACTACTACGTTCCTTTTCCCCTTCTCTTTGCCTATGTCCTGCTGCATCACTGTACCGTGTGCAGTTTGCTCACCAACCTCACCTGCCTCGTCCTCTTCCAGAGTGGAAGCAAGAACCTCAAACCTGTTATGCAGATTAAGAGGCTGAGGCCTCCGCTCCTCACCCCCCTTCCTCCTCCCAGCAGCCCCCTTTTGTCCCTGACCCTTAGATTTAGCCAGTCTAGAGGGGGTGGATGTCACTTGCACCCCATTGACAATGGCACCCTCTCTCCCCCTGATGAGCCTCAGTGTCTGTAGCTCAGAGGCCAGCTCATCCACCTTGAGCTGGAGCTCCTCCAGCAACCTGCACTTACTGCAGACATGGTCACTCACTTGATTGGCCATGCAAAATTGCCCCTTAGTGTCAGAAGAACTAGCAAGGTAAATATGTGGGGTTACAGGGATAAAGCCTGGATAGGATTATTGTCAGTACAGGCTTGATGGGCCAAATGGCCTCCTTGTGCACAGCAGGGACTCTGTTTGTTCTATGTTCTCCCTGTGCCTGCACAGGCTTCCTCCAGGTGTTCTGGTTTCCTCTCATAGTCCAAATCTATGCAGGCTAGGTGGATTAACCATGCTAAATTGTCCCCCAGTGTCTCAAAATGTGTAGATTAGCAGGGTAAATATGTGGGGTTACAGGGAAAGGGCCTGGGTAAGATGCTGTTTTGAGGAATGGATGCAGACTCGATGGGCCAAATGGCCTCCTTCTGCACTGTAGGGATACCATGATTTTATGTTTACATCACCCAGCTAGAGGAGACAAAATAGTTTTTGGGGGAACTAGCAAGGTAAATATGTGGGATTATGGGGTTAGGGCCTGAGTGGGATTGTTGTCACTACAGGCTCGATGGGCTGAATGGCATCCTTCTGCACTGTGGGGTTATATGGTTTTAACTGCAGAGTTGTTTACATAAAAGCATAGGAGTAGAAGTAGGCCATTCAGCTTGTCAAGCCTTTTTCCCCACACTACCCTCATATGCCTTTTTCCCACATTATCCTCATATGCCTTTATATCGGTGGTATTTAGAAACCTAATCAATCTTTGCTTTGATCATACTCAATGACACAGCTTCCACAGCCTTCTGGGGCAGAGAATTCTAATTCATTGCCCTCTGAGTAAAAACATTCTCTTCATCTCGATCCTAAGTGGCTTTGCCCTTTATTTTAAAATTGTGTCTCCTGTTTCTAGACTCCCCAACCAGGATTTTAAGAAAAGCTGCATGAATCCTGTCCATCCCTTTTAAGAATTCTGTAGGTTTCAATGAGATCATCTCATCCTTCAAAACTCTAGAGAATATAGACCCAGTTGCCCCTGTCTCTCTTCATAGGTCAGCCCTGCCGTGTTATCCCATGCATACTAGGAAAGTACCAGTGAAAAGGACACAATGAGAGAGGAATCTTGAAAATATGTGCACGGGAACTTTCTTGATCAGCTGTCTGTTTCCACCTAATGAGGAAGGAAGCCGTGCTAGATTTAGTTCTTGGGATGAAATGAGTTAAGTGGAGTGTGTTTCAGCGGGGGACCATTAAAATAATGGGAAAGGTCAAGGAACAACCAAGTGTTAAAATACTTAGCAGTGAACTGCTAACTTCCATGAATTGTAAAGGTTTTCCACTACTAAGATTTTTAAGCTCCTACTCTATTTATTTTTTACTCTCATCCTAATGATTCCTCCTTTACTGCCACATTGACAGAATCATCTGCTCTAGTGAAGACAGATGCAAAGTACTCATTTAGTAGGTCAGGCATGTCCCTCTATTTCCACAAGAATATCTCCATTTTGGTCCCTGTTCAGCCCATCTTTCCTCTGACTGTCCTTTTACCATTCACATACTTATGAAAAGCAAGTTTCATTTTTTTAAATGCAATCGTGAGACATGGGCATTACTGGCTGGCCAGGATTTAATGTTGCCCTTGAAACTGAGTGGCTTGGTTGATTGAAATCAAATATCAGTAGGCAAAATAGTAATTGAACTGTGGGAAGCCTTTAAAGATGTAGTAGGTTGGGTAAAGAATAGATATATTTTCACGAGGGGGAAAGGAAGAACACTGAAAGCTGGAGTTCACCAGGATGACAAAAAATATTGAAGTTAAAATGAGGAAGGAAAAAAGAAGGCTTGTGATAAATATCAAGTTGAAACAAATGGAGAACCAAGCTGAACATTGAAAATATAGAGGAGATCGATAAAAGGGAATAAGAAAGATTAGTGGCTAGTGTGGCGAACACGATGGCCTAGTGGTGTTATCACTGAGCTACTAACCCAGAACCTCAGCTGATGTTCCAGGGACCCGGATTTAAATCCTGCCTTGGCAGACAGTGGAATTTGAATTCAATAAAAAATCTGAAATTAAGAATCTACTGATGAGTATGAAACCGTTGTCGGAAAAACTCATCTGGTTCACTAATTCCTTTAGGGTAGGAAATCTGACGTCCTGACCTGATCTGGCCTACATGTGACTCCAGATCCACAGCAATGTGTTTGATTCTCAATTGCCCTCTGAAATGGCTGAACCAGCCACTTAGTTTCAAGGGCAACTAAGGATGGGCAATAAATCCTGGCCAACCAGTGATGCCCATGTCCCACGAATGAATAAAAAAAAAACTGAAGCTTGCTTTTGATAAGCATAAGGACAATAAAAGGAAAGTCAGAAGAAGGATGGATTGATTAGGGACCAAAATGGAGATATTCTCATTGAAGCATAGGATATGCCTGATCTACTAAATGAGTGCTTCACTAGACTAAATGAGTCTTCACTAGAGCAGATAATACTGTCAATGTAACAGTAAAGGAGGAATCAGTAATGATATTGGACAGGATAGAAATAAATAGAATAAGAGCTTATGTACACCTGAGGCTCTGGTCAGACCCCATTTGGTGTATTGTGAGCAGTTTTGGGCCCTGTATCTAAGGAAAGATGTGCTGGCCTTGGAAAGAGCCCAAAGGAGGTTCATAAGAATGATCCCTGGAATAAAAAGCTTGTTGTATGAGGAATGGTTGAGAATTCTGGGTCTATACTCGTTGGAGTTTAGAAAGATGAGGGGGGATCTTTTTGAAACTTACAGGATACTGTGAGGCCTGGATAGAGTGGATGTGGGGAGGATGTTTCCACTAGTAGGAAAAATTAGAACCAGAGGGCACAACTTCAGACTAAAGGAATGATCCTTTAAAACAGAGAGATGAGGAGGGATATCTTCAGCCAGAGAATGGTGAATCTGTAGAACTGTTTGCCGCAGAAGGCTGTGGTGACCAGGTCATTGAGTGTCTTTAAGACAGAGATAGATAGGTTCTTGATTAATAAGGGGATCAGAGGTTATGGGGAAAAGGTAGGAGAATGGGGATGAGAAAAATATCAGCCACGATTGAATAGCAGAGCAGACTTGTTGGGCCGAGTGACCTAATTCTCTCCTATGCTTTATGGTCTTAAAAGTTGAAGCAGTAGAGATTCTTGGGTTGCTGAGAGAAGTAAGGGCTGAATTTTGAGAGACTCTGGTCACAACCTTGCAATTTTCCTTGGTCATTGGAGCAATGCCAGGGAATGGAGAATTGCGAGTGTTACACCCCTGTTTAAGAAGGAGTGAAGGGATAAACATAGCAACTGTAGGCCAGTCAGCTTAATGTCAGTGGATGAGTAAACCTTTAGAGACAGTAATCCTGGACAAAGTTAAATATGCATTTGGAGGGGTGGTGGGGGACGAGTTGGATAGCCAGCTTAGCTATGCTGGGCCGAATAGGCTCCTTGTGTGCTGTATCATTTTTTGATTCTATTGCACTGCAGGCAGCCTGAACTGGGTGCAGCAGGGCCATTTTATTTCTGGAGATTAGCAATTGATGCCAATTTCGGCCCAGAAAACATTGACTTTAATGCAAATTTGAAGCAGGGCGTTCATCCAAAATGCCATTCCCATCAGGCTGAGCTGTTCTCGGGAAATAAGTAATTTTGGCCTACTTTCATTTAGACCGCTTTGTCCTGCGTGGCCTTTGATGCGTAGATTCCATGAGTGTGCTGAGTTTTTATTTCTAGCTGCAGATGTAGTGCTTCTGGTGTGAGCTGTGGCTGAAGCTGATTATTATGTCAGCGGCATAGTGATTTGCTAGTTGAATTATAATCATGTGACCATCAGAGATTGGTTCCTTTAAACCATATCCAGAAGAAATAAATCACTGCACTGTCAGGCTACCAGAACCTTTTATCTTTGGATCTTAAATTGCAGTGGTGTAGGAAGAGGCATTAATCTATCAAAACTGAGTGGTGTTGATTTCAGTCAGGCGGAATCTCGATGATAATTATTTTCTGGCAGTCTTTGGTGGGAGTAATGGCAGAACAAAGGTTTAGGAAAATAGGGTGTGGCATATGGAATCACCTAAGTGATTTACAGCGTAAGTTCCTCTTTCCTGCTATTCCATGGTCCCTGCAATGTTTGTGCTGCACTGCAATGACGCACGTCCCCAGGAAACTCTAGGTTCGGAGCTGAGTTTGATCCTGCTCCGCGCACATACACTGACCTTCCAACAGGATTACTTAATAGAAATCAGCAGCAGCAACCTTAGCTGTTTTGTGATCTTCTCAAGGTTAAGGCGGCGCGGCCAACTTTAACATTCTGGCTCCAACCCCATCCAAGACCAAGTGATACAGCACAGATCAGAAATGTTGGGTTCCCAAATACTGACAACAAGGACTTGTAATAAATAATACTTTATTCATTGGCTAAGCTGCTACTTCATGCTTGTGCTCTGCCCACACTCTGGTAGGAACTCCCATGCTCCCATGACCTGACTCTTTTTGGAGCCATGTTATCATGTGATCACACTGTCCATATCTTCCCCGTTTCAGTTGGGATTGGTGGTATTGAGATGTAACCGTGTGTGTGAATTGTATGAGCGCTTAAAACACACAGATTGAACAGGCTAACAGTGCATAACTATTTACATATGGTGACCGTGATGTGGAGAGGTCAGTGTTGGACTGGGGTGGGCGGAGTAAGAAGTTTCACAGGTTGAAATACTAGGTTAAAGTCCAACAGTTTTATTTGGAATCACGAGCTTTTGGAGCACTGCTCCTTGATCAGGTCAGTCAACTCACCCGATGAAGGAGCAGCGCTCTGAAAGCTCCTGACACCATGTGGAAGTGCTGGGTTCCCAAATACTGACAACAGGGATTTGTAGTAAATAGTACTTTATTCACTAGTTGGGCAGCTATTCCATACTTGTACTCTGCCCTGCACTCTGGGGAGAACTCCCACTCTTTTTGTGGCTGCATCATTGTGTGACCACTCGGTCCACAACAACTGAAAACATCTGTTCCACACACCACAGCCACACAGTGCCTTTTCCAGTTGCAACATCACAGGAATTCCGGTGATGCATCCTAAACAGTTTTTTTGTATTCTGTCTGTATGCCTACAATATTGTTCAATTTTGTTGAAAATTTGAATACAGTTATGTTGTACAGAGATAAAGCCACATCAGTAAGTGTACCTAATGGTGCAGAATATCTTGATCAAGGGGCTTTGATGTCACTGACGTTGATAATGTTTCAACTTTGGAAGGTATCTTTGATATTTATTTTTACATGATTATAAGTGAAATTTGGGTATTTCCTTGTTAAGCCAGTAACAGTGGTGCTTCAGCAGGTATATTGTTTTTGCAGGGAAAGGCATTGTGCACTCACAGGCAATCTTTTGCAGTTTAATCAGTGATATTTTTCTTGGATATATTAATGCGTACCATTCCTTCCATTTTATCTGTTGATGCAAATGCGACTTGTCACTTACAAGTTGAATTGGTTTCCTTACAAGTGTAAGGTGAGCCTCTTATAAAAGTTGTAAAACCATGTGGGTGGCAACAGAAAATTCAATTTGCTGCACAGCTTGTGTGCACTTTTTTTGAATTTTGCAATAAAGTCTAAATGTTTCCAAATTACCATGCATATACTCACACAATGGGGGATGGTGGGATGGGAACATTAGAGTATCTTGTTTATTGGGGTTGCGACATCGCTGAGTTACGAAGAGATCCTGGGGTAGAATGGGTAAGATAACTGTTTGCAGATCATTTGATTTGATACTGGGTGAATTTGATATTTAAACTAGATAGAGTAAAATAATTGATATTCCTAATGCCGGCATGATAGGGCTAAGCTGCAGGTTAAAGCTGTCTTGTGCTACGCACTGACATCTACTGGAATTTTAAGTGAGTCTATGCAAATTTAGTACACTAATGATCCTGATTGCAAAGCGACTTCTCTCTGGACGAGATTTCATTTTAGGTCTAGGGAAGTCTTTATGCCCACTGCTCCATCAATTTTCCTGTAATATTTAACATTATATTTAGCTTTATTTAACATTAAAGCTGTGAAGTATATATTATGGGTGCAGTCTTACAAAAAAATCCTGAATGCCAAGTGAGAGTGAAAACAGGAGAGAATCATGCTGGATTTTTTGGTGAGATGCAAGTGACAATCTTTTGGCACTTAGAGGAAAAAAAGTGCCAAGATGTGATTCTTGCCAGCCACTGAGGGGTTAGGGCAGAGCGTAAGCTCGGTGATGCACCAGGCCACTGGGCTCCTGGGGCGCCATTGCGCAGGCACTCCAATCTCCCAGTATTTTGGGAGATTTCCCTAAAATCACTACCCTCGCAGAGTTCCCCTCCTTCACTGATCACAACCCTTGCAGAGCTCCCTCTTTGTCAATTAACCAAAGATTCCTCCCCAATCACCACCCGTATAGAGTTTCCCCTTCCCCCATCACTAACCCTGCAGAATCCACCCGATCACAACTCCAGCAGAGTTCCCTCTTTCTCGATAACCACCCTTGCAGAGATTTCCCCCCCCATCACCATCCCTACAGAATCCTCCCCGTTCACCACCCCTGTAGAGTTCCCCCTTTCCCCAATCACCACCTCTGCAGAATCCCCCCCGATCACCGCCCTGAAGAATCCCCCCGATCACCAACCCTGCAGAGTTTCCCCGATCAGCACCCCTGCAGAGTTCCCCCTTTCCCAATCACCACCCCTGCAGAGTTCTCTGCCTTTCCTGATCACAATCCCTGCAGAGTTCCCTCTTTCTCGATAACCACCCTTGCAGAGAATCCCTCCCACCACCACTCCTACAGAATCCTCCCCATTCACCACCCCTGCAGCGTTGCCCCTTTCCCAATCACCACTCCTGCAGGGTTCTCTGCCTTCCCCGATCATCACCCTTGCAGAATACCCCTGATCACCAATGCTGCAGAATCCCCTGATCACCGCCTTTGCAGAAACCCCCTGCTTCCCCCACACAGGATCACCACCCCTGCAGAGTTCCCTCCCTCCTCAATCAACAGCCCTGTGGAGTTCCCTTCACCGCCTCTCTGTCATTAACCCCACCTCTATTTAGGTTCCACCCTCACTCAGGCCCCACTCCCATTGGCACTGCCCCTAGCAAGTTGTGGTGCCTGGTAGGCAATGCCAGATTGCCCAGTGGGCAGTTCCAGGCTGCCAGAGGGCACCACCAGACTAGCACTGCCTAATGGGTATTGTCTGACCCTGTCCCTAATCACACAGTGGCTTCAGTGGCCCCTGATGAGGCCATTTGGTCTCCGCTGGTGGAGATTGCTGTGATTCTCATCAGTGAGAAGCTTGACCAGCAAGCAGGTAAGTGTAAGTGAGCCCAGATGATAGACTCCGGGACTCACTAAGGGCATACAAGTTATGTCATTAACATTGAAATCAGCTTTGCCAGCAAAACAGGAATGGTACAATCGGAGGATGCGAGAAACTGGACACGTTTCACATACGATCACCTGATCATACCACCTCATCTCGCCAAAGGACAGGAGGGACGAGGTTGTGAGATTGAGCCCATGTAATAGAAACTATTTCCTAATTTTTTATTTACAAAAAAGGGTGGCATGGACAAGTTGGGCCAAAGGGTCTGTTTCCATGCTGTAAACCTCAATGACTTTATGACTCTAGGTGTGATTGCTGACATATTGAATATCTATGCACTGGGATCCAACTGTTAATATTCATATTGGGCTATATATTTTTCTGATCTAGCCTGAAGATTTACTCTGGCTACTCTGTTTTCTTCAACATTGACCACACTTCAAAAAGTATTTAATTGACGTAAAAGACTTTGGGACATCCTGAGATTGTGAAAGCTCCTGTACAACTGCAAGTTTTTCATGCTAGTTGACACATTCAATACCCAACCTGGGAGCAGGTTTGAGTTTAAATGTATGCCGTGTCAAGTGGAAAATTAACATTTCAGTGAGATGCTGCAGAGAGGGTCCAGAGTGTCCAAGTAAGTCAGTCTGGCAATAGAATAAAAGACAGCCGACAGATGGTACCAATGTTTAGCACTATCTCCTTGAACCTAACATTAAATTTATGACATTTAGCTGTGGGGTCTAATCTGACAGCTCTTGACAGCAGTTAACACTGACAATGGGTGCAAAAAAGAATGAAGTTCAACTTTACAGCACTGATGTTACTTGCTTTTTTTCTGAAAAAATCTAAGTTTCTTGAAAGCAATATTTCAAAGAATTATCTATCCTGTGATTTAAATATGCATTTTAAAAAGGAAGATCTTGCATTGCGTTCATGATCAAGATGTCTCAAAGCACCTTACATCAATGGAGCACTTTGCCAACATATTCTCATGCTGTGTTACTGAATTGCTGCACTTTTTGTTTTCATTTCAAAGTAACACACAAGGATTATCTAAAATATATTCCTCTTTTGGCCAAGAAATATTCTTTGGTCAGTCAATCGGCATGAGGTAGAGTTGTTATTAGTTTACATTTTACATTTTAAATTAATTTTGAACGGTAATGGATACTGCCTAAGCGTTTTGTTAAATAATCAAACGAGATTCCGACAGATATACCCTGTGATAAACAATTGGGACCTGAAATTTCTGGGTCTTGAAAGCAAGGCTACCCAACTTCCAGCCAAAGGGTTGGAATTTGAGTAGAGCTGTGTTCCACTGACATGCTGTCTGTTTTTCACCTCATGATGAGAAATTCCAACACACAGGGACGGGCACCTCCTGCACCTGTCTCCCAATTCTTCCCTGAATATATCCAGTTTTGCCCCTTTTACACTTGTATGTTGCGGGTAGAATTGAGGCCTATGCAATGATTTCCCAACAGTATGGTCAAAATATGTTATCTATTATGTTTATACTATCCACTGCTGGATGAGTTTGCCTTTTGACATTCTCACCCAGTGCAGCACCAGAATGCAGGTCTAACATTATGTGGATGATTGAGAAGTGTTGGAAAGCACATGGGCACGCGCTCATGTTTTGTGCAGACGATCCTTTCAACTGAATTTGTATTGGGGTCGAAAGCAGGATTAGACAGAAGGCCAGAAATTCTATCCTGTTGTATTATTGGCAGCAAAATAGCCCACCACAAATTCAGGCCCCTTATTGCTTGTTCCCGTGACCACTTTTGGAGTTGAAAATAGGTGATATTGAAGTATCCACTTACGATTGGTCATGAACAACCAAACATCTAATGGTATGAGGAGAGATTAAATAGACTGGGCCTGTATTGTTGGAGTTGAGAAGGCTGAGGGGGGATCTTGTAGAGACTTACAAGATAATGAAGGGGCTAGATAGGGAGAGGTAGAGAGATTCTTTCCGCTTAGAAAGGATAGCAGGACTAGAGGGCACAGCCTCAAAATAAGGGAGGGGGGGCAGTTTAGAGCAGAGTTGAGGAGGAACTTCTTGACTCAAAGGATGGTGAATCCCTGGAATTCTCTGCCTGTTGAAGTGGTGGAGGGTACCTCATTGAATATATTTAAGTCACGGATAGATGGATTTCTGATAGACAAGGGAATTAAGGGTTATGGGGAGCAGACAGGAAAGTGGAACTGATCCTCTTCAGATCAGCCATGATCTTATTGAATGACAGGGCAGGCTCGAAGGGCTAGATGGCCTACTCCTGCTCCTTTTTCTTATGTTCTTGTGTATGAGGATGGAGAGCATCTTTATTCTCATTGTGGATCCCAGTATCAGTGCAAAACATGGGGTTAAAACACTTGTAACCATGCTAAGCTAGAGGTACCAAGTGGATAATCCATCTTGCTCTCCTCCTGCGACCCCAAACATTAGATGCCAGTATTTAGCTAATTTGATTCACTGCATGTGATGTTATGAAATGGCTGAGTGGAACAGATGCAGCAAAGGCTACGGGCCTTGACAACATCCTGGCTGCATTATTGATAATTTGTGCTCCAGAATCAGCCATGCCAGTAGCCAAGCTTTCCTAAGACAGCTGCAAAGTGGTATTGTCCAAGGATATCCTTGACAAATCTGATCCAGCCTGTTATTACTCTATAAAGCTTATTCGCCATCATTAGCAAGTCATATCATCTAGAGTGCTATGAAGTAGCCACTTATTCACCAATAACCTGTTCACTCATGTGCTCATGTTGATTTTTGCCAAGACAACTTGGCTCCAGAGCTCATTACAGCCTTGGTTCAAACATGGATGGAAGTGCTAAATTCCAGCTGTAACAGGAGAATGGCTGCCCTTGGTGTCAAGATACCATTTATCTGAACATGGAACAAGTATTCCTAATGAAGTTAATGGGGTTTGGGCAAAAACTGCCCACTCGTAAGACTCATATCCAACACAAAATGGTTATGATTGTTGGAGGTCAAACATCTTTGTTCCAGGATGTTTTTAAAATGATTTGTTTGTGGGATTTGGGCATTACTGGCAAGATTAGCATTTTTTGCCAATGGCTAACTGACTTTGGGAAGATGATATGAGCCGCTGCAGTCCATGAGCTGCAGGTATAACCAAAGTGCTGTCAAGTTTGGCGTTTTTGGGTTTTGACATATCGATGATGAAGAAATGTTATATAGGTTCAAGATGGTAGCTCACCATTACCTCCTCTGGGGGCAATTAGAAATGGGCAATATATACTGGCTTTGTCAACGATGCCCACATTTTGTGAATAAATACGTTGTTTAAAACATGACCAGTTTTAATCTCAGCTCTTTGTTTCTCAGTTGTTTCTCAAATTTTTGTTGCTAAAACATTGATGATTATGTGACAACAGTGGCTGCGTGGTATTAGGTGGATAAGCAAAATGCAAACAGGGAAGATAATATGATAAGAAAAAAGTCAGATTACTAATCAGAGCATTTCTCATTGACCTGTGTTAAGGATTTGTAATATAGATTAGTAGATTACTGACTCTGAAATTGCTGTTTAGTTGAGGCTATAAAGCCTATGTGCTTCCAGCTGCTTCCTGACATCTTACGGAGGAATATTAGACACTTTGAATTGCGTCCATGCTTTATGTACAAAAGCAACTCTATATATGAAAAAAAATGAAAAATGCAGTAACCATTTATACTGTTACTGGTGTTTCTCAGTACCAGGAATAGTTTCAGCAGATGTTTTGAGAAAAAGACATCTAAGTATACTGAAAGAACTCATGGTTGGGAGAGGGTGGAGAGAAGGGGCTGAATTTTATGGCCCCATCACAGAGGGGTTGGTAAATGAAATGAACCATTCGAAATCCATTGACTTGGGCGGGAGCAGAAAATCCGGCCGGTGAAAATTCTACCCAAGGGGTTGGGCCTGTGGGGGTGCAGAAATTTGGGCTGGAATTGCAATCAATTTTTAAGACGTTCATTTATAGGATGTGGGCATCACTAACCAGGCCAGCATTTATTGCCCATCTCTAGTTGCTCTCCAGAAGATTGTGATGAGCTGCCTTCTTGAACCACTGCAGTCCCTGAGGTGAAGGTGCACCCACAGTGCTGTTAGGGAGGGAGTTTGATCAATCAGGCTGTTTTGCCCTGGATGGTGTTGAGCTTCTTGAGCATTGTTGGACCTGGACTCATTCAGGCAAGTGGAGAGTACTCCTTCCACTCATTGATTTAGGTTTTATAGATGGTGGAGAAGCTTTGGGGAGTCAGAAGGTGAGTTACTCGCCGCAGGATTCCTAGTCTTTGAGCTGCTCTGGTAGGAACAGTATTCATATGGCTAGTCCAGTTGAGTTTCTGTTAAATGGTAACCTTTGGTGGGGCATTTAGCGATGGTAATGCCATTGAACATCAAGGTGCGATGATTAGATCCTCTCTTATTGGAATGGTTATTGCCTGTTACTTTGCAATGCAAATTTTACTTAGAGTGTCAGCCCAAGCCTGGATGTTGTCCATGTCTTGCTGCATTTTGACACGGACTGTTTCAGTATCTGAGGAGTCATGAATGGTACTGCACGTTTTGATGTCATCAGTAAACGTCCCCACTTCTGACCTTATGATGGAAGGAAGGTCATTGAAGAAGCAGATTGGGCCTAGGACAGCACGGTGACGCAGTGGTTAGCACTGCTGCCTCATAGCTCCAAGGACCTGTATTCGATTCCTAGCTTGGGTCACTGTTTGTGTGGAGTTAGCACGTTCTCCCCGCGTCTGCACGGGCTTTCTCTGGATGCTTCGGGTTTTCTCCCACAGTAAAAAATGTGCAGGTTAGGTGAATCGGCCATGCTAAATTCTCCCTCAGTGTACCTGAACAGGTGCCGGAATGGCGACCAGGGGATTTTCACAGTGAGTGTCCGTGAGCAGGTTATAGCTGAGTAAGTGCTGCTTGATAGCACTGTTGACGTCCCCTTCCATTACTTTACTGACTATCAAGAGTAGACTGATGGAGCAGTAATTAGCTGAGTTGGATTTGTTCTGTTTCCTGTGTAAAAGACATAGCTGGCCAATTTTCCACAATGCTGGGTAGGTTCCAGTGTTTTAGCTGTAATGGGAAGCTTAGCTAGGGACATAGCAAGTTCTGGAACACAAATCTTCAGCACTATTGCTGGAATATTATCAGGACCATAGCCTTTGCAGTATCCAGTGTCTTCAGCCATTTCTTGATATCATATGGAGTGTTTCAAATCGGCTGAAAACTAATATCTGTTAGGCTGGGACCTCTGGAGGACGCTGAGATGGATCATCCACATGGCACTTCTGGTTGAAGATTATTATGAGTGCTTCAGCCTTATGTTTTGAACTGATGTGCTGGGCTCCTCCGACAGTGAGGATGGAGTTATTTGTAGAGCCTCCTCTTCCAGTGAATTGTTTAATTGTTTACCATCATTCATGGTTGGATGTGGCAGGACTATAAAGCTTAAATCTGATCCATTAGTTGCGGGATCACTGAGCTCTGTCTATTGCTTGCTGCTTATGTTGGCGTGCAAGAAGTTTTGTGGTGTTGCTTCACCAGGTTGACATTTTTACGAATGTTGGGTGTTGCTCCTGGCGTGCTGTCCTCTTCATTGAACCAGCATTGATAGTATGATGGTGGAGTGAAGATATGCCGGATGATGAGGTTTTAGATTGTGGTTGAGTGCAATTCCGTTGCTGCTGATGGCCACGGTGCTTCGTGGATGCCCAGTCTTGAATTGCTAAATCTGTTTGAAGTTCATCCCATTTAGCATGGTGGTATGCCACACAACACGATGGAGGGTAACATCAATGTGGAGACGAGACTTTGTTTCCACAAGGATGTGCGATAGGACCCCCAGGGAAGCTCCCTCCCATCTGTATATCACCTTACCACCTCTGCTGGGATTGTCGTGTGAGTGAAACAGGACATATCCAGGAATGGTGATGTCTAGGACATTATCTGCAAGGTATGATTCCATCTTATTAGGCTGTTATTTAATTAGTCTGTGATATAGCTCTCCCAATTTTGGCACAAATCCCCAGATGTAAATAAGGAAGACTTTGCAGGGTTAACAGATCTGCAAATGCCTTTATCATTTCCAATGCCTAGGTCAATGCCAGGTGGTCTGCCCAGTTTTATTTCTTTTTTTGGACTTGAACGAACATAATTGAATGCAGCCTCCTTAGAGGGTATTTAAGAGTCAACCACATTGCTGTGGATCTGGAGTAGACCAGACCAAGTAAGGACAAGAGGTTTCCTTTCCTAAAGGACGTTAGTGAACCAGATGTGTTTTATGATGATCGACAATGGTTTTATGGTCATCATTAGATTTTTAATTCCATATTTTTTTATTGCGTTTAAATTCCACTATTTGCCATAGTGTGATTCGAACCTATGTCCCCAGAGCATTACCCTCGGTCTCTGGTTTACTACTCAAGTGATAATGCCACTGTGCCAATGCCTCTCCCAACTATAATTCAGAAGATGACCAGTTGATCACCTGCAGCTTTAAGGAAACATTCTTGCAGCCTTCACCTTTACCCATGCTGGACTTGGAAATCTCCATTTGGAATAACATTGTTATGCTGACCGTTCCCTCTCATTGGCATTGGTGTTTCTGATCTGCCAGATCCTGGTGACAGCTGGATGACCGTCTCTACCACCATGAAATAAAAATGAACTTGTGTGTATATATAGCGTCTTTCACAAAGACAGGATGTTCCAAAGTGCTTCACAGCCAAAGAAATACTTTTTGAAGTGCAGCCACTGTTGCAGTTTAATGCAGTAAGTCAGCAGTGGAATTGTGACTCTAATTTCAGATTGAATATCTTCTGCTTGCCTTAAGGGGAGAATGTGCTGTTGCAAGAGGTGATTCGTTACATCTATCTATGTATTTACCCTGACTTCACATGCAACCCTTTATTTTCTCATCTGTAGAGCAAATCCAGAAGTAGTGCATGTATTTCAGTTTAGTGATTGAGCATTTCTTGAAATATTGGTACTTTTTAAAAAATGTATTACATATTTTACACTATACTATGAAAAGAAGGGAAGGTGAAAATTATGAAAAAATCATGCTGGTGGAAATAACATATTTTCAATTTTTCTATCTAGTACCATGCTCACTTTGAAGACATGCCTGATTATTTGTTATTGCTGACAGTAGATGCAAACCATAAACATATGCACATTTGGTTACTCAGGGTAGATTTGGCAAGCTGAAGGAATGCTTCCAATTTCTAACCGTATCTGAGATATACTGATAAGTGCAGAACCAGATCCGTGAAATGTGTTTAGTATTATCTGTTGTATGAAAGTTCTGAAAGGTGTGATCTTTCCAGAGAGAATTTACTCATCTGTACTTTGGAGATTAAAGAACTGCAAAAATGTGCTAATGTAGGCAAAGGAATTGTGGTGGATAAAACAGTAAATGAAATTTAATCATGCAGTACTCTATTTATATCAGTAATCCACTGTTCGAATCTTCATGAATTCCACTTGGTCAAGCTCATTATCATTAGGGATAACATTTTTGTGTTTGTAAATCATAATAACAAAAGCATGATTTCAAACCTGAAGATAAGTGTTGCATGTCTTAAGATAATACCTGACAGATGGAAGCCTTTCATTGCTTTTTGTATGTAATAGTTCTCTTGTAACACCACTTCTTTGACACTCCATAGTGAATTATCTTTCAAATGAAGAAGTGCATTATTAAAATACCGCAGAACACAAAATTATTATTTCAATTATTATTTATCTTCTCATTTGAATAAATGGTTGGAGTTTTGCCACAAGAGGTCTTTCACAGCTAAGCTCATGCAAGCTGTTGACTATGGCACAGATAGTCGAGTCTTCAAATGCAGAAGCTGTAGGATGAAATTCTGGGATTGGAGGCACATTGTCGCCAGCATCATTGCATCCTGCACTCCTTGGTCACCAGTTATAGAATATCAGGTCGGACCTTTTCCGCTGCAGAGGGATTGATTAGCTATTTCCATAAGAATTTTTACCATCAATTAAACCGTTTTGTGTTTCTCTTTTACACACGCGCGCATATACACACTATTCTGTTCAATAAAAGACATGCTTTGGGCAGTGAAAACATTTGATCCAATTAGTCCAGCTTCCCAAACTTAACAATTTTTAAACTTGTGAATCTGGAACAGCCTGTATTAATTTCCTCAGAAAATCATTTCAAAAATATGCCATCTTCCAAGACCCCTATTGTTAAATACGATCCATAATATATCACCCTTTTACTAAAATAGAGACTACGAACATGTGAAAGAAAATTGAAAAAAGTACACGATGCTGTATCTAGTCAGATCTGAACGGTTGTGATTGCCTCACACATTGTGATATACAATCTCCCCACTCACCTGGAACCAACAAAAGACAGACCAATCAGGGGGAAAAAGATTGGAAAATGATTTCCGACCCCCTTAGGTGATTGAAATTGGTTCTTGAGATCACCTGTTTTACTGTATTGGTTACATGCCTCAATAAAAGCAGATCAAAAACAGATCCAGTTCTCACTTGAAGGAATACAACAAATGGACAGTCATCATGCAACCTGGCAACTTGTTCCACAGATCCCACAATATTGAAGAAAGAGATTCTTTGATAAAACTCAAAAACATGGAGATGTGTAGCTTCTAGCAGCCAACTAATCTATTTCCAGCACATTTTTTCATATAGCGATAACAATGAAATAATATTGCCTTAAGGCGTTGGCCGCGGGCAGCAAGTGGGCTGTGAGCAACATGGACTTGGGATTTCTGAGACCAAGTCGAATTCCAAAGAGAAATTTACCACCAGTCCCCTGATTGAACTGCAATCCCTCCTTGGGGGAACTCTTTTGTCTTGGCTTTTGGAGTAGCTAGGTTGAGGAGTTTCCTGTTGATCATGTCTGCAGGTACCTTCCATGTTGACAGGGGAAGCATAGATCAGGAGGACAAAGGAAAAAGATACAAAACAGCTGGAGCTAAGAGGCAGGCCATTTTTAAAAATCTCAAACTGTCAGGAGGTGAGCCATCGAAGTGAATATCACCATACCATGCATGTTACAGAAAGACCGTATGAAACTGCGAAGCTTGGGAGGAGAGTAAATTTTTTCTAGTAGGCTTTGGAAGTCCATCCTGCTCATGGCTTCAGATGCACAAAAGCAGAGTGCCATTTGCTACACTCCGCTCTCCTCTTGTAGCTGACAAAGGGAAAAGATCATGTCTATCATGGATCTGCCTGTCCTGAAGCTGCACTGTGGCTCCAGTTATATTCTATTGATGAGTCAAATTGTTAGAATGACTCTGGCAAAGATCTTCCCAATGACTCTGAGGAATTAGATAACCCAGAAGCTATTGAAGTCCCCTTGATTGCCTTTGTTCTTGTGTAATATGATATGATCCTGTGGGGCAGATCCTTATCTCCCACAGCGGAGGAGGAGGTCATGCAGGTGTGGCAGCAGGTGGGATTTTCCATACAGGAGTAGCTCAGGTGGTATTCTGTACTTCCAGGTGCATTCTTTGCTTTGAGGGAGTTGATGGCCTTTTAAACAGTTGTGATGAGGATTCCGTATAATAGAATATTTGTTCCATTTTTGTCCAAATTAATTTTTTATGGAAAATATCCTAGGCAGCTAACAAGTTCCATTTTTTACAGCAAAAAGTCTACTGATCTAATGGGAGTAATTTTCAATTTTCCTGTAAAATGTGAATACGAGCAGAAAAATGACCGAAGAAGGAAATCATCCAAGGAGTAGTTTCCATTAAGATAACTGGAGACTGCACTGCTCCTTTTAAGTAAGGAGGGTCACAGAGTTATAGCGGTTACAGCATGGAAACAGGCCCATCGGCCGTTCATTCTGCCCACTAAGCTAGTCCCCACTAAGCTAGTCCCAACTGCTCACATTGGCCCATATCCCTTTGTACCCACTAAATGCTTTATAAAAAACAAAATTGTACCTGCCTCTAGCAGTTCGTTCCTGTCATTCACCACTGTCTGTGTGAAAAATTGCCCCCGGCCCCTTTCATAAGTCTGTCCTCTCACCTTAAACCTATGCCCTCTAATTTTGGCTCCCCTACCTTCCCCTATTTATCTTATCTATACCTCTCATTATTTTATAGATCTCTATAAGATCACCCTTAATCTTCCTACAATCCAGAGAAAAAAGTCACAATCTATCCAGCCTCTCCTCTTAACTGAAAGGGTGTTATGGATACATTGGAGAGGTAAAGTTTTCGGCAGAAATATTGATTCAAATGTAGAAACAGCATGGGATGTTAACCTTGGCTTTCAACTGTGGCATGTTTGTATTCTAATAAATCAGTTACGCAATGGAAGAACTTTTTCTTTAACATCTAGTTACTGAGCAAGTATTTTGAAATTCAGGAGCGACATTTTTATTCTCTGTGTGCTTTATTTTTAAGAAAGGGAGAAAAAAACAGTCTCATAATTATTCATTCAAGGAATCAAAGGATTGTGTGTTGAGCACCAGTGGGAATTTCAGAGTCAAAATCTGAAAAGATGTAGACACACTTGAAAGAGAAATATGATGAGTGATGGATGAGCCAAAAGTTGAAAAGCTAAATGAAAGTGAAGGATTCAGTTTTATAATATTCCACTGCAGGGCACTGTTAATGAAGCAATGAGGAATCTAGTTAAAGCATACTACTCTTAATCATCTCTTGTAACTCACTGACTATGGTAACACTTTCGTGCCAAAAAAATAGCAAACATGAAGCCACTTTACTTTTCCTGAATGTATTACTTATGTGACTTTAAGGGCAGATAGCGTAATCGTGGCTTATAATCTCTTATGTTTATCTGGTTAATGGCTGATCTAATCAAAGAATTCAATACAGTGGCTACAGAATTCTATTTCCTTTGGTGGTGGGATCTAGAGCAAGGGGCATAATCATAAAAATAGAGCTAGGCCACTTAGAAGTGAAATCAGGAAATATCCTTTCACACAGAAGGTAATGGAAATAGCTTCTTTGTAGTACAGAACTTGAGTATTGTTGAGAAAAGAAGCATTTGTTGAACCTTTTGTCTTGCATTCATCAGGCACACAAATGCCAAATTTCTAAGTGAGTAACAGTTTATACTGCGTGAGAGCAAGGGTGTGATTGGTTGGCAAGTGGGCTCTGAGACGTTGGCATGGGGCACGCAGCAGGGTACTACTGTCACCCACCTACCCCCATTGCTTTCGTTTATTCAAAATACGTTAAATGTCTTGACATATTTTGCCTATGGAGGTTTGGTCCTTGAATATGAAAATGTGTAGCTTCAAGCAAGCGTATGTGAGCTATGTTGTGCGTCCAACTGATAATCTTAAACTGATTGTTCGAGTAATTCTTAGCACCCTTAGGATTGTTCAGCAAGTGCTGGCCAATTATGGAATACATTCAGCATGAGTCATTGGATGGAGTGGCAGTCAGAGTCCGATTGCCACCTTACTCCTAGTTATTTACTTGAAAATCTGGCCAATCCTTTCTTGTCCAACCGTCCGACACAGGCTGGGTGAGAACTGTGTGTAGGGTAGGAGCCCTCAGTTTAGGCAGCAGAATCAGCCCCTTTTCTTTTGCATCACTATTGCTGTAAAGCCATTAAGTTTAAAGGTCCAGCCAAACATGGAGAAGGTTTGGGTGTTCAGGAATGAGGGAGTGGCGGGGCGGTGGGGGTAGGTGTCAGGGTCAAGTGGTCAGTGAACTGGTGGGAGGTTGGGTGGTTAGTGAGAATTTGGGTGACCTGGGATGGGGGTCAGTCGTTGTTCAGTTCAAGTGGTGGTCATTGTGGAGGTCAGGAAGGTCAGTGAGGTAGTGGTCATTGGGGTCAGGTGGTTGAGGAGTCTGTGAGGTGATGGTCAGGGGATGGGGGAGTTGTATGAGACAGCTGGGTGGGCGGGGGGTGGTCAGTATGATATTTACCTAGGATTTAGCCTTGATTTTAATTTATATGATGTTTCCTAGGTAACTATTACTGTAAGACAGTTAGAGTTATCCGAAGTTTGTAATTTAAACTGTACTTCTGAATGTTTCCGACTGCAGGGCAAGTGCCCGATGGAAGTCTGAACTTCCTGAGCAATTGCCAGGCAATCCTTACCTGGGGAACGTAACGACAGGAGTTCCCCAGCACATCTTTGGGGTACCCAACAGTTGGGATGTTCTAGAGCCCAGAAGTCCCAAGCCGTTATAGAACATAGAACAGTACAGCACAGTACAGGCCCTTCGGCCCTCTGTTGTGCCGAGCTATGTCTGAACCCAATATCAAGCAATCCCACTCCCTATCATTCTGGTGTGCTCCACGTGCCTATCCAATGACTGCTTGAAAGTTCCTAAAGTGTCCAACTCCACTATCACAACAGGCAGTGTATTCCATACCCCAACCACTCTCTGAGTAAAGAATTTACCTCGGACATCCCTCCTATATCTCCCACTGTGAACCTTTTAGTTATGTTCCCTAGCAACAGCTACGTCCACCTGAGGAAATAGCCTCCGAACGTCCACTCTATCCATCCCCCTCATCATCTTATAAACTTCTATCAAGTCACCTCTTAACCTCCTCCACTTTAAAGAGAAAGCCCCAGTTCCCTCAACCTTTCCTCATAAGACCTACCCTCCAAACCAGGCAGCATCCTAGTAAATCTCCTCTGTACTCTCTCCAAAACTTCCACATTATATCCTGATTTTTGCAGGCATGGGCGATCTCTCGCCAACAATTTTATTGTTTTCTTTGAGAAATTTGTTTTTGATGGAATGATCCCAGATCTTCCTACCAACTGCATGTTTCTGGTAAGTAGATGACCCATTTACTATGTTTGAATTTGCAGCTGCATATAAGAATTTCATTACACACATTAATGCACTCCACCCCATGCTCAAATTCGCCTATGAAATGGAGCAGCCTAATGAACTCCTTCTCCTTGACATGCCAGTTGAGAAATCTGTTAACGGGCTCTCATACTACCTTTATTAGTCAGTGTACACATCAGGATTCCTAGAGCTCCACATGCTACAAGATTGACCTTACTGGCAATCTCATAACTAGGACCATTTGTTCACTGTGCAAGCTTGATACTGTAATGGGGTGCATCAAAACTACCCTGACGATAGATGAGATCATTGCTTGCCATATATCGTGCATACTCATGGACCTAAGGGAATCACGTCTGAACCTGAAAAGTGCCTAGTCTACCTCAAATTACCCTGGATGAATGAAATATCTCAAATATTTGAGCAACAGGTGAAGCGAGCTGTTTCGTGCTGCTACCATGCAGTAGCAGGACAAATGCTATTTTCCACTGGCAAGATGCTGCCATCAAGTCAAAAGGACATTCTGCCTACCGTGCAAATGGTGAATGAATTTCAGTGCCAATGCAATGCCAAGTACATAGGCCTAAGTCCTGACAACTAGTGGATCACATCAAGTAGTATGTCCCTTTGGCTTTAGGTACACAGCCAATCCATGCTTGCAAAACCCAGAACATAATGTCTAATGTTAGATGTGGTGATGCAATTGGCCAGCATTTGCTGAATAATCCTGGATGTCCTAAGAATTATACCATCAATTTAAGATAATCAGTTGGGCTCACAATGTAGCTCACTTACGCTTGCTAGCAACAACATATACTCATATGTAGGGTCCTGACTCCTACAGCCAAAAGAAATATGTCCCATTATTCCTGCCTTCTTTGAATTAATAATGTAGGACAGTGATTCTCTGGTATATTCCCCATGGCAACGTCTCAGCCAGTCAGGTTGATTTGCCAATCAATCTGCATCCCTTTTCTCAGGCAGCATTAATTACCCTACCCGAACATTTTGACATAGTCTTTGCACTCACTGCACTCAAAAACTATTAACAATTTTTTGAGATCAAATGTTCTAATTTGGAATGAATCGGAGTGCAGATCTGCAGCGCTTTTCCACCTTTGATATCAAATGGCAAAAGATACTCAAAGGCATCCGGGGGCTAAACGTTATTAGTGTGCTCAAAGCTGTCCAATACACTCAGCGAACTGTGTTGGAAAGTACAAAGAAATTAATTACTGAAATAATATCTGAATTTATTAAGTTTTTTTTCATTTAGATCAAGTTATGCAGTACATCCAGAGGGGTAGAGGGGAGGGGAGAAGGGAGAAGGGAGAGAGAGAGAGACTTGAGAAGGAGTAAGTGGGGGTGGGGGGGGGGGGGTGGGAGAGAGAGAGATGTGGCTAGGGAAAGGGAAGGGGGAAAAGTGGCAGAGGATGGAGCGTGTAGAAGGCAGCATGGCGACAGTGTTTAGCACTGCTGCCTCATTGCGCCAGGGACCTGGGGTCGTTTCCCAGCTTGGGTTACTGCCTGTGCGGAGCCTGTACATTCTCCTGCATCTGCGTGGATTTTCTCCGATGCTCCATTTTCCTCCCACAGACCAAAAGACGTGCTGGTTAGGAGCATTGGTCATGCTAAATTCTCCCTCGGGATGTTCCTTGCAATATTAAATAGCTGCATGGAATTATGACCTCAACTCAAGCGTTGAATGCCCCGTGAACTCTGATTTTCTTTGTTTTTATTCCAATTCAATCCAATCAAATCCAATTCAGAGTCTCAACAAGTTGAGACATTCCCGATCCAATCTGACAAGACCAGGGCTCTCATCTCCTGTCTTGGGCTTGATCTACATGATCCAAGTGATTGGAGTAGGCATAGCTGCTCCTTCAAGGCTTGATCTCATTTGCATCTTAACCAAAAGGCCGAGATGCCGCTTTTAAAAGTTGCTTCAAATGAAGCGAAAATGTAACCTCGTGACTTCAACCAACTACAGCATGTCGATACCACACTTGATCTTAGCCAAAAGGCCACTTTGAAGTAAAGGTCAGGTGTAGCAAGAAATGAAGTACACAAGGAACATAAATCCTGGTATCAGACATCTTTATTGGCTATCTAAGTGATGTACTTGTAGGCTCCTGCCTGTATTTCTCTTGAGCCAGACTCCAATAGCCTTTTCAAGAACAACATAAAAGTCTTTCCTCTTTCTTTGTGGGTGAGCTTTTCATTTCTGCTCAAATGCCACTGCTTGAAGAAAGCAAATAAACTGCCTTGCCAAATGGTTGATGTTGAAATGTAATAAGGATGTCCAGTTGAGCAAACAGATGCATGTAAATCTAATGATGCGTGAAATTGCTGCTTGTGTTTTCTGTATTAAAAATGGGACTAGAGACTGTTTTTTTTGTACTTTGCTTGCATGCTCTACATCCCCTCAATGGGCCATATATTTCATGGCTCAAGGCAAGTTGTACCTAGATTTCTGACAATTGTACCTGGAAAGGGTTTGCATGCGAGAGAGTACTTTTCCAGTTTATGTTTCCCCCTGGTTAAGCAAGGGATGGCTTCATCAAGATAGGAACTCAACATTTGAGAATTGCAAAGAATTGACAATATGAAATTACAGCTAGCATTTTAAAATAAATCACTCATGGGATGTGGGCATCGCTTTATTGCCCATTTATTGCCCATCTGTCATGTCCCTTGAGAAAGTGGTGGTATGCCATCTCCTTGAACGGCTACTGTCCCTGTGGTGTAGGTACACCCACAGTGCAGTTAGGAAGGGAATTCTGGGATTTTGACCCAGCCACAGCAAAAAGGAATGGTAATAGATTTACGATATAGGACGGTGAGTGATTTGGTGGGGCAGTATGCATTTACTGGCCTTGTCCCTCTAAGTGCTGGCGATCACAGGTCTGGAAGCTGCTGCCAAAGTTGCTGAAGTACATCTTGTTGATGGTACACATACCTGCCACTTTGTGCCGGTGGTGGAGGGAGCGAATGCTTAAGGTGGTAAGCAGAGTGCCAATGAAGGGGACTACTTTGTTCTGCATGGTTTTGATCTTTTTGAATGTTGTTGGAGCTGCACTCATCCTGGCAAGTGGAGAGCGTTCCATCACACTTCTGACTTGAACTTTGTGGAAGGTGGACAGGGTTTGAGAGTCAGGGGTGAATTACTCGCCATACGATTCACAGCGTCTTCTCTGTTCTTGTAGCCACAGTATTTCCGCAGCTGGTCCGTTTGAGTTTCTGGTCAATGGTGACTCCCAGGATGTTGATTAGTAGGGATTCGGCGATGGCAAAGTGAAATGATTAGATTCCCTCTTGTTGGAGTTGGTAATTGTCTGGCATTTGGGTGGTATGAATGTCACTTGCCAATTACAAGCCCAAGCTTGAATATTGTCCAGGTCCTGCTGTACATCGTTTGTTTCAGCAAAGAGGAGTTGCGAATGGTGCTGAACATTGTACAATCATGTGTGATCATCCCAATTTCTGACCTTACAATGGAATGAGGGTCATTGGTGAAACAGTTGAAGATGGTTAGGCCTAGGACACACCCTTGGGTAACTTGTACAGCAATGCCCTGGGACTGAGATGATTGATCTGTGTCTGTGAGCAGGGTATTGCTAAGCAAGTGCTGCTTGATAGCACTGTTGATGACCCCTTCATCACTTTATTGAAGATCGAGAATAGACTAATAGAGTAGTAATTGGCCAGGTTAGATTTGCCCTTTAGTGGAGAGTACATACCAAGGCAATTTTTCACATTGCTGTGTAAATGCCAAGGTTGTAGCTGTACTGGAACAGCTTGACTAAGGAGGCAGTTAATTCGTGAGTACAGGCTGTCAGTACTATTGCCAGAATGTTGTCAGAGCTTGCAGCCTCAGCCCCATCCAGTGCCACTTGCATTTCTTGATATCACGTGGAGTGAATTGAATTGGCTGAACACTGACATCTGTAATACTGGGAACCTCGGGAGAAAACCAAAATAGATTATCCATCTGGTGCTTCTGGCTGAAGATGGTTGCAGAAGCTTCAGCATTGTCATTTGCACTGATGTGCTGGGTTGCCCCATCATCATTATCGGTGGGGAGGTGAGGGGTTAGTTATTTAATTGTACGTCATCATTCAGGACCAAGGCAGGCCAGCAGAGCTTAGATCTGACTCATTGGTTTTGGGATCTCTTGGCTCTATCTATTGCATACTGCTTCTGCTGTTTGGCATGTCAGTAGTTCCCATGTTATAGCGTCACCAGGTAGGTGCTGCTCCTAACATGCTCTCCTGTACTCTTCATTGAACCGGAGTTGATCCCCTGGCTTAGTGGTAATAGTAGAGTGATACGATGCTGGGCCGTGAAGTTACAGATTGTTGTTGAATACAATTCCTACTGCTGCTGTCCCACAGTGCCTCATGGATTCCCAGTCTCGAGTTGCTAGATTTGTTTGAAGTCTATCCCATTTAACATGGTGGTAGTGCCAGACAACACAGTGGAGAGTATCTTCAATATGATGAAATATGACTTAGTCTCCACAAGGTCTGTATATAGTCATTGTTTTTTCTCCTGCCCACAGCAGGGTTGATCATATTTTTTCCTTCCTCTTTACCAATTTTCTTCTTGCCTTTGCTCCGGTGGATGTAAACGATGTAGCTTTATTTGATTAAGAGTGGAAGTTCTCTTGGTCTTCTGGTCAGCATTTATCTAGAACTAGCACCAAAAGAAGCAGATTGTCTAAATTATTTTTACTGCTTGTGAGCTAACTGTATGCAAACTGGCCTCTATTTCCTACATTACAACAGTGACAGCACTTCAAAAATACTTCACTAACTGTGAAGTATTGGGATGCCCTGAAATCATACAAGTTCTTTCTTTCGTTGTACTTAATTGTTCCATTTTAAAGTTGACAACTGAAGTCACAGTGCTCTTATAAACTGTCAGTATTTTTAAAGGTGGAAAATAAACCTCAATAACACTTTATTGCTCTAGTACCCACAGAAGTTGGTGGTAAAAGCAGCAGGTGGGGGTGGTAACTGATAATTTTAGCGCTATTCCAGTTTTGTTTGCTCTGTGAAAAAAGAATTTATTAGCACTGATGTTTTGGTGTTATTGTTTAATGCTCAATTGTGTTAATTAGAAGAGTTGTTAATGTTTAGATGTGACTAATGCTGTTCAGTTGATAATGCTCTGAGGCTTCTTTCTGCTTATTGAAGTTGGAGTTCTTTTATCTCTAGGGTGAACGAGGGGCATTACAAATGCGATGCGCGGTATTTTGCAATGTCTCAAAACTGGAGAAAGAACAGGAATGGAGACCCTTGCGGAAGACTCAGTTAACTCGCCATAAGCACATCTGTCAAGGTTGATGGATTCCAGGAAAGAGCTTGGGAGTTGTACCACGCCTTAGATGGTGAGCGCAGTCTTCAATCAGCACTGCCCTTCTCTGTCGCAGTCACTGATTACACAAAACTTATGCATCAGGCCAAAACAGTGGACCATAGGCAGCCTTAAAATAGATGAGGTTGGTAAAATCTGCAACCTCCACAGAGAGTTACTGATTATTATCGTTCCTTGGAGTAGGATGATAGCTAGATACTGCAGCTGCCGGATATCTGAAATAGAAAATAAAGTGCTGGATAAACTCAACATGTCTGGCAGCAGCTGCAGAGAGAGAAACAAAGTTAATGTTTCGGCTGTAATATGATCTTATTTGAATCGGTTCTAAAGAAGAATCATATTAGACTCGAACATTAACTCTCCATAGCTGCCGTCTGACCTGTTGTGTTTTTCCAGCACTTTTTTGACCTTGGACTAGGAGTTCATTTTTTTTACTTCTGAGTACCCCATGCAATAAACATTTTGTGGACTCCTGCAACACAACAAAGGTAGTTTTTTATTTATAAAGAAAACAGTACTGATTATTTTCATTTTGCTTATTTAATTTGAATCATGTTGTTGGTGATGAGCAATAATTCTGACATGTTGAAGGTACCTGCAACAAGCAGGCACTCTTGTCACTGTCAATGTTCATCCTGGCTGGTGCTTTGTTCTTATTAATGTCATTGCTGAAAACCCAACTTCAGAGAAGTAGGTTATATGAAATGAGAGCAACATTGCCCGTGCTGCAAGAGGAGAAGCAGTGCTGAATTAGTAAAGCATTCACACCCAAAGTCCTCATGTACTCCGATAGCTGGAACATTTATTAAAATATCGTCGGTTTTCATGTTGAGACTTTGCAAATTAATTCAGGCTCATGAGAGGAAGGTGAGAGATTAGCCAGGTCATATGAATGATGTGGCGCTGGCAGTGATGGCTACTGATCAGCAGACAGTAAGAGCTGAGCTGATCCCAGGATTTTATTGGTTTTTTGGGAGAAGATGTTGGAATACCTCAGGAAACCTCCAGCTCTACCCTTGCCGGTGGGATGGCACAGTGGTTAGCTCTACTGCCTCACAGCACAAGGAGCCCGGGTTCAATTCCTGGCCTTGAGTCACTGTCTGTGTGGAGCCTGCACATTCTCCCTGTGTCTGTGTGGGTTTCCTCCCACAGCCCAAAGATGTATGGGTTAGGTTGATTGGCCATGCTAAATTGATCCATGGTGTCAAGGGAACTAGCAGGATAAGTACATGAGGTTACTGGGAAAGGCCTGGGTGAGATTGTTGTTGGTGCAGGTTCAATGGGCCAAATGATCTCCTTCTGCACTACAGGGATTCAATGACAGTTTAGAACCCTTGTCCTAGAGTTTTCAATAATCAGTGGTGCCCATATTACTTTTGCCATGATACTTTTAGATTGAGAACATTTTCACTGTGCTGATGATATGTGACACCAGTTTAGGTGATGATCTATTCGACTGATTGCATTCTCTTTAATAGCCTGAGCTAATTCTGCATTATTGAGCTCACCCAAGTCAAGGAAGAGTCAGTTGCTAACAGCGAGGAGGTATAGCCTATGCTTTGTAGCAATGAATCAAGATATCTCTGCGTGATCCACACACCAGGGCTCAGGTGCAATACAAATCAAGATTGCCTTTGGCCAACTCAAACATTTTGCTAACCTTTGAGACCACACTGGTGGCTGCCTTATGTTTTTAGTTTTCTAATGACTTAAACTGCTGTCCTGGGGCATTTGTCCTGTATTTAAAGAAATCATCTCCATCCTATCTGCTTACCCAGTGTTGGTCTACATGTTACCAGCAACTTAACAGCATTAGAATGTGTTGATATATCTCGATGTTTACAGAACAGAGAATGTGATCTCATGTGGCGGCGTTTACTTACCTATAATGTATATTTCTTTGCTCCGTTTATTCAACTGTGTATGTGCGGAACTCCAATGTGTGAAAAGATATCTTCGTGCAATTTTGTGTGTAATGCAGTGGAAGTGGGTGAGATGAACTTTCAGTTTGTGCTACCTCTGAAAACTGCAGCTACTAACCTACTAACCTTGCCTTTATGTAGCATTTTTCACATAGAAAGATGTTTACAGACTTGCATATAATTTGATATGAATGGATGTTGAGCCAAAGGAGGAAGTATTAGAAGGGCTGACCTAAAATTTGGTTGAGCAGGTGGGTTTTGAGAAAGATTATGAATGTGGCGAGGTAGGTGGAGAGGCAGGGCAGTTCAAGCACTGAAAGTGCAGATACCTGAAGAACATCACCTGTCACATTATATAAAATAAGAGCCATACAGATTCAACATTAACTCAATCTTTCTCTGCCCACAAACGCTGCCAGACTTGCTGAGATTATCCAGCATTTTCTGGTTTTATTTCTAATTTCCGGCATCCAGAATGTTCTGCATTTATTTATATCACTTGTCGTGTCCTTCATTAGAGGAACCTATTCCTGAATAGGACTCGCACAACCAATAAATTCAGGAAGGCAGACCTTCCTGAACTTTCCCTATTTGATGCTACTCTGACTCTAGTCCATTCTAAATTGAGTAAAATGTTTTGTGCAAAATAAAGCATTAAATATAACTGTTAATCTGCTTGGGTTAAAGATAGTAGTTTCTTTGAATCTCTGGACATCTCAACCATGCCTTGCTCAGCCAAACCACGGGTAAAGCTAACTAATTGATTTATGTAATTTCAGGCACAGAATATGAATGATTGTGAATATACATATCTGATCACCTTAAAAATACCTGTGCTTTTTTGGGGAGTTACTGACTTTATTGATTTGTGCTTTCTATACAAAAATGAATGTACATCAACTGCTAAATTGAGTTTTCAGTCTATGGTATAGTCTGTGCGAGTAGTATAATTGCACCATAGGTTCTACTGTTACTCAATAATTGGATATATTGTGATGGCTGCCTAACACTTGCACTGCAAGCAGTTTTCAATTGTTCTCAAAATTCATATCTGCCCTGTTAACCTTTGTTGACTTATTTACATTGAACTGCATCCTGTTCTGTTTGTGACCTAAGAGGATCAGACACCATCTTATTACATCATATTACTTTGCTAATGTCAACTCTTGCTGAGCCAAACATACATGTTTCCCTCCAGGATTGTACTGGAAGTTCAGACAAATGCTCAAATCAATGAAATAAGAACATAAGAACATAAGAAATAGGAGCAGGAATAGGCCATCTAGCCCTTCGAGCCTGCCCCGCCATGCAATAAGATCATGGCTGATCTGTTGTGGCTCAGTTCCACTTTCCTGCCCTCTCCCCATAACCCTTAATCCCCTTGCCTATCAAAAACCTATCAACCCGCGTCTTAAATATATTTAGCGAGGCAGCCTCCACCACTTCAATGGGCAGAGAATTCCAGAGATTCACCACCCTTTGAGTGAAGAAGTTCCTCCTCAACTCTGTTCTAAACCGCCCCCCCTTTATCTTGAGGCTGTGCCCTCTGGTCCTGCTGTCCTTTCTGAGCGGGAAGAGCCTCTCCACCTCTATCCTATCCATCCCATTCATCATCTTATATGTCTGAATGAGATCTCCCCTCATTCTTCTAAACTCTAACGAGTACAAGCCTAGTTCATTCAGCCTCTCCTCATAGTTCAACCCCCTCAACTCTGGTATCAGCCTAGTAAACCTCCTCTGCACTCCCTCCAAGGCCAAAATATCCTTGCGTAAGTGCGGCGACCAAAACTGCACACAGTACTCCAGCTGCGGCCTCACCAGTGCCCTGTACAGTTGCAGCAAGAACTCCCTACTTTTATATTCAATCCCCCTCGCTATGAAGGCCAGCACCCCATTCGCCTTCCTGACCACCTGCTGCACTTGCAGGCTGGGTTTTTGCGATTTTTTCCCCTGTGTGACTGATAAATAATAACCCCCAAATTTCTGATGCTGTGGTAAGCTGAAACATATATTAGTAAAGTTTTGCAATTGGCATTGTTAAAATTGGCCAAATTTCTGCTGTAATTATTAATCCTAAAGTTGGCCCAGGGAAGAATGTGGAATCTTACAGTGAGGCTAGTAAGCTCTATGAAAATAGAGATATTAATGCACCAAGAACCAAAAACAGGAAATGTCTCTGCAACAGTGAACTGCGCGTGCTGACAAATTGTGGTTGTGGCAGTAAACATCATGACAGTTTTTAAAGTTTATTTATTAGTGTCACAAGTAGGCTTACATTAACACTGCAATGAGGTTACTGTGAAAATCCCCCAGTCGCCACACTCCAGCTCCTGTTCAGGTACACTGAGGGAGAATTTAGCATGGCAAACACATCTAACCAGCACGCCTTTTAGACTGTGGGAGGAAACCGGAGCACCCAGAGGGAATCCACGCAGATACTGGGAGAATGTGCAAACTCTACACAGACAGTGACCCAAGCCAGGAATCGAACCCGGGTCCCTGGCGTTGTGTGGCAGCTGTGCTAACCACTGTGCACCCAGTGTAATACAACAACTAGTGTGAATTACTTTCTTAATTTTACCAGCCTATTAATGCACTAGTACTAGCAAGCCATTACTTTTTCTTGTCAGTTGGATGGTTGTGATTTTATATTTTGATTGATGAAACCTCCTGTCAGCAGTTTAAAAACCCTAAGCTACAGAAAGAAATCCTGATTATTTCAACATTGCTTTGGTGACACTATAGCAGTCCTCACAACACAGCTGTCTGTTTGTTCCTCTTCTCTGCCCCCACATGTGCCTGGAGATTCAAAGAATATTAACAAATTCTACATGCTGGGGAAATGGAGTGAATATCATCTTTCATTGCTGTATCTGTAACTTAAATTTTCGCAATTAAAAGAAGGAAAATTGCTGCAAGTGAGGCTACAGAAGAACAAGCATTTCAATATATTAATCATAGTTGATATATTTTTAATGACATATTTTGATTATAAATTGCTGTATTGTACTGAATAAGTGAGGTGCTGCTGAAGCAGGCTGTGGAAAGCCATGTTTTCCTTCTAATGAAATCCCTTGGGCCAGAAATGAATACTCTTTCTAATCTTAACAACCTTACCCAAAATCTTGCTGTGAAATGAATGAGCTTTGTTATTGGGGATCCTTGAACAGTAAATTGGACTGAATGTTGCTCAGTATTATCAGTGCACTCTTCATAACTCATAAATCCTTCAAAGTGTTCCTAGATACTGGGTGATGCTTCTGCAGAATTACTGTCATTGATATTTGCTATGCTCGGATAACTTCAGTGCAATATTAGCTACGGACTGAATATAAAATGGAATATTACATTAGGAACAGAGGTAGAGTTCTTAGTGTCTCAACAGCCCCAGGTTAACAAATTTATTAATCTTGTTTCCACTTTTTATATGTGGAAATCATTACCGTGACGGTGACTGTCTGCAACACTCTCCTCTTGGTTCAAGTGGCTTTCTTATCTGGCTTAAAAAGCAATTCACCAGTTTTAGTATAGAGAAGAGGTTGCAATAAATGGATGAGTGGAATTATCAAGTTATTTCATTGATCAGATCTGCTGCAAGAAACGTTGAAACAAAGATAGCAACCTGTCTACTTACACACATTCTTGCACAGCTAATTAGATGTCCTTTTAACTGAGATTTCAGAGCAGGTTTTCCCCAGGTATCTTTGGACTACTCCTAAGAAAAAGGTAGATCCTTTCTGAAGTCTTGCCATTGATGCTGTAGCAACTCCTGAAGTGCTACTTACCATCCACGGGGACTTTTGCAATCACGCAGATTAATTTTAAAATTCCATGTGACAACTCTTGCAATGTGTATATGTGTATACTTGAGGACTGTTACTGGCTGCAAAAAACAATACAGGACAAAGCTAGGGAGAATTGAATACCCGGTTGGTTGCACGTACATTGGCTTTGGTGAAGGGTCATCCAGACTCAAAACCTTAGCTCTGTTCTGTCTCCACAGATGCTGTAAGAAGTCTCACAACACAATCCGCAGATGCTGTCAGACCTGCTGAGGTTTTCCAGCATTTTCTGTTTTTGTTGCCTATAAAAAGTGCCGGAAATGCTCAGCAGATCTAGCAGCAGCTTTGAAAAGAGAAACATAGCTAACGTTTCAAGTTGAATGTGATTCTTCAGCATTCTGAACATTTGGCTAAGGTACTGTGCCAACCAAGTACTTACCTTAACCGGGAAACAGTGAAAACATAGGAGTTCTCTTGTTCAATGTCTCACAATATTCGTGGGATATTAGAATATCAAGCCCATGATTAGATAGCTGATTGGATGAATTTGATTCTGGTTTTTGGGGCACATTCCAGAAGTTTTTAGAAATTTTAGGGCGATATGGTGACACAGTGGTGGGGTGGTAAGGTGGCTCAGTGTTTCGCACTGCTGCCTTACAGTGTCAGGGACCCGTGTTCGATTTGCAGCTTGGGAGATTGTCTGAGTGGATTTGCATGTTCTCCCCGTGTCTGCATGGATTTCCTCTGGGTGATCCAGTTGCCTCCCACAGTCTGAAAGATGTGCTGGTTAGGTGCATTGACTTGAACAGGCGCTGGAGTGTGGCGAGTAGGGCAATTTCGCAATAACTTCATTGCAGTGTTAATGTAAACCTTGTGACTAATAAATAAAAACTTTAAAAGTTTTGGGTAATTTCCAGTAGAGTCAGAAGGAGGACCAGACCAGACAGGTGCAGACATGTTTGCGAGTAGAGGGAATGACCTGGGCCCATGCTTTCAGCCCAAGGAATAAAAGGCTACACAATTGTTCATTGTAAGCTACTGTTATTATCAGTATGGAGTCAGTTTTGAACCATTAAACAGGCAGAGCAAACAGCTCCCCCCTTTCTTCTTACGGTGGATATATATCACTGCTATTAATTGCTGCTGGGCAAAAACCATGGAGTTTCTGATTACCTCATTGTGACAGCACCACCACAAGTTCTGCAATTGTTTAGCAAAAAGGGTTCACCGTACCTCAGGGAAACTAGAGATGGCCAATAAATACTGACCTAGCCAGTGCCAACAGCATCCAGTGAGCAAACATTTTTTTTAAAAACTCCAAATTTAGTTCTGCCCTTGGGAAGCTGGCCTCACCCAGACTAGTCAGCATCAGTTAGGATAGTGAAGGTGGAAGCTGTGATGAGGGAACTGTCATGTATTTCTGGATGGGTGATATTTATTGGCCTTGCCATGCATGCTTTAATATGCTTATTATACATACTGCTAAGAATAATTTCACCACCTAAGGGTGCAGTAGTTATTTAAGTTTTGTTTATTTTGTGCTTTTAGCTTATAATTGTCCCCCAGTTCTACCCTCAGCACAAAGAACTGTTTATTCACATTCTGTATTGATGGGAGACCTAAACAAGACTTATTAAAGAGGGTCATAATACTCAGCAACATGTTGCTTTTCCTTTAACATATTTACTTTACACCTTGTTACATGTGACTGTGTATGAGTCTGGATGATTTTACCAAAAGTGAGGGAGAAATGAAAAACAAATTTTGTTGAAAGCTCCTTTTAAAACTGACATGAATACTTATTGTGGAATCAATGGAAAATTAAATTTTCAGTTCAAACTGTCAATTTAATTGAAACTTCTTTCATTGTAACCAATGGCATTATGTTTCAATAACATACCACAACTTTTCTTCAGTTTCAACTTTTTTATTGAGCATTCCAATGTGAACTTGTACAAGACCAGAAAAATATTTGTTGCTCCTTTCTGGTGCGTTCTTTATCCTGCAAATATTTTGAGTGAACTGGTGCCAAAGATCTAAATTGCTAATGAAAGAAAAACACTACCTGTCATAGTTGCAAAATCCCATGCTTAATGTTTATGTATGAATTCTCTCTCCTGAAGGCGTTGAATTCCTCATGCAAGTGAAAATAAATTTGTTTCACTGCTGAGATTCTGGTGGTGCCGGACCTCCCTGTGAGCTTGCATTGTGATGAACCTGCATTTGGGCCATCCACGTTATGTTACGTTGACCATTGTGTGCCTTGCAACCTCCTCAGCCTTACTAATATAATCTGTGTAGCCGTATTGGTTAAAATAAGGTAGCATGCTATGAGGTGTGACCGTTCTTGGTAATGCTGTCCCTGGCTTACTCTGTCATTCCAAGAGTAGAAGATTAACAAAATGTCACAGTATGTCCTTTCCAACAATACACTGTTGCATGTCACTCTCTTTCTGATGTTATTGAAGCCTAGTGTATCACTGTCAGGTTCAGTAATGGGAGAGATTTATGTGAAATGAACATTATAGAAACATAAAGTTTGAGAGAGCATCGGGTTTCATGAGTGCCTAGTCCTTTGATACTTGGCCAGTCACTGATGTCTGCGATGAACCACTGAAAACGGATCCAGAACTTGCATTGTTTCAGACCACTAGCAGTTTGGGTCTGTCCCTGCTGTCAGAAGGCCATCATGCCCTCAGTCTCTTCCCTGCTTAACATCTTCCTGAGTTAAATCACTGGCAGAATGACTTCCTTTCATGTCTCCTTAAGGCAGGTGCTTGTAATGCATAACGGTGTCATGGCTTGGTACAGCAGATTTTTAAATTCTTGACATCTTTTACCAAATGTTGTAACAGTTCCTGTATTGACCCTTTATGCAACCTCGTCCCAGATGCACATTGGATGCTTTAAGGAACAGGTAGCCATCCGCCCTTACGAACCTTACCCCCATTTTTTTCCGGTAAGTTGTTTTTCCAGCAAGTAGTCTCACAACACCAGGTTAAAGTCCAACAGGTTTATTTAGTAGCACGAGCTTTCAGAGTGTTGCCCCTTCATCAGGTGAGTCACCTGATGATCAATCTGTGGGACTACTTACTGTGCCTACCTCCGTCCAATGCCAGCAACTCCACATCTTGTTTTTCCAATGAACCTCACTTTCAGTTCCATAAAACGCTTCACTGATCTCAATTTCTTCGTAAACACTGGTCACGGACAACGCTTTTGTTTGGTATTTCAGATACTTAAGTGGCTGTTTATAGGATTTAACAACTGTGAGGCAGTATTATTGATTCTGTTACTTCTCTGGTATTTAGCCAACCCGCTGGTATTTTTAAGTGTGTGGTTTATCACATCACCTTAAAATAGAAAAATCATCAGTTGATGAGCATGATTTGTAAACTTGCATTCTCAGTTCGAAAAAGCACATACTGAGATTCGTGAGGGGCAGAGAAAACTGTTGAGCAAAAGTGCTTTGAGATTTTTGAAAGTCAGGAGTTGGCACAATGAAGGGAGGTGGTTAGTGTGTTTGAAGTGTAGTGACTGACAAGTGACCACCAGTAGTGAAGCAGGAGAACAGAAGAAAATGAGGAGCTGACACATGTGGGAACATGAGGGTGAAAAATACAATGGGCAAAAGCCACGTAAATTCAAGTGACTAGGGCAAAAGAAGATGGTAAAGTATCAGGGCAGAGAGGTCACCAGCTTCACGGAAACAATAACAGATCCACTCCTGATACAACATCTGGTGTTGGGGGTGGGAGGCGGGGCGCGGTGGGGAGAGAGGAGAAACCCAATAGTCTTGAATAAAGAGTTGAATGTGAAGGAGAGTAATTGAAGTGATGCTGTGTCCTGGGATCAAAACATTGTAAATAGGGTGATGGATGACAGGGTTGAGGGGGAAGTTCTGGAGAAGGGGGACTGATAATGGCAATCTTGAAGGAAGTTTTGATGTTTTTGGAGGAAAAATACAAGTCCATTTTGACAAGTATGAACAGAAAATGCAGTTCCAGCAGCACCTGTGGCAAGAGGAACAGAGTAACTCTTCAGATTTGTAGTCTTTCACCAATTATTGGGCTTAGAAGATGAGGCTGAGGAGTTGTATAATTGAGGGAGTAGTAGTAGATACTGGGAAATGCATTGAGGGTGAGAAAAGGCAGATAATGGAATGGATGAAATAAAACAGAAAATTTTGAGAAAATTCAGCAGGCCTGACAACATCTGTGGAGAGAGAAACAGAGTTAACATTTCAACTGTATTGTGACTTCTTCGGATCTGGCTTGCAATTGAATTCAAAATGTTCGTTCTGTTTCTCTTCGCACAGATACTGCTAGACCTAGCAGTTTGTGTTTTATTTCAGATTTCCAGCATTCGCAGTATTTCACTTTTATTTGAATGGATTTGATGAAGATGCACCTCGATGAAGAGCAAGAGTGATAGATAAGAATTGAGGGGTAATCACTGGAGGCAAGTCAGTCACTGTTACCTCAGAGTGATGTTAAAAAGAAAGCTCATAGCTTTCTTGTTTTTTTGAGTCAATGATGAGATTGAGGATATGCATAAGGGAGGCCTGAGGAGATGGCTTAAAATTGGAACAGACGATTTTGAAGTTATTTCTGCTCTCCAGCAGTGTTAAGCAGTTTTGACCAGGGAGAGGAAGTGATATAGACCTAGAGAGAGTCCATCAGGCTAGCTGATCGTCAGGTGGGTTTGAGCTTAATGTCCAAAGATTTGAGGCTGTAGAGATGGCTTTTCTCACCCTCAATGCATTTCCCAGTATCTACTACTACTCCCTCAATTGTACAACTCCTCAGCCTCATCATCTAAGCCCAATAATTGATGAAAGACTACAAATCTGAAGAGTTACTCTGTTCCTCTTGCCACAGGTGCTGCTGGAACTGCATTTTCTGTTCATACTTGTCAAAATAGATTTGTACTTTTCCTCCAAAAACATCAAAACTTCCTTCAAGATTGCCATTATCAGTCCCCCTTCTCCAGAACTTCCCCCTCAACCCCATCATCCATCACCCTATTTATGATCTTTCAATCCCTTCCAAGATCCCAGGACACAGCATCACTTCAATTACTCTCCTTCACATTCAACTCTTTATTCAAGACTATTGGGCTTCTCGTCTCTCCCCACCGCACCCCCGTCTCCCACCCCCAACACCAGATGTTGTACCAGGAGTGGATCTGTTATTGTTTCCGTGAAGCTGGTGACCTCTCTGCCCTGATACTTTACCATCTTCTTTTGCCCTCGTCACTTGAATTTACGTGGCTTTTGCCCATTGTATTTTTCACCCTCATGTTCCCACATGTGTCAGCTCCTCATTTTCTTCTGTTCTCCTGCTTCACTACTGGTGGTCACTTGTCAGTAAAATTGGAAGTCCAGATTGTCACACATGGAGAAGTGAAGATGAAACATTGACAACATGAGTGGCAGATCAATGCAGTAGAAAGTTAACTCAAGAGGGCACTTGAACCTAGGAAAGAAGAGATGGAATTTTATTTTTCCATAAGTATTAGTGAAGGAACTTGGATTAACCTCTAGGACATATGGGAGAGTGGAGATGAAAGAATGAGTGAGATTCCTGTCACTAATTGAAACTTTTGAGAGTTCAGTGCCACAAGTGAGAATCTAAGGAGATGGTCATGTGTAAAAGGTGAGATGAGAGAAGTGAGCGAGATAACGTAGCCATTGGAAGTGGTTAAGGAAGATTTTATGTGAAATTCAAATCACTGATAATAAGGAGCAACTCTTATGTTAAAATCTGAAACAATTTCTGGCATATACTTTTATAACTCCAAGATTGGGCAGGATATTACCACCTCACAACACCCGGCAATCAGCATGGTGAGCTGGGAAAATAGCGTGCAAAGCTAAACGTCTGAGTGAAATGGTTTGCTATCTTCCCAGCTTCTTTTTAATGACACCAAGCTTATTAGCATGAATTTGACCGGATTTCAATATATTGTGGAGTTTGGCACACATTCTTCCCCCCTCCTGGATGCTTCCCACCTCGCTAGTGAGCCGTCACACCGGCGCGGATCACTACTGGTCTGCACTAGTGCAGACATGGTGAGCTGGACACGTTGGGGGGCTTGGAGGCCATCTAGGCCCTGGGTGGTTGGGGGGCACAGCTGGACAGTGCCCACTAGGTACCCTGGCAGTGCCCTCCAGCCACTGCTGGGAATTCAACCACCACTGGCAGCGGACATCAGGCACCATTAGTGTGCCAGGGATAGTGCCAGGAGTGGGACCTGGTGGGAGCAATGACTGAGGGGGTGGATATGCAAGGTTGGATCAAGATGGGTGCCATGATGGGGGAGTGAGCATGTCAGGGGTCAACCAGGGAACCCATCGGAAGGGCCATGATGCCCTGACATGGGTGACCTGTGTTGGGATCGGGGGGGAGGCGGTCTCAGGGTGGGGAGAGGTAGCGTCCGATATCCATGGGGGGGTGGTGGAAGGGTGTCTCCCACTGAGATTGGGGCACCCTTGTGACATGGCAGCTGAGCGCCCTGAAGCCAGTTTCACTGGGGGGTTTCAGACCACACCCCCCCCCCCTCCCCGTCCCCTACAGAACTGGCACCAAGTTCCCAACTCTCCAAAAAGATAAGTGAATGTTGAAAGATTGCAATGTGGAGAATGCCCAAGAGACTAGTGTGGCTCACCCCATGTTTCACGCTGTTACGATGCTTAGAAATTTTTGGAATAATCCTGCCCATTGTGTCCAACAGACTCCCTTCATTTTACTCTTTCTAGGGGTAAATAACTGTCCTGATGTAAAAGATTATTCTTTATACTTTTAATTTATATTTTGTTTTGTAATAATCTGATTCTCCAACATCACTGAATATTAATGATGATTCTAAAATGAACAGCAAGAGCACACAAAAATCTAATATATTCGGTGTTACTAATAGATTCATTAGGTTTTTTTAATCTCACTTGTTGTCCTTCACTTGATATAGTAATGCGTTCAGTTGACTTTGCAGATGAGCAATACTTTCATCATAATTTCAACTTCGTAAATGAACAGAATAGTAGCAATTGTATTCAGTAGAATGTTTTTGCCTGTGATAGCATGAACAAAAAAACAAATCAGTCAAAGGGGCCCAAAGAAAATCTTCAAATGTCACATAAAAATAATATCTGGAACACTGAGATTCTGGAGCATTTGATTTCATAAAGTACATCAAAGGAGCAAGGATGTTGGTGCTAAGATGTAATCGGAGGAAGAGTTCTTAATATTCTGTCATCCTGAGGGACATTGTTGCTGCACTGATTGCTATCAAGATCAACGGGAACTGTCTTAGCTACCAGCAATAACAATAATGCTCTTTTTAGGAACATAGGAACAGAAGCAGGCTATTCAGCCCCTCGAGCCCGCTCAGCCATTCAATAAGGTCATGACTGATCCGTGGCCTAACTCCATGTACCTGCCCTCGGCCCATATCCCCTGATATCCCTGCTCAAAAAAAGTCTGTCTATCCCAGACCTAAATCTAACAACTGAAGCAGCATCCATCACTGTTTGAGGAAGAGAGTTCCAAACCTCCACCATTCTCTCCTGAATGGCTTGGCCCTAATTTTTTGATTATGGCCCTTGGTTCTAGAGCCTTCAACTAGTGGAAACAGTTTATCTTTATTCACCCTGTGCTTCCCTGTCCTTTCTAATCATCCCTAGAATTACAAAACTATAGATAGTGCAGGAGATGATTTTGATGCATAATGCTTAATGTTAATGTTGTGCAGAATTATATACATTTAAAGCAAAGCAGATAATACAGAACCTTTGAACTGCTGCTGTGAATATATTGATGAGCAGAAACTAGCAATCTCTAAGTTCAAATCAAACTTGAGACACCAAACATTAATCTTTAATAGTGATTCTATTGATTGAGAGATGATCTGACAAACATTTTGAGAATTTTGTTGAGTTATAATAGTGATAGATTGCTTCTATTGATCAGTGAGACAGAAAAGCAAGAGCACAAGTTTAACATAATCACAAAAATAATTGAATGTGCTAGGAAAAAATCTTTACACTGATGGTGTCTAGCATGTGGAATCTCTGCCACAAATCTTTGTTGAAGCAGAATCCATAAATACTTTCAAAAGGGAATTAGTTGCTTGAAAAAGCGAAATAGTAGAAGGAGCAAACAAGAGTGGTGGAAATGCTTAGCAGGGCTGGTAGCATCTGTGGAGAGAGAAACAAGAGTTAACGTTTCAGTTCAATGACCCTTCAGAACTTGGAGATGGAACAGTTTAAACAATAGGCCTGTGAGGTAGGAAAGATCAAATGACAAGGAATAATGATATAAAGCAAAAGGAGATGGTAACAGGACAAGAAAAGAAACAAAATATGTATCTGCAGCATAACTTTTGGAAGGCTGCTGACTTTCAGTAGAGAATACTACACCTGGCCTCAGAGAATGACTTTGAGCAGCCATGGGCTAAGTTAATTGTGCTGTCGGCTAGGGGACTGGATAAATTCTAGAAGAAGACAAGTTGAAATTCTTTGTGGGAAGCCAGAATTGAATGACTATGTGACTGGAATTTATGAATATAGACCTGCCACGTCAATTCGTAAGATCTGTCTTAGTCGTATGAGCCATTTAATTGTGTAACTTACAATTTCTAATCAACCCCAATTTGCTTGTTAATTCACATTTAAAGTGGTTATCTAAGAGATTTTAGTTTGCTTTGTTTAACTCTTTGTAGAGTAAAAGAAGATTGTTTTTAATTTGTTGAAACTTATGGCTTCATTCTGTCAGTAAATAACTGGGATTTAGGTTTTCTTTTTTAAAAAGGCTACTGGTCTCAACCGAGATTGTAATAAGTAAGTATTGCATATATTTTTGGCCTCCTTATTTAAGGAGTGTTATACTTGCCTTGGAGACAGTTCAAAAACGTCCCACTAGGTTAATTCCTGGGTCGAAAGGATTATCTTATGAGGAAAGGTTGAGTTGATTGGACCTGTATTAATCAGGGTTTGAGAGGTGATCTTATTGAAAAATGTAAGCTTCTGAGGGGCTTGACAGGGTAGATGCTGGGAGGATGTTTCCCCTCAGGGGGAATCCAGAACTAGCTGGCACTGTTTAAAATAAGGGGTCTCCATAAAATGGAGATGAGGAGGAATTTCTCCTCTCAGCAGGTCATTAAACTGTGGAATTCTCTAGCCCCATGACATTGGAGACTGAGACCCTGATTTTATAGGCACATTCCAGGCATTCACCACCCTCAGTGTGAAAAACTTGAACCTTTCATCTCTTTTTAAACTTCCCCCTCTCACTTTCAATCTATGCCTCTGAATAATTGACCCTTCGACCATGGAAAAAAGCCTGTGGCTATTCACTCTATCCTGTTATAATCTTTGTAAACCTCTATCTGGTCCCCCCTCATCCTCTGACGATCCAATTAAAATAATCCAAGTTTGTTTAACCTTTCTTCAACGTCCATATCCTCCAAACCAGGCAACATCCTGGTAAATGTCTTCTACAACTTTTCCAACGCATCAACATTCTTCTGGAAGTGTGGCGACCAGAATTGTGCACAATACTCCAAATGCGGCCGAACCAAAGTCTTAAACAACTGTAGCATGATTTTTCAATTTCTATACTCAATGCTCCGATCGATGAAGGCCACACACCACCTTGACCACCTTGTCCACCTGAGTTGCTACCTTCAGGGAACTGTGGATCTGCACGCCTAGATCCCTCTGTATGTTAATATTTCTAAGGGCTCTACCATTTGCTATATACTTTCCTTCTGCAGGAAACATTCCAACTTGCGTCACTTCATATTTCTCCAGGTTAAATTTCAGCTGCCATCTTTCGGCCCAGGTCTCCTGTGGATTTATATCCCGCTGTATCTTCTGATAATCCTGCTCACTATCTGCTACACCCCCAATTTTTATATCATCTGCAAATTTACCTCCAAATATATATATTGTAAACAACTGAGGCCATAGCACTGTTCCTTGTGGAACACGGTTTGTCATAGACCTCCAGTTAGAAAAGCACTCTTACACAGCTTTCTATGCCCAAGCCAGTTTTGTACTCATCTTATTAGCTCACCTCGGATCCCGTATGACTTCACCTTCTGCATCAGTCTGCCATTAGGAACCTTATCGAAGGCTTTACTAAAGTCCACGTATACAACATCCACTGCCCTGCCCTCGTCAATATTTTTTGTCACTTCCTCAAAGAACGCAATCAAGTTTGTGAGTCGTGACCTCCCCTTCACAAAACCACACTGCTTATCACTAATAAGACTACTCTCTTCCAGATGTGAGTATATCCTGTCCCTAAGAATCTTCTCAATAATTTCCCCACCACTGATGTAAGGCTCACAGATCTGTAATTTCCCACATTGTATTTTCTGCCCTTCTTCCAATGTTAGCTATTCTCCAATCCTCTGGTACCGCGCCTGTGGCTAAAGAGGATACAAACATTTTGGCCAAGACCTTAGCAATTTCTTTCCTCGCCTGTCAGTATTCTGGGATAGACCCTATCTGGCCCTGGGGACTTGTCTACTTAATGTTTTTCAAAACCTCCAATACCTCCTCCCCTTTTATCTCAACATGTCCTAGAATGTCAACATCTTTCTTTCTACACTCACCACATCCTTCTCCTTTGTGAATACTGATGCAAAGTACTTGTTAAGGACCTCAGCCACTTCCTCTGGCTCCACACACAAATTCCCTCCACTGTCTTTGAATGGACCCACTCTTTTCTTAGCTACGCTCTGCTTCCTGATATATGGATAAAAAGCCCTGGAATTCTCCTTAATCCTACCTGCCAAGGACATTTTATGGCCCCTTTCAGCTTTCTGAAATCCCTATTTAAGCTCTTTCTTACTATTTTTATATTCCTGAAGAACCTTCTCTTTTTCAGTTTCCTAAAATTTATGTATGCCTCCTTTTTCACGAAGCACACAATCTCTCTTGTCATCAGGGTTCCCAAATCTTGCCATCTTTATCTTTCATTTTTACAGGGACACATTTCTCCTGAATTGTTAAGAACTAACTTTTAAAAGACTTCTACATATCAGATGTGGATTTACCCTCAAACAGCTGCCCCCAGTCTACATTCCCTAGCTCCTGCCTAATGGTTTGCCTGCTGACATGTGCAGCAATCATTATAATGAGGAGGCAGCATGAAGTTGGCATGCTACCTACAAGACACTGAATGGGTACAAGTTAATCACTAGTGCAATCCCTGCATCCACTTTGGGGGCTATCCAATTTATCCAGTGATGTGTTTCAGAGTTGCATTTCCGTTATAAATGTTCCATTATTGGTTTGGTGCTTAAGTTATTCAGAAAGAACACCGGTCTGCACTGGGATTTACTGTTCACCTGGCAATCTGACTTGCCCAATTTAAGGAACCATCTACCAATATGTAACAAAGCTAAAAATGGTTATTGGGTCTCAAAATGTGAGATGAACAGTTTGCTGCAATTTGGAGCAAAAACGTCTTTGAAATTCTTTGCAACTTACAAACCATAACCAGTCACATCTGCTGTGCATTTCCAACTCATATAGCTAAAATATAAATAAAGCCGTGCAATTTCAGTTACTGTAAAGTACAATCATTCCTCTGCATTGCCATTTTAAAAAGAACTCATAAATTGAATTGATGCATAAATACATTTTGACTTTATGTTCCAGCTGCTATTGATCAACTTACATTGAATTGTGGTAGATTGACCAAGGTCAAGTAATTGAATTACTGTGTTGGGAATGGATTGAAAATAGCAGTCACAAAGCCTGTACTTGTCTGTGTTGTTCAATAACTAGATATGAGTCTGTTGCAAGAAGTTTACTCTCTCTAATGGAATACCTTGGAGAGTATCTGATGAGGGACTGCTGGCATGTATGCTTCTGACAGTTTATCAGATATCATCTAGCAGCCACAGTACATTGGGTGTTTTACACATTAGAACACACAACTTGCATCTGTAGTCAGCATTGGGTAGCATGGAGTGGGTTCATTTACATTAAAATGTTTTGTTTGTCATAAAATGCTGCATTCTCCTAGTTACTACTAAGCACTGCATTGGAAAGAAGAATCTAGATAGTTTGTACAATCACTGATATCACAAAACTGAGTGTAAAAATAAATAAATGTATATAAATGGAGTGGAAATTTTCATTAGGTTTTTCTGATTTATTTTTCCATATCTCATGTAATTGGAAACTTATGTTGAATTGCATGAATAAATTTACTCAAAAGCTGAAACATACCTGGTGTAGTGTATCATGCCTTTGACATTAAGTCATTGTGACTTTAATAAAGCACTGCATTTTTTCTAATATTTTGCAAAATACTTAAGCACAAGACCTTTGGATCCCATTTTACAAATCATGATATTTAATGCATATTGTGATCTTATGTTAAAAGACCAACAAATCTATAGACTATGGAGAATTACATAAAATCTGGTAGTGAGCTTAACGTTGTCATTGGGACAATTACAGGACAAACTCAGCAGACCTGGCCTGTAGGGAACGAAAATGGCTAACATTTTGAGGCGGCATGATCCTCCTTCAGTTTTGGGAGTTTTGCCTTACTTAATGTCACCATCTAAACTGCTCACCATTTGTGGTAATATTTATAAAAACACATACACGCTCAGCGAGCTTGCAGTCTTGATGAGATAAGCTCCCCTGACTCTGAGCGAGAGGAAGGTATGTCTCAACTACAGAAGAAGTATTTTCCTACCAGTGGTAAGGTGCTTATGTTTCTGTATGAATCATTCTGTGGGAGATTTCTGATCAGGGGAGTTTTTTTGCTGACCCTGTGCCCACTATGAACAGGTAGAACAGGACTTGAGGTTCATGATTTGAGATGTAGATTTTCCTCTCATTAGTCAATAGATCATTGGGAATTGTTGCTTGAGGAGTCATCCTGAGCAGAAGCTGAAGGCTTTGAAAATGGTTGGATTTATAGCCGTTAACATCGATGACTTATAAGTCATCCAGACTCAAAACTTTGACTCTACTCTCTCTCCGTGGATGCTGTCAGACCTGCTGGGATTTTCCAACATTTTTTGTTTTTGTTTCAGATTCCAGCATCTGTACTAATTTGCCTTTTTACAAACCTGTGCCAGCTCTCAAAAATCTTTTGGTGTCTGTTCACCTGTTCCCTGATTATTTGTTTTTAAAACCTTAGTCCTAGCATGGTTATGCCGAACTGAGGAATGCATGACCTACACAAGAAAATTAATGTTATAAATTTACCAGAATGAGCTACTTGGGACTTCAGTGGGTGGAACAACTAAAATGATGATGCGCTAAGCTCAGAGAGCAGGTAGAGTTGTGTTTGTAATTGAATCTCGAGCAAGTTGTATTCTCGTGAGATAATTTAAGTACTAGCAGATAACTGAGTGGCTCCAATAGGTATTGATCGCTTATTTTAGCACAGGCTTGGTTGGAGACCAACTGCTTTAAAGATAATAGTAGGTATATTGGATGGAGGGGAAGGGAGAAGGTTACTTTTAAATTCAAGCAGCGTTTTCAAATGCTGGCGTCCTTGGAATCATAACCATTGACAAGTATTGAGCAAACTTCTTCAGCGGGTCACCCAGAAAATGTTAGAGATTTTTCTGTTTTCATTGAATGTTAGAGCTAAAATAACTGAATAGTTAACTGAAAACTTGGAGATTATAAAAATGAATGAAGCATTGTATCAACAAATAAAGGTGTGGAGACTGAAAATAGCTGAAAAAAAATTAGAGTGATGGCTTCTTCTTTAACTCCACCCACGCATACTATCCCCATATCCAAGAATGTTTGCACATTCTCCTCATGTCTGCGTGCGTTTCCTTCAGGTGCTCCGGTTTCCTCCCACAGTCCAAAGATGTGCAGGTTAGGTTGATTGGCCATGCTAAGAAATTGCCCCTTAGTATCCAGGGATGCGTAGGTTAGAGGGATTAGTCGGTATAGTATATAGGGATATGGGGGTAGGGCCTGGGTGGGATTGTGGTCGGTGCAGACTTGATGGGCCGAAGGGCCTCTTTCTGCACTGTAGGGTTCTATGATCTATGATCTACGATCCCTTAGTTAATTTAACTACCAAGATCTACCAAGCTTTGTTTTGAATATACTCAGCGATTGAACGTTTACAGCTCTCTAGATAGAGAATTCCAAAGATTTACACCCTTTGAGTGAAAACATTTTATCCTCATCTTGCAGTGCAAAATAGTTGACTCCTTATTTTGAGCTTGACTCAAAAGTTCTCAATTTCCCAGCCATAGGAAACAGTTTCTCAGCCTCTACCTGACAATCCTAAAGAATTATAATTTTCAATTAGATCATCTCTCATTCTTTGAAAACCCTGGAGTTATTGGTCTAGTCTACCCAAACACTCCTTATAGGACATCTTCTCATCTCAGGAACTGTTATGGTGAAATTAGAAAATTCTGGAAACACAGAGGATGTCTGGCAGGATCTGTGGAAAAGAAACTGAGTTAATCTTTTAGATTTATTGTGATGTATGTATGTTGGAGGTTTGGGGTACATACTGTCCCTTTTAAGAGTATGGGTCATGTTACCCATGAGGTGGTATTAGCTTCTCCCAGGGTGGAATCTGGTTAAGCTGTCTAGGTTCTGACTGTGGGACAGTGAGCACCTATAATAAAGAGGTCCCAAGTGTTTAACTTCCAAAGCCTATTTCATGGTTCTCCTTGCACCATACTTTGATAAGTGCATACATAATACTTATGACCTTTTAGTAGAACTGGTCAATGTCTTTGCATCCTCCATGCCACCTGCCTGGTATGCATCATCAGCAAGCTAGAATGCTGTACACTCAGTCTCCTCCTAATTGATATCATTCACAAAGGTTTTAAACAGCTGAAGTCCAGATTACTGATCTTTGTGGTACCCCACTATTTGCAACCTGCCAACCTGAAAATGTTTATTGTCACTGTCTGATATTTGTCGATTAACCAATCCTCAATCCATGCTCATCTATTATCCCCAATTTCGTTAGCCCTAGTTTTGTGTAATAACCTCATACATGGTACCTTATCATATGCCTTTTGAAAATCCAAACACAAGCCACATTCACTGATTTTCCCTTATCCATCTGACTGGTTACACCCTTCAGAGACTCTAACACTTTTTTCTTTCATAATCCAAGTTCGGTGGTAATCCAGAGGCCCAGTCTAATTCTCTGGGGACATGGGTTCAACTCCCACTATGGTAGCTAGCGGAATTGAAATTCAATTAGTAAAATTGGAGTATAAAGCTGTGGTGACCACGAAGGCTATCATTGATTGTTGTAAAAATCCATCTAATTCACCATGCCCTGATGAGCAACTGTGTGGAATAAAACTTGTGCACCATCCTTTCTGGACAATGATCCGTTTCCTGATATGGGTGTTATGTGTAGCATTCCTGGCTTTGATATACTTCTGCTGACTGGACAAAGCACAACTGGTTTCACCTGGAGTGCAAATGTAGTTAACGTAGTGGGCACAGCAGATGACCAATATTACCTGCACGATGCACAGCCTCTTAAGTTGCGACGCTTACAGGTCCAAGCTACACTAACAGTGTAGATGAATGCCTCGCATGCAGTACTCATGCTTGTGACAGCATCTGCTGTCTCCTATTGAAACTTGAACATTGAGTCTCCCATAAAGCCAAACTTGGATGGACAATGAGAGTGACGAGGTGCATCTCAATGTTTGAGCTTTTGATATCTGAAATTTTATGTGATAATGTCAGAGAAGGGAAAAGCCCTCTAAAGCATCACAAATTAGTTGACAACCTTATTCCAGTTGATGGCACATTGAGATGGAGCTTAGCATGCCATCTACATTGTTGCTGGTAAGAAACACCTTTATTATTTTACTGTTTTTTTGAGCTCTCCAATATAGAAACATACAGAATCATGTACAGTTTGAAAATTGTAATCACTGTGAACCCATTAGTACTCCAGGAGAGACAGCTTTTCTGACCCCTCTGGCGGGAGGTGGTCTGCCATTGGCCAGCAGTGGGATCTTCTGGTCTCACCATTGTCAATGGGTTTTTCAATTAATTCCACCTCCTGCTGCTGGGAACCGGTGAAGTGAAAGGTATAGCCCTTCTCACTGGGAATGTACCTCTGATACACACCATTGCCTTTAACCTTAACCATGTTTGTGCTGCCCATATGATGCAACCCATCCTTAGATTCCCCTGCATGCTCAGTGAAGTGGTAATTTTAACACTGCCTTTATCACCTGCTTCTGTTCATTCACTAGGCCGCAATTCATTCAGGCACTCTGGTGGTGAGCAGGGTCATTTGTTCAACAAATGTATGTGCCCCAGGGAAGATGACTTAGCTCCCAGTCCAAGCCATCACTTGACCCTTCTTCACCCATTTGGTCTGCAACAATAACATGAATTTATGTTAGCCTGATATATGTAGAGCATGGACAGATAGTTCACTGCGTATGTGCAGCGTAATGTTTATTCGTGTGTTTTGGCCTTGGAGGGAGTGCAGAGGAGGTTTACTAGGCTGATGCCGGAGTTGAGGGGGTTGAGCTATGAGGAGAGGCTGAATAAACTAGGCTTGTACTCGTTAGAGTTTAGAAGAATGAGGGGAGATCTCATTGAGACGTATAAGATGATGAATGGGATGGATAGGAAAGAAGTGGAGAGACTCTTCCCGCTCAGAAAGGGCAGTAGGACTAGGGGGCACAGCCTCAAGATAAAGGGGGGGCGGTTTAGAACGGAGTTGAGGAAGAACTTCTTCACTCAAAGGGTGGTGAATCTCTGGAATTCTCTGCCTGTTGAAGTGGTGGAGGCTACCTCGCTAAATATTTTTAAGAAGAGGGTTGATGGGTTTTTGATAAGAGAGGGGATTAAGGGTTATGGGGAGAGGGCGGGAATGTGGAACTGAGCCACGACAGATCAGCCATGATCTTATTGAATGGCGGGGCAGGCTCGAAGGGCCAAATGGCCTACTCCTGCTCCTATTTCTTATGTTCTTATGTTCTGTGTGCACCTGCATGAACTGCGTACTCATACCTTTGCTTCAGCATTGAGGCTTGTATGTGTCAGGTCTTGCATCTTAGCTGCAGCATGTAAATACAGCCCTTTCCTTGCAGCTCTGTGTGGATGAGTCCTGGTGGATGAGTTGAGCTACTCACCTTGCTGGAACAAAGCAGGTCATTGAACTTATTCCTGCAATTAATTGTGTACAATTTTTGTTTTCTTACTTGAGAAAGGATATACTGGCACTAGAGAGGGTGTAGAGGAGATTCGATAGGTTGATTCCGGAGTTGAGAGGGTTGGCTTATGAGAAGAGACTGAGAAGACTGGTGCTATACTCATTGGAATTCAGAAAAATGAGGGAAGATCTTATATAAACATGTAAGATTATGAAGAGAGTAGTTAAGATAGAAGCAGGGAAGTTGTTTCCACTGGCGAGTGAAACTAGAACTAGGGGGCATGGCCTCAAAATAATGGGGAGCAGATTTAGGACTGAGTTGAGGAAGAACTTCAACCAAAAGGTTGAGGATCTGTGGAATTCCCTGCCCAGTGAAGCAGTTGAGGCTATCTCATTGGATGTTCTTAAGGCAAGAATAGATAATGCAATGAAGGAATTAAGGGTTATGGTGAGCGGGTGGGTAAGTGGAGCTGTGTCCACAAAAAGATCAGCCATAATCTTATTGAGTGGCGGAGCAGGTTCGAGGGGCCAGATGGCCTACTCTTGCTCCTAGTTCTTATGTTCTGAATCCATGAGTGCATTCTGAATCTCCTGTTGCACTCATTACATGATGTGGGGATGCCAAGGTCGCATGCTGTACTCTGGGACTACTGACAACTCAGCTGGTTTCCTTCCTCTTAGTCACACCATCATGTGACTAAGAGGAATGCTGTGACATTGTGCAACTGTGAGCAACCTGGCAAGAGTCAACAGGGTGGATGCATCCTGATGATCGGGTGGCAAGAGGAAAGGCAATAGGTATGGCACTGTTCTTCATTCATCCGGTGAGAAGCCTCTCAACACCAGGTTAAAGTCCAACAGGTTTATTTGACAGCAAAAGCCACTAGCTTTCGGGCCTCTGACCCTTCATCAGGTGAGTGGAGAGTTCTGATCACAAACAGGGGATGTAAAGATGCACACTCAGTTTACAGAATACTGATTAGAATGCGAGTTTTTACAGCTAATCAAGTCTTAAAGGTGCAGACAATGTGAGTGCAGATAGTATTAAGCATAGGTCAAAGAGATGTGTATTGTCTCTGGACAAGACAGTAAATGAGATTTTGCAAGCCCAGGCAAGTCATGGGGGTTTACAAATAGAAACATAGAAAATCTATCTGCTGTAAATCCTGCCTCCTCCATTTCAGTAGTGGTTCTTCAAACTGGGGTCTGCCTCCAAATAACTCTTGCTTCATAATTCTTATAGTTTGCTGCTTTTATGCATGTGTGACTTCAAGGAGTGGGAGTTAATTGGAGCCAAAAATACTGAGAACCTGTTATGTGAACAGAGTAGACGGTTGTCAGCAGGTAAGCCAATTCGTCAAACTTCATCACTGCATAATTAGCCTGGCAAAATATAATTATTGAACTTGTAGGAATGTTATGGCCTTTTCTGGAAGATAAAACCAGATTCCTGAAGCCAACAGTCAATGTCTCTCATAAACCTATCTTGTCAGATTTACACAAGTGAGCTGCCTGCTCTGAAAGTCAACTGTTGTCAACGAGTTCTCAGAACCATTTCCCCAGAATGATGCAGGTTAAGATCAGGACCTCAGCAAGTCAGGCAAAAAAAATTACAGGCAAGAGGCTGCAGTCACCCTCAACGTTTTTCTGAACGCAATTAATTTTGCTGGTTTATGGTTCTACTGGAGCCAGATTTCCTTTGGCACCATATCTTAGAATGCATTCTTCATGTGCAAGTTTAGAGAGTGGAAGTTTATTTATTAGTATCACAAATAGACTTATATTAACACTGCAATGAACTTACTGTGAAAATCCCCTGGTCACCACATTCAGGTACCTGTACAAATTCATGACACATGCCAGAATTTTCAAATAGCCAATGAATGATTACTATCTATGTTTAAGCTATATGCAAACCTAATTTTTTGTCATATTCAGTTCTGTCTTGGCTACTTTTGTGGCTGAGAATTAATCAAAGAAATTGTTGCAGACCTCAAGGTTTTGACTCAGGATGTGTTTGTGTGAATCTGCTACTTATTGTTGGAAATATTTGTGCACATACTTGGAAGCAACAACACACAAAAGACCAAAAACAACTTCACTACTTATCAATAATTGATCACAAGAATATTTTAAATACTTCCTTTAAAAATATCTGCCATTGTAACATTTATTTGTATTGAATGGCAGAGCAGACTCAAGGGGCTATTTGATCTACACCGTTCCTATTTTTTATGTTCCTATAACACTTTGGAACAAAACCTTTTATTGCAGATTGTATGTTCTTTTGTCATACTCTTTATACTTTGCTTCCTTGCTAAGTGATCATATAAGAGCATTTCAAGAAAACCTCATTTATTGTTTCACTTGCATCTTTTGAAATGGTAATGGACATATTGGGCAGGATTTTTCAGCCACGCTCACCCCAAAACTGGAAAATCCCACCTGAGGTCAATGGACCTTTTCTTGGTCTGCCCCATACCCGCTAAGATTCCCATGGCGGACGGAATGGGAAAATTCACCCCATGGTGCGTGGGTTTCTTGAAGGTTACTGCACTCCTCGTCCCATTCCTCACTTCCATCTAAGCCCAGTTGTCAGTAGGGAAAGGTGTGAGCTTAATGAGTTTGGCTCCTGGCCCCAGTACAATGTTAATAACCTTGTTTGGGGTATTAAATTATAAACCTAATCAAACCAGAGATTGACTCACAGAAATCTTCAACCTCTCTTTACAACAACCTGAGGTTTCTATCTGCTTCAAGAAGATGACCCTGTGCTGGTACCAAAGGAAAACCAGGCAGTGTGTCTGAAGCATCCTGTGGCTCCGACGTCCATCGTTATGAAGTGCTTCGAAAGGTTAGTCATGGCATGAGTCAGTTCTGGCCTCCCAGATTGACTGGACCCACTACAGTTCGCTTACCATTTCAAGCGGTCCACAACAAATGCCATCACCCTGGCCCTGTACTCAACCCTGGAACACCCAGATAACGAAGACTACTAATTATCAACTACAGTTTAGCCTTCAGCACCATTTTTCTGATGAAACTCAGCTCCAAACTCTGTGGCCTGGGCCTTGGCTCCTCCCTCTTGACTGGATCCTGAACTTCCTAACTCACAGACCACAATCAGTAAGGATAGACAACAACAACACCTCCACGATTATCCTCAACACTGGTGCCCCACAAGGCTGTCTCCTTGGCCCCTTACTGTACTCTTTATACACTTATGACTGTGTGGCCAAATTCCACTCCAACTTGATTTTCAAGTTTGCTGATGACACCACTGTAGATCTCAAACAAATATGAGATGGTGTACAGGAAAGAGATAGAGAAGCTGGTGAACTGGTGCGACGACAATAATCTCTCCCTCGATATCAACAAAATGAAGGAGATAATCATCGACTTCAGGAAGTGTAGCGGAGAACATGCCCTTCTCTACATCAACGGGTTGGAGTAGAAAGGGTTGAGAGCTTCATGTTTTTAGGTGTCCAGATCACCAACAACCCTGCCCTGGTCCATGCTGACACTATAGTTAAGAAAATCCACCAATGTCTCTACTTTCTCAGAAGATTAAGAAAATTTGGCATGTCAGCTACGACTCTCACCTACTTTTACAGATGTGCCATAGAAAGCGTTCTTTCTGATTGTATCACAGCTTGTAATGGCTCCTGCTCTGCCCAAGACTGCAAGAAACTACAAAAGTTGGTGAACAAAGCCCAGGCAACCACTCACACCAGCCTCCCACCCATTGACACTGTCTACAGTCCCTTGTTACATCCTGGCTGCTGTGATCCCCTTGGCGGGCAGAGTAGGAAACGTTTGCCTTATGTGTCCCGAGGCTTGGTACATTGGGGAGACCATGCAGACGCTGCGACAACGGATGAATGAACACCGCTCGACAATCGCCAGGCAAGACTGTTCCCTTACTGCTGGGGAACGCTTTAACGGTCAGGGGTATTCAGTCTCTGATCTTGGGGTAAGCATTCTCCAAGGTGGCCTTCATGACACACGACAATGCAATCGCTGAGCAGAGACTAATAGCCAAGTTCTGCACATATGAGGACGGCCTCAACTGGGATCTTGAGTTCATGTCACACTGTAACCCCCGTGACTTGCCTAGGCTTGCAAAATCTCAGTAACTGTCCCGGGTGGAGACAATACACACCTCTTTAACCTGTGCTTAACCCTCTCTCCACTCACGTTGTCTGTACCTTTAAGACTTGATTACCTGTAAAAACTCGCATTCCAACCATCATTTTGTAAATTGAGTTTGTGTCTTTATATGCCATGTTTGAGAATAGAGCTCCCATTTACCTGACAAAGGAGCAGCACTCCGAAAGCTAGTGACTTTTGCTACCAAATAAACCTGTTGAACTTTAACCTGGGGTTGTGAGACTTCTTACGGGCTTTGAAGGAAAGCAGTGAAATCTCTTGGAGCTTTTGCAAAGGTAATTAGTGTTTGCAAACAGACAATTAAGTGTCTATTTGAGCCTACATACTGGTTTTAACAGACTGTGGATCTATTTTCCAACAGTTAGCAACATGCCAAGGTTAACCAGGAGAGTGCACAGCGTGGGGTTTGATGCTTCTTCAATGAAACCACAGAACTGGGAAGCCTTTAATCAGTGAAACTGAAGATTTCCAGCTATGGGCAGGTGAAAGGCTGCTACTCACAGCACTCCTTTTCACGGTGTGCTTTCACTACTTGACAGATGATTGCCAATTTCTCACCTTGTATGTCCTCACCTTCAACTGCACTTCCTTAGGGTTCCTTCACTACAACATGAGCAGCTTTATTTTGATGAAGAACCAGAGAAATAGCAACAACACAAAAAACAGCAATAGGAACGACACTAGCACTACTACCAGCACCAAAACTTCTTTTCCCTCAGCCACATGCTGTTTCATAGGGCAGATTTACCAAGAGGAGATCCAGTTCTAAGGAGGTGAGACTCTCAACACAGGCTCTATTGGAGAGGATTAGCTCTTTCAACTTGTGACTAGTACCTCAGATGGCTCAGACTTTCCAGCCAGATCATTGCTGATATATGCAGCCTTTCCAGTGGGCCAGGTGGGCATGCGTGACTAGAGGCCATCAAAGTACCAGTTAATGAAGACCTTCACCCACCCCTCATCTGCTCAGTTGGAAAGACTGGCCTTGGGAAAGAGACTGTCACTGCAGTCCCTCAGGCCTACAGAAGATTTTCCCAGGTAAGAATCAGAGATCATGGGAACAGGCTCCCCAGGCCTCCTTCCCATTCTTATGATTGCTGCAGCCTCAAATATCAACGTGCTGTTGAGTCTTTATGATTGTTGCTGGGATCCTTCTAATTATGAATCCTTCCTTTGACTGATCTGGCGCATGATCCCTGACTGGGAAACCGGGAGGCCTGTTGAAGAGCCGTGGTAAAGCCCACGGGATCTTCAGCAGTTTCTTAGCCAGCAACAGGTTCCTCTATTTTGCTGAGGGCATCAGTTGAAAGTTTTGCTCAAGATTTCCAAAGGATCTTCAAAAGGTAATAGACTAACGAATAAGGTCAGAGCATGTGGAGTCAGGCAACAAGTAGCAGTGTAGCTAGCAGTGTGGCTTGGTTGCAAGCCATAAGGCAGAGAGTAGGTGTAAAGGCTAACTACTCAGAATGGAGGAGGTAGGAAATGGAATCCTACAAGGATCAGTGCTAGAATCACTGTTCTTCACATTTTGTTCATGATTTAAGCCTTGGAATCAATACTGCTCAATGTGTGGACCACATGAAATTAGTGAGGGTAGTCAGCACTGCAATAACTTAGAAAGCAACATTGATAAAGTTGCAGAATGGGCATGAAATGAATTTTTGATTTCATTTTGTCACATGTATTCGTATACAGTGAAAAGTATTGTTTCTTGTGCAGTATACAGACAAAGCACATTATTCATAGGGAAAGAAATGACAATACAAATGTAGTGTTACAGTCATAGCTAGGGTCTTGAGAAATATCAACTTAGTGCAAGGTAGGTCCATTCAAAACTTGGATGGCATTTCAATATAGATAAGTGTGTGGTATTACATTTTGGTATTACATTACAAAGCACTGGAGATATTACAAAACACATTTAGAAGGCTGATTTCAGAACTTTGAGCTTTTACCTGTTGGGTAAACCATGGGTCTCTTGTCTCATGAAAGGACAAGACAATGGAGATCTTACAGAGGTCTCTAAGGGAGAATGTTTCCATTTCTGGGGAAGAGCAAAACCAGAAGACATCCCCATTTCCCAGCAATGTAAGATAGTAACCAAAGGTTCAAGTAGGTTATTCAGAAGAAAGTTCATTCACATAGAATGGTGAGAATATGAAACTCGCTACCACAGAGCATAATGAAGGTGAATTGTATAGAAGCATTTAAGGGAATTCTAGATGAGCATATCTGGGGGAAAGGCAAAGAGGATTATACTGATACAGTTAGACAAGGAAAAATGGGAAGATGCTGGAGTGGCGTATAAAAGCCAGTGTAGGCTGGTTGGGCCAAATGGTCTTTTTCTGTGTTGTTTATTCTAGATACTGTTATGTCAGACTGGAATAATAAATCACCTTAAAGTGATAAAAATGTTTGATTGAGCCAAATCTCATCAAGAGGACAAAAAACACTACACAGATTCATGTAGAAAATAGAAAGTGGTGGAAAAGGACTAAGTTCGGTCAAGGTACAATCACATTTCAAGTGCTGGCTGGAAACTGATCTCGACCATGACAAAAATCAAATTCATCCTTTGTTGGACTCCTTCGTTCATGCCAGAGAAGCAAGTCGCGCCACCAGGGAACATTTCACTCTTCAAAAGCAACTTGGGACTCCTCTTGTGCGTAGTGGCTGGTTTCAGAGTCATATTAGCAGGGGCCAGGAAGAAGGTTAATGTCTTCGCTATTTACCATGGCTGGCTTATGGAGACTAAAGACCTTTGTTCAAGGGTAACTGAGGTCTAGCTGTAACAAAAAAAAATTAAATGTTACCACAAAGAAGTTATCATAATACTGGTTATTAAAAGTTATCATTAATCCATTCAGGCTTTATTCGACAATTAAGTTTAATAATAAGAAAGAAAACTACTGTGTTTTATGCAGCCTTTGCCAGGTCTAGATACAGCTGAAGCTTTGTGCCCCCAGCTTATGAAATTGGATCTTTTAGACTCATTGATTACGGCTTGTAATCCCTGTCAGCCATTTAAGACCACTGGCTTCAGTCTGAGGCCCAGCCAGGCAGAGAGCCTTATTGACATTGCTTGTCTCCTGGCTGGCTGGAAATGTGATCTTGCTGTTTCAGAGAAAGCTCATTGCATTTGAATGTATTGAGGCCTGCAAAGCTCCCTTCCAAGGGAGATTACAAGTTTTAGACTTTATGGGAGAGAGGAGAAGTCCACCTCTAAACTCTTAAGGCAAATAGATTTACACAGCATTTAAATTATGCTTTGATTTGACGTTGGATTGACACTTCATGTGGCATCAAACTGAAGTGATGTGACATTACTTCCTTAAGAGACCCTTACCTTGAAATCAGGTTAAACTTGCACTTTGGATTTACACTGATATGTTTAGTGTCAATGTGAAGCTCAAATCACTTTGCACCAAGACTGAACTTGCAATGTAAGTGAAATCATACCCCTAGAATTTATTGGCCTGTAATTTATATCATTTGTTTATCCTTTGACTAGTGGCTCTTCTCTAACGCTTTCTACAGTGAGTCAGGATAAAGTGAATTTCCCTCAGATTGAACAGTGGAAATGTCAGGTTTTTTTCACACTAATAGATTGCCAACTACATAGATGAAAGACTGACAAAAAAAAAACGAGGGTAGGAGTAGGAGGCGAGAATATAACCCCTGCAGCATCAAGCAGCACCACACAGGAGCTGTGAAACAGAGAAACAGGAGTTTGGAGCCAAACAAAACATTCAGATGAAAACCACCCACACAAAGTCTGCAGGAGGACCTGAAGGAAGGAATATGGGTCCCATTGGGCAGGGAGGTTGGCTGCAACAGAGTCACTCCATCAGACAGCAAACCTGGCAGGCAAACGGGAGTCAGCAATGGTGGTAAAAGCATAACAGAAAGCAAGGAAAGCGTTCTGATAGGCAGACAGGGACAGCGGGAAATTCTGAGGGGAGGTGGGAGTGTGAAAGGGGTGCAGGCAACAACTAGCAGAATTAATCTCTCAGGATTCATGAATCATCAACGTAAAGTACAGTAAGAGGGAGAACTGAAAATGCCAAGCGACTGTTCCAAATTTACTGTTGTCCAGGAAGAAAGTTGGATATGTCTTGAAGACTGTTTGAGTTGCATTGCTGAAGGTGAAGAAATGAACATCTGTAACTTCTGGAACTTAATGAAAGCGCAGTGAATAGCACATCTGTGCAGCTATGTGTGATTGGGTGATTTGCCTTATACTGGAAAAATCGTACCAATACATGACAGAATGGTGGTGTTCGCATAGGAAGTTAGAACATTTAATACATCACAGATGCCAAATATTTATTATGATGCCACAGTCTCATTGTCTGTCATCATCAATGATGCCTTTCCCTGAGTGTTATGTTTATCCTGATGGAAAATGTATGTCTTTTTTCCAAAATGTGGAGTAATTAGACTTTGCCTGAAGTTATCTGCTTTGCCAATTTTTGCTGCCTCTGATGGGAATCAGTTGTTTGAATCTTGCCACACTGTATTTGACCCAGAATTTGCAAAGTGTTTATAAAATCATATAATCCTTACAGTGCAGAAGGAGGCCATTTGGCCCATCAACACTGCACGGACAACAATCCCACCCAGGCCCAAACCATTGTAAGCTCCAATTATTTACCCTGCTAATCCCACTGACACTAAGGGGCAATTCAACATGGCCAATCCATCCAACCTGCACATCTTTGGACCGTGGGAGGAAATGGAGCACCCGGTGGAAATGCATATAGACATGGGGAGAACATGCAAATGCCACACAGACGGTGATCCCAAAGCCGGAATTGAATCTGGGTCCCTGGTGTTGTGAGGCAGCAAAGCTAACGACTGTGTCGCCCTTATGGGGGAAAAATAAAACAATCTGTTTTGATTTTCGGTTGATTTATGGGATGTGGTTACCCAAGCATGCGCTTCAAATAGTTTACTTAGTTTGAAAATAGCAGTAACAATACTGACGAGTAAAGAACTACAATGTGGACAGCACAGATAAACTGAACAACACAAGGGAGTATGAATCAATGTACCATATTAGTCTTCTATTCAACAGAGCTAGAGATCTATCCCAAAAAGGGCTGACAGTTACTTAGCAGTCGCTTCCCTTTTCCAAAGAGGGAACCTGGGGCTAAAATGCATTCTCCCTTGGGATAGGTCCCTAGCTTTGTAAGAATGGAAGACTGACACGACACACACTTCCTTCTATAGTTAAGTTAGATTTTGAATCAACAGTATTGTGCCTGCTACGATATTTTCAAAGTATGAAGAGCAGCTTGGGAGCGATCATTGACAGAATGGCTGATTGGATTATCAAGCGTATAACAATGACTGTTTGGACACCACAACAGGCCTTGCATCATGTCATTGGCACTGGACCATTTAGCGTTAGTGATTAAGATTAGTGATTGGGGTTAGACTCGAGGCTTGGGGCTCATGGTTTCAGTTGGTAACTTACTCTGTTGTCAATAGCAGAAAACACCATCCATCATTGTCATTAGACGCGTTCTGCTGAGAAACCGCTTACTTGCATCCCGTCGTGCCAAATTCAGTTCCTGAAAACAAAATGATTATTTAAAGATTCTTGTAACAGCAAAAATAAAGGTTTGACTGTAGTATAGCAATAAAAAATAGTGATAGGACCTCGTGGTAACACGAACATGAGCTCTAAAAGATAGACATTCTCGAATAAGCAAGGTACTTTGGTGTCTCAGCAACAGAGCAGACAGGGGAAAGTGTATTTTTATAGGCTGACAATGACCAAAATACATGTGGTAGCTCCAGGAGCCAGCATGCAGAATTAAATTCGTTGGGTCAGAACCAGCTTCGACTGTCATAACTAAATTATGGGTAATTGGTGCAAGTCACATTTTATTACAAACCCAAGGTCAGGTCATTTGATAAAGCTGTCCTTTGCTGACTATATGAAATATGACATTGACGTTTCAGACCCCAAGATAGGATTTTCTTTTTGCAAAGGAAGCGTTTTGATAATAGAACCTAACCTCAGGCAGAGCAAAAAAGGTGACAACTGTGAGACGGGAGGTGGTCAGTGCAGGACTGAGAGTGTTGTACCTAAATGCATACAGTACACAGAACAAGGTAAGTGAACTTTTTGCACACATTGAAATTGGCCGGTATGATATTGTGGGCATCACAGAGATGTGGCTGCAAAGGGATCTAAATATCCAAGGATATGTGTCCTATTGAGAGGACAGGCAGATGGGCAAAGGGGTTGGGATTGCATTGTTAGTAAGGTTTGGAGTTAAATCGATAGCAAGAAGTGATATAGAATCAAAAGGCCTAGAATCTCTGTGGGTAGAGTTGAGGAATCTCAAAGGTAAAAAAGACCCTGATGGGAGTTATGTGCAGGTCCCGTAGCAGCAGTCAGAATGTGGGGCAGAAAATAAATTAGGCATATAAAAAAGGTAGTATTACAATAATCATGGGCACTTTGATATGCAGGTGGACTGGGAAAATCAGGTAGGTAGTGGGTCCCAAGAAAAGGAATTTGTGGAATGTCTAAGAGATGGATTTTTGGAGCAGCTTGTAACAGAGCCTACTAGGGAACAGGGAATTCTGGATTTGGTGATTTGTAATGAGGCAGGCTTGATTAGGGAACTTAAAGTGAAAGAACCCTTAGGGAGCAGTGACCACAATATGATAAAATTTACCTTGCAGTTTGAGAGGGGGCAGCTGGAATCAGATGTAATGGTATTACAATTAAATAAAAGTAACTACAAAGACATAAGGGAGGAGCTGGCTAGAGTTGATTGGAAAGGGTGCCCAGCAGGGAGGACAGTGGAACAGCAATGGCAAGAGTTTGGGGAGTTATTCGAGAGGCACAAAGAAATTCATCCCAACGAGGAGGAAGTATGCTCAGAGGAGAACAAGGCACTCATGGCTGATGAGGGAAGTCAAGGACAGCATAAAAGCAAAAGAAAATCCATACAATGTGGCAATGATTAGTAGGAAGCTAAAGGATTGGGAAGCCTTTAAAAGTGAGCAGAGGACAACTAAAAAAAGCAATAAGAGGGAAGAAGATAAAATAAAGTGTAAGCTAGCTCGTAACAAAGAAGAAAATAGGAAGCATTTTTCTCAATATATGTAAGGTAAGAAAGAGGCAAAAAATAGACATTGGACCACTGGAAAATGATGTTGGATAAGTAATAATAGAAAACAAAGCAATGGCAGAGTAACTGAATAATTACTTTGCATCAGTCTTCACAGTGGAAGACACCAGTGGGATGCCAGAGCTCCAGGAGAATCAATGAGCACAGGTGAGTGCAGTGGCCATCACTAAGGAGAAGGTTCTGGGGAAACTGAAAGGTCTGAAGATGGATAAGTCACCTAGACTGAATGGAATACATCCCAGGGTTCTAAAAGAGATAGCTGAGGAAATTGTGGAGGAATTGGTGGTGATCTTTCAGTAACACTGGGGGCAAGGAGGGTCCAAGAGGACTCTTTAAGAAGGGAGGGAGGCATCAGACGGGAAATTATTGGCTGGTTAACCTGACTTCAATCATTGGCAAGATTTTAGTGTCCATTATTAAAGACGAAATCACAGAGTATTTGGAAGTACATGATAAAATAGGACTGAGTCAGCATGGCTTCATCAAGGAGAGGTCATATCTGACAAACCTGTTAGAGTTCTTTGAGGAGGTAACAAGGAAGTTAGGTGAAAGAGAACCAGTGGACATGATTTATTTACATTTCCAAAAGGCCTTTGACAAGATGCCCCATAGGAGACTATTAAATAAGGTCAGAGCCCATGGTGTTAATGGTAAGATCCTGGCATGGATAGAGGATTGGCTGACTTACAGAAGGCAGAGAGTGGAGATAAAGGGATCTTTTTCAAGATGGCAGCCGGTGACTAGTGGTGTGCCTCAGGGGTCAGTGCTGGGACCACAACTTTTCACAATGTACATCAATAATTTGGAAGAAGGAACTGAAGGCGCTGTTGCTAAGTTTGCAGAGGATGCAAAGATATGTAGAGGGACAAGTAGTATTAAGGAAGCGTGGGGGCTGCAGAAGGACTTGGATGGGTTAGGAGAGTGGGCAAAGAAGTGGCAGATGGAATACAATGTGGAAAAAAATGTGAGGTTATGCACTTTGGAAGGAGGAATGGAGGCATAGACTACTTTCTAAATGGAGAAATGCTCAGGAAATCAGAAAAAGGGACTTGGGAGTCATTGTTCAAGATTCTCTTAAGGTTAATATGCAGGTTCAGTTGGCAGTTAGGAAGGCAAATGCAATGTTAGCATTCATGTCGAGAGGGTTAGAATGTAAGAGCTGGGATGTACTTCTGAGGCTGTATAAGGCTCTGGTTAGACCCCATTTGGAGTATAGTGAGCAGTTTTGGGTCCCATATCTAAGGAAGGATGTGCCAGCCTTGGAAAGGGCCCAGAGGAAGTTCACAAGAGTGATCCCAGGAAAGAAGAGCTTGTCATATGAGGAATGGTTGAGGACTCAGGGGCTATACTCTTTGGAGTCTAGAAGGATAAGTGGGGATCTTATTGAAACTACAGGATACTGTGAGGCCTGGAAAGAGTGGATGTGGAGAGGATGCTTCACTAGCAGGAAAAACTAGAACCAGAGGGTACAACCTCAGGCTAAAGGGACGATCCTTTAAAAGAGAGATGAGGAGGAATTTTTTCAGCCAGAGAGTGGTGAATCTCTGGGAGTCTTTGCCGCAGAAGGCTGTGGAAGCCAGGTCATTGAGTGTCTTTAAGGCAGAGATAGATAGGTTCTTGGTTGATAAAGGGATCAGGGCTTATGGGAAAAAGGCAGAAGAATGAGGATGAGAAAAATATCAGCCATGATTGAATGACAAAGGAGACTCGATGGGCTGAGTGGCCTAATGCTGCTCCTATGTCTTATGTTTCATTGTCTTTTAGAGGTTGTGATTCTTGCAGAACATGTCACTGACATGAGATGTAATATCAGACGAGGACTAGCACACTATGTCAAGATACCAATAAGAACAGTACTCACTTAGGTGGGCTCATCTTTTGAAGCTCTGCTTTCACCAGAGCCATGACTACTGCTAGTTTAAATTTTGAATGTATTCTACTACGGTGGCACAAAAACTGGAAAATTCTTTACGAACTATTAAAAATACATTGAATGTAAATGACTTCCTAACGGGGAGGTGACAGTGTAGGTGATGTTGTGATTGGACTAGTAATCCAGAGTAATGCTGGATTACGGCAGATCCTGAAATTTGAATTGAATAAAAATCTGGAATTAAGAATCTACTGATGACCATGAATCCATTGTCGATTGTCGTAAAACCCATCTGGTTCACTAATGCCCCTTAGGAAAGGAAACCTGTCATCCCTACCTGGTCTGGCCTACATGTGACTCCACATGATTGACTCTTAAAAGCCCCCTCAAAGGCAATTAGGGATGGGCAATTAATGCCAGCCCAGCCAACGATGTCCACATCCCATGAAAGAATATAGTAAAACTGAACTTGAAGTGTAAACTTGTCTGACACTATTTAACAATGAGATGTACAGCTAATCTAATATTACTATTATACCTGGGATTCACAAAATTGGAAAGATTTAATATCGCTTTAGAAAAAAACTTGTGGAAATTTGAACTCCATAATTGCCCCTCTGCCAATTTTAAAGTTTCGCAGAAGTGCACTCATTGGCGAGCTCTTCGAACTGGTGTCAGTCTCAATTACAGGCAGTCAGGCGCATTGTAATGAGTCCCTGGAGAGTTCACTGAAAACCAGTGAGGAGCCATTTTCATAGGATGGTTGTCTCATCCACAATTGTAATGAAATCAATATCAAGGGCATTGTTGAGCATAAAGCCTGACTTTTCTAGCTTATAAGCTACTGTTAGAGATATACGGCACAGGCTGTTGTGTGTGTTACAATAATGGCATTCTTTCATTTTTTTTTAGGAATAACCTTTCTTGGATTGTGCATGAATCACTTTAGGATGCCAATTATTTCAGTAGGCAGAACACCCAGGATGGGATTTCTATTAAATCCACCTTTTACTTGATCAATAGAGTCAACCCAGTCTTTCTTTTTCTCTGTGTTCTTGAGGCACATGCATCCTGATCGATGATAAATCTTCCAGCTAATAGCTACGTATTCTTTAAAAGGAGCCGTTTTGAAAAGATCAAAATTTTCAGAGCATTTAGAATTCAAAGGATCTTAGTGATTTTTTAAATGAGGTTTGCTGCTAAACATTGGTGCATTGAACCAGTGCTCATTTTAATTTCATATTGACTTGTCCTTTTTCATTATTTTTCAGCATTTATCAATTTTAAAAATTGTAATGAGGATTATGTATGGTGTGATTGTTAATTGCTGTATTCTTTGTTTAAGAAGCTTAAAAGATGACAGAACAGCAACTGAGAAGTAATGAGAATTGTAATATCCAAGAGAATTTGACAAATGCATGCTTATCGAACAAAAAAAATGACAGTGATGAAAGCAAAGTGTGCTACATTCTCCTCTTCAAAATAATAGTTCACTCCTGCTGATTAACATTTGATCTAGCTAATATCATAAATGATACTTCTCCGCAGCAAATTCCCCCTCCCCCTGCGGCCATCATAACACTCACTATCCACCGCTGTCTTGCAAAATACTACTGAAAGTCCCTTTCCTCTCAAATGTTGTGAACCTGATATAACCTCCCAAATCCATTTCCACCTTCCCTTCAAGTACATTGTTTGAATCTCCTTATCAAATTTCTATCTGGCCACAGCTCTGGAAAGCTCCAAAACAAAGTCACTTCCTGCATATACAATCCATCTTATCCTTCTAAACCGCTGTGCAATCTTTGACATGATAGATCTTTCCTTCCTCCTCCAACGCCTGTCTTCCACTGACGATCTCAGTACATTGTCTTTATTTGGGTTCTGCTTTTACCTATGTGACCATTCGTAACTTGTCTGCTTTGCTAATCCCAAGCCAGCTGGTAAAGTATGAAACTAGACATCACTACTTTTCTTGATAATATGTTTCTTTTCAGAATGTAGCATAAGTTTTCCTACCAACCCGTTTCCCAGCAGTTTCTCAGTAAAGTAGCTCTGTTTCGTAGCTTTACCAGGTTGACAGCTCATTTCTAGATATGCCTGGTGCTGTTCCTGGCATATCCTCCTGCTCTCTTCATTGAACTAGGGTTGATCCCCAGTATGATGGTAATGGTAGAGTGGGGAATATGTCGGTCCATGAGATTATAGAGGTGGTTGAATCTAATCCTGCTGCTGCTGCTGAAGGCCCACGTTCCCTTATGCTGCCTGGTTGTGAGTCGCTGTATTTGTTCTAAATCTATCCCATTTAACACGGTGATAGTGCCACATAACACTTTGGAAGGTACTCTCTGTGTGAAGATAGAACTTCATCTCCATAAGGACTGTGTGGTGGTCACTTATACCGACACGATTATGGACAGATGCGTCTGTGACAATTAGGATGGTGAGGAAGAGGTTATGTGAGTTTTTTCTTCTTGTTGGTTTCCTCACCTGGGCTCAGTTCTCGCAGGACTCAACCAGCAATGGTACTAGTACTTGTTAGTGAGCCAAACACATTATTTTGGGTTGAAAGTCACATGTAGGCCAGATCAGTTAAGGGTAGCAGATTTCCTTCCCTGAAGAACGTTATTGAACCAGGTGGGTTTTTCTGAAATTTGACAACAATTTCACTGCTGGGATGAACTGTTGATTTCAAATTTATTAATTAATTGAATTTAAATGCACCAGCTGCCAGGGGTGGGATTTGAACTCATATTCTCAGAGCAATAACCTGCCTTTGGATAACTAGTCCAGTGACATTACCACCATACCACCACCTCCCCAGTTTCTCTTTATATTTCATTTAACTGTTAACGCGCAAATAAATGCGGCGTGCAGGAATGGAACGGCAACAATTATGGGGGATTTCAATCTACATATTGATTGGTTGACCCATGTTGGATGCGGTGGGCTTGAGGAAGAGTTCTTGGAACGCTGCCGTGATAGTTTCCTTGAACAGTGTGTGTTGGAGCCGACGAGGGAGCGAGCTATCTTGGATCTGGTGTTATGTAATGAGGCGGGGTAGAATTAGGGACCTTGTGGTGAAGGATCCTCTTGGGAAGAGTGATCATTGTATGGTGGAGTTTCTGATGCAGATGGAGGAGGAGAAAGTGGGTTCCCAGACATGCGTCCTTTGTTTGAACAGAGGGGAGTACGGTAGGATGAGAGAGAAATTGGCGAATGTTGATTGCGCGTTGGAAGGTAGGTCTGCTGAGGAACAGTGGAGGATCTTTAAGGAGATCTTTCTTGGTGCTCAGCAGAAATTTATTCTGATGGTTAAAAAGGATCGTAGGAGGAGAGATAATAAGCTGTGGATAAAGAAGGAGGTAAAGGAAAGTGTTAAATTAAAAGCGGATGCGTTTAGAGTAGCTAAGAGTAGTGGGCGAGAAGAGGATTGGGAGAGGTTTAAATGTCAACAAAGAATGACAAAGAAGTTGATAAAGAAGGGTAGGATAAACTATGAAGCTGGGCTAGTGCTTAATATAGAAAAGGATAGCAAGAGTTTTTATAAATATATAAAAAGGAAGAGGCTGGCTAGGGTAAACGTTGGACCCTTAGAGGATGAGAGGGGGGACTTAGTGGTAGGGGATGGGGAAATGGCTGAGGCCTTGAATAACTTTTTTGTTTCGGTCTTCACGGAGGAGGACGTGAATAATTTGCCGGGTGTTAGCGATGGAAAGATGGTAGGAGGGGAGGGTCTGAATGACATTATTGTTACTAGAGAGGCGGTGCTCGACAGACTGGAGGGACTGATTGTGGACAAGTCCCCAGGACCGGATGGAATGCATCCGAGGGTTCTGAAAGAAATGGCAGAGGTGATAGTGGATGCCTTGGTGATTATTTTCCAAACGTCGCTGGATTCCGGGGAAGTGCTGGAAGATTGGAAAACGGCTAATGTTACGCCCTTGTTTATCAAGGGTGGCAGGCAAAAGGCAGGGAATTATAGGCCAGTTAGTTTAACGTCTGTTGTAGGTAAAATGTTAGAATCCGTGATCAAGGAGAAAATGGCGAGGCATCTTGAGGAGAATTGTTTGATAGAGCAGACGCAGCACAGTTTCATTGAGGGGAAGTTGTGTTTGACGAATTTATTGGAGTTCTATGAGGATGTGTCTAGGGCGGTGGATAGAGGAGAGCCAGTGGATGTGGTGTTTCTGGATTTTCAGAAGGCGTTTGACAAGGTGCCTCACAAGAGGTTATTACAGAAGGTCAGGGGGCATGGAGTTGGGGGTAGGCTGTTAGCATGCATAGAGGATTGGCTGTCAAATAGGAGGCAGAGAGTGGGGGTCAATGGGTGCTATTCGGATTGGCGGTTGGTGACTAGTGGAGTGCCCCAGGGGTCGGTGCTGGGGCCTCAGCTATTTACCATTTATATAGATGATCTGGAGGAGGGAACCGAGTGTAGGGTGTTGAAATTTGCTGATGACACCAAGATTGGTGGAACGGCAAATTGCGTGGAGGGTGTGGAGAGTCTGCAGAAGGATCTAGATAGGCTGGGCGAATGGGCCAGGAACTGGCAAATGGAATTTAATGTTGGCAAATGCGAGGTTGTCCACTTTGGTAGGAATAATGGTAGGAAGGACTATTACTTACATGGCGAAAAACTGCAGCATGCGACGGTGCAGAGGGACCTCGGGGTCCTTGTGCATGAGTCGCAAAAACGCAGCCTGCAGGTGCAGCAGGTGGTCAGGAAGGCTAATGGGATGCTGGCCTTCATAGCGAGGGGGATTGAATATAAAAGTAGGGAGGTCTTGCTGCAGCTGTACAGGGCACTGGTGAGGCCGCAGCTGGAGTACTGTGTGCAGTTTTGGTCGCCGCACTTAAGCAAGGATATTTTGGCCTTGGAGGGAGTGCAGAGGAGGTTTACTAGGCTGATACTGGAGTTGAGGGGGTTGAGCTATGAGGAGACGCTGAATAAACCAGGCTTGTCCTCGTTAGAGTTTAGAAGAATGAGGGGAGATCTCATTGAGACGTATGAGATGATGAATGGGATGGATAGGATAGAGGTGGAGAGGCTCTTCCCGCTCAGAAAGGACAGTAGGACTAGTGGGCACAGCCTCAAGATAAAGGGGGAGTGGTTTAGAACGGAGTTGAGGAGGAACTTCTTCACTCAAAGGGTGGTGATCTCTGGAATTCTCTGCCCGTTGAAGTGGTGGAGGCTGCCTCGCTAAATATTTTTAAGACGCGGGTTGATGGGTTTTTGATAAGCGAGGGGATTAAGGGTTATGGGGAGAGGGCGGGAAAGTGGAACTGAGACACGACAGATCAGCCATGATCTTATTGAATGGCGGGGCAGGCTCGAGGGGCTCGATGGCCTACTCCTGCTCCTATTTCTTATGTTCTTAATTGATAATTAATTCTGCAGACGGTTTGTTCAAATCAGGAATGATTAGAAGCATAGTTGACAGGATTTGAGCCTGCACGGGGAAACCCCGGTGGATTTCAAATCTGTTATCTTAGCCACTCAGCTATGACTATTTAGTATTTAAATTCCACCAGCCAGTATGGTGGGAATTGAACCCACAGAGCATTAACCTGGGTGCCTGCATTAGCAGTCCAGCAACATTGCCGCTATGTCACTGTTTCCCCTCCAGTTTCTCTTTTTATTTTCTTTCTGCTTCCAACCTAATAGCCAAGGTTCCAGCAGTCTCTCCTTGTACTCTTTTCAGGAAAGCACATACATTTAATCAGCTAATTAAAGTGACAGCTACTTAAAGAGGCACTGATTTAAAGCCATGTATTAAAGAAACAGGCAGCAGTCTTTCTTTATACTGCTTTGAGTAGAAACAAGAAAAAGATGGGCAAATTAAAGTGACAGCTCCATAAAGGGGCAAAAGACAAAATCTTAATGGAAACTTATGGAATCAAAGTAAAATATGGTTTTGGGGCCCTTACACTGGTCACAGAAGGCCTCAAGCATGCTAATGAACAATGTGTGCTCCCTCTCTGACGACTTCCAGGCACAAATGGAAGAGGGGCACAGAGTTGGATGGGATGACCTCCTCGACTTCCTATTGTCTAAACCAACTTGTAACACCAGATAAAAGTGCAACAGGTTTATTTAGTAGCACGAGCCACAAGCTTTCAGAGCGCTGCTCCTTCATCAGCTGAGTGGGAGTCATGTTCACAAACAGGGCATATAAAGACACAAACTCAATTTACAAGATAATGGTTGGAATGCGAGTCTTTACAGGTAATCAAATGAGTCCAAAGATGTGCGGGTTAAGTTGATTGGCCACGCTAAAAATGTTGCCCCTTAGTGTCCAGGGATGTGTAGGTTAGAGGGATTAGCGGGTAAAGTATGTAGGGATATGGGGGTAGGGCCTGGGTGGGATTGTAATTGGTGCAGACTCGATGGGCCAAATGGCCTCTTTCTGCACTGTAGGGTTTCTATGATTCTATGACATAGAGAGGCAAAAATATTTACTTTGCAAATTCCACAGCCTTAGGGTCTTGAGAGCGAAAGGTACAGTCAATAATGATGGAACAGTTAAAATTGGGAATGCAGACAAGACCAGAATTGCAGGAGCACAGATATCTCAGAGACTTGTAGGGCTGGAGGAGATTATCAAAATAGCAAGGGAGTTGTCTTTACAGGCCTTGAAATCAGGTGGACGTGAATTTTAAAATCAAGGTGCTGTTCAATCAGGAGAGTGAGCACTGGAGACAGGTGAAGGAACTTGCTGCTAGTTAGCAAATGGACATGAGAGTTTTGGATGATGCCAATTTTATGGAGGATAGTACCTGTCAAGACTCACATTCCAACCATTATCTTGTAAATTGAGTTTGTGTCTTTATATGCCCGGTTTGCGAGCATGAATCCCACTCACCTAATAAAGGAGCAGCGCTCCAAAAACTTGTGGCTTGTGCTACCAAATAAACCTATTGGACTTTAACCTGGTGTTATGAGACTTCTTACTGTGCTCATCCCAATCCAACGCCGGCATCTCCACATCATGAACCAACTTGGCCAGAGCCAGGAGTAGGTTTATGTTTCCACTGAACACCTGAGAAATCAACTGGACTAATGAATTAAAATAAACAAATTGACAGCCTCTTAAAAAGACACTGTAACAAAAAGATAAGGGGTTAATGGAAACATAAAGCAAAATGTTGTTTTGGGGACCAATGATAATCCAGCACCCACAATCAAACTATTTACTCAATATGTTCAATGTGAATTATACAAGAATCAAACCTTAAGTCTTTTAACCTCTTATCTATTACTGTTTAAAAGTCCAACACATTGTCCATTACATCTCAGCACCACCTAAATTTCTCTTTGAACGATTTTGGGTAGACCTGCAACTATTCTGGTAAATTTGCAGGTGAACAGATTACATTAAATAGATCAAATCAAGTTAAAGTGATAACCTCTTTAAGGGGAACTACAACTAAATAGAAAATTATATAAAGGAACCTTATTAAGTCAGATTTAAGTTTTAGTTCAGTGATGCACTCGACCATCTTGTTTCTCTTTTTTTTCATTTGTGCTCAAAGTACTTTATTAAATAGTGCTCTCTCCTCTGCATCATAAAGCATCACGAACATAACATTAACGTCTCTTCTTACCATTATTATTATTTTTGAGTCCCAAAGGAATTGCCCTTGAAGTCATCATTTAAAGATGTATTGGGAAGTTCAGCTCTAACCTGTTGCTTCTTTGTTGTTAGACCGTTGTCTAATATCAAGCCCCTGCCACAAACTCCATTCTCTTGCCATTGATTCCATCACAATCACCATTCCCAGACTCAGTTTGAAACAGACCATTTGTGTTCTTTGCCACTTTGTGTAATCCCAAGCTGAATTTCAAACCTCTCATTCTCTCTATTGCAAAGATTATCAGCGCAGTTGAGCCCGATATTAAATGAAATGAAAGATCTTCTCCTCCCCCCACAGGCCCCAAAGGATTTATCACTGCTTGCAAGCTGGTTGCTGGATTATTTCTTCTGGCTGCTGGTTGAATTAGTGCTGCATGTTTTTGGAGCGCTGCTGTAACCACAGCTGCCACCTCATAGCAAAGCAAGGATGGCATTTCAGTGGCTGTCAAGCTGACCCGTGCTTTCAACTTTTATGTATCTTCCAGGCGCTGCTGGAGATAAAAGCAACATGCTGCAGTTTGCAGGGTGTTCTGTATACAGACCACTGAATCTCGTTCTACAATGAGAGACAGCTTTACCTCGTTCTCTCTTGCCAGAGGAAAGCAGACAGACTGAATTGTAGGTTTCCTGATGTGCACAGTGCCATTGACTGCTCACACATTAACTCATATGTGATTCATGTGAACCTGTCTATTTCCAATAAAAGCCAAAAGGCTTCCACTCCTTCAGTATGCAAGCTAACCTGTGATCACAAGCACCATGCAGATGAATGCCCATTTGGCAATATTTATTAGTTTCTTCAATCTGCAGCAGTCCTCTACCCCAGCTCTATTTGATCACTGTTGGCAAATCAAAGGCAACCTACTGGGCAACATGGGTTACCTACTTAGCATGTGACAGTGCTCCGAAACCCACGCATGTGTGCAAACGTAAGAGTGCTGTGCTGCCATAGGAACATTCTTGAATATATTGGAGTCCTTAAGCAATTCTTCCACTCCCCATACTGCAGTGGAGGAACCTTGCAATACTCAGCTGAGTGGGAATCAATGTTTGTAGTACTAACCTGAACTCTTCACAACCTGGTCATTAGGCAAAAAAAACAATCTTGCCACAGTCAATCAGAAATGAATAAGGAAGAAGTGAAACGAGAATTGGAAGATCAGGAAATGGAAGGAACCTGTAGCATAGGACAGCCCCTTTCTGATCACCTCTACATGATGAGTTAATTAATCAGCGATACCAATAATCTCATTCCATCTTTCTGTTCATCAACAATTCCACATTCCTCACATTTCTTCTATCCCTGGCCATCAAATTGTTCCCTTTCTGACTATCCAAAAATCAAAATCTCAGGAAAGTGCACATTCCAAACTAATTTTATAAATTAAATCTTTACGTAACATATACAGAAATAGACTAGTCACCTTGTGCAGTCACATAGAGCCTGCTTTCTGTGTGCAATTACCTATCTTAGTGTTTCAGGGCTTTTTCAGTGGCTCTAGACCTTCAACTGAGGAGACTATAGATGGTGTCCTTGGGCAGCTCTGGGCATTGAGACTCCAGATTCTGTCCTAGCATGGAAGCAAGATACAGTCAGTGTTGCATATCTGAAATAAGAGCAAAGTAATCTGGAAATGCTCCATAAGTCAAGAAACATCTGTGGAGAACCAGCGAGATGGAACAAGTGTTCTGTCCTTAAACTTTTCTGCCCCTATATCTCCCACTTTAAGAAGTTCCTTAATAGGTGTATCTCTCTGTGCAACCTTTGATAACATGCCACAATATCTTCTTACATAACTCGGTGCCAAATCTTGTTTGATGAAATTCCTGGCAAGTGTCTTAGGATGTTTTCCAGTGTTGGAGTGCTGTAAGGATACCACAAATTCAAGCACATCACAGGGGTTGAGTTTACATGTTAGTTCTGCTGCAAAGGAGTTAGTTGAGGACTTCAGTGGGTCAGTCATGGTATTGTGTTCCAGTATTACGTCTTCCTGCTGCTCCCTGAGCATGTCTGGAGGACTGCTTACCCACTCGCAGACAGCAGATGTCTTTTCTTCTTTTCACATCTTGCACTAAGATCTTCAGGACTGTCAGAAAACATTGGTTGCAACTGTCAGAAAACATTGGAGAGCAACAGGCCAATCAAATTGGCCTGTTGCTCTCCAATCCCTCCATGAACAGCATTGTAGTGGCTGGAAGAGGCACTGCGAAAAGCTTGCACAGCCGAAATCCAAGGAAGCAAAGTAAAAGGCGTTAGGGATCCAGGCACTGAGGGTAGGGAACGCCTATGGTTTATTGGGCTGTAAGGACAAGGCACCTTCAGTCAGAAAGGAGTTTCTGATGGATGTCCCCCTCTTCTCCTTCCTGCCCAGGATAACTCCCTTTATTTCTGGCCTTGCACCCCACCTCCCCCCTCTCCTGCGAGCTGTCATTCACTCACCAGCCTAAACATTGAGCTTGCCTCTTAATTGGGGCAAAAGTGTACTTCCCCTTCTAGGCTCTACCCATCCTATCATAAGATTGCTACCAGGTTGGAGTTGGCAGGAACCCAGAGGCAATCTCCTCCAACCCCCAAGACCTCAGAACCTGTCATCAGTGGTAACATAAAATTCTGAGCGGGTTTGTCTTCTCGTTTAAATTTCTAACATTTGAGAGATAGCTCTGAAAATCAGGCATGTTGCAGAGCTCTCTTCTAAACACAATAATTAAAGTTCCAGCCAGACAGGGGCCAAGGACTATAAATAGGGTTCTCCTGGCTGAAACCATCAGATCAGCCTGCGGGTTAAGTGCAACTGGACATGAGATTTCATATATTGAGCATGATTTAAAAATAGAACTACTGAAGTTCATGCTGTATAGAGGGGAGCCAGAGGTGATATAAGCAGATTAAAAGTCTTGGTCAGATCAAAACACACTGAGAATGTCATTACCGAGAACTATTCCACAGTGGGGCTGGCACAGTGGCATTGTGGTTAGCACCGCTGCCTTGCAGTGCGAGGGACCCGGGTTCAATTCTGGCCTCGAGTCACTCTCTGTGTGGAGTTTGCACATTCCCCCCTTGTCTCTGTGGGTTTCCTCCGGGTGCTCCAGTTTCTTCCCACAGTCCAAAGATGTGCAGGTTAGGTTGATTGGCCACGCTAAATTGACCCACCCGAGTGTCAGTGGGATTAGCAAGTTAAATATGTGGGGTTACGGGAAAAGGGCTGGGTGGGATTGTGGTTGGCGCAGACTCAATGAGCCGAGTGGCCTCCTTCTGCATTGTTGGGATTCTATGATGCAATGATTCTATGAGCTTGGAAGCAAAATGTGCCCTGAAATTGCATCAAAGTGAAATGTTTTACATGAACACAGTAAGTTTGCTAAAATGACAGAAGTGGAGAAGCGATCGTTTTTTCTGAGTTGCTGACTGTATTTATGCTGCACATTCCAGCATGCTGCAGGGTTCAGTGGCATCTGTTAGTTCCTTAAAAGTGATTTGTTCAGCAGCTCCTTGAGGAATTTCACTTGCACTGTCCCAGTGGAATAGTGGAACTCAGGGTCAAGCAATGAAACACCCTGGTGTTCTGATCTGAATATTCATATTGTACTCGTGCATTTTCAAAGATGGAATGTGTAAATGGTAGTTGAGACGTCATTCAGTTTAATTCATAAGATACTTTGTTCCACAGTGGATGAATTGTACAGAATGACAAGTACAATACTGTGACAACTGAGGCAAATAATATTACAACAACAATTAACTTGCATAGTGCCTTTAATGTAGTAAAGTATTCCGAGATGCTTCACAGGAGTGTAGTCATGAAATTTGCGACTAAAACCGCAAGGATATATTAGGTCAGATGACCTTGTACTTGATCAAGAAGGTAAGTTGTAAGGAATGTCTTAAAGAAGGAGATGATACATGAATCCACACAAACTCCACACAGTTTGCACATTCTCCTCATGTCTGCGTGGGTTTCCTCCAGATGCTCCGGTTTCCTCCCACAGTCCAAAGATGTGCGGGTTAAGTTGATTGGCCACGTTAGAAATGTTGCCCCTTAGTGCCCTGGGATGTGTAGGTTAGAGGGATTAGCGGTTAAAGTATGTAGGGATATGGGGGTAGGGCCTGGGTGGGATTGTAATTGGTGCAGACTCTTTCTGCACTGTAGGGTTTCTATGATTCTATGACATAGAGAGGCAAAAATATTTGCTTTGCAAATTCCAGAGCCTTCGGGTCTTGAAAGCTAAAGGTACAGTTAATAATGATGGAACAGTTAAAATTGGGAATGCATACATGACCAGAATTGCAGGAGCACAGATATCTCAGAGACTTGTAGGGCTGGAGGAGATTATCGAAATAGCAAGGGAGTTGTCTTTACAGGCCTTGAAATCAGGTGGACGTGAATTTGAAAATCAAGGTGCTGTTCAATCAGGAGCGTGAGCACTGGAGACAGGTGAAGGAACTTGCTGCTAGTTAGCAAATGGACATGAGAGTTTTGGATGATGCCAATTTTATGGAGGATAGAATGCTGTGAGCCAACTAGAAGTGTGTGAAATAATCAAATCTAAAGGTAATAAAAAATGCATGAGGGTTTCAGCAGCAGATGACCAAAGGTGAGGTGGAGTCGAGTAATGTCATGGAAGTCACCTTTGGATCAAATGTGATGCCAAGATTGCAAAAAGTCTGGTTCATCCTCAGCTGTTGTAACAAGGGGGATGAAATTCATGGTGAAGAATTTGCAGTGGGGACCAAATACAATGGCTTCAGTCTTAACATTTTGTTGGGGCAAATTTCTGCTCATGCAGTGCCAGATGTTGGACAAGTAGACTAACAATCGGGAGACAATGGAAGGGGTAAGGAGAGGTGGTGGTGAGAGAGAACTGGATGCTGTTAGCATACATGTTGGAACTGACTGGCCCTTATTGGCTGTGCCGAACCATTTTTCTGCCTAGTATTTGGACGATGTCGTAGAGGGTAACATGTAAGTGAGAAGAAGGAGGAGTCTAAACAAAGTAGGAGGATGATGTGGACTGTTAAACCAAGGCTTACCTTCCCTCTAGGTTGGATGTATAAGATCCCATTTCTAATCTCATCATCCAAGGTCATGATCATTGTTTTCCTGGTAAATACTGAACAAAAGTATTTATTTTCTATTTCTGCCATTCTCTACCGTTATCAGCAATTGACCCTGTTCCTATCCTGACTTTCCTTTTTTCTCATACGTGTCAGTAAAATATTTTGCTATTTACTCCTATCACCACTGAATTTCATGGTTCCCCTTATGATAGTCTTGCTTTTCTGTGCCTTGATGATTCTAAACTGGGGCACAGGAGGTGACAACGACTAAAAGGTTTTGAATGTAGTCGCAGACCAGAATGTTGAAAGAAGACAGAAGAGAATGCCAGAGGCAGTGGACTGGACAGAGGTAGCAAGGAAATATAAAAGCAGCAGGACACATAAAAGGCCACAGGGTGCAAAAATAAAACCAGCTTGATTGGTCACTAATGCTTAAAAACAAATCTCTGCATTCCTACTGAACCATGCATAATTTAGAAGCTGCAAAGAACTTGAATATACCATCTGCTCCCTCGAACCCACAGCACAAAAAACATTGCTGGGTGATTATTGCTATGTTTGTTCTATGTAGGTCCTACAGGCCTGCTTTCTTGATTAGCTAATTCTGTTGGTAAGTTGATTCAATAATTATGTTTAAATTGCAGCTGCACTGATAATAGAATGAGCACTAACGGTGTATTTACTCATGGAAGTTGTGATTGTGTCACCAGCTCCTTCCTCATTGGCTAATCCTGTTATCTTCTGCAATGACAGCATCTCATAAAGGGCCAGGGACTCTGTGATTATAGTGAATTGTGAAGAGTACTATATATGTAGGTTGAAGGATACATACCCAAAGGTTTCATTTTGATGATATAACAGCAGGACGAAGCATAGTAAACTGCTCAAACTGATCTAACACGGCACCAATTTCATGCAGATATCTTTCGTGACACCCATGTATTATCTTCCATTTTGAGTGAGTTTTGCACTTTCAAAATTACCAATATCCACGCTGAGGAGTGGAATATTTTTTGCATTAATGTCACTGCCAAACAATCACTCATCATGTACAGTATAGTCAGTTTCAAATGGAAGCATCTAACTTCCCATTCTAACTATTTACCTTAGTACTAACCTCAGAACAACAGCCCTCACTGCACCAATTCAATTTTCTGCTTTCATTTTTCACACCTAATGCCTCTCTGGTTGAAAGAATTCCATTGTTAGACCATGTTCCATTTTGGGACATGTCTGACACTCAGTAGAAACAAAATTATTTTTGTGCTCTTTAATGGAACATGGCTGTTGCTGGCTAAGCCAGCATTTATTGTCCAACCTTAATTGCCCTTCAGAAAATGGTGGTGTGCCATCTTCTTGCATCACTGCAATCCATATGGTGTAGGCGGGTTTATTTTATGTGCCCTCGCACATAAGGAGAATACCAGGAAAGGGTTGTTAATTTCACCCCATACAGCCAGTAGGAAGAGGTTCCTGATATTCTGTCATTTTTTTCGATGGTTTTGGAAAGAAAAGGCAGATGAGAGATGGGACAATAGTTTTTAAAGGTGGAAGAGTCAAGGGCTGGTATTTTAGAGGAAAGGCGTGATGACAGCAGACCTTAAAGGATATGGAGAGAACTATTAACGTAACACCAGGAGGGGAAGGTGGATTGTCAGCAGTTTAGTGGGAATAGGATCAAGGGAGCTTGAGGTGGACAAGGTGAGTTAATGAGGGCATGAGCCAAGATAGGAGAGAAACTAGAGAAAGATACAAATTCAAGGCTAGGGTGTGAGGTGCTTTGAGAAATTACTTCTACTGGAAGGGAGGAATTCAGCAATGGTGGCTAATTCAATGGTCAAAATCTTGGGGTGATAAAGAAGCCCATAAACTCCTTACATGTATTGTTAGAGGCAAGAGTGGAAACATGGAAGAGGATATCTACAAGGGTAGAGAAAAGCTTCTTACTAGAAAAAAGAAGCCAGGAGTTAATTATCTCTGCATTCCGGGCTAATCCTGAAAGTGTGAGTAGCTTTAGCACGTAGGGAGTGATTCACCCAGCCTGCTGTGCTGCAGACCAAGAGACATCAACGGTGGCTGTTTCATGGGATTCCCGCTGGGCAACACGGCCTCCACGTGCTTCCTAGACTAAACTTTTGGTGTCATTAGCTCTGTGCCAGAAATCAGCATGGAGCTGATTATCATATTGAAATCCAAATTTTAATATAATTAGCGGGTCCAGGAGAGAATTCACCAGGCCCCTCCGTCCTCCAGCGGCATTTATGACTGCTCCCCACTAATGGGGAATAGCCGTCCAACCCCGCTGGCAGAAAGAGAACCCATTGGAGCCCTTCTGGGAGATGAGGGATAGTGGGAGTGCACCAGGCACATTGCCAGCCTGGCATGCTGGCACTGGGCACCAGGCAATGTCAAGGGGGTGGGGCCAGAGAGGGGGCAGGACATGTAGGGGGTATATTGGGGGGAGGGGCAATTGGAGGGGGAGGGAAGGAGGGAGTGAGGGCGATTGGAGCTGGTTATCCAGGTGGGAGTGGGTCAGGGCTGCTCATCGGAGGGGGGGGCGGGGTGTGGATGGTTGGAGACATCGGGGCTGGTAGGGAAGCGGGGGGGGGGGACACAGGGCTTGGCCTGAGGAGGTCCTGTGATCATGTGTCGAATTCCTTATTCCTTTGTGCAATTAATGTTTCTTGCTAAAGTGTGCAGTTAGAATTGTTTGAAGGATTCCCACAGTGTGACCAACTAAGATGGTGGTTTTATTTGAAATAAACTTTTTGGCAATATACAGGGGAACAAAAATAGTGGAAAAACACAGGTGACAAACTATCTGGTCAACACATAAAAGACCAAAAAGCAGCACTAAGCAGCTGGAGCACAGTAACTTCAGATGTTCAGATGTTTATCTTTTAAGATCAGACGACGAAGCAGGCAGCCCTCAGTGTTTTTTTCCTATCTGTAGATGGTGTAAATTAAGTTCCTGCTTGCCAGCAGTGAAAACTCTATTACATACACATAACTGTGATCAATTTTTATCTTGTGTCACTGTAATCAGAAATGAATTGGTGGTGGGACACAGCTGTATCTGGATGATCCAGTTCCTTTCGTGTTGCCAAAGTTGTACCTAAGCAAAAGAATGAAAAGTGATGGAAAGGCTTTAAAGTGTGAGAAAGTGAGCCAAGTATTGCAGAGTATTCTGTTGCCTTTTCTTGCAAATGTTGATAATGTCACTGCATTTTCAATTTTGCCTCTGGATTTTACATTTTATCACATTTTCACAGTCTCTTATAGCACTGTCCCACATAGCTTCGATTTTATGGCTATAATAATTACTGGACCATGGTGGATTTGCATTCCACTTCTCTTTTTTCCCCGGTGACGCGATTAAATAAACTGTGCAAGTCTATTGGACTGTGGCACCTGGCATTTTGTTTATGGCTTTCATTGTCTATTTCATTCCACATTATGGACTATTCATTATAGGATTCACATTATGATAATACATAATAAGTTGTTTCCCAGGGGCTGTTATAATTCAGTGTTTTTGTTTAAACAATTGGTAGTTGGTGCCTCCATAAAACAAAGGACGAATGGGATTATGAATTTAATATATAATGCTGTTATACACGTTGAATTTCACGATGGCTATGTTTTAAAATGTCTCCTTTAATTTAAGGTGATATGAAATGTTTTGGATGGGGGATGATGGCCATAGTAACATCCGTTCAGAGACAGACCCATATGATCTCATTGTTATGGAAAAATAAGCCCAAACCAAGACCTATTCAAAATGACGGTTATTGCACCATGAGGAAAAGGTCAGGTTGCTTCTTGGATACAGAGACACAGAGAGAGAGGATGTAGAGAAAAGCAACTGTGAAAAGCAAAGTGGCCTGTTTTGTGTTAACAACTAAGTAGAATGTTTGTAAAGTTGATTTTCTGTTTTAAAAGATGTGGACAGGACACATGGGACTTTTGGAGATTTAAGGAACGTTGCTGAGGTGGACCTGGCTGATGAAAGTTGGTTCTGGTATACTCAGGCTGAGTGGAATAATATTTGAAAGACACTGGAAGATTCAGGCTGGCATGGCAGGAAGAAGTAAGCCTATTGGAAAGCTGAGAATAACTTGGGATTTCATCTTTTATCACTATAACTTGCAGGAAGTAAAATGTACAGTAAACGACCTTGTAAAATGTATCTCAATTGCATCACAGTTACAATATCCTTTCATCCTGACAGAAGCCAGACAATGGTTGTAGAGGGTTGTTTTTCAAACTGGAAACCTGTGACCAGCGGCGTGCCTCAGGGATCGATGCCGGGGCCACTGTTATTTATCATTTATATCAATGATTTGGTTGAGAATATAGGTGGCATGGTTAGTAAGTTTGCAGATGACACAAGATTGGTAGCATCATGGACCGTGAAGAAGGTTATCTTGGATTGCATCAGGATTTTGATCAGTTGGGTCAGTGGGCTGATGAATGGCAGATGGAGTTTAATTTCGATAAATGCGAGGTGATGCATTTTGGTAGATCAAACCAGGGCAGGAATTACTCAGTTAATGGTAGGGTGTTGGGGAGAGTTACAGAACAAAGAGATCTAAGAGTTCAGGTTCATAGCTCCTTGAAAGTGGAGTTACAGGTGGACGGAGTGGTGAAGAAGGCATTCAGCATGCTTGGTTTCATTAGTCAGAGCATTGAATACAGGAGTTGGGACGTCTTGTTTAAGTTGTATGAGGCATTCGGCCACACTTGGAGTACATGTACAGTTCTGGTCACCCGATTATAGATAGGATATTATTAAGCTAGAAACAGTGCAGAAAAGATTTACTAGGTTGCTACTGGGACTTGATGGATTGAGTTACAAGAAGATGCTGGACAGAGCAGGAATTTTTTTCTCTGGAGCATAGAAGGTTAAGGGGTGATCTTATAGAGGTCTATAAAATAATGTGGGGCATAGATCAGCTGGATAGCCAATATTTTTTCCCAAAGATGGTGAGTCTAAAACTAGAGATTAAGGTGAGAGGGGGGAGGTACAAAAGTGTCCAGAGGGGCAATTTTTTCTCACAGAGGGCGGTGAGTGGAACAAGAGTGTTTGGAACAAAATTGGCTCACACCAAAACCAAGAGTTTGGTTAAAAAAAAACAAAACCAAGGGATTGGCATATACACCAAAACGAGGGGTTGAAAAATACGTCAAAACGAAGGTTGGGAAACACCAAAACTAAGGGGTTGTGAAATACGCCAAAATTGAGAAGTCGGACAATGCACCACCACAGATAAAGAGGAAGCAAATCAAAAACATCTTTCCGTTTAAGGACGAGACGTGAGAGGAGGAATTAGTGCTGTTTAAATTAACCCCCCCTTCCCTGTCTGTAACAGCCTCACAGTCCTCAGTTTCTGGCAATTCTGTTTTCGATCTCTCACATAGTTTTTTCATGTGGTTAGGTTGGCTTTTATTACCTTTTCTTCGCCCAAGTTGCCTTTGAGAAGTTTGTGGTTGACTGTCATCTCAAACCACTGCAGTTCATGACTTGAAAGTACTCTCACAGATAGAGTGTTTCAGACTGTTTATCCAACTAGAATGAAAGAATGTCCTCTTACCCATCCTATTTCATTCTAGCCATTCCATCACTGTACCCCAGTGCAGCTCACTTTGATTTTCAAAATTATTGCCTATGCTTCCTGTTTTATTTTCTGTAAATTTGGATATCATTCTCTCAAATTGTTGATACGCAGATCAAACAGAAGCGGTCCCAGAGCAGCACTCTGCGATACTGCTATTAACAACAGCAATACAAACTCATATTTATATGGAGCCTTTAACATGAATAAAACATCCCAAAAAAAATCAAAGTATGGCAAAATACTAACTTCAGTCTGTCCAGGCAAGTTGTCCTTAACTCTTAAATTTTCTCATGTTTAATCCCACTTATTGCCTTTGCGTGAAATCAATCCTGTTATTTTTCTCTCCGGTTTTCCTATCTGGCACTTCGCCAAAGGTCTTCTGAAAGTCCGCTTAAAGATAATTACTGCACTTTCCTCAGCCACCACATCTTCCATCCCTTCCAAGAAGTAAATTGGTTTGTTGAGCAGTAACTTTCCTTTTGATGGGCCAAATGGATTTTAATTCATCTGCATTCTTCAGACTTCCACATTCATTCAGAAACTGTCGTGTTATCATTCGCTGACTCTGGAATTTTCTTGTGCAGTCATTGATGTAGGAATTATCCAACATGTTAATACTTCGAAATAGAACAAAATATTAATGTGGTGTGCAAATGTGGAATTGTTCATAATGATAACTCTGGCAAATTAACAACTCATTGTGAAGCAATCAGGAGAACACCCACCTGCGTGTGCACCATGGTTTAAATGTTAGCTTTATTTATACATGGTGTTTGGTTCCACACATCAGAATCCTTGGACACAAACATTTGGATGATGAGGTTTACCCAAAGGGTCGGTGGTGAACACAACCCCGTTGATGCCAACTAACTGACCTGCAGCCATCGAGCGTTCTTACTGGAGGTGAGGTTCCTGCCCCTCAGTCTGACTGGCTGGCTGCTCTGCAGTCCCAGAAGCACCACTGGGAGTTGTCCCATTACAGAGATTAAGTTCAGGGTCTTGAAAGAGGAATGAAAGGGGAAGCCTGGGAATGGTAGGGAGAGTGGGTGGGGATTGTGATGGCAAGGCCAGGTCGGGCGTGGGGGTCGGGTGTGATGGGGTTCACCCAATCTGGAAAAGGGTCTGGTACTGGAGATGCCCCGTCCTCACCCCTCCTTTTCCCCGCCTGAGGTCTGAGCAGGGTGACCTGCCACGTTTCCCCATCCTTCAATGAACTCCTCCAGCTAGCCTTAAAATTGCAAGTGGGAATGACTGGCTATCTCAATTTCGGTGAGTAGGGTCCTAAAAATCTTCCAGGCCTCCTGCGCACATACCTACCAGAGTGGGGCCTGGAAAACTCTGTCTCATTTAGTTCACCAGTATTGCAGGTGTTCTATTGCATTTAATTGACATCATAAGGAATATTTTTGTATTTAGTAGAATTTGTTTTCCACAGTTGTTCTTAGTCTGATACCTTGTATGCTTTCCTTGTTTTTGTACCTCATGTTGCTAAACCACTGGGATGCAAAATACTGCAAGAGATTTTTTTGGTTACATCTGCGCTGACGGCAATGTCAGTTAACAGCTTGGTAGTTTTGATGTGATTTCCTTCAATGTGTGTGTTCTCTGGATGGGTAAGGATGATTTTATTAGTGTGGATGAGTCGATTTACCTGTAAGCTCAAGAATAAAGCCCAGTATGGTCGTTCTACAACAGCAAGTTACATTTACGTAGCAACACTGTAAAATGTACAAAGGACACGCATGCTATTTCCAAAAATGACAGATTTTGTGAAAATCCAGTGCATTGAACTAAATGGGAATGGCCCATATTTCATTTCTGTATCTCAATGGATATTAGATAACTTGCTGAATGGACTCGACAGGGATCCACATCATTATTTATCACAATTGAACGTTACACAGACTGGATTACCCATCCTGATGAAGTTGCTCATAAGCATGTCCTTCTCTTTAACTGTAGTTTCAAAAATCAGTGTACGGGAGATTAGAGATCATGTATTGCAATCACACTGACTTTTTGGAGATTTTTTTAATCTTGGTAAGACAGTTGGCTGGTGTTGCAGAATATGTAAATCTGATGCCACAGTAAAATGGTCATCCGTATTTGAGCCATAAAATGCCATCTGATGACCATAAATTATCCACTGTTAGTGCCAGCTCTTTATCACTGTGACAAAGAGTGAATGTAAAGTAAGAATAGATAGTGTAGATTGATGTCTCTTTAATTATCACCATAAAAGTTAATGATCGTCACTGAGGGTTTCTCTAGATTTTCTTGGCTTTATTACTGTAACCTGCACTGAAAATTTGCCACAGTATTTTCCTTATTACAATAGCCTGTGTGATCGCTACTACATCTATACAACGTGCTAAAAATGGGACACATCGGGCCGCATTTATCATTTTAATTCTAAGTGCTGGGCGGATTTGAAACTGGAAGTGTTCCACCCCCATACGCACCCTGCCTAAAAAAAAAAGCAGCGATTCTGAATTGTGCTGCAGAAGCCTGTGGGCAGGGCTTATTGCACCTGAAACATTATGCCTCCAACTGCGCATGTGCAGAAAAAAAAATAGAGAAACGCTCCCCTGCTACATTGCTCCTGGAACGGATAATGATTCCTCCCTGATCCCCATGGACATTGTCCCGCCCCCCACAACATAACTGATCCCTTTATCCCCCCACCCCCTGCCACCCAGACTGATTGGGTGTTCTTCCGCTCTTCTACTCTCCCCTCTCCGCACTGATCACACACACAGTGGCAGCAAAACCCCCATTCAACCCCACTGATCATACGCAGAGTGATAGTGAAACCCCCTGCCCCTACCCCCTACACCCTCTACGATCCCCCTGCTCCCCCCCCATCTGAGTCAGAGAGCCATCTGACCTGCCTCCCTACCACCCCACCAGAGAACTATCTGCACCACCCCCCCCCCCCCAACCAGAGAGCCATCTGATCCATCTCCCTCCCCCCAGCCCAATGTCGAAGGTTGTTTGATTTAATTAGTCATTTTATTTTTAAATTGTTTTTAAGATTCTAAACCGTTTCTTCTCATACTTTGTAACATGAATTTTATGCACCAATGGATGAAATGAAAAATGCTAAAAAATCTAAAATTGTACTGCAGGATATTAGGAATGGGTTAACAGCAACCTTCCACTTTACACCTAATTTGTATGTTAATTGTTTAATAGCACTTACCGAGATATATGAAGAGGTTACAGGTGGCACTGGGTGTTGGGTATCTGAATGTGGAGTTGTAAAAGAGAATAGAGTGAGTTTGTGAAGAAGCTGGCCTTGCATCATCTTTCATGGACCACAACTGAGAGGCTAACACTGAAAACACTCAGCATTGTGATCTGCACCCCTGAAAGTACAAGGGAGGTTAATATTTGAGTGTTACAGTGATGAAGTATCACAATTGCTGTGATATGCTAAGCAATATTGACCACTTGTGGCTTCACCATCATTTTGTGTTTTTGTTTCCATTTTGTCAGGGTTTTTGGTTGCAAAGCATGAACAGACTCAAAGAAGAAACAAAATTACAGCACAGAAATAGGCCCTTTGTCCTTCCAAGTCTGCACCGACCATGCTGCCCGACTTAACAAAAACTTCCTACCCTTCCGGGGACTGAATCCCTCCATTCCCATCCTATTCATGTATTTGTCAAAATGCCCCTTAGAAGTCACTACCGTATCTGCTTCTACTTCCTCCCCCGGCAACGAGTTCCAGGCACTCACCACCCTCTGTGTAAAAAATCTGCCTCATACATTGCCTTTAAATCTTGTCCCTCGTACCTTAAACCTGTGCCCCCTAGTAATTGACTGTTCCACCCTGGGAAAAAGCTTCTGACTATCCATTCTGCCCATGGCCTCTCATAATCTTGTAGACTTGTATCAAGTCGCCCCTCAACCTCAGTCATTCCAGTGAGAACAAACCAAGTTTCTCCAACCACTCCTCATAGCTAATGCCCTCCTGGCAACATCCTGGTAAATCTTTTCTGTACCCTCTCCAAAGCCTCCACATCCTTCTGGTAGTGTGCAACCAGAATTGAACAGTATATTCCAAGTGCGACCTAAGTAAGATTCTATAAACCTGCCAATTTTTTAAACTCAATGCCCCGGCTGAAAAACGCATGCATGCCTGATGCCTTCTTGACTACCTTCTCCACCTGCATTGCCATTTTCAATGACCTGTGTACCTGTACATCCAGATTCTTTTGCCTATCAATACTCTTAAGGATTCTGCCATTTACTGTATATTTCCTATCTGTATTAGACTTTACAAAATGCATTACCTCACATTTGTTTGGATTAAACTCCATCTGCCATCTCTCACCCAAGTCTCCAACTGATGTGTATCCTGCTGTATCCCCTGATGGTCCTCATCGCTATTCGTAAATCCACCAACCTTTGTCTCATCTGCAAACTTACTGATCAAACCAGTTACGTTTTCCTCCAAATCATTTATATATATATGACAAACGCAAAGGTCCCAGCACTGATCCCTGAGGAATGCCACTTGTCACAGCCCTCCAGTTAGAAACGCACCCTTCCACTGCTACCCTCTGAGCCAGTTTGTATCCACCTTGCCAGCTCACCTCTGATCCCATGCAACTTCACCTTCTGCACCAGTCTGCCATGAGAGACCTTGTCAAAGGCCTTACTGAAGTCCATGTAGACAACATCCACTGCCCTAACCTCATCAATCACTTCCTTGAAAAACTCGATCAAGTTCGTAAGACATGACCTCCCCTTCACAAAACCATGTTGCCTCTTGCTAATACGTCCACTTATTTCCAAGTGGGAATAAATCCTGTCTTGAAGAATTAATCCAGTAGATCCCACATATCCAGATTTTTTTATTCATTTGTGGGACATGAGCGTCACCAGCATTTATTGTCTATCCTAGTTGCCCAAGGGCGATTGAAAGTCAGCACTTTGCTATGGGTATGGAGTCACATGTAGGCCAGACCAGGTAAGGATGGCAGATTTCCTTCACTAAAGGACATTAGTGAACCGCATGGGTTTTTACAACAATCAAAAGTGGTTTTGTGGTCATCAGTACTTTCTTAATTCCAGATATTTTTTAGAGAATTCAAATTCCACCATGCACGTTGTGGGATTCAAACCTGCGTCCCCAGAATATTAGCTCACTTACTAGTCTAATGATGATACCACGAGGCCATTGCCTCCATTTAAGTTGTTATCTTGTGAACTGAAAGAATCACCAAAGCATGCAGCACAGAAGGTGCGAGCTATGCCAGCTCTTTGATATAGAGCTATCAATTAGTGCCACTCCCATGATCTTCTCCATAGCCTTGTGATTTTATTTTGCCCTTCAAGCATTTAACCAACTCCTGTTTGAAAGTTTGAATATTCTTCCATTTTCCTTGCAAGCTGTGCATTCCAGATCATAACTCAGCATGAAAAATAATTCTCCTTATCTTCCCTTTGTTTTTTGTTTGCCTGTTACCTTAAATTTGCATCCTTTGGTTTTTGACCTAAATATTCCTGGAAACAGTTCCTCCTCATTTACTTTATCAACATCCCTCATGTTTTTGAACACTATGCTATTAAGTATCTGCTTAACCTGCTCTGCCCTAGGGAACGTAATCCCAGTTTTTCTACCTTCTCCATATAACTGAAGTTCTTCCCGCTTGGTACCATTTTTGCAAATATCCTCTGCCTCGCCTCTGAGTTGAAAGTCTAAATTTAGAAAATCAGAGTCCCTGTCATTTTCATTTTGAAGCTATTCCACTGTCATGGAAAGGAGAAAAAAAATAGTGTCATTGAAGCTTGATAAAGCGAGGTGAATGGGTGAAAAAAGGCCTTTTTTATTCCTATTTTTAAAACAACATAATAAATCATATAGCAGCATTGAATTTGGAATGGACATGAATATCATGGTACAAAACTGATATCTTGTTCCCTATTTAGATTGTTTAGGCTTGTAGAGGAAAGATGTTTGCCAAAATTCTGAACCCCTTTCTCTTTTTCCATAATGCAGTAGATTCTGGACGAACTATAGACCACGGTTGGGTAAAACCAAGAGTTCTCACAGCATTTCATTCCTCTGCACAAGGTTCTGAGATCTAAATTTTTAATTCAAAAAGCTATTTGGAAATTAATTTAATTTGACAAAATCTTCCTTCAATGTGGCCAATGAGAGAGTGGTTACATTTTTCCCTTCCTTTTTGAATGTAGAATCACTGAATTGTGAAGGAGGCCATTCAAGGCACCGTGTCTGCACTGGTTCTCCAAATGAGTATTATGACTTTGTGCCATCCTCCTGCCTTTTCCCATTACTCTTGCACATCGTTTCTATTCATCTAATCATCCAATACCCTCTTGAATGCCTTGTTTGAACCAGGCAGTGCATTCCAGACGCCAAACACTCATTGTGTGATCACATCACATTTGCTTCTTTTGCAAATCACTTAAAATCCGTGTCCTCTCATTTTTGCTCCTTTAACAAGTGGGAACAGCCTGTCTACTCTGTCCAGTCCCTTCATGATTTTGAACATCTCTATCAAATCTTCTCTTAGCCTTCTCTCCAAGGAGAAAGTCCCAACCTCTTCATCTATCCTCTTGACTTGATTGGAAGTAATAAATTGTCCCTAAATTCGTTTCCCTCAATGTGGATTGCCATAAAACAATAGATAAGGGTCATGGGTGGAGGGGGGGACTGGTAATATTAAAATGGCGGCGCGGGCTCGTTGGGCCAAAGGGCCTGTTTCCCGGGCTGTTTTGTTCTTTGTTCATCCCTGGGACCATTCTCGTAAACCTCTTTGGCACACTCTCCAATCTTTTCAAATATGCCCTATAGTGTGGCGCCCAGAACTGTACACAGTTTTCCAGCTGAGGTCCAGCTAGTGTCTTATGTAAGTTCACCATAGCCTCTTTGCTTTTGTACTCTATGCCTCTATTAATAAAGTCTAAGAAACTGTATGCTTTATTAACTGCTCTCAGGTAAGTTATTTAAACCTGTTTTTAATATAACTTAAATGTAATTAGTGGGCCCAGGACTGAATGCCTTGGGCCCGCTAACCTCTCCTACCCCGCCAGAGTGTTTCATTCCAGCAGGATTTACAGTAGGTCCTGACTTTCGGGGAACTGTCGGGACAACCCTGCTAGAATGAAGGCAATTGGGGCTCCCCAGGGGGTCCGGTGGTGGGGGGTGGTCCCTTTGGGCATGGGCACCCTGTCAGTGTCAGCGTGGGACCCAGTACTTCCCAAGGGGCAAAGTGCCCATGACCAGGGGCATCTTGGCGTTGCCCACCGGCATGGGGCAATGCTGATGGGGTGTGGCTTAGTGGGGGAGGGCAGGGCCTTGGGGGCACTCAGTGGGGGTGGGGGGGATCCTACGGCCATTCCGCATAGGGATCGGTTGCGGAAGGAAGGAGACCAACAATCGGGGGGGAAGGGGATTCTGCCTCCCTGGGGGTCTGCACTGCAGAGAGAGGCTGGAAACCGGGGTGGCCTGGGGAAGGGGGTGTCTACCTACTGAGGGTCAGGAGTGCTTGAGAGGAGGAACTGTGGTTGCGTGGGGGTGGGGGTGGAGGAGGGGGATTGGAGATCAGGGATTGGATGGGGAGGTTCAGCTCTGCCTGGGTCCTGGGCTGGCCAGGAAACAGGAGGCTGACAGTACAGAGGCCACTGCGCATGTGCAGAGGCCTGTTAGTTTCATTCTCTGGGTGGGAATAAGCCCTGCCCCCTGAAATGTAATGATATTCACGGTTGTGGTCTATGCATTGCACAGAGTGTGGGATATTCTAGTGTGAACTCCCAGTGTAATAAAAAAAAGCTTGAAATACTCCAGTTTTTCCACGAATTCAACATATTGAATTTTTTGGGAGAATTCTGGCATATCTGTTTCCTACTTGCCCTCTCCACCAACTTGTCTATGTCTTTTTGAAATTCTACAATATCACCCTACAGCTTACAATGCTTCCGAGTTTTGTATCATCTGCAAACTTAGAAATTTTTCACTATATGTCAAGTTCTAAATTATCATAATATGCCAGGAGAAGCAAGAATCACAAAACTGACCCCTGTGGGAACTCTGCATCAAACCTTCCTCCAGCCCAAAAAGTATCCATTACCCATTACTCTCTCTTTTCTCTCAACCCCAAAAGGCTGTGTCAACATACTTGCTGGGAATCTTTTCATCGGGAGTCCTTTCATCTCCCTGTCCCTTCTCTCTATAAAGAAATACCATGGGAAATAAATCACCGCAGGTGGAGCACAGCAATTTTCATCATTCCTCAAGTATATTCCCTAGACCATAATTTCTCTTCTCCCTGTGAGCCTGTAAGAATGTAGGAACATAAGAAACAAGAGCAGGATTAAACATTCAGCCCCTTAAGTGTGCTTTTCCATTAATTAAGATCATGGTGGCTTTTCTGCTTCAGTTCTTGCATCAGCCTCCTGTCCCTTGATACCCTGAGTTTACTCAGTTCTATCCAAACATCTCTCAATCCCTAATATACTCAAAGAGCCAGTATTCTGAGATATCAGGTACAGTGTTCTGAATATTCACAACTCTTGTGTAAATAAATCTTTATATTAGTCCCAAAAATCCAACCCATTATCCCTAGACTGTGGGCTGGATTTTTGTGGACCTCTAAAAATCATGGGAGGGACCCTATTACTGAAATCCTGTCCCCAATTCAGACGAGTCCAATTTTTGTTGGCAGGCAAAAAGGAGTGAAAACCCGAACTCAGTCACGCCATTTGAATCCAAGGCTGAGTTCAAATAGATTACACTTTGGCTGTTTTAAGTGCCTTAATCCGCAGTGTAGGAGTTACAAAAGACAGATAAGATCTGTTTAAGTTTCACAGTCTGAAGGGATCTGGCATCTGTTCTTCTTCAGCCTGCCTGTACTGCACCGCTGGATTCATCAATTCCAACTCCTTAGTTTGGAAGGCTCTGTGTCCCTTTGTAGAGCTTCAGGCAGTCTGTTTGTCCAGAAATTGTGCTGTGTGAGTCCATTGGCCTTTGGATTGAACAAGTCCCTTCCTCTTTGCAGTCAGAGTCAAAATGTTGATGTCTGCATACAGTAGATATGAACTCTTTGGGGAGTGATAAAGACTGGAGGAAAGCATACCTTATTTTTGAAGTTTAAAAGATTATGTTGTGCACCAAAGAATAAATATGCCATATGAGAAAATATCTATTCTGATTATGAGTCTAAAAGGATGCTGCAATAGGTAGACTTTCTTTGATAAGCATCTTTTTCTGAAGCTTAAAAGTTTTAAAAGTTACATTTCACAATTATTTTATATATTTCTAATGCTTCTGTTCTATTTTTGTAATCCTAGCTATACCAGCCAATGGAGCTTAACAGATTGTTACCTTCAATCACCCAGACATCAAATTTGTAACAACCAAAATTGTCTTTTACAAGGTATGAAATGTTATATTTTTGATTTTGATTGAGCTATTTTAATGTTGTTCACTCGAAACTTCAGGAAGACCAAAAACGAAATCTTATTGTTTGGGTAGCTTCAGTAACAAGTTTTCCATTGTGGTTTATCTCACATAGTGTTTCTAACAGACCTTTAGTTCAACAAGCAGCTCAGGTAATTTCAGACTTTTAAAAATCTTGCCAAAACACACCCGCAGGATAAGGACTGAGCATCTGTCCGTCAGTGATTCAGTGAAGAATTGGCTTAATCCTGAAACCAAAAGAGTAAATGCTGGAAAATCTCAGCAAGTCTGGCAGCATCTGTAAGGAGAAAAAAGAGCTGACGTTTTGCCAAAGCTTACCTGGCTATCTGGACTCGAAACGTCAGCTCTTTTCTCTCCTCACAGTTGATGCCAGACCTGCTGAGATTTTCCAGCATCTTCTGTTTTTGGTCTCAGATTCCAGCATCCGCAGTAATTTGGTTTTACGGCTTAATCCTGAAACCTAACTTTTCATGCAGCTGTTTTGTTGCTGTTCACACGGCTTTGTTGGTCACCCTCAGGCAACAGTAATGTGATGCAAACCTCTTTAAGATGTCTCATTCCTTAATGTGCCTTTGCTGTTTCTGAGCTTTTAGTGGAAGTTTGTATGTATTAACAGGGAAAGCCTCACTTCCATCGTGGGAGGTCATTGCTATGGGTTTTGTCACTGCTCTTTGCTTGCTAGTGCAACAATACTGGCAGATCTGTTAGACCTTCCTACAACAGAAGAAATTACAGCAATGTATTAGAAACCTTTCAGGCTGTCTTTTTGCTGACAATTGACAGCTGGTGAATTAATCTGTCAGACATACGCTGTCAAAGTGGATTTGTTTCTCCTTCGAGCCAAAGGGTGATTTATTGCACTTTACTGAAATGAGAAACAAGGAATGTCAATAGATGGCTTCCTGATTGAATATGCTCCATGCAAAGGAAAAGAATAAATACTTGGAGAATCTCCCTCGTGAAATGTAGCATATATTATTATTGGGAAGTTAGAAAAGTGGCAATTTGACATTACTTCTATGATACAAAATATAAAGCACACATGAAGGTTCAAGAATGACAGTGATCACACATCTGTGTAGATCACAGCTTCATTCCATCCCAACAATCTGGCCACATACATTTTCACAATACTTGGCTTCTTGTCTGAAGGTATTTGAATTTGTTTTGTCCGTGGCTTCCTGGAGAACTTCATTTAATCTAGAGGTTATTTCTACAGATATGCTATCCGTGGTGTGTTTAATATTTTTGCATGGTTTGGTGCGCATCTGTTTTTAAAATTCCATCTGATCCAGTCAAAGCAAACCATTTTGGAAGATAATAAATAAAGCTCCTTCTGCACATGATTGTCAATTAGCTTCTGATCTACTGACCAATCTTTGGGTTTGTAGGTAAACTGTTTCTGGCCTGTGGTATACAGAAGTTAGTTTCTTAAAGTATCAGTTCACCAATAATCACCCTTGAATTTCCTAGTATAACTTTGTATTAGCTAATTCTAGGGAATGACTGTAAACCTATGCAAATACTATTCTGCAATATGTTTCAGAGGCCACCCGAGAAGGTCCCCAGGTATCTTGTATGATAACATTTTGGTGCATCACTCTTTAAAGATTGGCTGCAGTGGATTTGCATTGCACTTCGCAAAGCAAAACAAGCATAATTGTGAAACCATATTCAAATTTTTAAGAAATGTAAGGGAAGACACCTGAAGAAATGTTCAGCCCCATTTTTGAAAATGTAACTAATGAAGCCATCAAATCAGTTCTAGTTCTCACTTTTATTTCTTATTCACTGGTTTGTTCTCTTGGCTATCTTTTACCTTATTAGCGGATAAATACAAAATTATAAGGGCATCATTTGGGATCAATTTTCCAAAGTTTTTAATTTTTTTAACTTTAATTTTGATACTGAACAAAAAACCAACATGTAAGAACTTGGTTCATATAGCACAAAGCATTGTGCCAATAGAAGCTATCAAAACAGAATTCTCTGCATTCAGTCTCTTCAATGTGTAAGTTTTTTCTGTGCCACACATTGGGAACTAGAATGTTCATAGAAACTAGAATTTTACAATGCGGAAGGAGGCCATTTGGCCCATTGAGTCTGCATCGACCACAATCCCACCCAGGTCCTCTCCCCATACCCCATGCATTTACCCTAGCTATTACCCCTGACACTAAGGGACAACTTAGCATGGCAAATCCACCTAACTCACACATCTTTGGACTGTGGCAGGAAATCGGAGCACCTAGAGGAAACCCAAGCAGACACAGGGATAATGTGCAGACTCCATTCAGACAGTGACCCAAGCTGGGAATCGAATCCATGACTCTGGCGTTGGGAATTGATACCATGTCCCTCGCAGCAGTGCTAATCACTGTGTCACCATGCTGCCCATAATTGGTTAAATGTTATGACAAATATGAATGCCCCCTGGATTATACAGCAAAAAAGATTAAGCCCTTATTCAAGAAATAATGACTTTGTTACTCCTGAATCCTTTACAAGGAGAACACTGCCTTTGATTGACTTATGATCTGTGATTCTGAACTCAGTTAGCAGAAATTTAATCTCTCAGATTTATACTGGAAATTGTTAGTCTGCGAAAGAGAGAGGAGGAGCAGTCAAAGTGTGTGTATGGCATGGCTTGCAGTCAGGAGCTGTAAGTCTTTTTAATCTTTAAGTTTTTTGCTAGCCTGATTAGCAGAATGAGGCAGCTAAAGGTCCATAAGAGAGAATGCAAATTGCTTCTTTGTTTTATATTCTGATGACAGTAGGGAAATATATAAATAAAATTACTTTCTGGTCTGAGTCTTGGGTCTCGATTTGGTGAGAGCTCTTGTCTATAGGTAGAGAAAAGCCAATTTACCTGGTACATTATCATCGTATATGTGAGAGACAAGTTTTACTCTATACAATTCATAGCAGGTAGTGAACTGTTTTCTTGAACTGTTGCATCCATGTGCTGTAGAAACACCCACGATGCTACTAGGAATGGAGTTTCAGGATTTTGACCAAGTGACAGTGAAGGGACAGCAATATTTTTCAGTCCAGGGTGGTGTGTGACTTGAAGAGGAACTCGCAGGTAGTGGTGTTCATATGCATCTGTTGCCCTTGTCCTTCTCAGTGCTAGAGGTTTGGAAGGTGCTGTGGAAGGAGCTTTGGGATTTGCTTCAATGCAACTTTTAGACAGAAAACACTACTGGCACTGTTCATCGGTGATGGGGGGAGTGAATGTTTAAGGTGGTGGATGGAATGCCAATCACATAGGCTGCTTTGTCCTGGATGATAACAAGTTTCATGAGTGTTGTTGGAACTTCACCCATACAGGCAAGTGGAGAGTATTCCAGCACACTCCAGACTTGTTGATAATGGACATGCTTTTGTGGATCTAGGAGGTGAGTAAGTTGCTGCAGAATTCCTAGCCTCTACTCTTGTAGCCACAGTATATATGTAGCTGTTCCAGTTCAGTTTTGAGTCAATGGTAATCCTCAGGATGCTGATACTGGGGGATTTAGCAGTAGTAGTGCCATTTAGTGTCAAGAGGAGGTAGTTAGATTCCCTCTGCTTGTAAGAACATAAGAACATAAGAAATAGGAGCAGGAGTAGGCCATCTAGCCCCTCGAGCCTGCCCCGCCATTCAATAAGATCATGGCTGATCTGTCGTGGCTCAGTTCCACATTCCCGCCCTCTCCCCATAACTTAATCCCCTTGCCTATCAAAAACCTATCAACCCGCGTCTTAAAAATATTGAGCGAGGCAGCCTCCACCACTTCAATGGGCAGAGAATTCCAGAGATTCACCACCCTTTGAGTGAAGAAGTTCCTCCTCAACTCCGTTCTAAACCGCCCCCCGCTTTATCCTGAGGCTGTGCCCTCTCGTCCTACTGTCCTTTCTGAGCGGGAAGAGTCTCTCCGCCTCTATCCTATCCATCCCATTCAACATCTTATATGTCTCAATGAGATCTCCCCTCATTCTTCTAAACTCTAATGAGTTTGTGGATGGTCATTGCCTACCACTTGTGAGGTGCGAATGTTACTTGCCATTTAGCATCTCAAGCCTGAACATTTTCGATGGACATGTACTGTTTCAGTATCTGAGAAGTCACGAATGGTGCTGAGCAATGCACAAACATCAGCAAACATCACCATTTGTGACCTGATGATGGAAAGAAGGTCATTGAGGAAGTATCTTAAGATGGTAGGGACTAGAACACTACCCTGAGGAACTTATGCAGCAATGTCCTGAGATTGAGATGATAGATGTCCAACAACCACGTCCAAATTTCTTTGTGCTGGGTATGACTCCAACCAATGGAGAGTGTTTTCCTTGATTCCCATTGCCATCAGTTTTTGTAGGGCTCCTTGATGTCACACTTTGTCAAATGCTGCCATGATGTTAAAGGCAGTCATTCTCGCACCCTCCTATTTTCCTCTGATTTATCCATGTTCGGACGAATGGGATGAATCAAATTGGCTGAAGACTGGCATCTGTGATGCTGGAGTCCTCCAGAGGAGGTAATATGAATTGTCCACTCGGCAGTTCCGACCAAAAATGTTTGCAAATGCTTCAGTCGTCTCCTTTGCACTTGTGTGCTGGGCTCCACCATCACTGAGGATGGGACCATTTGTGGAGCTTCCCCCTCCAGTTGTTTAATTATCCATCTCTGTTCTCGACTGGATGAGGCAGGAATCAGAGCTTGAACCTTTCTGTTGGTTGTTGGAGTGCGTGGCTCTGTTTATTGCATGCTGCTTCTGTTATTTGGAATGTAAGTAGTCCTGTGTTGTGGCTTCAGTTGGTTGACACCTCATGCTTAAACTAATGCTGCTCCTGGCATCTGCACTGTTGTTGGAACAAGGGTTGGTTCCCTGGATTGGTGGTAATAGTAGAATGGGGACATGCCAGGACATGAAAGTTACAGATTGTGTTTGAGTACACAACCACAGCACCTCATGCATGCCCAGTTTTGAGTTGCTATATTTGCTTGAAATCTATCCCATTTTGCATAATGGCACACAATATGGTGAAGGATAGTCTCAGTGCAAAGGTGGGTCTTCTCTTCCACAAAGACAGGGTGGTGGTCAGTCCTACAAGTATTGCCGTGACAGATGCACAAACTTGGGGCTGAAATGAGGACAAGAGAACTTAGTTATTTCAATCTTGTTTGTTTCCTCAGCACTTGCCAGGTCCAGTCTGACAGCATATGTCCTTCAGGACTTGGCTAACTTAGTCAGCAGTGGTACTACCAAACCATTCTTTGTGACAGACAGACATGTCCGTGGCAGGGAGTGTCGCGCGACAATTGAACACGGGTGCAAGCTTGGGGTGCGGCGATTGAGGCAGGTCATTTGATGCATGGAGAGTCAAGGATTGGAGTGGCATTTATCGTCCTCCCTTGTATATCGTTTAACTTCAATAAACCATTTCATTAACTTCTCCCTGCAGAATAGTTATAGAGCCTTGTGGTTATTACAGCTCAGTGCTTCTTTGCACATTGAGATTTATGATGATTAAGACAGCTCTTGCCTGGACAGTCTGATAGCTGTAGTTTGATATCTACCTGCCCTGTAATGGGACCTTGTCAGTTAGTTGGGAAGTTTTTTCATTCATTCTCAGAATGTGGAAGTTGCTGCAAACTTCAACAGTTTTTTTTATTTCTAGTTGTCCAAAATTGGGTTAGATACATGGAGTGGTTTGCTCAGCCACTTCAGAGACTAGTTAACTACTATCAGAAAAGATCAGTTTGTACTTGAAGCTCAAATTCAATGAGAGGAAATCCAGATGCCAGTTTGATAAATACTTGTCCACCATGGCAAAATATGGAAAAAAGTGAAGAGTGCCCCTCAACATTTGGTATTAGTTATATCGAATTATTGCTGATTGTGCATGATTAGTAAATATATCAGTAGCCTTGGAAGGAAATAAAGAGGAATTGAATGCTTCTTAGGCAATATTGGACAGGTAATTATCAATGAGCAATTTTATGCTCTGGACCTGAGCCTCATGGGCAACTTGATGTAGTTTTACATAATATTTAGAATTATTAGCAGGCTTGAGTTAGTTTCTGCTACACTGAATCTTGCAGATTGCCAAGCACTTCTACTGTGTATAAAATACTCATGTTTAGCAAGTATTTCATTAGTTCAGTGCACTAATGTTGAACAGATTACCGGAGTAGAACTGACAAATGTGCTTCTTTAGCAGAGTCTGTTGACTAACCAAGCTGAAGATTTGCATATGTCCAGCATTTATTTCAATTTCTTTGGAAAGTTATCTTTTCAAATTTATCTCATCTTTTCTTTCGCTATTTCTTTGCATTATTTTCTCTGTTTTATTTTCATCTTAGTAGCGCTTTCTTAGATGGAACCAGGGAGACTTTGTGGGAAGAGATTCAGTTTTGGAACATCCTCTGGGAAGTGAACATTCTGCCATTGAAATTCAAAGAAATGAAGAGATGTATTTTGTTTGTTTGGCAACTTTATCAGAAAGTAGAGCGTATAACGAGATTATCAACTCAAGTGGAAAGTATGATTGTACCATCGGTCTGCATTTTATAAAGTTTTAAGTTTATTTATTAGTGTCACAAGTAGGCTTATATTAACGGTGCTATGAAGTTACAGTGAAAATCCCCTGTCTCCATACTCCGGCACCAGAGTGCACTGAGGGAGAATTTAGCATGGCCAATGCACGTAACCAGCACGTCTTTTGGACTGCTGGAGGAAACCAGAACACCCGGAGGAAACCCATGCAGACAAGGGGAGAACATGCATTCGGGTTAGGGTACAGACAATGACTCAAGCCGAGAATCGAAACTGGGCCCCTGGCTCCGTGAGGCAGGAGTGCGAACCACGATGCCACCATGCCATGCTATGTGCATCCATAATCTAGGATTAAAAAGTACACTGAAAAGCTGATTTGTTTCAAAATTGTTTGTGATCTTGAATGATGTGTTCATGCAGCAATTGAAATGAGTGTGTACAGTCAATTCTAAGTCTGAGCTGACATTAAAGGGCTTTGTGAGAAGGAAGATTTTGAAATTTCACCTTTGTACAAGTGGTGATTTTGTTTATCATGGTGAGTGTGGATATAGCAGCCATTGGTGGTTACTTTTCAGAGAACAAACAAGAAGTTGTGGAGAGTTTGTGAGTCAGTATTCGCTGCAGGTGTTACCCCCAGTAAGTGGGACTGCCTGGCTATGGCAGAATAGTGAGGATGATTGGGTTTATTAGGGAGACTGCGATTGAGATGTGCCATCTGCTCCTTGAAAACGTACTGAGGCAGTCAGCCATTGGTAATGTATTAACAGTGACAGTGAAGATTATCATGACCTTCAACTTTAATACAATGGGGTGCTTCTAGTCATCACATTGGTGAATGCTAGGAATAACCTACTTTGCCTTTCGAAAACAAATTATTTCTTATCTGTATAATGAAAGAATCACAGAGTATAGGATATGAGTAGATAAATCTGAGTAAATTGTACCGTGTTACTGGTATGTGGGTTGTGTGTGCATTTGGCTGTCTTTCTTGGTGAACTTCCATAGTTGAAGGAATATCACTGTGGATGGCTGCAAAGCCACCTTGCAGTTTGCATGGGATACAGAGTTAACCCAGATGGGCCTTTATCAGCACTTGGGATTTCCATTGTTGTAGTTCCAGTGGGCATCTGATCTTAAGAGATGACATTTACGATCACTTGTTCAAATGTATGTTATAACCCATGTGAGAAGGAGTGAAAGGACTGCCCTCTATTCAGCCTTCTTGGACGGTCGCAACAAACATTTTTCAATTTATTTTCCAAATCCAAATGATTTTTTTGTAATATCTATGAATAAACAATATGGAGCCAATCAAACCAGGTTTTCTTGAGACAAAGAAGAGCAAGTTTATTCACCAGTAAATGGAGAAAAACACTGAAAGGAGTGGCATCACGCAGGAGTCAGGAGAAAGGAAAGGTAGAGTCCAAATAAAAAGTTCAAACAATATATAGTTAGATGTTACTTGCTTAGCCTTGAGGCGTAGATTGCTAAGTGCTGCGACCGACTTAAGTGAGCTGGTTCATTTAGATACAGTTGGATATAGAAGATATTGCATTTATGAGATCTTGGTTCATTGATAGATTTTAGTATGCTACTTCTTCAACTTGTTCCAGGGGAGCGAGAGAGAGCTCTTCAGCGTGTTCCTTCTGCTGAAGTCCTTTTCAAAATATCTCTCCCTGATGATCTCTGACTGTGGCCTGGCAAACCAGTTCTAAGTCCTACTGGCGGTACATTCCAGAGGAATTTGATTACCTTGTCTGCTGAAGTCACTGTGTTGTATAACAAGTGAACATTTTTTGATGTTTTATCTCAGAAACCTTCCATGCAATTCAAGATGATAAAAACCTACAGGAGATGGGGACATTCTACACTCCTGTCCAGTCATGGTGTTGAAAGAAAACCTCTGAATTACATACAGACATTCTGAACTTTCAAATAAGATCTTTGGCTTTAAAAATGGAAATACATGCCAGAGATAGCTGATGATGTAAATTCCTTCGCTGGCTGAATTGTTGGTGAGTAATAATAAGAGAGAGATAATGGAATTGAATCTTGTTTCCAGACAAGGACACATCGAGAACATGAAAGTCATATAGAAACTAACTGCCATCCCCTGTGGAAATAATGGGAGTGGATTATCATCTCAGCAAGAAAGATGTACCAGATTGGTTTGTGGATTTTCTCCTTCCAGGAGTATACAAGGACTGGGATAAAAGCCAGCTAAAAAAATTGGTTAGGGGTGACTAATGCTGGGTATGTCATAAAGACACAGGAGGAAACACAGCAGCAGACCCCTGAGGGTTTTGCAGGCAACTCTTTTTCTGATTGTTGAAACAAGTCAAGTCAGCAAAATCACAGCTGAAAAGGAAAAAAAAATAAAATTTATATCTTGGAAAATTTCACTTAGCACATCAGATGTACAAGTTTCAAGAATCATTTCAAACATTATACAAGTTCAAAGGTATCCCAATGCAGTCTACTTTTTTTATACAGTGTATTTATTCTCAATCAAACCATGGAACACTGGAATCTTTGCTGAAGTCAGCATTACTAGAATCACAAATCGCAATGGCTGCAATGTTACACCATCCACTCTTCATGAACAAGTTAAAGATTGATTCTTCTTTTTACTTGATATTCGACCCGATCCCTATTTCTAATTTGTATAAGTATATATGCATGTGCTTTATCGTTTTTGTTGCATTTAATAATTAATAAACTCAAAATCTCATTAACTCAAGAAAGCCTGGTTAAATTGTCTCATTTTAAAACATAAATATTTGGGCTGGGAAAAGGCATCTGCAAGGGAAGGAATCCTTTCTGAATTCACCTTGTTGCAGTCAACTGAGGGCGCTGAAAAAAAGAAAGCAAGTTCATCCTCCTGGATAACAAATTTGGGACTGGTCATAACACTGCATGGGGGTGGGGGCGTGTTGCTTTGAGTGTCTGTACCCATGTGGGTGGAGTGCAAGTTGTATAACTTGGCTGGCTAGCAGTTCCCCATTGTCTTAACAAGATCACAATTGATTAAAATCCAGCACTTCACGTTTAATATATCTTCCTTAGATAGTGAAGAGTTTTAATGTCTGTAAGTCACTAGAATCATAGAATCCCTGCAGTGCAGAAGGAGGCCATTCGTCCCATCGAGCCTGCAGTGACAACAATCCCACCAAGGCCCTATTTCCATAACCCCACGTATTTACCCTGCTAGTCCCCTGACATTATCGGTCAATTTAACATGGCCAATCAACTTAACCTGCACATCTTTGGAGTGTGAGAGAAAACAGAGACACCTGGAGGAAATCCATGCAGACACAGGGAGAACATGCAAAGAGTCACCTGAGGCCAGAACTGATCCTGGGTTCCTGCTGCTATGAAGCAGCAATGCTAACCATTGTGCCACTGTGCTGCCCGAATGTCTCTCTCTTCACACTACCTTCTTTGCATTGGGGTGGGTTTCTCATCTTCACTTTAGAAGGTGGCCTCATATTTTGTTCTCATTTTAATTTACAGAATTTCCAGTGAATTGAAGGTTTTAAAAATCATATTTCAAAGAGGTACAGCTTCATGACAATATGACAATATAGAACTGCCACCGAGATGAGCAGCGCTACTACTTGACACATTGTACAGCTTGAGTGTATCCCTTCACAAAGCTCACTAATCTGAGTACAGAGCAGTGAAATCTCAGAATTTCTCTCAAACAGATGCCCATAAGCATTCCCCTTTTAGCGAAGTGAAACAAGCTGTGGACTCTGCCTTGACGCTTGTAGCCCCCAGAGTAGTAATAGGAGCATTTGCAGAGATGCTATTGCCTGTGGCCTGTGAAACTGATGTCAACATTGATATTTCACATGCTCTTTTGTTTCATGCATTCCTTCCACTTAATTGAATAGCTTTAACAAACTTGAAACTACAACAGAACTAGCTTGCATTTATGTAATGCCTATAATGTAGAAATAAATTGTAAGGCATTCGCAAAGGGAAAACAAAGCTGCTGAATCACAGAAGGGAGACACCACAGTGGCATAGCGGTTAGCACTGCTGCCTCACAATGCCAGGGACCTGAGCTTGATTCAGGTCTTGGGTGACTGTCTGTGTGGGGTTTGCATGTTCTCCCCATGTTTGCATGGGTTTCATCTGGGCGCTCTGGTTTCCTCCCACAGTCCAAAGATGTGCAGGTTAAGTGGACTAGCCATGGTAAATGCGTGGGGTTACGGGGATAGGGTGGAATGTGGTCCTGGGTGAAATCCTCTTTCGGACAGTTAGTGCAGATTCGATGAGCTGAGTGGCCCCCTTCTGCACTGTAGGGATTCTGTGATAAGAGCACGGATGAGAATTTCATCAGTAGATGAATGAAGGCAAGGCAGGAAACTGTTGTTATGGAGCATAAGGTAGGTATTAGAAGGGATAGGGGCTCAGAAACTCACCATTGGAAGTAAGCAGGAAGCTAAATTTTCAAACAGTTTGTAGCCTAAGATGGTGGGATATTAAAATAGAATTGGTGCCCAGTGTATGAATCTTTTGGGGTGTTGGGGTAGTGAGTATGGAATGAAGAAGACTTGGATTTCCTAATATCAGATGAGCAGTCTGGCAACACAAAAGCAATGGAGGATTGAGAGAGGGGATGTTGAGAAGTAGAACTGAGTATCATCAGCATAGAAATGGAAGCCAAATACAGGGGCAGAATTTTCCAGTGGGTTTTGGGATCCCAAACTTTGGACCAAATGTTTGTCTTCAATTCCTTAGGTTTCACATTTGGCTCACAATTTCTTGCATGGCCATTATCAAATACCTCCTAGAAATATATAAAAAAAATTCACAGACATTCCTCGATCTTTGGTCACCTGTTCAAAAGATTTAATTATATTTGCCTAGCAATAACCACCTACCTTTTCCAAATCCAGACTGGCTGTCTCAGCTGGAAATTTTCAAGGTGTTAACCAATCCTTTATTGTTGACTCTAATAATTTCCTGACAACAGATGTTAGTCTAACTGGTCTAGAAATCCCTGGTTTCTCCTTCCCACCTTTTTAATTAACAAAGTGACATGTGCAATTTTTCAATATGAAGGAACAATTCTTGAGTTAGGAGAGAGACTTGGTCGAGGGAGATTTGGATTAGTGGACCCGAGGAAAGAGCAAGTCTGAATGGGGGGGCAGGAAAAGTGAGAAAACCTATTGAAAGGTTAATTGACAGTTAAGTTACAGTAGCCTGCTATTTTACAGTGGAGCTGAGAATTCAGATTCAGCGAGGCTAATATTGTTTAATGTTAGTGGGGCATATAATTTAAAGGCAGAATAATGTGTAACTTCAAGGGGAACTTGCAGGTAATGGTATTTAGATAGTATAGGACTTGGGCTCGGAAGTTGTTGCCAAATGAACCTCGATGAGTTGTTGTAGTAAAAGCTGACCTTGTCAGTGACACTCACATCCCAAAAATGAATAAAAAGAAACATGTGGAATGCTTTTAACATTTTACTGGGAGAATATAGATTGCTGGAGATGGCCATTGCCTGGAACTTGTTTAGTGTGAATATTAATTGCCACTTATCAGCTCAAACCTGAATTTTGTCTATTTGGATCCCACTGCTTCAGTCTTATGAGTGATACTGAACACTATGCAATTATCAGTGAACAAGCCCACTTCTGACCTTATGATGGAGGGAAGGTCACTGATGAAGCAGCTGACGACAGTTGAGCCTGGTTCCACTGCACTGAGGAACTCGTGAAGCAACGTTCTCCAACGACCACAGCCATCTTCCTTTCTGTGGAAGATAGAGAGGTTTTCCCTTGATTCTCATTGACTTCAAATTTGTTAGGGTTCCTCAATGCCACAGACAGTCAAATGTTGACTTGCTGTCAAGGGTGGTCTCTCATCTCATCTCTTCTGTTTGGCTCTTATATTCATGTTTGGTCCATGACTGTAATGCAGGCAGGAGCCAAGTGGCCCCGAGAGAACCTAAAGTGAGAAGTGCTCAGCAGATTATTACAGTGTAAGTGCTACCTAATATTACCCATTGACAACACTACCCTCCATCACTTCACTGATAACCAAGGGTAATTAAAGGAGTGGGGAATTAATGTGTTTAATTTTTAATTAGATTAGAAAACATCACTCGATACCATCCAAAATTAAGCACTTTGTCTGATGTGCACCCCATCCACCACCTTAAAAATTCACTCCTTCGGCACTGAGAGTATAGTTTGTATCATCTTGTCCTCACCAAAGTTTCTTGGCATCACCTCCTAAACCCATGTCTCTACCATCTAACCACCACCTGCAAGTTCCCCTTTAAGTCTCACAATATTCTGGCTTGGAATTATATTGCTGTTCCTTCAGTTTCACTAGGTCAAAATCCTGGAAGTCCCTCCCTAACAGCACTGTGGCTGTTCCTACACCAATATGGGATGCCAGGGTTCAAGATGTGGCTCATTGCTCAAGGGCATTTAAGGCTGGCAGTAAATGCTGGCCTCACCAGCCATGTTCACATGCCAAAAATGAATCAAAAGAAACACGTGGAATACTTTTAGCATTTTACTGTAATTGGGAGAGTATAGATTCCTTAAAGGGGGAGGGGGAGGGGGTGGTGGTGGTGGTGATAAATCAGTCTCCCGATCCAGGTGAAGTTAGTAGAAAGCAGTCTTCCGTTAACCTTTCCTCTCATTGCAAGTATCAAATTTATTTTGAAGAGATTTTAAATCTCTTTTCTGAGCTAACTATCAGTAAATTCTTAATTTAGAATTTTTGCTTTGTTAACTAGAAGGCTTATAAAACGGGCAGTAATGGTACGTATAATGTACATTCAAATATATTTTAAACATACCTTTACAGCATATAAAAGTGTGGCTATCAGACAGTCCTACTCTGATTAGCTTGTAATTAATCATGGTTTGCTGCAGATAGCTAGGGATAATTTAATAGTAGCAACATCAACTGGGCGAAGGATAGTTCCTGTTTCTGAAAAAAAAATGTAGCTACTGCAAAGCAAAAATCAACAGCACAGCTTATAACTGGAGAACAGCACAGTGAACAGTTTATCTGGTCATGCTAGGTCCATTTTCCTCCAAGATGGAGACTAATACAACTGTGTGAGAGTGTGATTTGCTTCTGACAGAGATTTTCTTACCAAACTTCTTACGGACATTTAAAAATCAGGTTTATTTTGAGACTCTCCTAATCCTAAATGAGCCTGCTCAATCCAAATCCTTGGCCACACTTATGATCTAGGTGAATATGGTGGCAACTTCAGATTACAATCTCCATAAATGTGGGACAGCTCTATGGTGCCACACTTCACTAAAATTGAGAATGTTTGCTAAATATTGCTGCCGGTTTCAGAGACGTAGTTCATTTCCAGGGGTCTAGGAATTCATAAATGGCTTGATTTTATTTCAGTAGAAATTTTATACCAAATACCCAGTGGCGTTCAGAAGAAAGAGAGGTGATCTTAATGAAACATGTAAAATCCCGAGAGGACTTGACAGGGTAGATGCGGGAAGCAGTTTCCACTTGTGGGGGAGACTAGAACTAGGAGTATAGTATAATAATGAGAACTCTCTTTTAATAGTGAGATGAGGACAGTTTTTTTTCCCTCTTAGAGGTTGCTAGTTGGTTGGATTTTCTTCCCCAGAGAGCAGTGGAGGCTGCTGGATCATTGAATTTATCCAAACCAAAGTTTTGATAGGCAAGTGTTATGGGAGCAGACAGTAAAATAGAGTTGAGACCACAATCAGATCAGCCATGATCGTATTGAAAGGTGGGGCAAGCTTGAAGGGCTGAATGGCCTACACTTACAACTAAGTCCGGTGTTCCTACATTTACTCATTTATCCTTTGAGAGGACAGGAAGCCTGTTCTTCTTGGGGTGCTGTTGGAATAATTAATGAGTTGCCCAGACACCATAATGTCGATTATAATAATTCCTATTTATATCTCTTCCTGTCAATGAAAAATAACTTATTTCCTACGATTAGAAAATTTTTCTACTCTATGCATTCACCACTTGAGATCTCCCAGCCACCTGACGAAGGGACAGGCTGTCCCAAAAGCTTGAGGCTTTTGTTACAAATAAACCTGTTTGGACTTTAAACTGGTGTTGTGGGATTTCTTTGTGTTTTACCCCAGTCCAACGCCGGCATCTCCACATCTTCACCACTTGTATCAGGCTTTGCTGTGTTGGACTTAGAACGGGTTAGATGCGAAGTAAAACTTTTTTTAATCTGCCCTAATCCCAGCATGCAGAAAAGCATTCCTTACTGCAGTGATATGACATTCCTGTTTCGCATACTAATCACCCCCCTAAACACCCATCTCAATGCCAGTCTAGCCTCAGAATGAGACAAGCTTAGAAAGCCCTTTTGTAAGTTACTAATTTGGTGTCATTTTTGTAAAGCACAGAAAGAATCATGAGATATGAACTGGTTTATGAGTGTGTTATGGTCAATCTGTGAATGAGATAGGGATCATATTTTTGGAGCTCTTCATCATGTATTCTCTTTGCATGACATATTCACATCTATTCACGAATGAGTATGCATACAGCACAGTTTCTTTGCAAATTTTGTCCGCTGTCCTCTTTTCTTCCCTCCCACCATGAATTTTTTTCATTCCTGAATATGTTGCAGTCATTCCAGTGCTACCTGAGGATCAAGGCTAATAAGGTCAGCTCGCCTAGGATGAAAGAGAATCTCAGCACCCTCCCCAGTTACCAGTTATCCCAGGATCTGAATTTGATATCCCTCTGAGCTGCAAACCCTCACATCATCCCTTGTTTAAAAAAAAGTTTTCAGGATGTGGGCCTGCATACAAGTTTGCACTTATATTTTATTGCCACTGTCTCGGAAGAGCCATTTGTGTCTTCCCCTGAACTATTGCAGTCCTTTTAGTCAAGCTATTCCAATGTTGGTGTCAGATAGAGTATTATTCATAGAAAGAAATATCATAGAAACCCTACGGTGCAGAAAGAGGCCCTTCGGCCCATTGAGTCTGCACTGACCACAATCCCACCCAGGCCCTACCCCCATATCTCTACATATTTTATCCGCTAATCCCTCTAACCTACGCATCTCAGGACACCACGGGGTAATTTTAGCATGGCCAATCAACCTAATCCGCCCATTTTTGGACTGTGGGAGGAAACCGGAGCACCCGGAGGAAATTTCTATGATGAAGAAGAAATAGCAAGTTACAGTGAAATGTAAATTGGAAGGGAACTTGCAGGCAATAAGTGCAATCATGAAATGATACTTTTGTCCTTCATTGTGGGAATGGTTGCACAACCGGGATGTGCTATTCTTTGGTGAGTTTTTTGACATAAATTCTGTATGTGATCTATTTTTCGGCTACATTGGCAGAAGGGTAATTCTGTGGCGGGCACCAAGATTTTAGGCCTGTTGAGTGTTTTTCCAGTCGAGTGATGAGTTATAAAATGTATCCATGAAGTGTGGGCATTTCTGCCTAGACTAGCATTTATTGTCCATTGTACTGGCCATTGAGAAAGTAATTTGGAGCTGCTGCAGTCCATGTGGTATAGGTACATCCATAGTGCTGTTAGGAAGGGAATTCCACATTTTCAAACCAAGTGAAGGAAAGGTGATATATTTGATGACCTTGGTTAAAAGGGATATGAGAAGTGTTTGAGTGGAATCCCTCCTTCCATTCCCTCATGCCATCAACACTCAGATGGACAGCCAAACTTTATTCTCACCCTTCCCAGGACAGATCAGTGCCACACAGTAAGGTCAAGCATTATGTATCCATCAGTCTCTTTAAGGCATCAGATATATTGGCATCCCGTGTCTGCACACAGTCATGGAGCCAGCGTGCAGTCATACAAGCATATGAATTTGGATCAGGATTAGGCCATTCGACCCCTCGAGCCTGCACCGCCTTTCAATAAGATCATGGCAGATCTGACTGCAACTTCACTCCCACATTCCTGCCTACCCTTGAATTGTTTGATTGCTGTGATTTGGTCATTCTGTCAATGGAAGGAGACATCATCGCAACATTAATCCATTTTATGCTAAAGGTAGGAATACTCCACTCTCTCTGTAATTGCGGACAGTTAGCATGAAAGACCTGTGAGTACATCGCAGATTTTCTGCTACCCTTTACTGATCATCTTTCTCACCAATTATTCAGCATCTGTATCCCTCTAAGCAGAGCTGGGAGAAGTCTGCATCTGTTGATGTGGATTTCCAAAGCTACCACCACACTGACACTTCTGAAGTGTTAGTGACCTACCAAGGTGAGAGTATCAGAGCTGCTGCACAGTAAGTCTGGGTCCTGTGAGGGTACCCTTCCAAAGGTCTGTACTTCTCTGTGGATTTGTCACCTCCATGTTTCACTCCTGCTGCATGCACAAAAGCCAAGTCAGAGAAAGATATGATAAGGTTGTTGCAACTTGTGATCATGAGGATCATCATATTTCACTTAACAGTCAACATGATTGAATGCTGCATGACATGTGGGTCAATGGTATTTAATTTCGTCACAGAACCTTAGGAAAGTTATTGGACAAAAAGAAGCCTTTCAGCCCATCTTGTCTGTTGCAGCTGAAAAAACTAGGCTGCATTTTAATCCCACTTTCCAGCACTCAGTCCGTAGCCTTGCAGTTTGTAACACTTTAGGTGCAGATCCAGATCCGAATGAGTTGAGGTTCTGCCTCGACCTCCAATCCAGACAGTGAAGTACAGAAACATGCCACTCTCTGGGTGAAAAAGATTTTCCTAATATCCCCTCTAATCCTTCTACCAATCACTTTTATATCTTTGCCCCAGGTAATTGACCTTCTCGCTAAGGGAAACATGTCTTTCCTGTCCACACTATCTAGGCCCCTCATAATTTTGTAAACATCAATCAACACACCTCTCAGACTCCTCTATTCTAAGGAATACAGCTCTACCTAATCTTTCCTCATAGCTGCAAATTTCAAGCCCTGGCAACATTCTTGTAAATCTCCTTTGCACTCTGTCCAGAGCAATTATGTTCTTTCCATAATATATTGACTTGAACTGTACACACAACTCCAGCTGTGGTCTAACTAGCATTTTATACAGTTCCATCATTACATTCCTGCTTTTATATTCTATGTCACAGCCAATAAAGGAAAGCATTTAATATCCCTTCTTTACCACTTAATCTACCTGTCCTGCCACTTTCATGGACCTGTGGACATGTACTCCAAGGTCTCTGACTTCCTCAACCCATCTCAATATCTTCCCCTTACTTTTGCCCTTCCCAAATGTATTACCTCACACTTCTCCAGATTAAATCCCATTTGCCACTTCGCTGCTCACTCAATCAAACAATTGATATCGTCTTTGCTGTGAACTACACAACCAACTTTTGTGTTATCTGCAAATTTCGCCTCAGCTATTTACCATTTATATAGATGATCTGGAGGAGGGAACCGAGTGCAGGGTGTCGAAATTTGCTGATGACACCAAGATTGGGGGAAAGGCAAATTGTGCGGAGGGTGTGGAGAGTCTGCAGAAGGATCTAGATAGGCTGGGCGAATGGGCCAGGAAATGGCAAATGGAATTTAATGTTGGCAAGTGTGAGGTGGTCCACTTTGGTAGGAAGAATGGTAGGAAGGACTATTACTTACGTGGCGAAAAACTGCAGCAGGCGACGGTGCAGAGGGACCTCGGGGTCCTTGTGCATGAGTCGCAAAAACCCAGCTTGCAGGTGCAGCAGGTGGTCAGGAAGGCAAATGGGATGCTGGCCTTCATAGCGAGGGGGATTGAATATAAAAGTAGGGAGGTCTTGCTGCAGCTGTATAGGGCATTGGTGAGGCCGCAGCTGGAGTACTGTGTGCAGTTTTGGGCGCCGCACCTGCGCAAGGATATTTTGGCCCTGGAGGGAGTGCAGAGGAGGTTTACTAGGCTGATACCGGAGTTGAGGGGATTGAGCTATGAGAAGAGGCTGAATAAACTAGGCTTGTACTCGTTAGAGTTTAGAAGAATGAGGGGAGATCTCATTGAGACGTATAAGATGATGAATGGGATGGATAGGATAGAGGTGGAGAGACTCTTCCTGCTCAAAAAAGACAGTAGGACTAGGGGGCACAGCCTCAAGATAAAGGGGAGGCGGTTTAGAACGGAGTTGAGGAGGAACTTCTTCACTCAAAGGGTGGTGAATCTCTGGAATTCTCTGCCCGTTGAAGTGGTGGAGGCTGCCTCGCTAAATATTTTTAAGAAGCGGGTTGATGGGTTCTTGATAAGAGAGGGGATTAAGGGTTATGGGGAGAGGGCGGGAAAGTGGAACTGAGCCACAACAGATCAGCCATGATCTTATTGAATGGCGGGGCAGGCTCGAAGGGCTAGATGGCCTACTCCTGCTCCTATTTCTTATGTTCTTATGTTCTTATATCTCCCATATTTAAGTCCAAATCATTAATATATACCACAAGCAACAGCAGTTCCAACATTGAGACCTGTGAAATCTCACTAAAACTACTTTGCATTCGCCAAAACATCCGTCAATCATTACCCTTCACATCATGAGCCAATTTTGGAACCAATTTCCTACTATTCCTGTAGATCACAGATTTTTACTTTTCTGACCAGTATCAATCTTGTCAAATGCCTTATTAAAATCCATGTACACCATTACTACTGGATTACTCTCATCAATCCTCCTTGTTACTTTCGCAAAAGTTAATTTTTTTTATTCATTCAAGGATGTAGTCTTTGCTGGCTAGGCCAGCATTTATTGACCTTCCCCAATTGCCTTTGAGAAGGTAGTGGTGACCTGACTTCTTGCACTATTAGGGAAGGAGTCCAAGGATTTTGACCCATTGACAGTGAAGAAACAGATGTATTTCCAAGTCAAGATGGTGAACGGCTTGAAGGGGAATGACCAGGTGATGGTCCATGTGTTTCTGCTGCCTTTGTCCTCCTAGATGGTGGTGGTTGTGGTTTGGAAGGAGGTGTCTAAAAAGCATAGGTGATTTCCTGCACTGAATCGAATAGATGGTACAGACGGCTGTCACTGTAGTTGGCGGTGGAGGGTGTGAATATTTGTGGATGCTGTGCCCATCAAGTGGGCTGCTTTGCTCTGGATGGTGTAAAACTTGTGTCGTTGGAGCTGCAGTCATCCAGGCAGTGAAGAGTATTCCATAACACTCCTGACTGTGCTCTTTAGCTGGTGGGCAGGCTCTGGGGAGTCAAAAAATGAGGTACAATCTGCCAGATTCCTGCCTTCAGGCCAATTTTTGCAGTCACAGTCTTTATATGACTGTCCAGTTCAGTTTCTGGTCAACAGTAACCCAGGATGTTGATTTCTGGGAATTCGGCAATGGTAATTGTGAAGGGGCATTATTGAGATTCTCTAGTTGGAGATGGTCGATGCCAGGCACTTGTGTGGCTCAAATGGTACTTGCCGCTTGTCAGCCTGGATATTGTCCAGGTGTTGCTGCATTTGGAGAGCAGCTCAATATGACACAACTTTCTATTAACAATGCTGACGATCCCTGATCAATCCATACTTTATGAAGTGAAATTTTATCCTGGCTCTGAGAATTGATTCTAATAATTTGCCCACCACCAAAGCCAAACTGGCTGGCCTGTAATTATTTAGCTTATCCCTTGCATCTTTTTAAACAATAATACAATATTCGCAGACCTCCAATCCTTTGGTACCTCATTTGTATCTAGTGAGGATTAAAAATTTATGATGCAATACTTTTGTAGGCTTTCTGCAGTATTAAGCTTTTTGACACTGTCATAAGCTTTATTTTTCTGCTTTATCTGACCCTATGCTAGATTTGGTATAGCACCCTTTTCTTTTACAGGGACAAGTCTTTACCCAATTTAGAACTTTTACTCCTGTTCTATCTTAATCCATTTCCATAATGATGCTAAATCTAACTATCCCCAAATATTCCCTAATTATCGACACTATCCCCAAAATGGACCCCACTGCTACTTGCAAAGCTTCATTTCCTAAGACTAAAGCTAGAATTGCATCTGTGCCCTCTCAATGGGCTTGTTGCAAGCTGGCTATAAAGGTTCTCTTAACACAGTTTAAGAATCTTGTGCCCCCTGAGCCCTTCACACTTGGTAACGCAGTTAATATTGGGGGGTAGCTAAAGTCCAACTATTACTGCCCTATTGTTTCGCACTCAGAATTTTGCCTACATATTTGCTCTTCTATCTCCTCACTTTTTGGAGGAGGTCTATTGTACACCCCTGGAGTGTTGCTGCGCTTTTTTTTATTTCTGAGCTCAATCCATATGGCCTCATTTGATGATTTATTTAATATATCATTCCCTCCTCGCAGCTCTAACTGATTGTTTAACAATAATGCTAGACCTCCACTTTTTAGCCCTCTCTCCATCCAGTCTAAAAATTGTATATCCAGGAATATTGAGCTGCCAATTTTGCTCTTCTTTAAGCCTGTTTTCCCTTATAGTGATGGTATCATGCTGCTATGTTTCCCTGTGCCCTCAATTCATCAGATTTCTTAATTATACTCCTTATATTTAAATATGTACCTTTTAACATCGCCAAATACCTCTGCTGTACACTTTTTAATCTTTGCTTCTTCTGTCTTGCAGAGGCACTCACTATTTTTTTGTTTCCAACTCCTTGCTCTGAATTTTCCCTATGTGAATCTACGCTCAGCTTCCCATACCCACCCACCCCCCATCGTCCCTCCCCTCCACTCCAAACTAGTTTAAACCATCCCTAAAATCACGAGCAAATCTCCCTGCAAAGACAGTTGTTCCAGTTTTGTTCAGCTGCAGACCATCTTGTATTAATCCCACATTCACCAGAATTGGTCGCAATGATCCAGAAACCTGACGCCCTCTGCGTCCTGGACCATCTCTCCAGCCACAAATTCATTTGGTGTATTCTGCTATTGCTATACTCACTAGCACATGGCCTTGGGAGTAACCCAAGTTATCTTTGAGGTGCCGCTCGCTTACATCAGGGAGACGACATACCATCCTGGAACCATGTCTGCAACAACAGAAGTGCTTGTCTCTTCCCCCAACTACTGAATTCCCAATCACTATGGCTCTTCTTCCTCCCCTCTTGTACAGCTGTGCCACGTATGGTGCCACACACATGGCTCTGACTGCACTACTCCAAGGAACCCACCAGCATCCAAACCGCAAAACCAATTAGCAAGTGGGGGCTCAGTGGTACCACTGCACTACCTGCCTGATTCTCCTAGACTGTCTGGCAGTCACCTATTCTCTTTCTGTCTCCATTCTCCTGGTCTGTGGAATGACCACCTCTCTGATTGAGAGCTACATGGATAGGACAGTCTCGCATTGCACCAGGCACTGTTCAAGCTCCGAAACCTGGAGCTCAGGTTTTTTGTAGCTGCTGACATTTCATGCACGTGGTTGTCTAGGTCACTGCTAGCGTCCATGACTTCCCACAAATCTGTGACTCTGTCCCTTTGACTCCAGTTTCCATGACTTGTCTTCCTTTCAACCCACCAACGATGACCTTGACTTTAGGCATCACATTCTGGAATTCCGTTCCTAATGGGTTTTTCATGGCCATCTCTTCAAAACCCCTCTTTGACCAACTTCTAGCAAACTTTCTTCCAGGTGCCTTTTCTGGCACAGAGTTCTTTTCTTTTTTAATCCTTATGTCTCTGTGAATTAAGTTGGGAAGTCCTTCTACATTAAAAACAAAGTTGTGTCAAAACAAGTTGTTGGTGCTGTTCAGATTCTTTTCACTGGAATGTTGAAATACATCTTTGGTGCAACAGTGCACTAACACGAGCATTTGTAAAGTATTGGTGCTTGGATTAGATATTTCCCTGTCTCCAAACAACATTTAATTACATTCCTCCTCCAAGATTAGAGCTCTAGGGACATCTCTCCCTGATCATTTCATGATCCCTTTATTTGTTGCTAGTTTTACGTTTGACTTATTTCAACATGACGAAGATTGCTCCAGCAGTCACCCTTCCCATGTTATTTTTGCAAACGTTAATTACTACATTCTCCTGAGTGCATCAGAGGTTGATGTTGGCCCTGAACAGAGTCTTCTGGCCTTTCAGCTATTCAAACATAAATCATGTACTGGATTCTTAAATAAAGTATGTACAGTCTCCGAGGTTCTTCTGATGCTATTTTACACATGTCTGTGGCAGCAAAAACAAATCTAAATGCTTCGTTCACTCAGGCATGCTTCAAATGCACAACCATTTGTTTTAAGTTTGGCTATGGATGGTTTAATCAACTGCTGCCTGTGTTCTCAACACACCAAAGGCAAAAATGATAATTAGTCCAGGTATTTTGGTGATACTCACATTATTTTAGTGCTAAATGGCTTATTTACTGCTGTGTTTGATGATTTTTCTGCTCAGTGAAAATCAAGCCCATTTCAAATCTTCGATTGGAACACCAGGATAAAATATTTGAACAGTGAGGCTGTATTCTGTGAAAACATAACTCACCTTCAACTTACCTCTGGAGACCAACTTGCGTATGTGAATAAGGGTATTTCAGAATGAGATGAAAGCGAGTGTCTGAATTATTTATCACACTTCTGCTGATCAGGCTGCATGCCACGACCACAGCAGAGCTGCTGCACTAATTCCCAGATTGGCAGAATCGGAACAGTGCATATGCTTACAGAGGGCAAAGCATCAGCGATGCAGCAGCATGTTAAAAAGACAGAGATAAATAACCAGGAGTGGAATCGACTGCTTCATCAGCGCAATGTATTCCCTATAAAATTGTGACAGCAGCAAGAAGAAAACAAGAAGGCAAAGGATGCTAGACTGCATTTTACTCAGAAATAACAGTACATTTTGAAGGAGCTGAGAATCAGAGACCTGGGGTTTACATATCAGGGAGGCAGTGGCACAGTGGTATTGTCACTGGACTAGTAAACCAGTGACCCAGGGTAATGGCAGATAGTGGAATATAAATTCAATAAAACATATGTAATTAAAAATTTAATGATGACCATGAACCCTCTGCCAATTTTTGTGAAAACTCATCTGGTTCAGTAATGCTCTTTGGGTAAGGAAATCTGCCGTCCTTACCTGGTCTGGCCTACATGTAATTCTGGACCCACAGCAATGTGGTTGACTCTTCAAGTGTCCTCTGAAATGGCCTAGCACACCACTCAGTTGTATTGAATCACTGCAAGGAAAACTAAAAGGGATGAAACTGGACAGATCACCCGCATCACCCTCAGCCATGGAAATGACGACAGCAAACCCAGTGCTGTTGACCCTACAAAGACCTCCTTACTGACATTTGGAGGCTTGTGCCAAAATTGGGAGAGTTGTTTCACAGGCTAGTCAAGCAACAGTCTGACATAGTATACTCACAGAATCATAACTTACAGATAATGTCCCAGATGCGACTATCACTGGATATGTTCTGTCCCACCACCAGGACAGGCCCAGCAGAACTGGTACATAATGGTATACAGTGTGGAGAGAGTTGTTCTGGGAGTCCACAACATAAACTCTGGCACCAGAACCTCCTGCTGATTGCTACATACCGTTCCTCCTTGAACTGATGAATCAGTACTCCTTCATGTTGGACATCACTTGGAGGAAGCACTGAGGGTGGCAAGGACACAGACTGCACATCGGGAAGGGGACTTCAATGTCCGTCACCAAGGGTGGCTCGGTAGTACTGTAACAGACTAAGCTGGCAGGATCCTAAAGGACGTAACTGCTAGACTGGGACTGTGGCAGGTGGTGAGGGAGCCAACAAGAGGGAAAAATATACTTGACCTCATCCTCATCAACCTGCCTGCTGCAGATGCATCGGCTCATGATAGTATCGGTAGGAGTGACCACTGCACAGTCCTTGTGGAGACAAAGTCCCATCTTTACATTGAGGATACCCTCCATGTTGTGTAGCAGTACCACTGTGCTAAATGGGATAGACTTCAAACAGATCTAGCAACTCAAAAACTGGGCATTCATGAGGTGCCGTAAGCCATCAGCAGCAGCAGAATTGCACTCAACAACAATCTGTAACCTTATGGCCCAGCATATTCTCTACTCTACTATTATCACCAAGCCAAGGGATCAACCTGATTCAATGGAGAGTGCAGGAGGGCATGCCAGGAGCAACACAGGCATACCTAAAAATGAAATATCGCCTGGTGAAACTACAACACAGGACTACTTGCATGCCAACCAGCATAAACAGCAAATGATTGAGATAAGCAATGCCACAATCATCAGAGAAGATCTCAGCTCTGTAGTGCTGCTACACTCAGCTGTGAACGGAGGAGGAGGCTCCACAAATATCCCCATCCTCAATGATGGAGGATCCCAGCACATCAGTGCAAAAGATAAGACTGAAGCATTCACAATAATCTTCAGCAGAAGTGCTGAGTGGATGATCCATCTCGGCTCCTCCAGAGCTCACCAGTATGACAGATATTAGCCTTCTGCCAATTTGATCCACCCCTTGTGATATCAAAAAACAGCTGAAGACATTAGATACTGCAAAGCTATAAGTCCTGACAGTAGTACTGAGGACTTGTGCTCCAAAACTTTCCGTGCCCTGAGCCAAGCTGTTGCAGTACAGCTACAACACTGGCTTTTACACGGCAGTGTGGAGAATTGCCCAGGTATGCCTTGTACACAAAAAAGGACAAATCCAACCCGGCCAATTACTGCCCAATCAGTCCACTCTTGATCATCGGTAAAGTGATGGAAGGGGACATCAACAGTGCTAACAAACAGCACTTAATTAGCAAAAACCTGCTCATGAACACTCTGATGGGTTCTGCCAGTGTCACAAAGCTCCAGACCTCATTACAGCCTTGGTTCAAACATGGACAAAACAGCTGAACTTCAGCTGTGAGATAAACTGCAGTTGACATCAAGGCAGCATTTAACCAAGTGTGGCATCAAAAACCCCTATCAAAACTGGGGTCAATGGGAATCAGGGGGAAAACCTCCATTGGTTAGAGTCATACCTGGCACAAAGTAAGATGATTGTGTGGTTGGAGGTGAATAAACACAACTCCAGGGCATCACTGCAGGAGTTCATCAGGGTGGTGTCTTAGGCACAAACATCTTCAGCTCTTTCATTTGCGACCTTTCTTCTATCAAGTGAGGGTGTTTGCTGATGACTGCACAATGTTCAGCACCATTCACGATTCCTCACATACTGAAGCAGTCCGTGTCTAAATGCAGCAAGATTTGGACAGTATCTAGGCTTGGGCTGACAAGTGGCAAGCAACACTTGTGGCCGTACAAGTGCCAGGTAATGACCATCTCCAACAAGAGAGAATCTAATCATTGCCCTTTGTCTTTCAAAGGCCTGACCATTGCTGAATCCCCCACTATCAAAGTCTTGGGGGTTACCATCGACAAGAAACTGAACTGGACTAGCCATATCAATAGTATGGCCACAAGAGCAAGTCAAAGGCTAGGAATCTTATAGTGAGAACTCACATCCTGACTTCAACAACACTTTCCAAACCCATGACCACTATCATCTCGAAGGTATATGGGAACACCACCACCTGGAGGTTTCCCTTCAAGTCATTCATCATCCTGAATTGGAAATATATCGTGGTTTCTTCACTATCATTGGGTCAAAATGCCAAGTCAGAATTCCCTCCCTAACAGCATTGTGGGTGTAACTACACCACATGCACTGCAGCAGCTCTAGAAGGCAACTCAACACCACTTCAAGGGCAATTTGGAATGAGCAATAAATGTTGGCTGAGCCAACAACACCCACTCCCTAGAATTAATTAAAAAACAACTCTTGAAATCAGCGTGGGCTCATATACTCCAAATTCAGGAGACTGAAGTGGCAACGAGAGACAACGTTGCATCCAAATTTAGCTCACACATTGGATGGTCTTTGTCAGTCCCAATCAATTGTTTGAGAAATGTAAGTTAAACTAGAAGCAAATTCCTTATCACATTGCTCAAGGAAAGTCAAGCAAATGATTATGCAGATGGGAGACTGCCTTTCCAAAACAAGAAGAATTTCAGAGATAGAAAAAAGTGGCTGGCTGGTATTTTATGACTGTAACTGCCCTAGAATCGGGGTGGGCAAGGTTCGCAGAACGGCACTTTCCATTGACCTCAGGCAGGATCTTAACGGCCTCGGGCAGGCGAGATTGTAAAATACCGGCCAGTTTGTTGAATAGTACTAAAAATACAACTAAAACAGTGAATCAGAGATCTCCTATTTTTTGCAAGTCAGAATATGGCCATTGCTAATCATAACGCAGCAAAGTGGCCCATCCAATATGAAGCATGAATTTTAGCTTGATTCCACATGACAAATGTACGCATTTACACATTCATCATCCTCCAAGACCTTGTGTATAAATCCAACCTTTCGAACTGCTTTCCACAGGCCATTTAATTAGAAGGCTCAGTTTTGACCCAGCTCAACTGAACTGATTCTATTTGGGTCAGCTCGATTTTTCTGAACAAAGTTTGTAAGAGTCCCCAGTGTCCAATTATCTCCATTTTTCTTCTTGCAGTAAAACAGCTTGGCAATGAATTCAGAGCCAGCGATGTTACATTTTATTTTAATTGAACCACACTTCTTTAAAAATGCATGATCCTATACAGCAGAATATTTTACTAAGTGGCTATTTTCAGTATTGTTAATTGTAATTACAAAATGCTCATCAGTAATATTTTCACCAGTCATAGAAACTCTAAAGTGCAGAAGGAGGCCATTCGGTCCATCGCGTCTGCTACCAACAATCCCACCCAGGCCGTATCCCCGTAACCCCACACATTTACACCGCTAATCCCTCTAAACTACACATCCTGGGACACTAAGGGGCAATTTAGCATGGCCAATGCACCTAACTCTCACATCTTTGGACTGTGGGAGGAAACCGGAGCACCTGGACTGCGAGAGGAAACCCACACAGACACTGGGAGAATGTGCAAACTCCACACAGACAGTGACCCAAGTTGGGAATCAAACCCAGGTCCCAGGAGCTGTGAGGCAGCAGTGCCAACCACTGGTGCCACTGTGCCGCCCAGCCCCAGTACTTCGAAAGGAAACTGTGGGCGGGATTTTAACAGCGAGTCCGTCCGAGTTTCATGCAATCTTCCCGAGACCAGAGGAGAATGCCGTTCTCTGAGCCTTGTCCCTGGGGTCAGGCCCGGCGTGCCAGTAAAATTCCGGCCTATACTTTTATTTAGATCTACAGTCAAGTAAATATTTTGTTTGTTTAATGTCACAAGTGGGATAGAATATTTTACAAGTGAAAGCTTCCCATTTTTCATTCAAGTTTTGAGATGAAATTGTTGGCAGGAAATACTTCTCTGCCGCTGTCATTTTTTACCTGTCTTTTGGCCAGGTGACAATTTCTGGTGTTGTAAACTCACTTACTGCAAAATCAGCCAATATGATCTATGGCGAGGGTGGGGGGTTGGTGGAGTTTAGGATGGCTGCCCTCAGTTCCCATTTCCATTGAAGCAAGAAACAGACATGAACATAAAAATACAAAAAAAAATGAGAACTGGCATCATCCCAATAGAGATACTGTAAATTTATAACTTGGCAAAACTCAATTTCATTTCATGCTTCACAAACATAAACTATCCCGACACTGGTTAACTTGATTCTTGATACAATAATTTGCAAGTGTTTGGTGTCTTTAATGTAGAAAAACGTATCAAAGTGCTTCACATATTTATGATAACAAAGGATGCCAAAGAAAACAAAAAGAGATATTAAATGGGATGATCAAAGGCTTGGGCAAAGAGGTGGGTTTTCAATAGGGTCTTAAAGGAGAAGAGAGTAGTCAAGAGTTGGAGGAGGTATTGGAGACAATTCCATTTTTAGCAACTAAAAGTGTGGCTGCCAATGGTACATGGCAGGTGTGTATACCAGAACTAAAGCTGTTCATTACATGCTGAGTAAATAATCATTGTGGTTCAGATTTAGTACAGACCCGCCACTTAAACGTCCATGTACAAAATGAGTGGTCGCCCACATCAGGCATAAAGTGATAACTATTATCCATTTGCTTTAGTACCAATTTTAAAGTTGCCAGGTATAATGACTTAAGTGCACCGTTTATTTTGTGCAGAACCAACTGTGTTTTATCACTGCTTTGCACCTTGCCAGGGTGCACTGAATGCAAGAACAAACATAGGTAAATACGTAAATAGCATTTTGCGAATGTTCAATTACCATTGGTGTATTTAAATCCTTATAATCTATCTAAATGTTGCAGGATGCAGTTTGTACTAAGCATCAGATGCAAATAAATAAAGCCATAGGTTGTAATGGAGCAGAAGAGAACTAACCAAAGGGTTGCCACTTAGAAGGAACATTTTGCTATATAGTAACACCATTATGACATTTACTGGTCATTACGCATACTGAGTAAATTATGTTAACGTGTACATCCTCACCACCAGCAGTGAGGATTGTATTTGGATCTTTTCCATACAGGACACCAAAGTAGCTATGACAACATGGCTACAGATTATTTCAAGGTTAAATTCCAGAGTTCAATTAATACTAAAACTAAATTACTCCCAATGAGCACTTGTTAATTCTCAATGTGACCTTGATTCTAGATCAGTGGATCCTGAGGGCTTCCTGCAAAAATAAATACATGCCTGGGTCCACCTGCAAATACTGGAACATTCTTAGGAACCCTCAACCTCAACGTGCAAAAGACAGCATCAAACACACAACCAGATGTTTATGCAGAAAACATTTTTTAAGTGTAACTATAATAACGTATTAAATGAGCATTTACATAAATCTGATATCATACTGAAATACCAGGATCTCAGAGTTCAGACACTTTGGGTTGGAATCTACACTGTGGTTAGTTACAAACTGCTCAGGGTGAAAAAAACTAAAAGAACCAGTCTTACCTTCCAGAAGTGAGCCTTTCTGTCTGGCAATCCTTGAGCAGCACTGGCAACAACTAGAAGTTATAGCCTGTTCTGTCCTGAAAAGGATTGCACTGGGGAAAAAAAAGAGAATCATACAAAAACATTAAAACTGTGGAAAATATCTCAAGATAAAAGCAAAATACTGCAAATGCTGGAATCTGAAAGAAAAACAGAAAATGCTGGAAAAACTCAGCAGGTCTGACAGCGTCTGTGGAGAGAGAATAGAGCTGACAAAGGGTCATTCTGACTTGAAACGTTGTCTCTATTCTCTCTCCATGGATGAGAAAAATCTCTCTGCAGAGTATTCACAATACGAGAAACAGTTCAATATCAAAATTCCAGAAGATAACTAGCCAGTGCAAATTCAAAGTTTCACACTGTCATACTTCTGTTGCAGGCCTGTTTTTTTGCCTCCAATCCACGGGGAGAAACAACTAGATAGAATTTTAATGCACAGATACAGCATTTTGGTCCAACTGCTCCATCCCTGTATTTATGCTCCACATGGGCCTTCTCTCATCTTACTAGCATATCTCATATTTTTTTCTCTTTCATACTGAGAAATACGTGCTGGTCAAAAAGAAAAGAGCGATCCAGTTTAACCCCATCTTCTAGATTCCCAATGCGTCTTTGTGATTCAGCTCAACTACTTCATGTGATAGCAGGGTCCGTACCTAACCACTCTGGGTAAAGTTAGACAGCCAGTTAACTCAGTTGATTAGATGACTAGTGTGTGATTCAGAATAATGCCAACAGCATAGGTTCAATTCCTATTCCAGCTAAGGTGGATTTGGGACCTGTCTCCTTGCCTTTCCTCTGACAGCAGAAAGCAAATGCAAGCCATTACTAACAAAAAAAGGTCAAGAAAATGGTTCAGGGTGAAGCCTATTGAATGAATGAAAACGGCCGGGCAAGTGATGGATGATGAGGTTTCCAAAAGGATCGACCCTGATTGACCAATTTTGTTGAAAAAGTGACACCTCATGTACAGGTCGCAATTTAAAAAACAAAAGGTCAGCCTTTAGTGTCAAAATCTTAGAACTTGAGTCTATTATGTTGAAACAGTATAGTGCTTAGGTCAGGCTTTAAATACTCCATTATTGTTCTGATCACCAAGAGTCAAGGAAATCATTAAGCTTTGGAGATCAAAAAGATAATCCAAACTTGGAGTCCTTCAGTCAGAGGTGCTCTTTCAAGTTGAACTATTGGTGCAACTTTATAAAATATCTGTTATGCCTCAGATGGAATATTGAGCACAGTTCTGGTGGCTGCACTATCAGAAGGACATGATTGCGCTGGAGAGGGAGATTCACCAGGATGTTGTGTGAGATGGAAAATTTCAGCTACAAGGAAAGACTGGATACACTTGATTTGTTTTCCCTGGAACAGAGGAGGCTGTGGGGGAGGAGGGGGGATCTGATCGAGATATACAAAATTGAGAGGCATAGATAGGAGATCGTAAGAATCTTTTCCCCATAGCAGAGGTGTCGAAGACCAGAGGGCATAAGTTTAGGAGTAAGTGGTTTAGAGAAGATCTGAGGAAACAGTTTTTTTCACCCAGAGGTGGAAATATGGAACATGCTGCCTGAGAGGGTGATGGAGGCAGGTATTCTCGCATCTTTTAAGAAGCATCTGGATGAGGATTTAAGTTGCCAAACCTGGGTAGGATGTGATCAAAAGCTGGTAAATGGGATTAGAATAGATTGGTATTTGATGTTCGGCATAAGCACGGTGATTTGTTTCTGGGATGTCTGACTCTGTGATCCTGTTAGAATTGGACAAGGATGTAGCTAGGTAATTAGCCACAGTCCATGAAGGACCACAGACATCTCTCTAATTGAATATGTAGTCCGAGGAATTCTTTACTCAGAGGGTAGTAAGGGTGTGGAATGCCCTGCCTGCAGCAGTTGTGGACTCGCCAACTTTAAGGGCGTTCAAATGGTCAGTGGATAAGCATATGGATAATATTGGAATAGTTTAGGTTAGAGGGTTATTAGATTGGTTCCACTGGTTGGCACAACATCAAGGGCCGAAGGGCCTGTACTGCGCTGTTTGTTCTATGTTCTACTACTTTGCATCAAGCATTGAGCCAAGCAAGGAGACCCCAAGTTTACCTTTGCTGGAATGGGAATTGAACCTGTGCTGTTGGGTTATTTTGAACCATGCATCTGGTGGATTGAGATAACCAGCCCCCAGGGCAAGGAGACTGAGGTAAGGTTAATAAAAATAAGTATGGTCAGCACCCTTTTCAGCAGGTGCTTCTTTGTGTCTAAATAGTGCCGCAACCTCAAGCAGTCTTCCTAATGTGATAACAGGTGCCTAATCACCCAAATAATGTACTATGATATTTCACAAAGCCAGTTGGTGAAGGATAGAACAGGAACCAATTTTTACACAATTTACAGAGATAAAATTACAAACATGCATTTCCTAACTCCACAAAATATTTCAAAAGTGAAATTTCTGCATAGATAGTGACCCGCGGCCGGAATTTAACCTGGGTCCCTGGCACTGTGAGACAGCATTGCTAACTACTGTGTCACCATGCCATCCAGGACCATACTTATGTAGCATACTTGGCACTTGTGAACCCATACTTGAATGTTCAGGTCTCACGACATGTGGGCCTGGACCTATTCATTACCTGAAGTATTACAAGTGGAACTGAACACTGCAACCATCAGCTAACGTCCCTGTTTCTGTCCTTATGATGGAGGAAGGGTCATTAATGAAGCAATAGAAGAAAGTTGGACATTGAGGAACTCTTACAGCTATATCTTAGGACTGACATGATTAACCTCCAACAACCACAACCATTTCCTTTGTGTTAAGGAAGATTTCAACCAGTGGAGCGATTTCTCGATGATTCCTGTCAATGTTATAGGGACAGAAGCAGCTACTTAGCCCCTTAAGCCTATTCTGCGGTTCACCGAGATTGACAATTGTGTAGTGTAAGGGTCTGGCACGTAAAGTAGTTTATTTATTAGTCACAAGCAGGCTTACATTAACACTGCAATGAAGTGGGTACACTGAGGGAGGATTTAGCATGGCCAATTCACCTAACCCGCTCATCTTTCGACTGTGGGAGAAAATTGAGCACCTGGAGGAAACCCACGCAGACACAGGAAGAATGTGCAAACTCCACACAGACAGTGACGTAAACTGGGAATTGAACCTGGGGCCCTGGTGCTGAGAGGCAGCATTGTGCCACCGTGATATAGGATTAAAGTGGGACTGAATATTGTACCACCCACACCATGATTTAAGATCGAGAGGTCGGTGTGGTGTCGGACAAAGTCACGTGCAGACCCAAGCATGGAGGCAGCTCCAAGCTTGTACCATTTACCACACCTTAAAGACTGCAGTTAATCTAATTCAGACTACAAAGACTTTATTGAAACCTACCAAGAAGTAACCAACAACATGATAGCAGCTTCCAGAAAAATCCAAAACCTCAGACAAATTAAATGAGGGAAAATTATAAAAGAATGAAGTATTCTGGCCTGTAAAGGTGATCCTGAAGTAGAGGCGCAGAGGAAAATCATCAGGAAGAAGATCCAAGGATAAAAAATGAAAGCTTAAGGCGGAAATTTAACATTCCTTACTGCAGCAGAAGACTTAGGATGGAATTTTCCAGCCCCCCCCGCCCCGCCAGCACGATCTTTCAGTCCTGCCAAAGTCAATGAATGTTTCAATGGCTCTGGAGACCTTGTCATGGCAGGGCTGGAAAATTCTGGCCTTAATTACAACTCCTTTGGAAACCCAACCTTCAAAGCTGAAAGTGCAGAGTCAGCAGGATGAGCTACATTTTTTAAAAAAAGAGGCTACAGCAAGTTCTAGAGAATGCAGTACGTGCCACCTACAACACGCACTGCAGCAACTCACCAAGGCTCCTTCGATAGCACTTTCCAAAGAGAAATTTTTAAAGAGTCAGAAGTGCAGTTTGAAACCACGCATTGCTAAAATCCAACCCCTAAGTGCAAGCTCATTCCAAAATGAGAAAAAAAACTTGAATAATCCAGGAGAATCATAACTTTTGAAACCCAAAGACAAGCAAAAACCAGGGTTCGATGAATTTGTGACTTCAAACATAAATACTGAGTAAATACCTGGTCCAGGCATCCATTGTTGAGGAAACATTTTTCAAACTGAGCACAATTGCCATTGTTGCCAATCCCACCAAAACCACAAACATGGAAAATTCCTATTCTCTGAGTGAACAGTGACACCATTCTGAAATTCAGACAACCAATGCCGTGTAGCAAAGGGGAGATCAATGTCCTGCAAGTTCAACCCAAAGCTTCCAATGCAACTAAAACCCACTTGAACATGGTAGAAGCTACATGTATTCACACACAATGTCCTGTTCTCTGCAGACAGAAGAGCACATCAAGCATCGTTCCTTTCTCAACTCAACAGAAACTTCGGTGATATCATTCTCTGGTTCAGTCCCTACAACAACATCTTGATCAGAGTCAAACTGCCTGGTTTGAATTTAAACAAAAGCTTGGCAGTTAATTGTTCCCTGGTGCATTTTCCTTGGCATTGTCTCTACCAATTAGGATCCACTTGTGAACTAATCAACATTCTCTTCTCATGCAGTATAAATTGTTGTTCCCTTTACAACTGATATTCTTGGATATCTGTCCTGATGAGTAAAAGATGAAAAGCTTCAACAGTATGTCTTTTTTAGCAATACACAACAAGATAATGGCCGATTTGTCAATTGACTCCTTGGGACATTCATCATTTGGACAACAGAAATCAATAAATATCAAATGTAAAATTTAGAACTGATTTAGAATCAACTGCTGTTTACACCTCTGTGTCTAGAAGTGTTTCCTAATTTCACTCCTAAAGAGGTCTGGTTCTAATTTTTAGACTTTGGCCCCCTAATCCTACACTCCCCAACGAGCAGATGTAATTTCTATTCTGCTAAATACCTTGAAAATTTTGATCGTCATCCCTTAACCTTATAAATTCCAGGGAATACAATCCTTGTTCTATGCAATCTCTCCTTTAAAGACCAGCAATCCATTTGCTTTCTTGATTATTTTCTGTATCACTACATTGTAATGATCTATGGTCTTAATTCTTCCTCTCCAAAGTTTCTCCAGTAAGTTTTCACCATTTAGAAAACACCCTGTTCTATCCCTTTGTGGTCCAAAGTGGGTGAACTCACATTGGCTCACATTGAATTCAATTTACCACAGCTGTGTTCATTCACTTAGATCTATCAATATCTTGTGGTATTATGCCTCCATCTACACTGCTTACTGTCTTTGTGTCATTGGCAAACTTGGATTTGTGGCTTTCTATCTTATCATCTACATCATTTATACATGTGCTATTTTGAAGTCCCAACACAGTTCCTTGAGGGACACCACTAGCCACACCCTGCCGATTCAAGTACCTGCCCATTATCCTTTTTCTCTGTCTCCTGCTGCTCAGTCAATTTCCTAACCAGTTCGATAATTTGTCTTAATTCCCCTGTGTTTCAACTTTAGCTAATAATCTCTTATGAGGGATTTTATCAAATGTCTTCTGGACATCCACGTAAACATTATTGACAGTGCCCCATCAGTACTTCAGTCACCTCTTCAAAATACTCAATGTCAGACTTTTACAAAACCAAGCTGGATCTCTCTGATGAGCTGAACATTTTCAAGGCTTTCAGTCATTTGAAACTTATGTGTAGACTCTAGTAATTTCCTACTTGAGTGGAGATGAACTGGTCTATAATACTTTGGTTTTTCTCTGTCACCTTAGGCCTCTTTGAAGCCATACTTTGGTCAAATGCTGTCCTGATGTCACACGCAGCCATGGTCACATCATCTCTTCTATCCATGCTTGAACAAAAGCTGTAATGAGGTCTGGAACCAAGTGGCCTTGCCGGAACCCAAACTGAGCATCAATGAGCAGTTTCTTGTTAAGTGACTGTTCCTTGATAACTGTGTCAATTTTACCTTGCATCCTTTTACTAGTGATGGAGAGTAGGTTCATGGGACAGAAATTGGCCAGATTGAACATGTGCTGCTTTTTTCTGAATGGGACATGTTTGGTGAGGTGGATGTCAATGCTGCAGCTCTACTGGAACAACTTGGCTAGGACTATGCTAGGCTAGGACTGTGCTTCATTCTGAAGCACAAGACTTCAGCGCTACAGTAGGAATATTGTCAGGACCCGTAGCCTTTGCTGTATCCAGTATGCTGAGCTGTCCCTTGATATTACATGGAGTGAATTGAATTGCTGAAGACTGGCATTTGTGATGCTGGAGACTTCAGAAGAATGCCAGGATGAACCTTAGGCTAAAGACAATTGTAAACACTTCAACTTGTACTTGCTGTCATGATGGATTCAATCATCATTGTGGCTGGGAATGTTTGTGGGGCCTCCTCCTCACGTTCCTTATTTAGCTGCTCAAGGATGTTGATGGTGTGCTGTAACATATAGCAGCATGATTCTCAATGTAGGTGTTGGTTCCAGACTAGAATTGTGAGTCATGGCATGAGTGAATAGCTCTACTTGACCTCTGACTTCCCCTGATGAGTCAAATAAAATGGATAAAAGGACCAGTACAGAGTAGAGAAAACATGACTTCTGCCAATAGAACTGTCACTCACCCGCAGAATATGCTGCCTGTAGTCACACACCAACAACAACAGTGACAGTTCATGAAAATGGCCAAATGCATACTGCTAAGTCATTTTTCGTTCCTCTTTTTTGTTTGTATTGTATTTTGGTTACCAGGAAATTTGGCATGTCTGCAACAACTCTCACCAACTTTTACAGATGCACCACAGAAAGCATTCTTTCTGGTTGTATCACAGCTTGGTACGTCTCCAGCTCTGCCCAAGATCGCAAGGAACTACAAAAGGTCGCGAATGTAGCCCAATCCGCCACGCAAACTGGCCTCCCATCTGTTGACTCTGCCTTCACTTCCCGCTGCCTCAGCAAAGCAGCCAGCATAATTAAGGACCCCACAGACCCTGGACATTCTCTCTTCCACCTTCTTCCTTTGGGGAAAAAGTACAAAAGTCTGAGGTCACTGAAGAGCAGTTTCTTCACTGCTGCGGCCAGACTTTTGAATGGACCTATCTTGCATTAATTTGATCTTCCTCTACAGCCTAGCTATGACTGTAACACTACTTTCTTCACTCTCTCATTCCCTTCCCTGTGAACAGTGTGCACACAAGAAACAATACTTTCCACTGTATTTAATACATGTGACAATAATAAATCAAACCAATAATCAAGATGCAAATGCTAGCCAATGATATTCAATTCAGAATCGTCTAGACTTGAAAAGTTAGCTCTGTACTCTTTCCACAGATGCTGTCAGACTTGCTGAGATTTTAAAGCATTTTCTGTTTTTGTTCCTGATTCCAGAATTTGCGGAAATTTGCTTTTATTTTAATGTTCAATAGAAGGATTGGCAGCCCCCTCTCAGTCCACAGATCTCTTAGCTCATAAATAAAAGCAATTACTTTGGATGCTGGATGCTGGAACATCTCAGCAGGTCTAACAGCATCTATAAGGAGAGAAACAAGCTGATGTTTCAAATTCAGATGACCTTTTGTCAAAGCTTTGTCAAAGGGTCATCTGAACTCAACACGTCAGCTCTTTTCTCTCCTTACAGGTGCAGCCAGACCTGCTGAGCCATTCCAGCATTTTCTCTTTTGGTTTCTCTTAGCTCATATATCCTCTATGCATTGCATTGAAGATTTCCCTTAGCCCTACAACACAAACTTGCATTTATATAAGACTTAACACAGTAAATTGTCTCAGGGCATATCACAGAAGCGATATTGATGAAAATTCTGAAACTGTGGCAACTAAAGAGCTATTAGCACATATGACCCACGTTACAACAGTGACTACACTTCAAAAGTACTTAATTGGATGTAAAGCCCTTTGTGACCACAAGTGGTGGTAAAAGGTGTTATAGGAATGCATGTCTTCCTTTTTTTTATAAAGTTTGTATTAAAAAGTAAGTTTTAAGAAGCCTCCAGTAACAGCAGAGAGAAATATAAACCTGGAGGTTCAAGGAGGAAAGCACCTCCGGGTGCTCCGGTTTCCTCCCACATCCCCCAAAGATGTGCTTTTAGGCTGATTGATTGGGTACTAAATTGTCCCTAAATTGGACCTCCCTGATCCTCGCACGTTAGGTGTAGACTAAAATCAGGAATAGGTCACTGAGACAGGGGGACGGCGGCGCGGGCTCGTTGGGCCGAAGGGCCTGTTTCCCATGCTGTGTTGTTCTTTGTTCTTTGAAATACCTTAATTTTGAGCCTAGGCAACTGAAGGCATGACTGCCAATGGCAGAGTGGTGAAAATTAGGAGCGCACAAGAGGCCAAAATTGGAGGATTGCAGAGATCTCTGAGGGTTATAGCACTGGCAAAGGTTATGGAGATGGGAGCTGCAGAAAAGACGTTACGTCAAGGACAAGAACTTCAAAATTGATGATTGCAGGTCTGAAACTCCATGTAGGTCTTCCACTGGCTCACAAGTGCAAACATTCAAGTACTTTGGTTCTGTCAATAGCTAGTGGTTTTATTTTTCAAATCCCTGTCCCCTGCTCTCTTATCAAACATTCACCCCCGCCACCTCCACTGCTGAGCTTTACCTCCCACTGTGCTTTGGGATGAGATCACACTAAACATCACAACCAAGCTTCCAGTATGAGACTATCCACGGGTGTTGCCACAGAGGGTCAGTTGTTGTTAAACATCATAGATAAAACAACATCTGGGCAAGAATATAAAGTATCTGCATTAGGAGAAGTGGGATCAGAACTGACCTACAAAACTGAAACGCATGAAGCTTACTGCAATGTTTTCATCACATCAAAAGACCAGCAATTCAAATGGTATTATCCACAATAATTTGCTTTGAATACTGTAAGTCAATTTGCTTCAAAAGGTCATACAATTTTAAAACCCTTTGAAGTCAGTTATTAGATGCTGAAGCGCCTGTGATTTATTGCAGAATTAATGAGACTCAAAATTCAATTTTTTTCCCCCTAAAGAAGCATGAGCATAAATACCATGATGGAATTTATCCTGTTAAAATGTCTTTCATAGTTTCCACAGGGAAGTCTCGTGGAACTTTGCACACAGTCTTATACATTATGGATAGGCTGGATTGTTCCATACATTAAAACTCAAACCTTCGTTTTGTGGCCCAGCATTAAGTTATTTCAAGGCGTGATTTATCAGTTAAATATTTGAGTGTAGCATTGTGTTAATGTCATTTTTAAAATTCTGTAAGATCTTAAAATAAACGCATGAATTCTTTGCCAGACGGACAGGATAATATGGCCGTTGGAAATAATAGCGTGAAAGGCAGTGGAAAACATAATCACAAAGAATGAGCATTGGTTTCATTATTGCTGCTAAAAAAATCTGATTTCTCAAATGGTAAATGGAGTCCCAGACAAGTGCTATTGCCTGCAAAGGCAAGATACCATCATCTCTAACCAATATTTTATTACATTTTTTCGGAAAGATACATCACTGCACATGTTCTCTGAGCAGAGAAGTTATGATTAATTTCTAAATCAACTTTTCTCTCTCGCCGTATCAGGATTACTTTAATGGTTTTGATGCGTAGCACATGCACAAGAACGACTGGCCGCAATTCTCCCAAAAGTGCTGAACTGAACTGTTCTAAATCCCCACTGTTTTCTCCGTTATGCTGACATGCATAACCCGAGCTTGTGATCATTCCCCCTCCTGAATGGGAGCCTTGAGTACTGACGCTCCCCCCCCCGCCCCAGGACACAGCAGCCTATTGAATGGCAGCCAATCAGTACCCTGAGGGATGAATGACACTCAACTGAATGCAGCCTTCAAAATCGCTCTCAAATATTTTATGCCAACGGGCCCATGACTGGCCATGCTCAATGCAGCTGCATTCATCTAACAACGATGTGGAGATGCCGGCGTCATCACTCACCTGATGAAGGGGAAGCGCTCTGAAAACCAGTGGCTTGTGCTACCAAATAAACCTGTTGGACTTTTAACCTGGTGCTTTGAGACTTCTTACCTCATCTAATAAGCCAGAGCTGTATATAAGCTGTAGGAATGGGATGCACAGCCAGTCACGCCACAGAGATGACTGCTGAGACACTGGCTGCCAGATTTTTGGAGGCAGACCAGGAGCACCTGTTAGATGCCATGGAGGAGAGGCATCATTGTCTGTTCCCTGGCCAGGGCCCTATGCCAAGGGGTGCATCTGCCACGGCATTGTGGGAGGAGGTGGCAGAAGGGGTGAATGCCAGGAGCCTGACACCACGCTCTGGCAGGCAGTGTTGCAAAAAAATGTACGACCTTCTACGAGCAGCAAGGGTGAGTGAGCGTCTCACTTGGAACCACGCACATGCTTGACACGATCTCCAACCCTGCTTAAACACCTGAAGGCCAGGCAACAATTTATCCTTCCCCCAGGAACAGAATCTAATGCCTTCCCCTCACCCCTCAATGAGCACCCTTCAGAGGTGACCGCTTTCCCCAAAACTGTCAGCACCACGCCCAAGACACAGGTGTGCATTGCGCATCATGCACTGCAGTATATTAATGCTTGCTGTCCACCTTACCTTCCCACAGGAGAAGAAAAGCTGCAACGCATGGGAGACGATACAGATGGTGATGGTGTGCCTGACCTGCGCTGCCCTGGAGCAAACTGCGCACGACCCCCTGGATGACACCTCGGAGGGAGGCACTGAGAAATCCTCCAAGGGCAGCACCCCCCCCTCCTCCCACTCCCCCACCCTCCCCCTCCCACTCCCACCTCCCACTCCCCCCTCCCACTCCCACCTCCCCCCTCCTCCCTCCCCCTTCCCCCTTCCCCCCACCCGCCCTCCCCCCTCCCCACGCCCCTTCCCCCTTTCCACTGTCCCTCCACCCTTCCCACCTCCCCTCCTCCCCCTCCCACCTCCCCTCCTCCCCCTCCCCCTGTTCAACCCCTCCCTCCCCTCCACTTCCCCCATCCCTCCCCTCCACTTCCCCCATCCCTCCCCCCCACTTCCCCCATCCCTCCCCCCGACTTCCCCCATCCCTCCCGCTTCCCTACACCCCTCCCTCCCGCCTTCCTGATTACAGGTGAAGTGGGCTGTAATCGAGGCCTTCCTCGCTGCCCTTCTTTGCCAGACAACTGCCATTGCCACCTGCCATCTTTCCTCCTGCTCTTAATGTGGTGGGGTGCTCACCTTGCCCCCTTGCCACTCCTCCTCCTCCTCCTCCTCCTGCTCCAGCTGGTATCCCTGCTGCTGGGTGATGTTGTGCAAAGCGCAGCAAATGATAATGATGCGTGAAGCATGCACAGGGTCATACTAGAGGGGCCCCCCCCCCGAGCGGTCCAAGCAGCAGAACCACATCTTCAGCAGGCTGATGCACTGCTCAATGACGGAGCGAGTGGTTGCATGGTCCTCGTTGTAGTGGGTCTCCACCTTGATCTGGGGCCTTCGCATTGGTGTCATCAGCCGTGACCTTAGCGGGTAATCCTTGTCACCCAGTAGCCATCCTGGGAGCCTGGGCTGGTCTTCAAAGAGCCCAGGGATGTCCGACTGCTGGATCAGAAAGCTGTCATGGACACCCCCTGGGTGACATGCATCGACCTGCAAGATCTTGAGTGGATGGTCGCAGACAATTTGGACATTCAGGAAGTGGAACTTCTTTCAGTTCAAAAATTGCTGTGCCCTTGAATGGGGGGCCCACAAGGCGATGTGCGTGCCATCCACTGCGCCCTGCACATGCGGGACTCCGACGATGGATGTGAAGCCGGGAGTCCGGGCCTCCTGCTGTGCATGGCCCACATCGAAATTGATGAGCTGCCCTGCCTGGACATACAGGGTATTTGTGACCTGCCATACACATCTGTGCATTGAGACCCGGGAGATCCCAGCTACGTTTCTACTGCAAGTGTGGAATGACCTAGAGGCATAGAAATTGAGGGCTGCTGTCACCTTCACATCCACAGGAACTGGTGGCCATCCTTCCGCTCAGGTACCAGGTGCGAGAGCAAATGTGTCACACTGTGGCTTTGGACAAGCGCAGCCAGCGATGGCACATTTCCTCCGAGAGGGCCTTGAAGGAATGGCGGGGCCTATATCTCCTTGACCTCGGCACCTCCGCCTCCTGTGCACTCTCTCGGGAGCCTGGTCACCCCCTGGCCTCCTTCCTGAGGGTCTGGTGGTGGCTGCTTCTGCGGTGGTCTCTCCACGTCCGCCACCTCCTGAGTCGCTGCCTCCTCCTCCTCCTCCTTCACCCCTGCTGCCCCCAACATGGCCAGTTCCAGATCGAGCAAACCAAGATCCATCTGCACAGTGGGGTTTGGAAAGAGCATAGAATGATTATTATCATTGGCTGCACAGACCCAGCACCACCTCAATCCCTCACTTGGGCCAGAACCCCCTCTTGTGGAAGCTCTCCTCTGTGTCTGTGTTATGATACATGCGTGGCCCAATTAGGGTTTTGTGAAATTAATGCGCATCCTTGAGCCATTGCTATGTGTACAACTGCAGCATCTGTTACAGGCATGTGTTGCTGGTCCATGTCACAGGGCAGGGACAGATTGCAAATCAGCACCAGATGTGTGCCCAGTGACAGCATATTCCACGCAGTCCATGTCTGAACCTCTGCACCCGGCCTGGAGCAGGAGCTGCTTCATCTGGTTAGGCTTCAGTCAGCATATGGTACATTCCTCCTACGCCCTGGAACACCAGCACTTATGGCATCCCTGACCACACCCCGCGGCAAGACAATGTCATTGTAAGGTGCTGTGGAGGGGGGAGGGGAAGTGGGAGCCCTCAAGGCTGCTTCCACAGTGCACTTCAGCGCTGCTTGGAGGGAGGATGGGGGGGGAGCAGAGCACTCGCCGCTGCCTCTCATAGCGCACCTTGGCATTGGTTGGGGAGACTCCCTTATGGAACCTCACCCAGGGAGCTGTAAGGAAATGGAAGCCCCCACTCCCCTCACACACTCGTCAATGGGCCAAAACCTGAAGGCAGCAGGAGGAAGGCCACCAGGCACCTTCAGGGCATCCCCTCGCGCTCCGCTAGCAGTACCTACCTCCTCACGCCAGTTCAAGGCTGCCACGCCAGGTTGCGATTTTAAATGCCTATTCTGATTTGCACCAAAATTACATCATGCCAAAGCAGTAGGAGACAGAGACACGGGCAGAGATTGCCGTGTGGATTCCGATGATGGCGTGCAAAGGTATGTAAATGCATGCTAAAGAGCAGCCCATCGATTTTCAGCAGGTTCCCAGCGGCGCTATTTTTCTGCAGCTTAGAGAAGCTCATGGGTCATAAAAACTGCCGGGGAACCCATGAAATGGCCGACACCCACATCTCCCGGCCCGACCCAACAGAAAAGTTGCAGGTCACAATGGGAGAACAGCAGCCATTATTTCTGTTGTGGGATTCCAGAAACCAAAATAACCCAATTTACTGAATGAAGAAATTGCCGACAACATTTCTCTTTCTGTGACATTTACTTTAACATAAATCAGAATTAATATAACTTAAACTTGAATTAACAGGCAAATGATATTTCAAACAAAAAAGGTAAATTTCACCTTAAATTGTAAGACAGGTCTTACCACAAGTACCCACCTTATTCAGCATACACATTGCACCACATGCAGTTCCAAAGTTTCCCAGCTCAGCACCTGACATTTGGGATATCTTATTTTCTCATATAATCGATTCAGCCCTCAAGTAACATGCACCAGCAGCGATATTCCATCCAAGGTCATAGGGTATGATTAATACCGACAAGGCACACATCTCCAAACCTCCTTCACTTGGGTCACATCAGTTCACATGGTATAGCTTTCCATGGTTCCTTTTCAACTGGTCAGCCAGCAATACTCAATTCATAATCAGTACCTCTGATACAAACTCTCAACTCTTTGCATGCCTGAGCTACTTGTAACAATTTTAGGATTCCTTCCTTTGTAGCAAGCTATGCATCTCTTCCTTAAGAGCCTCTGTTTTTCTTGTGAATGACCAAAAGGAAAAGTCATTTTTTTGTAGAGAACTTGGCTGACTTCTGTTCATAATTTCTGCATATTTCTGTATGCTGATCACCTTCTGTTTCTAGCTGTCCTCTGTGTCTGGCCACATAGCATCTATGTTGTGATACCTGCCTTGGTGTCGAGATACCAGCATTGACTGGGGTGGGCACAGTAAGAAGTCTCACAACATCAGCTCACTCACCCGATGAAGGAACAGCGGTCTTAAAGCTCATGATTCCAAATAAATTTATAGGACTTTAACCTGGTGTTGTGAGATTTCTTACTGTGATACTTGCCTTGATGCCATTGTAATATAAACATGCTCAAGCGAAAAAAGGGTTAATGAAGGGCTGAAGAATAGCAGCACCCACAGTATGCAATCACATGGTAGCAGACTCTCAGAACAGTCAAGAAACGGAACTCTGTAAGCACACAGACAGCTTGTATGGTGGAGCAGCACCATTCATGGCCATGCCTTGGAACTCTTAAAAGTCATTTTCAAACATTTTTATGAACAACGTAACATTATCAATTACAAACATTCCTTGTTGTTACTGCTCCCGCGTCAAAGGTTGCTTCACTTTGCCTACAGGCATTACTCACCCAGTTTTCCCAAGCCATGTCTTCCCAACTTCAGTCGCAATCCTTGACTGAACTAACCTCCCCATGCTTAATTTTCTCTTGTCCCAAACTTCAACTTAAAATGCCTGGAGCAACTTACTCATCAAGCCCAATACTTCCAGACTAGCATGGGCCCTGAAGGAAAGCTCTACATAGATACTCATTCCCAACATCCAAACTGAATTCCAAAACAGTCGTCAATTTGCATATCCATTATTTTAAATCATGCTCATTACCATTTGCAGTCTCATTTTTCTTCAGTCATTGGGCCCCAATCAATAACTATTTAAATCTATATTATCTATATAAATACATAATATACAAAATATATAAATCTATATCTATATAAATTCTATATTACTTTGAAATGTGTAATAAATTAGTACTCCCATCACAACAAAAATAAAGTAAGGATACCAGGAACAGAAATTGGTCACAGCAACTACCAAACAAAAAAATCTTGGTTAGCATAGATTGGTTGTTTCTTTTCCACAACTAACCTTTATCCATTATTTCATTGTAATGACTTCCTATTGGAATATGAACTCCCTGATTAAGAAGTCAATTGATTGGCAATCAGGGAGTCTTTTCCTTGTATTTAACTAGGCATGTCAGTTCCCCTGGCATTCCCAAAGGTAGATTGCTGACTGATGGCATTTTGCGTACTGCTGGTGGAATTATAAATAAAGGGATTTTGGGGAAGGAACTTCTGCCTCCGGAGACTTATTACACTCAGCCGTGTAACTGCTTACAGTAAAAAGCAAGATAAAATTTGTTATAACTTCTCTTTATAAGGAAAACTCCAGTAACTAAACAATTCCTTGCAGCAGATTAATTCTAGTAGGTGTGTACTGATTCTAATTGTGAACAACTTCACCCCTATTGTAATGTTCAACTCCAGAATTCAAAAGTAGTGAAAAGTAGTGTATAGGACCCTGGACAGGTTGTACTTAAAAATACTGTGCGCAGTCCTGACCCCCACACTCTACCAAAGGACATGGAGCACAAAGAAAGTGCAAAAATGATTTACAAGGATGGTACCACAACTGAGAGCTTACAGATTTTGAGAAAGATTGAACATTTTGGGACTATTTCCTTTATAAAAGGATAGAAGAGATCTGACAGAGGCCTGAAAAATTAGCAATCAGTTAGACACTGAAAGAGTTTTTCTACTTACAAAAGAATCCAAAATTTGAAGCCACAGGTACAATATAGTAACTAATTAATCCATTAGGTTAAGAAAACATTTCTATATTCAGGGACTAGTTAGAATGTGGAAATAGCTTAGAGACTTACAAAAGGAAACGAGATAAGTACATGAAAAAAAAGGAATAGAAAACTTAAATCTGAGATGAGTAATGAAATAGATGGCAACTTACAGAATGCACAACACAGAAAAGGCTATTTGGCCCAAGCTATCCCTATCTTCATGCTCCGGTTAAATCGCCTCCCATCATTTCTCATCAACTCTATCAGCATAACCTTCTAATTTCTTTAACTTCATGTTTTTCTAGCTTCCCCTTCAATGCACCTATAATGTTCATCTTAGCTGCTGCCTATCGTAGTAAGTTTCATGTTCTCAGGCACTCATTGGGAAGTTTCTTCTTAACTTTCCAATTGGTTTCTAGCTTACATTGATGCCTCTGGTTTTGCTCTTCCATTCAAATGGAAGTACTGGGCTGAATTTTCATCTCCTGACCTAGAGCAAACAAAAGTTGGAAGGGTCAAAACAGAGAGGCGCTGGGTCGCAATTTTACTGGTAATTCCCACTGCCCACGAATTTTGTACTCCTGCATCATGGCGGCCACAATCCAGTGCTCACTCAACGTGACATCGGGTTCACAGCTTAAATCCATACTGGAAGAACAAACTTGTTCGAATCCGGCGTTGGGTGATGTCTGTGTGAAGTTTTCACGTTCTCCCTGCATCTGCGTGGGTTTCCTCTGGGTGCTCTGGTTTCCTCCCACAGTCCAAAGATCTGTGGGTTAGGTAGATTTGCCATGCTAAATTGTCCCTTAGTGTCCAAAGATGTGTAGGTTAGATGGATTAGCCATGGGAAATGGGTGAGGTTATAGGGGTAGGGTGGGGGAAAAGAGCCTGGGTAAGGTACTCTGTTGGAGAGTACCTTACAAATTTTCCTGCCTTTAACATTTTTGTGCAGGTGCGTGAGTTTCTGGAGGCTGTGACAACCTCACCAGAAAATTAATTTTGTGAACCCTTGTGGAGGAAACCTGCTGAGGAACTGGGAGACTTTTGACAAGTAACTTTAAAAGCTGTTGCCAATACCTGCTTATATCCTCTATGCTCTTTCCATGACCCCTCAAATCCCCCATGCCCTTTCATATCCCTCGATACCCTTTGCCTCTTCCATCCCCCAAGGGTTTTATTACCCTTTTGGTCCATTCTTGCTCCTCATACATCTTTCATACTCATTCTCCCAGTATCCACTATGTACAGAACCAATAATTGGCAAGTCTTTGAAATCCTACTGAAACTGACGCAAGCAGCAAAGAGGCTTTGAAAATCTCCTTTGAAAAATTAGTGTTCAACTTGCAACCTCAAACTTTCAATCAATCACCACAATTCATAACATTAATATCAAACACTTTTATCCACTTCACACTTCTTAATCTTGTATAAATGAACACACACACATTGTGAAACCACATCAAAGAAAGGATAAATTATTGCAAGTAAATTAAGATGCCCATCAAACTTCCCATATAAGTTTGTCAACAGACTCCCGATAAGTACATTAGAGTGCTTTAGCCATTCTTGGAACTCAGCCACACATTCATAATGAGGCCACCTGGAAAATAGATATCTGGCCATTTGTCATAATTGCTTCTGTGGAGGGGTGAGGACAAGGGTGGCCTAAAATCGTATGGACACTGAATTGATGTCCCTGAGAGCGAAGGTGGGCCTTCTAACCAGTTTCCTTGACATCCATAGCATCATGGAATCATAAAATCCCTACACTGCAGAAGGAGGCCATTCAGCCTGTCTGGTCTGTAATGACTCTCTCTGAGTACCTTACCCAGGCCCTTTCCCTCACCCTTTCCCCATAACCCCATGCATTTCCCATAGCTAATCCATCTAACCTAAGAGATCTAAACTCTGCAGTCCTGCCACATCTAGCTGTGAATGGAGGAGGAGGAGGAGGTGGCTCCACAAATATCCTCATCCTCAATGATGGAGCCCAGCACATCAGTGCAAAAGATAAAACTGAAGCATTCACTGCAATCTTCAGCCAGAAATGCCAAGTGGATGATCCATCTCTGCCTCCTCCAGTGGTCCCCAACATCTCAGCTGCCAATCTCCAGCCAATTTGATTCATTCCACATGATGTCAAGGAGCAATTGGAAGTGCTGGATACTGCAAAAGCAATGGCCCTGATAACAGTCTTACTGAAGACTTGTGCTCCAGAACTTGCCGCTTCCAGAGCCAAGCTGTTCCAGGCTAATTACAACACTGGCAGCTACCCAGCAATGTGGAAAATTGCCCAGGTATGTCCTCTACACAAAAAGCAGGACAAATCCGACCAAGCCAATTACCCACAATCAGTTGACTCTTGATCATCAGTAAAGTGATGGAAGGGGTCATCAACAGTGCTATCAAGCAGCACCTGTTAGGGGATGCCTACTTTGAGTTTCACCCAGCTCCTGACCTCATTACAGCCTTGGTTCAAACATAGACAAAAGATCTGAATTCCAGAGATGACAGCCTTTGGTATCAAGGTTGCATTCAACCAAGTATGGCATCAAGGAGCCCGAGCAAAATCGGAATCAATGAGTATCAGGAGACAAACTCTCCACTGGTTGGAGTCATACCTGGCACATAGGAAGATGTTTGTGGTTGTGGAGGGTCAGTCGTCTCAGCTCCAGGACATCTCTGCAGGAGGCCCTCTTGACTGTCCGAGGCCCAACCATCTTCAGCTGCTTCATCAATGATTTTCCCTCTGTCATAAGGTCAGAAGTGAGGATGTTTGCTGATGATTGCACAATGTTCAGCACCATTCGTGACTCCTCAGATACTGAAGCAGCCCATGTTGAAACAAGATCTGGACAATGTCCAGGATTGGGCTGACAAGTGGCAAATAACATTGGCACCACACAAATGCCAGGCAATGATCATCACCAAAAAGGGACACTTTAACCACTGACCCTTGACATTCAATGGTGTTACCATCACTGAATCCCCCACTGTCAACATCCTTGGGGTTACCATTAACCAGAAACTCAACTGGACTTGCCACATAAACACAGTGGCCACAAAAACAAGTCAGAGGCTAGGAACACTGCGGTGAGTAACTCAACTTCTGACTCCCCAAAGCCTGTCCACTATCTACAAGATACAAGTCAGGAGTATGATGGGTGCCATTCCAACAATACTCAAGAAGCTTGACACCATCCAGGACAAAGCAGCGTTCCTGATTGGCACCACATCCACAACCATTCATTCCCTCCATCACTGACTCTCACTAGCAGCAGTGTGATACACTGCAGCAATTCACGAAAGATCCTTAGACAGCACCTTCCAAACCCACAACCACTTCCATCTAGAAGGACAAGAGCAGCAGATACATGGGCAAGTTCCACGCCAAGACATTCGCCATCCTGACTTAGAAATATATTGCCATTCCTTTGTAGTTGCAGGGCCAAAATCATGGAATTCCCTCCCTAATGTCATTGTGGGTCAACCCACACCACATAGACTGCAGCAGTTCAAGAAGGCAGCTCACCACCACCTAGCGATGGGCAATAAATGCTGGCCAGCCCGTGACGCCCATGTCCCATGAATGAATTAAAAAAATTCTATGCAAGTAGAAACAAGTGACAGGTTCAGAATCACAAAGCCAAGAAACGACCCAACTCCTATTTTCCAAAGTGGAGGGGAAGATCTGGCCCACTCTCTCTGTGTCTTTCATAATTTCAAGACTTGGTTCCGCTCACCTCTCTGCTTTTTCTGTACATTTTTTCTTTGATAAGTATAACCTCACCTCTCATGCATTATTTTTGTAAATCTTTTTGTAACCACTGCACTGCATCAATGTTATTCTATCCTTCTATCTAAACCAGGACTACACACATCAAGTATGGTCTAACCAAGGTTCAATATATGCTTATCATAATTTCTCTACTCCTCAATTCTATCCCTCTAGAAATAAACCCTGTTGTTTTGATTGCTTTTTAATGGTCTTATTGATCTGTATCGCTACTTCAGTAATCCCAGGTCCCTTTGTTCCTCCATCCTGCTCCAATACTTATTTTCTGAGCTATATGCATCCTTCTCGTTTTTCTTGTCAAAAATATATAAACACCAGAACAGTTTAGTTGGGTTAAATGGACAGTCACTGTGTTATGTCCTTGACATAATGATGGGTGGGATTTTACAGCCTCGCTCGCCCTGAAACCAGAAAATCCCACCCGAGGTCAACGGTTCTTTCCATGGTCCACCCCTCACCTGTTCCGACTTTCGTGGCATGGCAAAATTTCGGCCTCTGTGTCTGTTGGGTTGCACCACAGTGCGCTGGTAAAGAGAAGAATTAGTAAAGGTCCCAATTCCAGTGATCTTTGGTGAAAAGTGTGCACCTGAAGATCTGGTGAGGATAGGATTGATTTCAGTTTCCATACCTGCAGTCTGTCAGTACTTACTGTACATACCTAATCAGATAACAGGTGTGAAACTGTATCCCCATGTGTCTGCATCTCAATATCTGCTATTCAATTAGAAAACGGTTCTTCTGTATCTCATCTCTATTTATTTGCCTTCCATTTCTCACACTTCCCACCCTATGGCTTCCCTCCAAATGTCATTTACTTAGAATTTACAGAACAGATACAGGCCATTAGCTCAAGCAATGTACACCACACCAGCCTCCTGCGCACTTCTAACTCAGCATAATCTTCCAATTAGTTCTACGTAGAAGAGGGCTTTGTGCATGAGCCAATGTTGAGGCTATCCAAATTCATTTCACATCGGATTTGAAACCAGATATGAGACGACAGACAAACTGAAAAGTTCCTTTGTGAACTGCTATTGAAGATAAGTGTAGGAGGATCCAATTGCACCGTCACTTCACCCCGGGAGACAGGGTTATTCCCTTACGTTTTTGCAAACTAATTTTTGAACGGGTTTTTCTCCTTGACCCTATTAAAGAATTATTTGTGAATCTAATGACTTTATTCTGCATATCAGCAACTGAGGACAAATATCCAATTTTCGTAAAGCAGTGCTTTCACATTTTCCACCATGCTGTACTGGGTTTTTATAAATGTTTGGAGTTTCAGATCAGACCCTGTCAATTCAATTTGCAGCCAGAATATCATAATGACAGCCAACATTTTAACAATGTGTATGTCATTGCGTTTAGATGGTATTTGTTGACATACAGAAATACCTAAAACAGAGGTAATTCCAACAGCAAAACAAGCTTGTTCAGTGCCAGCACTACTAAAGTATGTCAGCTGGCATTCAACATCAAGTACGTGCTCTGCCAAATTCTTTCTCATCTTGCAAAATATGCTTAAGATATAAAATATCTGTAAAGCGTACCTAATAATTATAGAATGTAGCTGCTGCATTACAGTTGCATTCTGATAAAGACGTAAAATAACTTTGCCAAGAAGTATTTTACTTGGACTACAATTTCTCGAAAACTGAAGGTAAAGGCTCCCCTGAGTCTTTTGTGAGATTTCCCTGTAAATAACTGGAAGGAGTCAGTAATAGAGCCAGCACATGAATTTTATTGATGCTGCTTAGTTTGGGTTCTGCCAAAACCACTCAACTCAAAACCTCATCCCAGACTTGAATAAAGGTCTTGCATTTACTTAATGCCTTTCACAATCTCAGAACATCTCGAAGCATTTTACAGCTGGTTTAGTTGTTTGACATGTAAGCATTGTTGTAATGTAAGAAACAAGGCAGCCAATTTCTACACAACAAAATCGCACAAAAATACCTCACTTAGCGAGATTGGTCTAGGGCAGCAATCAGCCACAATACCAAGGAGGACACTCCTATATGTTTTCAAGTAATACAAAGAACAAAGAAAATTACAGCACAGAAACAGGCCCTTCAGCTCTGCAAGCCTGCACCGACCATGCTGCCCAACTGAACTAAAACCCCCTACCCTTCTGGGGATCGTTTCCCTTTAGTCCCATCCTGTTCATGTCAAGATGTCCCTTAAAAGTCATTTTTGTACCTGCTTCAGCTACTTCCCCCGGCAGTGAGTTCCAGGCACCCACCACCCTCTGTGTAAAAAAACTTGCCTTGTACATCTCCTTTAAACCTTGCCCCTTGCACCTTGAACCTATGCCCCTAGTAATTGATTCTTTCACCCTGGGAAAAAGCTTCTGACTATCCACTCTGTCCACGCCCTTTATAATCTTGGAGACTTTTATCAGGTTGCCCCTCAATCTCTGTCATTCCAGTGAGAACAAACCAAGTTTCTCCTCATTGCTGATGCCCTCCATACCAGGCAACATCCTGGTGAATCTTTCCTGTATCCTCTCTAAAGCCTCCACATCCTCCTGGTAGTGTGACGACCAGAATTGAACACTATATTCCAAGTGCCGCCCAACTAAGGTTCTACAAAGCTGCAACATGACTTGCGAATTTTTAAACTCAGTGCCCTGGCCGATGAAGGCAAGCATGCCGTATGCCTTCTTGACTACCTTCTCTACCTGCGTGGCCACTTTCAGTGACCTGTGTACCTGCACACTCAGATACCTCTGCCTATCAATACTTTTAAATGTTCTGCCATTTACTGTATATTTCTTATCCATATTAGACCTTCCAAAATACAGTACCTCATATTTGCCTGGCTTAAACTCTATCTGTCATTTCTCTGCCCAAGTCTTCAACCGATCTGTACCCCGCTGTATTCTCTGATGGTCCTCATCGCTGTCCGTAAATCCACCAAACTTTGTGTGATCTGCAAACTTACTAATCAAACCAGTTACATTTTCCTTCAAATCATTTATATATATTGCAAACAGCAAAGGTCCCATCACTGAACCCTGAGGAACGTCACTTGTCATAGCCCTCCATTCAGAAATGCACCCTTCCACTGCTACACTCTGTCTTCTATGATCGAGCCAGTTCTGTACCACCTTGCTTGCTCACTTCTGATCGCAAGTGACTTCACCTTCTGTACCAGTCTGCTGTGAGGGACCTTGTCAAAGGTCTTACTGAAGTCCATGTAGACAACATTCACTGTCCTACCCTCAATCATCTTCATCACTTCCTCGAAAAACTCGATCAAGTTAGTGATGCATGACCTCCCCTTCACAAAACCATGTTGCCTCTCAATAATACATCCAGTTACTTCCAAATGGGAGTAAATCCTGTCTCAAAGAACCCTCTCCAATAATTTTCCTATCATAATGTCAGACTCATCGGCCTGTAATTACCTGGATTATTCTTGCTACTCTTCTTAAACAAAGGAACAACATTGGCTATTCTCCAATTCTCTGGAACCTCCCTCCAAAGATTTCTGTCAAGGCCCCAGCAAATGTCTTCCCTTGCTTCTTTCAGTATCCTGGGGTATATCCCATCAGGCCCTGGGGACTTGTCTATCTTAATGTTTCTCAAGAACCCCAATACCTCTTTCTTTTTGATCTCAACATGACTCAAACTATCTACACACCCTCTCCCAGACTCATCATCCACAAGGTCCTTCTCTTTGGTGAATACTGACGCAGGTCATGATACAAATTGGTACTAAAGACATAGGTAGGAAGAATGCAGCAGCAGTTTAGGGAGTTACATAGAAAGTTAATAAGTAGGACCTCTAGGATTATAATTTCAGGATTGCCCCCTGTGCCATGTGCCAGTGAGGCTAGAAATAGGAAGATAGTACAGCTCAACACATGGCTCAACAGCTGGTGTAGGAGGGAAGGCTTCAGATATCTGGAGCATTGGGATCTCTTCTGGGGCAGGTGGGACCTGTACAAGAAGGCACCTAAACTAGAAGGGCATAAATATTCTGGCTGGGAGGTTTGCTAGTGTCAGATGGGAGGACTTAAACTAGTTTGGCAAGGGGGTGGAACCAAAGCAAAGGTGAATTATCTGAAGGGGAACCAGACAGTAGAGCCAGTAAGACTCAGAGAAAGGGCAGGAACGGTGTGGCTGCTGATCAAAGAGGGTCTGGTGGACTGAAATGCATTTATTTCAATGCAAGAAGTGTAACAGGTAAGGCAGATGAACTTAGAGCTTGAATTAGTCCTTGGAACTATGATGTTGTTGCTATTACAAAGACTTGTTAATGGAAGGACAGGATTGGTAGGTTAACGTCCCAGGATACTGATGTTCAGGTGGGATAGAGGGGGATGTAAAAGGGGTGGGAGAGTTGCACGACTGGTTCAGTAAAATATCACAGCTGTACTGCGGGAGGACACCTCAGAGGGCTCTTCCAGCAAGGCAATATGGATAGAGCTCAGGAGTAGGAAGGGTGTAATCACAATGTTGGGGATTTACTATAGGCCACCCAACAGCCAGTGGGGGACAGAGGAACAGACACGTAGGCAGATGTTGGCAAGGTGTAAAAGTAACAGGGTTGTTGTGATAGGAGATTTTAACTTCTCCTATATTGACTGGGACTCACTTAGTGCTGGGGTGTGCATGGGGCAGAATTTGTAAGGAGCATCCAGGAGGGCTTCTTGAAACAGTATGTAGATAATCCAACGAGGGAAGGGTCCATACTGGACCTGGTATTGGGGAATGAGCCCGGCTGGTCGACATTTCAGTGGGCAAGCAGTTCGGGAACAGTGATCACAATTTGGTAAGCTTTAAGGTATTGATGGATAAAGCTAGAAGGTGGTAAATTGGGAGAAGGCTACTTACAACAGTATTAGGCAAGGAACTGAAGAATGTAGATGGGGGTCAGATGTTTAAGGGCAAATCCACATCTGGCATGTGGGAGGCTTTTAAGTGCAAGTTGATAGGCATTCATGACCAGCACATTCCTGTAAGGATGAAAGATAAGTATGGCAAGTTTTGGGAACCTCGGGTAATGAGAGATATTGTGAGCCTAGTCAAAGAGAAAGAGAAAGCATTTGTCAAGGCTAGGAGGCTGGCAACACAGGAAGCAAGTGTGAAATACAAGGAAAGTAGAAAGAAACTTAAGCAAGGAATGAGGAGGGTTAAAAGGGGTCATGAAAAGTCATTGGCCAGCAGTATTAAGGAAAATCCCAAGGCTTTTTATACATATATAAAGAGCAAGAGGATAGCCAGGGAGAAGGTTGGCTCGCTCAAGTACAGGGGAGGGAACTTGTGCATGGAGCCAGAGGAAATTGATGAGGTACTAATAGAATGGGATTGTTAACATCCAACTGAGAGGACTGGGATATCAGTTTCAGGTTATATCTCAAATAAGGCATTACACAAATGAGGCATTTTATCAGTAGCATCACCAGTGCCAAATGCTGGGTGACAGCAGGGGCAGAGGGCACCAGCATTCAGAAGCCAAACCAACTACAAAAATGGCTTACCTCACAACCACTTGGGGCCTGTCTACCTTCTACAAGCTACAAGTCAAGAGTGCGATGACATACTTTACAATGTCTGGACGACTGTGGATCCAACAACACTCATGAAGCTTAATACAATCCAGGACAAAGCTGCCCGCTTGATTGGCATCCCATTCACCATCTTAATCCACCATCTACCATTGCCACATAGTGGCTGTAATGTGTACCGTCAATTCCCCTCACCATCCTGACTTGTTATGTATACACTACTTCTTTCCTATTGGTTCTCTCAGTCAGAACTCTGTGTTCCCATTGACCAAGTCTGCAACAGTACATCTGAGAGGACTGGGATATCAGTGTCTCAGGAGGGAAGTATCAGGTAGTGTTGGGTGCAAAACCCAGAGGTCGTTGGCCAAGAGCCTCTCGTCAGTGAGAGCAAAGATTTGAGAAGCCTGCTTCAACTTCTGTTGAAGGTTATAGCATGTAGGAGTGGCAGCAAGAGGAAGAATATAATCATCTTATCAGACTGCAATTATGGAGAAAGAAAGAGAGCTAATATTTCAAGTTGGAGATGCAATACATTTTAAGAAAGTACATAGCCTTGACTACTTGTAACATCTACACCCCCATAGCCGACCATTGGTCCTGTTGAAGCTCGGCCCAACCTAAGGCAGCCTTAGATTTGAGTCTGAAAACCTCCAAAGTGTAGAAACTAATCTTATATACTTAAGACAAACCTGTGATAGTGAGCGGTAAAAAATAAGCTGTAAACACTGAGTATATGTTGATGTAATTGTCTGACCTTTAATGAGCCCATGAATTGATGTTATGTCCTATCTTGGTTCAAATGGTGAGTTTCAGTAAGTACAGGAAATCCAATCAATTCCAATGTAGGTTGAGTGCTTCATATGTTTAAATTCATAACCACACTAAATTAGATTGGAGTAGCAAGACCTGAGGAGTGTGTCTGAGACTGCCACTGCCACCCAACTTGACTTTGGACCCTACTGGTCACACAAGTGGGAATGCCACAGGCTCAGAACTTAGTTGGACCACCCCTCGATCCTTCCGGTCTTCAACCCGCTACCCCAATGACCCACCTGCCAGAGCTGAGCAACTCTCAGAGGAGAGTGGCAGCCAGTGCTCCCTCTTGGCCATGAGGGCTTGGGTCTGCATTTGTGCAGCAGTGGACTGCATGTGCATAAACAAAAAGATGCAGACACAGAAGAAATCTGGGACCAATGTCACTCTGGGAATGCCAGACCTGGGATGGGGCAGAAAGCCAAATTTTGGGACTGCTCTGTAAAATCCAGGACGATTGGTCACCCTGTCTGCCTCTCCAGCGGCTGTTTTCACAAGCAGCCAAAAGAGCTCGAATTAGACCTTTTGGAGTGACTACCAGATGCAAATACATTCTCAGCCAGCTCCAACTGAACCCATGCACTGCTCCCAATTAAAGTTCCTTTCCCATGTTTTTGTTTCTTTTTCTGTGAAAAAAACCAGAAGTGAAACGGCTTTCTTTATGAACTGGTAATTATGCGGAGACTGCAGTGGGACATCACCTTATTGTGATCTGAGCAACAGACATGCTGGCACATTTACTTTTAATGTTGCAGAAAGAACTGAAATGCTCAGAAGTTCATGTCTCGCAGTAGTCCCTCTAGATGTTTGTGAAGAGCACAGTGGGGATCGTGAGCAATGAAAGTGCAAGATGTATTCCTCATCCTCAGGCTTTGAGATTTGACACATGGTCAGGTGAAGTTTATAGTCTAATGTGATGCATCTTTAGTCCCTCAATTATAAGATGTTGCACACTTAGAACAACAAATTCTCTTCTGAAATTATTCTTTTCCTAAAAATTTGTATGAAACTTGAGCTCACTGCTCATTTTAGAGCAACATCTGTAAGTAAACATCATCGTTTTATACTGTCTCACGTCACTAGAAACACTAGGTTCATTTAAAAGAAGACTGAGAAACTCATTTCCTGACTGAACTCTTTAACCAGCTTGATTTCCAATTTTATGGAAGAGGGGGCTAGTACTTGCATGGATTTACTGAAACATTTTTCCAATATTATCTCATAACAACAATGGTCATCCTTTAAAAGTGTTTAATTGGCTGTAAAGCACTCTGAAGCCTGCTTTATATTCTATATAAATACAAGTCCTTTTTTTCAATATGACAAATTGGAGCCCCAGCTCCACATCCAGAGGTGAAAGGTCACCATTGCAATTATGCTTTACAAGCTTGAACTTAATACCAGACAGAAGCTTACCACATTTAGTAGCCACTTCCTCACCTTTTAAATGATTTTTACAATGTCTCGTAGGCAACATAAGTTATGAGAACAAGTCACTGAAAGAATCATGATCTATATAAATGCTGGCACGTGCCTGTATCCAGGTACTTCCACAACCTCCCCAGACCTATGTGCAATCATGGAACTCTTGTGTATTCACACAAGCACAATCAGGGTACTTTGGGTCCGACTTCCTAAAGTCTGGATTTCAGGCAGTAAATGGTGACACGCTGTTAGAGTTGGGTGAAAGCTGACTGCAGGCATGTAATGATTAATTTTTTATAAGTTCATTCATGAGCGTTGCTGACTAGGCCAACATTTATTGCCCATCCCTTGTTGTCATTAAGGTGGTGGTGAGTTTCCTTCTTGAACCGATGCAGTCCAGGTGTTGCAAGTACACTCACAGAGCTGTTAGGCAGGGAGTTGAGGATGACTGTGAAGGAAACAGTGATGTATTTTGAATTCAGGATGGTGAGTGACTTAGAGAGGAATGTTCCAGTTGGTGGTGTTCCCTATGTGTCTACTATCTTTGTCCTTCTAGATTGTGGAGGTCATGGTTTAGAAACTGCTGCCAGGAATGTCGGTGAATTCCTACAGTGCCTTTTGTATGTTATTTACTGCTGCTACTGTGTGTTGGTGATGGAGGGAATGAATGTACGTGGACGAGGGTGTCAATCAAGCATGCTGCTTTGTCCTGAATGATGTCAAGCTTCTTGAATGTTGTTGGAGTTGTACCCACCTAGTCAAATGGAGAATATTCCATCACACTCTAATTGGTAGAGACTCTGCCAAAGAGAATTCACCAGGTGATAGATAATTGCCAATCTTTTGTTTAAATTCAAACCAGAAGGTTGACTCTGGTCAACTTCCCACAGTTCCACATGCTGTAAGTTTATCCTTATTGGCAAATAGGACCTGACCCATTTGCTTACGATGTAAGCCTGATGGTGAAATAGGGCATATCAAATCCATCCTGGGTGATGTTGGCTACTCTCGTGACATTGTTATTTGCTGTATTTTGCACAAACTCATGAATGGGCCTAAGGCTGCTACTTTCTATCTTGAAAAGTGCTCAGTCTACCTCTGATTGCCCTGGAAGTGTAAGGTGTCTCAAAAAATCTTTGCAGCAAGTGAAGCTAGCTGTTTCACTCCACGACTGTACAGAAGCGATGCTTGTGCTATTCTCCACGAACACTCTATTGCCGTCAAGCCAAAAAAAGGTTCTGCCTATCACACAAATGAATAATGTGTTATAGGTATTTCGGTGTCATGGTGATGAAAGGTATATAAGCCATATATCCCAGCGACTGGTGGATCATATCAAACAGCATGGACTTTCAGCTGTTCGCAACAGGCCAAGTACTGATTGTGTCTAATCAGGCCGTGCTTGCAAAATTCAAAACATACTGTACAACATTAGTTGTGATTCTGTGATTGGACAGCACTTGCTAAACAATGCTGATTGTACTATGAACTACACTGACAACCAATTTAAGATTATAAATTGAGCTCACGGTGTGGTTCACTTAAGTTTATAAACAGCTACACATATTCGTACAGTGTCTTGCCCTTTGTGGACAGAAGGAGCATGTTCATTGAATCTTTTTCAACTATTTCAAAAACTAGGGGATAGCCATTTCCCATGGCAATGCCTTGACCAGACTTGGCCTGCCTGGTTTGAATTTAAACAAAAAATTGGCAGCTAACAGGAATCTGGTGCAATCACCACGGCAATGCCAGAGTGCACTTGCCAAACAATCATCACCCTCTTCTCATGCAGTGTAAATTGTTTCTCTCTTTGCAATTGGTATTCTCTGGATATACCCTCATGAGTGCAAAGTGAAAAGCTTCGACAGCAAGTCACCTTTCTCAGCGAAACTCAAGTTCTGTATCACTGAATGACTATCACATTTTATTACAAATAAAATTCAGGATACAGTGATTGTTACACCTGTAGTGTACACCTGACTGTTCCCTCTCATTCTCAGAAAATTGAAGTATCAACTGGAACAAAACATGGCATACACCAGTGGGCTCACTAGAAAGCAACACCAGAGATCTTGATCAAAGAAGAGTTATGCACTCTTAGACAGTAAGATTGGTACATGAAGTGCGATGGATATCCGATATACCTGGAATCGTACAATTGTCTGAAAGATACCTTTAGTATGACCAGCTAGCCTGGGAGTCACAATGTGTGGAGTCAGTTGGAGCCACAGCTTTATGCAAAACCTGCTGTTTGCTGGAAATTGTGCTTAATCTGCTGCTGTTGCACAGCCAACCTAAGAAATTAGTTATCAGGATGTCCTTGTCTAAAAAAAGCCTACCATGTGAGCCCTACACTGCAGCATGGGCATTCACATGATGCTGGCCAAGTCTTTTTCATTTTAACAGAGAATACACTTTATGCTGAGGGCTTTTTGTTCAATCCCTGGGCTCACTACATTTACCTGGATAACTGATCTAGTATTATTGTTTACAGAGAGCTTGTGTTTTCTTCCCGGAGCAGTCAGTGACGTTGAACATGAGCCAGGTATCCAGTGAAAATGTAATGGATGAGAACAGATCAGCCCAGGGGCACAGGAATTTCCACAGATATGCCACCAGCCAATGGCATAAATATCCAAATTGATTAAATCCAACTCAATTCAGTATTCTTCATTTTACTTTATTCAAGAGCTTGAGTGTAAAATGCCAGCTGGAACTCCAGTGCAGTGCTGAGAGAGTCCTGCAGTGTTTGAGGTCTTGGGCGTGATCTTTACCAGCTCGCCATGCTCATCAATCAATGTGGTGAGCCAGGAAGATAGTGTGAAGCCAAAAATCTGATTTGCGCTGGATTGCTCATCTTCCTGGCCCCATTTTACCGGTGAGAACTGCTTTCACTACCTCAGAGTGTGATGGATATTGAATATGTTTAAGGATATGGACAGATTTTTAATTAGTCATGGTTGAAGGGTCATGAAGAACAGGCAGGAAGGTGGAGGTGAGACTGAAACAAGATCACCCATATTGGCATTGAATGGCAAAACAAACGTAATAGGTTGAATTGCCTGCTCTTGCTCCTGGTTCTTAGTTCATCTTATGATCTTTTAAGAGTATTCCACCATGTGACTATCGTGATTTTGGTAGGCAGAACAATACGATTCTATTAGATTGGTTTAAACTATTAATAACTAGTCAGTTTTATTCAATTAGAAATATTAAATAAGGATAGTAAATTACAGCAATTGGGATATTGAACAACTGAGGCAAGTCTTCTGTATCAATTTGCAATTTACTGAACTTTGAAACAGTTCTTTATGTCTTGTGTGGTTGTTACCTACCCTGAAATTCCTACTTTGTACCCATGCCTGAATATTATATTGCTGACTAGAGACAGGTCAACAACAAGAGCTGGATTTTGCTCCCAGCATGCATGCTTTCAGCAGGGTTGGGGGTGTTTTGGGGAAGAGAAAGCAGTGGGAGTAGCTGGGGACCATAAAATGTGACAGTTGGTTAGCCCATCCACTTCCTGCCCACTCCCAACATGGTTGCCACAATACTGTAGGCAGGTGGTTGGGTGCCAAAAATCAGTAGTCAAGCTGTCATTTAAAAAAAAATAAGCAGTTGAGATTGTTACAAGTCAGTTGGCCTCAGTATCATGCTACCTGTACCATAATCTAGTTAGCACGTGCAGGGAGGTGAAATTCACTAGGCTGTTATTTTAAAATTTTGAATATGCGGGAAGGAGGTGCCCTGTGTGCACCCCACCTCCCCCACCGTGCCTCCCCACTTGACCTCCAAAACCTGCCACTTGCGCCACTTCTTGGCGCCTTGATCCCTTCCCGCCCTAGAAGCCCAGGACTGATCTTAGCCCAGGATCCAGTTCTCTTTATCCTGGGAGTCCCAGCAGGGCCCGCTGCTGGATTCTGGTGCTGCTGAGACAGCGAGAGCTGCTGACAGCTCTGGAGGGCAGGACATCCTCCCACTGAAGTGTGAAGTCACGCACTCAGGAACTTGAGACCACCAGCAGAGTCTGATTGCCGATTTTACTTTGGTCACTTTGGAACTGACTTTTGTTGGGCGGGAGATTGGGGGGGGTGGGTGGTGTGGTTGTTGAGCAATGTATCCCCCCATCCTGTAAAATTCAGCCCTAGATGTACTTTTAAATCCCTTTGAAGATATCTTGGAAGTAATTAAGTCAATCTCCAAAACATGCAAACACCTGCATCTTTTGATTGCTGACCAGATAAAACTCTTCCAGCCTTTTTTGCTCATCTGTAATTACAGAACATCTCTGCCTATCCAGACAGCTATCAGGGACACTGCTGGAAAAAATAATGCTAATGGCTGAACACTCAGAGATTTGCATAATAAATTATCTTTTGTTCTGTAGCAGCCTGGAGATGCCAGTCTGTTTCTGCAATGATCTGTGTAACGTTTTGAAGTTTAACCTATTCAATTCAGAAGTAATTTGAGGTTAATTTATGTTGCTGTGCAGATAAATTCTATAGACCAAAGATTACCTCCGAGAAGCTACGCAGGATGTTGATTAAGACCGTTAACCGAGGTATTAGATGAAGCATTTAGCAGAATTGTAATGCACATAAACCACATTGACAGCATGGTGGCCCAGTGGTTAGCGCTGCTGCCTCACAGCACCAGGATCCCAAGTTTAATTCCAGCCTTGGGTGACTGACTGTTGCAGTTTGCACATTCTCCTCATGTCTGCATGGGTTTCTTCCAGGTGCTCTGGTTTCCTCCCACAGTCCAAAAATGTGCAACTTAGGTAGATTGGCCATTCTAAAATGCCCCTTAGTGTCTCAACGTGTGTAGGTTATGGGATTGGGCCTGGTTAAGTTGCTGTGTCGGAGAGTTAGTGCAGACTCAGTGGGCCGAATGGCCTCCTTCTGCACTGTACAGATTCTATGAGTATGCTTTCATGAGTTGGTGCAGTTACACAAGTAACTAAAAACAATCCTTGCCTTGTGTTCTGTGACTGAGTTTTTCCCTTTACCTTGTTCTATGTTGGAATTTTCTCTCAGTGTCCCACATCGTGTCTAAACTAGACTCTATCTCTTCTTCCCTGTTTCTGAATTATCTTTGGCTTCCCCCTTTCTCTCTATCTTCCTTGCCTCTTGTCTCTCTTTTCCTATTCCTTTCTCACAGTCCTCCCTCTGCCTGTACTCTCACTTAACTTCCTCTCCAATTCTCATTCTCTTTCTACTCACACTTCAATTTCTGTGCTTCACTTTTTCTTTCCTTTCTCTCCATCTATATTGAACTTATCTCTCACTATCACACTACAACGTATTCCATCCTTTATTCTCGCCCTTTTATGTTTGGCTGTCTATCTTTATGCATTTACCCATCCAGGGTGTTGATTTTGCCATGGATGTTCCTCCAAATTTCCTAGCATTTGTAAATGGAATATATCTTGGTGTGAATTACAGCTCATTGGGCCACTTTTTCTTGGCAACTTCATGATCAGAACTTTATGCTCCCTATCAGAAGCCCCCTTCTGACTCATGGTACCCTCCCCTTAAGGCCCAGTGACCTGTGGACCTTCCTTCCTCGCCTCCCTCACATTGCATTTTTACCTCCAGTTCCTTGGACTTAGGCTCAGGAAACTTCCAGCAGTACTTCTGCTAGCCATTGTAGCTCTGTTGTTGGAGGGAATGTTAGTGGGCAAAGTGGGACTTTTTCCTGAGGGAGGAGTGGAAGTCCCGCTTACTGGCAATCAATGCTTGTTGGTGTGTAAAATGACAGTGAAGCTCTAGGAATTGACCACTCTTCTGATGGTGGGGGGTGCTGAGCCTTTGTCATCCTAAATATTCTGGTCCATCACTGCATCAACAGAGTGGCAACTTTAAGTTTTAAAGTTGACCTTTAGTGTGAATATGAAGAATGTCACTCACTCAAAGTGTTCCTCCTGTGAGAAACACAGCTCACAGTTAAACAATTTAGTCAAGTCAAGTTCTGAAGGAGCAAGATTTTATTTGTCGTTCTTGCAAGACCGGGTGTCTAGTCAAAATAGGCACACCTTACATAGATTTGCAGCACATTTTATACTGTTTTTCAAACATTGTGATGGCTTGTATTGTGTTATTCCCCCTTATTTGGCTGTTAACCTTGTTAACTTTAAACACTGTAAATGGCTTGTATTGTGTCATTCCTTCAATTAACACTCTCTCAACTCCCATTTTGCGCTTAATCTCATCACTGCGGTTATCTGTTTCGTGTAACCTAGTTAACTGTCTGTCATGTGCCTCCCCCTTTCTGTATGCTGCTGAACTCGTCCATCACTGCTGATTGTACTGTTAGCTCTTGCAGCCTTAAAAATTACACTACTTCTCACACTCCTACCAGGACAATCTTGTAGAATCGGTTGACTTGCTTCCATTCAATGCATGTCATGAATTTGTACAGAGATCCCACATCGTGCTGTGAAACTGCACTCGAACCTCCATCCCAGGTTTAATTATTTGAGTGATTTAGCGTTTTTTAAAATAAATAATTATTTATTAAGCCTGTCATTGCCAGGCCACCAACCACATTAAAAGCAGAGGCTTGAATAATGGCAAAGATTCAGCAAAATCGCTTGTTGCCATTGTATTCAATGCTGGCTGCACCTATGAAAATTAGCATTATCAATAGCGAGTTGTATAAAAGTCATAGGAAGTGATTGTATAAAACAATAACTCTATACTTTCCTCTTTATTTTGTTTTAAAGATCCCGTTTAGATACATCATTGACAATCTGGCCAATTAAGTCCTTACCCCATGTGTTCCTGTCGACAGTGCATCTCTGTTGTATTGTCCTATCCCTTATCTGTCACTCTGTCCGTTGTTTCTGCTGTTCAGTCCTGGTCCATCCCTTAACGTTACCCTTTAAAAATGCTCATAGAGCTTGTAACCATCAAGGAGTTTTCCTCTTAAAGGATACTAACACTGAGTGCTTTAAAAATTAGCAGGTTTAAGCAAGATTATCCACTGAACTTGGGTGTCAGAGGAGAGGGACAGTTAGAGGCAAATTGAAGTGAGGGTTAGCAGCTGGCCAAAGATAGAGACAGATGGCACAGAATGGATGGGAGCAAGAAACAGAGCAGGAAGCCAGCCATTTCATTCAATGAAACTGCTTCCTCGATTGGCTGCTATTGTATACTGCTAGCTGCTCCTCCTTGCTTACTAAAGTTATTTTACCTGCTTTGAATTCCCTCTCATGCCTCTGGATTCAGCACTTGTTCTGAAGGATAGGATAACTTCTCATGACATTACACGCAAGATCACAGCATCCAGCTGACATAATAAGAGACTTATTGTTTGGGCCCCCAGGTCATGCTGTCATTTAACTAGGCTAAAAGTAAACTCATAATTGTGGTGCATTCAGGCTCTGCCTATGAAAATGACTGAGTCACCTTGAATCAGAGAGAATATCTAATGCAGTTCTGAATTTGTAACAATCTGCATTAGTCAGACTGTAGAATTTAACCCTGAATATGCTTTAACAGTAAAGAAATTAGAAATAAAATAGTATTTTTGTATTGCTGAAATGAATTTGAATATTTTAATTGTTGAAATGTTAAGAGTACCTCAATTACTGTAACCCATAAGCAAAATTAGCACCGAAAAACCATCTAAAAAGTTTATTTATTAGTCATAAGTAAGCTTACATTCGCACTGCAATGAAGGTGAAAATCCCCTAGTTGCCACTCTCCAGCACCTGTTCGGGTACATTGAGGAGATTTTAGCAAGTCCAGTGCACCTAACCAGCACATCTTTGGACTGTGGGAGGAAACCGGAGCACCCGGAGGAAACCCACACAGACACAGGGAGAATGTGCAAATTCCACAAGACGGTGAGTTGGAATCGAACACAGGTCTCTGGTGCTGCGAGGCAGCAGTACTAGCCACTATGCCACCGTACTGCCCTAAATTTATATGCGTAAAAATCTGTATGTATTCCTTGCCAAAGTCTTGTGTCCTGTGGTACAGAAAATTGGAAATGCATGTGTTAAAGGAACATCTGTGATTATGGGTGACTTTAATCTGCATGTAGATCTGCATATAGATTTATTCAAGAACAACTGTTTAGGCTAATTGGCCTACAGTTGCCTGCTTTTTTTTGGCTCCCTTTTTGAATTAGGGTTTCGCATTGGCACTTTTCCAATCCTCTGGTTCTTTACCAGAATCTAAGGATTTTTGGAAAATTACAACCAATGCATCCCTTATCTCTGCAGCTACTTATTTTAGGATCCTAGGAAGCAAGCATTAGGGCTTTAGCCCCATTAATTTGTCTAATACTACTTCTCTAGTGATGGTGATGGTAAGCTTTACTAATGGGATGTTTGAAGTATCTTCCATCCTAAAGACTGATGCGAAAGATCTGTTTAAGTCCTCTACCATTTGTTTGTTCTCCATGGCTATCTCCCCAGATCCATTCTCTAAGGGGCCTACATTCACTCTGACCTCTCTCTTCCTTTTTATATATTTAACAAACTCATAGTCAGTTTTTATATTTCTTGTTAGTTTGTCCTTGCAGTTTATTTTCTCTCTATCATTTTATTAGTCTTGCTTTATTTGATTCTAAATTTATCCCTGACTTTTGCCTCCTTATATGCTTTTTTCTCTCAACTGAATATTCTCCTTAATTTTCTTAGTTAGGCATGGTTAGTTTATCCCCCTCTTGGATTTTTCCTTCTTACTGGGATATATTTTTGCTGAGTCATGAACTACCTTCTTAAATGCCTGCTTACTGTCTTTCTGCTAATCTATCTGCCCAGCCTACTTTAGCTAAGTTTATCCTCATTTCTTTGTAATTCTCTTTAATGGTTTCCAACCTGAGTTTCTCGCTCTCAAACTGAATATTAAATTCTGTCATGTTATGATCACTACTTCCGAGGGGACCTTTTACTCAGAGGTCACTTATTAAACCTATCTCATTACCCATTACCAGATCTTGTTCCCTAGTTGGATCTATGACATATTGTTCGAGGAAAGTAGTCCTAATGCACTCTATGAATTTGTTATCATAGCTATCCTTTGCTGATTTACCCAATCAATGTGAAGATTGAAGTCACTCATATTATTGCTGTACTATTTACTGATTGATACCCTTTTCTACCGTGTGGCTACTGTTTAGGGATTAATACACTACGCCCACAATGTCTTCTTTCCCTTGCTGCTTTTTTATCTCCAACCAAATGGCCTCTGCATCATCTGAGTCTTGATCATCTCCCACAACTGACCTCATTCCATCTCTTATTAAGAGTGCTGCCTACTACTTTTCCTCTCATCCTCCTTTCCAAAAGATCAAATGTCCTTGAATATTATGTTCCTTGTTTTGGTCTACTTTTAATCATTTCTCCATAAATGCTATGACATCATATCCATTTAGCTCAAATTGCGCCATCAATTTGTCTACCTTATTCTGAATGCTTTGTGCATTAAGGTAGAAAATTTTAGCTTACCTTTTTTTCCATTTTTAATCATCCTACCTTTTTTTTGTATTTGCCTTTCTAGTTTCAAGTTGCCTTCCTCCCTTGATTACCTTGTCTGGTGTTTTGCATTTTACTGTTGTTTTATTACTATCCTTGTTTCTCCTTCACTTGTCATCTTGTTCAGGTTCCTATCCCTTGCCATTCTAGTTTAAACCTTCCTCCGACACATATTCCTTTCCTGCTTTAAGAACTCTTCGGCTCATTCTGCTATCACTTCCATTTTCAGCTGCTTATCCAGTACTTTTCCATGCAATGAAAGGAGATAGAAACTTATTAGTTCACACGTTCTTGTACCGTTGCCCAGAGCCCAACACACTGCTTCTTCCATTGAATCACACATTATTTTCATCAATGTTTTCTGATTTGTTATAGGTATTCATTGCTCATAGAAACAGAAAATAGGAGCAGGAGTAGTCCATTCGGCCTTTTGAGACTGCTCTGCCATTCATTATAATCACGGCTGATCATCCAACTCAGTTGCCTGATCCCACCTCCTTCCCCCTCTTTATCCTATGATCCCCTTCACCCCAAAAGCTATATCTAACTCCTTTTTGAAAACATACAATATTTTGGCCTCAACTGTTTTCTATGGCAGCAAATTCCACAGATTTACCACTCTGGGTGAAGAAATTTCTCCTCATCTCTGTCCTAAAGCAGTCTACTCCATATTCTTAGACTATTATCCCTAGTTCTCTACACCCCTGTCATTGGGAATATCATTTCTGCATCTACCCTGCCTAGCTCTGTTAGAATTTTATAGCTTACTATGAGCTCCCGCCTCATTCTTCTGAACTCCAGTGAATATAGTCAGTTTAGGAGATCCGTCCCGGTCCTGCCCAAGTATAATCTGTCCAGTTTGTACTGGTCCCACCTCCCCCAGAATGGTCTAATGTCCCAGGAATCGGAAACCCTCACCCTCACATCATCTACATATTCATTTGATATGTCCTGCTATTCCTGCTCTGACTAACACATGGCTCTGGTAGTAATCCCAAGATTTCTATATTCTGCTTTTAGCATCTCATCTCCTTTTTAACCTATGTTATTTGTCCCAATGTGTACCATGACCACTAGCTGTAACTATGATGTAACTTCTCCATACAAATATGGATGGGGTTCCTGTTTTGCTGAGCAGTTCTCTTTTGTTTTCAGATGTGACTGTAAGCTCTCTGTTTCTCACGATTTCAGCTGCCTTTTCCATTCTCGTTGACCTCTGTATTTTGAATTACATGAATTCATGGAACTCAACATAAGTTCCAAGTTCAGAGTTTAATCTTTCTTTCTGGAACTCTGTAGCCCTCTGTCATGAACATAGATTTTAGTAACTTTAGATCTTGACAACTTAGAGTCATACAGCATGGAAGGAAGCTATTTAACCTATTGACGCCATTTCTTGAAAAGGGCTATCCAATTACTCCCTGCTCTTTCTCCCAATCTCTGCGGGTGGAGGACTGCAAATTCTCCAATTTCTTGCCATGAGATAGATGGGTATGGTACTCTCAGAGAGACAGAGGGAAAAGAAAGCAGCTAACTTTTGGGGCAGAGAAACACAAACAGACGAGAATGGTGTGCACTTTTGGTCTTCTATTTCAATTTCTGTCCTGATAGCCTCACATTCTATCTTTATTTCTTAAGCAGAGTTGCCATTACATTGAGTCATTGCATATCCTTTGTTTCGGTCATGTTACTGACTTATTTGATGCTTCTTTCTTTCCATTTTCTTTGCATTTGTGGATTCCTTTTCACTCCTTTTTCTGATTCTTTTATTCTTCGGCCGGGATGAACTCCTTTGCGCTGGGGCCTGATCTCTGAATGACTAAGTTGCTGCTGAGGCAGGGAAATTCAGATGCTGCCTCACCAGCAATACGTAGGGGGATTTATCCTTCAAGTTTTTTCTTCGAGGCCTGGCACCATATGGTTAAAAAAAAGCCACCATTGCTATCAGCGGCCCAAATGCTGCTTTTCCAGCCTGACATTAGCCTTTGCTGATTTCTGGGAAAATCTCACCCTTTGTCTTTCATGTTTAGTTCTGAAGACCCAGCTTAGAATATCACCTGTTCTCTCTGTAGTCAGTGAAATAACAGTGCAAAGACAACCAGTGTATAAGGGAATGACAAGTTGTGTGTATTAGCTCTGTGCCTGGCTTTGTAGTCTGCAAAATCATTCTGTTTCCCTACTTTTGCTTAGACATGTTGGGACATTTAGTAAGAGATGTCCACAAGTAGTAACATGCATCTGTAGCACGTACTGCTTAGTCGTTATCTGCGTAACAATTTACGTCACCAGCAATATTCAGATTACATTTTTGAACAAGGGAATTGTCTCACATTTGAAAGCTACTGGATGGAAAATATGTTGTCCGTAAACACAAGTTTGAGTCAAAGCAGTTCACTTCTTTAAAAAACAAAATGACAATGTTAAGAGTGCTCTCATGGAAATGAGACGAAAAAAATTCCATGCAAATATGTTTGTTGCTAACACAGCCTCGTTATGTTAATTTGAAGTGGATTTTGCTTTAAAAATGTAAATTACCCAGTAATTCAAATTAGGCAATTTAACTAAATAACACAGGAGCCAGTTTTTCCACAAATTCAATTCAAATTAGTAGATAATTGGAATTAAGTTCAATTAAGGGTAGTAGACTGCTTACAGAGCATGATTTTAAGGCATGTTAATTTGAGTTGTAAATTTAAAAATTAAGATGGGAAAATTAGTACTTCTTTATGAACAATTAATAGCTGAACTAATTCATTGCATTTTATGGATTTACACAGGAATTATATTTTTGTTAGCATTTACCATGTTTCAGAAAAGTAATTTATTAATTGTGAAGCACTTTGGAATATTCTGAACGCTGTTCGGGTATATAAACACACATTCCTTTAGAACTTAGCATTTATTTCACTTGATCTAATTGTTCAAACGCTGACTCTGTGGATTGCAAAAATTGAGTATCACTATAGCTTTTTAGTTGAGTACAGATTGAATACTTCTAATACTTGCATTTCACAGCCTCATATTACATCAAAACATAATCTAAGAACTAGGAAGAGGAGAAGGCCATCTGGCCCCTCGAGCCTGCTCTGCCATTCAATAAGATCAAGGCTGATCTTTTTGTGGACTCAGCTCTACTTACCCACCCGCTCACCCTTAATTCCTTTACTGTTCAAAAATTTATCTATCCTTTCTTTAAAAACATTCAGTGAGGCAGCCTCAACTGCTTCACTAGGCAGGGAATTCCACAGATTCACAACCCTTTGCGTGAAGAAGTTCCTCCTCAGCTCAATCCTAAATCTGCTCCCCCTTATTTTGAGGCCATGCCCCCTAGTTCTAGTTTCACCCTGCTTCTATTTGTTTCTATTCCTTTCATGATGTTATATGTTTCTATAAGATCTCCCCTCACTCTTGAATTCCAGTGGGTATAGCCCAGTCTACTCAGCTTCTCCTCATAAGTCTCTCAACTCCAGAATCAACCTAGCGAATCTCCTCTGCCAGTATATCCTTTCTCAAGTAAAAAGAGCAAAACTGTACACCATACTCCAGGTGTGGCCTCACCAGCACCTTACACAGCTGCAACATAACCTCACTGTTTTTAAACTCCATCCTTTTAGCAATGAAAGACAAAATTTCATTTGCCTTCTTAATTACCTGCTGCACCTGCAAATCGACTTCGTGATTCATGCACAAGGACACCCAGATCCCTCTGCACAGCGGCATGCTGCAATTTCTGACCATTTAAATAAGTTCATTTTGCTGTTACTCCTACCAAAATTCCTACCTCACATTTACCAGCATTGTACTCCATCTACCAGACCCTTGTCCACTCACTTAGATTATCCACATCCCTTTGCAGACTTTGGGTGTCCTCTGCATACTTTGCTCTCCACTTATCTTACTGTCATCTGTGAACTTTAACACCCTACTCTTGGTCCCCAATTTCAAAGTATCCATGTAAATCGTAAACAATTGTGGCCCTAACACTGATCCCTGAGGCACACTACTAGTCACTGATCACCAACCAGAAAAACACCCACTTATCCCTCCTCTTTTCTTTCTGTTAGCCGCACAAAGTGATGCATTCTAGAAGGAAAATGAGGAGAGGCAATATAAACTAAGTGATACGGGTTTAAATATAGAGACCTGGGAGTCTGCATACATATATATTTGAATGTGGCAGGACAAGTTGATAAAGTTTTTTTTAAGAAAATGAATGTTGGATCATTGGCTTTATATATGGGTGCATAAAGTACAAAACTACAGTTTACTGGGAGGTGCAAGAACAAATATTTGAATTTCAGTAAGTAGTATCATCCAAAGATATGTGGGTTACGTTGATTGGCCACGCTAAATTGCCCCTCAGTGTCAGAGGGATTAGAAGGGTAAATACATGGGGTTATGGGAATAGGGCCTAGATGGGGTTATTGTCAGTGCAGACTCGATGGGCCGAATGGCCTCCTTTTGCACTGTATGGATTCTAAGTTGCAGTTTAGTGCAGGATATTCAATACCAAGTGGTTTTTAGGCACCATGATAAATTTAAAGAGAGTAAGTGGTTCTTATAAGTGAGTGTTTTTATCATACCTTTTTAAAGCACTTTTGTAGATGAGATATGAAAGGATTCATTACAGAATTTTCATCTATTTGTGCATCACTGCATCATCCATGTCAGATTTGTTGAACGTGAAGGTTTTGGTATTGTTTTGTGCTGTTGGAGTCACTCCTCATCAGTTTAAAATATATTAAGTACCAGTGGGAAGAACAACAGCTGCAGCTGCTAGTTTGACGCAACAATATCAATTTAATGTGCTAAAATGGTAGACATTACTTGGTGTCAACGTGTAGGGCTGGATCTTGCTGGGTAAGTAACTGTGTTAATGATATGTGCCATTCTTACTGGTGAACAAGTTCAGGTGATTAGGAGATACGCCTGAAGATGTAAATCTCCAGAGCTTGTGGGTCAATTTATACTGCTCTGCTATTAACTTTACACAAACAGTATGCCGCTCTTCGCCTCCCCATTATCTTTAAGAAGTTGCTTGATTTTCACATTAATTACTCATTAAATGCACCACAGAATGTGAAGTTTGATCATTAGCGGTACTGGCATCTTTTTAACAATGTAGCAATTGTTAATGCACTGCCAATTAAACAGCATCACCTTTTTGCCAGAGGCACTCAATCATTTCCATTTTCTGTATTAAAATTTAAAACAAATATTCAGTCTCATTCTTGTAGATTTAAAATGTTGAATTTTTAAAAAATAGTCATCTATTTGTTTTACTCTTTTATCTACCTTTGACTCGCTTGATTTGACTTGAATTCAACTTGTTTAGCTTTAGTTCATCTGTTTCTGTTTAATTTCTTGATATACCTGCAGAAAAGATACACGTGTGACAGATAAGCCCCAGTAATCCTCATTCTGCCATTATGAGCTCACACTTCCAGCAAGTTATGGCACTGAAAAGTGCAGGAAAAAATTCGCTAATAGCACATGGACTCTAAGAATTCACTCATTCACTAATTAAAATTCACTAATCCACTAATTCACTAATTAAAATTCACTACTGGCACATGGATTCTAAGAATTCTAAGATTCACATGCCCTTTCTAGCAAGATCCAGAGGTCGAGCTGGAATGATATGGAGGATATTTCAGTGAATGACACAAAGTGGGGTGAAAAGATTTTTTTTTATAGATCAATAGTGACATTTTAATGGAGAGGGTTCAGAAGTGATTCAGACAACAGAAACTGGCCACTTAAACCAGCTCGCTAACATTTACGCTCTTTGGTCGTGATTGCCTTTTCACTTAGGATTTTAAGTGGCTCCAATTAGGGATACACAGGGTGAACAAATTCTCTGGCTAACATGGTCATAATTGTTGATTCCACCACCACCACCACCACCAACACCTCCCCCCCCCCCCCCCCCCCCCCCCCCCCCGACACCCTCACACCCCACCATTCAGTCTTTTAGTTTCCCCGATTTAACCATTTGATTCAAAATACCTTTTTGTGTTTTCAAAAAGGCCTTTTAACAAATTTCATCCTTCCAGATTGATAACTGTTTTATGATTCTGGTCTAGTATCTTACTGACAATGTCCAATATAAAGAAATATTTCTCTCCTAAATTTGCGAAATGGATCTTGTCCAGGCCACATAGTTGGACTGAACCCTATGGAGTATCGTGACGGGAAGCTGAGCCAGTGAAGTTCAAGGGCCTATATCCCAGGACAGGAAAGATTGGCAGTTGGAGCCAGGGAGGAGTAGTGTGTAGTCGCATAGTTATCCTGTCTGACCCTGTTTGTATATATCATTTTCCGTTGCTTTAGCAATAAAACCCATGTGTTCTAAAGCCTCATCAAATCACTCTATTACACTGGCAACAAGGAAAATTTTTCCAAGTTCCTCAGTGATTACAGTGTGTAGCTAGAGGGGAAAGAGACTGGAGCATCAAAGATAAGAAGAAGTAAGGACAGTTGCATGCTAAAGTTCCTTTAATCGGGAAATTTAGAACAGTTAAACCCCAAAGTAGAAAGTGGGGCCAGTGTATCAAGACACCACATTATTTTTTGCCACAAGTGAGATAACAGCTGAAAAAAGAGGAAGTTTATTCCGCTCAAGTTTTGAGATCCATGGACTTGCAGTGTAATCAGAGGTTTAATATCACCTGATGCTCCAGATAACAGCCTGTTGCGAAGGCCGTCCAATGTGGGTACTGAAGAGGAATACAGCACTGAGGACAGAGGCTTGGTTATTGGTTTGAGGGAAGTCATTCCCAAGAAAACTGTTGTAAAAATTGTGTGTGTTTTCAATGCAACGGAAAGGGTAATTTACAAGTGTGGTATAGGGTGAAGCGGTCAGGGCAAAGACAAAGTCACAATGATTAGCTTAACTCCTGTGAAGAAACTGGCTGAGGAGCCCGACAAGGGAACCGAACTGTTGACCCAAAAGCAGATCCAAGTGGATATCGGGCCCGACATTTTGATTCTACGTGCCAAATCTGGGCGTAGTACAGATCCGACCTTGAAATCCGTTTTGCAGCGCGCCCATACGCTTTCAGCCAGCTCCAGTCTGATCCGCGCTGTGGGCGGGGCTCAGCGCTGCCGGAACGATCGCAGCTCTGAACTGTGCACGCGCAGTTCGAAAAAAATTGAGAAAACGCACCCGGGTCAGGAAAGAAAGGAAAAGCAGAAAGCAGAGGGAGCAGCTCTCTGACACAGATCATCCTCAGGGGGGAGGGGGAGGCGGGTCAGATGTATCTCTTGGGGGGGGGGGAGCAGTGGCCAGAGGGCTGATCATTGTCTGGTGGTCGGGGGGAGGCCCGATCGCTCGCTGGTGGAGGGGGTGGGTGTGGGTGCTGGATCTCTGGTGTGGGGGTTGGAGGGCAGGGGGAGTCCGCTGCCACTCTGCGGGCGATCAGTGGCGGTGGGGGGGGGGGGGGGGGTGCAGGGGTAACTGCTGCCACTCTGCGGGCAATCCCTCCTCCCCACTGGAGGAACGAATCCCCCCTCCCGGATTTATTCTGGGAGGGGGGATTCGTACCTCCGGTGGGGAGGAGGGATCACCTGCAGAATGGCAGCAGACCCCCCCCCCCCACCAGAGATCCATCTGCACCCCCCCTCCCCCATCAGTGAGCAATCGGGCCCCCCCCTCACCACCAGGCAACTATCAGCTCTCTTGCCCCCCCTTCAGAGATACATCAGACCCTCCTCCTCCTCCCCTCCCAGAGGATGCTCTGACCTGCCTCCTCCTCCATCCCCCAGAGGGTGCTCTGACCCGCCTCCCTCCTCCATCCCCCAGAGGATGCTCTGACCCGCCTCCTCCTCCTCCTCCCTCCCTCCAGAGGGTGCTCTGACCCGCCTCCCTCCTCCCTCCCTCCAGAAGATGATCTGGGTCAGGGAGCCGTTGCAGGCTCTGAATCCGCTTCGGAGGTTCCCCTGCAAAATAAAAATCGGCTTCGGATTTCTAGTTTGCAGGTCGCTTACAGCGCGGATCCGGAATGGGCCTGAAGAAGGTAAACATAGAACATTGAACAGTACAACACAGTACAGGCCCTTCGGCCCTCAATGTTGTGCCGAGCTGTGTCCAATCCCAAGATCAAGCTGTCCCCCCCCTATAATTCTGGTGTGCTCCATGCGCCTATCCCATAACCGTTTGAAAGTTCCTAAAGTGTCTGACTCCACTATCACAGCAGGCAGTCTATTCTACACCCCAACCACTCTCTGGGCGACTAATGCTGAGAAGGGCCACCCAATTCAGGCGTGGATTGGATCTGTGCCCGAATTGAGTGTCGGTAAAGATGCGATTTGCTCAGATTTGGGTGCAGGTTGTGTTAAAGGCCTGATGCCCAAATTTACCGCGATTTCGCACCTGAAAACGGTGCAAATTGTTGGTAAAATCGCGGCCTGTAATTATAGTGCCCTACAAGGATCTGATGGCTCAGTTACCTATTTTGATAATTAAGGGGGATCGGCCTTGTTTAATGGGGCATGTTTGGCTTAAATTAATTTGGTTAAAGATATCAAATCTGCGAGATGGAGGTTTTCTGGAGCTGCTGCTACATAAATACTCTTGAGGACTTCCAAAATGAATTAGGACATAAGCGGAGCTGGAGCTAAAATATATTTAAATCTGGAGGCTGCACAATATTTTTTCAAGGGTCATGCTGTGCTTTATACATTTCATTATAAGATTGAAGCTGAACTCAAGAGACTGGAAGATTTGGGTAAAGCCTGTTCAATTTTCAGAATAGTCCCTAATATCAAAATCAGATTGGGCTGTAAAAATTTGTGGGGACTATAAATTGACAGTTCATAGAGGAGCTAACATAGACAGATACTCCATTCCTAAAATTGGAGATCTCTGTGTAAAACTAGCTGAAGTTTTAATATAATATAATTTAATATATACCAAATTGGACCTCAGTCATACCTACCAGCAGTTGGATTTAGACGAGGACTCGTAGGGACTGGTGGCCATCAATACCCGTAAGGGTTTAGACCAACATATACATTTGCCTTTTGAAGTCTCATCAGCCTGCACTATTTTCCAACGAACAAGGGGAATTCTTCTACAGGGTATCCCAAATGTAGTGATTTATCCTGACAAGGTTTTAATTACAGGAGCAACACCTGAAGATCACAGGGCAATCTTGGAGGATGTTCTGAAGTGATTTAAAGAAACAGGGGTTAGGCTTAATCATGAGAAATGTACCTTCCAAGCAGACAAAGTTACCTATTTAGGTTTTAGGGGGTCGTGCCAGCCGAGCTGCTAATGGACATCATCCAAGGATATGGTTGGATATATTTCCAAATTTGGCAAAGAGGGTGGAGGCGAGCAAATCTCTCAGAGAGTCAGAACTCAAAGAAGAGCAACAGAGTCTTCAGAGATGAGGATTTAGTCATGGTCAGTAGTTTTGCAGCTGGACCAGCATGGGTGGCTGGGAAGATTGAGGAAAGAACATGGGCCAGTCTCCTGTGTTGTAGAGATGCAAGGATGTCACATCAAGAAGCATGTGGATCTCCTGAGGAGGTGAATGGTACCTGAAACACAGTAAGAGGTGACTCCAGGAGTGCAGGTAGATCCGCCTGGATTTGGATGTGGAATCACAGCAGTAATGGAGAATGCAGTAGCTTCTGATCGTGATTTCGACCCTGGGTTGATGAGTTTGCCTTTTGCCTCAGCCCAACCGGACTTGTCATTTCCAGACAAACTTAGATTGGAGTTGAAACCTAGCAGAGTTTGGAAGTCACTGGATTGATTAAACTTATGATACATTGTCATGAGGGTTTCCTTTGATGCTTTTTCTTTGTAAGTAGTGTAACGATTTTTTATTTCTCCTTGGGCAAGTTGTGGGACATCGGGGGTGCTTTAAGGGATTGTTCCCCTGAGGACCACATGATTGTGATGTGTCATGGTGGAAAGCCACATCAATGGACTACAAGGGCATGGATCCCTGGTCAGTGTCCTTGACTCCATCCCACAGCATGCCACCATCTCAGCACAGCCTCAACCTGGCATGGAGTAGAACAGGCCATTGAGGAAAAGGCATCCAGAGCGGATGAATCCCCTTCAAAGCACTTAAACATGCCAACATTGGTGTGAAAACATAATATCATTTCCTTCATCTGGAAGGAGATTGCAGAAATCATGATCATCTTCAAGAGACGTGACAAGCCTGGCTGCAGTAACTCAGAGGAATTTCCCTATCGTCAGCCGCAGGGAAGGTCATTGCGAGAGTCCTACTTAATTACCTCTCCTTGTGGCAGAAGAGCTCCTCCCAGTTTTGCACGAAGGGGCACAATGGACGTGATCTTTTATATATTGTAACTACAATAAAAATGCAGGGAACAGCACCAACCTTTCGACACTGTCAACTGTGAGGGATCATGGAACATCCTTCTCTATTTCAGCTGCCCTCCAAGGTTTGCCACCATCCTCCACCTGCTCTACGATAAATGCAAACCATGATCCTTACCAGCGGATCCACCGCAGACCCAATTCACATTCAGACGAGGGTCAAGCAAGGCTGTGTCGTTGCACCAACGCTCTTCTCAATCTTCCTTGGTGCTGTGCTCCATTAAACCCTCAGCAAGCTCCCTGCTGCAGTGGAACTAAACTCAGAGCTGGCAAGTGGCCCTGGGAGGGCAGAGGAAACTCTTCAAGGACACTCCCAAAGTGTCCTTGAGGAGATGAAACAGCCCCACCGACATCTCAGAGTATCTGTCCCAAGACAGAAAAATTCCAGAAATTAGCTGAATATCTTCGGCTTCACAGAGAACAAGTGAAACCGAGCATCAACAGTGAAAGGAGTGACTGGAAATCTGGGCACCTCACCCACCTGCCCCTCCAACCACCATCCACCCACTTGTGACAGTGACTGTAGATCACACATTGCACTCCTCAGTCACCTGAGAACTCATTGCTTCTGGAAGCAAATCATCCTGGGCTCAAGGGACTGCCTAAGAAGAAGATTCTAACCAGGCTAGTGGGTCTGTCATTGCCATGTACAGCTGTGTGTAAAAAATCCATTTGCCTTTCCCAGTTTGTTGGTACCTCTCAGTATTCATTGTAACTCTCAGAATGATGGTCAGAGCATTGTAAAGTTTCTCCCTTGCATCCCCAAGTTACTTTGAACATAGTTAATTTATCCCGGGAAATGTATTGATTTTCAAGTCAAGTCTAAACTTCTAGTTTGCAAATAGCAAAGTCCTGGAACGTACACAATGGGTGTTAGTGTCAGCGCTATGTTATCAGTGCATTCTTGGTTAAGAATAAATTCCTGTAAGTAGTCAGTTTGCACATTAACCACTTCTATTTGGTAAGCTAGGTTTTAGCTTCCTCTCTCATTACCTTTCTGATAAAGTATTGAAAATAATTTTGATATCGTGCATCGCAGTGATGATGTTTCCTATACCCCTCCAGTTTCCACTTTGGAACACTAGTTTCTTCCACTTGGCACATATTAATCACCTTTCTTTGCAAACCTTTCCTCCCCCAATCTCCCTTTTGGTTTCTCGCTCACTCATTTGGAATATTTTTCTGGGTTGTGAATTGGCATTCTATTTTTAAAAAGACATCTATTTCTTCTGAACAGCTCTATTTTTAAATTGAGTTCTGTGAGCGTGTGTCACTGACGACTGTCTCATACCCCTATAATTTGCCTGTCTGATATTGTATACCTTGTTTATTAGTCAGGTCAGGAGTTACAATGCTATGATTGTTCTGATCTAATGGTTCATGCATCTATTCCCCATTTTGCTGTTACATGATATGTATTATATAATAATCACTTGTTGTGATACAGCAAATGCTAATCTGGTTGAAACGGTTTTTCCTGGCAGGGGGGCCAGTAAACAGAGGACAGCGATTTAAGATAATTGGCAAAAGAACCAGAGAGAAAATGAGAATGTTTTCATGCAGCGTGTTGTGATTTGTAAGGCACTGCTTGAAAGTGTGGTGGGAGCAGATTAAATAGTAACTTTCAAAAGAAGATTTAAAAAGGACAATTTGCAGGGCTATGGGGGAAGAGCTGGGGAGTAGAACTGATTGAATAGCTCTTTTAAAGTTCTGGCACAGACACAATGGGCTGAATTGCCTCCTTCTGTGCTGTAAGATTCTGCTCTATATTTAGGAGCAATCACAGACGTTTCTGTGCTACTCCAGGCCATAACTCACAAGTCAACCTTTGAAACCTCCAAAAACTCTTAAAAAAAAATGGGGGTTGACTCATACAAACATACAATGTGAGCTGCCAGTGTGGGTGGTTTCCGTTATGAAATGTGAAAATAACACTGGTAATTCAGACTAAATTAATGTGACATGGTTTATTGAATTAATTAATTATACAAAGATACCTTTGAGCACGATCCATAGAAACTCTACAGTGCAGAAACAGGCCATTCAGCCCATCGCGTCTGCACCAACAACAATCCCATCCAAGCCCCATCCCTGCAACTTCACACATTCACCCTGCTAATTGCACGAACCTATGCATACCGGGACACTAAGGGGCATTCTAGCATGGCCAATGCACCTAACCCCAACGTCTTTGGACTGTCGGAGGAAACCCACATGGGGAGAATGTGCAAACCCCACACAGACAATGACCTAAGTTGGAAATTGAACCCGTGTCTCTGGTGCTGTGAGGTAGCAGTGCTAACCACATCAAAGTGTTTTGAAACCATTAAATTTATTGTCTTTATTATCCGATGTAGAGTTCATCGAGTTGATTTTGGCTGTGGTATTGTAAGGATCTCGCTCTGGATTAGATTTGGCACTTTCTCTTTCAGAATCATTCCCCCACAACAAAATCATCTTCCTCTCTATCCACTGAATTGAATATTGTGCATTTTTTGAAAGATCTGATGACGCTTTGTGCACTTATAACTTCCCACAGCTTGACCATGAAACCACACAAAGTGTAAAGTAGTGTGCATATTTCCACTCCTTGTTTTTTCTCCATCAACCATCTAACTATTCCATTTGGTGTGAACATAATTCTTCAATGTCTGCTTGAGGCACCCATCTAAAGTTTGATCTACGGACATTAGATCCCTTGATTTAACTGCATTGTGGGTGTTATTTCTTTGTCCGTATCTCTTGATCTCATTGGTCATTTGGAATCTGAACATGAGCTACACGAATAAGTTGCATCTTTATGTAGGCCGCCAGGACACTTATTCCATACATTACTGACCTATAACTTTACCCCATCCGCATCCAGCTAATCGGTGTCATGGAAACTCACAAAAACCCCTGCAGGGAACAGGATTTTCAGCATGGTTTTACATTTGAAAATTATCATAGGCTTTAATTTCATTCTGTTGGACATGCAGGCTGGAATTCAGCAGAACTGTTTTTGAGCCTGTCCGCTCCATGGCTGCTGGGCAAATCAAAATTCATGGATGTTTCATTCATGTTGCCAGTGTGACTCCACAGATACTCATGTTTCTGCTGCTGCTCTTATGATGAATTGCTGGAAGCTGCTAAATTTTGACATGGAGCTCCCTTGGTAGTCTCCAGGCAATCTTGATTCCCTGCTGACTCAGGATGACGGGCACTGAGCACACTGCACCCTGAAAATTCAGGCCCTGGTTTCTATGATAATTTTGAGGCTATACAGTTACTTGGCAGGAGAAAGTAATTGAATTATTTATTTGATTTGAACTGGGACGATAGAACAAACTTGGAACATTACTGGAAGTAAAAGCCCTTATGATCAGCAAGTTTTGATGACTGAAAACAAATTAAAAGATAAATCAACAAGAGATGGGAAACAAAGAGAGTTGGATAGTTAGAAAAAAAGTTGGTGCCTATTCTGAAGTGCCAGATGGCATAGCCATCATTATCCCAGGTGGATATGCAAGGAAAACACACTCCCTAATGGTGCACTTCCAGCTAAAGTGAGACTGGTGACTCGGGGTTTTGAAGGAAGATTTAGAGACCAAGATGTTCGAGTAAACTCTCCCATGTGGGAACGTTTTCTTAGCTCTCTCAGCTACATATTTGTGAGAATGTAGGTCGATCGATACAAAAGCTACGTTTTGGCAGGGTGAAAGATTTCAGAGAGGTGGCTTTGAAACTACTTGAAGGAATGAGACATGGAAGGGAAACTGGAAATTAAGCAAATGTGTTAATGGATTAAATGGTGTGTCGAGGCTATAGAGGCTAGGTCAGCCTTACCACAGTAGGTTATATTCAGTTGAAAGAAACAGCAGTGCGCTACTGGCATCGCAAAGAGAAATTTGCAGGCATCTTTATGTTGCAGGTTGAAGATTTTCTGTGAGGATGTCTTGTGGACTTTGAGCAATTTGTTGCAAGATAAAAGAAGAATTTATGTTTAGAGATCAGGCTTTGAGGGCCTCTAAGGATATAGAAGGTTGGTGTCAATAAGTAGAATATGCCTGGAGTAATCACTAATGATACTTGGGTAATGTTATTTGCATCTTGATAAATAAGGCCTGGTCCTCAAAGAAAGATGACATTGCATCCAAAGAAGAAACAGAGCAGTTAAGTTTCATTAAATTTCATTGCACGGTACAACTGGCTATGCAGTCAGACAAGACTCAATATTATAAAGCAAAACACTGCGGATGCTAGAATCTGAAAGGAAAACAGGAAATGCTGGAAATTTTCAGCAGGTCTGACAGCATCTGTGGAGAGAGAATAGAGCCAACATTTTAAGTCAGGATGATCCTTCATCAGACTGAAGACAAAGAAAATAGGTCAAGATGTACACTGTAAAGGTGAACGGCGGGGGTTGGGGGGGAAGGGAATGTGGTGGTGGTGCTGTGGTGGGTGATTTGTATAATTGACCAAGATGTCATTGACAAAAAGGCAAAGGGAATGTAAAAGGTGATGATAAAGACAGAGAATGGTGCTAACAGCATCCATTAAGAGATCAGAATGTGTAAATGGCAAAACAAAGAAAGACTTATCAGTAGCACCATTATGGAAAGTCATGATGTGGAGATGCCAAAATTAGGCATATAAGAAGTCTCACAACACCAGGCTAAAGTCCAACAGGTATATTTGGAATCACGAGCTTTCAGAGCGCTGCTCCTTCATCAGGTGAGTGATGAAAGAGCAGTGCTCAAAAAGCTCGTGATTCCACATATATCTGTTGGACTTTAGCCTGGTGTTGTGAAACTTCTTATTGTGGAAGGAGACATCATCGAAACAGATGCAGCAGAGGCAGAGGAAGTAAGAGAATGCAATGGAGTCCTTCCAAGATGTGTGGGGTGTGAAGAGCTATAGTCAAGATAGCTGCAGAGTCAGTGGGCTTGTAATGGAAACTGGTGGACAGTCCATCACCAGAAATAGAGACAGTGAGGTTAAGGAAAGGAAGAGATGTGACAGAGATGAACCATGTGAAGATGATAGGAGCATGGAAATCGGAAGCAAAATTGCTAAAATTTTGCAGGTCTAGGCAAGAGCATGAAGCAGCACCGAAATAGTCGTCAACGTACCAGTGAAAGAATTGTGGGAGGGGGCTGGAGTCAGATTGGAACAAGGAAGGTTCCATGTACTCGATAAAGAGACAGGCAAAACTGGTTGTTAAGACATTCAATGAGATGAAGAATGAAATGAAATGGGATAAAAACAGCTTTGAGATAGAGTGAGTTGGTGCTGCTGGGGAGAGAGAGACATATCAAGTGTGTGCGTATGGAGTGTGGATTTCAGGGTGATGCAAGAATAGCAACGAGAAGACCCAATGTCAGATATGGCACCATGATGATGCACATTGCAGTTCAGGAGATACTGCGGTCAAATAAAATATTAAAGAAATTAAATTTGGAGAAAAGCACACAAGTTTCTAGCCTGAAAAATATGAAGTTAGTTCTTTTTAAGGGTTGCTCCCCATACCAGTCTTCCAGATGGGTATTCAAGCACTACTGGGTTTACCACAGTTTTGATGGGAGAAAATGGAAAACTTGGACTAGGAAACTAAGAAAATTAAAGCCTGCTTAAAAGTGCTCTAGCTGCAGAAACATGATCGAGTCGAAGCAATAGATGTGAGATTGTGCACATTCTGAAGGAAATCCTATACACATGGCAATCTGAGAGAAGTTTGCCCATTCTCTTTGGCATCATGTTCATTTGGCAAAGAGTGTCGCTGAGAAAAGGTTGAGAATTGATCTTTCTAGCATGAAGGAAATGTTAAAAAAGAAAAGATACTTCTAACATAAAATGGGTTGATGCAAGTCAATCATGTTACAAAGAGAAATGCTCGCTCTACAAAATTGTTGGAGGCCCTAGAAGAGTATTTGAAATGTTGTAAAAAATGTGAAAAAACATTTTTTCTTCAATTGCTTTGTAATTATTTATGTATGTGGTAAAGCTTTTAAAATAAAGAGAAGGTGAATCTGTTAATGATTGGTTGATTATGTTGTTAAAGGTAGAGGTGATGCGTATAACTTGATTAAAGACAGAATCTGCTGGGATGCTAGGTGGATAGTTAGAAGACACAGATCTTTAATGCTGCATCCTATGAATAAATCTACCCTCAAGGAAAAGATCGATGTCTTGGTTCATACTTCACCATCTGGCTTGGATCCAGTTAAAAGATAATGTGGAATGCACTGAGAATGGCATAGGAGTAACCTCTTTGACAAGCTCACTTTGTAAGAGTGATGTTTGTAGCTTAATGCTTGTTGTTTTATGGATTATTTTAATGAAAAAGGTTCTTCCCCCCATTTTTATGAGCTCCTTTTTCTTAAGCTCACCTATAACCCCATGTCAGACATGAAGCCCAAGAAACAAACTGGGTGCTTCCAAACCTGAACCCACATCCTAGGCTGGTTAGACTATACGCATAAGTAGTGATGGTACCTTTTCAAATTGTAGTGGCTTCTAATGTGTTGTCAACTTAGAACAAAGTTGCCTGCAGCATTGCTATGTACAACCTCACCCCTTGAGAGATGCCTCCTTGTCAGTAATGTAACTATAGCAGCTGAGAGGAAGTGTCTTCTCAGGTATGGCATTTAAAGCTTTTAAAACATCAGTGAATATTTTTAAATACAAATCGTTTTTTCATTATAGCGAATGAGTGTATTTTGAATAAAAGCTTTCTGTCCCTCCCTAAATTTGAATGAAAGTGAGAGACTGTTAAAAGTCAGCCCACAAAGCCATGAGTTATTGCTCCATTTGTGAAATTTAACTAAAACACCCAGCATGATGCCACACTGTTTACTAATGAATTGTATTCTTTCAATACATGATGGATTCTTCTCAGCTGGAAATGTGGAGGAAGCATCAACTGGAGGTAGTTTTTCTTGAGCAATGGAGAGGAAATCAGAATGAGCTCAAATCCAAAAGTTGGCAACGTCTCAATGACTTCATGTTTTAGCTTGGCTTTGCTCCCAAACTTTGACGATATCTGTGCTGCATCCTCTTGTCCTTCAGCGAAGTTTCTTAATTGAAAAAAAAACTGGTTGCATTTCTAGCCTGCAGTTTTGGAAGATCTGTAGGCCTCCTACTTTCTGCATATTGCCAAGGTCTCTCATCCCCACATCACACTCCCCTTCATGCTGCCTCATCCCAACTCTCTCTCCCCTGAGGTGTCTCCGCATCCCCCCACCCCCCCCACCCCACCACCACCACCGCCACCACAGCCCTCCCAACCACCACCACATCTCCAACTCTCTGTTGTTGTGCCCTCGCCTGCTCTCCCTACAAGTTCCCTTTTTATTGGCTTCCTCCACACTCACTCTACTCCAGCTTAGAAGTGTTCATAAGTTCCATTTTCTGAGGATGAAGAGAAACAGGATGACAGAAATTAGAAATTGATTGATTTTTTTTTAAAACATCTAAAGCGGTCTACTGTTACGTCTTTAAATGATTCTAAGACCCTAGTAAAAGGAAACTTATACATCGACTGAATGTTGGAAGAGGTATTGCTAATCATGAAATTTCCAAAGCTCTTATTAAAGCTCCAAAGGGAGGAAAGATGTGTTGTTGCCACAGTCAAACTGTCTTCTTTGGGATTACCTCTGAGAGGACATGATGAGTTAAGGTAATTTTTTTAGCCTGCCTTGAATGTGTCACTCAATTTGGTGAACTTCTCAAAGAGCATTTGAAAAGTTGCCAATATAGTGGATCAGGTGAAGACCAACTTTTTAACACAGCAAACTTACAATGACTTCTTTACTATAATGGCAAAGTGGCTCAGAAACCAATTCACTAATGAAGTAGAAGATGCCAAATACTATTCCATAAATTGTTGATTCAATACCAGATGTGAGTCATGTGGACCAATTAACATTAATTTACGATATGCGATCAGCGTTAGTGAAGTTGTAGAGCGATTTCTTTGTTTTGTTCAGCTACAATCCAACACTTCTGGAATGTCTGGAGACCACTGTTTTGGAAATGGTAATAACTTCTCTCATTTTTAAGATAGTAAAGAAATTAACTTTTGAAATTGAATGAGGTTGAAATTGGGCACAGTGATTAGCTCTGCAGCCTCACAGTGCCAGAGTCCAGATTCGATTCCTAGCTTGTGTTGCTGTCTGTACGGAGTCTGCACGTTCTCTGTGTCTGTGTGGGTTTCCTCCAAGTGCTCTGGTTTCGTCCCGCAGTCCGAAAGGTGTGCTGGTTAGGTGCTCAAACAAGTGTACCCAAACAAGCACCGGAAGTGTGACAACTGGGGGATTTTCACAGTGGCTTCATTGCAGTGTGAATGTAAGTCTACTTGTGACTAATAAATAAAAGAAAGAATGGCTGTGTGTGCATCTTGTTGATTGGAGTATTTGCTCCTGCACTGGACTGGATCATTCTGTCATGCACTGGCCTGTGCTGCAGTAATGTCGTCGGCTGATTTTACCATCTCATTGCTCAACAGCAAATTCCATGTTTGCTTGTCTCAAAACACACATCGCAATGTTGACCATCTTTACCATCACTCCGACAAGAGATAAGCTTGGATTTCAAGTCCGCAGTTATTCATACAGGTGTGTTTTTACAAATTAAAAAGCACTAAAGCAGTGATCAATTTGTGCATTTTTGTGGCTTGTGTGTTTACAGTCTGGTAGGGGGAGGAGGGAAAGAGAGAGAAATGAAGGTAGTGCACCAGACCCCACAAAGTATAAATCTGCTTCTGCCCAAAAATGTTTCCTGTAGGAATGGATAATAGCCTAGCTGTGCTTTGGTGATGTGATAGATATATTTTCACTGACCTATGCAGGGGGGAGCTATACAAGAAATGGCAGAACCATCAGGAGTATAGACACACAGAGAGATCTGGGTGTGCAAGTCCACAGATCCTTAGAGGTGGCAGCACAGGTGAAAAAGGTGGTGAAGAAGGCATATGGCATGCTTGCCTTTATTGGACAGCGCATCGAGTATAAAAGTTGGCATATGATATTGCAGTTATATAGAACATTGGTTAGGACACATTTGGAATACTGCATCCAGTTCTGGTTGCCACACTACTGGAAGGACGTGGAGTCTTTGGAGAGAGTGCAGAAAAGGTTTACCAGGATGTTGCCTGGCATGGAGGGTAGTAGCTGTGAGGTGAAATTGAGTAAACTAGGGTTGTTCTCCCTGGAAAGACGGAGGTTGAGGTGACCTAATAGAAATTTTTAAAATTATGAAGGGCACAAGTAGGGCGAACAGTTGGAAGCTTTTTCCCAGGTCAGAAATGGCAAACACAAGGGGTCACAAGTTCAAGGTAAGGGGGGCGAGGTTCAATACAGATATGCGGGGGACTTTTTTTACATAGAGGTTTGTGGGGGCTTGGAATGCCCTACCAAGCAAGGTGGTTGAGGCAGACACGCTAGGATCATTTAAGATTTATCTAGATAGCCACATGAACAGACTGGGAATAGAGGGATACAAACGGATGGTCTAGTTAGGAACACATGATCGGTGCAGTCTTGGAGGGCCGAAGGGCCTGTTCCCGTGCTGTATTGTTCTTTGTTCTATGCAAGGCAGTGCCTGCATCACATGAGTTGGGTCAGCATATCTGCAGCAACATCTGTCAAAGTCTTTAAGTACTGGAAAAAAATGTGGTACAATCAAAGATTGCTCAGACTTGATACAAAACTGCCTTGTGCCTAAATTTGATACTGAGTTGGCAAATTGTTCATGGGATCCACGGAAGGTGGTCTGTTTGGCGTTGTCCACAGAGATCGACAAACATTGTAACCGTAAGAAATCCAGCAGTTCCAGGTTGGCTGTCACTGAATACACTGATTCTCCATGACACCAAGGAATCTACAGCTGTATTTTCTGATTGGGCTCCTGTGAACCTCCTTGGGATGTTTTACTATATGAACAACGTGCCATAAATGCAAAGCTTGGTGTTAGTTCTGGAAACTCACTTAGGTCATTGTCCCTTGGGAGCACTGAAGAGAGGCAGTGATTTGTAAGGGGAGAGCTTGTGGGTAAGTTAAAGTGTTTTTTTTTAAATTAACTTTGATAGTTTTTCCTTTAAATTTTATTCCGAAAACCGGAAGTAGTTTGCAAAGGGACTTGGGTATTTTTTTTCCATAATTGGACTGCTGAGGAATCCCGATACTCTACACAGGTAGAGTACCCCACCCTCCCACCTCCTCTAACCTAAAAAGAGAGAGAGAGAAACGGGCTTGGAGTGAGAGCACGTAAATTTGTTTTTGTTTTTTGTGTGAGCTGGAAGGGCTTTGACTCACAGGGCCTAAGCAAAAAGGGTGAGGCAATGTAAGTTCATAAGTTTTTATTACTTTCTTCTCTGTATTTCTAAAAAGGGCAAGTATGAGTGTGAGGCCAGTATGTTGTTGCCAATGCAATATGTGGGAGGTCCTGGAGGCTCCTGGTCTCCCAGACATCCATATCTGTGCTCGGTGTGTGGAGCTGCAGGCCCTAAGGGACCGGGTTAAGGAGCTGGAACTGCAGCTCGAGGACCTTCGTCTCATTAGAGAGAATGAGGAGGTAATTGACAGGAGTTACCGGCAAGTGGTCGGGGCAACGGGAAGAAGGCAAGTGGGTAAGGGTTAGGAAGGGGAAAGCTCACGTGATGGAGAGCTCGCCAGTGGATGTCCCCCTTCAAAGCAAGTACTCCTGTCTGAGTACTGCTGGGGGGGAGCAGCTCACCTGGGGGAGGAAGTGGTGGCCAGGTCTCTGGAGCTGAGCCTGACCCAGTACTTCGTAAGAAAAAGAGCAGCAAGGCAGTGTTAATAGGGGACTCCATAGTGAGGGGATCAGACAGGTGTTTTTGCAGACGCAGACGGGAGTCGCGGATGGTGGTTTGCCTCCCTGGAGCTGGATCCGGGATGTCTCTGGATGCGTCCCAGACATCTTGAAAGGGGAGGGTGAGGAGCCGGAGGTTGTGGTTCATGTAGGTACCGCTGACATAGGCAGGAAGAGGGAAGGGGTCGTGAACAGGGATTATAGGGAATTAGGTAGGCAGCTGAGAAAGGGGAACGCGAAGGCAGTAATCTCAGGATTGCTGCCTGTGCCGCGGGAGAGTGAGAGCAGAAATGGAATGAGGTGGAGGGTGAATGCGTGGCTGAGGGACTGGAGCAGGGGGCAGGGATTCCGGTTCCTGGATCATTGGGACCTCTGCAGGGGCAGGTGTGACCTGTTCAGTAAAGACGGGTGGCACTTGAATCCCAGGGGGACCAATATCTTGGCGGAAAGATTGGCTAGGGCTACTGGGGGGGCTTTAAACTAGAAAGATTGGGGGGGAGGGAATAGAGATGAGGAGACTGAGAGCGAGGAGGTTAGCTCCCAGGTACAGAAGGACTGTAGACAGTATGAGAGGGAGGTTAGACGGGTAATGGAGAAGGGAAGTGCCCAGACCGAGGGTCTGAGGTGTGTCTATTTTAACGCCAGGAGTGTAGTGAACAGAGGGCGTGGATTGCTGCTTGGGAATGTGATGTGGTGGACATTACAGTGACTTGGATGTCTCAGAGACAGGACTGAGTACTTCAGGTGCCAGGATTCAGATGCTTCAGGAAGGACAGGGAGGAGGGCAAAAGAGGTAGCGGAGTGGCACTGTTGATCAGGGACAGTGTCATGGCTGCAGAGAAGGTGGATGCTGTGAAGGGACTGTCTACAGAGTCTCTGTGGGTGGAAGTTAGGAACAGCAAAGGGTCGATAACTTTGCTGGGTGTTTTCTATAGGCCGCCCAATAGTGACAGGGAAGTTGAGGTGCAGATAGAGAAACAGATCCTAGAGAGATGTAGTAAAAACAGAGTTGTCGTGATGGGAGACTTTAATTTCCCAAACATCAACTGGAACATCCCTAGGGTAAGGGGTTTGGATGGGGAGGAGTTTGTTAGGTGTGTTCAGGAGGGGTTCCTGACTCAGCACGTGGATAAGCCTACGAGAGGAGAGGCTGTAGTTGACCTGGTGCTGGCTAATGAACCAGGACAGGTGTTGGATCTCTCGGTGGGAGAGCATCTCCGGGATGGAGATCATAATTCTATCTCCTTCACGATAGCATTGGAAGGAGATAGGATCAGGCAGGCTAGGAAGGTGTTTGTCTGGAGTAAGGGGAAATATGTTGACATCAGGCAGACAATTGGACGAATAAACTGGAAGGAGGTGTTCTTGGGGAAAAGTACTGAAGGAAGGTGGCGGATTTTCAAGGAATGTTTGACTAGAGCTCTGCACGACAACGTTCCAATGAGACAAGGAGGTTTTGGTAGGTCGTGGGAGCCGTGGTGCACGAAGGTGTATAAAAGGTTCAGAGAGCTAAGAGATGTCAAGGATCTAGAGGAGTATAAGGCTTGTAGAAAGGAGCTTAAAAAGGAAATTAGGATCCCGGAGATGCTCTCCCACCGAGAGATCCAACACCTGTCCTGGTTCATTAGCCAGCACCAGGTCAACTACAGCCTCTCCTCTCGTAGGCTTATCCACGTGCTGAGCCAGAAGGGGACATGAGAAGGCCTTGATGGGTAAAATTAAGGAGAATCCCAAGGCATTCTACAAATATGTGAAGAGTAAAAGGATGAGAAAAGAAGGGATAGGACCTATAAAAGGTGAAGGGGGAAAAGTCTGTGTGGAACCGAAAGACATGGCAGGGGTGCTTAATGAGTACTTTGCCTCGGTATTCGCGGTGGAAAGTGAGCTGGGAGGTTGTACTACAGGTTTGCGGCAGACTGAAAAGATTGAGTATGTGGATATTAAGAGAGAGGATGTGTTGGAACTTTTAAATTCTATCAAGATAGATAAGTCGCCGGGACCGGATGGGATGTACGCCAGGTTATTGTGGGAGGTGAGGGAAGTGATTGCAGAGCCCCTGGCGATGATCTTTGCATCATCAATGGAGACGGGAGAGGTTCTGGAGGATTGCAGATGTGGTTCCTATTTTTAAGAAAGGGAACAGGGATAGCCTGGGAAATTACCGACAGGTGAGTCTGACCTCAGTGGTTGGTAAGTTGATGGAGAGGATTCTGAGGGATTTATGAGCATTTCGAGAAGTTTAGTATGATCAGGAATAGTCAGCACAGCTTTGTCAAGGGCAGGTCATGCCTTAAGAGCCTAGTTGAGTTCTTTGAAAATGTGACAGAACACATTGACGAAGGAAGAGCGGTGGATGTGGTTTACATGGACTTCAGCAAGGCATTTGATAAGGTCCCCCATGCAAGACTTCTTGAGAAGGTGAGAGGGCACGGGATCCAAGGGACTTTGGCCTTGTGGATCCAGAATTGGCTTGCCTGCAGAAGGCAGAGAGTGGTTGTGGATGGGTCTTTTTCTGCATGGAGGTCAGTCACCAGTGGAGTGCCCCAGGGATCTGTTCTAGGACCCTTGCTGTTTGTCATTTTCATAAATGACCTGGATGGGGAAGTGGAGGGATGGGTTAGTAAGTTTGCTGATGATACGAAGGTTGGTGGTGTTGTGGATAGCCTGGAGGGATGTCAGAAGTTGCAGTATGACATAGATAGGATGCAAGACTGGGCGGAGAAGTGGCAGATAGACTTCAACACGGATAAATGTGTAGTGGTCCATTTTGGCAGGACCAACGGGATGCAGGAGTATAATATCAAGGGTAGGAGTCTTAGCTGGGTTGAAGAGCAGAAGGATCTTGGGGTCCGGGTCCATAGGACTCTTAAATCGGCCTCGCAGGTGGAGGATGTGGTCAAGAAGGCATATGGTGTACTGGCCTTCATTAATCGAGGGATTGAGTTTAGGAGTCGGGAGGTAATGCTGCAACTTTATAGGACCCTTGTCAGACCCCACTTGGAGTACTGTGCGCAGTTCTGGTCGCCTCACTACAGGAAGGATGTGGAAGCTATTGAGAGGGTGCAGAGGAGATTTACAAGGATGTTGCCTGGATTGGGAGGCATGCCTTATGAAGATAGGTGAGGGAGCTAGGTCTGTTCTCCCTGGAGAGACGAAGGTTGAGAGGCGACCTGATAGAGGTTTATAAAATGTTGAGAGGTATAGATCAGGTGGATTCTCGGTGGCTATTTCCCAGGGCTGAAATGGTCGCTACGAGGGGACACAGGTTTAAGGTGCTGGGAAGCAAGTACAGAGGAGATGTTAGGGGTAAGTTTTTCACTCAGAGGGTGGTGAGTGAGTGGAATCGGCTGCCGTCGGTGGTGGTAGAGGCAAACTCGCTGGAGTCTTTTAAAAGACTCCTGGATGAGTACATGGGATCGAATGGCATTGGAAGTTGCAGATAGTTCTATGGCTTGGTAGGTATAGATCGGCGCAACTTGAGGGCCGAAGGGCCTGTTTGTGCTGTAGTGTTCTATGTTCTATGGTCTACGTTCTAAGTCATGTCATTGGATGTTGGGACTGTCACTGACTGCTGTTGGGATCCTTTTATTTCTCTGATTGGTATGGAAATGGCATGGAAAGGCTCGAGTGCCATGTAAACTCTGGGCAGGTTACACAAATTCCCACACACTGACTTTCTCAGGAGTAGGTTACATCTTTTTTAGTTCCACTTGTCTCCTTCTTTTCACTCATTCTTGGTACATTATACACATTGTCTTTGCACTTGCAGGATGGAATACTGCACATTCTGGAAAAAATCAAACGACTTCTATTCCAATTAACATTTTGGCTGAATGTCTTAGTCACATATTCTGACAATTCCTCTCTCATATTGGCATGAGAAGCCATAAACTGATACAATGGGGATGTGGTCCATACCATCACAAAATAGGGTCGGAGGGTGGTGTACAACCCAATATGACTCTGCAAATAATTACAATAGATTAATTTGATTCCAATCTGCCTGCAAGTCCAGGCCACCTCACCAAAAGTGTGCTCCTTCCTTGTACTGAAAATGCCTACTTAACTGTTGTGGTCTTTAGATGACCAAGGTTTAAACCAAATACTGCTTGCTGCATTGATTCAGTGGAATAGTAGAATTTTGTCAGTATTAAACTTGCACAACCACCTGGTCCATTTCATTTGGACAGCTATCTTCATGGTATCTGACAGTTCTGACCAGGAGAGCATTCCACTCCTAATTTCAAAGCGAGCTGTTTGAACAACTTTATCTACACCCATCTGATAGTCTGTTTCATTCTGTGTGCCCTTGGAGAAATCTACAAGCCTCATTGAGTGACAGGATGTTTGATTAGGATAATATGTTCTGGTAGTGCAGCAAATCCAGAAAGAAACTTTGCATTGAATTATCAGATTTTGTGGATTGGCTCATCTTTAGTACTACATCTAAATAAAACTTGTGAGCTTTTGATGAATTGTCGTGATGTACTGGGATTTGAATTGGTAATTACAAGTCGTTAAGTCTATAAATCTTAATTTCCCCAATTAACTCTGTCATTTATGTGTTCCCCATTCCTGTCATTTATGAAGCGTGGCTATTAAAACCCTGTATGATATTTCAGTATCTTGTTGATTATCCTGGCACTTGTGATAGATTTGATTTGATGTTTACATCTGTTTGTCTGTCCATCAGAGCATTGTGTGGATCACACTAGCATTTTGCTTTTTTTGTTGGGGAGGGAGGGCAGCGGGTTTGGATTTGTAGAAAATATGGAATACCAGAAGAAATAAAAGCAGCTGCAGTATAAAAATGATCCTTTTCTTAACACTTTGCCATGTGAAAGATATTTCCGTATTACGGTGAGCTTGTGTAAGTGGACTCATTGTGGGAGCTGGGGGAATAAGGAGGACTTAACTTCACTTTTGCCAAAGTTCACAAGAGGATATAGATAGCTTTGGAAACTCAGTAGACAAAAGGAGCTACATTAAAAATAAGCCTCATTACCATACCAGGATCATTTCACTTAAAAATCTGAAGAAATACTCTGAATTAAGAAATAATTTAAATGTATACAGAAGGAAAAGAAAAAATACATTCAGATGTATAAATTACATATTTAATTTTAACAGGCCCTCTATGGTGTTGCAGATATTAAGTCAGAGAGGTTACACAGAGAAAGGTGCAATATCAAACAGTATTTATAGTGATATAAACTAAAGAGAAAATGCTGGAAAAACTCAGCAACTCTGGTAGCATCTATGGAAAGCGAAACAGAGTTTGTTGCGAGCCTCCAGTTATTTGATCCTTCCAGACAATGCAATATTCAGAAATCCACTTTGGGCAACTGAACCCCTGGACAAAATTGCCCTTTCCTGTTTATCACAATCCAACTTTTTACTGCTATCTAACTCCGGAGTCACTATATTGGTCTATCTATCTCTGCCCCACAAAATGCACAGTGCTTCATCAATCATTCTTTTTTGAGTAATCGGATTCAAATATGTCATTTAATAAAACTTGATTGTTGATGTCTTTTTAGTGTCTGTCAGTTTCCCTGTATACCCCATTGAGGTCCTTACCTCGCTCAGGATTCATCACCTGATCCATTGCTGGAACTTGGGCCAAGTTTCTGTGTTAGTCATGATATTGGCTAAAATGGTTTGTTTGTCCTTGCCATTTATTACCAAAGCTTAAATCTAGTCATCATATCCACAATGTGTAGAAAAAAAAATGCCCCAATCCTTGTTCCAACCATTGCCACAACTTTATTAAATTCCCTGGCTAGTGACAGATTCCCAACAGGACATGGTGGAATCCTTCAATTTGATTTGATTTATTATTGCCAAATGTATTGGGGTACGCTGAAAAGTATTGTTTCTTGCATGCTGTACAGAAAAAAACGTACCATTCATAGAGTACATAGAGGAGAAGGAAAGGAGAGGGTGCAGAATGTGTTATTACAGTTACAGGGAGCGTGAAGAGAAAGATCAGGTTAACATGGTAGGTCCATTCAGAAGTCTGACTGCAGCAAGGAAGAAGGCTCTTGAGTCAGTTGATACATAATTTCAGACTCTTGTATCTTTATACCAACGGAAGAAGATAGAAGAGAGCATGACTGAGGTGCATAGAGTCCTTGATTATGCTGGCTGCTTTTCTGAGGCAATGAGAAGCGTAGACAGATGTCACCTTGAGCCTTATCTGTTCAATAAGGGTGTTGTATTCTTTATCAACTATTCCGGCATCTTGCAACAGAGTTTTCAATTTCTGTGATGCTGTCAGACTTCTCCAGAGGTTAACCTACTGTTTGGACTCCCTGATGAGAAATACCTGGCTCTCAGTGGCAGGTATTAATGGCCTGATCGTGTAAAATGCAGATCTTTGGTTTTCCCAAACACAGTTGTTTTGTCATTCTCCATGTCTAATTTCATTTGTGCGTTTTTATTGACAATTTGGTTAACAATGCATTTATTTTGCTAGAGACCACATCAGCGCTGATGGAGAGACTGATCCCATCTATCTTGCCTGCGTGGACTGCATTCCGAGAAGATGTTAGAGAGTTGTCATCCCAAAACCTAAAGTAGTTCGAACCTCCATACTCCTTCACCTCTGCTAATCTGCCTCATTGAGAGATTCCAAGTAGCACTTAAACCAAACCGTCCCACACACGTGGAAGTGCCAATGCTATCCAGCACTGCACAATTGAATGAATCAGCCAAAGATTTTTAATATCATTTCTAGTTATCTAAAATTGGATTACTTCAAAATGATGGTTAAACATTTATCAACACTGTTCAGTTTTTCTGATGGACTTATTTACAGTTGTATCAATAAAACTATTACCAGGTTACCACCCTTCAATACGTCAAGGAATATTTTGTAACGTAGGGAATAAGTAGTCCGAGACCAAGTGGAAACCATGGGCGGAATTTTCCGGCTGTTCATGCCAGTGGGACCTTCCTGTCCTGCCAGAAACTGTCTCAGGACTTCACTTTGGAAAGTTAACATAATTTGTGCCCTGATTACCAATCGTACCTAAAGTGGAGACTCCACTTAATTCCTTAATAAATATCATCGCACGCTGGGAAATTCTCTTCTTGTTGAGAGGCAAAAATATCAGTCGTAACCAATGGATCATCGGGTAAATGTGATCATGTTATAATGAAATTACTTTTACATTTTTTAAAAATATATTTTTCAGAACTCAATTTCAATCAGAGAACAAGTGGCAGATTAAATTCATTTCCAGAAATACTTTGAGTCATCAGCTTGATACAACAAATTGTTAATAGTGAAATTATTGATGTGTTTAGTTAGGATCCTGGATTGGAAACCTATCAGTTTTGCTTTGTAAGACTATGGCATAGGGAATAAAGTTAGTGTTAACAGTGTATTATATGCAAGAAGAAATTAATATGGTCATGGCCAGAGGACTGGAAGGAAAATATACACCTACGTAAACCTGGCTACTCCATAAAATGGACCAACACCCTTACTAGCTATGACTCATACAAGAGGACATGAGCACAGGTGCGCGCGCGCACGCGCGCGCACACACACACACACACACACACACACACACACACACACACACACACACACACACACACACACACACACAGTTCCGGACCCACTCCCACCACTGCCATCTTCCTCACACTGGTCGCGGTGGCTCCCGTTGAACTGATATCAATCTCTGGAGTGGCCAAGAAAGTGAAAGAGGAAGAAGAGTGGTGGCAAAGTGAGTGTGTCAGATCCCCAACAAGAGTGGGGTCAGGAGAGAATCAAGAATGGAAGGAGTTTGATTTCAGCAAAAGGATGTTGACCTGGAGCGGCACATCAAACAGGAGTTGGGGCGAGGACGAATATCCTGGCTAGGTGACTCGGGTGGTACAGGGTGATGCTGGAGGGAGCCAGAGCCAACCAGAAGTTGATTAACAGTGGCTTGAGAATCCATACCTTACAGATCAGTAATGAAAGAGAAGAAGAAGACAAAGAGAAGAATTAAAGAAGATTGGATGCAGATGGTGTTGAATATCTTGTGTAGAGAAAGAAGACAGTCAGGCAGTGAAACAAGATAACTCCAGCACCAGATGTTGTGGTTGCAGAAACCCCAGAATCAAAGTGATTTGGGCTTTATCGACCTGCAGCCAGATGGGGTAATGTGAGAAGTACAAGATCACAAGGACCAGTGATTTACAATGATGCACAGTTTCACCCCTATAAGCTTATGCAAAGCAAGTAGAAATCTGAAATGGTAGAGAAATGGAAAAGACTTTTGAGGAGGTTTACTAGGCTGATACCGGAGTTGAGGGGATTGAGCTATGAGGAGAGGCTGAATAAACTAGGCTTGTACTCGTTAGAGTTTAGAAGAATGAGGGGAGATCTCATTGAGACGTATAAGATGATGAATGGGATGGATAGGATAGAGGTGGAGAGACTCTTCCCGCTCAAAAAAGACAGTAGGACTAGGGGGCACAGCCTCAAGATAAAGGGGAGGCGGTTTAGAACGGAGTTGAGGAGGAACTTCTTCACTCAAAGGGTGGTGAATCTCTGGAATTCTCTGCCCGTTGAAGTGGTGGAGGCTGCCTCGCTAAATATTTTTAAGAAGCGGGTTGATGGGTTTTTGATAAGAGAAGGGATTAAGGGTTATGGGGAGAGGGCGGGAAAGTGGAACTGAGCCACGACAGATCAGCCATGGGCTAGATGGCCTACTCCTGCTCCTATTTCTTATGTTCTTATGTTCTTATGATGGTGAAATACAAAAACAGAATCAGAGAGAATGGTTCTGAAAGTCAGTCCATTCAGCTAGAACTTGGCAACCAGTTTGCTCTTGGAGAGCAATAGATGTTGCTGCCTATTTTACAGACTGGTGCTTTGCATTCCATCCCAAGTAACTAATTTACATGGAACCCACCTGTCTTCACCCCATAACGCCAGAAAGATTTTTATTTGAGATCTGGGATAGACTTCGGTAGAAAACTGTAAGGCATCATTGGAATTTTAAGCTTGAAGCACAATAACTTCTGTCATCTACTATGGACTGGAACTGATAAAGGGTTTGAATGAAATGTCAGCCACTCAGATTGACGTTTTTGGATAAAGATTAAAAATGCAGCCTTGAAGTGGCCCATTTGTTTATCGCCCTGCTCCCTATTTGAATGTTGAGTCTCTGGAATGTGACGAGCTCCCGGACCAGCCTTTGGCCACTTCTACCAACCAACGCTGGTTTATGAAGGAAGGTTTATGAACAGGATCACAGTCAGAGAGGGCAGAGTCCCAGCAACCCTCTTCATCCCAGCAAGTAAGACTCGATTTTAAATTTAAAATCAACTTTATTCCTCACCTTATGCTTTTGAATGCTATTGATATCTAAACACTGGACTGTGCCCTAACACTGGATACAAAATGCTCAGACCCCATCATTCCAAGTAATGTGTTTTCACAATTGGAGTCTCTTCTATAAAGTAAACTTCTAAAAATTAAGGTTTATACTACATTTACTTTACTAAAGAATGTTTAAATAATATTTTAAATGGGAAAATGGGATTTAAGTTTAGAGATTTTAACTCGAAAAATCTGATTTCGTTTTCATCTTGTATTGGATTTATACATATGAGTGAGCATCTGTCAACACAAGTGACTTTTTAGGAAGCTTTTCAAGCTACTTAGCAATGTTTACATTGTGACAATTAGCAGTATTAATCGGAACGGTTAGAACAGATCCAAGTAGACAACTTACATTAATTCTTGAGGGACAAACAAGACCAATAACTATTTAGCGTTTGAAATGCAAATGTTTGCGGGGGGGAGATGGGGAGAGAAGGTGGTGGTAGGGGACACAAATGAAGGTGAACGCAGGGGAAGAGTGAGACATGACATAAATGAAGATGAGTGCAGGACCTCGAAGTGTCATTCCACTACTGCATTACTAAAGAAGAACCCTGGGCACTGGAGACAAAAGGGACCCTGACTCAAGTTTTCAGACCTGAGAAGTGACATCCTTTGCCCAATCTCTAGAAGGAGTGGGAGGCATGTCACGTAACTTTCCGAAGCTGCTGGAACCTGCATTATTTGCACGTGGAGTTGAACTCAGGCACTGACTGTTTGATCTTAGAAGAGAAACAGGATGCCAGGCAAGCAACCTGCTGCTGTCAACCGTTTTATCATTGAGCAGAAAGAGCTTTCTCTAGGAAAACTTGTCTGGCCCTCAACGACACTGAACTACTGGAAAGTTGGAACTTCCAATTTTGTGCTTCAAAACTAATTCAGCTATGTTCCTTTTGCCATCATAAAAGTCCTTGTTTGGAGAAAGATGGATCACTCTGCGATAGTCAGCTACCCCCCTCTGAAGGAATATGCCATTGGACTTTTGATTCTGGACTCAACATAAAACCATAATTCTTACTTTTATTGTGGTCTTGTCCTGTGGCCCTTTCTTTCCCTTATTCTTTTTTTATTTTACAAATTCTAAAGGGGTGAACATGACAAAACCCCTTTCCCACGTTGTGTGTACAAACCCTTTTATTTAGTCATATCTGGAGTTTGCTGTGGGATTATCAATAGAGGATTGGACGACACTTCAAACTGAAGGATTCAGGAAAAAGGTGAACATGAGAAATCACAAACATCTGCTTACAGATGGGTGGTGGGGAAATAAATCAGAGCTGTTGAAACAAATCCCCCTCCAGTCTATAACACAATCTATCCTGTTTTGTTACTCAGGTTTCCCGAAAGCACTGAAAGAGTTGGGCCCTTAACCTACTTGGATGATAGGCATCTTCTTGGGGTTGGTGGCTCTCAATTGTCTTGTAAAGCAACCTTTGCAACAGCTGTTTCTAGTGCACAATCTGAATTGCTGAACTTTGTGATTTAGAGAGGTGTGTGATGGTCGGGGGCAGCGGTGTGTAGATTCATATGAGAAAGATTGGATCAAAATTACACACAACTGAATTTTTCATCAGTTGTTTTTTCAAATGCATTTCAGTTTTAATGTCCATCTGTGTTGTGCATTGCAATGTTACTTTCTTAAATTAGGTCTGCTGGTAACTCAAACTTCACGAGCGAAAGTGAATTGTGCATCGAACTTTGCCTTTTGGCATTCATTATTCTGTTGCGCTGGTGCTTTGATAGCCTTTGAAAGTGGCAATTTAAAAAAAGTAAGAATTGGAATGAATTAGAGGTGAAAGCTGGAGCCCTTAATTATCATTGCAGTGATTGAAGGAATAGATATTTTTAATCACTAGAGATGTACTATACTCAATATCTGAGTGAAGAAATTTTTCTTAAATGGCTGATGCCTCAGACTCTTAGCTCTAGGCTTACCAACCAGCTGTAACTGACTCTCAAGCCGTTGAAGAATTTTATGTTTAAATGCGGTCACCTTTCATTCTGCTAAATGCCAGAGGATACGAGGCCAATTCTATTCAGTCTTTCCTCATAAGACAGCTCTCTTGTCCCAGGAATCAATCTTGTGACACCCTTCTAATGCAAGCTTTTCTTTCCTTCAATTTTACTTTTGAGTTTAGTAATATCTATTCACAGAGGGCTCTCCACAATTTACACTCCAATCTGCTCCACAGCCAATCAGTACATTCTGGGTTCTAGAAAAGTTCCCCTGTACAATAAAGGGAAAGAAGTACAACTCCTCTATTCAAAAAAAAATGGGGAAGAGGAAACAGAGAACTATAGGCCAGTTAGCCTGACATCAGTAACAGGAAAAATGCTGGAATCTATTATTGGGGACCAAGATCAAATATAAGGTTTATTCCTTGAGTTCACGGATGCTACTGAGTCCAATGTTGCTGTCACGTATCTTGCATATAGAGTGCTCTTACTTGCTGTGACGTTTTTCATCATGGAGTCCCCATCACACATGATTGATAGCTGCCCTATTGTCACAAAATATTATATTGCCTGACACAGCAGGAGGAATGACATAAGAGACCTGCTAATATGTAATAAAAACAGAAAATGTAGGAAATGTACGATTGATATCTGTACTTTATATAAGAACTTATTAAGAGCTTTCCCTCGGGGAATACGTTTGATAGGATTAAAATTAAAATGTGGCGGAAAGCAAATTCTTAGAACTCCTTCTCAGCATCTCTCCTTCCCCACCCCCTGGGCCCCGTCTAAACAACTCATTAAGACACTTTTTTTTAAAATTTGTGCTTTCACCAACTTCTGATCTGGTTTTCCTTTCTCTCTTTTGCTCCATGTCCTCAGTATTTGCAATCCTGAGACACCTTTCTGACCATAATTAGAAATCTTGACTGCTGGTGCCTACACTAAAGAATTGTTGAGTTACAATGTCAAAAGATACATGCTAGACGTATTCAGGACAAGGTTTAGAAGCTGCAGTGCACCATGACATGAATTTTTAAACATTAGCCAACTAAATCTATCAATGTAGGATCACCAAATGTGTGCACACAGATTTCCCCGAGATGCATTATACCGTTTTTTCCCCAAAGTGCACGGATTATTACAGAAACCAATAGTGCATCTGACATCTTGCTGTCAATCACAAAGCAGGTGAACCATTTTTTTCCCCTCTGAGAAATAGAAGCTGTATAAATAAGATCCCAGAGTGCTTTGATGTCATGGCGATGAACAGCAAGGGATCACAAGTGTAATTTCAGGATTTCAGACTTGAGTATTACCGTCCAATAAAGCCAACTGATTTAAACAGACAATGGATGGGAACCAAGATCTTAGCATTTCTTATCCTGATATGGAGACTGGTGTTAAAACAGAGCAGCACTCAGACTGATTGGCAGAAAATAGATTTGTAAAATCCTGGATATGAACTTTCCGAGATTAAGTGGGCAAATGCTCCACCCAGTGTGATATTGAGCTATGTAATCCAGGAGTCCGACTCAGACCTGTAATGCATTAGCTGAAATGAACCAGGGAATGATGGACATTGCCTTTGTACTCCTGATCTAACATGAATCCCGGTTCCTGCTTCTAATCACAACTCAGTGACTGTCACTGGAAAGTGCAGATAATGAAAATATGCCAGGCTGTAGATTTAAAACACAAATCCTGTTACAGAAAGAGACAAGGACACTGCTAGTTGAGATTTATTTACACATGCATGGATTAGAGCATCTAGGGAATATTAGGTATAAGTGTACTCAGTAACTCCTATCAGCTGACTGCAATGCCAGAAAGTAACAGCAAGCCCTAATTCTAACTGAGGATAAGGGGCCAGATTTTTTACAGAATCATGGAGACTCCAGTACTCTATTAAAAATTGTGGGCACATCCTGGATATGGAAGTTCCACCCCCATTTCTGACAGATACCATTTTTGCTAGAAGGAGAAAGGCAGTGGGGCATGATTCACATGTGAGGAGAATCCCAAACCCGGAAGGGCTATTTGAACTCCATGGTGAGTTCAAACAGGCCCCATTTTCTCTGTAACAAAGGTGTTAACTGACAGTGTGGGAGTAACACATTTGTGGAGGAGATGTGAATGCTTGTGAAGATAAGGCATGTATAATGGTCAAGCTATTTAAATCCTCAGCCCTTTAAAAACATTTTAAAAAAACTGCCTGTCTGTGTCACTGTGGGTTGAAAATACCTGTTTCAGTTACAATAGCTATTTGTTGACATTCCACCAAGGGCGATCATTCATAGCATTATTAATGATAGTCGGGTTTCAGTAATTTACAATTATCCCAGTAGAGGGTTTGTAAGTTCTTGGTTTGATTGACAGCTCAAAGAGGCTGTTAAAGGTTGAGCTGTCTTTGACATGAGATTATGAATACAAACCTGTTTCAACAAGAGATTAAGTACTTGTAGGTCCTTTAAAGTTTTGAATGGACTTCGATGAATGGAAGTGCTTTTATTATTATGAAAGTTATAACAGATATTTAGAACTTTATTTTATTTCATCTTGACATGGCTGTTGAGGTGGATATTGGGTAACTTGGCATGGAGGCAACAAGGGCCATGGGGGATGGGTGGGGGTCATTGCTTAGATTAGAAATATAAGGGCCCATTGGGGTGGGTGGTGAATGTAAAAGGTGCACACTCCTGTTTACCCTTACTGTTTGCTCTTGCTTGGGAGTTCTTTGACAATCTTAGGCGGTGGTAGTGTCCATACTTCATGTTTTCCAAATATCTGCTCTCCTCCTATGAAGTGAACATGATTCACAGAACTCTTTACTACAGCATCACACTTAGCTCCTATCATCAATTATTGTATGAATGTGAAAAGTGTTTCTTTTACAAATTTATTAGAAACTTTATTCTAACCATGGCTATGTGAATTTGGGAAAAAATGAAAATAACGTTAAAGAAATTTGGAAAAAAGCAAGTTGAATGATTTGATTGGGTCTGCTCATGTTTCAATTTGATTGATTTTCTGTCAGCTAAATGATTTTATTTCAGCTAAATGATAAGAGAAAACACAGAGGCATAGAGTGCACAGAGCTGAGAAGGAGCAGACGGACAGACGGAGATGTACAGAGATTGTAGGAATGTGCAGCATTTGTAAAATGGTTTCAGCTCCATAGCAATGCTTGTTTAATGTAATGCAAATTGAGTTTCAAGGCTATAAGGACTCCAGAGTAAAGCGGATTGCAACCCCTTTCACCAGGAAGTCTTTGTTCACTTCACTTCAGCATCAAACCAGGTGCTGACTCTAGATTCAGATTGATATTTGTGTTGTAACTGAAACACTGGTAATGAAGTGAAACCACTTTGCATTTATCCTACAGTCCTTGTGTGCATTAGACCTTTTACATTGCCAAATAGAGCACAAGAAATTTTATGGTGAACTATTTAATTAGAGGGCTGCTGGACTTGTTTGGCCAGACTTGGAGAACACAATTTCAATATGAATGACAAAGGAAAAATGAAAACCATTGGAAATATGAATCTACCTTTGTGGAGTTGTTTTTCTCTTTCATAATCAGTTTTATGTGTAAAGGGGGAAGCGATTGAACATTATATCAAGGACATTGATTATTGAAATTATGCAAAAATTGTTAAAGTAATAGAAATGTTTAAAATTCCAAAAATGTAATTTTCCATTTACAAATGTTCCTTCGCTTCACTTTGATCAAGATTAATATTTGTATTGCATTTATGCTTAAGCAGTAACTGTATTGACTACGTATATATCGCTAACATTCAAACACACAGTTCACATCCCAAAGGACAGATCTACAGCAGTCCAGTTTGTTTTGCCTTTTAAATAAATAATGAATAGGAAGCCTCACCTACAAATTGTCTCCCCTTCCTGCATTCCAATTCCTCTTCTCTCAGCGATACCAATATATCTTTAACTGTTTGAATATCAGACATCAATGCATGGCTTATTTGTTTGCATGCTGTGAATGTCAAATCTTTCCGCTTAGATTAATCACCCTATTTATCCATTGCAGACAGCTTGGAGCAGATCCACTCCCCCCCTCCTATTAGGCTTATAACCATCAAATCAGTAAATGTTCATTTTATTTATGTTTCTGGTGTCTCAGCAGCAAATCAGAAATCTCAGTCTAAAGGTGTGACATCTCGGAGTTTCCATTGTTTCTTGGCAAATCTAACTGCTCACCTTAGCGGTAGTCACTCAAGAAAATGGTATCAGTGCTGCTTATCCCGGCCAGTGTGTCACTTTATGTCACTGTCCTGGACTAAGCACATTTGGTGTCAAGGTTCTTTTAACAGATGAGTAATTATATAGTGCACTAAGTACTGAAAATTATGGGGAAAAACATCAGTAGGTCAAGCAGTAGATAGAGAAACAGAGATAATGGATGGAATGGACGAATGAAGGAAATTCAGGAGGGAGGTTAAGGTCTTAACAATCAAATTTCTGACCCAAATGTGCCTCCAAGCTACCAGCTATTGGTTTCAACTGAGGTAAGAGGCTTAGCAGGAAACCAACATGCCCAAGAAATAGGATTGGTACCTGCAAAACCCACCCCTCACATTTGCAAACCTCATCCTCAGGCCTCAGTGGGCAACACCACATGATGAAGGCTGCTTTGGAAAGCTTTAATGTTACATTCCTGGACACCCAAGGCAGTCTGCTGTTAAAATCCAGTCTGTCAAAACCAAAGCAGGGCTACAGGCTGACAAAGCCTGCTTCAAATCTAAACATCAATGAAGCATGGTTCTTTGGAAGATTCCTGCCATCGTCTGTAGAGCGGACCAACTTTCTGTATGCCAACCTCAGCCTGCTGCGTCATCACCAACTTTGAATGAATTCGGCAACTCCTGTTTTCGGCTAGCTGAACCAATCTAAACCTTAACTCCTGCATAAAGGAACCCTCACTGGACTCTTACATTCAGATCTCTAATATTCCTCCCTTCAGTTTTTTTGTTATAATTTAATCCTAACTGTAGAAGTCTTCTCTTTCCTATCTCCTGGTGTGCTTGTATGTATGCAGTTGCAACAACCCCTCCCTGGGTTTGAATGTACGAGTAAACAATATTTCTGATTTTGCCTTAAAGAGTTTGCTGCAAGTCACTTTAAAATTGATTTCACAGAGAGTTTGAGGAGATATGCCACAGTCTGTTTCAGAAATTAAAACACTTGATTACAGACACATGGCAAGGAAAATAAAGTTCAGTTAACCTCTCACCCCTATCTATAATACCTATCTACAATAGCTATAACACACTAAAAAAAGTTTGCCTACTCCACTGCTGCAAGAGGAAAGCAGGACATCTGGGACCGAAATAAACAGGGCAACCAACAGGGTTCAGGAACATAGGAATAGGAGTAGGACATGCAGCCCCTCAAACTTCTGATTTAGATTTATTATTGCCATATATTAGTATACAGTGAAAAGTATTGTTTCCTGCGCACTATTTGGACAAAGCATACCATTCATTAGAGGACGAAAGGAGAGAGTGCAGAATGTAGTGTTACAGTCATAGCGAGGGTGTAGAGAAAGATCAACTTAATGTGAGGTGGATCCACTGAAAAGTCTGATGGCAACAGGGAAGAAGCTGTTCTTGCATTGGTTGGTACATGTCCTCAGACTTTTGTATCTTTTTCCCAATGGGGAAAGGTGGAAGAGAGTATGTCTGGGGTGCGTGTGGTCCTTGATTATGCTGGCTGCTTTTCCAAAGCATGGGGAGATGTAGACGGTGTTAATGTTACTGTCTCATGTTTACCAACAAACTGAGATAGAATCAGTTTAACTGTGTGTAGTAATTCAGCCACCAGTTTCCTGTCACCAAAGAGAAGGACCGTGCCTCCACCTACAGCTAGACAGTCAACACCTCAGTGCCTACGCTGCTGTCTAAGGAGCCCTGTAATGAGGCTTGTGGACAGTATACAGTGCTGCTATCGTTTGTCAGTAGTGAAGGGAGTGAATGTTTGTGAATGGGGTGCCAATCAAGCGAGCTGCTGTATCCTGGATGGTGCTGAGCTTTGAGTGTTGAAGCTGTACAAGTGGAGAGTATTCCATCAAACTTCTGACTTGGGCAGCACGGTAGCACAGTGGTTTGCACTGCTGCTTCACAGCTCCAGCGTCCTGGGTTCGATTCCCACCTTGGGTCACTGTCTGTGTGGAGTTTGCACATGCTCCTCGTGTCTGCGTGGGTTTCCTCCGGGTACTCCAGTTTCCTCCCACAGCCCAAAAATGTGTGGGTTAGGTTGATTGGCTATACTAAGAAATTATCACCTTCCTTACAACAATTTGTGCATTTACATAGCTCCTATCACATAATAAACTATTCAACAACGCTTTGCAGGAGTGATGTGAAATAAAATTTGACAGCCAGTCAAAAGAGGAGGTATAAGAGCAAGTGAATTGAAGTTTGGTCAAAATATAAGTTTTAAAAAATCTCTGAAAGGAGAGAAAGGTTCAGGCAGGCAATTCCAGAGCCTTGGGTTCAGGTTGTTGAAAGCTTGACTACTGATAGTGAAGCAGTTAAAATCAACGATGCACAAGAGATAGAATTAGAAAACTGCAAAGACCTTAGAGGGTTTTAGGATTAGAGTTGGTCACAAAAATAGGAAGGATCGTACAGGGATCAGAAATTCCATTTTTGATGGATTTCTGATATTGGTATCATGCAAATCTGCCATTTTAAATTTATGTTCCAAACTTTGGGGTCAGGTCAGTGTACTGGGCTTAAAGAAAATATAACACTGCTGTTAGTCAGTGAGGGTGAGAAGTGAATGTGGACTGTCATTAGAAGAGCAGCAGTTGACAGCGTGTGGGGCAGTCACAGCTCCGATACAGTGTCACTGTGCAGACCTTGCAGTGGGGTCACCATAAGTGACGGAGTGAGTTGGGATATCTGTTACCAACTCCAAAATTGTCTGGAATTGCTGTCAGACTGGGCGTGTGCTGTAGTTCGATCGGTGGTTAACACAGCAACCATAAGAGACTCCTTTCTCCTCAGTCTTTCTCTTCCCTCCTCTGTATACCTTTCTCTCACTCCCCTTGCTTTTTGTCCCCCTAATTCTTTCTGTCCAAATTTTGCCACGCCCTTCCTTCCCACAGGCCTTTCACTCCTCCACTCTCTCTTTCTCTCCCTTCCTCTCTTCCCACCCACTCCTTTTTGCCCATTTTCTCCTTCTCCATCCTGATTTTTCTTCCCTTGTTTTCTTCTTTTCTCTCTCCAGGCCTATCTTCCCCTCACGCTCTTGTTCCTCCTGTCATCCCATCTTGCTCCATCTCTCTGCCCTCTTTTTCTCACCCACTCTCTCACTCCTCTTTCTCTTGCCTCTGTCATCTCTCCACTCCCCCTCTCTTGATTATCATTGAAATGTCAGCCGGGTTTGTATTCTGTTCCTGTACCTTGAGGTAACTGGCAAGTCAGCATCTTGGTCATATCAGATGGCTGAGAGTCCAATAATGAGCCCAGTTTCATTTACCCAATGGCTCTTTTACAATTCCACCCATTTAAAGTGGCCGAGAAGTATTTGCATTTAATGGCAGAAAATAACAAATGCTCCATCAAACTTCTGACTTGGGCCTTACAGATAACTTAACCATTAGGGTCCTGATAACATTGATTAATCGGTGCTACGCTCCTTCCAAAGCCAGTAGGCTGGATGTTAAAGCCAGTGGCTCTCAGTCCACAGTGACCGTGTCATTCTGTGCTACAATGTGTATGTAATTTATTGTCTTGAAAAGATTTTATGCCTTTTTTTGAGCATACTTATGGAAGGATTTGAGAGCAATGCTGAGAAATTTAACTGCCTGACCAGAAGCCAAGTACTGGGATGATGGGTGAAAGGGACTTGGTGTGAGTTCAGGGACAGAGTTTGGAGTGATCACCAGTGTTTGGAGGGGGGAATGATGGAATAGTCAGTCCATAAGTAACAAAGGCAGAGGCATCGATGAAGGCTTCAGCAGCAGATGTGCTGAGGCAGGGATGGTGTGAGGCAATGTTACTGGAAGTGGTTTATCTTGAATATGCAGCAGATAAGTGGTTGGCAGCTCATCACAGTCTCAAACAAAGACAAGGTTGCTTACCAATTAATTCAGTCTTAGATGGTAGCCAAGGAGAGGGTTGGATCCCAGGACCAGGAAGCTGAGTTAATGGTGGGGAATCAAAGACAATGACTTTGGTCTGCTCAATCTCTCTTTAGAGGAAATTTCTTCTCAGACAAGCAGTTGGCAATTTGGAGACAGTTTAGAAGATGAGAGAGGTGGTGATTTTAAACTTTATTTATTAGTGTCACAAGTAGGCTTACATTAATACTGCAATGGAGTTACTGGGAAAATCCCCGAGTTGCTACACCGGCGCATGTTCAGGTACACGGAGGGAGAATTTAGCGTGGCCAATGCACCCAACCAGCACATCTTTCGCACAGTGGGAGGAAACCCATGCAAATCTCTGTGTTTGTATGGCACACAGACAGTGACTCCAAAGCAAGAATTTTTTAAAATACTTTATTCCAATCCAATCAAGTCAAATTAAAGCCAATTCAGAGTCCCAACAAGTTGGGACATTCCCGATCCAAGCTGACAAGACAGGGCTCTCACCACCTGTCTTGGGCTTGATCTACAAGATCCAAGCTGATTGGAGTAGCTGTAGCTCCTCCTCCAAGGCTTGATCTTATTTGCATCTTAGCCAAAAGGCCAAGATGCCGCTTTAAAAAATTGCTTCAAATGAAGCTGAAATGTAACCTAATGACTTCAACCAAGTGCAGCATGTCCATACGACACTTGATCTTAGCCAAAAGGCTGAGAAGCGATGACTCCAAACCAGGAATTGAACCTGGGTCCTGTGCTGTGAGGCAGCAGTGCTATGAAGTAGTGCTGTGTGACAACAGCATACATGTGGAACCGAACACTTTAGATAAAGTTGTGAGGGTCAGCTCACAGATGAGAAATAGAGCAAGGCATCAAGAAATGCTTGAGGGACTTCAGTGTGTGTTTAAGGCAAGAATACACAGGTGTACAGGCCAATATACATATCAATGAAACTTTACTGCAGGATATTAAATCCAGTCAAAATTCACAAATGGTATTACTGTCTCAAATACATTCTGCTATTCCCAGTACAGTTTGTTGATGGTTTTGTTAATAAGCAGGACACAAAAGAGCAGACTCTAGTGGTGTTTGTAATAAAAAAAAGTCAGGTTTAGAGGAGGAAAATTATATCAGAACTGAAAATTACACATCTGAAACCGCCAACTAATTATTCAGTGTTTTGCAGTCTATGAATGCAAAGATGATGAGCGAAAGAAACCTTGTGAATTGTTCATAAAAATATAATTCTATTGCTGGGAGTGAGCTGTGCATCTGCTTGCACAATGCTGGAATACAGAGCATCTGTCGATCTCCAGCAGAGTCTTGTGATCTATTTATTCTGCAGCTTTAAAATTGGAACACAGCACTTTCAGCTTCGTTCCGATTCTAAACTTGTGTGCAGCCCATTTTAAGATGCACAGCGAGTGCGGGAGTGGAGGAGGAGAAAGAGGGTGAATGTGGGACTGGGATCTTTACCCCGATATTGTAACTGACATGTGATTCATTCACACCCAGTCAACCAGCTGCATACCCCAAATGATGTTTTGAGGTAATTCAGCAGTTGGAATGGGTAGGAAATTAGCCAGACCCCATAAATAGGAAAGAAAGTCCACGAGATGGGATGTTTTAATGAGCAGGTGGGTGCCAGGTGGGGACTCTGCCGCCACCCCTGCCTCTGTCCTAATGATGTCCGGGGCAGGAAGGCTCTTGAATGCCTTCCCACCGTGCTACCTTAAGAGACCCTATAAACAGCAATTGCTGCCCACTTAAGGGCTTCGTTCTGGGTGCTGGTTGAATACTAATGGCATGCAAGGGAGTTGCCAAAGTTAGCCGGAAAAGTTTGCTGCAGGCTCTCAGATGGTGGGTGGGGCAGAGGGCCTATCTCAAGTACATAGGCCATCTCTTGCATCTTAACAGGAGGTTCAGTTGGTTGATTCCTGAGTTGAAAAATTCATCTTTGGAGGAAAGGTTAAGCTCATTGGAGTGGCAAGGTCATTTTATTGAAACAAGATTCTGGGGGGATGCTTCCCTTCATGGGGGAAATCTGAAACTGGGGGTCACTATTTAAAAATAAGGGGCCTTCCGTTTAAGGTAGGGATGAGAAGGATTTTTTTTTCTCTTTGAGGGAAACCTTATTCTACCACAAAGAGCAATGGAGGCTGGGTCATTGGACATAATGGAGGTGGATTTTGACAAATTTTCGATCCACACAGTTATGGGAGGAGTGGCGGTGAGGAGTTGGGGGGAGGGGAGTTAAGGCCATGTTTAGATCAGCCATGATCTGATTGAATGGGATAGCAAGCCTGATGGATCAAACGACTCCTAGTTCTCATTTTTCTATCTTCCTTGTTGCCTGAACAATATGTAAACAATTATGGAAACTCAGGTGCAATGTTGAGAGATCCTGGCGGAGTGAGGTGAAGGAGCCATGGTGTATGAGAATGTTGGTGAAGCGTGAGGGGCAAAGAGAACAATAAGCAGGAGTGCAGGATATAGAAGCCCTGGTAGAGACACTCCTTGTGTTAGAGAGCACCTGAAGTAAAATGACTTTATCCTGTTAGGCATAAAAAGGTGTTGCAAATAGGCAGCACGGTGGCACAGTGGTTAGCACAGCTGCCTCTCAGCTCCAGGGACCTGGGTTTAATTTCTGGCCTTGGGTCACTTTGTGCGGAGTTTGCACATTCTCCATGTCTGTGTGAGTTTCCTCCGGGTGCTCTGGTTCCCTCCCACAGTCCAAAGATGTGCAGGTTATGTTGATTAGCCACGCTAAATTCCCCTTCAGTGTCGGGGGTTAGCAGGGTAAATAAGTGGGTTATGGGGATAGGGCCTGAGTAGGGGTGTTGTTAGTGCAGGCTTAATGGGCTGAATAGTGTCCTTCTGCACTGCAGGGATTCTACGAAATGGGAGAAGGGGAGAGTCCTCTGGTGTGGACGTTTTGAGAGAAGCTCTGGAGTATATGAAGGGGTGGATTAGGAGTGGCAGTGATGGCAAGGTTGAATATGGTTGTTGCATGGGGTTGTATGGTTACCTAATGTAGGAGTACTGGGGAGATTAAGAGATACTCCCAATAAAAGTGAGGTGATAGAGGTTCTAAAGAACAAAGAACAGTACAGCCCAAAAACAGGCCCTTTGGCCTTCCAAGCCTATGCCGATCATGGTACCTTAACTAAACTACAAAAAACCCTTCTGCTCTTACCTCAGTCCCTATCTCTCTATTCCCTCCCTATTTATCTACCCATCCAGATGCCTCTCAAATGTTGCTGATTCCACCATTTCCTCTGGTAGCATGTTCCAGGCACTCACCTTTGCGTGAAGAACTTCCTTCATGCATCCCTTCAACTTTCCCCTTCTTTATATCTATGAACCCTTGTAATTGACACTTCCATCCTCAGAAAAAGCCTCTGACTATCCACCTTGTCTATGCCTCTCAAATTTGTAGACCTCTACCAGGTCTGCTCTCAGCTTCTGTCTTTCCAGTGAAAACAATCCTAGTTTATTCAACCTCTCATAACCAATACCCTTGAGACCAGGCAACATCCAGGTGAACCTTCTTTCCACTCTATCCAAAGCTTCCATGTCTTTCTGATAATGTGGTAACTGCATGCAATTCTCTAAATGCAGCCTAACCAAGGTTTCGTATAGCTGCAACATGACTTCCCAACTCTTGTACTCAATGCTCCAGCTGATGAAGGCAAGCATGCCACATGCCTACTTAATCATCTCGGTCATCTGTATTGCCACTTAAAGAGAACTGTGGACCGCGCACCCAGATCCCTCTGTATGTTAATATTCCTAAGGGTTCTGCATTTACAGTATAATTCAGATCTAAATTTGATCCTCCAAAATGCATCACCTCACATTTGTTTGGATGAAACGCCAATTGCCACTTCTGTGCTCAAGTCTCCAACCTATCTGTTATATCATCTGACAATCACCAGCACTATCAGTAATACCACCAATCTTTGTGTCATCCGCAGATTTACTAATCAGACCACCCACATTTTCCTCCAGATCATTTATATATACTACAGAGAACAAGAGGTCCCAGCACTGATCCCGTGGAACATCACGAGCTACAGATCTCCATTCTGAAAAACACCCTTCCACCACTACCCACTGTCTTCTTTAACCAAGCCAGTTCTGTATCCATCTATCCAGCTTAGCCTGAATCCCATGCGGTTTTAGTTTATGTACCAGTCTGCCATGTGGGACTTGTCTTACTAAAGTCAATATAAATTACATTCACAGCCCTTGCATCAATTATCTTTGTCGCCTCTCCAAAAAACGATGAATTTGGTGAGACATTACCTTCCCCAGAGAAAACCATGCTGTTTGTCACTAATTACTCAATTTCCTACCAAATGTGCATATATCCTGTCCCTCAGTATCTTCTCCAAAAGCTTCCCCATCACGAGGTTAGCCTAACATCAGGCTAACCAACCTATAATCTCCTGGCTTATCCATGCTTCTTTTCTTAAAGAAGGGAACAACATTGGCTATTCTCCAGCCCTCTGGAACATCACCTGTGGTCACAGTAGATATGAAGATATCTGCTAAAGCCCTAACTATTTCTCCCCTTGTTTCTCACAGTAACCTGGGCTAGATCCCATCCAGCCCCGGGGACCTGCCTACTCTAACGCAATTTAGGACACTCAACACTTCCTCCTTTGATATATTGACATTCTCTAGAATGTTCACGCAGCTATCCCTGACCTTAACTTCCATCCTGTCTTTCTCCTTGGTGAATACTGATGCAAAGTACTTGTTACGGATCTCACCCACTTCCTGTGACTCCACACATAACTTCTCTCCATTGCCCTCAAGTGGGCCTACACTTTCTCTTGCTCCTGATACATGCATAAAAAGGGAGGGAGTGGCGAGAGAGCCATCAAGGTTCATCACAGGGGAAGAAGCTGAAGGGGGAGGAAGGATAGTTGTTATGTTTAAGTTGAGGGACTGTGAGCTGTAGGAAGGGTGGGGTGAGGGGGTGCGGGGGGGAGGTCTAACTGATTCAGAGCTCTGCAGTTTTGACTTTGCTAAGAGAGAGAAAAGACAAAGCGTTTTAGAAATGTCATTTTAAACAATTTGATTGGTTTCAGTTTTACTGGTGATGAGTTGTCACTTCGCATTGGTTTAAGTTTTAAAGGATAGAAATTCTAACATTTTTTAAATGATTGCTGGATTTCTATATTTATTAGTAAGTTATCTTGAGAGTTCATAATTATACAGTTGTGATTTGTACTACTTTATTTGAGCTCGTCAAAAATGTGACACCAAGGAATGATGCAGAAAATATACCTCACATTTATCATAATATTATGTTAATTAGTATGGAAATGTAGATGTTAATTTCAAAAAATATTGAAAATCCTTCCCTCTCCTTAGAATAATCTTCTTTACTTGTGCCAACAGAGTCACACTCTTCAAATTGGAAAATGTCAGCGACGGATTAACTGGTCTGATTTAGATGAACCATTAACAGGTTGGCATTTGCAGTAGAGAAAATGGAACAGTAGACTTGCTGCTTAAGTGTGCGTGGTGTGTATGTACAGCAAAACCCAACATTCAAGGTTATTACTCGGGCTTCAATGGAAAATTATTTTGGAGGAAGGGGATTATGATTTAAAAATAAAAAACAGTACACTTGGATAATGCATTACTATGATGCATTATCCAGAGACATTACAGCAGATTATACTGGTTAACATCACTCACCTTCTCCTGTTGAAACCAAATACAGCTATAAGTTCTTTCTGGCAACAGGAGTAAACTGCTAGACAGCTCATTTCTTAACATGTTGCACATGTTATTTCAAATTGCAGAATATTATCAGCCAAATTACTATTTTATGAATTGAAATTGACTGCTATAACTGAGTATTTAGGTTTAGTGGTAATGGGTAATTACATTAAAGGATTTGCTCATAAACACATTTCAGATGCAAAATGTCGAAAATTTACAATGCAGGAGGTGGCAATTTGGTCCATCATTTCTGTGCTGGCCAAAAGAGAGCAATCTAGCTTAATCTCATTTTCCAGCTCTTAGTGCTGTAGGCTGTGACGTTGAAGTGTACATCTGTATTTCTTAATACACAATTTCTGCCTCTACCACTGAAGAGTTCAGTCGAATGATAGCTCCTTAAGCACACATTCAGTAGCTGTGTCGCTGTGATATCACTCACTGAGAGCTGATGAGTGTGAAATAGCTCAGACAGTAACTCCAGTTGGGTCTTGGTCTTATTTCTTTGTAAATAATTAGCATGCAAATAAAATCTTTGAACAAAAGACCATTGCCTCATCTATTCTGGATCTATCCAGGCCCCTCGTAACTTTATACGCCTCAATTAAACCCCCCTCATTGCTCTCCGTTGCGAAGAAACCAGTGATTCCTGAAACCCACAATAACAGCTGTTTAGGCAGTGAGTTTTAGACCCTTCTCATTGTCCCTAGGTGCAAAAAAACTCTTCCCTCTAAACCTTCTCCTTTAAATCTATTCACCTCTCTAAGGGAGACAGATCATTAAAATTTAGGGACTTAAGAAATTGGATCACAGTAGAGCAAATGGACCCTCTGCCATGCAATACGTTCAGGCTGATCCACTTTCCTGGCCACTCCCTTTTGATTCCCTGAGACACCAAAAATCTGTCCGTCAGCCTTGTATATAATTAATGGTGAATTATCCACAACCCTCTGGGCTAGCGAATTCCAAAGATTCACAACCCTTTGAAAAAAATCTCTCTTCATCTCGGTCATAAATAATCTATCCCTTATCCTGAGACCGTACTTCCTATCGAACGTATCCAGGCCCCTCGTAATTTTATATGCCTCAATTAAATCCCCCTCACTGCCCTCATTTGCAAAGAAAACAATCCCAACCTTTCCTCATAGCTAAAATTATCCAAGTTAGGTAACATCCTGAAACCTCCTCTGTACCCTCTCTAGTGCAATCACATTCTATAATGTGATGCCCAGAACCGTACGCCGTATTCAGCAATGGCTTAACTAATGTTTTATACAAATCTAGCATAATCTCCTTATTCTTATATTCTATGTCTTAATTAAATAAAAAGAATGCCTTCCTGATCACCTGTCTTATTACCTTCAGGGATAATTGCTTGTACATTTCCATCTTCCTCCCTTTCTCTATGCATCTGTACTGTACCATTTATTGTGTAATCCCTTGCCTTGTTTGCCCTTCACAAATACATTAACTCATTTCTCACGATCAGACTTCTAAGCCCAACCGACCAATCCATTGATATCTTCCAGCAGTTGACAGCTTCCTTCCTCATCATCAACTACACAATTAATTTTTGCATCATCTACAAACATTTTAATCATGTCTCCACTATTTATATCTAAATCATCGATACATTCCAAAAAAAAGCAATGGACCTTGCAGTGAGGCGTATGCTTGATCCCTACACTTCTATACTCCTCTATGCTTTCTGCAGTATCGTACTTTGCCATTTATATTGGTTCTCCTGAGTGCATTTTTAAGAATTCTAGATCCACCATACCTCTTGCACTGATTTTATGCCAAGTAACATCGGCGTAATTGAAACTCCCTACTATTACTGCCCTGTTATTTTTGCACTTCTCAGCAACTTGCTTACATATTTGCTCTTCTGCCTTGCTCTGACTGTTTGTTATACTCCCAGCAGTATGATTACCACTTTTTGTTCCTCAGTTCAACCCATGTGGCCTCATTTAATGATATCAAATCACCCCTCTGCACAGCTGAGATTGGTTCTTTAAATCTCAGTGGCTATACAAAGTGATATTGTAGCAAAAAATGTTTTACTTAGAAAGTCACTCAGTATTTTTTGTCTAAAGTGCCCAATATTTAATATACAATCATATAAAATATGATTGAAATTTACATTCAGGTCGAGGGGAAGAAGAATGTGTCCAAGACTAGTATTTTAGACATAGATAAAGGCAATTATAAGGACACAAAAGCAGAGCTAGCCAAAGTGAACTGGCAAATATGCCTAAGGGATAGATGAACAGATGTTCAGTGGCAAACATTTAATGGCATATTTCAGAATAACACTGAATGGACATATTCCAGGGAGAGAGAAAAATCCCAAGGGGTAGGCCCACCATCTGTAGTTAACTGAAAAGCTAAAGATAGTATCAAATGTAAAGAAAAAGCATATATTGACGAAAAGACAAATGGCAGGTCAGACGATCAGGAAAAAAATACAAGAGCATCAAACAATGACAAAAAGATAGATAAGGATGGAAAAGCTAGAGTATGAGAGAAAGCGAGCCAGTTATATAAAGATGGACAGTAAGGTTTTCTATAGATATTTAAATAAGAAAAGAGTTAGCGAGTATTTGTTCTCAAGAAAATGTATCTGGGGAATTGGCAATGGAAAGTAATGGGCTATTTCAGATGAATTAAACAGGTATTTTGCATCCGTCTTCACTGTATAGGACACAAGCAACATCCCAGAAATAGCAGGGAGGGAAGAACTCAGGAAAATTACAATCACCAGAGCAGTGATATTGAGGAAATAGTTGGGTCTGCAGGTTGGCAAATTCCTGGGTCTTGAAAGAAGTGGCTAATGAAATAGTTGATGCATTGTTTTTAATTTTCCAAATTTCCCTAGATTTGGGGAAGGCTCCATTAGATTAGCAGATAGCAAATGTAATGCCTTAATTCAAAGAGGGAGATACTAAATTAGTTAGTTTAATATTTGTCATCGGGAAAATGTTGGAAGCTATTATTAAAGTAGTTATACCAGGGTACTTGGAAAATTTCAAGCCAATTGGACAGAATCAACATTGCTTTGTGAAAGGGAAATCATGTTTATCAAATAATTGGAGATCTTAGAAGGAATCACATGTGCTGTAGCTAAAGGGGAACAATTGAATGGATGGTATTAGAATTACAGAAGGCATTTGATAAGGTGCCGCATCAAAATTTATTGCAGAAAATAAAACTCATGGTATAATAACCTATCGGCATGGATTGAAGATTGGCTAGCTGACAGGAAACAGTTGGCATAAAGAGGTCTTTTTCTGGTTGTCCAGATGTACTGAGAGGTTTGCGTAGGGATCAGTGTTGCAATCTCAACTTTTTACGATTTCTATGAATGACTTGGATGAAGGGACTGAAGGTAAATTTTAATTTAGTGGTTGCTAAATTTGCTGATGACAAGATAGGAAGAACAGATTAATTGTGTGGGTAAAAATTTGGCAGATGGAGTATAGTGTGAACAAATGGCCCAATCACTTCAGCTGTTCATCAATGACCAACTTTCATTATAGGGTTAGAAAATGTTCGCAAATAACTGCACAATGCTGAGTACCATTCATGACTCCTCGATTACTGAAGCAGTTTATGTCCAAATGGAGCAAGTCTAGACTTCGGCTGACAAGTTGACAAGTAACATTTTCACCACACCAGTGCCAGCAATGACTTTGATTTAATTTATTATTGACGTGTATTAGGATACAATGAAAAATATTGTTCCTTGCACACTGCACAAAGTTACCATTCATAGAGAAGGATGTGAGAGAGTGCAGAATGTAGTGTAACAGTCATAGCTAGGGTGTGGAGAAAGGACAACTTAATGCAAGATAGGTCCTTTCAAACGTCTGATCGCAGCAGGGAAGAATCTGTTCTTGAGTCGGTTGACCTCAGACTTTTGTATTATTTTCCCGACAGAAGAAGGTGGAAGAGAGAATGTCCAGGGTGTGTGTGGTGCTTAATTTTGGCTGCTTTGTCGAGGAAGTGTAGACAGTCAATGGATGGGAGGCTGGTTTGTGCGATGGATTGAGCTACATTCATGACCTTTTATAGTTTCTTGCGATCTTGGGCAGAGTAGGACTCATGCCAAACTGGACCATCTACCATCTCCAAGAAAGGATCTGATCATCACCCCTTGGCATTTAATAATAGCATTAGCATTGCTGAATCCTCCACTATCAGCAGCCTGTGGGGAGGTGGTGAGGGAGGGGGTTACCATTGACCTGAAACTAAATTGGACTCGCCAGATAAACACTGTGGCTGCCAGAGCAGGTCAAAGGCTAGGAATCCTGTGGCAAGTAACTCATCTCCTTATCCCCCCAAAGTTTGTCCACCATCTCTTAGGCACAAGTCAGGAGTGTAATGGAATACTCTCCACGTGCCTGAATGAATGCACTTCAACAATATTCAAGAAGCTTGACACCATCCAGGACAAAACAGCCCACTTGATTGGCATCACATCTACAAACATTCAATCCCTCTACCATCGATTAGTGGCAGCCATGTGTACCATCTACAAGATGCACTGCAGGAATTCAGAAAGGCTCCTTCAGCAGCACCTTCCAAACCCACGACCACCACCATCTCAAAGAACAAGAATAGCAGATCCCTGGGAACACCACCACCTGGAGATTCCTCTCCAAGTCACTCACCATCCTGATTTGGGAATATATCACTGTTCCTTTACTATCACTGCATCAAAAACCTGGAATTCTAACAGCACTATGGGTGTACCTGTACCTCAGGTACTGCAGCAGTTCAAAGCGACAGCTCACCACCTTCCCAAAGGCAACTAGGGATGGGTAATAAATGCTGGCCTTGTCAGTGATGCTCAATCCCATAAAAAATGTATTTATAAAAACAACCACATCTTGGCAGCTTGTTCCTGTGATTGTTGTAGGAAAAAAAATCCTGATATCTAGCCTAACTCATTAATTTTATAAATATAGCCTCCCTATCCTAAACAATAGCTAAACTGAAGATTTGGTAGCATTCTGGTTATATCCACTACAACATCTCCAGAAATTCAATGTCCTTTACCATATGTAGAGACCATAAGTGGACACATATTCTATATGTGGTTGCACCAGGTTGGAATGCATCTACTGCAGTATTATGAGTAGCCCCTTTTCCACAAATGGACAGGATTTTCCGCAGTCTTTGGGAGTCTGGCATTAGGAGACAGGGACGGGGGAGGGTTAGAGGGGGAAGGCACCTGCCCCCTCAAATTGGACCATTGCACCAAGGTGGGGGGGGGTTGCCTTTTCTGCCCGCAGCACAACCCCCTCCCCTCCTTTTTTCCCTTCCCCACAAACAAAGCCTGCTGCATAGAGACCACTTTCATCGAGCTAGCAGTCTCTCTGCAACTTCCCTGCTGCAGGGAGTGTGTTAGGAAGCTGCCCTGACTGGCTGTCTCTTCCAGCCTCCATTAGGCTGGAAAACTGAGCCCATTGACTTCAAATATGTTCCTGTATTTTTAAAGGATATTAACCAGTTGAGTCTGGTTGCTTTGACTGAGAAAAGAGATTTAATAAATTAAGAAATTGAAATGATATGTAGAAATGGAAATTCCCAATTATGAAACTGCAATTAAACACAACATAAATTAACAACCAGTATACAGTCTACACGTTCCCACTGTGAAAGAAGAACATTAGAAAACAGCATGTAATGATCTCACTTCTTATATGGCTTAAAAAAAGCAAAATAAAAAGGTCAAATTTACATAGATGATTCCAGTAACATTTATTCTCCAAGCTATTTGACAAAGGTCATGCTAATAAGTCATCTTTGTAAACAGATGCCATCCAGTGACCTTGCTATTGACTGTTTACTGTCAGGGAAAAAAAAATGAACTTTATCTTTTAAAGAAGCCTAAAGGCAAATGTTATGCTTTGGTTTACATTGAACAGGACTAGGCCATTCAATCCCAGGAGTGTCTTCCTCCATTTAATTAGATAATAGCTGATCTGCATCTCAATCCCATTTACCTGCCTTTGGTCCATATCCCTTGGTACACTTATGTAAAAAAAGAATCTATCAATCTTAGTCTTGAAAACATCTATTGACCTGGCAAGCACAGCCTTTTGGGAGAGAGATTTCCAAATTTCCATTACTGTGTGAAAAAAACTGCTTCCTGATTTCTCTCCTAAATGACCGAGCTTCAGTTTGAAAATTGTCTCCCTCTTGATTTACTCACTAGAGGAAATAGTTTTTTTCCTGTGTCTACCCTATCAAATCCTTATTATTTTTAAAGACTTTGATCATACCAACCCACAATCTTCTAGATTCAAGGGAATACATCAGGTTTCTGCAATCTATCCTCATAATTTAATCTTCTAAGCCTTGGTATTATTTGATGATAAAAATCAATGATAACAAAAATCAACACAATACCCTTCTGAAGTGAAAATATTCATCCTGTGGTACAATGTGCAAAGCTGAAAACAGCCGTCCAGATTTGCATTAGAAGCAGCTCCTTCATAGCACTGCCCTAAATTATCTAAATGTCAACCCAGTTTTTTTTCAACCATTTACCACATTTTTTTATAAGTTACTGATCTTAAATACTTCTTGAGTCCAGGTTACCAATATTTTTTATTTTAAACTCAAGTGATCTTATCTCAATTAATATTTTCCTTTCATTAAATGATCAGGCTACTTTGTCATCTTGATTTAATTAAATATTATTTTAACCTGAAAGAACTGATTTGCTCCTTTTGCGAAGATGGATACTCGATGGAAATTGTTCGCATCAAATCCTGTACATCATCACTGCGCTACTGTTACTCTATTCTATCTTAAATTGGATGATTGAACATCAAAAATAAATATAAAAATTGTTTCTGCTCCTATCCCACTTTCTTTCTTTCAGTTCACTTATGATCCAGTATTCACCTCTCCCTCCTCATTTACCTTCCTTTGTATGTCTGTCATATTTTATTTGGTCATCTTTGTCTCTGTTTCAATTCTTCCTTGCTTTGTGTGAATGTTTCCGCCCCTCTCTGTGTTTCCTCTAAATTTTTTTGCCTCTTGTACACTTGCTTTCTGACCCTCCGTTTCCTCGTTTTTAACTTTACTGTATGATTCTCAGCCACTCTCCCTGCGTGTTAAAAATATATTTAAAAGCTTATTCCTTTCAGCCCTTTACCCCCTCCTCACCCAACTTCATACACCTCATGTTCAATATCCATCATATCTTGTAAACTGCTTGGAGATTTTTTTTAATGTGGAGCGTGGGATGAATATTTTATTTTTGTTAATGCAGTAAAATCAAATTCACTTCACAGGAGTTTCATCAAATAAAACTTGACACCAAACCTCGCAAACACATATTAGAGATGAAAACCAAAAGCTAGAATTTACAGATATAAGCTTTAAGCAGCCTCTAAAAGCAGTAAAGAAGGACAGAGAGGCAGAATGGTTTAGAGAGGGAAATTCCAGATACAGCTGCCAGTCGAAATTAGGGATATGCAAAAGGACAGGAAAGGAGTCCTGATTGGGGTGGAGAACGTTACAAAAGGAGAGGGATGGGCAAGGCCATGGCGAGATTTGAAAATGAGAATGAGGCTTTGGAAACAATGTGTAACTCAAACAGGAGCTAACACAGGCTGATGGATGAATGAGCGTTGAGATGAGTTAGTATGTGAGCTTACATTTATAAAGGATAGAAGATTGGAGGCCAACCAGGAGTGTTTTGGAATAGTTAAATACAGAGATGAGCATTTGAATTGAGACAGTGTTATGAACTTCGGTGATGGTCAGTGGCAAACTTCGGTGATGTTCCACACCCCAGAGGGAAACTTGGAATGCTCGCTCTTAAATACTTTGACAATTTGGGAAAAAAATGTGAGGAGAAACTATTCAAGTATCAAAACATTTATTAAACACACAACAAGGCAGCCAAAAGTTAAAAGAAAAACATTTACAATTAATTACAATAATGGTTACCCAGACAATATGCTTAAGTTCTCCCCCCAACCCAAATCTATCCTGAACTTTGAGAATCCACCTTCCCCGAAACAACATCCAATAGGTTTAACATGGAGCCAAATTCAGCAAATGATTGTCTCACAGGACCTGTAGATTTCTTTTGGGAACCTTTCTTTTAATTAAGGGCAGACTGTAAGGGATCTGACACAGACAGACTTCAGCTGCTTTCGTTTCTGCATCACAGCTTGAATCTATGAGAGGTCTGCTTTGCAACTGGTCATGGGAATGATCTAGGTCTCGTAACTGCTAACCTCCTTTCGGCTTAATGTATCTGTTTCACTTTGCTACTAGGTTTTGATTTAATTTGATTTATTATCACATGTATTAACATACAATGAAAAGCATTGTTTCTTGTATGCTGTACAGACAAAGCATACCGTTCATAGAGAAGGAAACGAGAGAGTGCCAAATGTAGCATTCCAGTCATAGCTAGGGTGTAGAGAAAAATCAACTTAACGTAAGGTAAGTCCATTCAAAAGTCTGGTAGCAGCAGGGAAGAAGCTTTTTGAGTCGGTTTGTACGTGACCTCAGACTTTTGTATCTTTTTCCCGAAGGAAGAAGGTGGAAGAGAGAATGTACTGGATACATGAGGCCCTTAATTATGCTGGCTGCTTTGCCGAGGCAGCGGGAAGTGTAGACAGACTAAATGGGTGGGAGGCTGGTTTGCTTGGTGGATTGGGCTATATTCATTACCTTTTGTAGTTCCTTCTGGTCTTGGGCAGAGCAGGAGCCATACCAAACTGTGTTACAACCAGAAAGAATGTTTTCTATGGTGCATCTGTAAAAGTTGGTAAGAGTTGTAGCTGACATGCCAAACTTTCTTAGTCTTCTGAGAAAGTAGAGGCTTTCTTAACTATAGTGTTGGCATGGTTGTTAGGACAGGTTGTTGGTGATCTGGACACCTAAAAACTTGAAGCTGTCAACCCTTTCTACTGCGTCCCAGTTGATGTAGACAGGGGCATGTTCTTCTTTACGCTTCCTGAAGTCAATGACAATCTCCTTTATTTTGTTGATTTGAGAGAGAGATTATTGTTGCTGCTCCAGATTCTCTATCTCATTCCTGTACTCTGTCTCATCATTGTTGGAGATCTGACCCACTACAGTGGTATCGTCAGCAAACTTGAAAATGGAATTGGAAGGGAATTTGGCCATAGGTGTATAAGGAGCATAGTAGGGGGCTGAGAACACAGCCTTATGGGCTACCAATGTTGAGGATATTGGGGGTGTTGAGGCTAATCTGCATCTCAGATCCTCAGTGCAGCTAATTCCCGATCAGTTTCTTTTTCATTCAGTTATTCAATTTTCGTTTCATCCCAGCTTCTTAATAACAGGAATAGACTTAGTTGATGTTCAAGAGATGAAAGTAAGAGGTCCTAATAACATGTGGTCAGAAGGCCACATCAACATCAATATACCAAGGTTGCAAACACTGTGTGTTACACTTTACCTTTTATTTTCCCCAAGCAAGTGGGAAAAGCGAAATTGAAGCTGCCAGCACAACGCTGGCTTTCTCCACCAAGTTGTCACGAACACAGTGCAAAAACCTTCAAGGGACGGGTCGCATAATGTGGTGCTAGACAACTAATGCCCACTTAAGGATCTCATCCCGCTGCCACTGGTATTAACCCAGCAGCAGGAGAGGTGGTCACTATGTGGGGAACACAACAAGCAAAAACTGCCATGTTTGATTGTGGATTCCTAGAGGTGGGGGGTGGGGGAGGTGCGGTTTGGGCTCCTCCAAGGCGCACAATGTCTAATCAAGGGATCCAATATCAGGAAGGGGAAGGGACAATTGCTGAAAGCCACATCCTGCCTTTGCTGCTGACCCACTTCCCTTGCTCCTTTGCGATCCCATCCCAACACTCATTTGTGCCCGGGACCCTCCTTGAGCTAGACCTCAGGTGTGTGCAGTGCAAGCAGCAGCCACCACCTTTCCAGTAGTGCTACTGAACAGAAATGAGCTGCCAGCTCTCAGTAAGCGGGACTTCCACCCCTGGAGTCCTTTATCGTGGGGAAGAGCCGCTGCTGGCCTGCAAAGTGCCCGACTGGCACAAGATGTGCCAAGTCCTCCAAAAAAAAGGGTGACACTAGAATCTCTCCAGCTGTCCAGCCAGCAGCCAAGATCGCACTCAATGGCTTAGGTATTCCCAGTAAAGGAATTAAGATTATGGTGAGCGGGTGGGTAAGTGGATCTGAGTCCATGAAAGGATCTTATTGAATGGCAGAGCAGGCTCGAAGGGCCAGATGGCCGACTCTTACTCCTAGTTCTTATGTTCTTATTATGTAGGAGAAATTTTCTGCTAATCCATTACTGGATGTCAGTTAAGAGAGGCATGAAAAGGAAAATTAAGTAAAAAATGTAAAAAAAATCAATAAGAATAATTGACTAGATGAATGAGATTTCACTGTTGAATTGTTCCCTTTGAGCCAAGGGGTTGCTTGGCTTCGCAGTAACAATTATTGTTTGTTACAAGGATAATTACCCTTAAGTATCAGCTGTAAATTACACATGATGATTTTGATTTGAATTTAATATGCCAATCCAGTAAGTCCTTAATAATATTGGGAAAGCAGAGGGCAAGCCACCATTGAACATTTTGTTGCAAGTCACAATTGATGGGATAGTTCTTCCTTGCCTCAAGTTCTTAGATGATTTCCACATTAATAATCACAAGTACCATTAAACTCACCATCATTTTGACAGCAAATTCTGGACCAAGGTGTTAAGCACTCTTCTCTAGGTGTGAAAATTGTCTAGCAACCAATTCAGTGGTGTTCAGTGTTATTTTCGCATCACTGGTACTCGGGATCAAGAACTTTTGCAATCAATGTAGCAAGTGCGTTTGATTATATGGGAAAATGCTTCATCAGTTGCTAACGTACAACCTTTGAGCTCCTTCTTGCTCTCTCATGGTTTACATTCCCTTTCTAACTAATTCACAGGAACTCACTCATAATTTTAACTTTGAAGGGGCGGTTTTGGATTGGATAGGATGAAAGAATGATAAAAAATTTCAAACACCTCCCCAACCCACCATGAACTGGCCCACTACTGGTTTTAACTAGTGGAATAAGGTGGCGAATGATCAGTCAGCCTAAGGCGGATTTACATTTGTTGGGCGCCACATGCACCTTCATTTCTGCCCCCCCCGACATCATGTCCCTCTCGACCCTGACCACATAGAGCACAAAGACACATGTCGGTCACTGCTTTAGTGCTCTTAGTCTAATATCAGTGACTCTATCTGCAGGATTCTGTTCTTTATCCTGAAGAGAGTTACTGAAGACCAGTCTTCAGAGCGATGGTGGTTAGAGCTATTAACGTATGACCAGCTGCAGCCATTATATCACATCAGCAATGGTCTATTTTGAGAAACAGAATTTAAACAAGACAATATGGAAAACGGACGGATTTAAGATTTTCCTTCTTCATCCCTTGTTGGCATGGTAATTCGAATAGCTTTTTTCTATACTTCACAAAATTAATTATATCATCATAAGTAAAATCTTGCAAAGATGCACTTCTGATTGTCAATATTTCTGAACTTGTCAAATGTTCCTGACTCATTGTACTTTGTAAATAATTTCTAACTCTTTTCAATAAAGAAAAAGAACGTTGCCTGAAAGCATTGTGACAGGTATTGTTAAAAATATTTTCAGAATGGTTGTATTTTTGCCTAGCTTCATCCCCTTGCTTCACTTTCAATTTTTTGCATTTTTGACTGCCAGATTGATAGTGTCGCTTCATATTAACTGACTTTGATGTTGATGAATTTTCTGAGAGCAGGTTTTTGTCCTCCTCAGCCCCAGGAATAGAGTCGCCCTTACGTACCTCGCTGCCTGAAGACTACCCTGAGTCTCGTTTGCCTGGTTTATTCTCTGGCTGTTTACTACTGAGCCCGGCGGCACCTCACATTCGCCTCGCCATTGCTTGCTGGACTGCCCTGCCTGGGTTGAGATCTGAAGACCAATACCATCAACTACCCCACACCCTCCCCCACCACCAAGACACAGTGCATTTCATTGTGAATCCATCTCTGAGTCAGCCTCAGGAGAAGAATCGCTTGTGCTCATCATACTGTATCCATTTTTTAACACTGTCCACACGAGGTGCTCCTTCCTCTCTACCCCATCCCTGTTCAGTATTGCCCCCCTTTACACTGACAGCACCCCCCCATCCCCACCTCTGTGGCCTTTTAAATTATGAAAGGTTTTTGATGGAGATGCACAGAATATTTCCTCTTGTGGGGAAGAGCATAATTCAAGATAATCAATTCAAGATTGTTCTGGAAATTTTCTGGTGACTATCTTCTTCACTCAATGACTATAAGAATGTGGGACTTGCAACCACAGGGAATGGTTGCAGCAAATAGTACAGATGAATTTGATGGGAAATTATACAAGCATTTGAGAGAGAAAAGAATAATTAATTATGATCTTAGATGAGAAAAGATGTGACAAGGCTGAAGTGGACTGGTTAATCTGAATGGCCTTACGTCCTATTTAATTGTATATCGTCATTGCGGTTGTCTGCAAGCGGACCTCCTATGTGACCTCACCCTCCAGGGAGCTGGTACCTGAGCTATATTTGCCCCCTGCAATGGCTGCAGAGCATTTGGGCCTAGGATCCCAGCACAGGCAGATTCTGTCACAACCCTCTCTAAATTCTGATGTGCCTCAGTTTCTCAGCTGATGGCAGCAAGCATGTAGTTAAGAGTGATACTGTCTCTTCATCTTCACCACCTCCATTACCTTGACAGGTTAAAAGGGAGAACTAACAAGGACAGTCTTGTGGTGAGGGGAGAAGAAGGAGTGTGTTTATGCCATCAACAGTTTTTTTTCTTGCCAGAGGAGATTGGGGAATGAAGAAGTATGTGGGATGAGAGAGATGTATTAGGTATATGAATCTTCAAAGCGTCAGCGGCCTAGACGTCAGCCATTGGTGTACCTCTCCCCCTCCTGATCCCCTGTTGCACACCACTTTCTCCTGCAAGGAGAGAAGAAATTTTATCACCGAGTGTAGAGCAGCCGGTGTGGATAATGTGGCTGTCATGCTTGCGTAGTTGACAGTGTGTTCACGGTGTGAGAGCTGTAGGCGTGAAGCTTGCGGCAAACAAAGTATTGAGGATAAAATGAAACATGTGAATGTTAGGTATGAATTCTGATAGAGATTGTGGGTAGTGATTCCAGGTTAGTTAAGCAGTGGCTGAGCCTACTGGTGCAGCTAGATGTGATATTTGAAGGTGCATTCACTGAACTTGACTATTTGTGCGAGTTAATTAAACTTCTTCCTCCTGCAATGTATGTGTGTTCTTGGAGTTGACTTCCTCCACTGTGATTCACCACTGCCTTCTGAGTGTGTTTAAAGCCTGATAATGAGCAGACAACATGAGGGTTTTGCGTGCCACCTGCATTCAGTAAACAGATGTGGATTTTGTACTAGTTTTCAGGGACTAAGCAATTTGTAGCTCTTGAATTATAATCACCTGGTTCTTAAAGGACAGGCAAAGCTGCACTGTTTCCACAACAGAATTTGAAGACTAAGGTAGATCATCTGACATTGTAGGAGAAATAATTGTTAGGGATGAATTTTTGGGAGCTAATAATCTGCCTCATAAGCAAAACAAGACTAACTGGCTTCACCTTAAGTAATTACTGTGATATTTCACATATATTCAGAAGGTGAAATTTCCTGAGGGCAGCGAGTGTGTTCGCCTGATTGGTCTTCATTACATCAAAGAAGGTTTTAGTCAATCTGGTGCCTCACCTAATTTACTACATCCTGATATTATTGTAATGTAATTTGCTTTAGCCTAAATCCATCCTAGCAAGCAGGAAATAAGGGACTTCAGAATTGATCATGTTAAATGTTGTATTTAGCAGTAAATTAGAATCTTTGAAAAGAGGGTTTCAATTTTGTTCGAATCCAGAATTTCAGTACTGCTGTTAGCAGATAAATCTGAGTCGAGCACTCACTGCTTGGCATTTTTGATGTCAGGAGTCTGGGTATTTTGGTCACAGATAAAGGTTGAAGTAGGCTGCTTTAATTGAGAAATATAGGACCATATGCTCAAAGATCATGAGGTAGCACAGTGGTTAGTACTGATGCCTCACAGCGTCAGCGACCTGGGTTCGATTCCTGGCCTGGCTCACTGCCTACGCAGAGTCTGCACGTTCTCCCTGCCTCTGTGTGGATTTCGTCCGGGTGCTCCGATTTCCTTGCACAGTCCGAAAGTCATCCTGGGTAGGCGCAATGGCCATGCTAAATGCTCCCTCAGTGTGCCAGAGTATGGTGACTAGGAGATTTTCACAGTAACTTCATTGCAGTGTTAATGTAAGCCTACTTGTGACACTAATAAATAAAAACTTAAATCTTGAAAACTGTGGTTTCCAAAAGTAGTTATACTGAATGACATTGTGTACAGGAGCTTATACGAGTAGGTTAATAAATGCTGGTCGATCTCCTGTGATTTTATTTGAGGAATAGAATCAAAAGTGACGTAGACAGGTAGAAGTGAGCTTCACCGAGCGATGCCAAGGAACCTAACTAAAATATGGATAGATATTAATAGATGTAGGTACAGGTGAACGCATATGAAAGTTCAACTGCTTGCAAAGATTGCACATCATGCATTTGATTTTATTTGAAACTCACTTCAGAACCAAGGAAAATTTTAATCAGCAAGATGAAAGATTCTGGAAGAATTGCTGTGCCATACCCGAAAAAAAAACATTTTTAATTGCATCTCTCCGTAACTTGCTTCATGTCTGTCTCAGCCTGAATGAGATTTTTTATCAATCATTTAGCATTCATGAGCATATTTCTGAAGGTGATTTGAGACATTTTAGTTTTATTTTTACCCCTTGTGTCTGATTTGATCAGCAGGGCCAATGTCATACCGCCTGGTTACTGAGTATGAAGGGTGAAGGCAGCACACGCTGTTAGTGTGCAAGCATGCTGTGTGACAGGTCTTGATCTTCTGATCGCTCTAGTTGTGAGTTACCCAAGGGAAGTATTTTGCCTAGTGCTTCTCACAGGGAGAGGGGGCTTTTTTATTGTGAGGCCAAGCATAACTGCTTTTATCCAGCTCAGCAGTGCATAGTTGCATTGAGCTAATCAGCAGGATTGGAGGTTGACTGCAATTGTGTATTATTACCATTAAAGGTAATATTGTCAATGCAGATTCAAAATAATATGGACAGAAAAGGAAAAAGATTTCAATCGAATGGAACATCCTATTGAAGTACTTTTTTAAAAAAACCCTGTAATTCTTCCCTAGAGTTGTTTTGAACATGGAGTTAAATGTATTGTAAAGGTCTGACTGAGCATTGTCAAGAGGGTAAAGAATTAATATTGAAGGCGGCCAATGGTCCAGATATTACATCCGACTGTGTGCTAATGTTTTATATTTGGACCTTTGTGTCTCTTAGGTCCATCAGTGAAGCTTTTCCAACTGTGAACTAATGGTGGCATCCCTATAATAGATATTTTCTACCATAATGGATATAAATATAAGTTAATCCTTGGCAATTTACCCCCAGGCCCCAAATAGCCACATAAATAAGTGCTTATTAGTAAAGTTCTACAGAGCCACACATTTTGTAACAAAATAAATAATTTCATTTGTATCATTCAGTTTTTCCACCTCGATGCATCACTCTTATGATCTCATTATCCTTCCACATTGCTTCATGTATTGTTTCATAATGGAGCTCTAACAGAAAGTTCTTTTGGCAAAAAGAAACTTGGCATTTTTTTTTGAAGCCAGTATCTCAGCCCCTTAGTCAATTTGGCAGATTTTGCAATTACAGATCCCTACTGAGTTGTCTTTATTCTGATTTGGATATGGAATTCAGTTTTAAAATATAGACTTGCTTGATAAACAAAGGTGAATCAACCAACGAGTTAAGAAAATGGGGGTTAAATTCAATGTTCAGTTGTAGAATGTGATATGGAATTTTATTTTTCAGGAAAATAGCCCTTTTATAATGTGCATATGATAGTATTATTCCTCAGCTTCAGCAGCTTGAAGTTTTCCTTTAATATGCGTATTAAAATAGTGTTACAATTGAGTTTTGCAAACTAGGAAAGCTCTGACTTTTCATCTTAGTCATTGCAGAGTTCATTTGACCTTTGCATCCTCAAACTGCGGAGTATAAAAAACACAAGCCGAGGTTCCCAGTGTTTGCCAGTAACCAGTAAACTGCATATGCTGAGAGGACAAGATTGGATGAGGACAAGATTGGGTCAACAATGCTTCCAATGATTGTTCAGCCTGGTAGCAGTACTGGAAAGTGGCGATATCCAAAGTCTGCACCTTCAGTAAAGAAAAAATCAAAAAAGCAGCAACTCTGCACCAGCAGCATCCCAAACATTGTAATGGATGAATAAGTAAATCATTTGTTTTCCCTTGGTATTATTAAAAGAGAACCGTTATGACCAAGGCACGAGCGACCTGCTGCTTTTTAGTGAATGGTTCAGGTTGATGTCAAAGATCTAATCAAAAGGATAACATTTCCAAAAATGTAGGAGTCTCTGTTCTAGACTCAGCCTGGATTCAAAGGTCAAATTTTAACTGACAACATTTTGATCCAGAGAAATAAATGTACCAAACAGCCAAGCCGAAAGTGTGTAGAATAAAGTCATGCAGGCATCATACTGATTCATACTTACATTGACAATTAGCGATAAGCAATTTTGTGAAAAATGTGTAGTAATTATTGACAGCAAACCTCAGAGGCTGCAATGAGTACTCCTGTTCCAAGCTACCAAATAGCCAAACAATAACCATCAAACTAGTACCAATGACAAAATTGCCGGCTGCAAACAAAAAATGAGGGAAGAAACGAAAAATGACACAAACAAAGCAAAATCTTCTACTGAAGAATGAACAAATCCAACAATGAATCAATAAAATCATTCATAACTGTCGTGGTTATTCATTGTGGTTAGGACATTCAAATTGAATTAAGCTGACACATTAACCTAAAAAAAATTATAGCAGTCAGTTATACAATTTAGTATGATCTCCTGGATTTTGCTTTAAGAATGTTTGTTACAGAGGCCTCTTGAAAAATTGGAACTCAAGTTTTTTTTTAGACTTCCCCTTAATAATCGAGCCTTATTCCCAAACCTGTGATCTCCACTACCTCGAAGAACCAGGCCATCAGGTGCATTTTCCATGTCACAAATGACAAACAGCAACAACTTGTATTATATAGCACTGTAGCAGTAGTAGAACAATCCAGGACAGAGTTTAAAGGAGCTATTATCAAACAGAAATGATGCCAAGCCACACAACCAACTCAAGAATGGCTTCTTCCCTGCTGGTGTCAGACTTTTGAACAGACTTACCTTGCACTAAGTTGATCTTTCTCTACGCCCTAGCTATGATTGTAACACTACATTCTGCACTCCCTCATTTCCTTCTCTATGAACGGTGTGTTTTGTCTGTATAGCTTGCAAGAAACAATATTTTTCACTGTATGTTAATACATGTGACAAAAATAAATCAGATCAAAGGAAATATTAGGATAGATGTCTAAAAGCTTGGTCAAAAGGAAATGTTTTGAGATGTGTTCTAAAGGTGAAGTTTAGGGGGGATATTACAGAGCTTACCGCCTGGGCAGCTAACCATCTTCACCTGGAAGTATCAACATCCCTTCATTGTTACCAGATCAAAGTCCTGGAACCTGCTGCTTTTTGGCCAAGCCCAAGATAGATTGCAATGCCTTTTCTTATCAGCTTGGATCTTGTTTGTCTCTCTTGTGGGGACCATTAACTGGATTCAAAATTTGTTTTTTGGAGCAAGCAAGAATTGAATTTGGGTTTGCCTAGTACACGCTGAGCATTGGCTTTGTAACTTAAAGGGAGAGCCATTTTACCACACCAGTCTGTGAGATTCAGGAAGAAGGTCCACCCCGATCTTCTCATGGGTAACTGGAATGGGCAATAAATACCCACCTTGCCAATGACTGCACGCATGCCATTTTTGACCTGATTTTATTGTGAATGAAGGAACTGCCTAGTGTTGGTAGTGAGCTCCTTTCTTCATTATTCTGCATTGTGTTGTTCTTTTCTTTAAAATGTGGCCATATTGCATGTGCATGTTCACCAACCTGAAGATCCACAATTATACTTTTTCTTTAGAGTTAGGGGGTAGAGAACGTCATTATTTTTAGTTGTCAGGGTTGAAAAATATATATTTTTTGCTTTGTTGTATACTTGGGTTATTTTCACTTAATAAACAGTAGGAAATCATACAATAATGTGACATTGCAAGGGGTTAGGTGATGATGTAGGTGGGGTTTAGAGACACAAAGTAGGCAATCAGAAGACGAAGTCAAGTCAATAAATAATTCATTGATTAACATATGTGAAGGCACAGCCAAATTCAGGATCATATAAACAGAAAAAGGTTCAAGTTATCAAGGCAGATTCTCATACAATTCATAGTCCGATTCCAAAGCAGATCTGTTGTCCAATCCTGGTCATAATGCAAAACACACACTACAAGTAATCCAGCACTTTTCTAACTTTCACCCTCAAGCCTTTGCCTCTTTATTGCTCAGTGATCTACTTCTATAGTCTAGCTAAGGCTTTGTAGCTGAGCATCATCTCCCAAGACTGATGTAGAAGTGTTTCTGGGTTGAAGGTCACCAGTTCCTTCTGTGATTGCTGGCGACCATCTTGTGTGAGGCCTTGGTGGTCATGTTGAGTGAGGAATGGACATGATCTAGAAAATAGAGGAGTGAGTATTAGAAGTACATTCTTTGTGACATAGGAATACATTTGCAGCATTGATCCTGGAATGGGATTTGAACCAACAACCTCTTACTTCAAAGCACAAGTATTAACAAATCAAAGCAAGGATAGTTTTTTTCTGTTTGTTTTGAATAATTGAAATTGCATCTTAATAATATATACCATTCCTGCAACCTACAAGATGTGAATGTTTTATCACACAATTAATATTCAATCTTTTTATAAATTTTGATCAGTTTTTTCTTCATGTTTTTCTTACATTGTGTTTTATTTGGTTGTTGCATTTTCAATTATACCTTACTGCCTTTTATTTTGACCCTTTCTTCAAAGCCCTTCATGACCTTGTCTATCCTTAAAACTGTGTTCTCCTCCAGCCCTATAGCTCTCTAAATATTTATATTCCTTCATCTGGCTTAGCTTTGCTCAAAAATTTGCTCTATAAATTTGTCCATCAAGACTCCACTCTCCTCTTTCATAGAAACATAGAAACCAGAAGCAGGAGTAGGCCATTTGGCCCTTTGAACCTGCCTTGCCATTCATTTTGATCATGGCTAATCATCAAATTCAATATCCTGATCCCGTCCTCCCATATCCCTTTACTCCCAACAACTATATTTAATTTCTTCTTGAAATCAGACAATGTTTTGGCCTCACCTACACTTGGTGGTAGCGAATTCCACACATTCATCACCCTCTGGGTGAAGAAAATTCTCCTTAGCTCAGTTCTAAAAGGTTTACCTCTTTACTCAAACGAATACCCCCAGTTCTGGACTCCCCCGCCATTGGGAACATTCTTACTGAATCTATCCTGTCTATTAGAATTTTCTAAGTTTCTATGAGATCCCCTCTCACTTTTCTAAACTCCAGTGAATATAATGCTAACTGACTTAGTTTCTCTTCACATAACAGACGTCCCATCCTAGGAATCAGCCTAGTAAACCTTCGCTGTACTCTCTCTATAGCAAGGACATCCTTCCTCAGATAAGGACACCAAAACTGCACACAACACTCAGGTGTAGCCTCACCAACGCTCTGTACAATTGCAGCAAAACATCCCTATCCCTATACTGAAATCCTCTCACTATGAAGGTCAACACACCATTTGCTGCCTGCTGTACCTGCGCACTTTCTTTCACAAGGATTCCAAGGTCTTGTTGGGTATCCACCTCTTTCAATTTATACCCATTCAAAGATTATAAAATCTGTCTTTTAACCATGCTTTTGGATCACCTTTCCTCATATCATTTACCTCAAAGTTTGTTTGATAATGCTCCTGAGAGTTGTTGGACGAGTTTACTATGTTAAAACTGCTATGTAAATGCAAGTTGTTGTGGTAGATCACTTTAATTTCTGTGTTTTAGTTATTTTCATAAATGAGTCTTTGCATGCTACATCTTCCAGTGTTTCTACTTATTCTGACACCTCAGTAAAATATCATAGCCCTAACAGTTGAGTAAATAGATTTTTTTTAGATTATGTCAACTACTTGTTCCATCTTTTGGCTTTATGGGATTGTGGGATCCTCCTTGTTTTCAGAAGGTTGTAGATAACATTATATTAAACCTGGTTGAGGTTTTAACTGCCCAACAGATTAATTAAGCGGGACACCATTACATTTAGATTCTCATACAATTCATAGTCCGATTCCAAAGCAGATCTGTTATCCAATCCTGGTCATAATGCAAAACACACACTACAAGTAATCCAGCACTTTTCTAACTTTCACCCTCAAGCCTTTGCCTCTTATTGCTCAGTGATCTACTTCTATCGCCTAGCTAAGGATTTGTAGCTGAGCATCATCTCCCAAGACTGATGGAGAAGTGTTTCTGGGTTGAAGGTCACCAGTTCCTTCTGTGATTGCTGGCGACCATCTTGTGTGAGGCCTTGATGGTCATGTTGAGTGAGGAATGGACTTGATCTAGAAAATAGAGGAGTGAGTATTAGAAGTACATTCTTTGTGACATAGGAATACATTTGCAGCATTGATCCTGGAATGGGATTTGAACCAGCAACCTCTTACTTCTATGGAGAAGTATATTAATTTTAAAAATTTCCACTCAAACACATTCACAAATTCTCAGTATGTTTGTCTTTGGATTAAGTGGCTTGGCTCCTTCCTTAAGCAAACTGCCCCACAACCAATTGGACAATTCTCAACAATATGTTATTTGAACATAAGGTGCACCTTCTGCATGTGAAAGAGGTTTTTCACCCCTTGTGTACTATGGCAGTATTATAGAAACCAGTAGTGAGTTTCATTTAAGACAAAGATATATCATTTCTGAAAGTAGTGTGTGTGGATGTATATGATCGTTGTATGTAACTTAACTAATACTCCCAAATTAAGTCCATGAATCTTCACAATCCCAATCACCCTGAGGCCCTTATAGGTATTGCCTTTGTGGTCCCGCAGCCTAGTCTAGCACTCCAACACACTAATCCACCTCTCTGACTGTGACATCATGAGTATTAACTTACTGAAATTAATGTCACAGTATAATAAACACTACATTTTAATAATCCAAGATGCATCTAATGGGTTAATAGCCTTCTGAATGCAATTGCCAATCTGACAGTTATGGTGGATGTATTATTAGTGTTTGACATTGGACTATTTATGCACTGTTTGTACAGATGTGAAAGAAATGAAAGCATTAGCATTTTGGAATGGTAATTTTACTGCAAATTATGGGCAGGTGGCAAAATGTTAGAATACTTGCTTTATATTTCACATTTTCAAAAGCTGTGAGACCTGGCAGAGACTGACAATCTAACATGCGGGTTGTCTACAGATCCCTTATTTTTTTCTAATCTGGCAGCATAATTGAGTTATAATGAATAATGTCATGTTGGACAGCTTGCAGTGATATAATTGCAGCTTACAGCTTCTTCTGAGAAATCAGCACCACTGCATCTGTATACAAGTGTGTACATTGCCAGTTATGTGTTGGTAATGGACATATATAGTCTTATTCATATTCCAAGGGTCATCCAGTAAACCTGACACATCGCCCACTAACCCAAGAGGATCAAGTTTTGCAAATTAATTGCAGTTGTGGGTTTAGGTGAGTTTGTTGGCTCTGTATGCTAGGCTGAGCCAGAACAACATCCTCAATACAACATTTTGGCTTTACAGGATCATTGAGAAGCGCCTGATGACTCAATGTCGGAGTCGACAGATGGATAAATGTGGTCCTTTTCATTTTACTGCTTTCAAAGCTGTCCTCGAAGCTGTTTGAGTTAGATGTGCAACTTCACCACACTGTAAACACTTGGGTTAAAATCCAAAGTAAGAGCAAAATGCTGCTCGTAATCTGAAATGAAAACCGAGAACGTTGGAGATATTCATCGGGTCTGGCGGCATCATTGGAGAGAGAAATAGAGTTACCATTTGGGCACAGTGGTTAGCACTGCTGCCTCACAGCGCCAGGGACTAGGGTTCAGTTCTGGTCTTGGGTGACGGTCTGTGTGGAGTTTGCACATTCTCTGCATGTCCGGGCGCTCTGGTTCCCTCCCGCAGTCCAAAGCTGTGTAGCTTAGGTTGACTTGCCATGCTAAATTGACCCTTATTGTCAGGGGAATTAGCACGGTAATTACATGGGGTTACGGGGATAGGGTCTTGGTGGGATTGTTGGCATGCAGACTCGCTGGGCCAAATGGCCTCCTTGTGCACTGTAAGGGTTCTATAATTCTGTGACTCTATAATTCTATTTCAAGTCCAACTGAAGAAATTCTATTTCTCCCACCATGGATGCTGAGCATTTCCAGCATTTTTTTGTTTTTCTTTCAATGGAATCCAAGTTGGGCATTAGTCAGATGCCCTCCATGACTGCCAGTATTATCTACTCATGTCGTTGTAAATTGAGAAGCAACAACAACTTGTATTTATATAGCATCTTCAACATAAAATATATCCCAAGGCACTTCACAGGAGCATTACAAAACAACATATGACACCAAGGCACATAAAGTGACGATAGTTCAGATCATCACAAGCTTGGTCAGAAAGGTAGGTTTTAAGGAGTGTCTTAAGGAATGAAAGTAAGGCAGAGATGCAGAGAGGCTTAAGGAGGGTTCCAGAGCCTAGGGCTGAGGTAGCTGAAGCACAGCTCCAATAGTGAATCGATTAAAATTGAGAATGTATAAGAATGCAAAATTAGATGGGTGCTGATATCTTGGCAGGGATGTGGGCCTGGAGAACAATTCAAAGATAGGAAGGGAGAAGGCCATGAGGGAATTTTAAAACACAGCGCTGGATTTTCATCTCCCAGCGGAGGTGTGAATTGGGCTGCAGAATGCTGAACTTAGCTTCTTTTTCTGGAAAAGTAAATTTCCGATGCCATCCCACTCCAACATCACTTTTTGTGGGTTGGAAAGGCCTTGGTTGCAAAGTATGCATGCGTCTCTTCCCAAGCCAGGGACCCCCTTTGTGAGGAATACTGGGACATTGCATTGCCTCTCACATCCAATTTGAATGTGCTGGTGTGGGTTTTGGAACTCCTGAAAAAATAAATGCAACTCCTTGCTGATGTTGTGACCAATGGGAGAAGCCTGCTGAAGAGTCAGGAAGAGGGAAATAAATATAAAATGTTTTGTTAACCTTCCTCTGTTGCTATTAAATGCTATTTTCTAATGTAAATGTATTTGGATGTGATGATTCACCATAGGGATCTGTCCAGTAGTAAGTTGAATCTGATATTGACCATAACTGTAAGTTTTGTCATGCATGATGGCACTTTTTTCTTAAAGAAAATACAATAATGCATTAAAATGTTTTTAAAAATGCCAGTCAGTTCCTTATGTTTTGTGTTGTGACTTAAATCAACTGATAACTTTGGCTGTTAAGAAAAGACTACATTTGAATATTGCAAAAGGATCTCTGCACCAGCTCCTCTCCATTTATTGACAGGCGTTGTCTTTGAAATGGAAATGGGACCTCATTCTGCTCAGGCAATTTCAGGCAATGTAACTGGAAGCTTTTGTTGTGACAGTTGTAGCTATTATGAATGCTTGGCTGTGTTTCATATGTTGAAATTGGCTTCAGCTCAGCAGGTGGTCTATTGATCTAAGAGTAATTGAAACTTATAAAGAACAATATGTATTTTCACGTGGTTTCTTGTTTATTTACACGCCTAGAAGACAAATAAAAAAAAACTTTGCTTTGACTTTTTTCTCCAGTATCATAAAGAGTCACCATAGTGTCATACTGTGCAGAAAAAGCCCTTTAGCTCATTGAGTCTGCACCAACAATAATTACCACTAAAGTTGCACTAAGCCCATTTTCCAGTGCTTAACCCATATCCTTACATTTTATGATGTTTCAAATCCTCCTCCAAATCTTTTTTAAAGGTTGTAAGGATTTCAGCCTCCAGAATCTTCCCAGGCAATGCATTCCCAATTCCCACGACCTGCTGAGTGAAAAAATGTTTTCTCAAGTCCCCTTTGAATCTCCTTCCCTCTCACATTTGAATTCAGGATTTCATTAGTTTGTTGTAGGTTTAATTTTTCCTCAATTATTTTAAAATAATTTCCATCTCTGTTTCATGGCTGATGAGGACTGTACACATTGCACACTGTCGAGTGGTAATGAAGGATATATGGGAGGCCTGGAGGTGGCACAGGGATTGTGGAGGCATAAAGTAGCATGTAGGTAGGTGGGTGGAGGTTGAAGGGGCATAGGGTGATATGAGAGATTTGAGGCGTGGAATGAATGGGACCAAAGAGACTTGAAGTAGGATTGGCAATCTGGAGGTATCGGTGCAACGGGGCATGAGGAGGTGGAAACTGAGGATTGAGAGCTGGCTAATGTGTTAGAAAATCAAGGCAGGCACTCCATCTGGCACCCACACCCTTCACAAACCCCATCGTGGCTTGCAAAATGAATTGTATGAAAAGACAGAAAATCCGGACAAAGTCACAGATAGATTGATTCTACATTCTGGAAGGTGCAGAAATGTGAAGGTCGGGTTTTCCCAAGCTCACAGGAAAATCCGGTCCAAGGTTTAGAATCATTAAGTCAAGATCTTGCTTGACTCAGATTCAGTGCAAATCACGTGGCACAGTGGCACGATGACGCAGTGGTTAGCACTGCTGCCTCACTGCACCAGGGACCCAGGGTCACTGGCTGTGCAGAGTCTGCACATTCTCCCCATGTCTATGTGGATTTCCTCCAGGTGCTCTGGTTTCCTCCTACCATCTGAAAGACGTGCTGGGTAGGTGCATTGGCCATGCTAAATGCTCTCTGTGTACCCGAACAGGTGCCAGAGTGTGGAGACTAGGGGATTTTCACTGTAACTTGATTGCAGTGTTAATGTAATGTAAGCCTACTAGTGACACTAATAAAAAAATTAACTGAAAACAGTGAGCACAGACAATAAGTGAATAGGACTTGGTGCCAGGGAGACAAGGGCAGCAGAGCATTTGAGGAAAATTGGGTGATAACTCAACAGAGTTGAGATCTTTATGTGATTTCAATCTTGTTACCACTTTGACCTGTCTGTGTTGCTTCCATGCAGGAACTAAGAACATTTTTTGAGAGGCAGTTACATTGTGAGGCTGTACACTTTCCCTATATTGTGTGATTTTAGGCTGGATTTTCCCATCCCAACATGGGGCTGCTTTGCATCAGGAAGGTTTTAGAAACAGAGGGCAGAAAGCAAATCCTGGATTTGTATCTCCCATCCTGCCAGTGGTAATGTTCAGCAGTGCAGGATTGAAGGGTGTGTTGGGAGCTCACATGCTGCTGATCCGATACTGTTGGTAGCATTTTCCGCAATGTTGCTGGAGGAAGGGTGGGTTTTAGCAAGTGACGTGAGTCACACCAGCAGAGAGGTGCCGTGAACCATGGTTTGGAAGTAGGAGCCATGTGAAAGCTCAGCTCAAAAGATATTCCTTACTTCTCATGTCATAATGAAATGATGCAGCATAAGTTATGTCTGTTTTTATTGAAGCGATTGATCATAGCCATTTGTTTTAGAAAAGTAAGTGGCTATTAAATAATATGCTTCCTGGGTTGTTACTCCTGAAAACTGGCAAGCCGATGACGGAATAAAAGAGCACTGTGAAAGTGGTAACGTCTTCTGATCTAGTTTACTACATTATCTATTGGATGAAATGCATTGGTTACACTAAAAATGCTCTTCACTGTATCTGAACAGGCACCAGAGTGTGGCAACTAGGGGATTTTCATAATAACTTCATTGCAGTGTTAATGTAAGCCTATTTATGACACTTATTGATACAGTTGTCAAGTGAAATGCAAGCTTGTTTATTTTCACTCATTTATGTGCTTTTCAGAGACTAATGATTTGAAGTGGCTATTGAAGCAATGTTTGTTTACTTTGATACAGTTCTAAACATGTCAAAGACTTCCAGATGTTATTATAGCTTTCATAAATTCAGTTTGTAGTAGACATGGGATGAATTGAGGTGCTATGGGGAGCGATGGGGCTTTAGAGTATGAGGGGTAAGGTTTGGTTGAAGACGTTATGGGTTGTGAGAGTTAAGAGGATCTCACACTCACCTTCTGAACTAGACCAATGTCTTAGTGAAAGAACACTGTAAGAAGTCTCACAACACCAGGTTTAAGTCCAGCCAGTTTATTTGATAGTAATCCCACAAGCTTTCGGAAACAGTATTCCTTCATCAGGTGTGTGGAAGGTTCTGATCAGAGAAAGGCATATAAAGACACACACAGTTTACAGAATACTGATTAGAATGCAAGTCTTTGCAGCTAATCTGCTATTCAAGTCTTGAAGATGCAGACAATGTGGATGGAGATAGCATTAGCGTAGGTTAAAGAGATGTGTATTGTCTCCAGACAGGACAGTAAGTGAGATTTTACAAGCCGAGGCAAGTCAAGGGGGTTACAGATAGTGCGACATGAACCCCAAATCCTGGTTGAGGCCGTCATCGTGTGTGGAATTTGGCTATCAGTCTCTGCTCTATCTGTAACCCCCATGACTTGCCTCGGCTTGTAAAATCTCACTTACTGTCCTGTCTGGAGACAGTACACATCTCTTTAACCCATGCTAATGCTGTCTCCACGCACATTGTCTGCATCTTTAAGACTTGAATAGCAGGTTAGCTGCAAAGACTTGCATTCTAATCAGTATTCTGTAAACTGTGTGTATCTTTATGTGCCTTTCTCTGATCTGAACCTTCCACACACCTGACGAAGGAACACCATTTCCGAAAGCTTGTGGGATTACTATCAAATAAACTGGTTGGACTTAAACCTGGTGTTGTAAGACTTCTTACTGTGTTTACCCCAGTCCAACACCAGCATCTGTACATCATGGCTTAGTGAATTAAGGCGGGCCTTTTAACCTGGTCACCTTGGCATCAGCCTGCCTTGGACTCAGGAAGCAGTAGGCCCAACTCTAGGCTGTGCCCACCTCTGTCAGATAAAAATAGCATCAGTAGGAACTATCAGGAGGAGTGGAGTTGTGATGTCAGGAAATCTCCAGTCTCCCGATCCCCACTTCAAAGATGAAAATTGGGCTCTTGTGTTCCCAAAGTTCAATCTGATCTCATATTGTTTGAAGGTCAATTTAACCATTATCTTATGGATGTTGAATATTCAGTGGAGAGGCCAATCCTTGAGACTGATATTTAATAGATAGCATGTCACTGATACAATCACCTAACACTCCTTATAGCAGCTACTCCATGGTGCCTAGGGGAGTAAGATAGGAAATGTACCTTGAGAAAGCCTAGTGTTTTAATTCAATTCATGGATGGTAAATAATAAGTGGAAGAATTTTTAAGTAAAAAGCTTGTCTTATATCGAATGTATATCAAATAGTTGAAATTAAAAGAGAATAATTGGTGCTCTTATCTGTAACTAGAAGTCTTTCACTCCCAGACTAGCAGCTCATTCAATTAAACATTGTCTAGCTTAGTGGGCAACCTTATAAATGAGAGCTGTTGAATATTACAGCAGCTTATTCAATTAAAGCTACAACCAGTGGCTAATAAGGAAATGAAGAATAATAAGTATAATTTATAGAAGAGACATGACCAACTACTGCTTGGAATAAATGAACATTGCCTCATAAAATATTTTCCTTACATGTTTGAGATAAGCTTCTTACTGGAATTACTTTGTTCTATGTCTGAAAACATAAGCACCATCTTAAATCTGTCAATATTAAGACAGTGCAATTGGAACAGAGGTGGCATATGTTGTGCAATGGTGGAATGTGAATTTGTGCCTCTGGCTCCACATACGTCTTTTTATGTAATTGCTTGCACATGTTTTAAGTTAAAGAAAGCTTCCATTTATTATAGTTTTTCCATGGTTTCAGCATGTCCCAAAGTGGCAATGAATTACAGTTGAAATACAGTCACTGTTGCTGTGTAGGCAGACACCGTAAGATAAGTGACTGCTTAATTTGTACTTCATATTGTAGTTCATATTGAGTGATATATATTTCTAGTGCACTGAGGGAAATCCCTTGCAATCCTTCACTAATATCACAGCATCTTTTATACCATCCCGAAGAGGCAGAGTGCATCTCAATTTAAGATCTCGTTCAAGTGACAATCCAGCATTGTGCTGCAGTTTTGTGCTTACGTCTTGGAACGATACTTGAACGCAGTAATCCTTTGACTCAAACATGGCATGACTGCCAACTGAGCAAAGCAGACTTGCAAGTGACAAATGGCAGCCAGATAGACTTTCAAGAACTATCCTGAGTGCTATCATTGATTCATTGAGTTGCTTTACCACTTGCTTCTGGCTTCTTTCAAATCATCCTGGAGCTTCATAATTGTTAGCTTTCACTTTTCAGCTCATTGTTCATTGTTAAGTTTTGTATCTGTTCTCTTGTGATTTACTGCTTCTTGAAGAAGGATATTTTAATTGACAATACAGCTTTTGCATTTGTGGAGTCTGAATTGTGAAAATAGCATGCTAAATGCAAGATTTAAATATAGATGAATGCCACCATTATTAAGACAATTATTAGGAAAGAGTGAACAGACTTGAGCTCTTTTCTTTAAAATAAGTGACATAATTGAAGTCTTTAAAACTCTTAAGGGATTGATACAGTGAGCATAGAAAAGTTGGGTGAAATTCTCTTAACTTAGCACCTTTGGGACTATTAATGAGTGGGTCAGGAACACATTGTAACCTCTGGCAGACTTTGTGGTGACTTTTCAACTGAGCCACTCCTCTCCCACCAGCAGGCCAAATCCACCAGGAGCGGTGGACCCATTGGCACCAGACCCCTTGAAGTTTCAGGGCATCAGATTAAACGTTGACAAAGAAATGTCTTGATTAACCTTATACGGCTCTCCCTGATGGTCAGTATTCCTCCGTATTGAACACCACTTAAAAGAAGCATTAACGTTACCAGCAGACAGAATGTACTCTGAGTGGGAGACCTCATTGACTATCACGAATGGTGGCTTGGTAATATCACTACTGACAAAATTGGCCCAGTGCTGAAGAACAGTTCTGTCATCCTGAGCCTATGACAGATGGTGCTTAAGGGATGGTCCTCAGCAACTTAGCTGTCACAGATGTATCTGTCATAGAATCCCTACATGGGCCATTCAGCCCATCGAGTCTGCACTGACCACAATCCCACTCAGGCCCTATCCCCATAACTCCATGCAATTACCATAACTAGTCCCCCTAACACTAAGGGACAATTTAGCATGGCCGATCCACCTAACCCACAGATCTTTGGACTGTGGGAGGACATTGAAGCATTCGGAGGAAACACAGACACTGAAAAAATGTGCAAACTCCACACAGACAATGAATTGAACCCGGGTTGCTGGCGCTGTGAGGCAAATACATTGTGATAGAAGAAATAAGAGTAAGCAATTTGGCTCCATTTGCTCAGTAGGATCACAGCTGATCTCATTGTGGCATTAGCTCCAATTTCCTTCCCCACCTCTGCCTCCCCACCACTACCAACCCTTGACATCCTTGTTGTTCAAAATCAGCCTTAAATGTATTCAATGACACAGTTTCCATTGTTCTCTAGGATAGAGAATTCCAAAGTCTAATGACTCTGAGAGAAAAAGATCCTTTTCATTTCAGTCTTAAAGGGAGACCCCTTTATTTTTAAACCGTGCCTCTGAGTTTCAGATGCCCCTATGTGGGAAAACATCACTGAATCACCTCCATCAACATCCTGACTCCCTATATCCTGCCCACCGTTTACAAGGCACAAGTTAGGAGTATGATAGAATACTGCCCTTTCCGTGCATGAACGCAGTTCCAGTAACAGTCAGGAAAATTGACACCGTGCAGGATAAAACAGACCACTTGATCAACACCCCTCCTTAGACATTCATTCATTCCACTACTAGTGCAGTGGGAGTAGTGTATACCATGTGCAAGATGCTCTGCAGCAACTTGTCAAGAGTTGTTGACAGCAAATCCTAAACCTGCAACTTCTACCACCGAGAGGAACAAAGGCCTCAGACACATGGTAACACCACCCCAATTCAAAATATTATCTAGACTTGGAAAGATATCACAGTTCCTTCACTGTCACTCGGTCTAATACCTGGAGCTACTGTCCCAGATGCACTATGGGCGTACCTGCACCGCATGGATTGCAGCATCTTGAGAAGGCTGCTGGCCACAACCTCCACAAGAGCAATTAGTGATGGGCAATAAAAGCTGACCCAGCCAGCGATGCTCATATCCCATGAATGAATAAAGAAAGAAAGGAAATCATGCTGCTGATGTAGTTCCTGCTTTTGTTTTTGTTGGTGTTGGTGTTGCTGTGGCTCTTGTTCCTCAGCAGAGGTGTATAAGCTGCTCCTATGGATGTCAGTAGGTAGACAGGTACAGCCTCTAACTGAGTGAAATGCAAGACAGGTGAAATAACTTCTAAGAAGTTGGCAATCAAACAGAGAAAACACTGTGAAGAAGTGATGTGAGCAGCAGCCTTTCACCTGGGCTCTTTCACTGAGATTGTTGAAAGACTTCCCAGCCTGTTTAGTTCACTGAAGAAGGACGCTGCCATATCTCTTTCGCCCATTAACTTCAGCTAGTTGATCCTGGTGAATTAAAGCCAGTTCAGGAAATGGGTATGCTGATTGTCAAAGTTGGAATGGTTAGTTAAAATAGTTGTGTCTCCCTCAGTGTATCTGAACAAGCACCAGAGTGTGGCAACTAGGGGATTTTCACAGTGACTTCTTGCAGTGTTAATATAAGCCTACTTGTGACACTAATAAATAAACTTTTAAACAATTATTTTTCTGCTAGAGTATTTAAACTTGCCAGACAGCTGCATAAATGTGTAGGGAGAGAGGGAGTAGATGGTACAGTCATCTCTGAATTCTGAAATGGACAAGGTGAAATCAAGACACCAATCTCCATTATTTTTAGTAAATTTGACTTTGTGTGCTAGCAAGCCCACTACCACACTTCTAAAAACTGTCCTTGCTACCTCTATTATTCAAACTGTAAATATGGTAGTCACAAATAAATCCAAGAAGTAATTCCAGAGAATCCTCTTTACCGAAATGTGGCTAGAATGTGGAACTCAGGGAGTAGTGAAGTGAATAGTATAGATGCATTTGAGGTGAATCTAAGTATGTACGTAAAGGAAACATAGGTAGAAACATAGAAGATAGGAGCAGGAGGAGGCCATTTGGCCCTTCGAGCCTGCTCTGCCATTCATCATGATCCAACTCAGTAGCCTAATCCTGCTTTCACCCCATAACCTTTGACCCTATTCGACCCAAATGCTGTATCTAGCCGCCTCTTAAATACATTCAATGTTTTGGCATCAACTAGTTTCTGTGGTAATGAATTCCATAAACTCACCACTCTTTGCGTGAAGCAATGTCTCTTCACCTCCATCCCAAATGGTCTATCCTGAATCCACAGTCTCTGATCCCTGGTTCTTGACTCCCCCACCATCGGGGAACATCCTCCCTGCATCCACCCTGTCTAGTCCTGTTAGAATTTTGCAAGTTTCTATGAGGTTCCCCTTTCATTCGTCTGAACTCCAGTGAAAACAATCTGAACCTAGTCAGTCTCTCCTCATACATCAGGCCCGCTATCCCCAGAATCAGTCTGTAAGCCTTCGCTGCACTTCTTTGAGAGCAAGAACACCCTTCCCCAGAAAAGGAGACAAAAGCTGCACACACTATTCTAGGTGTGGCCTCATCAAGGCCCTGCATAATTGCAACAACAAATCCCTTCTCCTGTACTTGAAACCTCTCGCAATGAAGGCCAAATTACCATTTGCCTTTTTTTCCGCCTGCTGCACCTACATGCTTACCTTCAGTGACTGGTGCACAAGAACACCCGGGTTCCACTGCACACTCCCCTGTCCCAATTTACAGGCATTCAGGTAGTAATCTGCCTTCTTGCTTTTGCTTCCAAAGTGAATAACCTCACATTTATCCAAATTATACTGCATTTGCCATTGATTTGCCCACTTACCCAACCTGTCCAGATCATGTTGAAGTTCACCCTTCCACCCAACTTGCTATCTTCTGCAAACTTTAAGATGTTACATTTTGTTCCCTCATCCATATCATTAGTATATGTTGTGAATAGCTAGGGACTCAATAGTTACTGCCTGCCAGTTTGAAAAGTACCCATTAATTGCTACTCTTTGTTTCCTCTCTGCCAACCAGTTTTCTCTCCATGTCAATACACTTCCCCGAATCCCACGCACTTTAATCTTGCATGATAATCTCTTAGGCGGGACTTTGTCAAACACTTTCTGAGAGTCCAAATACACCACATTGACTGGCTGCCCCTTGTCAACTCTACGAGTTACATCTTCAAAGAATTCCGACAGATTTGTCAAGCATGATTTCCTGTTCATAAATCCATGCTGACTCTGTCTGATCCTGCCACTGCTTTCTAAATGTTTCGCTATAAAGTCCTTGATAATGGATTTGAGAATTTCCCACACTACCAATGTTAAGCTTACAGGTCTATAATTCACTGTTTTCTCTCTGGATATCCTGATAAGATTAGAGATAAGATAAGTATAGTGGGAGGAGGTTCATGTGAACCACAAACGCTTAGGAAGAATAGTTGAATCAAACGGCCTCCTTTTCTGCTGTAAAGATTGTGTAATTCTATGTAATGTTAAGATAAGCGAATCTAATATGATTTGAGATGAAGAATCTGATTGCATTGGAAGGAGTGCAGAGGAGATTCACCAGGATGTTGCCTGGGATGGCTCATTTAAGCTATGAAGAGAGGTTGGGTAGGCTTGGGTTGTTTTCTCTGGAGCAGAGAAGACTGAGGGATGACCCGATTGAGGTGTGCTAGTTATGAGGGGCGTGGATAGAGAGCAGCTCTTCCCCTTAGCTGAAGGATCAGTTATGAGGGAACACAAGTTAAAAGCGAGAGATGGGAGGTTTAGGGAGAGGATTTGAGGAAAAATATTTTTACCCAGAGGTAGTGATGGTCAGGGATGCACTGCCTGGGTGGGGGCGGGATGCCTCGCATTCTTTAAAAAGTACCTGAATGAGCAGTTGGCACATCATAACATTCAAGGCTATGGGCCAAGTGCTGGCAAGTGGGATTAGATGAGTGAGTCAGGGCCTTTTGGACATTGGTGCGGACTTGATGGGCCGAAGGGCTATTTCTGCACTGTAATATTATGTGATATATTGGAGGATGATTTCCAAATCATTTGGGCTGCTGTTACACATGGAGTGAAAATACATAGTATAGCACAGTATTGATTTCACCGCTGTAGACTGCATGACATACTACATAATGAAAGACATTATTGATTATGACCAAAATTATTTAGGACTTGACTTCTGAGCAATTGACACATTGGTGCGGTGGAAGGGGCAGCTCACAATGCTGACGGGAGCATTGCGTTCTTCAGATGGAAAGCATTTAACATAAAACATGTTAGTTATTGAAGACAACATGGTTATTTATCTCTGAAGTAAGCCGCAGTTTACTTAAGATTTATCAATGAAGTATTAATTTTGTTATCTTTCGTGTGATATCTCATAAGTTTATTTTGACCTTGCTGACTGTGTTTACAGTATTCGGATGCTAGTCGCCTTATAACATTAGCAGAAAATTAATGATTAATCTGCAAATAAAACTAAATGGAAATTGATGAAGCAATCCACCGGAACTGGTATTGCAGCTGCTGCTTAAGTGTGGTTTGTGCGATTTCCCTGCCTGGATTATAGCAGAGAGTTTATATCAGTGCAAATTGGAGAATTCATAGAATCAAAAAATCATGCTGCATTGAAGGAGACTGTTCTGTTCATGTCTATACTTATTCTTTGATAGAGCTGTCTAATTTTCCCCATTCCGTCACTCTTTCTCCATACAATACTGAAAAATTCTCCATTTCAAGTATATATTCAAATCCCTTTTGAAAATTACATCTGAATCTGCTCCCATCACTTTGTAAATTAATTTTATAGGATGTGAGCGTCACTGGTTGGGTCAGCATTTATTTCCCCTTCCTAATTGCTCCCCATTTCAACGGGCATTTAAGAGTCCACCACATTGCTGTGGACCTGGAGTCACATGTAGGCCAGAACAGATAAGGACGGCAGATTTCCCTCCCTGAAGGACATTAGTGAACCAGATGGGTTTTTACAACAATTAACAGTGGTTTCATGGTTATCATTAGATGCTGAGACAGTACCTTCATAACGACTCGCTGCCTGAAAGAAATTCTCCTCATCTTCCCTTATTAAGCTCCATGAGTTATCATGATGCCGTCTCCTGCAGCAGGTCTTGACATGAATGTCATTTGTAGCTTGTGTCTGGTAATTCATAGTTAAGTCCCTACTTTGGTCGAAAAATAAACTCAGAATCGTAGGCGCCCATTATCCTGCACAAGACGAAGAAAAGAATAGTTAGAAGATTTATGCGAGCAAAACAAAAATTATTGATTCACTTAACAAAGGACATCTGTTTCTATTTGATCACCTTTTAGTAAAGATTTCTGTCCATTGATATCACTGGAAACTACATTCAATTCTTTGCTGTTGAGTGTGAAATGATAATAAATAGGATGCACTTTGCAGCTCAGTTACTGCAGCTCTATGTGTATCCACTATTCATTTCAGTGAGAAAATGTACTGGAAACCCAGAATGCCAAAAAACACATCGTCCACACCACAACACTGAACAGATTGGGGCTCTTTAAGTGTGTAATTAATGAAAAGACTAAGCATACTGCTTGACTTTAGTTAGTGAGATATAGTGTGATTCATGCTGTTCCTTGAAAGGTCTTAATTTCAGTTTGCACTGGGATTTATAGCCAGAATTCTGTTTAGTAGTAGCAGGCGTGTGCCTGTCCTGGAAGAACACAAAATATCATGAGAAGATATCGGGTGCACGTCCAATGTCACCACGTGCACAACGTTACAGTCAGGCACACATGGGAGTTGGAAACATACCCACCAACAATTAATCAGTTAGTCAAGGCACTTAAAAGGGCTTTCAAAATGATTTTGAGGTCAGTACACAGTCAGGTAGCAATCCAGTTTTTTCACTTTTCAAGGATGGGATGAAAGGGTGCTGAAGCAAGTGTGTGAATTGTTAGAAGTTCAGGCGAGCATTTGCTGTTGCTTTGGTCTTGTCACGTGTCTCGGAGAAAGACTCAGCAGATGGGATCTGGTGAGAGCTCAGGCATGCACAGAGTGAGGATGAAGAGGCTGATGTGATGAACCTTCAGGGAGACGAGGACATCAGGTGGCCTTGATGCACCGCTCCTGCAACTGGGCTGCCAGGGCTTGTCTTCCACTTCAGTGGCAGTACGATGCCATTACCTCAGTATCACCTCACTGTGTCTGTAATGAAGTTCATTGCCCCACTATCTTCCATAAGGCACTGTTGAGACCTGCAACTATTGAAAAATGAAGGACACTCAGGGCAATGAAACAAAATCTTGATTGATATTTTTACCAGAGATGCCAGCAAGGAGCAACATCAAATAGTTGCCACAGTTGCACAAAATACATTGTACTAATGAAATGAATGAATGTCACTTATGAAAACTCTATCCTCTGTTCATGATGACTTAAACCTATGCTTGCAAATGCGATGCCTTGATCTCACTTGCAAACCCCCCTCCACATTCTACCATCTCCTCTGGCAGCGCATTCCAGGCACTTGCACCCTCTGTGTAAAAAAAAATTGCCCCTCACATCTCCTTTAAACTTTCCCCTTTTACCTTAAACCCATGGAGGCTGATGCTCGGCTGATTGCAGACTCTGCTGATGTGTCAGCCCCGGTGACCTTGGCTGTAGTCCTCTGGATGGTAGTGCTGGTTCTGCCTGGGAGGGTGCACCCAGCAACATCGCAGGGTACTCCTCAATCATTATAGCCTCAGCAGACACCTGAAGAGAAACTGTTGCCTTTGTCTAGAATGTGTAAGAGGAGTACATAGAGATGACAGGCACTCATCTAATGGTGAGAGGCACATCTGCACCACCCTGCTTACCATTGATGGGCACCAGCAGAGACGCATTCATTCACCTCTCACACTGCCAGTACCCCCCTGAGGCGTGTGGGCTTACAGGCCCAAGTACGACTCAACCAGATTCTATGCTGCATCCCACTGGCCATCAAAAATCTGCTGCCTGATGGACAACTTTAGTTCATCGTCTGCCTCGTACACAGCCCTGTGCTCAGTGACAGCAATCCTTCAAAATATGGCACCCTAGGCAATCTGTGCCTCTGCCAGCCCCTCGTGAGTGAACTTGCCCACCCCACAGTGCAGTACCATCTGAGCAAATGACCTAAAGTCCACTTATGTGCTTGTATCTGCGCTGGTGCTTAGTTGAGAGATGGGGTTTGACACGGACAGACTTATCCGCAGTGCCTCCTCAGATGTTAATGGAGAGCCCTGGAGAACCCGGCTGGCTCTGGAGCACAGCTCATTTGAGGGAAGAAGACAATCACTCAGTGTTATAATTCATTACATGGTCAATGTCCATACTCAGTATCAGGTGTAACTGATATCAACGGCATCATGGTGACTTTGTTATGCTGAATAACTGGAGACTTTTGGAAATTCCCATGAGAGATGAGCTAACCCTAATCAGCTGGAATCTCCACGTCCTGCTTTTGTCCTCTGATCTCTTGCCTTCCCCTGAGACACTTGCCTCTCTGTAACCTTGAACTTGCACTCAAGCTCAAGGGTCTCCATCTCAAGTAGACGCAGGTTTGCCACTCCACCACCATTTGCTGTGCGCTCAGTGGCTTTATGGCTTCTCTTCTGTCAGTACAACAGTCCAATCATTATTTCACCTATAAAGCATTCTTTTTGGTTGTACCACAACCCAAGACTGCAAAGAACTACAAAAGATCATGAATGTAGCCCAATCCATCATGCAAACCAACCTCCCATCCATTGACTCTGACTACACTTCCTGCTGCCTTGGCAAAGCAGCCAGCATAATTAAAGATCCCACACACCCAGGACATTCTCTCTTCCACCTTCTTCCTTCAGGGAAAAAGATACAAAAGTCTGAGGTCACGTACACATCGATTCAAGAACAGCTTCTTCCCTGCTGCTGTCTAACTTTTGAATGGACTTACCTTGCATTAAGTTGATCTTTCTCAATACCCTAGCTATGACTGTAACACTACATTCTGCACTCTCTTGTTTCCTTCTCGATGAACAGTACGTTTTATCTGTACAGCACGCAAGAAACAATACTTTTCACAGTATGTTAATATATGTGACAATAATAAATCAAATTAAATCAAATCAAAAAGCATACCATGCTCTTGACAGCAAACCATGTTGATGTTCCAGTCATCTTTGCACACCTGACCAAGCTGGACCCAGGGCTTCTGATTCTTATACACACCCCTGAGTGCCAGGAAGAATGATAATACTTCTGAATGTCTCCATGCCTGACCGTGCCAACTCGGTACACACCCTTGCTGAACACAGAAACTCTTTGAACTTGTTTTGGCTCTGTATCCAGTTGTAGAGCACTATGTTGCTGACCTGTCACCTGTGCACAGGCCGCCTTTATTTGAAGAGGTGGCTTCCTCTTGCTATCCCTTGACATCAGGTTGTCCCACATGACACTCGTTGCCTTCACGAGAGTGCGCAGGCATTTGTCCGAGAATCAGTTGGGGGGTTGTGGAGGTGAGGGGAGAACAGAGTGGCCACCTGCTTTGGCCTCCAGCCTGGCATGTGGACGGGTACTACTGCCATCACTCTGTTCTGATCAGCTCCCTGTACCTCCTCTGCAACTCCAAGCTGTCTTCTGCATGCTGATACAACCTCATTTAAACTGGACCCGTTGGCAGCCCTTCTCCAATGCTGATCAGCCAGTGTGAAATCTTGTCTTTTGGACTCACAGTGGGTCAATGGGGTGAAGATGGCCACTTCCAATCATACTGATCACGTCCCAGGCAAGTGCAAAATTCACACTTGTGCCTATTTTCAGTCTTCATCATCATTTTCTTCCTTGACTTCGATAAGGTTTTGGTTTCTTTATGAGTACAGCTAGCTTACTTGGCTATAAAGACATTACAGTTAACTGAAGGCTCCTGAGATGAGGGAAAAATGTACTGATTTCCCAATACCCCATTGCTATGTTTTTATCTTCTGGGAAAGATGGAGATGAGTGTGCACTATGTGATTACAAAATCACAAAGTCCTACACAATGGAATAACTTGTCAACACCAACTATCAAGACATACAGGAGTAACCTCTTGGAGGAGATAGTGGATGAAGACTACCAGTGGAACGACTGCTCATTAAGAGAATTAATACTTCCAGAATAGGAGAAGAAGGAAGACAAATTTACACATGGAAAGAGAGCAAAGAGAAGCAGGAGTAGGCCATTTGGGCCCGCTCCACCATTCATTGTGATCATGGCTGATCATCCAACTCAATAGCCTGATCCTGCTTTCACATCATACCTTTTGATCTCTTTTATCCCAAGAGCTATATCTAACTCCTTTTGAAAACATACAATGCTTTGGCTTCAACTGCTTTCTGCTGTAGCGAATTCCACAGTCTTCCCACTCTCTGGGCAAATAAATTTCTCCTCAGCTCAGTCCTAAAAGTTTTATCCTGTATCTTTAGACTATGACCCCTGGTTCTGGGCACCCCCCACCATCAGGAACATCCTTCCTATATCTCAGGAAGCTCATGAAAGTTCAGTTAGTTTGATGCCTTCGTTATATAACTGAAAAGATTCAATTATGCGTGTATGTCAACTCTAATGCAGGTGTTATTTAGTTCAGTTACCACTAACATCCTAGAGCTAATACCTAGAATTATATTGTTCCTGAGCAGGATATTTGAAGTATGTGCTTTCCCCTAATAACACGTTATGATACTGTGTACAGCAAGTCCTTGGTATCATTTTTAAAAGCTGTTCATTGCTTAGCTGTCACTCAAATGCACCATTACTGTCTTGTTAATTGCATTTCCAAAACTTCTTTGACAATTGATTGCTGATATATCTGAGGAGATTATGACATTTAAAGGATTTATGCTGTGATGTAGGGATATTCCTTTTGTGTCTGGAGATGTATTTCTGCGAAGTGGTCGTGTTTATGTTATTTATTTTAACCTTTCATTGGGCAGAATGATAATGGCCTACACATTGCTGGATTGGGATTGCCTGTTAAGTTTTGTGATGTTTTGCCTTCAAAGTTGTTGGAGTTATGAGCTGGTTACAGTGCAGCTCATCAAAGGCGACGGGCTACCTGCAACCAAGGTGAACAAGACAAAGAAGGCAGTGAGATTTAAAAGATTGTAAAATATATAGAGAAGTATGTTGAATTAAAGTGGGTAAAATCACTGACTTTTTTTTATTCGTTTGAGGGCCATGGGCATCGCTGGCTAGACCAGCATTTATTGCCCATGCCTAGCTGCCCTTGAGAAGGTAGAGGTGAGCTGCCTTCTTGAATCGCTGCAGTCCCTGTGCTGTGGGTTGACTCACAATGCCGTCACGGAGGGAATTCCAGGATTTTGACGCAGTGACTGCGAAGGAACGGCGGTACATTTCCAAGTCAGGATGGTGCAGAAAGTGAAATAGAGAGGAAAGGAAGATTGGATAGGAGAGAGAGAGAGAGAGATGAAAGAGACAAAAGAAAAGTAAGAAAAAATTTAAAAAATTTTTGAAATCTCCTAAAACTGTTCACAACCTGAAGAAATGAGATACCACATTTATAATTGTTTATTTTCTGAACAAGGAGAGTAGATTGGCAGTTATTAACAGTTATCATGGCTACTTCCACTGTTAATTACCATATTGTGGCAAGTTTAAGCAGCAATTAATGTGCTAATAAAAGCAGCTTCATGGCAATCACAGGGAGGTTAAGCACAAGATACTATTTCCATTAATGGTGGAGCTTCACAAATTGGCCAAGAACTGGCAGTAATTCACAATTCGCAGCATTTCTCTTCCTCAATACAGTTCACTGTCTGATCTGTGCTTTGTTAATGGCGTACGTTTTTTCGAGCAAAATCTGATCCCAGCGGGAGTTCGACTTGGCGAATATGTGGGCGTGGGGATAGGGTACAAACTGAGAAAGTCAGTATTGTTCAGGAGAAGTGTGCTGCCAGTTAACATGTGTTAATCACTCAATTAGCACAATATTTTGACTCACTTTTGAGTTTAGCAGCAAGTTGGTGACTTTGGCAGGCTTCCTCGTTCACCAGTGTGAGCAAGGCCTGAACATGGTCGTAGTTGAATGAATCATTCACCCTACAGAGGGGAAAGGGGGTGAGGATGCATTCTGGTTTCCTAAAGCAAATGAAAGAACAGGCAGCAATGTGTATAGATTAAAATTAAGTAGCTTAATGAAATAGAAACAATATTGATTCACCATTTTCTTAGACAACCACATACATACACATGTGCATCAGTACATCAAGTAAAGTTTATTTGTTAGCCAAAAGTAGGCTTACATTCACACTGCAATGAAATTACTGTGAAAATCCCCTAGTTACCACACTTTGGTGCCTGTTCAGGTACGCTGAGGGAGAATTTAGCATGGCCAATGCACCAAACCAGCATGTCTTTTGGACTGTTGGAGGAACACACCAACAGGTTTATTTGATAGTAAAAGTCACAAGCTTTCGGAACACGCTGTTCCTTCGTCAGATGAGTGGAGAGTTCTGTTCAGAGCTTGTTGGATTTTAACCTGGTGTTGCGAGACTTCTTACTGTGTTTACCCCAGTCCAATGCCGGTATCTCCACATCATGACTGTTGGAAGAAACCAGAGCACCTGGAGGAAACCCACACAGACACAGGGAAAATGTGCAAACTCTACACAGTGCCTCAAGCTGGGAAGTGCAGCTGGGCCCCTGGATCTGTGAGGCAGCAGTGCTAACCACTCTGCCTCACTATTACTGTTCCTATTACTCCTGTGGGATGTGATGCCAGTGGTTTCAGCAGAGGTAGAGGCAGTCTGCTCAAGTTCCTGCTCAGACTGCTGAGCTGCCTATGGCTGGTGGGCTCTGGGTCCTGAAGCCAGGAGAGCCACACACCGAAAGATTGCTCCACCTGCATCTGTGCAGGGACAGGCTCAACCATCGGGAAATGAGACAACAGGTGGCATACTGACTGAGGGGTGGGGGCAACAGATGCAAATCGGAGGCAATTTCAGTGGCGCCCCCAATGTTCCCTTTCACTGTCTTCCCTCTTATGGGCCAGTCACATGTCAATGCAATCAGTTTGTTGCAGATTGGTGTGTTATTGTGAGACCAAAGCTAAGGCGCTCTGCATTCCAATGTAAGATTATAATCCAGGGTCTGCTCTATGGCGGTTAAGGTGTGCATTCACTCATTTGATTAGAGAGTTTGACATTCCACAGCACAAGCCATTCTTATCTATGGAGGAATACACTATTGCAATGCTCTGTGACATCGATCCTCAGACACTTGAGGCAAATCCCTTAATTTTCTCAGTAATCGTGGCCGATGGGTTTAGAGGGCCTGTCAGTGCATCGCATGTTATCTGCTACTTCCCAATGATTCTCTTTTTTCATCAAATATCTCTAGGGTACAGCTTCTGCCCTCCCCAAGGCTGTATTAATGGGTGGGCGGAATCATGAGATAGGCAGGGTCTCAGTTCCGCTGAGAAAACTGGTGGGCAACTTTCCAATTCCACTGACCAGTTCTCTCTTAAGATCTTGTCACTTTAACTGCCAAAGAAAAGAGTGGACATTGTTTGTGACACAAGGTGGGGACTCTCAGAGACAGGAATTGGCTCCACTGAGATCAGGGTGCCATTTTTAAAGAGCGTCCCGATCACTGGAAAAGAAGTTAAGCTCCCTGCCTCCATCACAGAGGTATCGGTGGTCTCCCCACCCTGACCATCCCTGGCATCGTCCCCTCTTACCCACTCCACCCTAAACACTGGCATTGCACCCTCCCAACCTCGCAATCATCATCAGCATCTCCAATGCTTGCAGTGCCTGCTCTCAGCCACCACAAGTATAGCAGCACGGTGGCACAGTGAGTAGCACTGCGGCCTCACAGCGCCAGGGACACAGGTTCGATTCCTGGCTTGGGCCGTTGTGCGGAGTCTGCACGTTCTTCCCCTGTCTACGTGAGTTTCCTCTGTGTGCTCTGATTTCCCCTGTCAGTCTGAAAGACGTGCTGATTAGGTGCATTGGCCAAGCTAAGCTTTCCCTCTGTACCCGAACAGGCACTGGAGTGTGGCGACTTGGGGTGCGGGTGTTGGGGGAGAGGTGGGTGCTGGCAAAGCCAGGGATGAACAGGTTGGGGAGACCAGATACCTCTGTGGTGGAGGCAGGAAGATTAACTTCTTTTTCATGTACTCTTGTTCACTTATGTGTGAAAGCACAAGTCTCGTCAAAGAGAAGGCACATGATACATGTGAGTGCTTCACATGTACAGCATGTCTTTCAGACTGTGGGAGGGAACCGGAGTGCCACAGCAAACTCACGCAGACACGGGGAGAACATGCAGACTCTGCACAATGACCCAAGCCAGGAATCGAACCTATGCCCCTGGCGCTGTGAGGCCGCAGTGCTACCCACTGTGCCACCGTGCTGCTACACTTGTGGTGGCAGGGAGCGGACACTGCAAGCATTGGAAATGCTGACGGTGATTGTGGGATTTGGGGGGGCTGCGATGCCAGTGTTTAGCGTGGGGAGAGGGGTGTTGGTGTGGGGTGGGTGAGAGGGGGCGATGCTGGAAATGATCGAGGTAGGGAGTCCAGATACCTCCACGGTGGAGATGGGGAGACTAACTTCTTTTCCATATAGTCTTGTTCCTTATGTGTGAAAGCACAAGTCTCGACAAAGAGCTGGCACAGAATAATACGCGAGTCTTGTGACTTTATCATCAGAGCGATTCAACCCCTCTGGGGATTCGTCAGCTGCAACCTTCAGCTACCAGTGTGACACATGTACAAAAGCCCTTTTAGAGATAAAACAACATGAAATAATACTGACAAGGTGAAAACTTCTGATCATGAAGATGATCATTCTTCTCTTGTTAATTGAGTGCCATCTTCTATCTTTAATTGGGGCACCAGGTTCTTGGGAATTCCCTGTCTTCCCATCTCTGACAGCCAGGAATGCTGATTCCCAGTGCTGCTGCCTCCTCACCGCTGGTAGTTGTGATGGCCCATGTCCAGTTCCCTCACCTTGGTGGCTCTCTTCTGCAATCAGAAAGAACCAGTGCGTGATTGTAATGGCACGTGATTGCCCAGTAGCTGAGTGCATGTAATGAGCGTGATAATGAGGAAGAGGCGTGCAAATGCATAAGAATGATGGTGAGTGCAAGTAGTGAATGGATCAATTGGGATACAAGCGTGTGCTTAGAATGAGAAGGATGGATCTACAAAGAAAGTGGGTGCAATGAGTGATGTGCTGGAGAAGGCAAATTGAAGGGTTAGGATGATGCAAGATATAAGTGAATGTTGTACTTTTTGTTTTGACTTGGTTGAGTCATTAAATAACTTTCTACATTATAGGGGTGTGGCACAATGCAGCTGCTACTTGAACCATACATTCTTAGTATTAGCAGCCAGTTTCTTCCTCCTGGTGCTGGGGAAATGAATCTCTGCACATCTCCTCACTACTCCAGCAGCCGGCCTTTGAGGGTCCCGATTCCATACTGAGCTTTCTTCCTCTGCTTCTTCCAATTCCAACTCCTCCAAGTTGCACCTTCAGATTGGCCCTTTAACTATTGCAGTTCAGACCATGTCGTGCAGGTCCACCTCACAACCTCTCATTTTGGCCTTTTGAGAATTTTGAATTTTAGCAACCTCACTGCAATGAATCACCTTCACCAGTTTAGGGAAAAATAACATGTTTATTTACAGATGAAGGATATACAGAGGCTTGCTGCCTTGTGGCTGCAGCCAGATCCTGAGAAAGCTCTGGAACAGAAACCTCTGCTTACCGGGATGAACCCCCAGCCTGGTCTGTGATTTGTTTCCCAGGTCACGTGACCCTTAAAGGGACAGTCGTCACACTCACCGTTGGCATTGCATCTTTAAAGTTTATTTATGGAAATGGAATTTAATGGAATTTAATGGAACTTAATTTGGAATTTTCCATTTAATAATGGAATTTAATGGCAAATGGAATTTAATGTTGGCAAGTGCGAGGTGGTCCACTTTGGTCGGAATGATGGTAGGAAGGATTATTACTTACGTGGTGAAAAACTGCAGCAGGCGACGGTGCAGAGGGACCTCGGGGTCCTTGTGCATGAGTCGCAAAAACCCAGCTTGCAGGTGCAGCAGGTGGTCAGGAAGGCGAATGGGATGCTGGCCTTCATAGCGAGGGGGATTGAATATAAAAGTAGGGAGGTCTTGCTGCAGCTGTATAGGGCACTGGTGAGGCCGCAGCTGGAGTACTGTGTGCAGTTTTGGGCGCCGTACTTACGCAAGGATATTTTGGCCTTGGAGGGAGTGCAGAGGAGGTTTACTAGGCTGATGCCAGAGTTGAGGGGGTTGAGCTATGAGGAGAGGCTGAATAAATTAGGCTTGTACTCGTTAGAGTTTAGAAGAATGAGGGGAGATCTCATTGAGACGTATAAGATGATGAATGGGATGGATAGGATAGAGGTGGAGAGACTCTTCCCGCTCAGAAAGGATAGTAGGACTAGGGGGCACAGCCTCAAGATAAAGGGGGAGCGGTTTAGAACGGAGTTGAGGAGGAACTTCTTCACTCAAAGGGTGGTGAATATCTGGAATTCTCTGCCCGTTGAAGTGGTAGAGGCTGCCTCGCTAAATATTTTTAAGACGCGGGTTGATGGGTTTTTGATAAGAGAGGGGATTAAGGGTTATGGGGAGAGGGCGGGAAAGTGGAACTGAGCCACGACAGATCAGCCATGATCTTATTGAATGGTGGGGCAGGCTCGAAGGGCTAGATGGCCTACTCCTGCTCCTATTTCTTATGTTCTTATTAGTCACAAATAAGCCTTACATTAACACTGCAATGAAGTTACTGTGAGATTCACCTTGTCGCCACAATCCGGCATCTGTTTGGGTCAATGCACCCAATTAGCACATCTTCCAGAATGTGGGAGGAAACCGGAGCACCTGGAGGAAACCCACACAGACATGGAAAGAAGGTGCAAACTCCACACAGACAGTGACCCGAGCCGGGAATCGAACCCAAGTCCTTGGCGCTGTGAGGCAGCAGTGCTAAATGCTGTGCCTCCTGGGTAACTGTCCAGGTACTATGTTCTGGAATTCCTTCCCAAAGACTCTCCACCTCTCCATTGTTTTCTGCTTCCTTTCAAACACTTTATACCTCCTGAACAAGCTTGTGGTCTCCTTGTGTGGCTCAGTTATACAAATTTGTTTGATAATGCGCTTGTGAAACAGGTAGCCATGTTTTAATATGTTAGAGGCACTGTGTGAATACAAGTTGTAATTTTTTTGATGTAAAAATGTTAGGTGTTATGATTTTTAAGTTATGCAAGGCTGTGATTAATTTAAATATCAAGAGATGTATTTTCTTTTCCCCCAGAGAAGAGTGCACTTGTGGAACAGGTTGCTGGCTCAGACAGTGAATACTGAGGCTGTGAATTCCTCCAAGTGAGAGCGAGATATGTTTCTAGCTCATGCAAAGCATCTTGTAAATAAAGGTAGGTTACTGTATAGCATTACACAGGGCCAGAGTGGCCTGTTCAATTAATTTTAGCACCCATAATTGGTTTGCGTTTTTTTTAATCTGGTTTTTCACCTCTCCCTGATTACATGAGCTTTGGATGAAGTAGAGAGGATGTATGTGCTGTAACGCACAAGTCATTGCAGTTGTGTGGGACAGGCTGAATGGTTCAGTGGATCCTTTCCTGCCCTTCGTTGTTTGTATAATGAGCATGATTCCAGTTGTATGTCGTTCCTCATTGTAATCTTGTTTTTGTTTGATAGAAGCTTCTCGATTTTACAACTGCATCTATTCCTCTAACAAATGTTGCATGCAGGAGAAACATCACTTAAAACTAATGATAGAGATACAGATAAAGTGTCATATTAAAGTTCAGGTAAATATAGATTTGTGTTGGTGGAAGGGGCAGTGGCATTTGGTAGGCTGAAGAGAATCATACCATTTGTAATGATACCCTGAACTTCAGTCAATTTGTTACCTCAATTGCTGGGGCCACATTTATCAAATGATTTTTCAGGCACTAGATATGGATAATAAACCTCCCTAACAACGATGACGTTACCCACCCACTCCTTAAGCCCTGTCATATCACTCCAATGGGCTCCAGTAATAAGTGGATGATGCATGAGAGCAAATGATATCACAAACACTCTGACTGCAATAAAGTTCTGATGCTACTCAACAGACTTGGAATAAATACCCGAGCAGTTCTGTGCAACGAGAAACTGCTTATGCCCCTTTTCTTTCCATTTTATGGTGCTGATTCTTCTTCAGGTTTATTTCAAAAATGTCATAATTTTGTTTGTAAATTAATATCTGAGAAACTGTTAAAGTAGTGCTACAAAATTATTTCTGGCTGTATTTGTCCTTCCTCTGACTTTAATATTGCATCTACTGTCTTCTGTGTATGCCCTACTTCTGTGCTGTGTGATTCTTTGATTTGATTTGTTATTGTCACAAGTATTGGGATACAGTGAAAAGTATTGTTTCTTGTGCATTGTGGAGACAAAACACACTGTTCGTAGAATACGTAGGGGGGAAGGAAAGGAGAGGGTGCAGAATGTAATGTTACAGTCATAGCTGGGGTGTAGAGAAAGATCAGCTTAATATATGATAGGTCCATTCAAAAGTCTGATGATAGCAGGGAAGAAGCTGTTCTTGAGTTGGTTGCTATGTGATCCCAGACTTCTGTTTCTTTCTTTTGACAGAAGAAGGTGAAAGAGAGTATGTCTGGGATGCATGAGGTCCTTGATTCTGCTGGCTGCTTTTCTGAGGCAGTGGGAAGTATAGACAGAGTCAATGGATGGGAATTGATTCATTTGCTAGACTGAGCTACATTCAGAATCCTTTGTAGTTTCTTGTGGTCTTGAACAGAGCAGGAGTCATACCAAGCTGTGATACATCCGGAAAGAATGTGTTCTATGGTGCATCTATAAAAATTGGTGAGAGTCATTGTGGACCTGCCAAATTTCCGAGCCTCCTGAGAAAGTAGAGGCATTGGTGGATTTTCTTAACTGTAGCGTCAGTGAGGAGGGTCCAAGAGAAGTTGTCGGTGATCTGGACACCTAGAAACTTGAAGCTCGCGACCATTTCTACTTCAGCACCATTGATGTCGACAGGGACGTGTTCGCCACTGCACTTCCTGAAGTCGATGACTATATACCTTGTTTTGCTGATGTTGAAGGAGAGATTATTGTTGTCGCCCCATTTCACCAGATTTTCTATCTCTGTCCTGCACTCCATCTCGTTCATTGTTTGAGATCCAACCTGCTACGATGGTGCCATCAGCAAACTTGAAAATGGAGTTGGAGCGAAATGTGGTCACACAGCATAAGCTCCTGTGTGCCTACTTCCTCTTCCTTTGCTAATCACTGTGCTAAGTCTGACATGTGACAGAGTTTTCGGGTGTAGTACACATTTTGCAATGTTAATTCAAAATAAGATATGCACCGTCTGGGAAATATTGATGCAGAAATTTAAGTATTTGATGCAGAAAGAGACAGATGTGAGATGAGTTTTTCTTCAATACAAGTTCCTATAATTTTGAAAGAATTATCTGAAAAAATGGTGGGAGCAGATTCTATAATACTTATGAGGCAAGGGCGTTGCACTCTGACAGTGCGGTGCTGGGAGGGCGCTGCACTCTCAGCCTAATCATGTTCTCAGGTGTATGTAGTGAAGGTTGAGCCAACAACTGTCTAATTCGGGGAATAGTGTTAGCCAGTGAGCCACAACTGACAGCTAAAAGACATGTGAAGAGCATCTAAAGAAGGTGCCACAATCGTGTCTTGTTCATTATGTTGTTTATTCTCACGTCATGGTGGCTTCTTAGCTGCCATCTTACTAAGCAAACTGCTTTTACAGCAGCTGCAGCCTGACAAATTTTTGCAACTGCAGTTAGCTTCAATGCACAGATGTGACATGCACCACAAGGACTTAGAAGCATGTTGCAGTTTGTGTGACGTTTATCTTTCAACGATTGTGCAAGAAAAGCATGCAAGACAGGCGGCAATATAATTGTAGAACATTAATAAATGGAATAAAAATAAAAACAGATCAAGTTTTGTTTGAAGTATTTATGCTCCTGTTATGTATTGAATAACTGAGATGCTTTTTTGCACTATAATAATGAAAGAAATGATACAACCATCAGACCACAAGGGAAGGGGTGAAGGGTGCTCTGTCCCCATCAAAAGCTAGATATCTACACATGGTGGTGCTCATATACAACCTTCATGCTATTTGTTTGCACTGTATTTGCAGGATCGACTATTAATTATCCTGTCAGCCCCTCCACGTTATGTTTGCCCATGAAAGCAAAACATCCCCATGAGCCTTTCTCTTACTTACAGGATAATTCTTTGCATATCAACATTCTCTTTCATAAATGTATTTTGGAAACAGCACGAGGATAATACAGAGCTGCTTTGCAGGATCATGTAATTCATAAGCCACGCAACTCCTCATTTATATATAAGAAAAGAGAAGAAAAAGCACTCACTGCCTCATAAATATTCATAAATCTCTGCATTATTTAAACAATAAATTTTGACTTCAGGACTCCGCAGAGGTGACAGTACTCAGACCTTTTGTGCGACTATAGTTCAGGATTTAAGCCCATAAACAGTGATAAGTGATCATCTGGTTTTGAACTACAATATCACCATTGAATAGAGTGCTCTGCGCGTAGAGAGCACCAGATGTAGAGTGGTTATTTGATATAGAAAACAAATTAACTGATAACTGCAGTAACATGATTCTTGCTTAGACCTTGTTGGTTAGACTGTGGTATGCTTGAACCCTATGATAAAGGAATATACTAATTGACACTACACGATGCAAATCTCTGGCTTGAAATTTTACTAATCAGGTGGGCACAGTGCTATCAGAGTTTTCAACTTCTTTCATAATTCACCATCAGTAGTATATTTTTAAACCATTCTATTTGAAGTAACCATTTTGAATCATGGAAACATGTTTCTATTCAATGATGGAGCTTTTAGAACAACCTCCTCACAACTGTGAATGAATAGAATATATTTATGGAGAAAAAGCAATTGCTTAGTAACCTCTACAAAGGGCATTTTTGTATTTTACTTATGGTTTCATTGATGGTAGTATGCAGTGTTTATGTAGTGGTTACAGTTTACATTGAGCTCTAGTGTTTCAAGAAGTAATTCTGGCTTTTACTTGGACGTCCCTTTTTAACTGACAAAATGTAACCCCCCCCCGTCTTCCATTACTGCATTCATTACTAATTGGGATTACATCATGTCTGGCAGTTCTTTGCACTTGCTTCCCTGCATGGCCCTTCACATGCCGTGAACAGTATTTGAATTTGGAAAAAAAAGTGTTGCAAGTGATTGATCTAGTCGTGATTGTGCAGACTTCAGGTTTTGTTCTGGGTTACGGAAGCCCAGGCTGATTTTAAGGCAGTGCCAACTGCAAAGTGAATATCCTTGCACTATACCGTCCTTAATTTGCACCGTAATGTTTTACAAACTCTTGGGAACTACCTTTTATTTACAGGGGGGGAAAAAAAAATGAAATCTTCAGGGCAGCCCCACAAATAGCCTTTCGGCAAAGAGAGTGTGGTGCTGAGGTACGAGGGAGGGATTTTTCCAGGGATGCATGTATTGCTAAGGGCTTGGTACATTCTGATTAAAGTTTTGTTGAGGACTGAAAACTGCAAGTTGTAGAATAATCAAGTGAATCCTTGACAAAGAAGTTGCATTTATATAGGGCCTCACTTTTAAGGCAAGGATGGATAAATTTTTGAACAGGAAAGAATTAAAGAGTTATGGTGAGCAGGCGGGTAAGTGGAGCTGAGTCCACAAAAAGATCAGCCATGATCTTATTGAATGGCAAAGCAGGCTTGAGGGGCCAAATGCCCCACTGCTGCTCCTAGTTCTTACGTTCTTATGTACTTGACCTCAGGATGTCCCAAAGTGCTTTGCAGCAAATTAAATACTTTCGAACAGAACTCACTGTTTGGGAAGTACAGGAGCTCATTTAGGCAAAGAAAGCTCCCACAAACTGCAGTATGGTAATGACAAGATAATTTTGTTTTAGTGATGTTCATTTAGGAATTCTCACAATTTGATTGGATGAAGTATTGACTGAAACGTATAGAACCCAAGCTTGGCCAGTCCGAGCTACCTTTTTATTTCTCATTGAATGAGAAGCTAAAGATAAGAAAGTGATGATGTCCTATCTGAATCCATGTTGCCTTGTTGGGATAAAGAAGGCAGTAGGCTTTGTCTATTAAATAGAAGGTGAAGTAAATTCAATTGCTCATGCAGACTCATATTTTCCAAAGTATTAGGCTTATAGTAACTAAGGTTTAAACATTGAATGAAAACAATACATGAAGCCATCCCAGCATTATCAGGGTAATGACAGCACAAACCTTTCATATATTTGAAATTGAAAGTCAAGTCAGAGCTTGACCTGGTTGTGTCTCCAATGTCACTATTTTATTCAGTCAGCACTCCAGATCCCACTTGGGTGTGAAACCAGTCTTTGCAGGGAGTTTCCTAGCTAATTGTAGGCCAGTCTTAGGCATATTGCTGTCTCCTGCAAAGTGCACACTCCAACCCAAGAGCTGATGACAAACATAAATCCAGATAGGGTGTATTGTGATTTCTAATGTTCAGTTAGAGAGATTTTAAAAAAAAGGACCAAAATGCGTAAAGTAAAAATGTTTCCGATGTCAGTGAACCAGCATGGGAGACCAATTAACAAACGGGCCAGAATTTTACCAGCCTCTCGTTGGTCCCACTGTGGGAATCAAGTGCATGACTGAAGCCTGCATGGGCAAACGGCAGGACTGTGGAGGGGAATTTTACCAGTAGCAATCAATTCAAAGGCCATTGTCAGTGACTTGCCTTTTCGAGCTGTTTACCCAATCAGAGGACTGGCAGCCTCAGCAGTGCCAATGATAGATGTGGCCAGTGGTAAGGCTGCAGGAAGGAGAGGATGCCTCTGTGCTGAAACACACTCAAAGCTCTCAGGGGAGGAGAAGAAATGCTTTAATGCACTGGGGCCAGGTAGTGGGACCCCAACAATTGGAAGGTGTGAACTCTTCAGTGGCACCAGAAGAAGTATAAAAGGATTGATGTTGGCAGTTGGGAACCCCTCCATGGGACATGGAAGCTCTGGGAAGTAACAGCAAGGTGCCTCTGGAAAGTCACAATGTATCTGATGGTCTTTCCATACTGACACTGGTAAAATGCTAGTGGGTGTGTTAATAGGCACCTTCATTGGAGTAGTTGGGTGCCCACCTCCAGGAATAGCCTGTGATGGGGGAAAAGATACTGGGCTTCCCTCAAAGTCCAAAGATGTGCGGGTTAGGTTGATTGGCCATGCTTAAATTGCCCCTTAGTGTCCTGAGTTGTGTAGGTTAGAGGGATTAGTGGGTAAAATATGTAGGGATATGGGGATAAGGCCTGGGTGGGATTGTGGCCGGTATAGACTCGGTAGGCTGAATGGCCTCTTTCTGTACTGTAGGGTTTCTAATGCCCTGCCACCTTGTTCCCAACCCTCACATTCCCAGCCAGCGTTGATAAAATCCTGGCCAGCGTGTCTGTGCCAGTTTGCCATTCCCTCTGCTCCACATTCACTCCATTGTCCTGCATTGCTGTCAGTTTCAAATATTAATCAACATTCCCTTGAAAGGTGCAAAATGGAACTCTTCCTTGACCACTCTCTGACAAAACTATCATGACTTCCTCCTCGATGAAATTTCTCCAAATCTCTTCTCCTGACCTTGGTGTTCATTTTAGGAGTACTAGATAAATAAGACAGTAGTAAAGTTAGCCTTGACATTCAAATGTCTATTGATGTAATGTGAGATATTTCAATGTCACAGTTTGTGAGTTGAAAACTATTAGAACAAAAATGATTGGCTTAAGGATGCTGAATTTCTTGGGTCTTTCTGGAAGTTTAAGGATACAAAAATTTTAAAAATCAAGAGATTATATGAATTATCTTGAAGAATTTGGAAAAAAGTCTGAAGCTTTAGTGCCCAGTAGTGAACTATAGGAATCAGAATTTATTACAATCTTTATTTTCCCACCCTGCTGCTATGCTCACAGCATCCCAAGGCACAAAATAGAGATTTGTTTTAGACATAACTGATCACATTGATCGATCTGAATTATTTGCAGTCATGTTGAATCACATGTCACTCAAATTCACTTGCATTTAGCTTGATTCATCAATGCAATGTTGCAAAGCCATGCAGTTAGATATTTGCTTCATATGTGAAATACAAATTGCAGATCTTTGCAGATTGCTCCAGTTTTGGCAACTCCACTGGGATTTACTCCATTTTCTAAGTTCTGGGCTAGGCAGATTTAAAAAAGTATAAACTATTGATGTGCGTACAGGAGACTAAGGTACATTGTAGAATATGGGGTGTATTGATAGAACACTAGGGTGCATAGTAGAATATTGTGGTTCATAAAGCACACAAGGGAACATTATAAATGAATGAGGCTCTTATGGAGCACAAAGACACATTTCAGAACTGCCGCTGTCTCAGTACAGGAAATGAACATGGAATTGTGAATACGTGGGAGTGATCTACATGACTGAAATGAAGAATTGTGATAGTATAACCAGGAGAGCTTATGCCTTAGCTTTGCAGTTTTCATTTTTTGAGCTTATTTTTGCTGGCTATATCTTGCTATTTATATTGTGTATTTGCTGTTTCAAAGGATCTTCACAGAAGTTTGCAAGTGCCTTTAATAATTTGTACTATATCCACCAGCCACAGAATTTCTTGGAATTAAATGACCCATTATTCTCAATAAACCCGCAGTAATGGTATTTCAGTTCTTTATCTTCCATTGTGAATGTCAGCACATGGTGAGGACAGTGAGACCATTTGATGAAAACTTCTGGTACCAAATAAAGACCAAAAACAGAATAAAATGGCCACATAAAATTAAACAAGTTGTAAACAGTAGCTGAGCCGAGGGAGTCACCCGACGCAGCACTTTAATCTTAAAGGTTCGGTGAGTCATTATAAACCACTTGGGTTTTGCTGTTATGGCTCATGACATCATCTAAATCCCTTGATTAGATTACTTGTAATTACTCCCAGCCAACCATTACTTTCCATTCAGTCTCCTACTCGTTATCGGGAATTTCCATAAATCCTGCATGAAAACACTCCATGTCCTTTTCTGTTTGCTGTTATACAGTTCAGCAAATTTGCCACCATTTCTTGTTTTGCTGAGTCAACCCATCAATTACTCCCTCTCTCCAACCAAAATAGCCACATGTAAGTTGAGAATAAAAACTAAGAGGATAGGAGGGACGACCAAATCTCTAACATGCTGGATCGCACATATTTTGGTCCTATGATACTCTAATATAACAATTTTTTCATTAGTGTTCTAAAGTTTCCCTTTGAAAAGGTGCAAATGTTGCTATTCTGAAAGATTATTTTAAGCTTGTAGCTGTTTAACTGGGTGAACAGCTCAGTTTATTGAACAATGCCTTTGAAACATAACACCATCTGCTCATTTACTAAATGCATGCAGGAAATATCTGATCCACTGAATAGCACGCACTTGCTATGAAACTAAATAGAGATAATGCCAGTGCAGCTCAGTGCTCACATGCCTGATTCTGGACTACTTTAGGCCAAGCAATGCTCCATAACTGTGGTCTTGCCAGCCAACACTGAGTAGGGGGTATAGTCAGATAAATGGAGTTGAGGTATGAATATGCTGGTAAATCTCATGAGAAGCCTAAAATGGGACTTGCGCTGGCGGGATTTCCAAACATGATTCTCCCAGCACCACCCAGTGATGGTGTGATCACGTTCATGTCAGGAAGTGGCCTGATGCCTGTTGGGGGGGGGGGTCATCCCAAGGTTTGTGATGGGGGAGGGGTGGCGAAGGTCACCCCAAGGTTTGTGATGGGGGAGGGGTGGCGAAGGTTACCCCAAGGTTTGTGATGGGGGAGGGGTGGGGAAGGTCACCCCAAGGTTTGTGATGGGGGAGGGGTGGGGAAGGTCACCCCAAGGTTTGTGATGGGGGAGGGGTGGGGAAGGTCACCCCAAGGTTTGTGATGGGGGAGGGGTGGGGAAGGTCACCCCAATCCAACGCATGGCGGAACAGGTTAAAGTGGCTAAATGATCTAGTCCTGTTCCCGCTGACCTCATGATATTGTTTCAGCTTCACTGTGAGAAGGATACGACTTTTACAACTTCAGAAGATCAAAACCATTGCTATATGTCAAAGCATGATAGATAGGCAACAACAACAACAACTCATGCTTTGAGAGAATTTTCCCTCGATTTGTCAGAGTGTCAGGCTCAGACTGAAAATCAATGTGTGTCTCTCCAGATTTTCTGGCACTCATTGCACAAAGAATCATGGAAATGTGGTTTGCACCATCACTGAGGCGGGGTACAGCCTGATAGAATGGCAAGGCCGTCTCCACAGAGATTGGGGCATCCCATTCTACACTGTAATAAACTCCCCTCCTGCCCCATGAATATGGAGAACCCCTCCACAAGCAAACACCACCATGGACGCGGAAGACCCCCCCCGCAAACAAGCATTGATTGGTGTGACCCACCACCCCCCCCGGCGCAACTACACAAAGATCAGGGTGACCCCCCCCCCCCCCCCCCCCATAGGCATCAGGGCACTTCCTGGCATGAACCTGACTGCATCATCTCCAGGCTGGGCCTAGCAAGATCGTACTTGGAAATCCCACCAGGGCAAATCCCGTTTTTCATCTCTCGTGAGTTTTACCAACCATTATGGGATTTGCACCCATGGCTAACACAGCCATTAAACTGTGGCCGTTATGTTTCAGATACACCCCCAAGTTGCTATCGGATAGGAGGATCAGCCACTGAGGCGCCGTTTGGGAGGACAGTTATCGGAGATAACCAAAGGCACAGTTAAAGAGACAGGTTTTGAGAAGTTTTTTGAAGGTAGAGAAAACGGAGCTTTAGGAAGCTGAGTTCAAAGTACAGCAGTGATGATTGTTGGCACTGCTGCAAGATGTTCACAAGGATGTTACCGGGACTTGAGAAGCTGAGTTACAGAGAGAGATTGGATAGGTTAGGACTTTATTCCCTGGAGCATAGAAGAATGAGGGGAGATTTGATAGAGGCGTATAAGATTTTGATGGGTATAGATAGAGTGAATGCAAGCAGGCTTTTTCCACTGAGGCTAGGGGAGAAAAAAAACCAGAGGGCGTGGGTTAAGGGTGAAAGGAGAAAAGTTTAAAGGGAATATTTGGGGGGCTTCTTCATGCAGAGAGTGGTGGGAGTGTGGAATGAGCTGCCGGATAAAGTGGTAAATGCGGGATCACTTTTAACATTTAAGAAAAGCTTGGACGGGTTCATGGATGAGAGGGATGTGGAGGGATATGGTTCAAGTGCAGGTCAGTGGGACTAGGCAAAAAAATGGTTCGGCACAGACAAGAAGGGCCAGAAGGCCTGTTTCTGAGCTGTAATTTTCTGTGGTCCTATGGTTCTATGTGTGAGAAGGTACACAATGCCCAAGACTAGGTTCAGAAGATTCCAGGATAGCAGATGATGTAGGGTTCGAGGAGGTTGTGAAGGTTGGGCGGAGTAAGCCCATGGCTGTGTTTGTAAACAAGGAGAAAGATACTTAAATGATGCACTGGAGATGGGAAATAAGTTAATAAATTAATGGGAAGATGGAAAAACTGCTACATGGTGAGACAGTGGCGTAGTGGGATTAGTAATTCAGAGACCCAGAAGAATGTTGTGAGGTCCTGGGTACAAATTCCACCAGGCAGATGGTGCAATTTGTATTCAGTGACATTCTGGAATTAAAAGTCTAGGGATGACCATGAAACCAATGTTGATTGTTGTAAAAACCCATCTGGTTCATCACTGTTCTTTCGGGAAAGATATCTGCCACCCTTACCTGGTCTGGCTGACATAGGCTGGAGAGGCTGGATAGACTGGAACTTTTTTCCCCTGGAGCATAGGAGGCTTAGGGGTGATCTTATAGTGGTCTATAAAATAATGAGTGGCATAGATAATCCACATCTTTTCCCAAAGGTAGGTATCTCTCGCCTTAAACTTATGCCCTACTGGAGGGCATAGGTTTAAGGTGAGAGGGGAGAGATAGAGAAGAGTCCAGAGAAGCAATTCTTTCACACAGATGTTGAATGCCTGAAATGTGCTGCCAGAGGTAGTAGCAGAGACGGGTACAATTTTGTCTTTTGAAAAGCATTTAGACAGTTACATAGGTAAGATTGGTATGGAGGGATGTGGGCCAAATACTGGCAATTGGGAATAGCTTATGGTAAAAACTGAGTGGCATGGACAAGTTGGGCCGAAGGGCCTGTTTCCATGCTGTAAACCTCTGTGACTGTATAACTATGTGACTCCAGATCTGCAACAATGCCCTTCGACTCCATTCAAGGGCAACTAAGATTGGCAAAACTGCTGGCCCAGCCAAAGATGCTCACACCCTGCTGAATGAACAAAAAAAAAGAGTTTTATATGATGTGGCTGGTGGAGTTGTGGATGAGTTATAGTTTCTGCAAATTAGTCTGGCAATATGACTATTGTGAAGATAAGTCAGGTGCTGAGAGATCTGAATTTGAGGATTTCAGCAGTAGTGGACATTGTGTGGAAGCTGGTATGTACCGCATTGGGCTTTCTGATGGACTGGATGTGAGGTTTGAGATTTATTTTAGGGTGAGGGAGGATACCAAGGCTGGCCACTGCCTGCTTCAGCCTCACTGAGCATTGAAGAAACATGACTGAATCAGTGTACAAGAAAGCTTTCTGGTGCAGTTTGAACAGAATGGCTTTGATCTTACTGACTGATATTCAGTTGGTGAAAGTTCCAGCTCAAACAAGACAGGCAGTAACATAGAACGGCCACAGCTATGAAGTTGAAGGTGATGGGGAAGAGATAAAGCTGGTTTCATACATATGGAACCGAGCCCGTTCTTGCACACAGTGTCATTTGAGGGAAAATATATAGATGCGGAATGCAAGGCTGCCAGCAATAGAACCTTGAAACACTTCAAAGCTGTCTGGATATGCGTGTGAGAAGAAACTATTCATGAGATATGCTGGCATAATCAACTTGCAAAAATCATAGAGGTGTATGATGTTAGGGCAGACAGTCTATCAAAGGTTGCAGAGAGAAGATGATGAGACATTGTTCACTGTGGTTGCAGTTTTTACAGAATCTGACTGGTTCCTTTGGCTAAACTGAAGAAACCTGGCTGAACAGACTGAAGCGTTAGCTGGTCCAAGTATTTTCGAGGACTGTAGAAAGAAGGGCAGGTTAGAGATGGAGGGCAGGATGTTTGGGCCTGGAGAGGTTCTGGAGATTGAAGGGTCCATCCCCATCTATGTGCCCATTTCCTTAACCTGCTCCAAGCACTGATAATTTTGCCAAGGTGGGTTTGGTCACCCTCCGTTTTCCAAAGGGACAGGGACAGTTTAACTGCCTGGAGGCGGGCACCCAGAGGCAAACCAGGGAAGGACTCCAAGCAGGCCTAGAGGCTGTGTATGAGAGAGAGAGAGCGCGAGGGCAAGAGAGCAAAGAACAGCAGGGGTTTTCGGAGAGAGAACCCATAAAGTCGCCTGCGTTCAGAGAGAGAGAGAGTCCACAGGGCAACAGGAGGTGGTGGGCTGTGATGTTGGGGAAGAAGTGTACTTCTCTGAAAAAACTGGAAAGGAAGTTAGTAACTGATGCCCTCAAAAAGTGTGCAGCAAATAATTTGAATTGGTTGCTGGATGAAGTGGTTTCCTTATCCGCTGTGAGTAATTAAATAGTTCCTTTCTGAAACCTCAGTTCTGTAAGTCAATGTATCTCTAGTTATCTTTCGCTGAGCGTGACCATCTGTTCGGGTTTTTAATTCAATAGTTTGGGCCAAACGTTATATAAGATGAAGGAAAAGATGAAACTGATTGCATCTTTTTTTCTTTACCCAATACATCTGGAACAGTGCTTAGTGTTAGAGCTTAACTAAATTTAACATTTTTATTCCAGAACTTGTCCCCAAATTTCAATGCTTCCAGAATGTTTCTATCAGCCATCTTGTTTCTCAGTTACTTTTCAGTCCTTTCTGAAATAAATATTAAAAAAGGAAACCCAGCATAGCGTAAAAAATAAACACATATCATAAAGAAAAATGTAATTTCTAACAGAATATATAAGACCTGCTGTATCCACACTACTTGAATACGCTATTTATCAGGGAAGTTGCTTCAAAAAATACAGACTTCACATTTTATGTTGTTTTGCTGTTTTATACTAAATAAGAAATTCCAGTTCTTTCCAGTGCCTCTAAAAATAGTTTCCCTGTGGGTTTTTTTTTCTCTTTCATTTTCTATTGAAGTTCAGATGTGAAAGAGATGGGGCTTATTAGCAGCAAATCTCGGCATGTTTCATGAATGGCCAGTCTTAGTGCCAGTAAAAATATTCTGGGAGCTACAGACACAGATTTACACTGGGAAAAGTCTGCTGTTTTTGAGTCTCTTCAGCTGGCATTGGTGTGTTTACAAAGCCCCACTTTCAAACCTTGAGCTTTACAGAGGCACTGACTACCAATGAAAAACGTGTTGGAGCTATTTCAGCCATAAAAGGTACTGTTGTTTAGGTAAGTTTCAGAATTTTCTTGAAAGATTTATGCATTTTTAAAAATATCCATATAATGTTACAAACATTATTTCAAATAGGATGGCCTCAAGTTAATGAAGAAACCAAGATGGCAGCCAGGGTCTCTCTTCTTTTTTTGTTTATTTGTAGGTTTTCCTTAGCCTTGCTACTGTTGCCTTTACATGTTGCCTTATTGGAAAATTTTCTAGCTGCTTTTCTGTCTTTTGAATCATGTGTTTGCCACAGTTACTGTTCTAATTCATTTCTACTCTACAAAAATGAAACGAGAATGAATTGGCTGCAGAAAATTTGCATGTCTACACGTGTGACCACAACAGAGTTCATCGTTTACTGAACAAAATGTGTAAGATGCAGTAATTTACTTCTAGGTAGATGTAATAATCTCACTTCAGTGTAGCTCAGGTAATAGATATATTCCTGCTGTAAAGAGGGAGATGATGTTGATAATACAATTGCAATAAAGAGCCCTGAACACAACTGAAAATATAATTTTGTTTTATCTGTTTGTGATGTAACACTGCGATGTGTTACTTTCCTTGTCATCCGCAGTAGCTCCTGAACATTACTTGTGCTAAGAGTAACAAAGAGCAACGTCCCCAGGCCTGTCTACTTTCTCTTTTTACGACAGAAATATTACTTTCAAATTTCACAAATATTATGTTGCAATTGTTTTGTGGTAATCAAAGATAACGGATGTCTGTACAATGTAAAATACATTGGGCAGATTTCTCGCAACCCAACTGGGTGGGTGAGTTGGCGGATGGGAGCGGAGAATCTAGCGGGAGCCAAAAGGTGGGATAATCACTGGCTTGAACTCACATTGCAATTCTCCCAATAGTGGGTTAATCTTCCTACTGGCAGATGGTGTGAATGCCATTTGCATTAATTTGCATCTCATGTATGCTTATTAAAACAGCTGCCCGCTGGTGTCCAGTCTTGCCTTCCAATCTTGTGTCACACCAGTGGGAAATCTCATCACCGTCAAACCTGATTCATAGAGTGGCGTGCGCAAGATGACCCTCAGGTGGCAAGGGGTTTTGAGGTGAGCGCAATGCTGCCTTGGTGCTGCACTACTCCTGATGCACTGTACACCACTCTGCCAGGGCTGACTGGTCCCTGCCTCTGTCTCCACGTTGAGCTGATCTTCATGGACAGCACCGTGCCCCACGGACCCTCCTTGTCTGGTTAGAACTGCTCCTGGTATTGGACAGTATGACGGGGGATTGTGGGGGGGTGCGGGCTAGGCATGGGGGCACATCAGTGTCTACCTGAACAACACTATGCTATGGGACTCATGCAGCCACTGCAACAGGTTTGACCAGGGCTGGAGTAACAGGTGAGGTGGAAGGGTGGCAGGTGAGGTGGGGGGGGTTTCCTGATAAAGACTGAGGAGGGGCGATGTGGATGAAGATGTGCAAGGAGGGGGTTGAGGAAGAGAAGGGCTCACAATATGGGGCAGAAGGACAAGGTGGTTGATGGAGGAGATGAACAATGAAGGCAGGGGGAAGACTGAAGGGGGGGGAAGCTGAATCACAGCAAGCCTGCATGAAAAGCTCACTAACATGGAGGTCAAAAGGATAGCATATTCATTGGAAGGAAATGGATGAAGACTCCAGATGTGGTGGGTAAAGGTCCAAGTGGGGCATGGGCGCCTTGCAGTTGAAAAGTTCAGAGGCAGGCCATTGAACTAAGAAGCAGACTTCTTCATGAGGCTGCTAGCTCTTTTCCCCTGGGTTAGGAACCAGGCTGCCCTGGTACAGTGGTGTACAGTGCATCAGGAGTAGTGCAGCACCAAGGCAATGTTGCGCTCACTTCGAAGTCCCTTGCCACCTGAGGGTCATCTTGTGCACGCCACTCTTTATGAATCAGATTTGACGCTGATGAGATTACCCACTGGTGTGACGCAAGGTTGGAAGACAAGACTGGACACCAGCGGGGCAACTGTTTTAATGAGCATACATGAGACGCAAATTAATGCAAATGGCATTCACACCATCTGCCATAGAGGTTTACAGCATGGAAACAGGTCCTTCGGCCCAACTTGTCCATGCCACTCTTTTTTTAAACTTCGAAGATAGTCCCAATTGCCCACATTTTGCCCACATCTGTCTATACCCATCTTATCCGTGTAACTGTCTAAATGCGTTTTAAAAGAAAAGTTGTACCCGTCTCTACTACTACCTCTGGCAGCTTGTTTCAGACACTCACTACCCTCTGGAGACTTCTGCATCTCTCCCCTCTCACCTTAAATCTATACCCTCTAGTTTTAGAGTCCCTTACCTTTGGGAAAAGATCTTGACCATCTGGCTGATTTATGTCCTTCATTATTTTATAGATCTCTATAAGATCACCCCTAATTCTTCTACGCTCCAGAGTAAAAGTCCCAGTCTATCCAGCCTCTCCTTATAATTCAAACCATCAAGTCCCAATAGCATCCTAGTAAATCTTTTTTGTACTGTTTCTAGTTTAATAATATCCTTTCTATAATAGGGTGACCAGACCTGTACACAGAATTCCAAGTGTGGCCTTACCAATGTCTTGTACAACTTCAACAAGACACTCCAACTCCTGTATTCAATGTTCTGACCAATGAAACCAAGCATGCTGAATATCTTCACCTGTCTGTTCACCTGTGACTCAACTTTCAAGGAGGTATGTACATATACCCCTAGATCTCCTTGTTCTGTAACTCTCCCCAACGTCCTACCATTGACTGAGTAAGCCCTGCCCTGATTCAAGCTACCAAAATGCATCACCTCGCGTTTATCTAAATTAAACTCCATCCGCCATTCGTCAGGCCACTGGCCCAATTGATCAAGATCCCATTGCAATCTGAGATAACCTTCTTCATTGTCTACTATGCCACCACTCTTGATGTCATCTGCAAACTTACTAACCATGCCTCCTACATTCTCATCCAAATTATTAATATAAATGACAAATAACATTGGACCCAGAACTGATCCCTGAAGCACACCGTTGGTCAGAGGCCTCTAGTTTGAAAAACAACCCTCTACAACCACCATTTGGCTTCTGTCATCAAACCAATTTTGTATCCATTTAGCTACCTCACTCTGGATCCTGTGAGATTTAACGTTATGCAACAACATACCACGTGGTAACTTATCAGAGGCCTTGCTAAAGTCCATGTAGACAACATCAATTGCACTGTCCTCATCTATCTATGTTGGTTACCCCTTCAAAAAACTCAATCAAATTTGTGAGACATGATTTTCCTCTCTCTGTCCCTAATCAGTCCTCGCGTCTCTAAATGCCTGTAGATCCTGTCTCTCAAAATACCTTCCAACAACTTACTACCACAGATGACGGCTCACTGGTGTGTAGTTCCCAGGCTTTTCCCTGCAGCCCTTTTGAAACAAAGGCACAACATTTGCCACCTTCCAATCTTCAGGCACTTCACCTGTGACTTTCGATGATTCAAATATCTCTGGATAGATGGCCTGGATTTTGTTTAGTATGGTTACACCAGCTTTATTTATTAGAACACCTTTTGCTAACTAGGGTACTGTTATTTTATTTCTCCTTGCATTTGTTTTGAAGGTAAAGAAACTCTAAATCAGGGGTTCCCAAACTGAGTTCTGTGAAACCCAAAGGACCCTTCCAGGCATCCAAAACATAAGAACATAAGAATTGGAGCAGGAGTAGGCCATCTAGCCCTTCGAGCCTGCCCCGCCATTCAATAAGATCATGGCTGATCTGAAGTGGATCAGTTCCACTTTCCGCCCTCTCCCCATAACCCTTAATCCCCTCTCTTATCAAGAACCCATCAACCCGCTTCTTAAAAATATTTAGCGAGGCAGCCTCCACCACTTCAACGGGCAGAGAATTCCAGAGATTCACCACCCTTTGAGTGAAGAAGTTCCTCCTCAACTCCGTTCTAAACCGCCTCCCCTTTATCTTGAGGCTGTGCCCCCTAGTCCTACTGTCTTTTTTGAGCGGGAAGAGTCTCTCCACCTCTATCCTATCCATCCCATTCATCATCTTATACGTCTCAATGAGATCTCCCCTCATTCTTCTAAACTCTAACGAGTACAAGCCTAGTTTATTCAGCCTCTCCTCATAGCTCAATCCCCTCAACTCCGGTATCAGCCTAGTAAACCTCCTCTGCACTCCCTCCAGGGCCAAAATATCCTTGCGCAGGTGCGGCGCCCAAAACTGCACACAGTACTCCAGCTGCGGCCTCACCAATGCCCTATACAGCTGCAGCAAGACCTCCCTACTTTTATATTCAATCCCCCTCGCTATGAAGGCCAGCATCCCATTCGCCTTCCTGACCACCTGCTGCACCTGCAAGCTGGGTTTTTGCGATTCATGCACAAGGACCCCGAGGTCCCTCTGCACCGTCGCCTGCTGCAGTTTTTCGCCACGTAAGTAATAGTCCTTCCTACCATTCTTCCTACCAAAGTGGACCACCTCAACCTAAAACCCTACGCCACCAGATGAAAATGGTATGCGGGAGGAAATCCAACTCTTGCCCCCCCCATTTGAAACATGGAACATGACCTTAGCAGGAATGTGGAGGTGTTTGCGCACTTGGCAATCTGCAAAAAGGCCATAGGAAATGGGAATGTGTAGAAAAATTGAATTTCCTCCATAAGATAATAGTGTGGTCTTCATGCACCAAAACACACCTGCAAACGCAGATAAAATTTCAGCCTCACATCCCAATCTATTCGGTTTACCCTTTCTCCACGTTACTTTATGGCCCCACTATTCAGTGGCTATTGCATTACTTGCAGAATTTTATTACCTTTGCCTGTACTTATTATTCCATGGTTACTCCCAAGCTTTTTAATAATGGTAGTCAGGCCAGCAGTAACTCTGTTACCTGGGCATATTGTTTGATCTTAACTAAACCTATGGTATAATACCACAATATAGCTGTCAGCTTCAGTCTTAAAAAGTGTCAACTGTCACTCAATGAGTTTTACTCACCTCTCATTCTGAGGTTGTGAGTTCAAATCCCACTCAAAAGCCTGAACACAAAATCAGGACTGACTTTTCAGTGCAGTATTGAAGGAGTGCTGCATCACCAGAGTTGCTGGCTTTTGAATGAGATGTTAAATCCAGGCCCTGCCTGCAATCTCCACTGGATGTAAAAAGTGGCATAGCACAGTGAGGGCTCAGTTGAATAAACATTGACAAATGGTACAATGTAGGAGAGGTAATTCATGGTCTTAGGAAATGCACCAGAAACCGAGCTACAGGAAGTGGAAAGAAGGTCCTGTGTGTTAGGTGAGGCAGGAGTTCCTCCAGACATACAGTCAATAGGCAGTGGGAGCAGGTGGAGCTCAATGCCAGGTGTCATGCTCTGTGGACCTGTTTGCAGTGTTAAAAGAAGTTCAGTGACCTTACATGAGTGGTCAAGGTCGGTGAATGCATCTTCAAGTGACATAACTGAGCAACTGCTTGACAAAACTCAGGCACTGCTTAAATTACCACACTAAGGGGCAAATGTATTAGTGCACTCATGGTGGGAACAAGTAGTTAATTAAATCAGCAAAAATATGTTTTAGCAACTACTGCACCGCACCCTATAGATTTCTGCAACTGGTAATAACCATGGAAAGGACTAAAAACTTGTAGAATCATAGCAACAGCCAGAAGAAGTCAACTAATAGCTAACCTGTAATCATAACTGATGATTCCTTTAAACAGCACTGGTGGGGAATGGTGGCTGTTGTTGGTGCTAGAGGGTAGGGACTGAGTGGCGTGTGGAGGGGCCGAGGGGGTTTGTTGAAAGTTTGTGTTTTTAAACAGTGACAATCTCCACGACGCTCTTTTGTTTGTCTTCTAGTAAGATGTGCAGGTTAGATGGTTTCACCATGGTAAATGTATGGGGTTATGTGGATAGAATGGGGGAGGGGGGCAGGTGGGCCACAGTATGATGCTCTGTCATCAATTGGTGCAGACTTGATGGACCAAATAGTTCTTTCTGCACTGAAGGAATTTTATGTTTCTAAGTGACACTGGCCCCTTAGGGTTTTAATTAATCAATCAAGTTTATTATTGTCACAAGCATGCTTATGTTAACAGTGCAAAAAAGTTACTGTGAAAGCCCCCCAGTCGTCACACTCCGGCGCCAGTTCGGGTACACTGAGGGAGAATTTAGTGTGACCAATGCACCGAACCAGCGCGTCTTTAGCGGAAACCGGAGCATTTGGGTCTACCGGCTGAATTGAAAAAAAAGCTTTGCTATGACATAACGCCACATTTGTCATTGCAGAGTAGCAGCCATCTCAAGTTTTATAATTACAATCCACAGAGGTAAAAGTTGCTAAGAAAAATGAGTGAGAAATGTGGTCAAGATATGATGACATTAAAACATTTACTTTGTCAAAGAATAAAAAGCGATCAATTTGTTCTTTCAAATGATGCAATTGAATTAATTTTCTTTTTGAGGGGATTAAGGATATTGATACTCAGTGACTGATTGCCTCATTAGTAAAACGGCTTCGTTTTGCAGGAGTTGGAAAGTTGAAAAGCATGTCAGCTTCTAGTTTACAGCTGTGCCCATTCCCTTCTAATTAATCTCCATCAGTCAGGCCACATGATGCCCATCTCATTTGGATTATTCCATTGTCTGATTGATTGCTGGGTTTGAAGCTTACGTTCACTCAGGAACGATTCAAATTAAGTCCTAGCTTTTGCCTGGAGAGAGGAAAAAATGGGTGAAAATGGATCACCCCAGTGGTGATCAACACAAAACCCCGGTTACGTGTCATTTTCTCTCAAGCTGGTAATTGTAGAACCGTGGCAGCTGAGAGTGACTCATCTCTCTTATTTAAGCATTGATATGGAACACATGTGACCTTCATTAATGATTATAATAAACAGCGTTTGGAAAAAATAATTATGGTAAGCACGGCACTAATTGGGGGAGAATGTTGCGTGTAGGGGTTTCACAGACAGACCATTACCAGCAGGATAAAAAAAAAGTCTTAATGAAACATTTTGCATTTCTGATGTTTGCTTATTTCGCTGGCATTCTTACGCCTTAACCTCTGGAACAGGCCTGAAATAGCATAAAAGGTTCCAATACCAATCAGCTGCGGGCTGTTAGAATCCCATTGGGAAAGGTGGGTCAGTTGGGAATATGGAGCTAATACAATTTATAGGTAGATTTTTATTGTTACATTGACAAACTAAGCTGAACAGCTAAAAGGGGTGCCGATGGCCTCGTGGTATTATTGTCAGACTATTAATGCAGGAACTCTGCTAATGATTTGGGGGATCCGGGTTCAAATCCCGTCACTGCAGCTGGTGCAATTTGAATGCAATAAAAATATCTGGAATTAAGAATCTACTGATGGCCACGAAACCATTGCCGATTGTCGTAGCATCGAACCACCTGGTTCACTAATGTCCTTTAAGGAAGGAAATCTGCCACCCTTGCTGCCTACATGTGACTCCAGATCCAGAGCTCTGTGGTTGACTCACAACTGCCCTCGGGCAACTAAGGATGGACAATAAATGCTGGCCCAGCCAGCAATGCCCATGTCCCACGAATGAATAAATGAACATGGTGGCAACAGGGAGAAGGAGAGGACTGAATAAACCAAGAAATAGTAACTCAGAAGCACCAAGCTTGAGCAATAATTACATTGTTTTAACAGGACAATGTTAATGTAATAGAACAGTTTCGTTGAGCCCAGTGCATGTTTTTATGGGTTATTTCAAGTCAGTTTTAGCAGATGATTGCTGTGCTTAATTCAACTTAATTAAGTTCAGCGCTGCAAATTTAACCAGGCTCCGTACACCCCAAGAGCTGTTTTGTTCCAGCTCCTTTGAATGCTGCTACCTTGCTGATTTTCTTTTTCGTTGTATATCAAAAGCAGAGACAATTGTGTGAGAGGGTGAAAATCTGTGGGGCTTACTTGAGACATTTCGCCCCTGTCATTTCTGCTGAGCTTCCATATGGCACAGTGCCATTCTGATTTTCGTCAGGCAAAGTAAAACGTCAGGAGGTGGGACATCCGTCAGATAAGGAGCGCATCTGGATAATTTGCTGAATATTTATGACATTTTCTTTCTTGCAGTGGATGGAAAATGTCCTGCCTTCACCATTTTGAGGAAAATGCTTCGTCTGTTGCAAGGTGCAGACCGAGAAGGAGCATCGGAAGCCCTAATAACTGTTTACCAATGTTGTGATTGTGTTTCTCCTGAAATATTGATGTATTTGCAGGATGATGAGGATTGTAGCTGAGCTGCAGCTAATATTATTGATGAGTTGAATTTCTCCACTGGCCTCATAAAAAAAGACAGTGGCTTCAAACTTAATTACTGTGTGTTAGTGTCACCGATAGGTCAAGCGCCAGAACTAATATTCAGATCTGCTGGACAAATCACATTACGCAAACCATGTATTAGTGGATAACTCCTGTGACCCGAAAAGCACTACTGAATGAACAAATGCGAATCCAGTTGGAGTATTTGTGGGGTAAGGGATTTAGATGATGCCTGATTGCACACTCCCCAGTAATGAGGTAATTGAGGATAGCCAGCTGCATTATTGCCAATCTAAGGTGACATTTTGACTACACTGCTTAGATCAGGGACTTTCTACAGGTATTCATTTCCCTGCAGGTAGATTGTACGACCTTGTCCCCATTATGGTCACGACTCTGGTTATGTTATTTTTTTCATTGATGGCATGCCCATCACTAGCCAAATGCAACTACCTGTGCCTGTCCAGTGCTGGATGATGTTACATTCAGTGAAAATCCCTAATTGCTAGTGTGAAGGTAGTGGTGAGCTGCCTTTTTCGACCGTTGCAAACCATGTAGTAAAGGTACTCAATTAAGTGTCTATAAAAGGAGAACAAACGTGAGCGGCGTAGTGGTTACCACTGCTGTCTCATGATTCAATTCCCAGCTTGGATCACTGATTTGATTCGATTTGATTTATTGCTGTCACATGTATTAGTATACAGTGAAATGTATTGTTTCTTGTGCGCTATATAGACAAAGCATTACCGTACATAGAGAAGGAAAGGAAAGGGTGCAGAATGTAGTGTTGCAATCATAGCTAGGGTGTAGAGAAAGATCAACTTAATGCAAGGTAGGTCCATTCAAAAGTCTGATGGCAACAGGGAAGAAGCTGTTTTTGAGTTGTTTGGTACGTGTCCTCAGACTTTTGTATCTTTTTCCCGATGGAAGAAGGTGGAAGAAAGTATGTCCAAAGTGCGTGGGGTCCTTGATTATGCCAGCTGCTTTTCCAAGGCAGTGGGAAGTGTAAACAGAGTCAATGGTTGGGAGGCTGGTTTGAGTGATGGGCAGGGCTACATTCACAACCCTCACTGTGTGGAGTCTCCCTCTGTCTGTATGGGTTTCCTTTGGGTGCTCTGGTTTCCTTTCTCAATCCAAGAGATGTGCTGATGGCCCTGCTAAATTCTCCCTCATCAGTGTACTGAATAGGCACTGGAATGTGGCTACTAGGGGATTTTCACAGTCATTGCAATGTTAATGTAAACCGACTTGTGACAATAATAAATAAACTTAAAAAAAGTGTTCTTAAGTCAGGGTGGTCTGTGATTTAGAGGAGAACAACAAGATTGTGTTGACCTCCTCATCTTTCTAAGTGGTAGAGGTCATAGGTTTCAGAGGTGTTATCTAGATGCTTTGGCGAGTTGCATCTTGAAGATGATACACTGTCGCCGCAGCAGTGAATGTTTTAAGCTGTTGGGTAGTGTGCCAGTCAAGTGGGGCTGCTTTGTTCAGGATGATGTTGAGCTTCTTGAGTATTGGAACCTCAGGCAAGTGGAGAGGATTCCATCATACCCCTGACTTGTGTCTTGAAGGTAGTAGACATGCTTTGGTGAATCACGGGATGATTCACTCTGCAGAATTCTCAGTGTACGATCTCTTCGAACCACAGCATTTATGCGACTGGTCTGATGGTCAATGGTGAACCCCACAATGCTGATGATTGGGGATTTGACAATAGTATTGTCAGTGAATGTCCAGGAAAGGTGGTTAGACTCATTAAAGCTGGTCACTTTTATGCCACACAAATGTCACTACTTGGCTCTGGAGCCTGACTGTTATCCAGATCTTGTTTTATGAAGGCATGGACTGCTTTGTCATCCGAGAAGTTTCAAATGTAACTGCATGGTTATCAGGGACCATTTTCATTTCTGATCTTATAATGGAACAAAGGATACTGTAGCAACCATTCACCACTGTTGTGTTTCCTGTCACTCAACCATTTTTGTATCCATTTTGACTACTGTCCCTTCAGTCGGTTCTGTGGCACTTCATAAAATGCCTTTTGAAAGTCCATATACATCATTGCAACTGCATTCCCTTCTTCTACCTTCTCTGCCACATTCTCAAGAAGCTCTAATAAATTTGTCAACAATAATTTACCTTTCATTTTCCACAATGACTTTGTCTGATCATCAGTGATTTTCAAGGTACATTAAGTCTCCCTCAAGAATAGGGAGCACTTTCCTGATAATTGTTGTCAGGCAAACTAGCTTGTAGTTCCCTCTTTTTTTTCTCTCTCTCCTTCCTTGATAGGTGTTAGGTTTTCTAACTTTTAATCTGCTTGGCCTATTCTAGAATCTAGAAACTCCTGGCCAATGTGTCCACTATCTCCACAGCTACCTCTTTTAGAACCCTACAATGTAATCTGTCAAGTCCCAGGGATTTGTTGGATTTTAGAACAACAAAGAAAATTGTAGCACAGGAACAGGCCCTTTGTCCTCCAAGCCTGCACCGAACATGCTGTCCAACGTAACTAAAGCCCTTTTCCCTTCCGGGGACTAATCCCTTTATTCCCATCCTATTCATGTATTTGTCAAGACATCCCTCAAAAGTCACTGTCGTATCTGCTTCCATTATCTCCCTCGGCAGCGAGTTCCAGGCACCCACCACCCTCTGTAAAAAACTTGTATCTCAGGGAAACTTGAGTGATCTTGACTATTGGCAGATTTTAATCAGTGGAAAATTGACACAGGCTCACTCTTGTGTAATTGTGCTGGTGAATATAACCCATTGATGCTTTACTGGCCCAGTGACTTTCCCAGCCAAACAATCTGCAGCATTATCTACTTTTGCAGGAGTCTTTGATTGCTCCTGTGAGATAAGTTAAATTTTGAAAGTTTCGTTGCTCTCAGTTAGCTTTGCATGACCTTATGGGGAGAGTGATCCATAGACTTCAGCATCAATTAAGATGCCCCTTAAAAGTCACCATTGTATCTGCTTCCACTACCTCCACGATGCAGGCACTTAGCCCCTTGAGTTTCGACAGTATTTTTTCTTTGCTGGTATTGCCAATGAACCACTCATGATGATGGCATTGAAGCTGACCAGCTAAAGTAAATTATGCACTCTTGTGGTCCTCAATGCTTCTTTCAAGTGGTATTCAACATGTAGAGTATTAGTTCACCAAAAGAGAGGGTAGTAGAAATCAGAATGAGGTTTGCCTGCCCATGTTTGACCAGATACCATGAGATGTCATGCGATCTGGAGTCTATGTTGAGGACTCCCAGAGTTAGTCCTACCTGGCTGCCTATGTCAAAGCTGCCTCCTCTGGTGGGACTGGCTTATCATTGGGTTAGGGCATGCCCAAGGATGGACATGGAGGAGTGTGGGACATGAGCTTGAAAGGTATAATTCTGTGAATATAACTGTACGACGCTGCTGCTTGACAGCTCTTCCAATTTCAGCACAGCTCCCCAGATGTTAGTGATGCGGACTTTATGGAGCGGTTTGGGCTGGGTATGTTCCTGTTGTTTCCTAACCTGATGTCAGGTGGTACACTGGTTTTATTCTGCTTTGTCCTGGTGGTTTAGTACACTGCCCTGTTGGATCATTTCACAAGACAAGTCAATTACATTATTGAAGATCCAGAGTCACATACAATACAGGACTGATAAGGACGTCAGATTTATGTCCCAAAAAATGTCAGTGAACAAGATGGATTTTAAAAACATGATCACCATTACTAATTCCAGATTCTTATTCCTTTTCTCTTAATTTAGCTGAATTTATATTTCCCAGTTGCAGTGCTGGATCTGGATCATTAGGCCAGGTCTCTGGATTGCTAGTCCAATATTGCAACCACTATGCAACTGCTTCAGAGTGCTGATAAATGGCCTTGCACATTAAGATGAATAGCAATTCTAATCTCGCTATACGAAGGATAGAATAATTGAAATGGTTCTTCCTTTCCATGCCAAAGGCTGTTTCTTAAACTGACAAAATTGCTTCATATTATATTAATGAAGACCTTGGAATGCACATATAGATAAGGACAAGAATCTGGCAATCCTCAATGACATAAATTGTTCTGAATGGAAATTCCTTGATTCAAGGTTGGGATAGAAGTGCGTGAAACGAATGTCAATGAAATGAGCCATTTGGCCCAACTGGTCCGTGTGAAGATTTACCCTCTACAGAAGCCTCCTCCTACCACTTTTGCCACCTTTATCAATCTAACTTTCTATTCCTTTATCACTAATATGTTTACCTAACTTGCCCTTATAGTCACCTCTGCCCTTTGCCTCAGCACTTTTTCTACATTCTAATGACTCTCTGGGGAAATAAGCTTCTCCTGAATCCTTGACAAAAGCTATTTTGTCACTGTAAATGATTCTGGCTACCAAATACAGTTTCACAGAAGTGCACAACTAATAACAGTGTCAAATAAGAGAACAATGGCCATTCCTAGCAGGACATTCCACTTAGTCATAGTCAAGATCCAGATTAAACGTTGCTTCAAATTTAAAAATCATCTTTGTTTTGTAATCGTTCCTTGAATTTCTGCAAATTCCTCCATCTCTTCACTCCTCAAGGTATCTGTATCCCTCCATCTCCGGCCTCTGAGAATCTTGAATTTTAATGATATCACCATTGCTGGCTGGACCTTCAGTTGCTGAGTTCTTGAATTCCCTCTCCAAATCTTTTTATGCCTCCTTTTCTCTTTCCTTCAAAACCTACCTATTTGCTTTTGGTCATCTTCCCCTAACATCACTTGTTGTGACTCGGTATCACATTTTGTTCGATAACACTCTTGTGAAGCATCTGGGGGCATCTTACCATATTAAAGGCACTATATAAATGCAAATTGCTTTTGCATAATTCCAACCGCCAGCTCAAGAGACTGATGCTGCACTTTGCCTAGGAGAGAAACCGAGAGCAAGAGTACGTACATGCCATGACCAGGAGAAATTTTCCACGGCTTGTGACAACTTTGGACTCACCATCAACAATAGAAGGACTGAAATCATGCAACAGCCTGCTCCTCACGCACCGTACACAGAACCCATAATCATAATCAAAGGGCAGAAACTACAGGCAGTGGACCAGTTCACTTATCTTGGCAATACCCTTTCCCAAACAGTGACTATTGATGCAAAAGTTAACTGCAGAACAGCAACGGCAAGTTCTGCTTTTGGTGGACTGCGCTCCACTGTATGGGGACATCGAGGAATCAGCCCAACAACAAAACTGAAGGTCAACAGCGCCGTGGTACTCACTACCCTCCTGTATGCTTGTGAACTGTAGACTGTGTATTGAAGGCATGCAGTACAGCTCAATAATTTCCACATGACTTGTCTTCACAGAATATTACGCATCAGATGGCAAGACAAAGTGCCAGACATTGAAATTCACTCATAGTGAGTGATAGAGGAAAGTAGATAGTGTGGGGTTATTGGTGATTGGGATGATGTGGTTGAGTTTTGCTAATGTTGCTCAGGAGCAATCTGATCAGAGTTTGGGTAGAAGTGGGCTGATGATAGCATTGAAGCTGCCCAGCTAATGTAAATTATGCACTCTTGTGGTCCTCAATGCTTCTTTCAAGTGGTATTCAACATGGAGAGTATTAGTTCACCAAAAGAGAGGGTAGTAGAAATCAGAATGAGGTTTGCCTGCCCATGTTTGACCAGATACCATGAGATGTCATGCGATCTGGAGTCTATGTTGAGGACTCCCAGAGTTAGTCCTACCTGGCTGCCTATGTCAAAGCTGCCTCCTCTGGTGGGACTGGCTTACCAGTGGGTTAGGTGATTCTTTGAAGCAGGAGCAGGCTATTTGGCTATTCGAGCCTGCTCCACCATTCATTTTAATCATAACTGATCATCAAATTCAATATTGCCCCTTCCATATCCATTGATCCCTTTAGCCCCAAGAACTATATCTGATTTTTTCTTGTAATCAGAGTGTTTTGGCCTCGACTATTCTGTGGTAATAAATTCCACATATACACCACCCTCTCTAGGTTAAGAAATTTCTCCTCACCTCACTTCTAAAAGGTTTACCTCTTATCCTCAAACTATGACCCCTAGGTCTGGACTCCTCCACCATTGGGAACATTCTTTCTGAATCTACCCTGTCAAACACTGTGAGAATTTTATAAGTTTCTATGACATTCCCTCTCATTCTCCTAAATTCCAACGAATATAATCCAAACTGATTTAGTCTCTCCTCATATCATTTCAGGAATCAGCCTGGTAAACCTTCGCTGTGTCTCTTTATAGCAAGGGCATTCTTCCTCAGATAAGGATACCAAATCCGCGCACAATACTCTAGGTGTGAGCTCACCAACACCCTATACAATTGCAACAAAATATCCCTATCCCTATACTCAAATCCTCTTGCTGTGAAGACCAACAAACCATTCGCCTCCTTTATCGCCTGCTCTACCTGCGCGCTTACTTTCAACGACTGATGCGCAAGGACTCCAAGGTCTTGCTGATTATCCACCCCTCTCAATTTACACCCGTTCAAGTAATAATCTGTCTTCCCATTATTGCTACCAAAGTGGATAACCTCACATTTCCAAATCATGCTGTGTTTCCTCCAAGCCACTACCTCTTCTTCCTCCTTGTGTTCCTACTCCTCAGTTTCCCAACTGATGGTTGACGGCAGGAAGCGTTCTCTCATAGTGATCAGATTGTGCAGCGGGCAGGGTACAGCTACAAACCTTGGCACTACTCAGCTGATTACTGCAAAGCTGCAACAGATGCTGTAGGGTGGTGCTGCTTTATTCTATATTGTTCTTTGTCGTAGCATAGCTTTCATCATAAGCCTGCTGTGTACAGGTTCCAAATAGGAATCATGAGCTATGTAGCCCTTGTTGCTCAGTAGCCAGATTTTGACTTGGTGTAATATGTCGGATACAGTTGGCCCAAAGGACAGAATGAAGGAATCCTGACTATTGCCAGCATAGTGGGTGTTCAGTTGCACGATGGGCTGCCTGTGGTCACACAGCTGTTATACACTGAGTGAGTGAAATCCCTCTTGATTCATAAAAATGGCCGAATTCACATGAGACACACACAAGTATCAAAGGTAACATGCACTATGGGGAAGCCTGCAACTCTGCTGACACTGTTCAGTTTCCCTGTGTACCTCCAGTAAGAGGGAATGAAATGAAGCTGTATCTCTGTGCATAGAGAGCATTCAGTGATCTATCTTGTGCAGCAGTGCAGATACAGGGGAGGCAATGGCGTGGTGCAATTACCACTAGACTATTAATCCAGAAACTCAGCTAATGTTCTGGGGACCCTGGTTCGAATCCCATCACGGCAGATGGTGGAATTTGAATTCCCAAAATATCTGGAATTAAGAATCTACTGATGACCATGAAACCATTGTCGGTTGTCGGAAAAACCCATCTGGTTCATGAATGTGCTTTAGGGAAGAAAATCTGCCATCCTTACCTGGTCTGACTGACATGTGACTCCAGAGCCACAGCAATGTGGTTGATTCTCAACTGCCCTCCAAGGGCACCAAGGGATGGGCAATTAATGCTGGATAGCCGGCGATACCCATGACTCACGAATGAATTAAAAAACAAAATGTTATTTATGTCTCCAGCAGCAGCCTGGAAGGAACCAGGCATTTTGAAGTTGAAAGCCATGTTCTCCTACACAGAGATGGGCAGTCTTTCCTTTACCCTGCTTTGAAGTTGCAGTTGTGTTGCTGCAATTGACAGATTTCAGTCTCCAGTGAAGGCAACTCGCGTATTAGTCTTTCTTGAAGTTGAAGAATTAGAATTTCTCCCTGAAACTTCCCCGAGGGGGTATAGCCTACTCCTGAGAGCCACCCCCTCCCTGTCAATCCCTCTTCAAAGCAGCTTGTTTTTGCTCCACCTGGCCACACTTCATTCCGTCAGTCATATTTAATTTTCTGTGGCAGTCCCATCAGGTCATTCTTGTCTGGAAGCAACTTGTTTCAGCAGAAGACTTTAAACGACCAAAAAATACTTCAACACCAGCCTGCCCGTTTCATCAAGAATATTCAAGTTCTAGCCAGATGCAGTAGGATTCCAACAACATGTACAACTGTACTCGCAATCAGAGAAAATAATCCAGTAAGTAACTTGCCATTCATGATCCCTTTAAATCAATGTTGCTGTTGGGGGATGAGGGGTGTTTCAGAGACACGTTCTTTCACTCCTTTCAACATCATATAAAAATCAAAATACTGCAGGTGCTGGATACCTGAATTAAAAACAGAGAATACTGGAGAGACTCAGCAGGTCTCCTAGCATCTGTGGAGAGAAAGAGTTAACATTTCAGGTCTAAATGACCCTTCTGCAGAACTTCATGTTCAGCTGTGTGACAGTGTTGGCTACAATGCGCAGTTTGAAAATGGCAATAGTGGCATCAAATCAGCATTGCACGTGGATCTCCTCAGGCTGGCAATGATGGTTAGGTTCAGGGTTTGCATATCATTGAAAATCTCTCCAGGGCTGCGCGTGGTCGTTAGGCTCGCTCGTGCAAACTCCTTTACCAAGTTGCATTCCTACGCAGCCAAGCCTGGAAACCAGACAATTTGAGGCCCAAATTAGCTCCCAGTCTACCTGTTCAATGGCTGGAAAATCCAAAAGCAAAAAGTATTTGATGTTAAAAGCAAAATACTGCGGATGTGTTTCATGTCTAGATGACCCTTCATCAGCGCTAAGAGCAAAAACCTTAGGTTTTTGGTCATTTAGACTCGAAACGTCAGCTCTATTCTCTCCCCACAGATGCTGTCAGACCTGCTGAGATCTTCCAGCATTTTCAGCTTTTGATGTTTCTTTGTTTTCAATCTATGTTGGTTATGGACAGCCTCTCCTGCGATTCGCATCCTGTGGGTCCTTTCTTCATAGCCCTGTTTCTGTATGTGTGGTGGAACACTGCTAATGTCAGTCATGTAGGCGGTACGTGTGGCCCCGATGCCCTGGCTGTGGAGGCCTGTCTGAGTGCCTACCTTCTGATTTGTAATCCAGTGACGGCTAGTTCACAGGTCCAATCAAGATTGTTCTCTGCCCAATTAAGATGGAAATGAGGAGGAATTGTTTCTTCTCCAAAGAATCATTAGCCTTTGGAATTTTCTCCCCCTGTGATGAGTGGGGGCTGGGTCATGCTGTGGTAAACAGAAAGAAATCCCACAACACCAGCTTAAAGTCCAATAAGTTTATTTGTAGCAAATGCCCTAAGCTTTCGGAACGCATTGTTCCTTCATTGGGTGGCTGGGAGGTCTTTCAGCCACCTGACCAAGGAACAACTTGTTCCGAAAGCTTGGGGCATTTGCTACCAATAAGCTTGTTGGACTTCTGGGGACAGGCAGGAAAATGCTACAGTCCAATCAGCCATGATCTTATTGAGTGGCAGAGCAGGCTCATTGGGCCAAATGGCCTAGTCCTCCGCCTGTTTCTTACGATCTTAAGACAAGGTTGAATAGTCTGCTGGTGCTCACTTCCCAATTTACACAAGTATCGTGAGCGCTACAGGCTTCTAGTATACATGAAACTATCCCTGTCAGTGGAGAGTTGAGAAAATTGAGGAAAACAATTACTGGAATAGGCAACTACTTCCTAAAATGACGGATAATTAGAATCATGAATCATGTCTGTATGAGGATAGATGGGAGAGGTTGGGATTGTTCTCTTTGGAGAGAAGAAGGCTCAGAGGAGATTTAATAGACAAGTTCAAAATCATGAGTGGGCTGGACAGAGTAGATAGGGAGAAACCATTCTCACTTGTAAAATGATCAAGAATGAGAGGGCACAGATTTTAAGTGATCTGCAAAGAAAAAAGCAAATATCATAGACTTTTACAGCATGCAAGCAGGCCCTTCGGCCCAACTTGTCCATTCTGCCCCTATACGTGATATGAGGATAAAACTTCTTCACACAGTGAGTGGTTTGGATATGGAATGCACTACCTGAAAGTGTGGTAGAGGCAGGTTCAATCGAGACATTTAAGAGGACACTCGATTACTTGAATTGAAGCAATGTTCAGGGGGTATGGGGAAAAGGCGGGAGAATGGTCGTCTTCTGCACCGTAACAATCTTGTGACTCGGTGAACTAAGTTTGTTAAACTAATCCAGTAATAGTTGCTGACATTACTGTTTGTCTATCCAGAAGCACTGTTAAGATTTTTTTCATGCACATGTTGTGTATTTTATTGAGGCAGTTTTTTAGGTATTTATTTTTGAACTGCAAATTTCAATTTGGTAATGATACTTTGTGAAATGTGACAGGTCTTGGTATGCAAATAAATGTTGCCTTTACAGGAACAAGATGCATTCTCACTGCAATCTCTTGTTAATCGACAGAAACAAATTAAGGGGAGGATGTATTATAAAAACCATCATATGCTGTAAGGTGTTCAGTCTTTTCTGGTGTACTAATGTAACTTGCCATCTGTTACAGACTGATGTGAAGCAAAGCATCACTCGACTGCTCAGTAGCTTCCCCTGTGGAGTTTTAAACCTATATACAAGGGACTGTAACTGAAGAAGTAAAGTCTTCAAACATCCACTGTTTTTCATGGTTTTCTGTTAAATCACAACAAGTTATTGAAATCACTGTAGATTTGATACTGTTAACCTTTTTTTTAACATCAAATATATCTGGAAAAAAATAGATGGGACAAGCAACTGGAAATGCACCAATGCTCTTTCATCTTGTGTTTCTCTTTGCTCAATTGTAGGTAGTTACTGAGACTTTTCAGTAAAGAAAAATCATCAAAAATAATAATTTTATGTCTGTAGAACCATGAATCACAGACGCTGATTGCCATTTTCATAAATGGCCATTTAATTTGGTGACCAAGCTTTTGGTCATCTTAAGAGTGTTTCCTTTGTCTTGGCGTTCATTCATATCTGATCATACCCTGTGAAAGACCTTGGGACAATTTACTGTTAATGGCACTGTCTAAATCCAGGCTGCTATTACATACAACTACCTGAATCTTAGCATTGCAATGGCAATGTAGTGAAGAAGGTTGGTCAAGATGTGAAAGAAAGCTGTTTTATTTGACGATTACCTTTCTTCGAACATCTGCTCAACGGACAGATTTATTTTTCTTTTCTAGATGCTATACATTCAGCAGCATTTTCTGACTTTATTGCAGACCTTCAGACTTCCTGTTTAACTTTTTAATCTGTATTCTGGGAACCCTAATTGCATGAACCAAAGTCTTTAGTTGTATGAGAGGATTCCTTATTTGGAAGTGTGTCTGCCTTTTTGTTATGTGTGTGACTGTATTCTGTTGGTTACCCGCACTGCACTGGCAACCCAAAGGTGCTGAGTTCATGTCCCAGCACAGCAAATTGTGAAATCGAATTCAATTAATTGGAATACTTGTGGGGCTGGCTGCAGAAAATAACCATGAAATCTGCTGGATTTTTTAAAAAAACAAGCTGCTTCACTCATGTCTTTCAGAGAACAAACCTGCCGCTCGGTATCTAGTCTGGACCTACATGTAACTCTAGCTCCACAATTGACAGTGGGATATTAAAGCCCATAGGACAACCAGGAATTGCAGTTAATATTGATCTCTGATATTACTCACATCCCATGGCCAATGAAAAATAAATGATGTTAACCTCTCGAAACAACTGTTTGACACTTGTCTCCAGCACTTTTTTGTGTTTTTTCTTAAAGTTCACTTAAAAAAAATATAAAATGGTAATTCATGAGAAAATATAATAGTTGAAGTTAGGACAAAACCTGATAGAAAAATGATTGTTAATAGCGTTTCTCCTTTTCTTTCTGATAAGTAAACTTGAGAATTTTAGTTCAATAGTTTAGTCTTTTAAATAGATTCTGCAAATACTGGAAATCTGAAATAAAGACAGGAAATGCTGGTCAAACGCAGGGCAGTCAGCATCTGCAGAGTGGAAAGGTTAGCGCTTGGTTAGCCATCAAATCTCTGTTTTGTTCCAAGATGGGATCTTGGTTCGAAAACCTGGCCTGCCTTATTCCCACAATCTCTGTTTTAAATTTAGAAAATTTTACTCAAAGAAAGCAAAGAAGAAAGATTGGCATTTATGTAGCAAGTTTCACAATTTCGGAATGTCCCAAGTGTCTAAATAGCGCAAACTAACCTGAACTGAGGTTTTCATGACGTTATCACAGAATTGTTATGGTGTAGAAGGAGGCCAGTTGGCCCATCGAGTCTGCACCGGCTCTCCAAATGAGCATCATAACCTACTGCCGTTCCCCTGCCTTTTCCCCATCCCCCTGCACAAAACAAGTAATCGTCTACTTCCCTCTTGAATACCTCGGTAAACCTGCCTCCACAACACTTCCAGGTAGTATATTCCAGGCTCATTTTTTCTCACATCACATTTGCTTCTTTTTCAAAACATTTTAAATCTGTGCCCTCTCGTTCTTGATTCTTTTACGAGCAGAAAAAGCTTCTCCCGATCTACATTGTCCAGCCCACTCATGATTTTGAACATGTCTATCAAATCTCCTCTTAGCCTTCTTCTCTCCAAGGAGAACAGTCACAACCTCTCCAATCTATCTTCATAACTGAAGATTCTTATTTCTGGAAGGCATTCACATCCTCCTTATATTGTGATGCCTAGAATTGTACACAATAGTCCAGCTGAAGTCGAACTAGTGTCTTGTATCCATTCATTCAATACCCCTATTAATAAATCCCAGAATGCTATGTACTTTTTAACTACTCTCTCACCATCTGCCCTATCACCTTCAGTGATCTATGCATGTATACACCCAGGTCCCGCTACTCCTGTACGCCCTGAAGAACTGTATCCCTTATTTTATATTGTCTCTTCCTGTTCTTCCTACCAAAATGCATCACCTCTCACTTCTCAGCATTGAATCTCATCTGCCACCTGCCTGCCCACTTCATCAATTTGTTAGTTACCATTAGAGTGTGCACCCACTCACCAATATGCTTAATGCTGGTCACATGCTTCAGTAATGAGCAGGCAGAATGAAGTCTGCATAATAGCCATAACCCCTGCATCTATTTTCAGGTCTTATTGAGTTTTACGGCCAAAATGTGTTGTACTGTACTTTTTGATCTTACTAAGTTAGATTGTATTTTACCTTGAAGCAGCCATGTGATGCAAAGCTTTAGTACATGTCCTGTATGATAGATGATTAATTTGCTGCTGTGTGTAATCTGCAGGTGGAACAATAGTAAATGCTGAAAGATGGCTGTGATCAATGTCACATGAAATCTATTTCGACCTTATAACAAGATATTTAAGAATTCTTATTGGTTCCCAAAATCGCCAATTCACATATTTCCTTTCCTGTGTGCATCATTGACTGTGTCTTGGCACACCCCATCACTCCCCTAGTGTTCTCAGTAGTTGTCCTGCTTACGGTCTAATTTTGATGTGGAGATGCAGGCATTGGTTTGGGGTGGGCACAGTAAACAGTCTCATAACACCAGGTTAAAGTCCAACAGGTTTATCTGGAATCATGAGCTTTTGGAGTGCTGCTCCTTCATGAGTCACTTGATGGGTTTTTATGACAAGTCAGGGATGGTTTCATGATCAGCATTAGGCTGTTAATTCCAGATATTTATTGGATTCACCTCCTTAGTGAAGTGTAAATATCACACATACTTTCCCATTTGGGTTGAAATTGCAAAATTGCTCCCAGATGATCCACAGTGGATATGACCTTCTCCTGAGAGCACTTCTCCATGTCCTCTGCCCTTTTTGTTTCAGTTGAAATGGGAAGGGAAATATAAAAACTTATCTACATAAACCAGGCTACTTTGAAACTTTTTTTTATTTTTAATTAATAGTTTTTCCCTGACTAGCCATTACTACTACCAGAGGAATTTCTAACTTTCAGATAAATCAGCAAAGTCTCATTAGCTTTAGCTTTAAAAATAAAAGGTGTTAATGCCCATTCCTGGAACTGCAGAAAGCTTCTTTGCATTCTGAAGAAGAGTTCTGGTCTCCAGAGATGCTGTCTCCAATGACAAAGGTTTGTGGGTCCTAATACCCAATATAAGGTTAATGGCTTAAGCATTACCTGCTCCAGAATCGAACCAAGGGCTCATCCATCATTTCAATCCAAAATTTGAGTTGTCTGAATTCCTTTCATTAATAAGCTGTTGGATTTTATCTCCAGTCATGTATGACCTCTGAAGAGAACAATAACTCCAGTTTGTAGCTGTCTGCCATCTCACTGTCAAACTGGTAGCAGCAACAAAAGAACTTCTTCCATGTACAATTGCCTACTCCTGATTTATGCTGCAAGCTACTGGATCATTGGAACTAGTGTCTTTGAGATTAACTCAACTCTACGTGCTTTCTCTCCTGGAAGTCTTCATTTCTGGAAAGACGGATCAAGCTGTGACATCAACCAACCTATCCTCTGAAGAAACGCCCCATTAGACTTTTGATTCTGAATTCTGGACTCACATAAGAGTATAACTTGGATTTTTTGTGGTCTGGCCCTGTATCCCTTTCATCCCCTTATCCCTCTTTTATTGTACAAGCGCAAAGAGGAGCGGACATTGTGAAACCCTTTGCTGTGTTTTGTGTGTGGGAGTTTGCTGTGCGAGTTATTTGTAGAAGATTGGAACGCTCCAATTTTAAGGGTTGGGAAAAATACACCCCCTCTCATAAAGAGGGGAGACAAAAATCAAAGACACTTTCCTGTTGTCCTGATGTTGGAGAAAACAACATGGAATTATACACAAAAATCTTGGACTTTAAAAAGAAATTGAGTTGTACGTTTTCAAATGGGCACAAACCCCAAAGATGGCTAAGATTATACAGTTAGTCACTAACAGGAATGTTGTAAGGTGTTTCTGTAAGAGACAATAGACGCCTCTCTATGTTTCCAGACAAGGTACTGCTAATGGCTAATTAGCATCTCCAGTAAAGACAAAGCCATTATGATCCTATGTCATCTTGAGACCACAGGAGTAATTGCAACTCCAGATCAACTAGTGGATTCCGAGTCCGGTTGGAATACACAATAACAGGGGTTATGAAACTAGCTGAGAGAGCTGCTTAATGCCTGACTTCCTCCCTGGGTCTGCCCTGTTGGTTTTGTGTGTGTACGTGATGTGAGGAAAAGCAGCCAGAAGTTTTCCACGCTGAAGGTATGTGATATAGTACCAGAAGCAATGCCCCTAGAAAGAGGAAATATACATTTTTTGTAGGAATATCTGAAAGCTTGATGTCTGACTGTAGAAATCAACCAGCCAGCCAAAGGATCACAGCTGGAAAGAGAACTGAAATCTATCAAACCACAGAACACCTGAACTGAAGAATCAAATATTCGCCAGCAGAGGTAAAATATACTGGATTCAGTTCATAATGGTCACATGCATCATCATCTACTCCTTCCAAATGTGTACAAATGTAGCTGTGCATGTTTCAACGTTTCTTCTACTTACCTTTTTAGTAGTTAATAAACTATTTGATTTAGCTCAAAGCCCAACTAAATTGGCTCTTTTTTAAACATAACTGTTGGGTCTGGAGAAAGTCTCCAAGGGAACTTTATTAGATTAAGCCTTGTTGCTACCAGTGGAGGGTGGGTTGAATAATGACATTGAGACGAGCATCCCTCCTCACCTGAGATTGTTACAATTTAGGGGTATCCCACACGATGATGACAAATAGAGGTGCTTGCCCAGATCAGCAACTTTTGGGGAACCTCACCAGGGCTGGTCATAAGACTGTTCATAAACTTCTTAGTGAGAAGAAAATTCAGGGCTGTTTAAATTAAGTTGATCTCCTCCAGTCAATTCTGCTCATTTATCCCAGCATTCTGTAGGTCAAAGGGGGTATAAACTAAGCGCTGTGAACAGAATTTTTGAATGGTGAACCAAGTCCTTCACCCCATGCTGTACCTCTCGCGTCATCGACTTTGAGTAACAATGCAAACCTTCAAAATTCATACTAACTTCAGCAACTAACCTGAAAATGGTTAATGATTCCTTTAAGTAACACTGTTGGCTCCTGCCTGATGTTGAATATGTATGTGACTGTGTAAGAGAGGGCATTCGCTTGAGGGCAAAAATAGCACGGCTAGAAACAAATTGGTGTTCAATGCTGAATAACAGCTGCCTGGTACACATACTTCCTGTACCTGTGCTAATGATCTCACTAGATTTGTCTGCATGCAGAGTGGATGACATTTTGGACCTAAAATGGCAGCCATTATTTCAGAAATATTGGCGCTAGGCAACTGAATTTTGCGGCCAACATTTTTAAACTTACTTACCCATCACTTTACAAGACTTGCTTAACTGTTTGTCAGTCCTGATGAAAAACCTCCTGCCATTGTCGTATGTATAAATATATATGACAAAATCAAGTGCTGGAAATTTGAAATGCAGACAAATTGCCAGAAGCACTCAGCAGGTCTTACAGCATTGTAGAAAGAGAAACAGCATTTAAATGTGATTCTTCTCTGCCTTCACGGCACTTGCTTGAAATGTAAGTACTTTTTTTTATTTGTCAAAGCATTTGTCCCAAAACCATCCTTTTCTCAGCTACCTATATAGAAATAAAGTATACTTTTACCACTTTCTGACCACCTTACTGCTTGCCACGCTTGGAGTTCTTCCTGAGGCTGTTGTCGGTGTAGCATTGCCGAGGAAGGGTTTTCCTCCACCATTGAGCCATTAGCCAGCATACTGCACGATTCTAGTAAAGAAACAAGCAGTTTGCATCAAATCCATTTTTACTGCATGGGATTCTGTGACTCTGAAAATTACATACTGCGATTCTGCTCAGCCTCCTGTGGAGATCATAAATGAGTTGCCTGAATATAAGCCAGGGAAGCATTGTACAGAAGAAACCTCTTATTGCTGAGCAAACTGATATTTCCATCAAATTGTCCATATTAAGCTAACAGTATTAAACCTGCATATATTAAGTGATTTAGTACTGTTTAAAGTTTATTTATTAGTGTCACAAGTAGGCTTACATTAACACTGCAATGAAGTTATGTGAAAATCCCCTGGTCACCACACTTTGACACCTGTTGGGGTACATTGAGGGAGAATTTAGCATAACAAGCACATCTTTCGGACTGTGGGAGGAAACCCCAGAGCACCCAGAGGAAACCCATGCAGACACAGGGAGAATGTGCGGACTCCGAACAGACAGCGACCCAAACTGTGAATTGAACCCAGGTCCCTGGCACTGTGAGGCAGCAGTGCTAACCACTGTGCCACCATGCCACCCTATGATGATGCTACACGTGTCTTGGGAATGTTTGATGCCCGCACTGGGTGACAGAAGTGGTGCATTTATATCACTGGCAATTTAGACCTTGATAACTCGGTTCAAAATGTTCATGCAGTGTAATTCTGAAAATCCATGGGCACCACGTGGACTGTAGAAGGCAGCTCACCACCACCTCCTCAAAGGCATTTAGGGAAGGGCATTAAATGCTGGCTTAGCCAGTGATGACCACATTTCATGAGCAAGTACTAAAAAAAGTTATTTGATCCTTTCCAATGTTAAATAAGGAGCTTGCACTGCTGTATTGTGTCTTTTATGACCTTCTGAAGTGCGCCAGAATCGATGAAATATGTTTGAAGCTCTTGAGGAAAAGCAGGCCTTCATTAGACCAGATGTAAAATTGGCCTTTTGACTCAACGAGTGTCACTGAATTCCACACAATCTGTGGGAAGATGGAGTTGTCACTTCTGGGAATAAAACAAACCCCAGAATGGTGTGTGGAAAGAATGGATACAATCGTGTTGTACTTGCTGACTCGTAGCATTTTAGCAGCAGTTCTATATACGTAACCATGTTTGCTATTTTGTTCGGAAGAATGGTAGGAAGGACTATTACTTACGTGGCGAAAAACTGCAGCAGGCGACGGTGCAGAGGGACCTCGGGGTCCTTGTGCATGAGTCGCAAAAACCCAGCTTGCAGGTGCAGCAGGTGGTCAGGAAGGCGAATGGGATGCTGGCCTTCATAGCGAGGGGGATTGAATATAAAAGTAGGGAGGTCTTGCTGCAGCTGTATAGGGCATTGGTGAGGCCGCAGCTGGAGTACTGTGTGCAGTTTTGGGCGCCGCACCTGCGCAAGGATATTTTGGCCTTGGAGGGAGTGCAGAGGAGGTTTACTAGGCTGATACCGGAGTTGAGGGGATTGAGCTATGAGGAGAGGCTGAATAAACTAGGCTTGTACTCGTTAGAGTTTAGAAGAATGAGGGGAGATCTCATTGAGACGTATAAGATGATGAATGGGATGGATAGGATAGAGGTGGAGAGACTCTTCCCACTCAAAAAAGACAGTAGGACTAGGGGGCACAGCCTCAAGATAAAGGGGAGGCGGTTTAGAACGGAGTTGAGGAGGAACTTCTTCACTCAAAGGGTGGTGAATCTCTGGAATTCTCTGCCCGTTGAAGTGGTGGAGGCTGCCTCGCTAAATATTTTTAAGAAGCGGGTTGATGGGTTCTTGATAAGAGAGGGGATTAAGGGTTATGGGGAGAGGGCGGGAAAGTGGAACTGAGCCACGACAGATCAGCCATGATCTTATTGAATGGCGGGGCAGGCTCGAAGGGCTAGATGGCCTACCCCTGCTCCTATTTCTTATGTTCTTATGTTCTAAGAAGTTGAGGATCCTGTTCCTGGTATTTATTTGGGTCATCGTAAAATGATGGGCAGTTTTGCAAGATTTGCTCAAACAATTTTACCAGCTGTACGTAATCTGCTTTCGCAAATTCTAATCAGCAATGCTTAGTGAGGCATATGCAGAAGAGACTGAGTTGTGTTTGTGAAAAGTACTTACTCTCTGCTAAACTAAAAGTGCATCACTTGCAACATTTGCAAACGATGTGCTGCAGCCATGGTCAAAGCTGCAGCTGTAAATACACTGTAAATATACATTTTGTTATAATAATTTAAATATTTAGCAAGAGCAGTTTTTCTTTTCAATATAATATCCTCTAATAGCAGCCACTGTAATACAAACTTACATTTTTGAGAATCTAAAATCTGATTTATTCAGCTTTTTGCGATCCTATTGAAGTGCAGTTTCTTATTCATTTGTAAAAATTCTCTGGTTAGGATTTCCACGTACTGCAAAATTGTGTAAACGGAATCAAGTTATAATGATTTTATTGAATACCACTTCTGCAAATGGTATGTTCCCACAGCTTACTTGTCCTGTATTTTTTTGCTAAACTTTACAAAAGATCAAATTACGAACCTTGTTATATATCCATAAAAATTACATGCACTGCCCTTTGCTGCATTTGAATTAAATTGATGTATCATGCATCCTGAATACTCCCTTACTTAATGAGATTTTGTAGACTGCATCACCTGTTTCAACCAACCACCCTGTCTTAAGCTTAAAAATGCCAGGCCCACAGCCTTCAGGTAATTGGCAATTGAATCATAGAATGGTTGCAATACAGGAGGAGGCTATTTGGACCACTGTTTCTTTGCTAGCTCTCTGCAAGAGCAACTCAGTTGACTCCATTCACCTTATCCCTGCGGCTGTACAATTCTTCTTCTATTTAGATAATTATCCGATTCCTTTTTGAAAGTCACAATGAAGCTGCTTCTAAAAGACACTCAGACAATGCATTCCAACTCCTAACTGCTCTTTTTTTTAAACAAATCTCCTCTGATTCTTTGGCTCTTTTACCATTCACCTTACAGCGTTGTTCTCTGGTTCTTGTCCCTTATGCCGATGGAAGCAGTTTCTCCCTGTCTATTCTGTCCCAACTCCTTGTGATTTTGAAGATCTCCATCAAACCTCCCCTCAACCAGAAGCAGCATGAGTGATATAATACATGCATGAATTGTTATGAATTGCACTGCCTGATAAGATGATTGAAACAGATTCAATAGCAATGTTCAAAAGGGAATGGGATATATCTTTGAAAGTGAAACATTTGTTACGCTATGGGGAGAGAGCGGGTGAGTGAGACTAATTGGATAGTTCTTTCAAACATCCGGCAAAGGCATGATAGGCTGAATTGCTTCCTTCAATGCTGTACCATTCAACTTGTACTTTTTCCAACAATACAGAGCTAACTTACCCTCTGTTTGAGTGCTGAATGTTGCTCTGCCGTGCCTATGAATCATAAGGTTGCAGATTCAAATCCCGAGCCCATAGTGTATGCTGATGCTTTAAGGGACACTTCAAGGGAGTGATAAACTGTGTGTGTTTTGAATGAGGCGTTAATCTGAGGCCCATCTGCCCTCTCAGCTGTATGTAAAAGATTCAATGGCACTAAGTTGAAGAAGAGCAGTGGAGCTCTCCCCAGTGACCTGGCCAATATTTATCACTCATACAACACTAAACAAATTGTCTGCTTATTAGCATACTGCTCTTTTAATGCTCTTCCTCTCTGAAAATTGACAGTGTTTCCTACACAATGTCTAGATTTCAAAAATATCATCGGTGGCAAAGTGCCCTGGGGTATCCAGAAATCATGGAATTCGCTATATGAATGCAAGTTCACCCTTCCTTTAACAATTTTTTGTTCCATACAATTAAGCCTCAGTTATAAGCTGAGTTAAAACCAAATCAAGAAATGCTGAAGGCAGACTTTATTTTCTGCTTGAATCCAACTTCATTATTCATAGAAACAAATTCACAATTTATTTTTGTAAGTATCATACACATTCTGCATTTGTTGGTTTCTAAACTGTCTTGGTTAGAATATTTTTGCAAATGTGTGGAGTAAGCTCCATATTTCATCTATATAGGATAATAATTTGCTTAACTGTATACTGTGTCTTCAGATATTGTTACTGGCAATTAGGCTGCTGCATTTGCTCACATTCAAGTCCCAGTGAGTTTAAACTTTACTGCATTTGAACCCTGATCAGATTCATAACATGGAACCAGCGGTCTCCAGCGTAATAATCAGTTTCTGATGCCTCTACTCATTATTTCCTGGACATACTGACCTTCTGTTAGCTTTGCTTTCTCGTGTGGTTCATTATCATCTTCCTTTGTCTACTCTACAAATTGCGGAGTGATTTTCTGGCCACGTTCATGTGGACGCAAATCCCATTATGGTTGGAAACTTTTGGGAGAGGGCCATAATGGGATTTATGCCAGGATAAGACCTCACTCTGCACCCGACCCCAACCCTCCCACAACCAACAGAAATGTGAACCTGATTACCATAGATTAGCATACATTTAAATATTTAAAAATGGCTTGGCACCATTGCTTACGGGTTCTAGAAGTAGAAACATGTCACGATGATCATGCTAAGAGCACGGAGGTCAGTGTAGCCCCCTGGGTGGTCAAGGACATGGGGCACTCCTACTGGCAGAATGTGAGAGAGGCTGAATCCCTTTCCCTCATGTGATGGGCGAGGGGGAGTGCCAATGCCCCAATGTTGGTGGGTGTGGTGGGGGGGCAGAAGCGAGGAGTGTTCAAGCCACTGGTGCTGGCAAAAAAAGTTGAGGGAAGTGGTTCTTTAATGTAATTTGAGATTGGAGCACCCTTTAAAAAGGTCCTGTGGAACCGACCTCACCAGCATCTTCAAGCCCCGACAGTCTCAGTCAGGGTGGAAAACACCCCCTTCTCCTCGTCCTTTTTTAAAATGGCAAAGTGTCATAAGATCTGGTCCTCTGGGGAGAAACTCACTGGTTTTCAGTCAGAACCTGGCACTTTGCACATTTTTGGGAAAATTCCACCTTTGATCCATTGCTACGAGATGGAAAGTGTTACAAAATAGTGGCTGATTGTAGGAAAAGACCAGCTGATCCAACAAGCTTCCCCCACATTCATTAGGCTTGAACACCAGAATGAGATGCTTCTCACCATCCTCTTTTCTACATCCATGTAAATTTCTAAGAGAGGCAAAAAAGAACAAAGACCGTGGTAAATCAAGGAAAAAACTCTGGAAAATCCTACTTCAACCCTCTCAGATGACAGCTTATGCACTGAACCAATGTGCATCATTAATTTTGTGTAAAATTGATGTTCCTTTCAGTTAGGGGATGTACCTTTATTGTCCTGATATTCTAACAGAAGTATTCTGGGTAAACATTTAAGGAAAGATTCCACTTTTCAAAATGTTGACTCATGTCTTCCTAGCTTAAGGACTCCAAGGAGCTGATTTCACGAAGGATACATTAATCTTGAAGCTGCTCCAGTGCAAATTCACCAGAATGGGACTTGAGAAGAATTCCCTTGATTGTAGGAGATGAAGGTGCATTCTATTTGAAATGTTTGGCTGTTGAAAATTGGATACGATTGGCCGAGAGAAACTTATTTCTGACGGGGGAGTCCAGAGCAAGTGAGCATAAACTTAAGGTTAGAGGAAAGCCATTCAGGAGTGATGGCAGGAAGCACTTCCTCTGGACAAGGGTGAAAATCTGGAACACACTCCCTTAGAAAACTGGATGATGCTAGGTCATATTCAATAAGAAATCTCATAACAGCAGGTTAAAGTCCAACAGGTTTATTTGGTGTCATGAGCTTTCGGAGCACTGTTCCTTCATCAGGTGAGTGAAGATATTACCTGAAGAAGCAGTGCTCCAAAAGCTTGTGATTTCAAATAAACCTGGTGGAATTTAATCTGGTATTGTGAGATTTCTTACTGTGCCCACCTCAGTCCAACGCCGGCATCTCTACATCAGGTCAATTCAAAGTAGTAAATAGTCTGAAAGGTTCAAGATTGTGATAGATTTTCCTGGGGTAAAAACATTGAGGGATATGAAAACCAAGCAGGTAAACGGAGTTGAAATACAAATCAGCCATGAGCAAACTGAATGGTAGAAATGCCCCAGAGGGTCATGTGAATGTGAATGTCTAACTCCCGTTCCTGTGTTCAAGTTTCCTGACATGAGACTGTGGTCAGACAATGTAGAAAAAGATGAGAGAAAACAGCTTAGAGAAAGTGACCTGGATAGAAGTATGAAGAAGGACATTGTGGGGCAAAGAATAATGAGAATCAGCGAACCCGAAATGATAGTAATCTTAGAATGGAGTAATGGAGATCAAGGGATCTAGGTATACTGATCTGTAACATTGGGAGTGAGGAAGACAACTGCAATCTTAGTGTTTATACCTGGGGTCATTGGATACAAGCAAGGAAATGATGTTGAATTTTGGCAAGATGGTCAGGAACTCCCCGTCGAAGGGTGGATATTTTAGGCATGTAAATTACAATAAAGATTCACAAGAATAATACCATGAATAAGAGAATGAAAAAAGACTAAAAAATTGCTAATTTTTAACTGGAACCAAGAAGATTAAGAGAGATCTGGCAGAAATCTCCAAGATTCAGAGAGGTCTGAGAGGGTAAGTTGTGAAATATTGTTTCCATAATTCAAAATATAATGGTATATTTCTCCTAAAGCTTCAACTTTTAATATAAAATCTGTCTTCTTCAGTTGTTCTTAATATCGGGCTGGGAGAGGTAATAAAGATTGCTGACACTCATTGGGTAAGATTTATTATGTTTGTTGACTTGTTCTGTTCTCTCAAGATTCTATTCTAGTTTCCTTGAGACTCATACAATTAAATCTGAGTGCATGATGCAAACTCACTGTTATTACTGGCACTGTAGAGGTATCTCGCTTTTTATACAGCATCATCGCAAATTTGCCTTACCTTAGTCTTTGCTGTTTTGAGGCAGGCTCTTGGTAAGATTCTTAGAGTGAGGTAACAGAAAGGTCAAGAGGAATATCAGCCATGATCAAAATGAATGGCAGTTCAGGCTCAAAGGGCAGAATAACCTACTCCTGCTTCTAGTTTCTGTGTTTCTATGTAAAACTGTGTCAGAACATGTAATGGAATTAAAGGTGGAAAGAGGTAGGTTTACTACTGGATCCTGATGGTACAACAGATTTTACATGTGAATATTAATCAAATTACTTACCACAGATCAATCCTTCCAGAAGCTAAAACTGAAACGGGCAGATATCATCTCATGCATTTAATAATGTGTTGGAAAAGAACTCCAATGGTTATATTGGATTGTACAGAGTAACAGCTTGCAGTAGCAGCTGTTTAGGAAATATGAGTGGAATTGATTAACTAAAGGACCGTGTCACACAGTGGCAGCAGTATGTACCATCTATAAGATGCACTGCAGCAACTCACCGATTCTCCTTCGACAGCACCCTCCAAACCCTTCTCGCACTGAGAAGGACAAAGGCTGCAGTGTACGGGAACACCATCTCTTGCAAGTTCCCTTCCAAGTCACAAATCATCCTGATATTACCATTTCTTCACTGTCACTGAGCACTGTGGACATACCTACAATATTTGGGCTGTAGCAGTTCAAGAAGGTAATTCACCGCCACTGCGCTGAGAGCAATTACTGGTGGGCAATAAATGTTGACTTTTGCCAGTGATGCCCACATCCTGTGAACACATGAAAATAGTTGTCTTAGAAAAGGTATACCCTTTCCCACTGTGGTGAAACACACCATTCATCAGTACTTAATTTGAGAAATTGTTTAGCTGCGACAATTTATAATGATGTCTGGATATGCCAAGCACCTTCAGCTGGGGACAGATTGCAGTCAATCCAGAACAAGACACACATCCCTTGGAGTCTGAGATAGATGTGGCTTGGTGTCAAATTGTGCCTGATAACCCTCCTGTGAAAAGCCTTAGGGCATTTGATAGTAAAGACTCTATCTAACTGCAAGTTGTTTTTGTTGTAGATTAATTTTGGAGTAACACAATCTAGCCTAACCATTCGTAACCAAAGTTTATGTAAGTAACTCAACGCGGATTTGGGGAAGGCCAGATTATGGCCTTCCATTGTTTGGAAAGCAATGGAGGAATTAAAACTACCGGATCCAAAGGATTTAAGTGATAATTTTTAAAAAGGGCAGAGCATTCATCTTTTTTGGGAGTGGAGGATGTAAAATGGGTGAAGGTGGACTGACAAGCCTGAATCTCCTTTTCACTCAGTTCAGTGGGCAGGCTAAAATTGAACGACTAATCCAATATTGTCCATTTTAAGCCCCGCCAAAGTTGAAAGTTCAGCAATTATCTAACTAATCATCTAACTAAACATTTACTAGCTTTGTTGTTAAAAACATGAGCCCTGATTTTCCATAAGGAAAATAACTTTGTCATAAATAAGATCAGTGACATCCCTGGACAATGACAAGAGAAATTCACTATGCCAGGCCTTCATTATTTCTTACAGAAACAGAAAATGCTGGAGAATCTCAGCAGGTCTGACGGCATCTGTGACCTGCTGAGATTCTCCAGCATTTTCTGTTTTTGTTTTGGATTACAGCACCCACAGTATTTTGCTTTTATCTTCGTTATTTCTTTGCCCTTCAGGGAGTTTCTTGAATACCTTGTGTTGGCAAGGAAGAAGCTTCCATTTGTGACTCTGAAGACAAGTGAAAGGCAGGCACGAAGTAAAAAGGCACAACCTCCTTTAATCTGCAGTAGTGGCATGCTGAATGAGTGAATCTAAGTGCACACTAGCTTCATAAGGGTGTAACAGAAACCCACTGTTTAGGATCGAGACCAACCATGTGGTGCGGGTTCCTGAACAGTAATAACTTTCCAAAAGAAATGTTGAGAGTTAGGTTCCCTCGCTCAAAGCAGACCCTCCCCTTCCAATCCCCAATCTCCTTTCCCTTATTCCTCCCATTCCTCCCTCTCCATACTCAGAGGGACACTGGACAGACAGGTGGGTTTTATTTATTTATTTGTGGGATGCAGGCATCACTGGATAGGTCAGCATCCCTAATTGCCCTTAAGAAAGATGGTGGTACGTTGGATTCTTGAACCATTTTAATTCATGTAATGTAGGTACATTCAAAGTGCTGTTAGGAAGGGAGCTCCTAGATAGTGACCCAGCGATAGTAAAGGAGCAGCAATGTGCATCTAAGTCAGGAAGGTGTGTGGCTTGGAGGGGAACTTCCAGGTGGTGATGTTTCCATGAGTTTGTCCTTATCCTTCTAGGTGGTAGAGATCAGAGATTTGGAAGGTACTGTTGAAGGAGCCTTAATGAGTTCTTACAGTGCATCTTGTAATCATTGCTGACACTACATGTTGGTGGTGGAAGGAGTGAATGATTAAGGTGGTGGATAGGGTGCCAAACAAGTCCTGCTTTTTTCTGGATGTTTTTAAAGGTTTTAAATTTTGTTGGAATTGTACTCATTCATGCAAGTGCAGGGCATTCCACTGCACCACTGACATGTGCCTTGTGAGACATTAGTGTACCTTTAGGAAGTGTTTTTAACAGCTTCTGTCCAGTTGTTTTGGTTTCATTGATGCTGGGCCGTCTGCTAGAAATCTTTTTATTGCTCTTTCAGTGATTTAAAAGGGTTGCTTATTTTTACTCTGGGATCTTTTATGACCCTGCATTGTTAGAAGGAAGGTCATGTGTTTCGGATAGTTTTTATTTCTTCCTCGTGAATTTAAAGTTTCAATTTTTGTTTTGGCTGGCTACAGTTTTAAGTTTTAGAAGGGACATCAAGCTGAAAAGAAGTATTCCTCTCTCTTCCTGGTTTTGGAAATTCTGCTGGTTCGCTGAAAGCAAGGCTTCTTGCCTTTCTGGAGTCGAGCATTTGCTGTTGGTAGCTTGACCAGGGTCTCTCTCTGGTGTTCTGGGAAGCTGTTCTGACGTCAAACTGTTCCGAGTTTGTCCAGAAGGCTGCTAGAAGTTGCAAGGCTGAGAAGTCAGGATTTTCAATTCTCCAATCAAAGGACTCAGCTGTAGTATCATGTGAGCATTCATCTTTGCTGTGTTAGACCTGTGGAAAGGGTTTTCTTGTCTATGGGAAGTTTTTGTTTGATTGGAACATTTTGGATACATTTGTTAAGGGTTATATGTTATTGTGGTTGTTTTGTTTTGGGCTGTAATTGATAAATGTTATTGCTAATTTTCTTACTAGATATGTTAACCGTATTCTTAAATAAACGTTGTTTGATAAAAGTTCCCGAGTGGGTCATTTGAATCATACCTGAAGCAAAAACATATCATGCTTATCCTAGCCAAATTCAAAATGCAAATCTTACGATCCAGGTGGGCTGCATAAAATGCTTTGGAGTTTCTGACTTGAATTATAACACTTGTCAGAGGTGAATTATTCGCCAAAGATTTTCTCTGATCTTGCTCTTGGAGCCACGGTATTTATGTGACTGGACCAGTTCAGTTTCTGCTTCATGATGCCAGAGATGTACCCAAAATAGTACTTTGCACCTGCTGGTCTTAGGTACATTTTATAATCATGGTGTTGCTACTTGCACTTAGAGAGATCATAGTTACATTATTCAGACATTGTTTCCTCAATCCTTCTGCAAATTTTATCTCTCTTCCAAAGATGCTTGCTTGTACTGGAGATTGGTAACCACGGGATATTCCATTGTTGAGCACATCATGATCAACACTGATTTTTGTCCCAGTTTGTCTCTGCAAACACGATTTCCAGCAGGCATCACTGGATAGTGATCAGGCCTAGGAACCCTCAGCTGATTCTCCCTTCATTAGTCCCTCTGAAGATTACCACTGACTTTACTGACAATACAGCTGAGATCAGATAGCACCATACTATCTGATTACTATGTTGTGAGTAAAAAAGTAATTTTACAACTACTTAGTGTGCAGAGCAACTGGGGGAGTAAATAAACATCTGTCCCTATAAGTAACTGTTTGGATGGATCTATGTTTTGACAGTTGCTTGATGAGTTGAATTTGAATGAGCAATTCCCAGTGTTTCCTGATCACAGAATTATTTAGAAATATAATAGTAAATACTCAATTGGCTTGAGAAATGCTTCAATCCAGCTATAAGATCTCCTTTACATTTGCCAAGCTATGCAGTTTCAGCAAAATGCCCCCGCATAGGTCATTCCCCCAGCTGCTGAACACTCGATGTTTGATTCAATGTAATTGGCAGAGAGAGACTGGATAAGCATTGAAGCAAGTTCATTCAACAGAAAGCTCTCTTAGACTAATGTGATAATTGCAATCACTTGTTTGAATGCAATTGCTTCTTCCCTAGAAGCTGAAATGAATTGACAGTACAAAGCCTCAGTCCCGAGACGGATAACAGAAATAACGTGTCTGCACGGGTCAAATATAGTGAACTTTTTAATCGCGCGTAAGTGACTAAATTCTATTCTCAGCAGTCTCTGGCAAGTGTCAGTGCTGCTATCATTATAGTGTGTTTTGGTATCATGCACCTAATAGTCAGGTAAATTACAAGGTGGAGCAATGTGAGATTATATACATAGTGGGGAGGAATAACTTATTACATTCCTATCAAATCTTACCTCCAGAGTACATTAAAGGGGCATTAGCTGTCACAGTGTTAATTTTTCAAACAGACTACCATGACGCACAGTTCTGTTATAACTGTTCAAAATACTTGTTTCCATTAAAAGGAAAATCCAGCTCAAGGTGAATTAAACCATTTGAGAGAACCTGCCATCCGTTGAGTTCGCTTTTCAAATAATTACAACATTAAAATAACAAAAATGCTATCTGTAATCTACAAACAACAAATTTGGTTCTTAATGGCCTAGACATGTTAATGACGTAATGTGTTACGTTGTTATGTTACAGTGTATTGCAGAATTAACCAAATATTCAACGTATTCACGGTCACTGTTTGTAACTAAGCTCCATCATGACATAAAGCAACACAAAGGAATTGGAACAATATATTTTGGATCTGATTGCCTTGGGATTGTTTCTTTAGCAATCTATTTTCTTTTCCAAATACAAATCTTTTCTTCCCATTTCAAGCAGTGAGATGCAGATTCTTGATCATACAAATACTGTTCACAAAGCCCTTCTTTCACTTGTTGGTCACTGATGTCAACTATATCACTTTCTTTGATAACTACTTATCAGGCTGGCAATATTGGCCAACGTCATGGAATGTATCAGTCAGTTGCTGGTAATAGAAGTCTTTGCAGATCATCCAAGAAAAATTCTAAACTATATCATCATCTTGTGCGCAATGAAGCAATTGATACTGATCTTCAGGTCAAGTTAAGGAGTTCTTTATATAATGACACAATCTAAAATTCAATATTTCCACCACATTTTTATGCAGGAGTGAACCATTTTGTCAATTCGTGTCAAACGAACATTGAAGCAGGCTTTGCTGAGAACAGTCATATTCCACGTTGTAGAACATTTTATGGATGTTCAAACTGATTTAGGGCTGAGATCTTAATGTGGTCATAGCAATTTGTACACCTGTAATTTTAATGGGATACCGTCAGTCTGTTCCCACTGTCACAGTATAGCCAATTCAGTATGGCTAGACGGTCATAAATTCCACCTTACATGGAACAGTTAAACTTTGATCTTCATTTTCAGACAGGATTGTTTTCTGTATCACTGACATTACAATGAAATTCTGTATGATGTAAAGGTGCACTCTGGCTTCAGTTAGAAAACTGATTATTAATGTTAGCAATCAATGAAACACAGCTTCACAATAATTAAATTCGTAATGTAATACAGTATTTCACTATTAAAGCATTATGTTCTAAATTAAGTGCTTAGCAAGTAGAGAGATGCAATGCTGCAATTTAACACATTTTTGTATGTAATGTCAGTATCGATCGATCGATCTCCAATTAATCTAATGCTATATAAATTGTTACAGAGTGCAAAACTGTCTTTGTTCTCCTCTAGAAACTTGCCTCACATTCCAAATAAACCAGTATAGCTTGCTATTTTATTTCCTGGACCATCTTTTCTTTGTTTGCACTATCTGTGGGAAGCTAAGTCAAAGCTTTTTAGTTGAGTGTCGAGTCCATCATGAAGATCAGTTAATCTTTTTTTGATTGGTAGGGATTGAAAAGCAACCTAATAAAATTTAAAAGCAAGAGTACAAAGCACAACAAAAGGTACAAGAAACACCCACCGCCCTTGAATGCACGTCAGCCTGCAGTGAACTAGTTAAGTTGCTTTTGGCATCAGTGTGCTGAAAATTTTAGTACAGCCACCTGTAATAGTATGAAAAAAAACTGTCAGTTTGCTACCAGATTGATAGCAGTTTATAATGTGAACTCTTGCTTAAAGAACTGAATTGAGAGTGGACCATACACAATTTGGGAGAGAATTGGGGACAGATTTTAGCCCTGGCAGTGATGTTTTTATTAGCTTCACTCTATTCTTGTGCGTTAACCAAAGCATCAAGCATAAGTTCTTCATGGCAAAATACTGCAGATGCTGAAATTTGAAACACAGATAGAAAATGCTGGAAAGTCCCATCAGGTCTGACAGTATCTGTGGAGAGAGAGAATAGAGCCAGCGTTGAGAGTCAGGGGGTCAGCCTGACTCAAAACATTAGCTCTGTCCCCTCTCCAGAGATACTGTCAGACCTGCTGAGAGTTTCCACCATTTTCTGTTTTTGTTGTTGAAACATAGGTTCTTGATTGATTGCAATTCAGTGCAATTTTCTGCATATTACACTCTGCTGTGATGTGGAGTTGCTGGCGTTGGACTGAGGTAGGCACAGTAAGTAGTCTCACAACACCAGGTTAAAGTCCAGCAGATTTATTTGGTAGTACGAGCTTTTGGAGCGCTGCTGCTTCATGCAGGATTTGTTTCACAAACAGGGCATATATAGACACAAACTCAATTACAAGATAATGGTTGGAATGCGAGTCTTAACAGGTAACCAAATCTTTACAGGTGCAGACAATGTGAGTGGAGAGAGGGTTATGCACAGGTTAAAGAGATATGAATTATCTCAAGCCAGGACAGTTAGTAAGATTTTTCAAGCCCAGGCACCTCGTGGGGGCTACAGATAATGTGACATGAATCCAAGATTCTGGTTGAGGCAGTCCTCACGTGTGGAACTTGGCTATCAGTTTCTGCTCGGCGATTCTGCATTGTCTGTGTCTTGGAGATCGCTTACCTGAAGATCAGAGGTTGAATACCCGTGACTGCTGAAATGTTCTCCGACAGGAAAGGAACACTCCTGCCTGGTGATTGTCGAGTGATGTCCACTCATCCGTTGTCATAGCGTCTGCATGGTCTCACCAACGTACCATGGCTCAGGACATCCTTTCCTGCAGTGTATCAAGTAGACAATATTGGCCGAGTCGCAAGAGTATGTACTGTGTTCTTACGTGTGATTATTCCATCCATGTCGATGATCCGGTATGTCTTGCAGAGGTTGCTGTGGCAAGGCTGCGTGGTGTTGTGGTCTCAATTCGCCTGAAGGCCGGGTAGTTTGCTGCGTACAATGGTCTGTTTGAGGTTGCGCGGTTGTTTGAAGGCAAGTAGTGGGTGTGTGGGGATGGCTTTAGTGAGATGTTCATCTTGATCGATGACATGTTGAAGGCTCCGGAGAAGATGTCGTAGCTTCTCCACTCTGGGGAAGTACTGGACAACGAAGGGTACTCTATCCACAGTGTCCCATGTTTGTCTTTTAAGGAGATCTGTGTGTTTTTTCTGCTGTAGCGCTGAAAGATGCCCTCATAAGAACAGCATATGGTGCTCAACTCATGGATCAGTAGTTCCAACGCACCATAGTGAAAAACCGCACAGTCTTCTTCCTCCTCAGTAGACAAACACGGGACACGACAGACAAAGTACGCTTTGTCCAGTACTTCCCCAGAGCGGAGAAACTATGACACCTTGTCTGGAGCCTTCAGTATGCAATTGATGAAGACAAACATCTCATCAAGGCCATCCTCACACCCTCACTACTTGGCTTCAGTCAACCACGTAACCTCAAACAGACTGTTTACACAACCAACTACCCAGCCTTCAGGAGAACAGTGACCTTGATACCACACAATCCTGCCACAGCAACCTCTGAAAGACAGGCTGGATCATCGACACAGATACCATGATCTCACGTGAAAACAGCATCTACCAAGTACACGGCACATGCTGTTGCAACTCGGCCAATATAATCTACCTGAAACTCTGCAGGAAACGATGTCCCGAGGCATAGTACAATGGGGAGACTATGCAGACACTACAGCAACGGATGAATTGCTCGGCAGTCACCAGGCAGGAGTGTTCCCTTCCTGTCGGGGAACACTTCAGCAGTCAAGGGCATTCAGCCTCTGATCTTTGGGTAAGCATTCTCCAAGGTGGTCTTCAAGACACACAACAACACAGAATCGCCAAGCAGAAACTGATAGCCAAGTTCCGCACACATGAGATGGCCTCAACAGGGATCTTGAATTCATGTCACACTATCTGTAACCCCATGGCTTTCCTGGACTTGCAAAATCTCACTAACTTTCTTGGTTTGAGACAATTCACATCTCTTTAACCTGTGCTTAACCCTCTCTCCACTCACATTGTCTGTGCCTGTAAAGACATGATTACCTGTTAAGACTTGCATTCCAACCATTATCCTGTAATTGAGTTTGTCTATATATGTCCTGTTTGTGAAACAAATCCTGCACTCACCTGATGAAGGAGCAGTGCTCCGAAAGCTCGTGCTTACCAAATAAACCTGTTGGACTTTAACTTGGTGTTATGAGACTACTTAACTGTAGCTGATGCTGTGCAGTAAATGGTTCAAACTATTGAAGAAATTGAATTTGCCATTCACTGTATCTTGAGTAACTTCTCACTCGCTTTGTATTCGTCTGGTGAAACTATAAGAAATGATTGTGTTATGATAATATGTGATATTATTGGAGATGTGATTCAGTGACATTGATGCCACCTGCTGATGACTATTTTAGATCTCGCATTTGTGTAGTTACGTACGTTCCACTAGTTTTCCACAACACTTGAGTGAATGAGCTTCAGAAAGGACAATGTGATTCCCCAATGACAAAACTGGAAATAATGGTCATTGAACACTATTGGTATAGTTCATAGGTACATCATGATCTTTCAAATCTTGAGAATCTGAATAGACCAGTTCAAGGTGAAATGAGTGAATAATTTTGAATTGTGTCTTTGCCTTGAAATTGTGCTTTGTGAATATCAGCATACAAGAGCTGAACATGTTGTTATGAAAATACCGTGCCTGCTATTTTCAGAGATGATAACCAACTTAATATACGTGGGTTAGCATCTCAGTGAAAAATGTGCAGGAAAGCCTTCTGTGCCTGCTGGCTATTAAAGCATCAGATGAAATCAACCTTTCACAATACAAATCAAAATTTAGCAGCCTCACTTAGAGCCCTCAGATATGGCAGGTAAAATCTCCCACTAGTACCATAAAAAGTTAAATGTCCCAGTAGTACATTAAGTGAGATCTTCTATAGTTTAATATACATTATTAAGGCGGGATTTAATCTGATTTAGCTTGTATTATAATTTAGCTGGGAATGTTCAATGTGGATATTGTTCAAAATGGGAAAAAAAAACTCATTCCTGGAGCTTGGTGTCGTCTGCATCATAACAACAAACATCTTTCGCTTAGATAGCCCTTTTAACATGGAATAATGTCCTATGGAGTTTCGCTAAGATTTAATCAAATGAAAATGGATGTTGAGGTGAAGAAGAAACTATTAGGAAGGTTGACCAAAACATTGGGCCGAGAGATGGACTTGGAGGAGAATTTTGAGGCAGGAGAAATAGATTGAGGGGTTTAAGGAGTCCAGTTAGATACAAAGATGAAGTCTCAAATTTGCCATCAAATACATGTATTAATGTGCTTGCTCCAGCTGGATGCCTTGTTATACAAATTTTCATCCTGTTTTACTGATGTTCTTTGCTCAATTAATATATTTCTTGTATCTGAGCTGACTTTGAGGACAGTAGACTGATGAGTGTCCACCATTAGGTGCCCAGGAGAAACACAGTCGAGTCTCAAAACTTAGTCTCACTTTAGCCTGTGGAGGAAAACACTTGTGCATTTCTTGAAGCTTTGCAACAGCGGAGCGTGGGATTGAATCTGCATCTGAATGATCCCAAGCATATATCTTAGATTTGATTAGGTTTATTATTGTCACATGTATTAGTATATACAGTGAAAAGTACTGTTTCTTGCACGCTATACACACAAAACATACTGTACTTGGAGAAGGAAAGGAGAGAGTGCAGAATGTAGTGTTACAGTCATAACTAGGATGTGGAGAAAGATCAACTTAACATGAGATAGGTCCATTCAAAAGTGTGATGGCAACAGGGAAGAAGTTGTTTTTGAGTCAGTTATTTGTGATTTCAGACTTTTGTATCTTTTTCCCGACAGAAGAAGGTAGAAGAGAGTATGTCTGGGGTGCATGGGGTCCTTGATTATGCTTGCTGCTTTTCCAAGGCAGCGGGAAGTGTGGACAGTGTAAATGATGGGAGGCTGACTTGCCTGATGGACTGGGCTTCGTTCATGACGTTTTGTAGTTTCTTGCGATCTCAGACAGAACAGGAGATATACCAAGCTGTGATATAACCAGAAGGCATGCACCTGTAAAAGTTGGTGCACCTGTAAAAGTTGGTGTGAATCGTAGCAGAAATGCCAAACTTCCTAAGCCTCTCGAGGAAGTAGAAGTGTTGGTGGACTTTCTCAATTATAGCATCGGCATGGAGGGACCAGGACAGGTTGTTGATCTGGAGTCTTAGAAACTTGAATCTCTCCGCCATTTCCGCTTCATCCCCATTGATGTAGACAGGAGCGATGTCAATACTATCTCCTTCATTTTTCTGACATTGAGGAAGAGATTATTGTCATCACACCAGTTCACCAGATCCTCTATCTCATTTCTGTACTCTTTCTCATCATTGTTTGAGATCTGATCCACTACGAACCTGAAAATCGAGTTGGAGGGGAATTTGGTCATACAGTCATAGGTGTGTAAGGAGTGTAGTAAAGGGCTGAGGACACAACCTTGTGAGGCACTGGTGTTGAGGTTGATTGTGGAGGAGGTGTTGTTGCCTATCCTTACTGATTGCAGTCAAATCTCCTCTCAAACTTGTGTTCTCCAAGGAGAACAACCCCAGCTTCTCTGATCTGTCCCTGTAATTAAAGTATCTCATTTCTGGAACCATTCTCTTAGATCTTTTCTTCCCCCTCTCCAAAGCCTTCATTTCCTTTCTAAAGTGTGGTAGAATTGAACACACTACTCCAGAGAGATAGAATTAGTAGCTTTGAAAGGTTCATCATAATTTCCTTGCTTTTGTACTCTATGCCTTCGTTTATATAGCCCAGTATCCCTTAAACCTTTTTAACCACTTTATCAACTTTCCCTGCCACCTTCTATGATTTGTGCACAAAGATCCCTTGCCTCTCTATTCCTGCAGCACCTTTAGAATTAAACAATTTAATTAGAGTGCCTATCCTCATTCTTGTTACCATAATGTATAATTTTAGACTTCTCTGCATTAAACATAATCTGCCATGTGTCCACCTATTTCAATGTCCTCGTGAAATCCATCACCATCCTCCAAGCAACTTCTAATGTTGAGTCATCTGCAAATTTTGAAAGTGTGCCCAGTCTCGCCATTGATGTGCATCATAAAAAGCAGTGGTTTTAATATCAGTCCATCAGAAATCAAAACTAATTGTCCACAACTGTCTCCTATAACTCAGCCAACTCTGTACTTATGCTGCCTTGTCCCTTCTATTCCATGACAACTACAGATAAAACTTTTTCACTCTGTTGTATTGTTCAGAGAGTGTTGCACTTCAGAGGAGCGGTCCGTTGGATGATGCATTAAACTGAGGCCCTAGCTGCCCTCTTAGGTGGATGTAAGCACTCCCATGGCACAATTTCAAAGAAGAACAAATGAAATATCACCAGTATTTGACCAATTGTTACCCCTCAATTAATATCACGTAAAATATTATCTGGTCTTTATCACATTGTTATTTATGGGTGCTTGCTGTATGCAATTCACTGCTGTATTTCCTACATTACAACAGTTGACTGCACTCCAACAGTACTTCATTAGCTACATAGCACTGAGACATCTGGTGGTGATGAAAAACACTATATAAGTGGAAGTCTTTTATTTGATATCCTGAAGTAAAGTGTTCCTGACAATGTACCATGTGTTCCATCGTGGTCAGGGTCATGTTTTCTAATGTGTACCAATGGGGGCATGGTGATGGTCTTCTCAACTAGATTTCCACTTTCTCCTGTTAGAATTGGAAAGGGACAAGAGTCGGGTGTTAGGGCGCTACTGCAGCAGTGTTTTAAGTTTAGCTTGTTTCTCGGAGAGGAGACTGGTAAAATGCAATTCACATGGAGCCCAGGCCTACCTGTTTCAACTTTCAATGATGTGACTCATCTAATATACATGAGAACCATTGTATAGCTGGGTAGGTGCACTTGATCATCTTCCAATGGTGAAAGATGTCACACCTCTTTTTGCTATCAATAATTTACAACCAGCTGAAAGTCAGTATTGAAATTCTATATGAATGCTTTCCCTGAGCTGACGTGCGGTGGGAGGTGGGGAGGGGAGGGGAGGGGAGCACAACCCTGTGCAACAGGGGCTGTTGCAAGTAAAGATGTGACTATTTAGGTTGTGCCGGACATAAATAGGGTCATTTGCGAATCGTGGCTCTCTTATACAAAGGCGTGAAATGAAGACATTTTCAATGGTTTGTTTGCTCCTACAATGTTTCACAGTAGTTTCACTCTGAGGATTGTGTAATCCTCACTTTCATATACGACACTTCGCAGAAAACTGTCTTAATGTGCAGCTCTGAGGGATTAGAGTGAATAGACCCCAAAACACGCGTTAAAGTAACTCTGCATGACGTGAGCAGAAGTTCAGCAACTATTTGGGAGAATTTATTTTAGCAAGTACCTTTAGTGATGTTTGGATGTGGCTTTTATTGTGGGGGCGGGGGGAGTAGTGGGAGCATATCTCTTTAACCTGAATCCACCAGAGAAAAGGCAGCTCTGAGCCAGAGGCCTTTCACATTCGGCTGTGTTCGTTTTGTGGATTTGATCAAAAGCTGTTTGTTCGGCCATGCTTGCCGAGTCCTCACTCCCTCAGTCTGTATTATCATTTGGATGTCAAATAGATTACCAAATCACCCATAAGGAATAAAATGACTGCAAGGATAGAAGAAAGTTCGAGGATATCTTGATGACGGAAATTGTGTTCAGTGGGGGTAACAAACGCGACAAACTGCATGATGAGCTCTTAAGTTTCCTGTATTTTGAGGTCTGCGACGATACAATGGGAATGGACTGGAAGAAATTGCATTCTTGATCTTTGGCCTTTCTTCCGCACGGTGTGGGTAAACCAGGCGATTGAAAGCGGCATTTTCACTTCAGAGAGAAGTAGGAACTGTGTGTCTTCACTTCCATTTCCGCCGTCAGCTTGCGTTTCAGTGAAATACCTGATTGTGTTTTACGCAAGTGACGAGTTCGCCCGAAGAGAATGAATTTATTTCTGCCTAGGATATAATTACACCCCAGCTTAATAGATTCTCTAGGGCTTAAATCTAGTTTTTTTTTTAAAAAAAAAGAAACGAAGAATAGATCCAGTTGTACAGTCGCCAAATCCCGCACGGAAGTCCTATTTAAGCTAATGTAGAAGTTGTAAATTTCGTTTCCTGTTTTGTTTCCCCACATTCGAGTTGACCGGTTGGGAGGCGACGCTACACATTTTTAATTATAGCGCCTGGCTTTTAATATCATAAGGAGGATTTAGCTCCAATTTCCGCTTGGGAGTTGACAAGTGCGCGCTGTACTGTGGAGAACTGTACTTATATGTGTGAGGTGTTAGCAACAGTCGACGCGTAGTATTACACCAGATAGCTGGCAAAGCAAACCTTTTCTCAGTGTTTAAACTGCCACGTTTCGAGCTCTTCTCCAGGGAGATTTTCGTAGGTCGGGAGCGGGCAACATTGATAGTTCCACAGGCGGGGACACTGTCACGCTCAAAGGGTGTATGTCTGTCCCATCTGACCAAGAGATTGGCGTGACAGATTTCCGAAGGGATCAGTGAGGTATCAGAGCCGCGTTAAGCATAGCGAGCAGTCAGTGTCAGCACCCTGCACAGCGCTTCGCCTTACTGCACCACAAATGGTGAGAGCGGGATACTGCAGCTCCTCGGAAACTTGCACCTTGTGATTAAAGTCTGATCAACACTGTGGATAGCAACCCAGCAGCCAGAGCTCCTGTCTTTAGCACCGTGGACAGCAACACTCCACGGATAACTGCCTTCAACAACGTTGAGAAGCAACGTCGAGCTGGAGATCTGCCGCTTTCAATACCGCGGACAGCGTCAAACAGTTGCTTTCGGGACCTTGGACAGCGGCACAGCGCCTACAGCTCCGTGTTCAGAAACGTGGGCAGCGCCTAAACAGTTACTTTCAGGACCCTGGACAGCGGCACCGCGCCAGGAGCCTCTCTTTAGCACCGCGGACAGCGGCAAAAAAAGCAGCTGCTTTCTGGACCCGGGACAGCGGCACAGCGCCAGGAGTTCCGGTTTTCAGCACCGTGGACAGTACCTCAACAGAGAGACTCCTAATTCCATTACCTGATTTCAGCAACACATCAATTGGGCTTGTTGTGGCCAACGCAACGGATGGTGATAGGTTTTGTGAACGTTTGGACTCAATGCTAACAGCATCGGACTGGTTAAAGTTGGGGCTGCGAATGGGTAATAGACATTTTTAGATTAATAACGATATTGTATTTGTGGGGTATGGCTGTACAGTATGTTGGAAAGAGTTGCATTGGGATCCGGGCAGTTATCCACATACTTGACCAGTGGAGTTTATGCTGAGCAGTATTACTTCCTGGAGTAGTGACATAATTGAATTTAGCTCTGTAATCTCTAATGCATGTTAATAACCAGTGGAATCACTGAATTGCAATCACTATGCGTTCGGTAAACTAGCAGATCATTAACGAGGCTGGGACTAGTTCCGTATGACCCTATCCACCAGATGTCACTTAGTGAATTTAATAATGAACAGCGTCAGGCTTTGTAAAACGGCAGATATGTTATTGAATTCGACACTGTCTTCTCCACCGGAAAGGTTTTGGTAAAGATAAAATCGCCGCCCTGCTCTTAAAATAGTGCCCTAGTAAGGCTCCGACATAATCGGCCCCTCTTCCTGTTGAAACCCTTCACTTTGAATGATCTGATTGTGGATTCAATGACACTGAAGTCCTGTTTTTTTTTCTGTTGTATTTCCCTTGCAGAGTTAAAGTGGTAATTCGTTCGTCATCAACATGCACAATAACGGCGATGGCTCGCTCTCTCCTCGGGAAAGCTGCACAAATGGTTGCGGCCAGCGGAACGTGCCTGCAGTCTGCCCAAGGCCGGACAGTGGCGCCGAGTGTGCTGCCGAAGAAGACCCCAAGAAAATGGAACCGACGCTGGTGGTGAAAAAGGCCAATCGAGAAATACTGGACCACGAACGGAAAAGACGAGTCGAGCTCAAATGCATGGAGCTCCACGAGATGATGGAGGAACAAGGGTAAGTGTGCTGGGTGCGTTCATGCTGCACACGGGGCTGGTGTAGGGGGAATCCCGAAAACCAAGTGTAGACAATACGTTCAAATCAGAACGTTTTCTCCACCCATTTTCTGGGCAGCATTGATTTTTAAAAAGAAAAGTTTGGGCCACACTTTCCGAACAGCTTGTTGTCCGAAATAACTCCCGAATTAAACCCAAACCGTAGCTGGAGATGCACAGGAAATCCACATTAAATCCTCCAGGTGAATGTTTACACTGGACCTTTCAGAGTGATTCCATTTAATTCACACCAGGAACAGAATCACAATGTTTCTATTGGATTCTTCTGATAAGAGATAACTCAAATTTGTTCAAACGTCTGCCTCGGTTCATATTGTTGCTGGGCAACTGAATTCTAATTAGCACCGCTGATGGGGGATTTGTAAAGAGAGCGTGTTCTGTTGGGACAGTTTGGCAATTTCCGGTAAACTGACATTCAAGGACTTATTTTTTTTCTGAAGCACTTTATTACATCCTCTGAGAGGTATTTATCTCAACGTTGTACGGTCTGTGTAATGTGTCATAGAATTGAAGGAGATGGAGAAAAATACAAAGACCAGGCTCTGTAGAATGTGCGTTGTACTTTGGTTCCGACAATGTGTTGGGTTAAGAGTTCCTTTCAGTTGCTTGATTGAAAGTTCCGAGTTTACTGTCGCCAAGTCAGTGTTGTGTTCGATTGAAACCGTCTTTGTTCATTAAAGCATGAAGCAATTGCTTGTGATTTAATATTTAGTTCAACAGTACGTGGGAGTGCAAACTGTATTACTTTGAATTGTTTGATGGTTGAATCAGTTATTAAACTTCAATTTAATTACCATGCATTTTTCCTGCACCTACTGCCCTGCAGAAAACAAAGGAATCTTTAAATATAAAATAGCCCTGTGAATTGATTGTTCGTCCAATCCTGTTTCTTACAAAGAAATAGTAAACTCAGACAAAATGAAGGAAAGAAAGTGAAAATAAAGCTCCATACTGTACCACAAAGTATCCCCTACTGGCCTTCCCCAGCATGTGATTGTTCCATTGTGGGTGCCACAGATTGCTAATTAAAACAGCAGCAATTAAAGAACTATTCTAATTAACTCTTGATGCCCTGGCAACTTTATGATTTATTGCACAATTACAGGCCTGACTCTATTGCATTAATCTCCTTTAGATCTAAGGGTTGGAAGCATAAGTGTACGTCATCTTCAATTCCCTTCAATTGATTTTTTTTCCTCCATTGGGGTCCCTGATTTTCACTGGGTGATATGGTCAGTACTTCTTAAAAACTGGGGAAATTGAAGGACTGAAGTAATTTGCAATTCACCCACGGTATTGGTGAAAGTGTTTAGAATGGCTTGACACTCTAAATTACTTTTTCTTGAATATTATTTCTTACTCTATTGTTTTCAAAATATGCAAAATCTCATCCTGCTTGTTCACTGTTGTAGGTAATGTCCCCAGGCATAGAATCTAAATAAATGTAAAAGTATTTAAATATTTTTCAAGAAGAATATTAATGGAAATCTTTGTCTCAGTGCTATGTTGTGAATAGATTATTCAATTGAACACATAACTCTGCATACCTAGTGGCGTAGTACTAATTGACTATTTCCTTCTGCATATTCAACACCCAAGACAAAAGATGTTGTTGCTTATCAGTGGTTAGCAGGGCTTCATTGTGACAGAGTGCATAAATTCTAGTTTTTTTCCCTCTATTATTACTATTCATTCATTTGCATCTAAAACATCAAACTTATAGTTTTAACTTTAATTTGGTTTTAACAAGATAAAATTACATGGCAGAACAGCCTTTCTCATTTGTGTTAATCTACAGGGTTGGGACACCATGCAATTCTTCAGCTTGGGTAAGAAGGACTTTGTTTGGTTCAGTTGAATCATAATAATTGAATGATTCCACCACAGAAGAAGGCCATTTGGCCCATCTTATCAGTGCTGGCTCTTGGAAGAAGCAGTTTACTTAGAGCCACCTCTCTGCCTTCTCCCTGTAACCCTATACATTCTTCCTTTACAGATAATAATTCAATCCCCTCTTCAATATCTCTTCATCTTCTGAGGTAGTGCATTCCATACCTAAACACTCGCTGCATGAAAAAGGTTTTCTTCATGTTGCCATTATTTCTTTTGCTATTTACCTGAAATCTGTGCCCTCTGGATCTCAATCCTTTTATCAGTGGAATCAGTTTCTACTGATCTATTTTGTCCAGCTCCCTCATGATTTTGAACATCTCCATCAAATCTTCTCTCAAAGTTTCTCTTCCCAACAAGTACAGTCCCCATTTCTCCAATCTATCTACTTAACTGAAGTTTCTCATCCCTTGAAAGAATCTCGTGATTTTTTTCTGAACTCTCTCTAATGCTGTTACATCCTTCTGAAAGTGTGGCAGCCAGAACCGGACACACTCGGAATGTACAGGTTTAGCATAACTTTCATGGTTTTATATTTCATGCCTCTCTTGCTAGAACACCTCTTTCAACCTAACAGAACTAGAGGGCACAGCCTCAAAATAAGGGGTGGGGGCAGTTTAGAACGGAGTTGAGGAGGAACTTCTTCACTCAAAGGGTGGTGAATCTCTGGAATTCTCTGCCCATTGAAGTGGTGGAGGCTACCTCGTTGAATATATTTAAGTCACGGGTGGATAGATTTCTGATAGACAAGGGAATTAAGGGTTATGGGGAGAAAGTGGGTCAGTGGAACTGATCCACTTCAGATCAGCCATGATCTTATTGAATGGCGGGGCAGGCTGGAAGGGCTAGATGGCCTACTCCTGCTCCTATTTCTTATGTTCTTATGTTCTTAATCTGTCCTGCCATCCTCAATGAGTTATGCCCATATGCACTCCGGTCTCTGCTACTGCACACCTTTACGATTGTGCCCTTTTATTTTCTATCATTCAGAAATAAATACCCACTAATTCCAAAAATCACGTACTGTGATAGTCCATGGAGGCCTGCCTCCTTGTCATGCTATAAGCCTATGGAATAGTGTCTGTCAAGCTATATGTAACCAGTTGTCTCTGTATTGGGAAGTGATGGCTATGGCCCTAATTGATAACTAATTTACCTAATTTCAAAGTCTGGAACTATTGCTGTAATGCTGAAACTTGGGTGTGCCTTGAGATTAAAATTAGATTCACAAATCTAGCTATTTTCACCCAAATTTGTCCTACATAGCAGTCTCCATGCTTATGCTACCAAAATTAATCATCTGATACCTCTCTGCATTAAATCTCGTCTGCCACTTGTCAGCCCATTCCACGAATCTGAGTCATTTATTTTCTGAAGGTCTACACAATCTTCATTTCAGTTCACAATACTTTTGAATTTTGTGTCATTTTGACGTTGTGCCCTGTACACCAAGTTCTAGGCTGCTAATATATTGTGGAGAGCAAGGGCCCTAATACCTACTCCTGGGGAACACCAGTATAAACCTTCCTCCAGTCTGAGAAATAATTGTTAACTGCTATTCTTTTGCATTCATGTTGCTACTGTCACCTTTATTCTATAAGCTCGAACTTTGTTTTCAAGTCTGTTGTACAACAGTTTATCAACCGCTTTTTGGCAGTCTATATACACCACATCAACAACACTACCACCATCAACGTTCTCTGTAATTCATCAAAAAATTCAAACAAGTTAACCAAACATGATTTTCCCTCACCAAATCTACACCGGTTTTCGTTAATTAGCCTGCATTTGCCCAAGTGACTATTAAGTTTATCCCAAATTATCAGTTCTAGATGCAACTCCAAAACCTAGGTTTAGCTTTATACCCTTTTTTGAACAAGGTGTTGTGTCTAAAAAAAATGGGAAAATTCTGGCCAGTGGCTCTGCAATCTCTATTCCTGCTTCCCACCCAGTTCTGGTGCTTTATCAGCTTTCATAGAATCCCTACAGTACAGAAGGAGACATTCAGCCCATCGAGTCTTTACTGACCACAATCTCACCCAAGTCCTATTCCCAGAACCCCATACATTTACTTTGCTAATCCCCCTGACTCTAGGGTCAAATGAACATTGCCAACCAACCTAACCGCACATCTTGGACTGTGTGAGGAAACTGGTGCACCCAGAGAAAACCCATGCAGACATGAGGAGAAGGTGTAGAGTCCACACAGACAGTGACCCAAAGCCGGAATTGAACCCAGGACCCTGGCGCTGTGAAGTAAAAGTGCTAACCATGCAACCATGCCACCCTTTTAAATAACTTGAAGTGCAGACATCCTATCCAATAATGCCTTTTCAATTTTAAACCCATCAAGTGTGTGAACTATCTCCTTCACCATGATCTGCTTGCACAGCATTTTCACCTTTGGTAAAGACAGATGCAAAGTATTAATTTAATACTTCAGCCATGACCCTTGCCTCCATCTGTAAATCTTCCTTTTGCTAGCTCATGGCCACACTCCTCCTTCAACCACTCTTTGACCACTTATATGCCTACAGAAAACCTTTGGATTCTCTTTCATGTTAACTGACAGTCTCTTCTCATACTCTACCTTTGCTTCTCTTATCTGCTTGGCCAACTCCTCTCTGAACCTTCTATTTTCACTACTTAAAGCCAGCAATTTAGTGTTTAGACATCAAGCTGAAAGAGCAAAAGACCTGAGAACTGTGACACTGCCATGTAATACAGCCAGCTAATGTTAATCAGGGAAATGTAGTGCACTTGTTATTGCTTCACAATTTAGTATAATCTGCTGTATTCCAGCATTGAATATGTGCATATTAGTTTAATGCTGCATCATAGTGAAACTTTCCTGAACCATTTGATGTATTGCTGTACCCGTTCCCGCGGGGATGGATTCTGTTCAGCAGCTTGCTGCCCAAGCAGGACTTGAATCTCTCTTGCAAGTGGTTATTTTCCATCCAGATTCTCCCCTTCCTTCCCTCTTATAAAGATGCTGGCCCCTTAGTGGGAAAGCCTACCCAGGCTGTCTATGGTTCCAATATCCTCGTACCAGGCCGATCAATGATTATGGAATGTGGTAAGGAAGTATGGCATAGTTTGGAAAAATTCTGATCCTGTCTCACCAAACTACATCCCATTCAAAATCTACATAACTGAATAAAATCTCTGAGTCTTTTAAAATGTTTGTGTATATCCTTTAGCTTAATGAGCAGCACCTCGAAGTAATAAGATGTAGGTTTTCACCAGCAGTTTTCTAGCCGATGAGCTATGGTTCTTAGTTGTTGTCACCTGTTAATGAGGACATTTATTCAGCAAGGAATTTTGTCAAGCACCAATGAATTCCCATTGGATTAAGATCAGTACTAATGGATTTTACTTCATGCAGATGGTTTGCTGTACAGGATAATTCAAATCCCATCAGGTGGAACACTTGGTTTACATTTTCAAGCCATACTTATTGACTCCTAAATAAGTTAGTACTTGATGTCAAGCTAAAGTTTTGGAAAGTAGCCGTAAGAATTTTTGGGATCACTGTTGTATCGGACAGATTTAGGTGAAAACAGTTCGGTGCATGGCTGATTTTTTTCTGTTAAAGTGTGTATAAATTTCTGACTCCACAGAGAGCGTGTTGTACAATATATGAATGTTACGGCAATAGCTTCAGATTTTGGAACTAGGTAATTACCTATAATCCAACAAGCAACTACCACAGTGGATGGATTTTGGAATTAAAAGAGGATTATTTCCAGGTGAAACCACCAAAGTGGCTAAATTCATTTTTGTTTGAGCCAGCGAAGTTGTAACTTTTGAAAATCATAGAATCCCTCTAGTGCAGAAGGAGGCCATTCGGCCCAGCGAAACTACACCAACCACAATCCCACTCACACCGCGTATTTACCCTGTTAATCCCCCTGACATTAGAGTCAATTTAGCACAACCAATCAACCTAATTCGCACGTCTTTGGACTGTGGGAGGAAACCGGAATACCCAGAGGAAATCTATGCAAACGAGTCCCTTTTTGAAGAAAACGGTGGAAAGAACCATGCAACCTGTTTTTGTTTGTCCAGCATATCTTGCTGGATACATCAAAAGCAAGAGTGATATCTGCCATTGCCCCCTTTAAATACCAAATGCTGCAGTCTAGACAGTATTGATTCAAATCAGGAAGGGTCATTAAGTGGAGTACATAGATTTTAGCTAATTTACAAAAGATGCAGAAGGGAGATGAGGAGAAATTGTTCAATGCAATTGGAATGCCCAGCCTGAAGGTGAAAGGTGGTGGAAACAAATTGAACAATGGTTTTGAAAGTGGACATGGATAAATACTTGAGAAAGAGAAATCTTTGTTTAAAAGTTTATTTCTTAGTCATGAGTAAGACTCACATTAACAGTGCAATGAAATTCCCCTAGTTGCCACACTGGTGCCCGTTCAGGACAATGCACCTAACCAGCAGGTCTTTCAGACTGTGGGAGGAAACCAGAGTACCCAGAGGAAACCCACACAGACACGGGGAGAATGTGTGAGCTCCATTCAGACAGTGACCCAAGCCAGGAATCAAACCCAGGTCCCTAGCACTGTAAGGCAGCAGCGCCAAACACTATGCCACCGTGCTTTGAACTGCTGGGAAAGCGCAGGGGACTGGGGTACATTGGATAGCTCTTTCAAAGTGCTAGCACAGACATGATGGGCTCATTGGCCATTCAGTGATGTGCGGTTCAGTGATGAGTATCGTTGGTAATTTTGTGTATTCCATTGTCCAAATGTAATATTTATTCCATGAAAATTATATTTAATACTTGATTTAAAAATATTTCTGCAAGTGTGTGCTCAATTATATAGAGCCATGAATCTATATGTAATACTAGGCTTGCAATTAACAATCAAGGGGATGTAAACATTTCCAATTTGGTGAACCATTTTTTAGATTGTAAAGTTGCACATGATATTCTGCTATTTAAGGAAGTTGACAGTGGGAAACCAGGGAATTATAGAGTAGTTAGCCTAACACCTGTTCTTAGGAAATTGCTAGAGTCTATATTTAAGGATAACGTGACTAAACACCCTAAGAGCTAATCAGAGGACCAGCACACATTTATAAAGTGTAGGTCGTGTCTGACAAACGTGATTGATTTTTGTTTTGAAGAGGTAAATAAAGTAGCACATGCCTGTAATAAAGATAGAAAATTCTAGAAAAAATTCAGCAGATCTGGCAGCATCTGTGGAGAGAGAAAAACAGAGGTAACATTTTGAGTCTGTGTGACACTTCGACAGAGCTGAAGTGAGGGGGAAGTTTTACACTGTTTAAGGGAAGGGGTGGAGTAGGTGGAGCAAAATAAGTGGGAACTGAGGAGAGATTTGACAAATGTCATGGACACAAGACAAAGAGAATGGTGAAGGTAGTGTTAAAAAGTTAAGACTGGTGCTATTGGTGGCATATTCTGATAGAACAAAGGTCAGCACTTTTGGAAATCCAAACATAAAAACAAGATACATTCTGCACTTGTGGGGAGAAGGGGTTGGGGAAAAATGTATCCAAATGAAGTTCATGGTCTGCAATTTTAAGTCCAGAAAACTGTGAAGCAGCAAATTGGAAGATGGGATGATGTTCCTCCAGTTTGCATTGGGCTTCATTGGACTCTGGTAGTTGGCCGAGGACAGAAACATAAACATGAGAGCAAGATGATGAATTGAAACGGAAAGCAACAGGAAGATCAGAGTCACGCTTCTGGACTGAGAAAAGGTGTTCTGCAAAGTGGTCACCGAGCCTGCGCTTAGCCTCCCCATTGTAGAGACAACCACATTGTGAGCAGCAAATACAGTCGACTGAATTGAAAGAAGTGGATCGCGGCTTTACCTGGAAGGCGTGTTTATAACAGGTAGATATCCATTTCCCAATTCAGGCAGCAGATGACTTTCTGTGGTTCATAACTATTTTATTGTTATACTATGCTTCAGTACAAATACCAGTTTATACTGTTCTCGTCTGGATCCTGTCCAAAAGCAACCTTCCCACTGAGGAAAACCTCAGCTCTTAAGTACATGATTTAATGAGCTCTCAGCTCACTCCATAGAGTGTCCTAGTTCACTCGATGAGGGACCTGCACTTCTAACGTCAGTTTAGATGATGAGGAGAGTGGAGGTAAAGGGGCAGGTGTCACACCTCCTCCGATTATATGGGAAGGTGCAAGGGGATGAGATGCTGGAGGTAATAGATTGCTTATTATAGGGAAATGTCTATGGCTGTTATTTATCTGAACTTCCAGAAGTTATTCGATAAAGTCCCTCATAAGCGACTGTTAACTAGATGTTGTGGAATTGAAGGCAAATTATTGAGCTGGTTAGGAAATTGACTGAGTGGCAGGAGACAGGGAGTCAGAATAATGGTCCAATAATCTATTTGACTGGATATGGTTAGTGGTGTCCCGCAAGGATCAATGCTGAACCCTTAACTATTTGCCATATTTCTTAACAACTTAGATGATTGAATAGAATGCCACAAATCTAAAATCGCTGATGACGCAAATTAAGGCGACATTGTAATCAGTGTAGCTAAAAGTATAAAATTACAAATGGGTATTGATAGACTAATTGACAAAACTATGTTGAAAATGGGTTTCAACAAAGACAAATTTGAGGTAATCCAGTTTGGAAGTAAAAAGGATAGGACAAGATATAGGGTGGCACGGTAGCACAGTGGTTAGTACTGCTGCTTCACAGTACTAGGGACCCGGGTTCAATTCTTGGCTTGGGTCACCGTCTGTGTGGAGTTTGCATGTCCTCCCCATGTCTGTGTGGGTTTCCTTCAGGTTCTCCGGTTTCCCCCCACAGTCCAAAGACGTGCAGGTTAGGTGGATTGGCCATGCTAAATTGCCGCTTAGTGTCAGGGGGACTAGCTAGGGTAAATGCATGAGGTTATGGCAATAGGGCTTGGGTGGAATAGTGATCGGTTCAGACTTGATGGGCCGAATGGCCTCCTTCCACACTGTAGTGATTCGATATGGCAAAATCTAAAAAAAAAGCAGATTTTTCAGGAGCAAAATGAGGAAACGTTCCCACACAGACGGTAGAATTTTGAGATTTTATTCCACAAATAACAATTTGTGCTACGTCAATTATTAATTTTAAATCAGATATTGATGTTTTTTTTAAAATCAATGATTTTAAGGGTATAGGAAATGTCAGGCATTTGAAGTTAGGCCACAGGTCAGCCATGATCTCATTGAATGGCCCTATAAAGTTGAGGCTAAACAGCCAGCACTAAGTTCTTAGGTCCCAGTTGATCTCAGAACTGGGTCTGCTAGTTGGGAATTGTCATGTCCTAACTGTTGGCAATTGTGGGTTTGACATGGAAAGAAACAACTTGGTTTACATATGTAGAAGAACTGCCCTTTCTCTGCACAGAATACAAAACTGAAAGTAAAACAGCAGCCTGAGCACACGTCCGAATGAATCCCCATCAAGCCATATCATCAGCTCTTAAAGCAAACTTTTAAAAAATGTGAGATTTTGCAGATTTGTTTTTAATAATTAAACATAATTTAAAAATACAACTTTAATTCATTTCTGGGATGTGAGCATGCTAGGCCATCATTTATCACCATTCCTAATTGCCATTGAGAAGATGGTAGTAATTTGCCTCCTTGAACCACTGCAGTCCATGTAGTGTAGATGCACTCACAATGCTGTTAGGAAGGGAGTCCCAGGATTCTGAGACAGTGAAGGGATAGCAATATAGTTCCAAGTCAGGATAGTGTGCGTGGCTTGGAGGGCAAGATGCAAGTGAAAGTGTCCCCTTGCGTCTGCTGCCCTTGTCATTGCAGTGGTAGAGGTTGATGGGTTTGGAGCCCATCAAACCCATGGAGCTTTGGTGAGTCGCTGCACCTTTTATTTGGTACACACTGCATTAGTGGCGGAGGATCTTATTAAATGGTGGATCATGCTCAAGGGGCTGAATGGCCTGTTGGAATGTTCCTTGTTTGTATGTTGAGGTAGTGGGTGGGGTGCGTGTAATGTGGGCTATTTTGTTCACAAAAGTATTCAGGCTCTTGGGCGATGTTGAAGATGCACTCATTCATATAAGTGGAGAGTCTATCATCATACTCCTGATTTGTGCTTTGCAGCTGATGGGCAGGCTTTTGAAGAGTTAGGTGCTGAGTTGCTCACTGCAGAATCCTCGGCCTCTGACCTGTTTTTGTGGATATGACAGTTATACGGCTGGTCCTGTTTCTGGTTAATCTTGGAACCCCTACAGTCAGGAAGAGGCTATTCAGCTCATTGAGTCTGCACCAACTATCTGACAAAGTATCTTACCAAAGCCCTTTCCCCCACTCTATCCCTATAGTTCCCAGACATTTACCTTGGCTAATCCATCTAACCTACAGTCTTGAGACTATAAGAGTCAATGTAGCATGGCCAATCCACCTAACCTACACATCTTTGGACTGTGGGAGGAAAACCCAGAGGAAACCCACATAAACACACAACGTGAAAACTCCACACAGTCACCCGAGGCTGGAATTGAACCCAGGTTCCTGGAGTTGTGAGGCAGCAATGCTAACCACTGTGCCACTATGCTTCCCCTAAACCCCCAGGATGTCTGGTGGGGAATCTAGCGATGTTAATGCTATTGAAGGTAGCGGAGAAATGGTTCGATGCTCTCTTGTTGGCAATGGTTATTTCCTGGCACTTGGGTAGTGTGCATGTTATTTGCCATTTATCAGCCTGAGTCTGAATGCTGTCCAGATCTTGCAATATGTGCGTATAGACAACTTCAGTATCAGTGGAGTTGTGAGTGGTATTGAGCACTCTGCAACCAGTGAACAATGTGGAAAATTACCCAGGCGTGTCTTGGTCTTGGAACGAAGGTCTTTGATGAAACAACTGAAGATGAACAGCAGCGATGTCCTGGGATTGAGATAGTTGGTCGCCAACAAACAAAGTGCAAAGTATGACTCCATCGGTGGAGAATCTTCTCCAAATTCCCATTGGCTTCAATATTCTTAAGATTACTTGATATGTGTCCCCTGATGGCACTGTTGACCGATGATACCTTCCATCGTTTTCTGATAATGGATGGGACAGATTGGATTTATCCTGTTTTTTGTGGACACAATTTATGTGGGCAATTTTATATGTTGTTGAGTAGATGCCAGTATTGTAGATGTGTTGGAATAATTTGTCTTGGGGCAGGGGACTAGCTGTAGACCACAGATCTTCAGTCCGAGAGCCAAGATGTTATCAGGGCCCATAGTCATTGCTGTATCCAGTGTCTTCAGCCATTCATAGATATCATCTGGAGTGAATCAAACTGGCTGTAGACTGGCATCGTATAACGCTGGGGACCTCAGAGGCTAAAATAGATCGTCCACTTGGCATGTCTGGCTGGAGATTTTACAAATACTTTCAGCCTTGTCTTTTGCACTCATACTAGGCCCTGCCATCATTGAGGGTGAGATGTTTATGGAGCCTCATCTTCCAGATGGTGGTTTAATTCATGACTGGATGTAGCAGAATTTTAAATCCTTGATCTGTTATGATGATTGTGGGATCACTTATCTCTGTTTATAGCATATTGTTTTGTACTTTAGCGTGTAGTTAGTCCTATGTTGTAGCTTCACCAGATTGGCACCTCATTTTCAGGTATGCTTTATGATGCTCTTGGCATGCTCTCCTACACTCCTTTTTGAACCAGAATTGGCCCCTTGTCTTCACAGTAATGCTGACATGGTGGACCATAAGGTTACAGATTGTAGATTGTACAATTCTGCTCGAGCTCATGGCCCACACTGCCTCATGGAAGCCTGGTTTTGTGCAGTTAGGTCTATTCTGAATCTGCTTCATTTAGCATGGAGGTAGTGCCACACCACACAATGAAGTGTGTCCTCAATGTGAAAACAGAGCATTGTTCCAACAACAAGTGTATAGTGATTATTACCATCAAGGCTGTCATGGGCAAATGTATTTGCGAAATGTAGTTTGATAAAGATGATGTCAAGTATTTCATTCCCTCTTGTTGGTTCCCTCACCCCCTTCTGCCATGGTGCTGCCAAGCTGCTCTTGGTGATGGACAATGAAGTCCCCACCCCCAGTACATTCTGCCCCCTTGCCACCCTCGGTTCTTCCACATGCTGTTCAACATGGAGGAGTTCTGATTCATCATCTGAGGGATGATGGTAGGTAGTAATCAGCAGGAGGTAAGATAATAGTTAAAGGGCAAATCAGCATTCACTAAAAAAAAGTGCACAACTAACTAAGTAAAATAAATAAATCTTCAGTGGTATGGTGGCAGTGGTTAGCACCTCACAGCTCCAGGGACCTGGGTTCAGTTCCTGGCTTGGATCACTGCCTGTGTGGAGTTTGCACATTTTCCCCGTATCTGTGTGAGTTTCCTCTGGGTGCTCTGGTTTCCTCCCACAGTCCAAAGATGTTAGATGGTTTGGCCATGCTAAATTGCCTCTTGGTGTTCCAGGTTGTGTAGGTTAGAGGGATTAATGGGTTAAATATGTTGGGTTATGGGGACAGGGCCAGAGTGGGATTGTTATCAGTGTAGGCTTGATTTGCTGAATGGCCTCCTTCTGCACTGTCGGGTTTCTATGATTCTATGGTTCTTCCACTGCTGATTAGTTGGTGAATGCGCTGTCCAATTTGGAAATTACCCATGCAAACAATCAGACCCTCACTTGGAAAGGCAATAGTGGCTGTCAGAGGATAGACTGCAACATACACAGGAGAAGATTACACCTGGAGAATGCCTACTTTGGACAAGGTTCATGAGGATAACTGAAGTATGTGGAACTGTATTCTAATAAGTAGTAGGCTCCTTAAAGGGAGGAATCAGAGGATGAAATCATGTGCCGCTTTGCCTGGTTTCATCGTTCCAAGTATTTACATCTATAAATCCTGCAATAGACCAGCTCTCGTACTGCAATGCTTATGAACTTCTGAAATTCTTTTGTAACCAATCTATTTATTTTCATGTATAACTTACTAAGTTGCATGTTCTTACTAACTAAATTTCCATTAATCAGTGCCCACTTCTTGCTGAGGCTGATTAAAGAATAATTATGTTCCACTCATCGGACAAGATTTAATGGTGGTGATCGGAATCTCACCTGCTGGGTTAAGAGTTAGTAGGAGTCCCACGCCATCTCTTTCAGGGAGGGCCCATTGCATTAAATGCAAATTAGGCATTTAATTGGATAGCAGAGAGTCTTCCCAAAAGCAAGGATGGATGGCAAGTGGGGGCAGAAATCCCAGCTACCTTTTGAATGCTGGATTTGAGATGCTAAGAGATGGTGGGAGGGGGTTTGTGGGCTAGGGGTCATAGGAGAAAGGGGTGAAGGAGGGTCGCTAGCAAGGATGGGGGGGCTGGCTCTCAGCAGTTTCCCTCCCCACCAATCCTTTTGATACTGGGTAACTCAATCAGACACTGAATGCCTTAGAACAAGGGAACCCCTCCCAAACAATCCTGTCCTTCCTGAATGGTGAGCACTCCCCAGCCTGCTCCCCGTGCCTGTATCTGGATAAATATTAGCAGCAATGGGATGAGGCCCTTCGGTGGTCATTAATTACTTTCCTGACAGCCACAAGTGGTGATAGGATGAGAAGGCCGTCCTTCCGTGCCTTCCTGACACAGACCTCATTGAGATGGAGATGCAAAAGAGGCAGGATATACATCAGCCAGTCCCCCCACCCTCCCCTCACCTCCACCATCAAACCTGCCAGGTAGAAGGACATTAAATTCCACCTATAGCTTTTTGTCCTCCATGGTTAGAACAACATGTTATGACAAATGGATTTGTTGAAATGCTTTTGTCCTTGTACAGAGTGGATGAAATTCATGCTGCTACTTCTGAAAAAGCCGTATCACAGTCACTTAGAAAAGATGTCTTATTTGAGATGGTTCAGTAACTAATATAATTGCACACATTGATGATATTCATCATGTGTCATTTCTGCCATTAGAGTTGAAGAATTTCAAGAATATTCGATTTGTGTAATTAAAATGCATTTGTGCTGCCAATTTTAGGAAAATAGTAACAAAATTAATCTGACTCCTTATTTATCACTTGAGACTTAGTGATTTGTACGGTCTCAGTTTAGTAAGGAGATTATCTTCTAATACAGCCCTATGTATGAAGTAGAAATTGACGAGAAAAGTGTGGGTATTTAGTCCTGAAATAGTTCACCGTTTTGTCTCCAGCAAATCACTGAATTGTTACAGAACAGAGGAAGGCTTTTCAGTCTGTCATTGACTTTCCAGAGGGGCACTTGACACAGAGTCACTCCCATGCCTCGCCTCTCTCCATAGTCCTGCACATTCTTCAGTCAATAGTCATATTTCCTTTTAAATGCTCCAACTCAACCTGCTTCCACCTGCATTGCAGTCCAGATCCTAATCACTGTGTAAATACGTCTTTCAAATCTTCATTGCTTCTTTTGTTAGTTATCTTAAATCTGTGCCCTCTTGTTCTCAATCCTTCCACCAGTGGGATCATGTTTCCCTCTCCGCTCTGTCCGGGCTCCTCAAGATTTTGAACACCTCTGTCAAGCTTCTAACTAACAACATTTGACTAATTGTTCCCTAGAACAACAATATTTCAAATATTCAGGCATTTAAAACCCAAGCTTCATCATTGATTCCATCTTCTAACTTGCTCTCTTTGACCATCTCTTTGATGGTGCCCTGTAAGTGAACTTTATCTCTGCGCCATATCCCACAACCATTGAAAGGAAATTAAGTGACTGGGAAAGCCCAATTAATATAATTTAAAGTATATTTTTGACTACAAGAAAAATGCCCAACAAATGCCAAATGTGAGCTTGGCGAAGTTGATAGCACGCTTGTCTTTGAGTCAGTAAATTGTAGGCTTGTGCCCTGCCAAGGACTTAGCAAGTAGACTATGATTGACACTTCAGTGCAGCACTGAGGGATTGCAGCATTTCAGAGGTACTGTCATTCAGATAAGACATTAAACTGAAGGCCAGTCCGTCAGCACAGCTGGATGGTAAAGATCCTATAGTTCTACTTAAAGAAGAGCAGGAAGCTTCTTGTCATTTATTTATTGTTAATGGAACATCACAAACTGGCAAACACATTTGCGTACAAGGCAACTGCATTTCAAAGATAGCTAATTGGCTGAAAAATGTTTCTGAATGTGCTGGGAATGTTATGGGGCAGTGTTGGGCAACGTAGGCTACAAAGTGGGCCACAAGTGGCCCTCCTACATCTCAGTGAGCCGTAAGATTGAAATCAGGCTTGTTCACTAACTATGACCCCGTGAGTAAGATTAAATACATTTAATACATTGCCAAGTATTTCATAACAAGTATAGAAAATTATTTATATATTAATAGCAGAAGGATCTAGATAGGCTGGGCGAATGGGCCAGGAAATGGCAAATGGAATTTAATGTTGGCAAGTGTGAGGTGGTCCACTTTGGTAGGAAGAATGGTAGGAAGGACTATTACTTACGGGGCGAAAAACTGCAGCAGGCGACGGTGCAGAGGGACCTCGGGGTCCTTGTGCATGAGTCGCAAAAACCCAGCTTGCAGGTGCAGCAGGTGGTCAGGAAGGCGAATGGGATGCTGGCCTTCATAGCGAGGGGGATTGAATATAAAAGTAGGGAGGTCTTGCTGCAGCTGTATAGGGCATTGGTGAGGCCGCAGCTGGAGTACTGTGTGCAGTTTTGGGCGCCGCACCTGCGCAAAGATATTTTGGCCTTGGAGGGAGTGCAGAGGAGGTTTACTAGGCTGATACCGGAGTTGAGGGGGTTGAGCTATGAGGAGAGGCTGAATAAACTGGGCTTGTACTCGTTAGAGTTTAGAAGAATGAGGGGAGATCTCATTGAGACGTATAAGATGATGAACGGGATGGATAGGATAGAGGTGGAGAGACTCTTCCCGCTCAAAAAAGACAGTAGGACTAGGGGGCACAGCCTCAAGATAAAGGGGGCCAGTTTAGAACGGAGTTGAGGAGGAACTTCTTCACTCAAAGGGTGGTGAATCTCTGGAATTCTCTGCCCGTTGAAGTGGTGGAGGCTGCCTCGCTTAATACTTTTAAGACGCGGGTTGATGGGTTTTTGATAAGAGAGGGGATTAAGGGTTATGGGGAGAGGGCGGGAAAGTGGAACTGAGCAGCGACAGATCAGCCATGATCTTATTGAATGGCGGGGCAGGCTCGAAGGGCTAGATGGCCTACTCCTGCTCCTATTTCTTATGTTCTTATGTTCTTATGTTCTAGAACTCTCACCAACCTCAAGTAGCAAAAGCAAAATAAATATTTACACTTTGGACACACACGGAGTGCAGGGCTCTCACAGTTAATGTTGTGAGCGATCAGCACACACCTCACTTCACTTGCCTTTGCTTTACGTGCAAATCACTTCAGTCACATCGATCAGGGAAAAAATGCATGGATGGAGATCACTGGATGTGGTAACTCTGTGCATGGACAACAGTTAACAAAATGCCATGTGGGCCGCATGTTGCTCCCTGGGCCATAGGTTGCTCACCACTGTTATAAGGTGATTTGTATAAAAACCTGCGTATGAAATAACGTAATTTAATTGACGGTTGTAAATACTTCCGTTAAACAGAATGCTGACTTATTTAGTCCCAGCAAATGGTTTTAAAGGTGTTCTGCCACAGATGGTACTGTTAGCGACAACAGTTATTAAATGAATTGGTTAGACCATTTTTATTTTGGCTGGGCAGCTTTGAAAGTTATTAGGAAGACCGACATTTCTGTGGAGCTGTTCCATATGCTGGAAAAGGAATGGTGCGAATGGAACATTCACGGAGTTATTCACATGAGTTTATTTGCTTACGTTTTGTAACATTTCAAATGTGTCATGTGTTTCGGGTCATGACTGGCAAATTTTTCAAAATGAAGTTATTGTGAAATTGAGTATGCTGTGTAACCTGACATGAATTTTCTACAGTTGCTCCAAGTTTGCTCAGAGAAATCTTTGTTCACAAAGTGGCAATGTACTGTTGGCAACACTACACCCATTGTATTGACTTGAGGTAGTTTCAGCTTCGCAGGAAGGTCAACTGTACAGAGTAATGCAGGAGGACAAAGGGTTTGCAAAGAATATACCTTGGCTAGGGATTTACAGTCCTTCCTGCCCTGTGGGATATTACCCTCCTGCCAAAGTAAATGGGAAATTAAATGCTGAAATAAATAAAATACTGTGGATGCTGGAATCTGAAACAAGAACAGAAGATGCTGGAAAATCTCAACAGATCTGCTAGCAACCATTAGGAGAGAGAGTTAACGTTTTGAGTCCATGGACACACTATCAGAACTGAAAGGAGAGAGAATATAGAAACTACAACAAAAGTAGCAATTTGAAGAAGAAAAGACCTGGTGTGTGAGAAAGGAAAGGAGTGTTTCGCACTGAGGCAATGCACGTACGGAATTTTTTAAAAAGGGATGTTTATGATGGAGGAGGAAGGTCAAAATCTAAAGTTGTTGGACTCAAATATTGCGTCCTGAGGGCTGTAAGATGAGATGAGATGCTGCTCCCCCAACTTGTGTTGGGCTTCACTGGAGCATTGCAGCAGGTCAAGGACGGACATGTGGGCATGAGATCAAGCTAGTGAGTTAAAATGGTAAGCAACAGGAAGGTTGGGAAATTCCTGTTCTTGTTAGACACACTGTAACGGGGCTGTAAAATCTTGGCCTGTCATATCTTTAGGCCACACATGTAAATGTTACCTGGGCCAACAGCCCAATTTATTTTAGGTTCTATAATTCTATTGCTGTCTTAGATTTCCAGAAGGCATTTGACAAAGGGCCACATGAAAGGTTACTACAGAAAAAGTAAGTGTGCCTGGTGGAGGGTTAGCATTTTGGCATGATAGAAGATTGGTTAGCTAACAGGAAACAAAGAGTAGGGATAAATGGGTGTTTTCAGGTTGGCAAGATGTGATCAGTGGAATGCCACAGGGATCGGTGCTGGAATCTCAACTATTTACGGTTTATATCAATGATAAAGGATGTATAATGGCTAAATTTGCTGATAACACAAAGATAGGTAGGAGAGTAAGTTGAGAATAGGATGTAAGGGGCCTACAAAAGAACACAGGTTAAATGAGTGTACAAGAATTTGGCAAATGAAATATAATGTGGGAAAATGTGAACTTGTCCACTTTGGCAGGAAGAATACAAAAGCACGATACTGTTCAAACGGAGAGAGTTTGCAGAACTCTGAGGTACAGAGGGATCTGGGTGTCCTGGTTCATGAATCAAGAGAAGTTACTATGTAGGTACAACAAGCGATTCAAGAGGCAAATGGAATGTTGTTGTTTATTACAAGAGGAATGGAATATAAAACTAGGGATATTTAGCTGTACTTGTACAGGGCATTAGTGAGACCACATCTAGAAGACTGCGTACAGTTTAGGCCTCCCTATTTAAGAAAGAATATAAATGCATTAGAAGCAGTTGAGAGAACATTCACTGGACTGATACCTAGGATGGGGATGGAGTGGGGGTTATCTCAAGAGGAAAGATTGGTCACATTGGGTATGTATTCATTGGAGTTTAGAAGCCCGAAAGGTGATCTTATTGAAGCTTATAAGATCCCAAGTGGACTTGACAGAGTGGATGCCTTTTGGGAGAGAATAGAATTAGAGGACACAGTTTAAAAATAAAGGGTCCCCCATTTAAGACAGAGATGAGAATAATTTTTTTCTGAGGCACGTGAATCTTTTGGAACTCTCATCCCCAGAGAGTGGTGGAGGCTGGCTCGATGAATGTTTTAAGATCACAGACAGCTAGATTCTTGACCAGCGAGGATTATTGGGGGGATGGGTAAGCTGAATGTGGAGTTGAGGCATTAATCCAATCAACCAGCATCTTAGTGAATGCAGAAACTCAATTACCTACTCCTGCGCCTCATTCATACGCTCATCTTTCTAATATTTTACTGTTAACAGGGCAACTTCCCGCTGATAGTTAAGCACCATTTTCAGGATTAGAGGTTGATAATAGAGAGGTTTAAATCATGATTCAATATTAGAAATGTCTGAAAGAAAGATTAAAAAAAAATCATGTAAGTATTTCATTCTCCTGGAGTACTGTAGTAGGAGTAGTTAATATAAAGAGAGCAATTTGCTTTTAAGAACAAACGTCATCATCAAAAGGCAATCATCTGTTTCCTGAGTTGACTTAGAAAGAAACACAGGAAAGTCATTATTTTGCAGAGTATTTCTCTGTATCAATTTATTACATTGATTATGGTGACACTGTAAAAGGGCAATCGGCTATGCCCTGACTCAGCATGTATAGCTGTGCAGCTACCTGCTTTTTCTGGTTCTATTGATGTGCCACTGCAAATGAAATCATCCTGCTTAAAATAAACTTCTCTGAAATAAATCTGCTTATGTAAGTAACTTCATGACTGTTAGACAAGGTTTTGGTAACACATTTATGCACGTGGCAGCAAGAAATCTCTGGAAGGCTGTTGAATTTTACAGTGACTGCAACTGTGCCACCCTTCATGGTTTGGGTTTAAGCAGGAAGACTGAAAATTATCTGGGGAAATACCACACAATCAGTGTCGTTAATGGCACCATGAGCTATGCTGGAGGTACAGTTTATACCTGCTGGTACAAAGTCATTGACCTTCCCGATACACAACTGCACTCATTCTGCTATCTGATACTGGGGCTGAGGTAGCTAAATTATGATGACAAGCTGCATAAACTTAGTCAGAATCAGCATTCCCTTGAGTTTAGAGTATCGAAGGTTGGTCTGATCAAGGTGTTAAAAGGATTTGATCAGGTAGATGGGGAGAAATAATTTGCTATTGTGGAGGAGTCCAGAATGAGGGTGCATCAGCTTAAAATTAGAGTCTGGCTTTTTAGCAGTGAAATTAGGAAGCAGTTTTCCACACAAAGGGTAGCAGACATCTGGAATTATCTCCACTGAAAGTCTATAGATACTGGGATAACTTCAATTTTCAAGGCTAAGATTGGTAGATTTTGTTAAATAAAGCCATCTAGAGATGTGAAATTGAAGCAGGTAAATGAATTTGAGGCATGATCTAACTGAATGACAGAATGGGCTTAATGGGCTGAATGGAGTTTGTATAAGATTGACTTGAGATTGCTGCACAGTGCAAGCAGGCAGGTATTGTGTCCAGCCCAGGAATATGCTCAACGCACATGATGGACTCGATAGTTTCCTGTAAAGCTCAGAGCTTATGCCATGCAACTGTGCTTGCAACTACGCCTACAAATTAGAAAATGAACATTATAAATTGTTTTGCATGCTTGATCAACAGTTCAAAATTAATGATTCATTTATCTTTTTTCTAAATGATTACCTGTGTAATCTGTATTGAAGACATGTGTTATGGCATTTCAAAGTATTCACAGGAGCAATCCCCAGGAATACCTAAGAAAGAGGTATCAACCTGGAGAATCTGCAACATGAGATTACTTCCATGCCACAGACAGAGCTAGTCATCCCACTCTTTGGCGATCAGATCAAAGCTTTGCAGTCCGGCCATGTTCGGCCATGAACAGTGGTGGACAATTAAACAGCTAACAGGAGGAGCTGGATCCACAAATATCCACATCCTACATGATGTGGAAACCCTGTGTGTCAGTGCAAAAGACAAGCAAAAGGCTTGGATTTGTCCTGCTTTTTGTGAGTAAATGCCAGTTTAATAGCTGCACTGGAACAGCTTGGCTAGAGGCATGTCTAGTTCTGGAGCACAAAGCTTGAGTACTGCATGTCAGTGCATTCTGTTTAGGTGGCAGGATTACTTTAGAAAGTTCTAAAAAGCAACTTTGACAAGTAAACTCTTGCAAATGTAAATGAAACTCAGTCTTTAAAGCGTAGTAAAATTTTATTTTTAAAACTAGTTTTATTAAAACATAGAAAATATAAAACAAAAACATACAATAGACAAACAAAAACTTCGGTCGAAGTGGGGGATCCAAGATAGGCTCAACGACACAACAGTACCGCTGAGCTTTCTCCGCAGATCCCCACTTTTGTGCCAGGAACTTGGGCAATTATACAATTCGGTTATCTTAGTTACAACCCAGCAATTAACTTAACATGATCTCATTTAATATTCAACTTGTCAATCTATTCGTGACAACATTCTTAAATCGAATTACAATCTGACACTTTAAATAATAGTTTGCCATTTGTTCATTTAACTATCGAAAGCATACTCCTCAAACAAAATGGCTTCTTGGTTGCTTAGCAATACAAAAGAATAATTTTAACTTGTTCAGAGTTTTGCTGATAGTCAAAATTGTTTTTTTCTACTGAATGAGGGCCTAGTCATCTGACAGAATTCCCAGGTTGGACTCCCAGTTTTCAAATACAAAATTATATTATTTGTTCTTCTAAACAATGCATGATTTCATAAGTGCACCATATTCAAGTTGCATTGTCACCGAGTTTTAATGAATTTACTGAAGCAATTAGTCCTTGAGTTTTACAATTTAATATCGGCAGGCTTATTAGCTTTACATTTATGATTTAAATGCCCATTTTATTCTAAAACCTTATATTTAAATATTAGCTGCTTGATATCCTTATGTTGGGTATTATATGATTAGATATCCTCTTCATCAGTGCAAAAAACAAGGCTGAGTGAATGATCCACAGCATCAAAGATGCTAGTCTTCAGTCAATTCAATTCACTCCACATGATATCTGGGTACAGCTCCGGGTCCATTATGAGCCCTGACAATTTCCTAGCTGCAACACTGAAGCTTTGTGCTCCAGAACTAGCCATGCCTCTAGCCAAGCTGTTCCAGTACAGCTATTAAACTGGCATTCACCCAATAATGTGTAAAATTGTCCCACAAAAAGCAGGGCAAATGCAACCCAGCCAATTACCATCGCATCAATCTCCTCTCAAACAAAGTGAAGGTGTCATTGACGGTGCCTGCTCACCCATGCTCGGTTTGTGTTCTTCCAGGATCATTCAGTTTCAGTTCTCAATATGGCCTTGATCCAAACATAAACATATTAGCTAAATTCCAGAGGTGAAATGAAGGTTACTTGACGTCAAGGCAACATTTGAACAAGTGTGACTTAGGAAAACTGAAGCTCATTTGAATTGGGGTAAAGTCTCCACTGGTTTGAGCCGTACCTAGCACAAAGAATGATGGTTGTGGCTGTTGGTGACCAGTCATCCCAGCCTCAGGACATTGCTGCAGGAGTTCCACCAGGCAGTATCCCGGACCCAACCATTTTCAGCTGCATCAGTGACTTTTCAATTCCCTCAAAGTCAGGAGTGGAATTGTTCAGCGACGATTGCATGGTTTACAATTCCATTCACAATTTTTCAGATACTGAAGCACTCTGTACCCACACGTAACAAGACATGTTTCAGGCTTCGGCTGATAAGCGGCAAGTAAATTCATCGAGAAACAAAATCAGATTGTCCAAGCAACCGGGGATTGACCTAATTTGACATTGCACGACCCTGTGCTTGCAGAGAAAATCTAATACCAGGCTCTGTTGCTGAGAATTCTTTGTAGATGGAAGGGTGCCCTTATGTAAAATCAATGTTTGCTGCTATTATTTTTCTGAGGCTTTATTGTACTGACGCTGTGGAAAAATGAGGTCAATATTATTGAAGTATTCAGTGAACAGGATCAACTATCTCACATCCCCAAGATCAGCGATGAGACTACAGCCAGAATTTTATGCACCCCACCCCCAATGAGTTCTGAGGCTGCTCGGGAAGAGTGTGAAATAGCATGGACGGGGTTCCCTCCGGGATCCCGCCTGCCCGACTGGATGCGATTTAATGGTGGGGAGGAGAGAGTCTTGGACGGGAGGCCTGCTCATGTCCCGACTAAAGCTCAGAAGTGATCACCAAATGGCCACTCAAGGGCCTTTTCCCAATCAGCCTCAATTTTTACGGCAACTAATGACTGAGGATGGGAAATAGAAAAAGTTCCCTTCCTTGATCTCAGGCAGGAATGGAGGAGGAGGCCACTCCATCGGTAGGCCCCTTCTGACTCGGGGCACCCTCCTCTCATGGACTGAAAAATCCCAGGATTTCTGGCCTTCCGCAGCAAACCCCACCACCTCCCCCCTCCTTAATCATAACAGTGAGATTGAGATTGCCCCTACCTCCCTTGTAGCCCTCCCCGCAGGACATCCCCTCTCCTCCCCTCTCCAGGATCCCTTGTACTTAGCAGCACTCTGGTTACCAGGACTACTTCATCTCAGACATGCAGTTGCAATACCTCTTCCGGCCACTGTAGCGCTGTCCGCACAGTGTGGTTGGGAATCCCACCTGTTGCCAATCAATGATCGTTGGAGTGTGAAATGTCAGCTGGCCTGTCGGAGTCACCGGAATGCGATTCCCACCCACTCTCCGGACGAAGAGTACCGAGCGCTCACCAGCCGGAAAACTCTGAGTCAGAACTGGTTACCTCGTCCTCCTCAATACCTGGCAGTAAGAATGAAACAAATAAAGTGCCAAAGTATCTAACTTATCTTACATACTCAGTCAAACCATCTCTGTGGGAGAAGATGTCAAAGCATGAAATGGAATCACAAGAGAATGGGCTGGATTTTCCACGCCACCCATGGCGTTTTATGGAGGCAACCCGCCATTGGCCGATGGTGGTATTTTCTGGTCCCGCTGCTGTCAACAGGGTTTCCCATTGTTGGCACCTGGCAGCAGGGGTTTGCCGTCAGTGGGACTGGAGAATCTTGTCAGCAGAAGCACCTGGAAAATTCCAGCCAATGTCCGCCTATTGTTTTAGCAAAAAGAGATCAAGAAGTCTGAGTTAATAAGAAATATGGAAAGCCAGAGAGAGCGTAGCGACAGTGCAAGATAAAAATAGGAAGAGAGACATTTGAAACTAAGAGAGCGGAAATCGTATAGAAGCACAAAAACAGGAAAGGAAGCTTTGGCAGGTATTTTCCAGCCCCACTGTTGCAGGGCTGGCCATTGACTTTCAGCAGGACTGGAAGATCCCAGGCAGGCGGGGCTAGCCTCTTTTAATTAATTGTGCATAAGATCTACTAATTACCTTTTAATTACTATTTTATGAGAAATTTGTATAAATACCCAATCTGTATATTATGACCAAACCTGTGAATTTCCACAATCAAGGTCAGCGTATCCACTTGTACCCGTACACTGCTGCTTAAATATTCTGAATATTTTTCAAAGGCTAAGAGTTTGTTCGGCTTTTGGTCCCAGCAGGCATAACGAAGGACAATGAAGTGACTTAATTTAGTGTCTCTCTCTCGCACCATCAGCTAGATACAATGGAATTAATTAATGGTGGTGAATTAATTCTTTGATATCAATATCCTTTCCACTAACGGTCCCTTTTCATTTATTATCAGTTTCAGTTTTACCACCGGAGGAAAGTACCGACATAGGAAGGAACAGAGGAAAAAAAAATTGAAGTGTAATTTACCCTCTCCACCCCACCCCCCATCCCCAATTGAGAAATAGGAGAAGTTTTAGTTAATGGCTCAGATATGGCAATAATGAAAGCAATGAGGCTATCAGCACTTGCCAGTATTACAGATGATGAGCGAAAGGTGAAGTCTGCATATGTGCAGCCAAAGACCTAGATCCAGAAGTTATAATTACTGACAGCTTGATCATCTATGGTTTCAGTTTGGAGTTGGCACTGAAATCACTGTAATGGCATGAACTTGGGGTGATTACCCCCTAGTTCCACAGTAAAAACACCTGAAAAATTTGGGCTGATACATGTAAGTGTTTAACTGTATTATAAATGATAAATGACAGAGGAGATGTTAGGGGTAAGTTTTTCACTCAGAGGGCGGTGAGTGAGTGGAATCGGCTGCCGTCGGTGGTGGTAGAGGCGAACTCGCTGGGGTCTTTTAAAAGACTTCTGGATGAGTATATGTGATTTAATGGGATTGGGAGTTACAGATAGTTCTATGGCCTGGTAGGTATGGATATGATCGGCGCAACTTGTGGGCCGAAGGGCCTGTTTGTGCTGTAGAGTTTTATGTTCTATTACTGCTGCACATCCTCTCTGGTGCTGAAAAATTAATTTTACAAGTATGGAGTAACATTCCCCAAGATGAAAATTAATGTTGTAGACTTTTTAAAAAGAAAATCATTAACATTTATGGTGCTGCAATCTTTATTTTGCCCACTTTATATGATTTCAATTAAGTTATTTTTGCTGGGGCTTTATAGTTCCTGGTTTGGATTATGCATGTCTCAAGTGAGGGTTTTTGAATCTGGTTGCTTGCTATTTCCCACTCTGTTCACAGAGGCCACAGATCTCCTGTAGAGGATGTCAGACTGGAACAGATACCAGATTAATGGCAACCTCTGCTGACAAGCCAATTAGAAGTCTGTGGGCAGTTGTCTGTGAGATGAACAATGAGCACTGTTCCCTCACTGCAAAACCTAAACCATTAGTTGGTTGGGAAAATAGAAAGGGGAATTTTTCAAATTAGCAATGGAAAATAAATTGGCGCATAAAACTGTGGACTTTTTTTTATTTTGGAAGGTGGTAACTCGCCTGGATTTTATCTTACCAAATCTATACCATAACTCAACAGCTTTAGTTGGTGCTTGAGATTCTGCCATTTGATGGGAAAGTGTAAAGAGACAACTGACATCACGCTGAAATACTGGAGTGATATTGATTTATTTTACATCATTTCCCCATCCTGTGGTTTCACACGTTACCCGTCCTGTGGTTTTGCAATTTCAGACGTCAGTTTCATCGAAATATCATCTATCAATGCATTGACATTGCAAAGGTAAATATTCAACCATATCATTCTTTTACACTAAGGTATGTGAGAACAAAATAAAGAAAATGACCCTTAATGATGTGAATATCTAAAGTTTATTTAAACCTAACAAAATAATGGAAATTGAGTTCTGCCATTTTCTTCCACTTTGATGCAATGGTGTGCACAGTAGACCACACTGAACAGACTGACATAATACAGCATGAAATAGTAGCCTACAAGCTGTGATTTGCCAACCAAATTGCAGGCTGTTACTTCCAGAGTAAATTGTGGGTATTCAGAAATGCCTGCCTTAATTATAAGTTCCTATTAATAAATAACCAGTTTTGCCCAGTCAAATTTCAAGAATGGTGATTTTCATTTCAAGTAAAAATGATTTCTTTTCGATTTGAAGTGGACTCCTTCAGGCAGCATCTCAAAAATTGCAGGTTGAAAAAAAACACTGACAGGGAGACGGTGACTTTGAGGTAATGTCGCAGGCCTGGTAACCTAGAGGCCAAGTTGATGGTCTGAGGGCTTATATTTATTCAAGGTGGTACAAAGGTGTTGCTGGCTGTCCAGCATTTATTGCCCACCCCTAATTGCCCTTCAACTGAGTAACTTGCAAGACCAAATCAGAGGGCAGTTGAGAGAATCAACCACATTGTTGTGGGTTCAGAGTACAGATAGGCCAGACCAAGTAAGGACAGCAAATTTTCTTCCCTGAAGGACATTAGTGAACCAGATGAATGTTTCCGACAATCGACAATGGTCATCAGTAGATTCCTAATTCCGGACATTGTTATTGAATTCGAATTCAAATTCCACCTCTAGCTGTGGCAGGACTTGAACTCGAGTCCCCCAGAACAGTAGCTGAGTTTTTGGAATAATAGTGATAATCCGACGAAGCCATCGCACCACGGCAACTGGTGGAATTTAACTCTAATTAACATATCTGGAATATAAAGTTAGTCTTAGTAATGGTGACCATGAAACTGTCATCGATTGTTGTAAAAACCCATCTGGTTCACTAATGTCGTCTTGGGAAGAAAATTTGCCATCCTTACTTGGCTTGCATGTAACTTCAGATCCACAGCATGTAGTTGGCTCTTAATTGCCTAAGGGCAGTCAGGATGGGCAATAAATACTAGCCTGGCAGCATACCATGAAAGAATACATTATCTCACATTTGGTTTAGCTTTTTTTTAACTAACTCATTTTCCAAATGGTAGTGGCAAATGACAGGAGCTCAAAGCAGGAATGCTACTAAAACATAGAATGTAATAAAACAAAGATAGGAACCACTCACTTCCTCAACCTTGCAGTCTTTATTCCTAGTAGTTCAGGGAAAGTTTATTAGACTCATACCTGGAATTGGTAGGGTGTCTTGTGAGGAAAGGTTGGGCAGGCTGGGCTTGTATCTGCTGGAGTTTAGAAGAGTAAGAGACACTTGATTGAAACCTTTGAAATCATGAGGGGTATTAACGGGGTGGATATGGAAAGGATGTTTCTTCTTGTGGGAGAATGTAGAACTTGGGGTCACTGTTTAAAAATAAGTGATCACCAATTTAAGACAGAATTGAGGATTTTTTTCTCTCTCCAAGGGTGGTAAGTCTTTGAAACTCTGCCTCCATTGCCTTTTGAGGAAGAGAGTCTTGGAATATTTTTAAGATTCTTGAAAGCAAGGGGGTGAATGGTTATCGTGATAGGTGAGAATGTGGAATTGAGGTTACAATCAAATCAGCCATGATTTTATTGAATGGTGGATCAGGCTCGAGGGGCCAAGTAGACTATTCCTGCTCCTAATTTGTGTAATTACACGTACTATCTGCAGTTGGTATATCATTACAACAGATTATCTGGTCATTTATCTCATTGTCATATTTGCAGCTTGATGTTTACAAATGGGCATTTCCCACATTATAACTGTGGCTATATTTCAAAAGTGCTTTGTTGGCTGTAAAGCACTTTGGGTTGTCCTGATATTGTGACGGGTGCTACATGAATGGAAGTCTTTCTTTCACAATAAATTATATGGGGAAAGGAATAGAACATAGAACATTACAGCGCAGAACAGGCCCTTCGGCCCACGATGTTGCGCCGACCAGTTTTTTTAAAAAAAACACTGACCCACTAATCTAAACCAATCCCTTTTCGTCCATAAACCTATCCACAAATCTCTTAAACGCCCCCAAACTAGGCGCATTTACAACCGCAGCAGGCAGGGCATTCTAATCCCTCACCACCCTCTGGGTAAAGAACCTACCCCTGACATCCGTCCTATAACTACCCCCCCTTAATTTAAAGCCATGCCCCCTCGTGCTAGCATTCTCCATCCGAGGAAAAAGGCTATCACTATCCACCCTATCTAAACCTCTAATCATTTTATATGTTTCAATAAGATCCCCTCTTAGCCTCCTTCTTTCCAGCGAAAACAACCCCAAATCCCTCGGTCTCTCCTCATATGACCTCCCCTCCATACCAGGCAACATCCTGGTAAACCTCCTCTGCACCCTCTCCAAAGCCTCCATGTCCTTCCTGTAATGTGGGGACCAGAACTGCACACAGTACTCCAAGTGCGGCCGCACCAGAGTTGTGTACAGTTGCAACATGACGCTGCGACTCCTAAATTCAATCCCCCTACCAATAAACGCCAAGACACCGTATGCCTTCTTAACTACCTTATCTACTTGATTCCCAACTTTCAGGGATCTATGTACACATACACCTAGATCCCTCTGCTCCTCCACGCTATTCAAAGTCCTCCCGTTAGCCCTGTACTGAACACATCTGTTACTCCTACCGAAATGAATTACCTCACACTTCTCCGCATTAAACTCCATCCGCCACCTCGCGGCCCAGCTCTGCAACCTGTCTAAGTCACCCTGCAAACTATGACACCCTTCCTCACAATCTACCACACCACCGACTTTGGTGTCATCAGCAAACTTACTAATCCACCCAACTATACCCTCATCCAGCTCATTAATAAAAATTACAAACAGCAGTGGCCCCAAAACAGATCCCTGAGGCACACCGCTCGTAACCGAACTCCATGACGAATATTCACCATCAACCACCACCCTCTGTCTCCTATCTGCCAGCCAATTCCTGATCCAAGCACCTAGATTACCCCCAATCCCATACATCTGCATTTTCTGCAGAAGCCCACCATGGTGAACCTTATCAAACGCCTTACTAAAATCCATATATACCACGTCAACTGCCTTACCCCTATCCACCTCTTTGGTCACTTTCTCAAAGAACTCAATAAGGTTAGTAAGGCACGACCTACCTGCTACAAAACCATGCTGACTGTCTTTAATCAATTCATTACTCTCCAAATAACTATAAATCCTATCCCTAATAATTCTTTCTAAAACCTTGCCCACAACAGAAGTAAGACTCACCGGTCTATAATTCCCGGGGAAGTCTCTGTTCCCCTTCTTAAACAATGGGACAACATTCGCTGTCCTCCAATCTTCCGGTACTATACCAGAGACCAACGATGACCTGAAGATCAGAGCCAGAGGCTCTGCAATCACCTCTCTAGCCTCCCAGAGAATCCTAGGGTAAATCCCATCCGGACCAGGGGACTTATCTATTTTCAAGCCCTCTAGAATATCCAGCACATCCCTGGTTTCAACTGCAATACTTTCTATTTTACACCCCTGCACCCCAGTGTCCTCCACAGCTACATTCATGTCCCCCTGCGTGAACACCGAAGAGAAATATTGGTTCAATGCCTCTCCAATCTCTTTCGGTTCCACACACAACTTCCCTTTACTGTCTATAACTGGCCCTAATCTTGCCCTAACCAACCTTCTGTTCTTGACATACCTATAGAACATATCTATAGAATAGAAGAGTATGCTGGTAGAGTGAGATGAGGTAGGGTGGCAGGTGACTTGCGTGGATCATAAAGACCTAAACATGTTGGATTGAATGGCCTGGGTCTGTGCTCAGATGCCTCTGAAGAGTTGTTGAGTGCAATTAGAGGAAATAATTCTGTTAAACGATGATGCCAACTGTTTATTTTCTCCCTCCACTTGTGTTCCCCTCTTCTTACTGGAAGATGCTAGCCTGACCTAGACACTGGTCCACAGCTCACACCCTTCAATGTCTGTCCAGCGGAGCCAGTTAAGTACTAGAAGACTACTATGCCACAATGGGACAACTCCTTGCACACATGCATTCTAGTTTGAGTCATTAAGGTAGCAGTCGGGACCTGGGAAAGCATAGCCTATTCAAGGGTATCAGGCCAACTACTGCCTCAGCTGAGACCACATCATCCACTAAACAGCAGAGTGAAGCATGGGCCTTCTGCTTTTTCACCTGGAAGTCTCATGACTCAATTCCACTTATCAACTCATCATTGCCATTTATAATTGAAGAGATTGGAGTTTGGTGCGTTTTCTTTTGCCAGGAGCTCTTGTAATGAGCCTTAGCCACGGATCTTAGTTCATTTGGTAGCTGATGCTGCTCCTACTGAAGCATTAGATTATTAAGTACTATAGAATTTAACATTACAGACAAACAACACTGCATTTCCCAATGTTATAGAAAATCACAGGGAGTCAATGACACATAAGGTCCCAAGTGCAGTGTAGCCTTGCCACCAGCTACAGAATTGGGAAATCATGGATGGCATTGTCTACGGGAGGCTCCCTGTCAAGGACCTTCATAAAATTAGCCTTGAGCTAGTTTTGAAGTTATGTAATACATGACCTGACAAATGCTTGATGTGGACAATGACTGTCCAAAACCAAAAATCTAGTAGTCTTCCAAAACATCTCGTTGTTGCAGCATAGTAATGCTTTGAAAAGGCTTAACTAGAATCACAGACAGCATGAATAGGATGGATTAGAGTATGGAATCATAGAATGGTAGCAGCACTTAAGGATTGAACACATTGTTCAATTTTGAGGCCAAATAAATGTTTCATAAAGTTTTACTGTACATAATTTATAAATACAGTCCAACCCATGGGAATGGGATGTTTGGACCCCTATTCAGTTAAGAAAAGAAATACAGAAAGCGAGTTTCATCCACAAAATGTGGACCTTGCTTATGCAGTGCCTTCATTAAAGGACACAAAATGCTTTGCTTGAGAAAGACCTCTAATCAGCTTCATTAGATGATGCTCCAGAACAAGTAATTTTGACGCCTCTTGCTTCTGTGTGGGCCTCCGTATGGGTCAAAGACGATGTAAATCCGAGAAGAGGTTTGGAACAATGTAGATCCCGGAAATGGGATGTGTTAAAACTCAATGGGGAAATGGATAGGCTTAAGCTCAAACCATACATCACTATAGTCTTCTTTTGAAGACTGTGAAGCACTAAGTCAGTATAAAATATTTTAGCAATGTTATCACAATCCCTTGTCTAACTCTCGTTCACGATGTAACATTTTACCCCTCATTATAATGATCCTGAAGCAACCTTCTTCCTTGTCTCTCCACTTTTTTCTAAGCATGACTACCTAAAATAAATCTTTGGGGAAGACACATAATTTTATTTGAATCTATTTACCATGCAAAGTGAAATGAATTTGAGCAAGCTCTGTTCAAGTCTCTGGTGAATACGAGTCCATGGGGCAAAACTAGCTGTGTTTCTGTACTAATTGGCATTAAATGGCCAGTCTTGCTTAGAGAAGTTATACAATGACTGGCATGGGAGCTGCAGCTTCATTACAGCATTTTGAACATACAATGCTTGAATTGCAGATATTCTCACGACTTGCAAATGTATGACAATTTATAAATTCATCACCTCTGCAGCATGTGAACAGTAAAGGAATTAAGGGTTATGGTGAGCGGGCAGGTAAGTGGAGCTGAGTCCACAAAAAGATCAACCATGATCTTATTGAATGGTGGAGCAGGCTGGAGGGGCCAGATGGCCTACTCCTGCTCCCCTAGTTCTTCCATTCTTATGTTCTTATTTCATTCGCAGTTCAGAGAATCCCACTTCTGTCTTAGACTTGGCAACAAATTTTCAAAGTGCAAAACAGAAGAACGAGCTTGCATGAATTGGAAAACGGAACTGTAATTTATTTCAAATGGAGTTGACCTGTACCAAACCAGGGATGTAAGAATGACCTTGTCCTTCAGAATAAACTATGCAACATTATTTATTCAAAATAGTGCAGGGGGAAAGCTTCCTTATTTTATTTATATTTTATCATTAATTGATACCTGCCAGCCCGTATTAAACTGTTTCTGGTAATTTAGTACTGGTAGAATCCATATTGGCATCTAAATAAAGTTGAGAAACTGGAATTGGCATCAAATTGGAAGCACATAATAGATTACCGATGGCTGGGACGAAGAATGGGATTTATTGCTAAATTGAAAGGCATTCAGTGTAGCAATACAACTCCGTTACTGGGAACTTTAGCTATCCTGAGCTATCTGGGTAACATAAATATGGTCAAAATGGAAGGGGTTTTCCTTAAACACTATGTTACATGTCGAACAAAGTCAGTGCCAGTTCTGATTCTGGTTAAGAGGACAGCAAGTAAATTACCTGAAGGTCGAAGACCACTTGATAATGAGTGACCGAAGGTTACCAAGGCTATGAAAGATTTTAAATGGAAATATTGGCCCTAAAGATGGAAGGATTGTTTTCAAATGGCAGGATGGGAGGAGGAAGTGGAGCCAGGGTTCCCACTTCTGATTTTAATCCAACCCCCTGTTCTCTCAACCTCCCCTTCCCCACCAACCTGCTAATGGAAAACTTGCAGTGTCTTTTGAGGACTGATTAGATTATGCAGGTTGAACAGCCTGCTCAGGCCTGGATTTTCATGGTTCCGAATGGAATCAAACTTATTTTCTATCTTGGTAATGCTTTTGAGCCAGTCTTTCCACCCACACTGCTGTTAGTATCAGAAGACAATGCTTTTTACGATGCTAAACTGTTTACACGCAGGGATTCAAATTAGATAGATTTATTTTACGAAATAACATTTAGGAATGAAGTTCATGAATAATTTGAGACATGTTGTGGTAAGTGCAACATGCTAAGCAGTTCGAACACTTCTATGCTATTGTGATTTATATCACCTAATGTCTGGATCTGCTGTAGATTAATTAATAGAGATTGATTGCTATGATTAATCAACAACTCAATTATCATTGCATTAATGTTTAAAGTTTACTTATTCATGTCACAAGTAGGTTTACGTGAAGCTATTATATGAAAATCCCCAAGTTGCCACACTCCAACACCTGTTTGGGTACACTGAAGGAGAATTTAGTGAGGCCGGTACACCTAAGCAGCATGTCTTTGGACTGTGGGAGGAAACCCACACAGAAACAGGAAGAATGTGCAAACTCTGCACAGACAGTCACCCAAGCCATGAATTGAATACAGGTCCCTGGCCCTGTGAGGCAGCAGTACTAACCACTTTTATGTGACTCTTGGGATGGTAACTGAAGTTCACCAAGCTGTGAATCATTCTTGTAGCTCTCTTTTCTCAGTTGAACCTTTTCTAACTCTGCGATATCACCCACCTTCCTGCAGGACTTTCCAAGGACACAGATACATTTTACAATTAATTGTCCCATTTGGATTTCATCATATTTTTATCAATGTATTTACACTAAACACCAAATTTATGATGGTTGGTGGAGGTACAAATTTTTCCACATGCAAATGGGTGGCTCGGTCGCTTTAGAAGCCCTTCTAAGTTATGACATTGAAAATTATGTTTAATTTGTAATCTCATGTGATACCTCACATGGAACTGAATTGGATTCTTGCTTAAAAAAAAAGGAGCAGAGTTCCCAGGATATGCATTCTGCAACTTTCAGCTGCTGGCAAATTCAGCATGTTTACAAAAACTATTGTCCCACTATGGAAAATGCTAATAAATAATGCTAGTTTACTATTAATGCATTAATAATTGAACATGGATTAAGCTAATTGATATTAAATCTGTTCAACCAATGTTTGTTTAAGTAACAACAATTTTCAATAATCTTTTGTGATATAAAACATTTAGTGTCACATTTGATCTGGATTGGAACTGCAGTTAAAGAGTGCATTAATTATTAAAATTATTGTTTAAAAGTGCCGGGATGCAGTGTGCACGCCTAAGCCTTGCACTCTCCCCATAATATACTGAGGCATGTGAGCATCTGATGACCAAAGCATTGATTCTATACTTCTTCACCCAGAGGGTGGTGAATGTGTGGAATTCACTGCCACAGAATGTAGTTGAGGCCAAAACGTCGTCTGATTTTTAAGAAGAAATTTAATATACTCATGGGGCTGAAGGGATCAAGGGATATGGCGGGGGCCGGCGGGGGGGGGGGGGGAGAGCGGGAAATCAGGATATTGTATTTGATGATCAACCATGATCAAAATGAATGGCAGAGCAGGCTCGAATGGCCAATAAAGGGTCATGGGGAGAAGGCAGGAGAATGGGGATAAGAATCATATCTGCCATGATTGAATAGTGGAGCAGACTCATAGAGATTATAGAAACCCTACAGTACAGAGAGAGGCCATTCGGCCCATCGAATCTGCACCGACCACAATCCCACCCAAGCCCTACCCCCATGTCCATACGTATTTTACCCACTAATCCGCTAGCCTATGCATCTGTGGTCAATTTAGCATTGCCAATCAACCTAGCCCGCACACCTTTGGACTGTGGGAGGAAACCGGAGCACCCGGAGGAAACCCACGCAGACACGAGGAGAATGTGCAAACTCCACACAAACAGTGACCCAAGCCGGGAATCGAACCCAGGTCCCTGTTCCTCAACTCCATTTGATCAGTGCTAACCACTGTGCTACTGTGCCACCCCAACATTGAGGGTCAAAGGGCCTGTACTGTGCTGTATTGTTCTATGTTCTATCTGGAGGAAACCCACGCAGACGCGAGGAGAAATGACCTCATTCTGCTCCTATGTCTGATGGTCTTATGGCCCTGCTTCTAGATTCTATATTTCTAAAGAGATGTGTTGGAAACCAGTGCTTACCATCAAGATGTGTTGGAGCTTTGTTTCTATGAACTATGCATGTTTTCGAACATTTTTTCCACAACAGCTTTCTCTGCACCTTTGGGAGGCACGTGTTACAGCAACAGTCAGTTCCTGAGAGAAAGAAGTCAGAAGAAATGTGGCGAATGCAGCTGAGCGTGAGCCAAGTGCAGCCTAATGATGTCACAAGAGAGCCAATCAGGTCCAGAGTACTTGTCTTAAATACGAATGAGCTTTGAGTAAATTCAAAAATCAGGGCTAGGTTGGAATTTAAAAGGCAGGGCATGTTGTGACAGCATCCGCTGCCTTGACCTTCAATATTGTTCAGTCTGAAACTTACCAAGATAACTTGTGAAGTTCTAGCCCAGTGAGTTGGATTTTCATTCCATTATAGTGAAGCGAAACCATGGGGAAATACTAGTACTTTGTCCCTTGAGGGAGTGAGAAATGATAAATTGGTGTTAGTGGACTCCTGACACTTCACCAAAAAGTGTGTTAGAATTCAATCAAACACCATCTCAACCAATTTTATAGTCTCCTAATAGGCTGAGAAATGGAGGAAAACTGGTTTCCAACATGATGATTGAAAGCTTAACTGATTTGATTTATTATTGTCACATGTATTAGTACACAGTGAAAAATATTGCTTCTTGCGCTATACAGACAAAGTATACTCTACGTAGAGAAGGAAAGAAGAGAGTATAGATTATAGTGTTGCTGTCATAGCTAGGACGTAGATCAGCTTAATATGAGGTAAGTCCATTGAAAAGTCTAATGACAGCAGGGAAGAAGCTGTCCTTGAGTTGCTTGGTACATGACCTCAGACTTCTGTATCTTTTTCCCATGGAATAAGGTGAAAGAGTGTGTGTCCAGAGTGCATGATTATGCTGGCTGCTTTTCTGAGGCAGCAGAAAGCGTAGACAGAGTCAATGGGTGGGAGGTTGGCTTGAATGATGGACTGGGCTTTGTTCATGACCCTTTATAATTTCTTGCGGTCTTGGACAGAGCAGGAACCATACCAAGCAGTGATACAACCAGAAAGGATGCTGATAACTGCTGGTGAGTTTCAGTTTTGAAAGGATAGTTGCTTTATGCAGGAATTCTGAGCCCACAGCATTTATCTTCATAACATTATAACATGACTTTTCCTTTCCTTTATATGAACTATATCAGAGTTTTTGCTTTCTGTTTCAATTTAATTGGTTGACTAACTTATTGAGCAAATGAACTGGTGGATACTTTAGAAAGAAAACAAACTACATTTCAAAGTTCAGGAGTAATTTACCCCAGTTTTTCCCAAAGAGGCAGTAAAGACAGGATGGTGACATTGGAAAAGTCGAGACTGTTTCTGAGAGGAATAAAAAGAGTAGAAAATATTGGAAAACTTGCAGCAGGTCAGGCATGGGAGAGAAACAGTTAATGTTTCAGGTCAATGAGCTTTCATCATAACATCATCCTCTGCTTTTTGATTTGAGTATCTGCAGTAATTTGCTTCTGTTGGTATTAAGAGGAAATCTGATATATATTTGATAAAGTTTTGTTCATTGTCTACAATTCCCCATTGTTCAGTGCTCTGAAGCCCGCAAGATCTCACTGTGTTTATATTTTTCAGTCACTGTCTGTCTCGAGCAATTGGCTGTAACAAAACAAAAGCATTTTCCATGAACATACTCTGAATTAAACAAATAAGGGGGGGAAGTTTAGAACGGAGTTGAGGAGGAAGTTCTTCACTCAAAGGGTGGTGAATCTCTGAAATTCTCTGCCTGTTGAAGTGGTAGAGGCTACCTCGTTGAATATATTTAAGTCGGGTCGATAGATTTCTGATAGACAAAGGAATTAAGGGTTATGGGGAGAAAGCGGAAAAGTGGAACTGATCCACATCAGATCAGCCATGATCTTATTGAATGGTGGGGCAGGCTCGAAGGGCGAGATGGCCTACTCCTGCTCCTATTTCTTATGTTCTTATGAATTTTGCAGGACTCTTGCATATCCCACGCAACAACTAAAATAATTTTTTTATTAATATAAATGCAAAACACTGCGGATGCTGGAATCTGAAACAAAACAGAAAAATGCTGGAAAATTTCAGCAGGTCTGACAACATATGTGGAGAGAGAGAATAGAGCCAATGTTTCAAGTCTAGATGACCCTTCGTCAGAGCTGCTTATCATCAGGAATGGAGACAGGGAGGTCAAGGAAGGGAGGTATCGGAGATGGACCATGTGAAGTTGATAGAGGGGTGGAAATTGGAAGAAAAGTTGATAAATTTTCCAGGTCCAGACGGGAGCATGAAGTAGCATCGAAATAGTTGTCAATGTACTGATAAAGAAGTTATGGGAGGGGGCCAGAGTAAGACTGGAACAGAGAATGCTCGACATAACCCATAAAGGGGCAGGCATAACTGGGACCCCCGCAGGTGCACATGGCCACACCTTTTATTTGGAGGAAGTGAGACAAGTTAATGGAGAAATTGTCGAATGAGAGATCCAGTTCAGCCAGACGGAGGAGCATGTTGGTGGATGGGGATTGTTCAGATCTCTGTTTGAGGAAGAAGTGAAGAGCTTTAAGGCCATCTTGGTGGGAATGGAGGTGTAGCGGGATTGGACGTCCATGGTGAAGGGGAGGTGGTTGGGCCGGGGGAGCTGGAAATCATTGATATGGCATAGGGCATCAGAGGAATCGCAGATGTAGGTGGGAAGGGACTGGTCAAGAGGAGAGACAATAGAGTCAAGATAGGAAGAAATGAGCTCATTGGGGCAGGAACAGGCTGACAATCCTGCCTACCGGAGCAGACCTCTTTGTGGATTTTGGGAAGGAAGTAGAAGTGGGCTGTCTGGGGTTGGAAGACTGAGGTTGAAGGCTGTGGAGGGAAGATCTCCAGAGGAGATGAGATCATTGACAGCCCTGGAAACTATGGCTTGATGTTCATTGATTAGGTCATGGGGGAGGTAGGAAGCATCCAAGAGTTGGTGTTCTGTCGAAGGGTCATCTTGATTCGAAATGTTGGCTCCAGTGTCTCTCCACAGATGCTGTCAGACCTGCTGAGATTTTCCAGCATTTTTCTGAATTTGTTTTTAATAAATTGCCAAGTGGAAAGGTTTATAATGCGGAATACATTGATTTGGAGAATAATGTGGGGATATGTGAACTGGTCCGATTTGACAGGAAGGATAGAAAAGCAGTATGTTATTTAAATGGAGAGAGATTGCAAAACTGGGTGGTGCAGAGGGATCTCGGTGTCCTGGTACATGAACTACAATGAAATTAATATGCAGGTACAGCATTGGAAGGCAAATGGCAGGTTGACATTTATTGCGAGTGGGATGAATATCATTGTAAGGAGGTTCTACTGAAGCTCTATAGGGCATTGTTGAGACCATACCTGGAGTACTGTGTACAGTTTCTGTCTCCTTATTTGAAAAATATATATTTGCATTAGAAGCAGTACAGAGAAGGTTCAGTTGACTCATTCCTTGGATGATGGACTTATGAAGAAAGATTAGGCCCATACCCATTGGAGTTTAAAAAAATGAGAAATTATTTTATTGAAATACACAAGATCCTGAGGAGATTTGACGGGTAGATATCATGAGGATGTTACCACTTGTGGCAGATGCTAGAACCAAAGGACACAGTTTAATAATATGTGGTCTACTATTTAAGATGGAGATGAAGAGAATTTTCTTCTTTTGAAAGTTTGTTAGTTTGTGGAATTCTATTTCCCAGAGAAAATGGAGGCTGGATCATTGAATTTATTCAATGCTGAGTTAGATTTTAGATAGATAAGGGAATCAAGTGTTATGGGGGTGCGGGGAGAGGTGAGGGGGCAGATGGCAAGTGGATTTGAGACCACAATTAGATCAGCCATGATCTTATTTAATGACAGAGTGAGTTAGATGAGCTGAATGCTCAGAAGCCTATTGTTCCTATGTTTATTTTGGAAATCGATAAGAACAGCATATGAATGGAAACGATAAGTGTTTAAAATCTTTTTAACTCCTAGCTCTCATCTGCTAGTTAAAAGCAGATTATTTATGCAATTTGTGAAGTACACTCAAGCTTTTATTACCTATTTCTGGTGAGGTTTCAATAACTTTTTCTATAATTGAAAGTCCCTTAGTATGAGGATGTGTCTAGGGCGGTGGATAGAGGAGAGCCGGTGGATGTGGTTTTTCTGGGTTTTCAGAAGGCGTTTGACAAAGTACCTCACAAGAGGTTATTGCAGAAGGTCGAGGGACATGGAGTTGGGGGTAGGGTGTTAGCGTGGACAGAGGATTGGTTGTCAAATAGGAGGCAGAGAGTGGGGGTCAACGGGTGCTATTCGGATTGGCGGATGGTGACTAGTGGAGTGCCCCAGGGGTCGGTGCTGGGGCCTCAGCTTTTTACCATTTATATAGATGATCTGGAGGAGGGAACCGAGTGTAGGGTGTCGAAATTTGCTGATGACACCAAGATTGGGGGAACGGCAAATTGTGCGGAGGGTGTGGAGAGTCTGCAGAAGGATCTAGATAGGCTGGGCGAATGGGCCAGGAAATGGCAAATGGAATTTAATGTTGGCAAGCGAATGGGCCAGGAAATGGCAAATGGAATTTAATGTTGGCAAGCGAATGGGCCAGGAAATGGCAAATGGAATTTAATGTTGGCAAGTGTGAGGTGGTCCACTTTGGTAGGAATAATGGTAGGAAGGACTATTACTTACGTGGCGAAAAACTGCAGCAGGCGACGGTGCAGAGGGACCTCGGGGTCCTTGTGCATGAGTCGCAAAAACCCAGCTTGCAGGTGCAGCAGGTGGTCAGGAAGGCGAATGGGATGCTGGCCTTCATAGCGAGGGGGATTGAATATAAAAGTAGGGAGGTCTTGCTGCAGCTGTATAGGGCATTGGTGAGGCCCAGCTGGAGTACTGTGTGCAGTTTTGGGCGCCGCACCTGCGCAAAGATATTTTGGCCTTGGAGGGAGTGCAGAGGAGGTTTACTAGGCTGATACCGGAGTTGAGGGGGTTGAGCTATGAGGAGAGGCTGAATAAACTAGGCTTGTACTCGTTAGAGCTTAGAAGAATGAGGGGAGATCTCATTGAGACGTATAAGATGATGAATGGGATGGATAGGATAGAGGTGGAGAGACTCTTCCCGCTCAAAAAAGACAGTAGGACTAGGGGGCACAGCCTCAAGATAAAGGGGGGGTGGTTTAGAACGGAGTTGAGGAGGAACTTCTTCACTCAAAGGGTGGTGAATCTCTGGAATTCTCTGCCCGTTGAAGTGGTGGAGGCTGCCTCGCTAAATATTTTTAAGACGCGGGTTGATGGGTTTTTGATAAGAGAGGGGATTAAGGGTTATGGGGAGAGGGCGGGAATGTGGAACTGAGCCACGACAGATCAGCCATGATCTTATTGAATGGCGGGGCAGGCTCGAAGGGCTGGATGGCCTACTCCTGCTCCTATTTCTTATGTTCTTATGTTCTTAAAGAGCCAAGGCCCAATGATACAAAACCTTATCTCGATTGAAAAGTGCTATAGAGGCCAAATGGTTAGCTAGATGATGCCAAGTTTGGTTTGTAGCAGACAGGAGAATGGGAAGATGACAGTGATAAAGAGTTTTGCTGGTGTTAGATTCAGGAGAGAAGTGGGAATGGCTGATTTCAACATAGGAAGGAGAAGAAATTCACTTTGGTTTAACTCTACATTGGGCGTGACCTCGTGAAATGTCAAACCGGTTTAGAAAGTGGGAACAATTTCCCGGAAAAAATGATGGCAAAGAAGAAGCGTCTGACTGAAAACCAGTGTGCCTCCCTCCAGAAACCCAACAGGTTTACACTGTCACTCTGGTGAGGTGGGGCCTGACTGAGATAGCAAGAATCTCTCCTCCCTGTCCCTCCACTCCCTACCATCGGGGTTCTCCTAACACTCGGTCCCTCTCCCCCTGCCATTGGAACTCCTCCCAACCCCCTCCACCCCCACTGCCACTGGGACTCTTGCCCCCTGCCCCTGCCAGCGGGGATCCCCCCCCCCCGCCCCCCAATGCCCCACTGCTATGCTATCGGGGCTCTTTTCCCCCTGCCATTGGGATCCCCCTCCTCCCTCCCTCCCTCCCCCACCGGGACTCCCCTCATACCCCCCGCCCAATGCCCCACTGCCATTGGGCCTCTTCTTCTCCTCCCCACCCCCCCCTCCCCACCATCAAGGTTCTCCCCCTTCGCACCCCCACCCTCCCCCGCCAAATTCACTGCCATCAATATTCTCCTCTTTCCCCGCCCCCCCCCCCCCACCCCATTCACTGCCATCAGAACCCTCCCCCCCTGCCATCAGGGCTACCCCCCGCTCGATGCCATCAAGATTCTCCTCTCTCCTCCCCCCCACCCCATTCACTGCCATCGGAACTCCACCATCCCCACTGCCATTGGAACTTTCCAAATCACCTATCTCCCCCACTGCCATCAGGGCTCCTCCCTTCCCCTACCCCCACTCACTGCCATCAGGGCTCCTCCCTTCCCCTACCCCCGCTCACTGCCATCAGGGCTCCTCCCTTCCCCTACCCCCACTCACTGCCATCAGGGCTCCTCCCTTCCCCTACCCCCACTCACTGCCATCAGGGCTCCTCCCTTCCCCTACCCCCACTCACTGCCATCAGGGCTCCTCCCTTCCCCTACCCCCGCTCACTGCCATCAGGGCTCCTCCCTTCCCCTACCCCCACTCACTGCCATCAGGGCTCCTCCCTTCCCCTACCCCCACTCACTGCCATCAGGGCTCCTCCCTTCCCCTACCCCCACTCACTGCCATCAGGGCTCCTCCCTTCCCCTACCCCCGCTCACTGCCATCAGGGCTCCTCCCTTCCCCTACTCCCACTCACTGCCATCAGGGTTCTCCCCACTCCTCCCTCCACTGTCATCAGCTGTCTGTGTGCTGTATGAATAAGAAAGATGCCAACTCAAAACCAGTCCTGGAAACACACCTATGCCACAGAACTAAACTGAATGTGCTGTGGAGTATGGGTTGCCATGTTTTAGCTTGCAACTGTCATCCACATCCCATGGTTTATAGTGGAAGAGTGTGACAATAATTATGCGGATTACTCTAAATGTCTCATTAACACCCTGACACTTGGTGCCCTTGCAGCATTAGTCGAGATAGAGTTTACCAGCAGAATGATGATAAATAGCCTCCTCCCTTACCCAAACCTGTAATGGTGATAGCAGCAATGTAGCTGAGATTAGCAAACTCATTTCCAATCAGAAGCTGAAACAGGCTTCTACAGCAGAGTGTTGGCAGAAGACCCCAGTAGCTGTCATACTGCCCGTTCTGCCGATGCTACATTTATTGTCTTCAGTTTTCCCCTTCCTCCAGTTCCCAGCATAATTCCAAATTCATCATTTAGCTGCAGTTTGTTAGTTAGTGCGCTGCCAGCCCCTTCCCTTTGCAGTAACCAGGACTGAAAGACAGTACGCCATAGCACATGTGTTTTTTAAATGCACTCTAGTCATTAACACCTATTTGTGATGACTTGGTGAGCCTGAGTTAGATTGACTGATGCAGTTACCATAGAACAACACGACTGATGAGCAGTGTGTAGGATATAAAGCAGACTTCCTGCTGCTGACATGCAGTCCTCCACAAGATACATGATAATCCAGTGGAATGATATACTGTAATATTCCCATTTAAAATCGCCAGAGCCTATTAATAAGATATTAGCAAAACACAAGTAAACTTACTGCCCATGCCCCCATAGACAGTTTCCTGTTAAATTTTCTCAAATTCATAGTGTTGTGCAGTGTACTTTCAGTGTAGTATGTAATCCTGAAATGTGTGTCTTGTAATATACACTGTTGCAAAATGTGATCTGGCTTCCTGTGAGGTGTGACTCAATCAAAAAGTTTCTACTCCAATCACTCCAATAAAAATCTCATTCTGTGGTCAAGTCCAGTTTGGTTTTTAAACGCTTTGCTGCGAGTTGCAATTTGGCTTCCAAGACGAACTTCAATTAAAACTGGTTTGAAATTAAAAACTAGGAAACCTGACATTACCCTGAGATTATGTAGAACCATTTCAATTTGTGGTGTCCAGTCTGCTGATGCTTTGCCCATCCCTTGCTCCATGCCTTGGGACATTACACAGTGTTGAATGTGTGCCATATAAATGTAAGTTGTTGTCGTTTTGCGCCATTGTAAACTGGATTTATTATGATACGTGTCTTTTTTTAACTACAATGGTTTTGTAATTAAGGTGTGGCTGCCAGCCAGCAGTGTATGCTGCAGCTGTCTGCAGTTGTAAGTCTCGGGTTAAGATGGCCTGCTTTTAATAATCCCACTGCTTGTTGCTCGCTGATTATTGTTGCTGTTCATTATCCTTTTGCTGCAACTTAAAGCACAAAATGCAAGATCTGCTTATGCCTTATCGCTGATCTTTATAAAAAGTGTAACCAATAGATATAGAGAATAGCTTATTGTTTCTGCAAGTAAATTACCATAGTAATATGTTTCCAGTTTCTTGAGGGTCTTATTTACTGGAAAGTCCTTGTAAAATGTCTAGTTTCCTATTAACCTGACAGATGCGAAGGCCTTAATAATTTAAGGAGCTGTCAAATATTAGAAGCGTGGAGCTTTGTTTCTGCCATGCTCAGCGGCATTCAGTGAGTGACAAGGTGCAATGTCTGGGACTCTGATTACCTGATGCTGCCTTCATTTGCCTCCTGTTGAAACCCACTGAGACCATCCTCTGGAATAGGCAAGATAATGCGCAGAAACAGTTTGTTACGAGGAAGGGGCAGAGATCTCAACATGCGTGCACGTAAGAGCTCTTTGTAGCATTTTTCATGCTCCCAAAAAAAAAACCGTGTGTGGGATTTGAAGGTTAATTTGAGAGAAAATTGGTGAGATAATGGAAAACAGGATGAGGTGAAAACCACATTTTTTTTTTAATGATGGTTTGCGGCTGCTAATGAAGTCCCTCAGGAACGTACTCTTGGACCTTTGATCATCTGTCTTCTTTATTAACAGCCAGAATGAGATGGATATCAGCAGCCGTTCTGAGTTTGGTGCTGGTACAGAATCATGTGGGATGGCCGAGGAAGGGAAAGGTTATCCAAAAGGGTTTGCAGAGGCTCAGCACCTGGGTAGATGAGTGATGAATAGAATTCGGTGCAGACAAATGGAAAGCAATATGTACTGGTGACAGCAACATTAATTAGAACCTCACAGTTGGGAGCATAACCTTGAAAGTAGGAAAGGAAAAGGAAATAAGTGTTTGGGTATTATTAATAAAGACTGTCTTTGCAGTCTGAGATGCTGTAGTAGTTACTAGGTGTTAAGGCACAGAGCTGGGTCAGTGTAAGGCTCTCATCAGAAGGCAATATTCTATGGGTCCTCACCAGCGGGTTTGAAGGTGTTGGAGTTTATAAAATGCAGCATGTTACCTGCTGATCCACCTGCATCAACATGTCTCCCATTTTTTTGGGGGGGTGGAGGAAGCATTTGGCACATTGTCCATCCTTGGGCCTATCCTGCCCTTACCCCTATATTACCTACACTGACAGAGGCTCAGGCCAGTGGGGGAGTAGTCCAGTGGCTCTTACTGTAAGGGCTGGTAATAGGCAAAAAATGGAACGCGGCACACAAGGGGACCGTCGTTCCCATCAGAGGCGACCCCCACAAGGTCATTCCCAACTTAAACCCTCTGCCTCGCCCCTAGGCCCCAGGCTGTCTTACCCTCCCCTCACTGGACCAGGCACTACATCAGACTTACCTTGTAGTCCAGCTCAATAAACCTCTTGATTGGAGATTGCCCGTGGCCTCTGCTTGAACCTGGCGCTGCTGGGCTGCAGACAGGGTTGCTGACCAAGCAGCTGTCTGTGGCGGGACTGTCTCCCTAAATGGAGATGAAACATTTGACCTCAGGCAATTAACATCACATAGAGCCTAAATGGCTGAGGGCCATTTAACGTTTCCTGTTGACTATTCAGGACTATCATGACTATCCATCTGACAAATTCTATTCCCAGTTCCTTTATTTGGTTTCCATATCTCCCCAAAGGGAATTTTTCATGTTGCAGAGGTCAGGACCAGAATCAGAGCTGGAAATGTGCTATTGTATTTGCTTATGCATCACTATCCTTTTGACCAATCATTGACGCTCATACCTTCAGCTGCCTGGGGCCTTGTGCTGTGGAATTCCCGCCTGTCCCCTTCTCCTTAAAACTCAGTTATCGTGGGGACATAGGAAGCCTGCAACCAGGGCACGCCATTCAGCCCCTCAAGCCTGTTACACCGCTGGTTAATTCATGGTTAATCTGTTCCTCAACTCCATTTGATCATTAATACTTCATTTCTCTTGATGAAGCTCACTTGATAAAAATCTACCAGTTTAGTTTGTGAGGATGGTGGGGCTGAGGATGTACTTTTTGAGGAGGAGGAATAGCAGTTGGCGATGTTAATGACCTTGGAACTGAGGACAAGTAGGTGATTAATTAGAAGTTGGGGAGGACAAGGGAGTCAAAAGATAAGACCATGAATAGACCGTTTAGGTCCTCAAGCCTGTTTCACACTCAATTCAATCATAAATTGAGTTGATTTCTATCTCAACTCCATTTACTTGCTTTTTTTTCTCCATATCCACGGATACTGTCATGGACAGCCTCCATTTCTCCATTCCCCATTGATTTTTTTTGATTTTTGTTTTCCCACTTTATAAGTGATAGCATATTTTTTCCAACCCTTCAGTTTTGAAGTGATCCAATCCTCTATTAATAATCTCACAGCAAACTCAAAATAGGGTTACTTTATTTGAAACACGCACAATGTGCAGGAAAGAGATTTCCAATGCCCCCCTCCCAGTTTTGCATCCATACAATAAATGAGGGATTAGGTGAAAGGAATAGGTGCAGGACAGAGACTGCAGACAAAATAACAATTATTGTTTCATGCGAGTGAGGAGTCCAGTAAAGTCAGTGTCCAATGAATGTTCTTTCAGATAGCTTTGCTTGGCAAAATTCCCGTTCTTTGTCCTGTTGCAGGTTGAATACGCAGCAAAGTCTTCTTAGACTCTGAGAGTTAGACAGAATACAGGATTCTTTCTGGAACTCTGACTTGGAGATCGATGTGGCAGGCTGCTGGCCTGGAGTCTGATTTTCTCTTCTGCGGTTAAACCACAATTGAAGATAGAACCTAAAAGCTGAATAATTAAAGCTTAAAGTCTTGATCATGTGACAGGATGGTTTTGGGTCAAACATTTCAGATAACAATGCCCCTTGTTAAAATTGGTTGTGTTTTGAGCAGGTAACTGTAGAACAACATTAGGGATAAGGAGTCACACCAGCTTAACCTTTGACCCAAGCTGGTTGGTTTATAATTCTTGTTGGCTTGACTGGAATGTTTTTACAACACAAGGAGTGTTGCATTCCAGGGGTTTGATGACTTAGCCTTTGCCCATTTTTAAACTGCTTGGAAGCTTCCAGAACCACTATCATGTGGTCAGCTGCAACCATTTTAATTAATCCACCTATTTGTCCTTTTTTTAAAATAAAAATTCTAAAATAGCCAGAATGATATAGATGTATATATTTTGCTTCATGCCTTGTGGCAAGAATCTATCCCAGTTTTGAAAATTTTGGTTGTCTCAAAGGGTGTTCTTGTACATGAATCACCTGTTATAATTCGCGTCAAAAACTCCAGAAGTGTTGTGTGAAGTCCGCCTGGAACATAAGTTTTGCAATTTGAATTTGGCTAGGAATAGATATTTCACTTCAGGTGTGATTCAATTTGGAAATATATAAGAACATAAGAACATAAGAAATAGGAGCAGGAGTAGGCCATCTAGCTCTTCGAGCCTGCCCCGCCATTCAATAAGATCATGGCTGATCTGTCGTGGCTCAGTTCCACTTTCCCGCTTTCTCCCCATAACCCTTAATCCTCTCGCTCATCAAAAACCCATCAACCCGCGTCTTAAAAATATTTAGCAAGGCAGCCTCCACCACCTCAACGGGCAGAGAATTCCAGAGATTCACCACCCTTTGAGTGAAGAAGTTCCTCCTCAACTCCGTTCTAAACCGCCCCCCCTTTATCTTAAGGCTGTGCCCCTGAGTCCTACTGTCCTTTCTGAGCGGGAAGAGTCTCTCCACCTCTATCCTATCCATCCCATTCATCATCTTATACGTCTCAATGAGATCTCCCCTCATTCTTCTAAACTCTCGCAGTTGTGGGGTCAAAATCCTGGAATTCCCTTCCTAATGGCATTGTGGGTCAACCCACAGCACGTGGATTGCAGCGATTCAAGGTGGCAACTCACCATCACCTTCTCAAGGGCAAGTAGGGACGGGCAATAAATGTTGGCCAGCCAGCGACACCCATGTCTCATGAATGAATAAAAAGAAAACTGATTCACTAGGGAGTTTTTATCAAACCAAGTTTATTTAAGAATATTGTTAACATGTGTAAAAAGAAATTTAGCAATAACTTTTACTAATTACAAAAGAAGAAAAAAAAAACATGATATTGTATAAACCTTAATAGCTAAATACCGTTCCAACCAAACAAAACACATAAACAAAACCTTTGCCACAGTTTAGCACAGAAAATACAAATGCTCACATGATTCAGAAACTTAGTAATGCAGTTCTCTTGAGACACACACACACACACACACACACAAGCTTGAAGTTAGAACAGCTTCCCAAAACACCAGGGAGAGAGAAAGAGAGGTTCTAGGTGCTAACTAGCCAACCACCATCAGTAGACTTTTCACTCCAGGAAGGTGAGAAGCCTTGATACCAGCTAGCCTGCAGAACTTACAAAATGAGAGAGAGAGAGAAGACCTGTCTGCCACTTGACCAGGACAGGTTCTGACTAAAACAGCAGCTAACAACCAAACTAAAAGTGAAACCTCGAATTCACTACCGAGGAAATAAAACCTGTCCAAAACACATGATCTGCCACCCAGTCTTCCCCCTAACAATGCAGGGCCATAACATAAATCCCAGAAAGTACCTGAGGCCCAGAGTAAAAATAAAGAAAACCCCATTTAAGCCATTGAGGCAGCAATAAAAGGGCTTTAACCAGACAACTCAGAGCAATGAAACCAAAAGGCCTGCTTATAACTGCAGAGAATATGATTTTTTAAAAACTATATTTTTTAAAGGTATGCTAGCATTTATATGCACTTTTTTACAGGTTTTGAAGGGCCGCCAAAAGCTAAGCTGGACCTTCAGTGTGCAAGGACATTAATAGGCATATTTCAAAATGTGGGGCAGCACACTGGCACAGTGGCTAGCACTGCTGCCTCACAGCACCAGGGACCCGGTTTGATTCCTGGCTTGGGTCACTGCTGTGCGGAGTCTGCATGTTGTTCCCGTGTCTGTATGGGTTTCCTCCAGGTGCTCTGGTTTCCTCCCACAGTCTGAAAGACGTGCTGGTTAGTGCATTGACCATGCTAAAAATTCTCACTCAGCATACCCGACCAGGTGCCAGAGAGTGGCAACTAAAGGATTTTCACAGTAACTTCATTGTGGTGTTAATGTAAACATATTTGTGTCACTAATAATTAAACTTAAAACTAAACTTTAAACAAAAGCTTTTCAATGTAACACTGCCAAATTTACTAAACCGAGTACAGAATCCCTATGTGATGAGAGAATGATTATCTACATTTGTATAAGTCAGTTTTGGTCATTTTAAAGTCAGGCAACTGCTGGATGATTGACATGCATTAAAAATGGTTTCACGTGATAAACCTCATCTCTAGCTGCATTAATCAAACTCTATGGAGTTAATTCTCTTAAACTGAACAGGGAATAATTTTCCCCCAATTTTTTTTACAAACGTTGAAGTTTATAAATTCTGCGTGATTGCGATGGTCTGTGGCAGATTTGGGCTAATGAATTTGAGCCAAGGGAAAGAAAAGATCCCACATTGCGTAGTTTTGGATCCAATTTTCACCTCAATTGTCTGCCCTGATCGGCCATTTATTACTTTGAAAAGCACCATTTTATTGTTGCCGTACAATCGCGTAAGCCAGTTAGTTTTTTTTCTATAAAGCTGGGAACACATTAAATCAAAGCTTTCAATCCAGACTTTACCTCCTATTTATCTGTTCGTTTGTCAAGAAGTTGACTTTTGATCTGTCATTCTAAAAAGGGTCATCATCTCATGAACTCTTCCTTCTAACCAGAGCCTGGCCAGCATAGTTTCATGATGATCAGGAACTCATTCTGAAATCTTTGATCAAACAAATTAACCAGCCAACAATTTATTAACAAATTCTCTGGGCAATGAGTAGAAGGGAAGTTGTGTTGTGGTCAAGGACGGGGACATTGGTTTGCCTGGACGTTTCTGTCTTGAAACTTTGGGGGGCTTACTATCAGAACTAACAAGAGAGACTTGTTAAAACCCTCTCCTGCACTGTGTAAAAATCCGATTGTGCTTTTTTTTTAAGGATTCCAACACCCCAACCTGCTCCAAACTATAACTAATGCTGATGGGAGAGCAGAAAGACTCCGCCAAAAGATCAGAGTTTTCATGTAGCTGTGTGAAATATAAACACACAACCTTACTGCTAACCCATAGAATCCCTACAGTGCAGAAGAAGGCCATTTGGCCCATCGAATCTGCAACCAATCTCTTGACAGAGCACCTTACCCAGGTCCCATTCCCATAACCCCACATATTTTATCCCACTAAGCCCCCTAATCTATACATTTTGGGACACTAAGGGTCAATTTAGCATAGCCAATCCACCTAACTGCACATCTTTGGACAGTGGGAGGAAACTGGAGCACCCAGAGGAAACCCATGCAGACATGGGGAGAATGTGTCTGAAACTCCCAGAGGAAACCCATGCAGACCAGGGGAGAATGTGTCTGAAACTCCACACAGTCACCCACAGCTGGAATCCCTGCCCGGGTCCCTGGCGCTGTGAGGCAGCAGTGCTAACCAGCGTGCCACTGTGCTGGAAAAGCCTGAATGAAGCCAAGTTCATCTTTTTTTTAAATTCTGTGATAATTTTGTCTGCAGTTTTCACTTGCAATAATTTTGTGTGAATTCTCCTTCACTGCCGTTAAAATTTTACTCCAGCCTGACCTGACATTATGCATGCATTGCAGAAACACCGGGGAGTATTGACTAAAAATGAAGAGGAGGGAGTTAAGAGAATTTATGATGTTTTGGTGCAGCTGCAGTAAACCACTGTTTGGGCACAGTCGCAGCGTTTTAACAGCAAGGGGAGTTATCCCCTTGCACAACCTTGGCTAAGCATAAATGAACACTCAATTACCGGAACGTGCTTTACATTTCTCAGTCAAAAGAAGTAACTGCAGCTTAATGGCTGGAAGCCTTACTTCTGCAAGGTATACTCAAAATTGCAATGTTAAATTAAATGGAAATTATTGTTCAGAGTATTTGCCGATTAGGAAGAAACAATAAGTCTTCCTGTAGACTGATTCAGGGATTTTTATTTATTCGTATTTACAGCAGAAATATGTATCCCTTTTCCTCACAGACTTCCTGATTTTATTTTTTGTATTTTTTTTGTATAAAAGACCAGTAATTAGTTTGTCAACTCAGGCATTTTTAAATCTAATCAGTTTTGGCAGCTGATCTATTTTTCATTAATTACCCATTGTTCCCGAAGGAATTTGGGCAGATAGCAGCAATTACAGTTGCATCTGCGTGTGTCTCCATTGTCTTCCCGTCTCACAGTAAGGGCAAAAAAACCTAAAATAAATTCCAACCCTAATTACACCGGGTTGGATAGGGACAAAACTGTTTCCAGTGGCAGGAGGTCAGTAATGAGAAGATACCGAGTTACGGTCATTTAAAAAAATGGAACTGAGGTTAGAAAAATATTTGGAAATTGTTATGACCTGGAATGAAAGCGTTCCGCCAGCACAGGCAACCGTACTGTCAAAAAGGAATTACGTATGTGTGTGAAGAAGGGAAATGTACCAGTCGGTGGACACGGAGCTGGCGAGTGGGACTAATTGAATAGCTCCTTCGAAGAACCAGCATTGGCAAGATGGGCCAAATGGCCTCCTTCTGAGTTGTATGATTCTGTGATCAGTTTTGTTCTCGGATTATGTAAATGGTTAAAAAAAATTACAGCTTGCTGCAGTGCAGAGGGACCTGGGTGTCCTTGTGCAGGAATCTCAAGGAGTTGGTTTGTGGGTGCAGCAAGCAATTAAGAAGGCAAATGGAATTTTGTCCTTCATTGCTAGAGGGATGGAGTTTAAAAACAATGAGGTTATGTTGTAGCTGTATAAGGTGCCGGTGAGGCCACACCTGGAATACTGTGTACAATTTTGGTTCCCTTACTTGAGAAGGGATGTACTTGCACTGGAGGGAGTGCAGAGGAGATTCACTAGGTTGATTCTGGAGTTGAGAGGGTTGGCTTAAAAGGAGACAGTGAGTAGAGTGGGGCTAGACTCATTGGAATTCAGAAGAATGAGGGGAGATCTTATAGAAACATATAAGATTATAAAGGGAATCGATAAGATAGAAGCCGGGAAATTGTTTCCACTGGCATGAAACTAGAACTAGGGGGCATAGCCTCAAAATAAGGGGAAGCAGATTTAGAACTGAGTTGAGGACGAATTTCTTCACACAAAGGGTTGTGAATCTGTGGAATTCCCTGCCCAGTGAAGTAGTTGAGGTTACCTCATTGAATGTTTTTAAGGCAAGGATAGGTAAATTTTGGAACAGTAAACGAATTAAAGGTTATGGCGAGCAGGTGGGTAAGTGGAGCTGGGTCCACAAAAAGATCAGCCATGATCTTATTGAATGGCGGAGCAGGCTCGAGGGGCCAGATGGCCTACTCCTGCTCCTAGTTCTTATGTTCTTATTGCTGTGATGGGCACAAGGCATCCTGTGGTGCCTCTTGGCACAGGCCTCTGCCCTGAAACTAGCACAGCAAGGATAGCCACTGGCGCCTGCAACCATATAGCTGACTGTCGGAGCCCAGAGATGGTGCTGAGCAACAGGCAGTCTCTAACCTGCAACTGTGTGGCAGAATGCCCCTCCGATCTGCCCCAGCGCTGACTCTGCTATCAGCTTTCTGGGTGGATGCTGAGGGAAATGCAGCATCAAAGTAAAGATACTGACTCAAAGCTTGCAAGTATATAGTCACAAGCTCAGGAGAACCCCGAGGCATTTTGCTGAGGCAGAGAGCCAGTACAACTGAATCTAACTAATAAATATTGGTGGGGTGTCCTGACCACTGTGCATTCCTAAAATAATGCTGATCTGGTCATTTATTTCATTGTTGTTTATGGGAGCTTGCTGTGCACAAATTGTTGCATTTTCTACGCATCAATACTGACTACACAAAGAGCTCTGTTGGTTGTGAAACACAGTGCTGCAAAAGGTACTTTATAAATCCAAGTCAGATTGACAAAGACTTTCAATTTCCTCTGAGGTTTAGCCGTACTCCTGGTTTTACATATCCTTTCACAGAACGATCTCAGTATCAAATAATAGCTTGCCCCGCACTCCATGATTTTGTGCTCCTGTGTGGTATAACTCTGCTCTGATTGGTTGGTATGGTTACTTGGCGCTTTCAGACAAGTCCAGCTAATCGATGGGTGGCACGGTGACACAATGGTTGGCACTGCTGCCTCACAGCACCAAGGACCCGAGCTTGATTCTCAGTTTTAGTTACTATCTGTGCGGAGTCTGCATGTTCTTCCTGTGTCTGCATGGGTTTCCTCCAGGTGCTGTGGTTTCCTCCCACAGTCCGAGAGGTGTGCTGGTTAGGTGCATTCGCCATGCTAAATTCTCCCTCAGTGTACCCAAACAGGCACCAGAGTGTGGCAACGAGGGGATTTCCACAGTAACTCCATTGCAGTGTTAACGTAAGCTTACTTGTGACATTGATAAATAATCCAGAGTTTTCAATGTGGAATTTCAGCTTGTCAATCAGGGATTTGCTGTTGTGCTAGTGGGTGTTGACTTTGACATGATTGGAATTCTGTGGTTGCTCCTGGCGAAAAAGGGAAGTCCACATACTTAGGGTTTGCTGCTGAACTTGGGAAGTCACTAGGAGTTCCATGACTCAAAGTTTGGGAAACCCTTCTTTAATGCATGCTAAAGTAACTTGCATAAGTGCATCGTGCTTGAGAAAATATTCAGACTGAAGCGTCAATATTAAGATGTGTGTACAATTATGAAGTGTCCTGTTCAAAGATTTAACTGATCGGGTGCAACTACATTCTTGGTGTCGTGGCCTGGAATTTGAGAGTGGGGTGGGGATGGTGTGAGTGTGGCGTCTGCTGGAGTGGTTTTGCTGAATCTTTCATTGTAACCCCTGCCTGATGAGATTATGGAGAGGTTTGCATCCAGAGTCATGCACTTGGCCGAGGAGCACAAAATTCAATAAGGAAACTATTCTTAAAGAGATGCATAACATGGAATATTGTGGTCGTGGCATTGGGTAAATCTCTCCTCCACCCTTATCCTTCCCAAAACATTCACAATATTCCAGTTGTGACTTAATCCAGTGATTTGTAAATATTAAGTGAGTGGGCTTTTCTGTGTGCCCACGCACAGTGTTCTGTGATGGCTCGCCATGGGCCACTGGTGGGATCTTCTGATCCTGCTGCTGTCAACGGAATTTCCCATGTACCCACCGCCACCGGGTATTCCCTGAAGGGAACAGCCAGAAAATTCCAGCCTGTATAATGTCACTGTTTTTCTATATAATGCTACTATTCACAAAGCTAAGTATCCTATATCCAGGTGCCTCTGCTCTTGTAACCCGTGTATACTACCATTTAGATTATGCAGCCCCTTCATGCTGTTTTTGTCACAGTTCATTACTTCATGTGTATCTGCATTAAATTGTGTCTGCCACCTGTCTGCCCATTTCACCGGTCTGTCTATGCCCTGATGTCTGCTACAGTCCTTGTTCAGCAGTTACTATGTTGTCAAGTTTGGTATCTTCTGCAAACTTCAAAAGTGTGCTCCCTAGGCCCTACATCCAGGTGACATCCAGACGACACAACCTCAGGCTAAAGGCACTATCCTTTAAAACAGAGATGAGGAGGAATTTCTTCAGCTAGAGAGTGGTGAATCAGTGGAACTCTTTGCCGTAGAAGGCCAGGTCATTGAGTGTCTTCAGGACAGAGATCGATAGGTTCTTGATTAATAAGAGGATCAGGGATTATGGGGAAAAGGCAGGTGAATGGGGATGAGAAAAATATCGCCACGTTTGAATGGTGGACCTGACTCAATGGGCCGAGCGGCCTAATTCTGCTCCTATGTTTTCTGGTCTTATGGAGTAAAAGTGACTTATAACAAGAAAAGCAGTTGTTTTAACATAGACGCCCAAGGGGACATCATTACCTCCCTTTCTTTAATCAATAAAATATCCATTCACTGCTAATGTCTGCCTCATGACACTTGGCCAATTGCATATCCTGATTATCACTATTCTTTTAATACCATGTGATTCTGTTTTTCAAATACTTAGGGGTGACCTTACAGAGGCCTATAAAATAACGAGGGGCATAGATCAGCTAGTTAGTCAGCATCTCTTCCCAAAGAAAAGAGAGTCTAAAACTAGAGGGCATAAGTTTAAGGTGAGAGGGGCGAGATACAAAAAGGTCCAGAGGAGCAATTATTTCACGCAGAGGGTGATGACAATCTGGAACAAGCTGCCAGAGGTAGTAGTAGAGGCAGGTACAATTTTGCCTTTTAAAAAGCATTTGGACAGTTATATGGGTAAAGATGATTTAGAGGGATATAGGCCAAATGTGGGCAATTGGGACCAACTTTGTGGTTAAACAAAAAAGGGTGGGCATGGACAATAAGAACATAAGAAATAGAACATAAGAACATAAGACAAGTTGGGCCGAAGGGCCTGTTTCCATGCTGCAAACCTCTATGACTCTATAAATAATTCTGCTATGTCTTTTGAAAAGTTCATTTACAGATATATATATATATCTGCTGCACTAACTTCATCAACCCCTGTTACTTCACCCAAAGAGTCAGGCTGGTCAGGTACAATTTTTCTTGAAGAAATCCACTATATCTGTTCCTTATTACCTGCACTTCTCCAAGTACGAATTAATTTTGTCCTTGACAATGGCCTCTGTCAGTATCTCCACCACTACCATTAGACTGATTGGTCTGAGTTAGTAGGCTTATCTTGCTCTGCCTTTGTGAACAGGCAAGTAACGTTTGCGATCCTCTGCTACTGCTCCCACATCCTCCAACTGGACTGGAAGATTGTGGTCAACTTTAGATTTCACTGTGGAAATGGTGCACTGGTTCTTACAGAATTATTGCTGTCATAAATCTAATTAAAAGTGTGTGTGGCTTAATCATCCATCACTTCCTCGTGCTAATCTTGGTGGAATGTGACCAGCATTGCAGAACGTTTGTTCCTGCTTTAGAAGCCGGGAGGTTTTTGAGGATATTGGGAAACAGGTATTCATTATCACCCCAAAATGTTCTTTGTCAATCATTCGTGCCAATACACTCATGCTCCAACACTGTTAAAACACAGGATTAAACACAGGAATGTTACAATGGTTTGTGCATTACAAATCCCCTCTGTGAAAACTAATGGGAGAAAGTGATATTTGCCATTTGCTTTTGGTTGGCCTTGCTCTGAGAGTGGACTGAGAGTTCCTCACCTTCTAAGAGTGGATTGAAAATGCTTAGCGAAGATTGAGTGTCTCAGGTCATTATCAAGAAACCTGTGCAACATTCTGCAGTTGCAGTGAAATAAAAAAAATTAAAAAGTACTCCTTTTTCTATACATGAATTAAATGAGCTTAAAATGGATCAGGTTAGTTATCAGGCCAGCGATGAAAGAAATTGTAGCTTGTAGTTTCCTACTCGCGAACGTCAGTATGGAGACCAATTTCTCAGTTGAACCAGGGAAGGAGTAGATGGCAGGATGGGGATGCAGAAAATGTAGGAACCCAACAATATTTCTTTAGGCACAAAGAGGAAATACCCAGCCAATTACCGTCCCACCAGTCTATTCTCAATCACCAGTAAACTGACGGAAGGCATCATTAATCGTGCTATCAAGCAGCATCTACTGAGCAATAGTTCAATTCCCATTGATTCCAGTTTTGCTCAGGCTCCTTGATGCCACACTCAGTCAAATGCTGCCTTCAGATCAAAAACTTCCGGGTGGTGGTGGTGATCCCAGGTATCTGCCAATCTTATGCTTCTAGATGTAGTGGTTATGGGTTTGACTACTTAAGGAACCTTGATGAGTTCTTGCAGTGCCTCTTGTAGATGATACACACAGCTGTCACTGCTTGTCGGTGGTGGAGCAATTGAATGCTTGTGGAAGGGCTTTTTTGTCCTGGATGGTGGTGAGCTTAAGTGTTGTTGGATCTGCATTCACCAGGCAAGTGGAGGGTATTCCATTGCACTACTGACTTGTGCCTTGTAGCCAGGGGATAGGTTTTGTGGGGGGGGGGTGGGGGTTACTTGTCGCAGGATTCCTAGCCTTTGACCTGTTCTGGTAGCTGTAATATTTATGTAGCTAGTCTAGTTCAATTTCTGGTCAATAGTAACCCCTAGGTTGTTGATAGTGGGGGATTCAGTGATGGCGATGCTATTGAATTCCAAGGGATGATGGTTAGATCCTCTTCTGTTAGAGATGGTCATTGGCTAGCACTTGTGTGGCACAAATGTTACTAATCATTTGTCAGCCCAAGCTGGATATTGTCCAGGTCTTGCTACATTTGAACATAGACTACTTCAATATCAGAGGAGTCGTGAATGATACTGAACATCATGCAGTCATCAGTGAACATCCTTGTGAACCTTATGGTGGATAGAGGCTCATTGTTGGAGCAGCTGAAGATGTTGGGCCGAGAACACTACACTGAGGAATGCAATTCACCCATTGGGATGTACAGTCTACATAGCTGACATCACACAGCATTGAAATTCTATACCACTTGCTCATTTGTGTGACAGGCAAAGCATCTTTTTGGCTTGACAGCAGCATCCTGTTAGTAGAGAATGCCACTCATGTTGCTACTGAATATAGTGGCTTGAATCATAGAAGAATCATAGAATCCCTACAGTGCAGAAGAGGCTATTTGGGCCATTGAGTCTGCACTGACCGTCCAAAAGAGCACCTACGTAGGCCCAATACCTTGCTCTAGCCCCATTACTCCATACATCGATCATGGCCAATCCACCCAACCTACAATGAAATGGCTAGTTTCACAGGTTGCCCAAATCTTTGAGACACACGTTACCTTTCTAGGGTAACCTAAGATTGAGTAGGCACTTTCCAGAACCGTAAGCGTACTAAGCCTCCACCAATCAAAGTCCACTTTCCACCAATCAGCACCCTATTATGCAGCATTAATTGTTGTTCTCTTTATTATTGCTCTTCTTGCAAACTGTCATGATGAGTGCAAGACAAAAAGCTTTGACAGCATGTCTGTTCTTTTTGTCAACCTTCTTTAAATAGTACTGTGGAATATTTTGCCTTTATTTGAAAGAGCAGGTGGGATCTCTAAAGTCTCATATGAATCATTGCCATGCTCCCTGAATACTACACTGGCATGTTAACATAACTCTGTACTGAACCCACAGCCTTCTTACTCAGGTGGGAAATGTTACCGCTGAGTTAATGCTGACTAAACCAGGAAGTCAGTGTAGTTGGTTGACAAATGCAGGTTTGCCAACATTCATTCCATCACCTTTGAAATCGAAACGGTGTCTGCTACATTTATTAAACAATTACTGGTGATAAAAATTGGAACAAATTGACTTGGGAAGTTACTTAAGCACCCGAATGAAATTAGCAAACCTGAAGTTATAAAGTTCTAATTAATGTCCATATTGACTCATGTTAAGTCATTATAAGTTGAGTGACTCCTCAACCAGATTCCTCAAGAGTGCCATCAGTTGTTGTATTTGTAAATATTCCCTGGCACAATGAGAGATAGAAGGGAGAAAAAAATTGTTGGCACGATTGTCGCTTTAACGTTAGTCTTTAAGAAAACAAGCTTACTCTTAACTGATTTAACCAAGAATATTTTGGCTGATTCAGTAAATCTGGTGAAGGCTCTTTCTTCCCAAGACCAGATTTGAAGGTTGACATTGTGTTTGATATGCCTGTATCGGATACATCCACTGCACTGGGATAAATGTCATCAGATGCCAGAGGGGACATCTCACTTAAACAGAAAGGAAGATTTGCACTAATATAGACTCTGAAATATCCTGTAGCCCTTTGCAAAGGGTAATTGTTGTAAGGAAGGTAAATGAGGCAGTCATTTTGAAAACAATGAGCATCTATTTTTGGGTGCTAATTTATGGAAGGAATGGTGCTGCTGTCAAGGATAGAGCTTGCCTTCGCCAAGAGCTCTCAGCTGCTGGACTGACATTGAACGACCCTGAAAAGGAGAAAGTTGGCTCATGCAGAATCTCCAACTTAAAAAACTTACTCTGCACAATTTGCACGTATACAGCTGCCAAAATGATAAACTGGAAGATAGGTCATCCGCAGGCTGTCCTACTGTTTACATTAAATAAGAACAATTATATTCCAAACCTACTCTGTCCTCATCGCTCTCCTTGCTCAGGCGGGAGGGAATGGTTCAACTCACCAACATGTCTACAGATACATCATTACTTCCCTTTGTCTGTCATCAGGCAGCACGGTGGCACTGTGATTAGCACTGCTGCCTCACAGCACCAGGGACCTGGCTTTGATTCCCAGTTTGGGTCACTGTCTGCACGTTCTCCTCATGTCTGCGTTGGTTTCCTCCAGTCATTGGCCATGCTGAATTCTCTCAGTGTACCTGAACAGGCGCTGGAGTGTGGTGACTAAGGGAATTTCACAGTAATGTCATTGCAGTGTTAATATAATGTTGTGACACTAATAAATAAACTTGACATTAGCTTGAAAGACTGACCAGTTCTGTTCCTTCTTGGATAAAACTGCTGAGGCCAATTATCCTTCCTCTGTAGAAGGAGAATCTCCGGATGAATGATATTTACTTTGAACTGATGGGTTTGATACTGCAGCCAGATCCTGCACAGCCCAGTTATACAATCTTTCTCATAGTATGGCACTGTGCCACTTTGGAAAATTTCTCAAATGAACCAAGCTGGTTGACTGGTTTCCTCAGACTTCAGGAGAAGTATTACAGATAATTTGAATCCTCGGAATGAAGTCACCCTTTCAGTTGACGAAACAAAACAAGCGTTACTGGTTGGAAAAACAATTTTTTGAGGCTCTTTTGCCATATCACCCCTTGTGCAGTGCGTCAGCTGGTTAAGCACTGCACGCTCTGTAAGCATTAAAGGCCTTTAGGAGCTGTCACTGATGCCACAAAATGCATCTTTGGATACTGTCGCGCCTTCCAGTGATGTTCAGAATGTAATATCATTAGTGGCTGCTAGCTTGAATGTTCAACTCGGACTCCAAATTAACTGCTGAAAATGTGTTCAATTATTTAACATGTTATTGTGCCAATAGTTACATCTTGATTCAGTAAGATCTGCAGCACTGTTTCAGGCTATTTGGAACACAGTGCTCCCATTGTATGTTCAACAAAACATTAACTTCTAATTACTTTTAGGGCTGTGTAGGTAATTAGTTAATACTTTTTAATAGTCAATTATTGCATCCCAATGCATCCCATGAAAGAGTGGAAGATGTGATAAACACCAAAAGTCATTTCTCAAGGGTTTGTTTTGAAGTAGCAGCTGAAAGATGTGTGCTGTCTGCTGTCTGACATCCTCCTGTCTACAAAAGGTGATGGACGTGCAACAAAGGATCAATTTCAGATGTCTTCATAAGGTCCGTTTGCTGGTGGCTGAAGAAGGCAATCCTTGAGAAGCAGGTTCTGTCACAAGCGCGGCACATGAAGTTACTGAGTGTCATTGTGGATTGTTGGTTTTGATGTTAACAACCACTATCAAGTTGCTGGTCACACCAGCCCACAGGAAGTATCAGCAATACTTGATCATCGAATTCTACAGTGCAGAAGGAGGCCATTCAGCCCATCGAGTCTGCATCGACCACAATCCCACCCAGGCCCTATCCCCATAACCCCATGCATTTACCCTAACTAGTCCCCCTAACACTAAGGAGCGATTTGGCATGGCCAATCCACCCAACCCGCACATCTTTGGACTATGAAAGGAAACTGGAGCACCCTGAGGAAAACCACGCAGACACAGGGAGAACATGCAAACTCCACACACATGACGCGAGTCAGAAATCAAACCTGGGTTCCTGGCGCTGTGAGGCAGCAGTGTTAACCACTGTGCCACCGTGCTGCCCGATGTCTAGAGTCTTCATGCAATGTTTGCAAGCATCCTTGAATTGGAGCTTTGGACATCCCACCGGTTGTTTGAACATAGAACCCTCCAGAACATGGAACCCTACAGTGCAGAAAGAGGCCCTTCGGCCCATCGAGTCTGCACCAAACACAATCCCACCCAGGCCCTACCCCCATATCCCTACATATTATACCCACTAATCCCTCTAACCTACGCATCCCTGGACACGAAGGGGCAATTTCTTAATATGGCCAATCAACCTAACCCACACATCTTTGGACTGTGGGAGGAAACCAGAGGAAATCCACGCAGACAAAAGGAGAATGTGCAAACTCCACACAGACAGTGACCCAAGCCAGGAATCGAACCCGGGACCCTGGAGCTGTGAAGCAGCAGCACTAACCACTGAGCTGGCTCAAGCTCGTTTGGTTTGAGCTGTCTCACCAGATAGAATCTCCTTTGGTTTGCGGACGTGCCCACGCCAATGAAGCTGCCTTTATTTACTAAGTATGAACAAACTTGGGAATTTGCCTTCGAGAAGGCTGTCGCGTTGTGATTTTGTCCTGCCGTGATATACCCATAAAGCACCACATGCAGCGAAAATGGTAACTGTTGACCTTTTCTTGATTGTCATAAGTGGTCCAAGTCCCACAGCTTGCCACAACATGCTGAAAACACAGACCTCATAAACCATCAGTTTTGTCCTAAAGGTCAGCTTGATGTTAATCCATGCAAGGTCTGTGAGTTTACCAAAGAAGGTGGCTGCTCTCCCTTTATAAAGAGATGGATTGTCTGTTACCGTGGACCCGAGATAGCTGAATTTGTGAACTACGACCGATATGATCAGGGGCTGTGTGTGCTGTACATAGAAGAATTGGACGTTGATTCATTTCCTGTAGTTTTACATCTGAATGATATTTCCGCCAAGTTTCTAGTATCCTTTTCAGACAGCAGCTGAGCACCTGAAGAGAATGTATTAATATAATTTACAGGCAAAAAAGTGAATGCGTCCCAGATTTCCTACACCAGCACTTGGTCAAGTTCAGGGGAAAGCTGCTCCCAAAAATAACCTGCTCTACATCTTCCAGAGCTGCCATTTTTATATTTCGGCTGTCTCAAAGGATCAGGCTTTATATAAGAAATAAATCTCATTTAGTTATTCTTTTGCAGAAAAAATAATTTCAAAAGCTCATTTCCAAAGCATTTTACAGCCAATTTAAGTACTTTTGAAGTTTAGTCACTGTTGTAATGTAGGAACCAATTCACGACTCGTCAGATCCTACAAATAGCAATGTATAATAACCAAATAAGTTGTTTTTGTGAAATTAATTGAGAGATAGAAGACAAGAAATGCTGCCCTGCTGTTCCTCAAAATATTGCTGTGGGATCTTTTGTCCATCTGACAGGACAAATAGGGTTTTGGCTTAATTTCTCATCTGGAAGAGGACATCTCCAACAGTGCAACCCCCCCTCAGTAATGTGCTAAATTTGCAGCTCAGACTTCGCACTCAAGTCTTTGAAGTAGGATTTGAATCCTCAACCTTCTGCCTCCAAGTCGCGAGTGCAATCACTGAACCATCATTGCAATTTCAGAAAGCAACATGTTGTTACAGTTTTACTTGCTGATGGAAGTTGCATTTGGCTCAGCGGTCCTCCTTTTTTTGTGAGATGCCTTCTTTGGAGGCAAAAGAGGAACAAAGTCCATAACACAAGTCCTGAAGCTATGTGTCACACCCACTCCACAGCCTCCGTCAATTGCTTCACAATCCAAGGGCAGAAATTCCTCTTTTGCCCTTCCATATAATTCCAATAGCTTATAATGAAGAGTGATTCCTTACAGTCAAACCTTTATGCTTCCAATTCTCAAACCTTCAGTGGACACTTCCACACTTGTTTTCCATATTTATTCGAAGTAAAGTCACGGTGAAACAGCGGTTAGCACTGCTGCCTCAGAGCACCTGGAACCTGGGTTAATTCCGGCCTCGGGTCACTGCCTGACTGGAGTTTGCACATTCTCCCTGTGTCTGCGTGGGTTTCCTCTGGGTGCTCCGGTTTCTCCCCACAGTCCAAAGATGTGCAGGTTAGGTTGACTGGCCATGCTAAATTGATCCTAGTGTCAGGGGGATTAGCAGGGTAAATGTGTGGGGTTACAGAAATAGGGCCTGGGTGAGATTGTGGTTGGTACAGATTCGATGGGCTGAATGGCTTCATTCTGTACTGAAGGAAGGGATTCTATGAAAAGAAACATACCTAACAGTCATCAAGTTGATATCGAGATTGATACTGTGTTCAGTATCTCTTTTATTATTCCCTCCCATCAAGGTGGTGTAGGTGCACATCTTTTCCTGGAATTCCTTCCAAATGAACTCCCACTGACAGGAGACTGGAAAAGAAAGCTCACCAGAGTATGCAGAACAGTGCTAATAATGAGGTGGCTGTTCCCGGTTTGAGCATGGAACTCTGACAGTGCCAGTACATACCATGAACTCTCCGCAAATGTGGGACAGCCACACTAGCTGTCGTTTGTTGGAAATCTCTGGCAGCTCCCTCGATGACCCCCAGAAGTGTTGCACTCTGAAATTATTTTTCTTTTGGAACATGTTCCACAATATATGGTTCTCTGGCCTCACTTTGGTAGGAAGAATAGAGGTGTAGACTATTTTCTAAATGGGAAAATTGAAATCTGAAGCACAAAGGAACTTGGAAGTTCTGGTTCAAGACTCTCTCTTAAGGTTAACATGCAGGTTCAGTCGGCAGTTAGGAAGACAAGTTCAATGTTGGCATTCATTTCTAGAAAGCGAGAAAATAAGAACAGCGATGTACTGCTGAGGCTGCATAAGGCTGTGGTCAGAACCTTGTCTGAAGTATTGTGAGCAGTTTTGGGCCCCATATCTGAGAAAGAATATGCAGGCCTTGGAGGAGATCTAGAGAGTTTCACAAGAACGATCCCAGGGATGAAGGGTTTGTCATAGAAGAAACATTGCAAAGTTTGGGTCTTTACTGGATGGAGTTTAGAAGGATGAGGGGGGATCTCATTGAAACTTACAGAATGCTGTCTGGATAGAGTGGACGTGGAGAGGATGTTTCCACCAGTAGAACTCAAAGGCCCAATGTCAGACTGAAGGAAGTCTCCTTTAAAACCGAGATGAGGAGGAATTTCTTCAGACGGGGAGTGGTGAATCTGTGTAACTCACTGTCACAGAGAGCTGTGGAGACCAGGTCATTGAATGTCTTGAAGACAGAAATAGATAGGTTCTTGATCAATAAGGTGATCAACGGTTATGGGGGGAAAAACAGGAGAATGGGGATGAGAATCATATCAGCCATGATTGAATGGTGGAGCAGACTCAATGGGCCAAATGGCTTAATTACGCTCCTATATCTTACAGTCTTATGGTCTCATAGCTTGGGGAAAGAGGTGACCTCACTGCCATCCCTCACCTCAGCCTTGGTGAGAGGGTCTCCCTGTTTTTCTTCTTTTACCTGCTCCTGCCCCTCCTCTGTCAGTGGCTCATCACCTATACTGCTCTCCTGCTGTCTTTCTGAATCTTCCAGGGATGTGTCTCAGCTGATAAACATGTAGAACGGATATTAAATCTATTGCACCTACTCCAGAGGTTAGTGTTGGATGATTTTAAAGATATATTAGATGGGGAAGCCTGAGGAGATCCTGCAAAGACACTTTTATGAGGGGAGGTGAGCTTCACTGACTTGGCCAGCATTTATTGCCCATCCATAATTGCCTTTGATGAAGGATAGAATGATTACAAGGAGCTAAGATTGGTTATAGCAATGTGGTATAGGCTAACATTTTACATGTTTCTGGTATTACTCCAAAGATTGTATCAAGCTTTCTGACTGGATGTTAACTTCCAATGTTTTTGCTAAGCCCTTTCTGGGACCAGGACCTCTCCATCTCCATATCCTACAATGTCCAGGATTTGACCTCCTTGAATGGGTTGGCCCACCCAAAAGATAATTAATGAGGTAAGGGCCGTGGATGTGGTTTATATGGACTTTAGTAAGGCGTTTGACAATGTCCCACATAGCAGGCTGGTACAAAAACTAAAATCACATGGGATTTGGGTTGGGCTGGATAGATTGGTACAGAACTAGCTTGGTCATAGAAGATCGAGAGTAATGGTGGAAGGGTGTTTTTTAGAATGGAGATTGTAGCTAGTGATGTTCCACAGGGATCAGTGCTGGGATCTCTTGTTCTTTGTAGTATATATAAATGATCTGGAGGGAAATGTGGGTGATCTGATTAGTAAGTTTACGGATGACGTGAAGATTGGAGGAGTTGCCGATAGTGCCAGGGTTTGTCTGAGGATACAACAGGTATAGGTAGATTGGAGACTTAGGCACAGAAATGGCAGGTGGAGTTTAATCCGGACAAATGTGAGATGATGCATTTTGGAGGATCAAATTTAAGTGTGAATTATACTGTAAATGGCAGAATCCTTAGGAATATTAACAGAGGGATCTGGGCATGCCAGTTCCCCAAAAGTGGCAACACAAGTGGCCAAGGTAATTAACAAGGCCTTCATCAGCTGGGGCATTGAGTACAAGAGTTGGGAAATTATGTTGCAGCTATATAAAACCTTAATTAGGCTGCATATGCAGTATTTTGCGCAATTCTGGCCTCCTCACTAGTAGAAGGACGTAGAAGTTTTGGACGGACTGCAAAGAAGGTTCACCAGGATGTTACCTGGTGTTGAGGGTGTTGGCTGTGATGAGAGGTTGAATAATCTAAGGTTATTTACTTTGGAAAAATGGAGGCTGAGGGGAGACCTATAGAGGTCTACAAAATTATGAGATGCATAGACAGGGTGGATCGTCAGAGGCTTTTACCCAGGGTGGAATTAAAATTACAAGGGGGCACAGGTTCAAGGTGAGGAGGGAAAAGTTTGAGGGAGATGTGCAGGGGTTGTTATTTATACAAAGAGTAGTGGGTGCCTGGAATGTGCTGCCAGAGGGGGTGGTGGAAGCAGGCACACTAAAACATAGAAACAGAACAGTATAACACAGTACAGGCCCTTTGGCCCTCAATGTTGTGCCGAGCTATGTCCAATCCCAAGATCAAGCTATCACCTCCCTATAATTCTGGAGCGCTCCATGTGCCTATCCCATAACCGTTTGAAAATTCCTAAAGTGTCCAACTCCACTATTACAGCAGGCAGTCTATTCCACACCCCAATCACTCTCTGAGTGAAGAATCTACCTCCGGACATCCCTCCTATATCTCCCACCATGAATGTTATAGTTATGTCCCTTAGTAACAGCTACATCTACCCGAGGAAATAGTCTCTGCACATCTACTCTATCAACCCCTCTCATCATCTTATAAACTTCTATTAAGTCGCCTCTCATCCTCCTCCGCTCCAAAGAGAAAAGCCTCAGCTCCCTCAACCTTTCCTCATAAGACCTACCCTCCAAACCAGGCAGCATCCTGGTAAATCTCCTCTGCACTTCCTCCAATGCTTCCAAATCCTTCTTATAGTGAGGTGACCAGAACTGAACACAACGTTCCAAATGTGGTCTCACCAACGTTCGGTATAGTTGCAGCATAACCCCATGGCTCTTAAACTCAACCCCCTGTTAATAAACGCTAACACACTATAAGCCTTCTTCACGGCTCTATCCACGTGAGTGGCAACCTTCAGAGATTTGTGGATATGGACCCCAAAATCTCTCTGTTCCTCCACATTCCTTAGAACCCTGCCGTTGACCCTGTAATCCGCATTCATTAGCAAAATTTAAGAGATCTGGATGGGTACATGAATAGGAAGGGAATGGAGGCATCTGGAGTAAGCGTAGATGATTTTATTTAGTTTAGTTAGGGCATCATCATCAGCATAAGCTTGGCGGGCTGGAGGGCCTGTTCCTGTGCTGTTCTTTTCTTTGTTCTTTGTCCATCCTTGAAGCTATTGAGGACTATTAGGAGGATCCTTGCGTTGCCTGCGTCTGCTTGCCATCAATAACCTTCCTTCCCTTCTGAGAAATTAAATAGACCTGAGCTTATAATTTGCTGAGACGCGACAGTGAAGAAACCAGGGGGGAAGGAGGGTTTGTGAAGAGAGCAAAACATTCGTGCAAATGAGGAGACATTGTTCAGTGAGAATGAGCGGTCGTAAAATAAAATGGAGTGACTGTCAGACCATGTGCACAGAAAGGTTTTGAGGAGAGATTGTGGGTAGAACATACGCAAGTGCACAAACCAGCATCTTTTCATTGGGCGTTGACAGGCAATCCTTACCAATCAGCTCCTGCTGACAAAATCAGTGGACTCCTCTTTGCAGTCCGCCCATATACACTGAATGGCACAGCTGGTGTTTATTGCATCCGGCTTCCTGAGACAGGCTACAGGACTGTCCTCTGTCCCTGCACAGCCTGCAACAGCACTCCCATCATCACCTCATCAAATTGAAGTGCCCTTTGCATTCCTCTTTGTGTTGCTGCCATCCTATCAGAGAAGCAGACAAATAGTATCAAGTGACTGAACTTGAGAAACACAGAAGCCCAGATACACCCCAGGACAGACTTCAATACCTTACACCTTGAAAGTGCTTCATAACAATCTTCCGACGAGTTGCAGTTTTATGCGTAGAAATACAAGAAGCAACATTCACCTGAAAGCAGCGTTCCTACTCACTGTTTCCTGTGCACAGCTGCCTTGTTGCACTCTGCAATCCCTTTAAGATCAGCTTACTGCTGCATATGCTCGCACCTTAAAGGGAATGTTGCTGGTCAATGACACGTCACATTCCCAATTAGCTCAGAGGGAACATTGCACTCAAGGCTGTTCTAAATCGTGGCTGATCAGTATCTCAATTCCATTTTCCTGCCTTTGCCCCCCGCACCCCCCCCCCCCAGCTCCATATCCCCTGAGTCACTTACTTAGCGAAAATCTACCAATCTTGAAATCTTCAATTGTCTCACCACAGCCACAGCCCCTTTGAGAGAGAGAATTACTGATTTGCATGTGAAAACAAGCTTCCTGACTTTCCTCTGAAATGGCCTGGATCTGAATTTAAGATTGTGACCCTTTGGTTCACTCATGGGGGAACATAGCTTCCTAGTTATAGTGATGTGGTTTCCACCGTGTGGAACCCTTTTAACGTTCTAAACATCTCTACCAATTTAACCCACAACTTTCTCTCAAGAAAGACAATCAGTTAACTTCTGCACAAACTTCAGGTCACTTAATAACAGTCATTTGCAGCATTTCCCTGCTTCTGTCTCCTCTTGTGCCATGCCACAAGGCCACAAATCACAGAGGCTTTCATACAGCTTTTGATTTGAGCTGATAAGTAAAAGTAAGCCTGCTGCAGGCTCTCCTCTGCTAAACATTCATCTCCAATATTGATTTTTATTAAAAATATATGTATATATTGCAATGATCTTTTGTTTTAAGAAGGATTAGAACATTTTCTCCTTATTTTGAGTGTTTGCTGCTTCCAACAATAGTAGCTTGTAATCGATAATTGTGATTTTTCTCTGAATTCTTATTTTCACAACACCCCCACCCCCCCCCCCCCCACCGACCCCAATCCATTAAAAGATAATAGATTCCATGGTTTTCAAGGGCGACTGGAGTTGCACATAAACACTTTGTAAAATTGGTTTACAAGAAATCTTCAAAGGTAGCTTGACGTGCAATGGGCTTTATCGATTTGGGAAAATCACTTTGCTCAGCATCAGACTGATGAGATACTCAAAATGTCCCTCCTTCCCCACCCCACCCCCCCATCCACTTAATCTAATATCTCAGACCTGGGTGTTATTTTCAGGAGTGGAGAAATTTTGCATTGCTTGTGTTTTTCTAAATTGCTGTAGACACCAAATTGCCTTCTGACTAGAAGGGTAAACCCTTTAATCATTGCGATGCACTTTGTCCCCTAGCTCACTGCTTTGTCTCCCTGCATGTGTCGAAACCTCAGAAATATGAGATTGTTGTTATATCACCTATTGAAATATAAGGGCGGAGGGGAAAGTAAGAGCCGTGGTTTTTATTTTTATTTTTGCTTTGTTCATGATGAAAATTCATTCATCACTTTATTTCATTCATTCATGTATATTTCTGTAACGTAAGGTATGGATTTTTGTAGAAAGATCGAATTTCATTCCTGGACACTTCAAAACCTGACTGTGCTACCAAATTCAGGCAGGTATTAACCTATAAACTGTTAATAGATTTTACTGGAACAATTGAAGTGTTTGTTTGGGTTCTCCCAGTGACCAGCATACAGGGCAGGGACAATTTCAACTTGTTACTGCTCCTTTCAGGGGCCATAAGACTCTTTGGGGTTGTAAAATAGTACCCGTAGTGTGCATGTACGTGTGACAAAAAGTGTGCCAGATGCCATGTTGCTAACAGGGTAAACCTGCAGCACTTAAAGTTAGCTGGAAATATCAGAATGAGTTTCTGGCTCGTATTCATGCGATCTCTTAGACCACCGATTTCTATCTCCATAACATTGCTTGGCTTTGACCGTGTCTCAGCTCAACTGCTGGTGAAACTCAGCCATGCTTTCATTACCTCTAGATGCGACTATTCCAGAGCACTCCTAGCTGGTCTGCCACGTTCTATTCTCCATAAATTTGAGGTCAAAAATCTTTGCTGTGCATTTCTTATCTCGCACCAAGTTCCATTCCCCTATCAGTCCCGTGGTTGTTGTGAGCTACATTGGCTCCCGGTCAAACAATGTCTTAATTTTAAAATTCGCACCCACATTTTCAAACCCTTTCAAGGCTTTGACCTCTCTACCCCTTTAATTTCCTACAATCCCCTAACCCTCCAAGATATCTGTTGCCTCTGCCCTAGGCTCTGAAATTTCCTCCCTAAATTCTCCACCTTGCTTTCGTCCTTCACGACACTTCTTAAAATAGCCAGGCTTTTGATCACCTAATATCCCTTTCTGTGGCTTATGTCCATACTTTGTTTTATAATGCTCCTCTGAAGCATCTTGGGGTGTTTCATTACAATAAAGAGCTATATATAAATATAAATTATTGTTATTGCTGTAAGCATAACTGGCAGATCAAGTTGAAAGATGTGTGGGTTAGGTTGATTGACCATGCTAAATTGACCCTAAGGTCAGGGGGATTAGCAGGGTAAATGTGTGGGGTTACGGGAATAGGGCCCTAGTGTGATTGAGGTCAGTAAAGACTCAATGGGCTGAATGGCCTCCTTCTCTACTGTAGGGATTCTAGGATCAGGATTTCACACCAACACCACGATGTTAGAGCTCAGTGCTCCAGCCTACACTCTCCTTTAACCGTACACAACTGAGCACAGGGTTAAACAGTATGAAACACCACCCAGATAAAAGCAAAATACTGCAGATGCTGGAAAACCTCAGCAAGTCTGACAGCATCTGTGGGGGGAGAATAGAGTCAAGGTTTTGAGACCAGATGACCCTTCATTATCTGCTGAGATTTTCCAGCATTTCCTGTTTCTGAACACCACCTGCCTAAGATAAGTTGCTGTTTGATTTCTTCTGGCATTTGCTCTAATTATACACATCCTCTCTCCTCTTAGTAATGTCACATTGATTCCTTAATATTTTCTACAGTAACTCATGTGGTTGGTGGTGAGGCATCTTTTTGCTGACTTTAGGTTTTTGCACAAACCAGTTGCTTCTGGACCTGGGCAACTCAGTAGGCTTTCCTCTTTGAATCAGACTGACTGGGATAATGAGCAGAGGCAGGATAAACATTTAGAAGCAGGAGGAAGAGATGGGCACCGAACATGAGTCCATATTCGCCCAGTGGATTCAAAGAGCTCTCACCTGAATTTTCAAGATAATATTCTCAGTGAAATCTGCACCTGCTCCAGTACAATTCCAACCTCAGTGCAAGGTAATTACTGCACTACCAGTGACTGTGGAGGTGACCGTGGCTATGGGCTGTTGTGGAACTGCCTTGTTCTAGGTATTTGGAATTATTAGCAATACCTTGCAGTTTCCAGTGCAGTGTTCCATGAGGGAGGCTACTGAGGCTGTCTATGCAGAGAGCAATAACTACTAGTCGGGAAAATGCTTGAATCTATCATCAAGGAAGAAATAGCGAGGCATCTGAGTATAAATAGTCCCATCGTTAAGACGCAGCATGGGTTCATGAAGGGCAGGTCATGTTTGACTAATTTGGTGGAATTCTTTGAGAACATAACATGTGCAGTGGTCAGTGGGGAACCTGTGAATGTGGTGTGTCTGGATTTCCAAAAGGCATTTGACAAGGTGCCGCACCAAAGACTGCTACATAAGATAAAGGTGCACGGTGTTACGGGTAATGTATTAGCATGGATAGAGGATTGGTTAACTAACAGAAAGCAAAGAGTGGGGATAAATGGGTGTTTTTCTGATTGGTGATCAGTGACTAGTGGTGTACCTCAGGGATCAGTGTTGGGACTGCAATTGTTTACAATTTACATAGATGATTTGGAATTGGGGACCAAGTGTAGTGTTTCAAAATTTGCAGATGATGCTAAGATGGCTGGAAGAGCAAAGTGTGCAGAGGACGCTGAAAGTCTGCAAAGGGATATAGATAATCCAAGTGAGTGGGCGACGGTCTGGCAGATGGAGTACAATGTTGTAAACGTGAGGTCATCCATTTTGGTAGGAATAACAGCAAAATGGACTATTATTTAAATGGTAAAAAATTGCATCATGCTTCTCTGCAGAGGGACCTGGATGTCCTTGTGCAGGAAACTCAAGGAGTTGGTTTGCAGGTGCAGCAGGTAATTAAGAAAGCAAATGGAATTCTGTCCTTCATTACAAGGATACAAAACTGGCTTGGTCAAAGAAGACAGAGGGTAGCAATGGAAGGATGCATTTCTGAATGGAGGACCGTGACAAGTGGTATTCATGATGTGGATATGCCGGCGTTGGACTGGAGTAAACACAGTAAAAAGTCTGACAACACCAGGTTTCAGTCCAACCGATTTATTTGATAGTAAATTCACTAGCTTTCGGGTTAGCCCCTTCGTCAGGTGAATGTGTACCCATGAACCCATGTTCATGTCGCATTATCTGTAACCCCTGTGACTTGCCTGGGTTTGCAAAACCTCGCTCACTGTACTGTCTGGAGACAATACACATCTCTTTAAACTGTGATCAGTGCTCCTTCCACACACATTGTTAGCCACTTTAAGACTTGAACAGCAGGTTAGGTGTAAAGATTCGCATTCTAATCAGTAATCTGTAAACCGTCTGTGCTTTATATGCTCTGCCTGAGGCCAGAACTCTCCATTCACCTGACGGAGGGGCTAACCCGAAAGCTAGTGAATTTACTATCAAATAAATCGGTTACAAGTGGTATTCCTCAGGGATCAGTGCTGAGACCTTTGCTGTTTGTAATATATATAAATGATTTGGAGGAAAATGTAACAGGATTGATTAGTAAGTTTGCGGATGACACAATAGTTCGTGGATTTGTGGATATCGATGAGGACCATCAGAGGATACAGCAGGATATAGATCAGTTGGAGACTTGGGCGGAGAGATGGCAGCTGGAATTTAATCCGGATAAATGTGAGGTAATGCATTCGGAAGGCCTAACATAGATAGGAAATATGCAGTAAATGGCAGAACCCTTAGGAGTCTTGATAGGCAAAGGGATCTGAGTGTACAGGTACACGGGTCACTGAAAATGGCAATGCAGGTGGAGAAGATAGTCAAGAAGGCATGCTTGCCTTCATCGGCTGGGATATTGAGTTTAAAAGTTGGCAAGTCATGTTGCAGATTTATAGAACTTTAGTGAGGCTGCACTTGGAATATCGTGTTCAGTTCTGGTCGCCACACCACCAAAACGATATAGAGGCTTTGGAGAGTGTACTGAAAAGATTTACCAGGATGTTGCCTAGTACGATGGGCATTAGCAATGAGGAGAGGCTGGAGAAGCTTGTTTGTTGTCACTGGAGTGACAGAGGTTGAGGGGAGCCCTGATAGAAGTTTACAAGGTTATGACAGACATGGACAGGGTGGATAGCCAGAAGCTATTTCCCAGAGTGGAAGAGTCAGTTACTAGGGGGCATAGGTTTAAGGTGCAAGGGACAAGGTTTAGAAGAGATGTACAAGGCAGATTTTTTTAAACAGAGAGTGCTGGGTGCCTGGAATTCGTTACTGGGAAAGGTAGTGGAAGCAGATACGGCAGTGACTTTTAAGGGGCACCTTGACAAATGCATGAAAGAGATTGGAATACCCGGAAGGGTAGGGGGGTTTTAGTTAAGTCTGGCAGCATGGTTGGTACTGGCTTGGAGGGCTGAAGGGCTTGTTCCTGTGCTTTAGTTTTCTTTGTTCTTTGTTTATTGCTAGAGGGATGGAGTATTAAAACAGTGAGATTATGTTGCAGCTGCATAAGGTGTTGGTGAGGCCACGACTGGAGTACTGTGTACAGTTTTGGCCTCCTTACTTGAAAAAGGATATACTGGCACTGGCGAGGGTGCTGAGGAGATTCACTAGATTGAGTCCAGAGTTGAGGGGGTTGGCTTATGAGGAGCGACCGAGTAGACTGGGGCTATACTCATTGGAATTCAGAAGAATGAGGGAAGATGTTATAGAAACATATAATGTTATGAAAGGAATAGATAGGATAGAAGCAGGGAAGTTGTTTCCACTAGTGGGTGAAACTAGAACTAGGGGGCATAGCCTCAAAATAAGGGGAAGCAGATTTAGGACTGAGTTGAGGAGGAACTTCTTCATACAAAGGGTTGTGAATGTGTGGAATTCCCTGCCCAGTGAAGCAGTTGAGGCTGCATTGAATGTTTTTAAGGCAAGGATAGATACATTTTGGAACAGTAAAGGAATTTAGGGTTATGGTAAGTGGGCAGGTAAGTGGAGCTGAATCCATTCTAATGGGAATGGGGGAGCAGGCTCGAGGGGCCAGATGGCCTACTCCTGTCTTAGTTCTTACGTTCTTATTTGTCAGAGAAGCAGGTACAGCAAGCACATGGATTTGCTTCAATAGTATGCTTCCCCATGGTGAAGGGTACCATTGACTCCACACGCATCGCTTTGCATACACCTCACATCAACTCTGTCACATACCTGAGTTTAAAGGGATTCCAGTCCCTCAACATGCAGCTGGTATCTGACCATAGCCTACGTACCATGTAGGTTTATAGCTTGCATCTGAGCAGCAATGCCTTGTGGCAGGTCACTGTGATATTATATTTCAGCCACTATGTTAAATCAAGGGGTGACTACCTGCTGGCGAGGGCCACTGGCTGACTACATGGCTCGTGATTCCAATAGCAATTCAGTCCGCCAGAAGAAATCAATCGCTGTGGGCCAGTGACATCCTGAAGCAACATTCTGCTGTTTGGGTTCTCTGGAGGAGCCCTATAGAATCGAGCTGAGTGAGACTCGGGATTTGTGATCATGTGCTGCACAGCCATACTATCATGAAGGAATAGCTCTTAGCACCAGCTATCAGACAGAGCAACAAGGAGTAGGAGCTTGAGAATGAGGAGGAAGGTGAAGGGACCTGGCCATCACCCTTCTGTCCAAGCTATACCTGAAGAACTACTTCAAGCATGATACCAGTCGACTCAAACCCAATTCCTCATGCACCAAGAGAGCTATGCTCCTCATCTTCCCTCTGTCACTGATGATCATATTGTCTTCATAGCCACAATGCGAAGATAAAAACCCATGTTTTTGACAGCCCTTCCAAACCCTCAACCTCAAGACTAAGGCAGCAGATGCATGGGGACAGCACCATCTGCAATTTCCTATCCACACATTATCCTGAGCAATATTGTCGTTCCTTCACAGACACTAGATCAAACTCCTGGGACTCCCTCCCTAACAGCACTATGGGATTCCTACATGACAGGGGCTGCAGCACTTCACAGAAGTGGCTCACCACCACCGCTTCAAGACCAATTAGGAATGGCCAATAAATGCAAGCTTAACCAGTGAAGCCCATTTTCCATGACAGAATAAAAACAAATACACATTGCAGTCCAAATTTCTAAATGAATTCATGTTATATTGCTTACAAAATTAAACTGACAGCCTTGTGCATTTCCTTAGTGCCTGTCTTCCATGTGCTTGCTGACCTCCTGCTCCCCGGTGGCCGCAGCATGGCTGCTGGTTTTAGAGGAGGAAACAGCATATTCTTAGAGAACAGATCAGTCTAGAAGGCCCATCATGTCTACAAGTGGCAGTCTGAGCTGACAGGTACCGGCAAGGGCACTGAAAGAGCCCCCCCAGCAATCCAAGTAATGCACTGGCAGCCAGGTTACTGGACCATTGTAACACTCTAAAGGCCATCTGAACCAATGTATCCATGGTGATGATGGCAGCAGTCCGTGCTTCCACTGCAGCACCCACCTATTGGATAGAAACTGTTTATAGTGTGACAGGAAACTAAGGCAGTGTCAGATGTGTGAATCAGACTGGTTACCCTTCAAACCCCCAAACATCCCCCTTTTCATATCTAACAAAATACACATTTGCATACATAATCCTGTATGACTGTGAGTTACCCAAGTTTCCACTATCCGCCCACAATTCTCACGAATTAACAACTGTTTGTTCTACTAATCAGTCACTGAACGTTCCATGTGTGCATTGACAATGACTGCTTGTCTCCTTGTTGGAGAGTCCTGCAGTGGGACTTGCAGTGGCACTTAACCTTCTGAGTGTCATGCAACATGCTTGGGGATTGTGGCAGTCATGTTTGAATATCTGGCCATGTATGCAAGGTGAGAGGTGTGGGTGTAGTGTTATAGTGGTGGTAAGTGTGTGAGGGTGCAGTGAAGCATTTGCCAGTTATACATGACTCACAATTAATAGAACATGTTGACATAGTGATGGAGATTCGGTAATTTGAGCAGTGCCTGAGGCTGGGAGTGTAACTGGTGGGGTATGGCATTTGATAATGGTTTCACTGACCTTGACCACTCGTTTGAGGTCATTAAACTTTTTGTAGCACTTGTTCTTTGATTTAAATTCCTCAAATCTTTGTTCTTTGAGACTCGCTTTTCCTGTTGCTTTTTCATCATGTTTCTGAGGGGGGACATCCTGCCATCTTGAGGATAGAGGATATTGCTCTTCCTTCCCACCTCCTCCACCAAGACTCAAGTGCGGCTTTCAAAATCCTGGCTGCTTGCACTCTCATAGAACCATAAAATCTCTACAGTGCAGAAAGAGGCCATTCAGCCCATCAAGTCTGCACAACTTTCTGAAAGAGTATTTTACCCAGTGCCAGCCCCCCACACTCAACCTGTAATCCTGTGCATTTACAATAGTTAATCCACCTAACCTACAGATCTTTAGACACTAAAGGGCAATGTAGCATGGCCAATTCACCTAACTCATGCATCTTTGGACTGAGAGAAAACTGGAGCACTCAGAGGAAACCCATGCAGACATGGGGAGAATGTGCAAACTCTGCACACAGTCACCAGAGGGTGGAATTGTACCTGGGTCCCTGGCACTGTGAGGTGGCAGTACTATCTCTCCACTGCCACTGTGCTGCCCATGGTCAGCTTTAAGTGTTGTGCAAGTTCCTCATGGTGTTGACCCTCTGCAGATGCATTCAACCAGCAAGCAGCCCAGTTGGTCTGTCAGCTAGGCTGCATACAGCAAACAATATAATAAGCAGGTAGCAGGAAGTTGGAACGTGTGGGCTGCATTACACTGGGTTATTCATGCGTTGTGATCCCCACACCCATTTGGAGACTATCCAATAGAAGCCCATACATCTCCTGAAGAAAATTATTAATGGGCTATTGGGCCTACCATAGAACAGTCAGGCCTGACTTTTTACCTTTGGGTCACGACATTGACGTATAGCATGATAAACCATTACAAATGTTCTTACGTTCAGTGTTATATATGAGCACGCTGATACCATTGCCTTGTGTCCATTTGCTAATGGTGTCGCCTGTGAGTGCACAAGCACCTTCTGCCAACATGCGGACACCCTGAAGCTCAGTGTTCTGCTGGATATCGAGTGCCAACTAATGAATGCAAGTGTAAACAATTTTCAGATATTTTCCACCAAATGTGCTTCCCAGTGCAATGGAAGGAGATGGTGAGACTGAGAGCCATGAATTTCCTTTGCTGTCTTGCATCTACTTCTTCCTGCCCCTGATTTAATTTTGAATTGCGGCCTGCCTGTAATAACCGCATTGTTGTGCAGCACGGGACTAATCTATTCGTGGCTCTGCACTTTTTTTTTTCTGTTTGCGTTTCAGCAATGACATTCTGAGCCCTGTTTTTCCTGCCAAGGCAGCCTGTGGTAAAAGCACGCGGCTGGTAACAGATGAAGGCATCCTATTATTGAATCAGTTTGGATTGGCAGATGAATGGAGCACTCATTTTGCATTTGGCATGAGCTTTGGATCTCTCTTCATTTTCATTCAAGGAAATAACACAATTGCCAAACCTCTTTCATTCTGGCCATCACCAATATTGTTGCACTTAGTGCCCTTCAACATAAGCACCTGAATCAGCCTCTCTCTTTACAGTCACAAATCACACATTTAACATTTCCCCTGTGCTGCTGGTTATAGCTTCAATAAAGCATGGATTTTCTTTAAAATCCGTTACAATTGCCTGTGCTGGTAAATTATTCTGAAGAAATATTTATTTTAACCATACCTCAAGAGAGACACCTCTTGCATACATTCCTCATAAGGAAATATTGTGTAGAGGTATTGATCAGTGTATTTATTCTATTTTATTGATTTATTCTATTTTATTGATCTGCTCCATTATTGCTAGCGATGATTGTGAAATACTTTTATCACAAGTTACACTGCACATTACATTGGTGCATGCCATGTAGTTACACGCCATTCACATCAATATACCATCATCCTATCCCTCAGTAATAATGGCTGAAGCATCACGATTTGATACAGCACTTCCTCATTACTGCAATCATATCATCTTTTGGCAGAAGCGAAAAAAAGACAAAAACCCAAGATGGATAACGGGAAAAAGTACTCTGTCCGAGAGAGATCAAACAAAATTTATTACAATCAGACCCAGTGCAGGGTATCACTTGGATCAAGTGTTATCAATGCTAGCAGCTAACCTCTAAATTATGCTCCCTCCAGCTTGGTTAATAATCAGTCCTACTCTCCCATACGGTCTTGAAAACTATTTTTAAATGGTTTGGAACATGTATGAAATATAGGGTTACCTGCATCCAGGAAGGGAATATCATTTTGGATGTATTGGTCAAAAGGGAACTCCACCAGAATCACTGCCTTGCCTCATTTTCTCAACTGCTGCCATACTCACTATATTTCCATAATTTTAATCAGATTTCCGATATCTTGTTGGGCATCTCGCTGTTGGTCCAAGACACATGGGGGGATTTTACCACCCCCAGCATGTTTACAGCAGCAGAGGAAGCGGTTCGCTCCCACCACTGTCGAATGGTTTTCACGTTGTTTGAACCCTCCGCCATCCAGGAACCCACGGCTGGGGCTCACTGTCAGCGGGCGTGGAAGATCCCACCGGCAGGAACAGCAGGAAAATTTCCGCCATCAAGAATGAAGTTGGAAATTCAACTTGAACAGCTGTTCAAATCGGGCAATATAGCATCACATGAAAGGTAGAGGAACTGAGCTTTGGTAGCAGTGCGTGACAACTGCTGCGTTTAATGGTGGAACATATAACAGGTACAGTGGATAAGAGGTAGCACATGTAAAGGACAAAGATTATATCGGGGTGGGTATGTTGAGGAAGTATGTCGGACAGGGTGTACTGTCAGGAAGGAGTTTATTGGATAGAGAGTTTATCATAGCATCTTAGAATCCTGCAGTGCAGAAGGAATGATGTGGAGATGCCGGCGTTGAACGGGGGTAAACACAGTAAGAAGTCTCACAACACCAGGTTAAAGACCAACAGGTTTATTTGCCAATAAATGCAACTAACTTTCAGAACTCCCGCTCACCTGACGAAGGGACAAACCCCGAAAGCTAGTGGCGTTTCCTACCAAATAAACCTGTTGGACTTTAACCTGGTGTTGTGAGACTTCTTACTGTGCAGAAGGGGGCCAAATGGCCCACTGACCACATCCCACCCAGGCCCTATCTCCATAACCCCGTGCATTTACCCTAGCTAGTCCCCCTAACATTAAGGGGTCATTTAGCATGGCCAATCTACCTAAACCGCATATTGTTGGAGGGTGGGAGGAAACCAGAGCACCTGGACGAAACCCACGCAGACACGGGGAGAGTGTGCACACTTCACACAGACAGTGACCCAAGCCGGGAATTGAACCCAGGTCCCTGGCGCTGTGAGGCAGCAGTGCTAACCACCATGCCACTCACATTCAGGAGAGTGTTTTAGATTGCATGAGTGTGCAGAAGTGAAGTATCTTGAGAACGACACTCTGGGTGTGGTGTGGCGAGGTGTTGGGGGGGGGTGGGTGGGGAGTGTGTGAGGCACCGATACCAGCTGATTTGAGTTGACACCAGGAGGAATTCGTAGCCACATCAGTCTGTGCTCCACACTCTGGAACTGGTGAATCCACATGAAGGCTTGACTTTAGCCTAATTCACTGAATGGCAATCCTGCCGGATTAGGTGCAATGTCCATTTACCTGGGATCATTTGACAGCCAGGGCTTTGTGCAGATGGGCTAGGAAACAAAAGAAATTAACCAGAGCTGCTGTTTCTGATTACTCTGGCTTTATTCTTGCGGGCACACACTCGTCTGGAAAGCAAAATGCAGCTGGAATGTGCTCATCCAATCCCTTTCTCCTCTCCGTTCCCCTCTGCCACCTTATCAATCACACTGATTGCCTGTGTACCTCAAAGAAAATTACAAAACAATTTTTGGAGCATTTAAACTGAATTCTCTGTAGAAATTTGATTTCTTTTTCTGGCAGAATCTTATTTTCTCCTGGAGAAGCCAGGGTGAAGAGGTAGCAGTCCTTCTGTGCCTCAGTATTCATTACGTCTCGTTGCTTCCCCTCAACACTCCTGGGACCTCGCTGTTCTGAATCAGTGAACCTGGAGCTCTGCTTTTATTTATCATCTCCACATTGTCATAGACTGGCAGGTTGCTCTCCCAACTGGCACAGGTCCAAGTATTAGAATTGTCCTCATTGAATTGCATGAGCTTAGGAACAGCAGCAAGCTGGACTGTGTGTCCAAGTCTCCTTCACTTTCTTTCTATTTTTAGTGCATTTCTGGGAAGGTAATTGTGTGCTGTAAACACGTTTAAATTGATGTTGACTGATGCTCAACCCCAAAGCACTTGGGGTCTGAATTGGACGTCCTCAAAGATAAGGCACTGGGATCACGCGACTGAGAGGCTTCGAGCTCAACAGTGTCCGGCTTTGCGCAAGGTTAGCGCTTCTTAAAGCCAACCTTAAAGGCCGGGGGGGGGGGGCTCTGGCTTCAGCAGGGGTTGAAACTATTTCGGCAACGTTTGAAAATCTACAGCGAGGCCCCAAAATTGCAAAATAGGCAGGAGAATTTGTTGCCAGGTGCTGTGCCAGAGTCACTGGTGCAGGAAGTGTACTTGAGGGCAAAGATCCTCCTCACTCACAGGGCCAGGACAGTCTCCAGACAAGTGCCCAGAAGGCAGGTGGAGCAGGAAGCTCCACAGTCTGGCCGAGCTATCCATGAGCAACTCATCTGACTGCAGCGTCAGTACTCGCAATTCCTTATTCATCACAAGGCCCCCCCTGCCTTCTCTTCCGTCTGTGACTGACAATCAAAGTAGCAATTTGGCTACAAAGCAAAATTAAAAGTCAACAGAAAATAAACTTTTAAAACCAAATTTATAAATCAAGTCATGACATATTGTGTACAAAGTTCAACTAATCAATCCTGTGAATTGCGTTTGTGCCTATCATTCTTGTCACTTTGTCTGTCCTGGTGCTCCTATGCTGTGCTACCCCAGTGACTGTAGCTGGTGGATGGCTGCTGATCAGTGGGAAGGTGATAGATGTCTTTGGAGGATGACCTTGAGCAGCTCTAGGCCTCTGGACTTTGTTCTGCAAATCTCAGTGTAGGCAGCAGCAGTCTAAACCAGCTGGTTCACCGCTACCACAAGGGTATTGATGGGTGGGCATTGGTAAGAGAACAAAGAACAAAGAAAATTACAGCACAGGAACTGGCCCTTTGGCCCTCCAAGTCTGCACCAACCATGCTGCCTGACTTAACTAAAATCCCGTACCCTTTCGGCGACTATATCCCTCTATTCGTACCCTAGTCATGTATTTGTCAAGACGCCCCATAAAAGTTACTACCGTATCCACTTCCATTACCTCACCCTCTGTGTAAAAAATCTGCCCCATATATCTCCTTTAAACCTTGCCCCTCACACTTTAAACCTATGCCCCTTAGTAATTGACTCTTCCACTCTGGGTAAAAGCTCTGACTATCCACTTTGTCCATGCCTCTCATAATCTTATAGACTTCTATCAGGTCACCCCTCAACTCCGTTGTTCCAGTGAGAACAAACCAAGTTTCTCCAACCTCGCCTCATAGCTAATACCCTCCACACCAGGCAACATCCTGGTAAATCTTTCTGTACCTTCTCCAAAGCCTCCACATCCTTCTGGTAGTGTGGCGACCAGAATTGAGTGCTGTATTCCAACTATGGCCTAACTAAGGTTCTATAAAGTTGCAACATGACTTGCCAATTTTTAAACTCAATACCCCGGCCGATGAAGGCAAGCTTGCCGTATGCCTTCTTGACTACCTTCTCCAAATTTCAGTGACCTGTACACTTAGATCCCTGTCTATCAACACTCGTAAATGTTCTGCCATTTACTGTATACTTCCTATCTGTATTAGACCTTCCAAAACGCATTACCTCACATTTGTTCATGCCATCTCTCTGCCCAAATCTCCAACCAATCTATATCCTGCTGTATCTCTGATGGCTCTCATCGCTATCTGCAAATCTACCAACCTTTGTGTCGTCTGCAAACTTACTAATCAAACCAGTTATATTTTCCTTCAAATCATTTATGTATATTACAATCAGCAAAGGTCCCAGCACTGATCCCTGAGGAACGCCACTTGTCATAATCCTCCATTCAGAAATGCACCCTTCCACTGCTACCCTCTGTCTTCTCTGACAGTTCTGTATCCACCTTGCCAGCTCACCTCTGATCCCATGTGATTTCACCTTCTGCACCAGTCTGCCATGAGGGACCTTGTCAAAGGCCTTACTGAAGTCCATGTAGACAACATCCACTGCCCTACCCTCATCAATCATCTTCGTCACTTCCTCGAAAACCTCAATCAAGTTAGTGAGACACGACCTCCCCTTCACAAAACTATGTTACCTCTCACTGATATGTCCACTTATTTCCAAGTGGGAATAAATCCTGTCTCAAAGAATCGTCTCTAATAATTTCCCTACCACTGATGTAAAGCTCACCAGCCTGTAACTACCTGGATTATTCTTGCTACCCTTCTTAAACAAAGGAACGAGATTGGCTATCCTCCAATCCTCTGGGACCTCTCCTGTAACCAGTGAGGATACAAAGATTTCTCTGAAAACTCCAGCAATTTCCTCCCTTGCCTCTCTCAGTATTCTGGGGTATATCCCATCAGGTCCTGGGGATTTGTCTACCTTAATGGGATAGATGTTGTCATCCTGAGAGAGAGGATAGCTGGTTGGTGTTCACTACCCTGGGGCAGTGCCTCAACAATCTCAATCGGAGAATAGATTGGTGGACTGCAGTGATGGCTCCACAGGTTCTCTAATGGAGTTTCCATTGCCAGAAAGTATGGGCTCCAAGCTCTGTGCAAAAACCCTGTGCAAACTTGGTGCTGGACAGTTACTCACTCCTTAACAAATGACCTACCCTCGCACCAAGCGTTTCATTGTGCATTCCCGCCAGCCTTAGAAAAATTGCAGCACAGAGGGAGGCCATTCGGCTCATTTTGCCCATGGAGGCCTGAGAATGCCTAGGTGCCCTTTCTAATCCCGCCTTCCTGCACCCAGCCTGTAGCCCCGTCTCGAACAGCACTTAAGTTGTTTCTGCTGTACCCTGTATCCATCAATGTCCTCAGCTAATCCTCTGAGTTAGAACTGGTATCTATCTCCCCTCTGAGGAGCTGGCACCTCCTGCTTTACCCTTACCCTTGGCTGGCTGGAGGCCACTCATGCTCAATGTCTCGCCTCCCATTTCTAACTGATTACCCCCCCAGTGGCTCTCAGCTATAACACAGTGGAGGCCGGCGGAAACTTTGATATCTCACATCTTGTACAACTGAATAAATGACTGGACACCAAATAACCACAAATTAAAAGACCCTCAATCTCTAATGATTGTGCAGGAGGTGCACAGATTCTACGGAACAACATTAGCAGTGGAGGAGTGCGTGCACCAGAATCTGGGATAAGCGGCATTAAGCAGCACAAGGCTAAATATGTAATCTTGACGATAGTAAAAGCGTACAGGAACAGGATGTATCTGGCAGTGATTTAAGGTCACTATATCTAATCTGCATTCATTAACTCCAATGCAGTGGCAGCTGACTCGCATTCAAATGTGAGTTGGAAATTAAGGGACATCTTGCTCAGCATTCGAATCAATCTGCCTGAATAGAAATGTCCCTCTCACTGTCACTTACGCTGATTTCTGAAAGAGACTGCTGCCTGGTTTTCTGATCACCCCTGACACTTGTCACGCACGAAAATCCCTAAGACCTTTAAAGTCAGTTTCCGTCGCTGATTTAAAAGCCACGGATTGCCCGCAGGTTATTTTTCAGATTTTTATTCCGCATCAAACACCAAGAGAAACGTCAGGGAGTGGGGAGGGGAGGGGAAAAAACATCGCCTCCTGTTTCTTTTAGGCCAAACCAAGTAGACAAACTCAAATTACATTAGGACAAAGTAAAAAGGGTGGCTCTCCAAAAGGAAGGGGAACAGCCCGAACAAGAACAAAAGTAAAAAGGAAACTTAAAACACATCAAATCAAAACGTGATTGTTGGGGTCTATAACGCACCTTAGCCCCGGCGGTGCCCAACGGGCAAAAGATCGCCCCCTGCCCCCACCAAAAAAGCAGATAAGAAAGTGAGATTTTATCTTTAGTGTCAGTAAGCTGCTTGAAAACAAGTAACAAGACACAGTGAAGCGATATTATAGCCGTACTGCTGAGGCTTTGGGATCTCTGTTATTTCAGCACGAGCATGAGAGATCATTAAGCACTCTCCAAGCATGAAGCACTCTTTCTGCCCAATTTTCTCTGATCTTTTCAGTGACCTATGCTGAATTTCCATTCTCTACAAGTGCTGCGCGTTTGCTAATAAACAAACAAACAAAAAAAAAGGAAGTTCATACCGTGAGCCAGTTTCATCAATAGACGAGACATAACTTAACCCGAATGTTTGGAGTGTGGAGGTAAACATTAATGGTGTGTTAACGCTATTGAAGTGCGGCGTTCAATTAAGTACTTGAGCACTTATAAAGAGAGACCAGCTGGGACGCTGGATTTGTATGTAGAAGGTAGGCGTATATAATGCTACATTCTGTGAATAAACCTCGTGTGAAGAAAAATATTACTGTGTAGTTTTGTACTTCACCAACTAGCTTGGGATAGGAATAACAAGTATGCCAAGATTGCTCAGGTGAATGGTATAGGACCAGTACTATCAACAGACAAGACAAATTGTCTGGTCACATAAATTGTTGGTGCCAATTTCTGCATCCCTCAGATGCAAGGTGATATTACCCATGTGCTACTTTCTCTCACCAGGGGCAGTGATGCAATGATATATCAGTTTTTATTACCTGCAGTCCTACGCAACTTGGGATACTAAGGGGCAATTTAGCATGGTCAATCCATGTTAACTGTGCAGATTCCACACAGGCACTTACCCAAAGCTGGAATTGATGTGTGGGTTAGGTTGATTGGCCATGCTAAAAATTGCCCTTAGTGCCCTGAGATGTGTAGGTTAGAGGGATTAGTGGATAAAATATGTAGGGACATGTGGGTAGGGCCTGGGTGGGATTGTGGTCAGTGTGGACTCGATGGGCTGAATGGGCCTCTTTCTGTACTGTAGTGTTTCTATGATTTTTTTGAACCTGGGTCCTTGGAGCTGTGAAGCAACAATGCTACCCACTGTGCCACCCTTCATTATGATTTTTCCATGCAGTTTTAAATTTAGCCATTGGAATCCAAGACTTGCATGTTGAAATATCATCTGTTGCTTAGTTGCTTTAGTGGTATTCAGAATCGTGAGGGGCTTTAATTGATAGAGTAAATCGGAAGAAACTATTTTCCCCAGCGGGAGGTTTCGTAAGCAGAAGATGCAGATTTAAGATCATTCACAAAAAGACCAGAGGGAGAGAATCTGTTGACGCAACAAATAATTTTTGACCTGGAATGCATTGCTTGGAGGGTGGTAGAAGCAGAATACTTGCAGGGCTATTGGGAAAGAGTGGACAGTGTGACTAACTGTATAGCTCTGTCAAATAAGAGGTGCAGATACACTGGGCCAAATGGCCACCTTCTGTGCTGTAATATTTTGCTTTCATGAAGCTGTGGGCATGTCTTTCAGAGACAGAAACATGAAATTCCAACAAGGACTAAAGCCCCATGTCAATTTCCAATTCTCTCTGAAATGCTCTTGCGTACGACTTACATTTAAAAAAACTTCCCATCATTTCTATCCATCTTTGGTTACAATGTCAATCCATTGCTTCTCCTGGTAATCGAAGATGGACCGTAAATGTGACCTTGCCGGTGTTCATTTTTGCCCTGCTTGTGATGGAAACTTTGATTTGAAACCACCTTTCATCAAAGACTGTGAATCCTGTGTGGAGTTAACTCGCCTCCTGATTCCCTGAAGCCCGTCTACCATCTACACAAGCCAGGCGGTTGATGGGAATCTCCCCGTTCACCCAGACAAGAGGAGGCTCCAAGATAGTCAAGAAGCTCAACATCATCCAGGACCAACAGCCCACTTGATTGGCAACCCATTCTTTGGCTTTAATAGCCATTAGCACAGCGCTGCTATCTACAAGATGTGACCACAGCAAGTTGCCTGCAGCAGAATCTGTCAAAGCCTTTACCACCTGGAAGGACAAGGGCAGCAGATGCCTGAAACATTTTCTCTTCCATGTTATACAACTTACACTGACATCGAAGGATGAACAGATCTACCCTGAGTTAGACTTGCCCCTGCACCTTTTGTGGATTTGCCCACTAAGTTGTTTAAAGTACACACTCACATGATCTCACGACAAGGGAAACAGAGCACCTGGAACCTGAATGAGCAGAGCAACCAGAAGGGCTGTCTCTTTAACTAATAAGATTTGTAACTAGCTGGAGGACTGAGAATGAGGGTAATTTGGAGCGAGTGTGTCCAATGCCAAATCAAGTACAGAAAAAGAGGGAGTGAAATATTGGATTGAGAGAGATAAAGGAGAAGTAGGAAAAATATTTTTAAAACATTAAAATTTAACATTTAAAAATTTGCTAACAAAATTCACACCTTGAAGAATAGGACTCCAGCTTACAATAGTTAACGTCTGGTGCCAGAGTGTTTGAATGGCAGTAATTAAGGACTACATGGATAAAAAGGACACATCGTTTCATCCACTGTCAAAGACGTAGGGCAGAACTCTCCATAAACATTTCGAGGAGTTGTCCCCAGCAGGAAAACTGTAGGTAAAATGTTAGAATTGTTGTAGGTAAAACGTTAGAATCCGTGATCAAGGAGAAAATAGCGAGGCATCTTGAGGAGAATTGTTTGATAGAGCAGACGCAGCACGGTTTCATTAAGGGGAAGTTGTGTCTGACGAATTTATTGGAGTTTATTGGAGGGATTGAGTTTAGGAGTCGGGAGGTAATGCTGCAACTTTATAAGACCCTTGTCAGGCCTCATTTAGAGTATTGTGCGCAGTTCTGGTCGCCTCACTATAGGAAAGATGTAGAAGCTATTGAGAGGGTACAGAGGAGATTTACAAGGATGTTGCCTGGACTGGGAGGCATGCCTTATGAAGTTAGGTTGAGGGAGCTGGGACTCTTTTCCCTGGAGAGACGAAGGTTGAGAGGCGACCTGATAGAAGTTTACAAAATGTTGAGAGGAATAGATAGGGTGGACTCTCAGAGGCTATTTCCCCGGGTTGAAATGGTTGCTACGAGAGGACACAGATTTAAGGTGCAGGGAGGGAAGTTCAGAAGTGATGTTGGGGTAAGTTTTTCACTCAGAGGGTGGTGAGTGAATGGAATCGGCTGCCGTCAGTGGTGGTGGAGGCGAACTTGCTGGGGTCTTTTAAAAGACTTCTGGATGAGTATATGGGGTTTAATGAGATTGAGGGTTATAGATAGGTCTGTAGGTTGGTAGGTGTTGATGTGATCGGCGCAACTCGTGGGCCGAAGGGCCTGTTTGTGCTGTAGTGTTCTATGTTCTATGAGGATGTGTCTAGGGCGGTGGATAGAGGAGAGCCGGTGGATGTGGTCTTTCTTGATTTTCAGAAGGCGTTTGACAAGGCGCCTCACAAGAGGTTATTACAGAAGGTCAGGGGGCATGGAGTTGGGGGTAGGGTGTTAGTGTGGAGAGAGGATTGGTTGTCAAATAGGAGGCAGAGAGTGGGGGTCAACGGGTGCTAATCGGATTGGCGGTTGGTGACTAGTGGAGTGCCCCAGGGGTCGGTGCTGGGGCCTCAGCTATTTACCATTTATATAGATGATCTGGAGGAGGGAACCGAGTGTATGGTGTCAAAATTTGCTGATGACACCAAGATTGGTGGAACGGCAAATTGTGCGGAGGGTGTGGAGAGTCTGCAGAAGGATCTAGATAGGCTGGGCGAATGGGCCAGGAACTGGCAAATGGAATTTAATGTTGGCAAATGTGAGGTTGTCCACTTTGGTAGGAATAATGGTAGGAAGGACTATTACTTACATGGCGAAAAGCTGCAGCAGGCAACGGTGCAGAGGGACCTGGGGGTCCTTGTGCATGAGTCGCAAAAACCCAGCCTGCAGGTGCAGCAGGTGGTCAGGAAGGCGAATGGGATGCTGGCCTTCATAGCGAGGGGGATTGAATATAAAAGTAGGGAGGTCTTGCTGCAGCTGTATAGGGCACTGGTGAGGCCGCACCTGGAGTACTGTGTGCAGTTTTGGTCGCCGCACTTACGCAAGGATATTTTGGCCTTCGAGGGAGTGCAGAGGAGGTTTACTAGGCTGAAAGCGGAGTTGAGGGGGTTGAGCTATGAGGAGAGGCTGAATAAACTAGGCTTGTACTCGTTAGAGTTTAGAAGAATGAGGCGAGATCTCATTGAGACGTATAAGATGATGAATGAGATGGATAGGATAGAGGTGGAGAGGCTCTTCCCGCTCAGAAAGGACAGTAGGACTAGAGGGCACAGCCTCAAGATAAAGGGGGGGCGGTTTAGAACGGAGTTGAGGAGGAACTTCTTCACTCAAATGGTGGTGAATCTCTGGAATTCTCTGCCCGTTGAAGTGGTGGAGGCTGCCTCGCTAAATATTTTTAAGACGCGGGTTGATGGGTTTTTGATAGGCAAGGGGATTAAGGATTATGGGGAGAGGGCGGGAATGTGGAACTGAGACACGACAGATCAGCCATGATCTTATTGAATGGCGGGGCAGGCTCGAGGGGCTAGATGGCCTACTCCTGCTCCTATTTCTTATGTTCTTATGAAAACTGATGAGATTCCCACTGGGAGGGTGGTGGAGAAGCTCAAAGGGCCAAATGGCCTCCACCTGCTTTTATCTTTTGTGTTTCTACTGCAACCCCATAGCAGGATGTCAAAGTTATTCCCCCTTTAGGAGACTCCAATGGCACCCCTGCCCCCCTCCACAGGATTCCTCCCATGGGTACCCACTTCAGGCACCGCCCTGATAGTCCTGTCCCACATGGGTGCAGCACCCCAAGTCTCCTCTCTATTCCTAGGGGGGATGGGGAGGCAGCACTCCAGGTCTTCTCTCTATTCCGAGGGGAGATGGGGGAGCAGCACTCCCAGTCTCCTCTCTATTCCGTGATTGCTGCAGCCTCAAAAGTCCATGACGAGTTGAATCTTTGACCCAAGTAGGCCCTTTCTTAGACATTTGACAGAATCAGTGGTTGATCGCAGCATCCAGCCTCCCTGTCTGGTCAGGAAATCTGGGAACGGGATGCTCATGCCATGAATCAGAGCCACGGAAAATCCTGTTGCAGCAATGATCGGGTTCCTGACCAACACAGCTCCTGTCACTGTGCCAGGGACCAAATATTGCAAATACTGCCTTTGAGTTTAGAGGCGGGGAGGGTTAAGCCCAGACACTCCGTCTCTTTGATTCCTTGCCTTTTCTCCCCATGGAGTGCATTGCAGAGAGTTGATCTCTCCAAGGTTATGTGCAACGTCACTCCAAGAAGGCTGTTTCACCCACCTTCCCCTCCCCGTATCCCTCAGTAGGTTACCAGGGGACTTTCACAATAACTTCAATGCAGTGTTAATGTCAGCCAACTTGTGACACTGATAAATAAACTTAAATTTAAAACTGCGCTCTGGTGGCACCTCCTTCCCCTTCACAGAGACGTGGAAAGCCAGAAGAACTGGTAACTCTACCCACAAGCAGCTCTCAGCCCTGTAGGCCGCAACTGAGCCAGCAACACGCCTGCAAATTGATCAGAATACTCAAAGCAACTGTTAGTCTGAGCCTTTAAAACTCATTATAATCAGAACCACAGACACTAAATAAGGCAACAGTTCAGCATTTTAACTTGGCTTAATTTCATGGCTGACACGTGGATAGAGAAGGTATGGGAACGGACACCAGGTATGATCTACATTGCTTTCTCCAAATCAGTCTCACGCTCAAGGTCTTAAACTAGATAGAGACAATGAAGGGATTTCATCGACTTGCACTAGATTTTTCCCAGGCAGCATCTGGCCCCAGGACTCCCTATTTGAAGCTTTATAATGTATTTGGCTGCGTTCTCACAACAGGGTGAGATCATCTAATACCTTATTAAGCTGCAAACGTGATCCTCAGAAACCTGGGACGTGGTTCCATCTCGTGGTGAGAATGGGAAACTGCGAAGGAAGTTCACAGTGCTTTTTGCTGCAAGCAGCAGCCTTTGCTAACAGGTCCCGCAGCACGCTTAATGGGAAACGGCTCCCAAGTTGACTGATTCAAGCTGCGGAATTGCTTCGCAAATTTAGAAATTGCAGATCTGGGTCACTTGAAGAAAGAATCGTAGAATCCCTACTATGTAGGAGGCCATTTGGCCCATCGAACCTGCACCGTCCACAAGGTCCTGTCACCATAACCTCATGTATTTACCCTGCTAATCCCCTAACATTGAGGGGCAATTTAGCATTGCCAATTAGCCTAAACAGTACACCTTTGGAATGTGGGAGTAAACTGGAGATCATTCAGACTCCACACAGAAAATGACCCACAGGCTGGAATTGAACCTGGGTCCCTGGTGCTGAGAGGCAGCAGTGCTAACCATTGTGCCACCGTGCCGACAGATAGATAAAGTGTTTCTGATGATCGACTCATGTACCAAAGGAGAGCCATTGTGTTAGTTCCTGCAGGAAACTCGCAGTTTATTCCACTGCTTGACATGCCTTGTGTAGTTATTGGGATTACAGCAAATCATCTCAGTGACTGATGAGAATGGCCAACTATTACAATACACTCAGTCACTGGGATATGTATCACCTTTAACAGCTGATCCCCCAATCATCATTAGATAATAATACTGATGAATCTAATATTGTTGACAGATCAATGAAAAATTATTACCAAGATCTTAACAATGAATACATTGACATCCTAGAAAATAAAATATTGTTTTAAATATCGTTTGAAGCTTCTTTTCAGTAAAATTGGTGAGCAGTAAAACATACCATTTGGATACAATATCATGAAAGGTTTTCACGTTTGAACCCATCAAACACAATTCAATAGAACTGCCATGTATAATCTGAACAAAACTTCTGTGATTCTCCACTAATGATGTGGGTATGCCGGCGTTGGACTGGCGTAAACACAGTAAAAAGTCTGACAACACCAGGTTTTAGTCCAACCGATTTATTTGATAATAGACTCACAAGCTTTCGAGGTTTCCCTCTTCGTCAGGTGAATGGAGAGTTCACTCTCCATTCTTAGTGCCTTAGTGGAGAATACAGTAAAAAGTCCATTCAGACTTTTTACTGTATTCTCCACTAAGGCATCCTTATGAAAGTTAATGGCGAACAGGTGAGTTATAAGACATTACTTTTGTGGGACTGGTATTCTCAAATGTTGGCAAGATAACTATAGGTCTACCCTTCCAATCACTCCTGGTAGATCTATTATCCCCTCCAGGGTTTAATAGGATACAAGCTGGGGAAGCTGAAACTAAACCACAGAGCTTTACCCTATAGAGACAATTTATTGACTTGCCCAGTCACACAACTCTCCTCCCTCACAACCCAGTGCCCAAATGCAACTGGTATTCATCACCTGTTTGGATGGCATGGTACAGTGGTACTGCTGCCTCATAGCGCCAGGGATCTGGGTTCAATTCCGGCTTTGGGTGACTGTGTGGAGTTTGCATATTCTCCCTATGTCAGCATGCATTTCCTCCAGGCGCTCCGCTTTTCTCTCACAGTCTGAAGATGTGCGGGCTAGGTTGACTGGCCATGCCAAATTGCCCCTTAGTGCCAGGGTAGATATGTGGGGTTGCGGGAATAGGGCCTGGGTGGGATTTTTTTTTTAAATGCGCGGCACGGTGGTTAGCACTGCTGCCTCATAGTTCCGGAGATCCGGGTTCGATTCCTGGCTTGGGTCACTGTCTGTGTGGAGTTTGCATGTTCTCCCCATGTCTGTGTGGGTTTCCTCCAGGTGCACCAATTTCCTCGCACAATCCAAAGGTATGCGGGTTAGGTGCATTGGCTGTGCTAAGTTGCCCCTTAGGTTAGTGGGATTAGCGGAGTAAATATGTGGGGTTACGGAGATGGGGCCTGGGTGGGATTGCTGTCAGTGAAGACTCAATAGACCAAATGGCCTCCTCCTGCACCGTAGAGATTCTTCTTTGACTCTCTTAACCATTGCAACTTCATTAACAAACCTTAACAATGTAATGAGCAAGACATTAACACAGGACACTATTCAGCATCTTCTGCAACTCACTCCTAATCCTCCTTAAGTCCATGGTCATCCCATTTCCTTTCCCGATTGGGCCCCAGACCTCCTGACAACATGTGCTTTTGCTGATTTTTGCACCTTGTTTAAAGGCACCTTCACCAGCGGGCCATTTGGAAAAGCGTACCCTCAACATTGCTATATTTTCAAACTGTTCTTTCCAACATCTTTTCTCTGCAAACTCCTCAAACATATTGACCTGGAGTTGATGATTCAATTATTTTGGGTTTTTTTCCTTCATGCAACTTAACAGAAGCTGTTCTAATCAGCGAAGAGTGAAAATTTGAGAGCAATGTGCCGTCCAATGCAATTCGCCTTTCTGCGTTAGTTTTAAAAACTTCACACTGGAACCAGGCCCTGCCCACAAAATTGATCCAACTCCACGGGTGAATTAATCTGGAGGTTCCACCAACTATGCCTTCAGCCAGTCTCTCAAAATAAGTTGAATCTTTTATATGCAGGGACACTAATAAGCATGTTTTAAAAGCTTTTGTATGTAATCCTTTTAACACGGTACTGAGAAACTGACAGCTATATTGTAATATAACCAACAAACGGTTCCAATAATTTTGAACAGCTATTTCAATCACTTAAAATGAGGTTAGCTCCAAGAAGGTGGACTGACACAGATCAAAAATGCTTATTTTTAGTGATAAGGCTATTTCCAGCTGTTCTAATGAATCTTCATCAAGTTAGCACTTTAAAATTTGTGCCAGAAAACTTGTAAAAATATATTTTTAATGAAGTATGATGGTTTGAAGTGCTGTTTAATTGTGCTGTTCCACAACGGATTCCATGTTCCATATATGTAAATACTTTTGAGCGGAAACTCAGGGGCGGGGGATGGGGATAATCTACTTTGGAATGGGCACAATTTTCCATCCCATTGTACTGGGATTAGCGACTACTCCCAAAGCAGTAATACTACCTCATCATTCTTGCCCAAGTAATGTGATAGTCATTCTCCCATCGTAAAATAAGGAGCACATTGAAGCAACATGAAGCAATACATTTTGAAACATGATTGAAATGATGTTAAGGTATAAAACAGTTATCGACACTGACCATAACAATCTCACAGAAATATTTCTTATGGAAGGAGACAATTTTTGTTTGTGATGTTTCATGGCATTGGTTTTTGTCATGTCGGAGTTCAAAAGAAAACAAAAGAGAAAATACTGGAAAATCTCAGCAGGTCTGGCAACATCTGTAAGGAGAGAAAAGAGCTGATGCTTTGAGTCCAGCTGACGTCTTGTGAAAGCTAGGGGGCTTTGACAAACAGTCATCTGGACTCGAAATGTCGGCTTTTTTCTTCCCTTGCACACGCTGCCGGACCTGCTGAGATTTTGCAGCATTTTCTCATTTGGTTTCAGATTTCAGCACCCGCAGTTAATTTGCTTTTATTCAAAAGAAAACAGGTTGACTCGGAGAAAATGGACATCTTATTTTGGCTTGCATATGCCCAGAATATAGGAAGTGTCTCTGCAGCGGCTATTTAAGGAATGCGGCAAGTCATGAGTTTGAAATGAGCGTACTCTAGCTGCTTACTGCTGGAACATATATCAATATCATTGCAAGTGAGGAGTGCCATTCTGCCCATCTAATCCATCCATCCAGAAATCCTAATGTCCTGCCATTGTAGTTTCTGAAATGATTCCAAGGATTTTGTCTTCACTATTCTGGCTATCAGTTCATTCCACATGATGCTAGGATTGGAAAATTGCAGTGATGAGGGGAGATTGAATAGAACCTTTAATTTTCCAATCAGATTAAGGATTGAAGATAAATGAGGATATGCATTTATTCAACAGCTATTTCAAAACAAAAGTTTGGGAAAGCTCTGAAATTGCACAAGATTTCTCTGCAGGGCAAAGCGTCCCTTTAACACGTTGACGGTGCTGAGTCTCTTACATTCTCATTGTGAAGACCGGAATGATCCACGTAGCAACAGTTCCACGGTTAGCCAATAGGAAATCTTTGCTGGGATGGGGAGCTAAGCTAGCAAATTTATTGGCTGATCTGTTGTTGGCTGTTTCTGAATGGGATAACTATTTAAATTGATAGCACAGGAGAAAATCAATAATCTGTGGCTTAGTCAGCCTGAATAACTAATGTGAGGATGGAAACGATAGAGCTCTTTCCTGCCCATTATTGCACTCAGGTATATACCATAGAAGGTGTTGATTATAACTTCTTTACTTTGAAAAGAAAAGAGCTAAGAATACTTTTAGATCATTTATCGCTCCTTTATTTGGATCAAAACTGTTGGTTGGAGTGCTCATGACATGTTTGGCAGGTCTGTTTGTGAAGAGTCAGGGATGATAGTCAATGTGAAGGGATGGAGTTAACAAGCCTGACCACTGAAAAGCTCACAACATAAGGGTGCAGCTGCTCTGACACATTCACATCAATGCAAACTAGATGTGGATGCGCATCAATGCAAAAGTGGCAGGTTAGCCGAGGAGAATAGCAACTGCGCTGAAGTCATGAGGTCCCCCAAGAATGCAATCTCATACTGCGCTGAGCTGGTAAACAGTGCAGTGGACCATATTTGCTTTCGGCTCCCTTTCCTCATGAATAAATGTTCCCAGCCAGATTCCCCAACGGAATCAGTTAACACTGAGCATAAATTTAAAAAAAATCAACAAAATTAGAAAAAGGTTCAAGTTAATTATTGCTCTTTGCATTCTACATGTTTTTAATTACTCAATGGTGATTTCACTCCACTTTGTCAAAGAGAGAGTCTATGGGCAAAAGCATTTAAAATGGGTAGCCATATACGGATTTTTAAAATGCTTTTGCAATGGGTCTTCATCTCAATCTCAGACAGCATGGTTGGATTAGCGTGGAATCAATCTTGATGCCGTGATGTCAATGGTAACCGTGGTCAGCTGTGACTCACTGGTTTGCCTCTGGGTCAAAAAGCTGTGGGTTCGAGGCCCAGCACTCCAGACACCCGACTACAACATATTTATGCTTTACAGCAGTGTTGAGGGAGTGCTGAACTGTCAGAGGTGTGATCTTCCAGATGAGAGGTTGGTGTCTCAGGTAGACGTAAAAGATTCCACAACATTATTCAATGAAGAGCTGGGGCGTACTCCCCGCACTCTAAAAACAGCTCGTCTTTTACCTCCTTGCTGTTTGTGTGGCACTGCTGTGTGCAAATTGGTTGCTGTGTTTCCTACATCACAGTGCTTCAGAAGTACTTAATTTTAAAGTGAATTGGAGTAGAGATCATGCAAATATGTCTTTAAGAAAAAGTACAGTCCTTTATCCTTCTACATTTTAATGAAGAATTGCGAATATGTACAGTCGTCTTTTTTTTTAGCAGATACTGAGTTTTGAAATTGTTCTTGAGCACTTCAGGAGAGAAAATCATAACTTGAGAGTGTGTTGAACATTTAACCTTTGCCACAAAGGCACACCTCCAGTGTTCTGTTGATCAAATGTGCTGGATGGATTGTCAAAGTCACTCTTTTCCCTCCAATGACGTTTCGTCTCAGCCGGAAGCCGGAAGACTTGTGATTAGTTTCACTGGAATTAGCAAATGGTGAAAGATGTACCGCAGATCCATGCACCATTCTATTCTAAGCCATTGTACACCAATCTTATTTGATTCAACTCGCTGCTAGACTGTTGAGAGAAGAGATTCTGATATTTAAATTTGACTTTATTTACCGGTGTCACAAGTAGGCTTACATTAACACTGCAATGAAGTTACTGTGAAAAGCCTCTTGGCGCCTGTTCAGGTACACTGAGGGAGAATTTAGTATGGCCAATGCATCCAACCAGCACAACTTTCGGACTGTGCGAAAAAGTTGGAACGTCCAGAGGAAACCCATACAGACACAGGGAGAACATGCAGACTATACATGGACAGTGACCCAAGCTGGGAGTCAAACCCGGGTCCCTGGTGCTGTGAGACAGCAGTGCTAATCACTGTGCCACCATGCCGCCTTGATCTTTAAATGACTTTGAGAAGCTGTAAAAATACATCTAAAAGTAAAAGCCTGAAGAATAATAGCCCAGAACTTGTTGGAGCCTGCCATCTTGTGGTGTGGCTCTGTGATTAATCTTTCTCTCTACCTTCCAGCTGGTATGTATTTGACCTGAATGTTATTGGAAGTTCAGGTTGATGCTGGTGAGGAATAGGGCATCTGGATCTTAATCAGTGATGGGACCAATAGTGTATCTCCTTAATCAATTATAATCATGCAGTGAGCTGAAAAAAGAACTGATGGAAGAGGAAGTTGAATTAGAATCAAGTACAGGAAGATAAAGGGGGGATGAAAGATTGGATTAAGAGCGAGAAAGTAGAAGATATGAGTGAAAAGTAAGAATTGTGTTCATGGTTCCATCACACCATGGGTAATAGGGGGACTGGATAGCTCAGTCGGCCAGACAGCTAGCCTGTGGAACAGATTAACACCAGGAGGATGGGGTTCAATCCCAGGCCCAGTTGAAGCAGACTCAGGCCAGTCTCTTTACCCGGACCTCTGCTAAAAATCACAGCACTTTGCTCTGGTTTGGCGAATAATTGCCTTCAGCACTAAGAGAAAGGAAATAGATCTGACGCTAATTCTCCCTGGCTTTTCCAGCTTGAGTTTAATCCACAAATCCAGTAAATTCTAAAAAGTATCATGGAATTTGGGGGTGAACTGCCATTTATGTGAGGTAAGTTGCGGAATGTACAAACCAATCAATAAGCTCAAGAGGCTCTCAATATGGTGGGGATCTTCCAGTACCACCAAAGTCAACGGCCATTGCATGGCTCGCCAGCCCTCACGCTGGAGAATCTGCAATGGGAGGTGAGGGGGAGGGTCAACCTCAGCAAGACTGGAAGACTCTGCCTGTGGGGAGAGCTTGGAAAAGCTACCCATAATGTTTGCACTCTTTGCCTGAACTTGCTGGCCAATTTACCCGTTAATAGGTAGACTTATAATCTCAGCTTCCTTTCTCCAGAAAGATTTGTTCCAATAAAGCCAGTCTACATTGTTTGATCATTGCAACAGTACAGCACTGAGGATTCTCAGAGGAATAGAAATTTCATCCGGGAGCTTAGCCGACAGCACCTTCTATGGGATGAATATTTCTGGCTCTTTATTATGTGGTGCACAAGACAGTTAGGTTGAGATGCGGGAAGTGCTGGCAGAGATATTCCTGACCTGGACAATGAGAACAGACATCTCTGTCACAAGTACTTTGAATTACTGTGCCAGGTGAAATGCTGTCAAAAAGCCAGGGAACAAATGACCTTTCAAGGAAAGTTATACGTTAACTACTGCTATCAACATAGAATCACTTTTCATTGTATATCAAATTTATTTGTAACAATATTAAATATTTTATCAAAGCTGTACATTTCAACATGGATAAGCTATACAGATTGCACTAGTGTATCTCTGCCTGGCTGTAGGCTGACCGCGGTGCCCTCGGCTGACCGCGGTGCCCTCGGCTGACCGCGGTGCCCTCGGCTGACCGCGGTGCCCTCGGCTGACCGCGGTGCCCTCGGCTGACCCCCGTGCCCTCGGCTGACCCCCGTGCCCTCGGCTGACCCCCGTGCCCTCGGCTGACCCCCGTGCCCTCGGCTGACCCCCGTGCCCTCGGCTGACCCCCGTGCCCTCGGCTGACCCCCGTGCCCTCGGCTGACCCCCGTGCCCTCGGCTGACCCCCGTGCCCTCGGCTGACCACTGTACCCTCGGCTGACCCCCGTGCCCTCGGCTGACCACTGTACCCTCGGCTGACCCCCGTGCCCTCGGCTGACCACGGTACCCTCGGCTGACCACGGTGCCCTCGGCTGACCACGGTGCCCTCGGCTGACCACGGTGCCCTCGGCTGACCGCCGTGCCCTCGGCTGACCCCCATACCCTTGGCTGACCTCCTGTTCTCAGCTGACCATTGCACGATAAGTGAAGGCGGGTGCAAACTAAGGTGCAGCACCCTAGAGGATGTGATGACTTGTATCAGAGTTTGTGATACAAATACTTCATTTCAAAAGATCTAGACTGTTTAAAAAAAAAACTAGCTTTCCATCATCCATTTTATGTAAAAGCTGTTTATATTGAGTTGGAATATGCTTGAGGTATGCCTGGCTGTCAGTACAGTATTGACAGTAGTAGTGGGTGACGGTGCATCCATTCAGTATCCTTTCACCTGAGCTCTGACAAGTTGAATGGACTCCTTTTGTAATGTAACTGTTTGATTATTACAAGGGTGAGTGATAGCCCCTTGGCTGAAAGAGCGGGAATGTGAAGCGGCAACAGGAGGGCACAAAAAGGATTTGAAATCTACAGCTAAGAGGTGCGTGTTTCAGAATAGAAATTGGATCTAATAGCGACAGGCAAATAAATTTGCTTTTCAATTTCAATTCCTCTTTTGCTCATTTTGGGTAAATTGACTATGGCTCCGATGAGAACAATTAATGGCAGCTGTCCACATGTGCTGGGTGCTGAACTGGTCCTCCAGGTTGTTAAATCGGAGCATTGTGAACACCCATTTGGAATATTCTATATCAATTTAAAAATATTAGCCTTTGCTCTGGCAAGCCTGAGTGTAGGGGGTGTAATTTTGTGATGGAAGAGGACATGCTTTTCTGTCAAGAGCAGGATGAGAATTCCCACCTGAGACATCACCTCTCCATCTTGTTTTAGATTGCCGATGTTTTGTTCAGCATTTCTAATGCCGTCACCGCAGACGGTGTGATATTCTCCTCAACTTCCTCTAAATTAAGATTGTACAGTGATCTGGAAAGCTACACTGTGGAACCGATATCCCATAGCTGTGATATTGCAATCTTATCCATCACTGCTGTCCTCCAAATGTCTGAGAAGTTCTCTAAACTTGAAAAATATAGATCAGTCCAAAGCAATATACAACGAATAAACAACCTCGGAATAAAAGCATATGACAAAGCATACTGCATTCCTTTCATGACATTGACTGTTATAGATTTTATTTGAGGTTTGTTCCTGTCAAACCTGATCCTTACACAGCGTGTCACTGACTATCAGGAGTCTCAAATCTCAAGATAGAACAAAAAACCTTTGCCATTGAGCAGAAAGAGGTTATTAACTGTCGCTCATAATCACCCTGCAAAACAGCAACCGAAGGTCATGCAGATGTAGCATGGCTGGACACAATGCTCTGACCCACAGCACTTAATACGTGATTCATGTCACCATCCCAAGTAAACAAACTCAGGCAACGCGCGCCATGAAGTCAGCTTGTATATCTGTTTAAGCTCTCTCCGCTTGCATCATTACCAAAGCAATCTATTGCAGCTGAGCAGGCGAAGTGTTTCAAAGCGGGGAATGTTGAAAATGGGGCATAGGTCGTGAGGTTGTTGGAAATGGATGTACGCGGTGGCACAGTGGTTAGCGTTGCTGCCTGACAGCACCAGGGACCTGGGTTCGATTCCGGCCTCAGGTGACTGTCTGTGTGGAGTTTGCACAATCTCCCCCATGTCTGCGTGAGTTTCCTCCGGGTGCTCCAATTCCCTCCAAAGATGAGCAGGTTAGGTGGATTGGCCATGCTAAATTGCTCCTTAGTTTCAGTGGGACTAATTAGGTTAAATACATGGTGTTATGGGGATAGGGCCTGGGTGGGATTGATGGCCAAATGGCCGCCTTCTGGACTGTAGGATTCTGTGGATCACTGAGTATCCTGTTTAAAAAAAACACAATGTGTTCTGTGCTCCTTTCTAAAAGAAAAGTAGGATATTCTGTAATCCTGTTCAAAACATCACAAGACGTTCTTTGATCCTGTTCAAAATATCGCGAGATGTGCTCAAAACATTGTGAGATGTTCCATGATCCTTTTGAAAAGAAAAGCGGGATGTTCTGTTGATGGCATACATCTTGTAGAAGACAGTATGACAGTGAGGATCTCTCAACTCGGATGATGACATAACCAGCATGAAGAGGAAAAGCTTAGTATTGCCATGTAAAATTCAAGTTTTGCACACTTTATGAAAAGTTTAGATGTATTTTCAAATGTAACAGTAAATCCCGTTTAGGTTGCAACTGCAGTTTGCCTGGTGAGTGTACCGACCCCTCAGCCTCCCTCCTTTCTCCTCCACCCCCTCCACCCACCAGAAAACAATCTGGTCACCCTCCTCCTCCCCTGCGCCCCCCCCCACACCAGAGATACATCTGGCCCTCCTCCACCCCCCAACCAGAGAATGATGTGGCCTCCCTCCTCCTCCCTCCCCACTCCCCCCGCTCCCCTTACCAGTGAATGATCTGGCCTAGCTCCCCCCACTGCCCTCAACTTTGCCAAGCGTACAAATGCTTGTATTTAGATTGATGCCGTGCCCATTTTGGGACACAGTGCGATCGCGGCCATTTTCGGGGCTTTGGTGAAGTGGGAATCTGCATGGATGTGGGTGCGGATCGCGCTATTCGCCTCACGCCCGACTTTACCAAGTTTTTGTCCCCAAAAACGGACATTGATAAAATCAGGCCCAAAGTGTTGGCAGTGTGCATGTGCCCTGACCACAGAAGTCACGAGGAACAGGAAACCTTCCCTCTCTCCCAAAAATCAACTGACCTGCTCAGTTCACCTGAAAAAAAGGCTAACACACACTAAGCCACTCGCTTCCTGATGCCAAGAATAATCAGAATTGTTTACTATCCTCAACTAGAGGGGCTGCCGCAAATTATTTGCACCCATGTTGGCAATAATCAAACAGGACACCATATTGCTCCATTACTTTCCACATTGTGTTCATGCCACTCACTACCTGGAGTTTTTCTCAGTACATTTGTGCTTGAGACTAGCCATACCCCTCTCGGCAAAGGCGTTCCGCAGCTTTACGAAGGCCATACTTATCCCCCTGTGCAACACTCACCTTCAAGTGAAGCCTTTCCCTCTAATTAGGTGATGCTGATCTGACTTTTCACCCCTCCAGTATGAGCTGGCTTCCCGTGTGAGGGCACAGTTACACAGACAGTCATGAATAATTATTTAAATGAGTTGACCTTGCTCGATTGTGGGCAGTCAGTTTGCTGAATTGTTGGCGAGCTTTGGCCCTGCAGCTGAACAGAAACAACTAAAATTAACATGAAGTAGGAAACTGTCAACTCTGTAAACACCGAGAGATCAGGCTGACCCGCATTAGTGAGTGAGAGATGACTTTCAGATTGCATAGAATAGAGGTTGAGATGCAGCGTTATGGATATTCATTCATTGTATATACAGCAGCATCTGGCTTATGGGATCCAATGTATTATGTGCTTTGAAGAGCAGACTGGCTCTTCATGAATGGAAATATGATAGCTCACAGTAAACAAGTGGCTGTAGACAGATTAAATGTAGCAAATCACCCATTCACGGTCATCCACGGTTTACTCTGAAAAGCAGCCTTGTTCTTTTGGATAATGTTACTTAAGATCTCTCTGTCGATCACTTGAAAAAATTCTTCCTTGCAAAAATGTGGTAGCATGGGTAGGAGAAGGAAATAATAAGAACTTGCATTAATATAGCACATTTCATGAGATCAGGGCATCCCAAAATACTTTGTAGTGAATTAAATGTTTAAGAAGTGTTGTCACTGTCCTAATGTGAATGCATCTATAATCCCTTGGTGTTTCCCCTGGGCACGTGTACTATTTTTATTCAATTATGGGATGTGAGTGCCGTTGGCAAGGCCAACATTTACTGCTCACCCCTAATCACCCTTGAGATGGTGATGATTTACTAAAAATAAATTGTGAATAGAATGTTTTTGCAGGGTCTGACCATCCAGTGTTGGTTCTTAAATGGACATTGAAGTGACAGATATAGGATGTTTTTTTTTGCAATAAAGAGCAGCCATTTTCTATGTGATGGGATCATACTTTGAGAGTGTCGTGCTGGAATAATCCAACAGAAGTTACAGCTACTTGTTCTTTAGGGAAGGAAATCTGCGATCCTTACCTAGCCTGGTCTACACGTCACTCCAGAGCCACAGCAATGTGGTTGACTCTCAATTGCCCTCTGAAATGGGCTAGCAGCTATTCAGTTCAAGGACAGTTAGGAATGGGCAAAAATGCTGGCCTTGTCAGTGGTGCCCATATCCCGTGAAAGGATACATTTAAAAGTCCCAAGCTGGAGCTGAGGCGGATACATTGAGTTGAGATACAGATCAACCATGATCTGATGGAATAGCATAATAGGCTAGAGGGCTGAATTACCTCTTCTGAAATGTATTTAACATTATTAATTCATGAAATGTGGACATTGCTGGGAAGGCTACTATTTGTTGCCCATCTCTAATTGTCTTTGAACTGAGTGACTTGCTTCAGTGAACAATTAAGAGTCAACCAGAATACTGTGGATCTGGCTGTAAAAAGTCTCGCAACACCAGGTTAGAGTCCAGCCAGTTTATTTCATCGTAATCTTATAAGCTTTAGAAAACTGTGTTCTTTCAACAGGTGTGTGAAAGGTTCTATCAGCCAGACCAGGTTAGAATGGCAGATTCCCTTCCCTAAGTGAACCAGATGGGTTTTTACAACAACAGTAATAATAGTTTCATGGCCACCATTCTGGAGACCAGCTTATTGTCCAGATTTGTTTTATTTATGTAAATTCCACCAGCTGTCAACCCAAACCCATGTTTCCAGAGCATTTATCTTGGCATCTGGATTACTGGTCTCGTGACATTTCCACGCAGATGGACCTAAGAATTAGGAGCAGCTGCTTAAACATTGCGGTTAGTTAAGAATAAGTGAAACCTCATGGCTAGTGGGTAATTGTTCCAACCTGTCAATGAAAGACAGAATGTTTAAAAGCATTGCGGTTCGGAGCAAAGGCAGCAGTTGACCTGCATTCAACCGTGAAGGGATAGAAAAACTAACAAAGCTCCTGGCTAGTGGGTAAATGACCCAGTCTGCCAATCAAAGCACTCGAAAGGAGCCAGACACCAGATCCTATTTGTTCAATGTTAAAAGTAAAACTCAATCCCTGCTGTCAATCAAAGCACTTCAAAGAGGTTTCAGAGCAGTTGAGAAAAAGCAAGGGGATCTCCCTGGTAAAACTGACAGGTCCTTTCTGTAAGAGTGCTTTAAAAGGGTCATTTAACACATGGTGTTTATAACATTAACCATGGCAAATCCCTACTGTGGATAGAGGGCTACAGTGATTTTGAAGACTCCCAAGTGTTCATGGGATATGGATATCAAAATGACCTGGGCACTTCAAAGTTTTTAAAGGATAGAAACAATAATGAACATCTTTACCAGATAAATTCTCCCTCTGTGTACCCAAACAGGTGCTAGAGTGTGGCAGCTAGGGGATTTTCACAGTAACTTTGTTGCAGTGTTAATGTCAACCTACTGTGACCCTAACAAATAAACTTTAAATTCTTTTGCAATGCCATATGGACTTGTGTCTTTCTTTAATAGAATCAGCTAATATTTCAATCTGAGGCTTAATTACTATGAACCTTGTAATTTTTATCAAAGCATGCTCTTTATTTAACATTATGATACAATTTTAATATTCATATTGGTTTTTGATAATGCATCACCACAGAGAAATAAGCCAAAGTCATCCACTAATTTATTTGGAATAATCTAGCTAAAAACAGTTGCTATGGAAACTGCTCACTGTAGTTTAACAACTTGCCCCAGTTTTACCTCATCTTCGCGCTCACTTAACATAGTTCATTGAATGTAGGTCACACACACACGCACGCACACAGAAATACTAAAAAATAAATTGTTCCACTTCTCTTTAAGCTACTCTCTTTGTCACCCCCAACAACCCCACAAGACTCATTGCATATTACCTCACTGCACAATCAGTCCACAGAACAAGAAGGAGGCCTTTACAAATTGCTACTGTACTTTCGTAGGCACAGTTTCATTTTGTGAATCCATTGCGACTTAATGTTATGCAATTCTGAAAGACTGCAATCCAACACAAATGATCTTACTGCAATCCATTAAAAATAATAATGAGCTGTTGATATGAATTGAATTCTGGAGTTTTCATGAAATACTCGAAGCTTGTGCATTTATTTATCAGAATTGAAAATCCAGCCTATGGCTACCCTTGCATATGAAATGATGACTCCTTTATTACCAGTTGAAGAATCCTTCCTGTGTAACAGCATACTTTCAACCTTCCCTGATCATTTAATCTTCAGCAAAAGACAGATGACAGCCCAATGAGGCTCAGTGGGATTTATAAAGCTTTGCCTCAATAAATTTATAGTCTGCCAGAATAAAGAGTGAATGACAAACACCTCGCAAAGAGTGATATTGTGTTGACAAGGAAAGGAGTCGGTGTGCTGAAGGCCTTACAGTCCAAGGGCAGATACTAGTCTGGCTTGAAGCCAACTTGCCACATGAGCCCAAAGTCTAATTTGGTAAATGAGTTAACAAAAAAAGGAATCTTCTGGCAGCCTAATCAAAAGGACAGATCGTTTGATTTGAACCGGTTCCAATGCTTCCCCCTGCCACAGCGCTCAATAAACTGAGTGAGGACTTTTGCTGTGTGTTCCTGTGGCATAACTTGAATAAATTTAATATATTAGGCCCAGCTGCCAATGAATTTACATTTTCCAATGGGTTATAATTTTATCTCAAAATTAGATCCAGTTATGTCTCTGCAATGAATTCCACAAATTGCTCTTTGCTCTGTATATTAAGGTTAATGACGATTTCAGTAAGACTGAACCCTTGACCCGTGACTAATAATTTGCACCACAGCAGCTTCGGGAAGGAGGGTAGAGGTGGCTACCTTCCCACCTTGTGATGGGGATCTCGGTGACTATTGCACCTTTCCTTCTGCTGCTTTAATTCCTGGAAACCTCTGTGAGAAGATTTGTTTCTTTGAAATGATCAGAACTTGTATTCTCAGGAGGGAAACAGCGACTCCAAATGTGTCAACTTACAAAGAAACATATCATCAAAGAGATGGCAAATGGATAAACCAAACTTTGAAGTGTTGAATTATAGACTGGGTTGTGAAGGGAATCCACTGACTTGCATAACAGGCTTACCTTTAATGATGAAGGAGAGAAAGCGACAAAACATGCATTCAAACCAGTGTTCCACAGCCTGGAGAGCCAGTGGCATCTAGGAGAAAATATGGTTGACCTGTGATGTTCTAAGGTTACATCACCATGATGCCCAATGTTTGTTTGTTTGTTTCATATTTTCTTGCACCCCTTTTCCCTTTGGGGAATAGTGTGGAAGTGTTGGAAGGATTAGCAGGCTGATTATCAACCTGGTTGAACAACATTTGGGCGGCACGGTAGCACAGTGGTTAGCGCTGCTGCTTCACAGCTCCAGGGACCTGGGTTCGATTCCCGGCCCGGGTCACTGTCTGTGTGGAGTTTGCACATTCTCCTCATGTCTGCATGGGTTTCCTCTGGGTGCTCCGGTTTCCTTCCACAGTCCAAAGATGTGCGGGTTAGGTTGACTGGCCATGCTAAAATTTCCCCTTAGTGTCCTGAGATGCGTAGATCAGTGGGTAAGATATGGGGGTAGGGTCTGGGTGGGATTGTGGTTGGTGCAGACTCGATGGGCCGAAGGGCCTCTTTCTGCACTGTAGGGTTCTATGATTCTATGAACATCGTGTACCTTTTTCATGGCCAACAAGTACTGGAGTGGCATTTGAACCTAGAACTTCTGGCTCAGTGGAAGAAACACTTCCTTTATGGTGGCACAGTGGTTAGCACTGCTGCCTCACAGCACCAGGGACCCAGGTTGGATTCCAATTTTAGATCATTGCCTGTGCAGAGTCTGCACATTCTCCCCGTGTCTGCATGAGTTTCCATCAAGTGCGCCAGTTCCCTCCCACAATCTGAAAGATCATAGAAATCATAGAAACCCCACAGTACAGAAAGAGGCCATTCAGCCCATTGAGTCTGCACTGACCACAATCCTACCCAGGCCCCACCCCCATATCCCTACATATTTTACCCACTAATCCCTCTAACCTCAGGACACTAAGGGGCAATTTTAGCATGGCCAATCAACCTAACCCGCACATCTATGGATTGTGGGAGGAAACTGGAGCACCCGGAGGAGACCCACGCAGACACGAGATGAATGTGCAAACTCCACACAGTCAGTGACCCAAGCTGGGAATCGAACTCAGGTCCCTGGAGCTGTGAAGCAGTAGTGCTAACCACTGTGCTACCGTGCCGCCCCTGTGGTGGTTAGACGCATTGGCCATGCTAAGTTTCCCCTCAGTACCCAAATAAATGTCAGAGTGTGGCGATTCCAGGATTTTCACAGTAACTTCATTTCGGTGTTAATGTAAGCCTACTTGTGACACTAATAAATAAACTTCAAACTTCCAACTAAACCAGAAAACCTCCGATGATCTTATTTGCAGTCCCTCAAGATGAGGGATAATTCTTTTCCACTCTGGTTTGATGGATTCTGATTTGTTGGCGAGCCCAATGTGTGACCTACAGATTGCCCACGTGGGTAGGGTGTGCTTGAAAGGTTGGGCAGATGAGGTGTTTTGGGAAAAACAGAATGCTGGAAAGATGCAGTAAGTCTGGCAGCATCTATAAAACGAAACAAAGTTATGTTTTCAGTCCATTATGCCTGTTTTTCATTAAAACATTTGCTTCTGGGTGCTCCGAACAAAGTCTCTTAATGTGTTTGGTACCTTCTTGAAGATTAAACTTCAAGTTTAATCAAGGTCTCCCTAAGTCAGTGGGACGTTTGATCTCTTCAGGGATGTTTGTAGTCCTGGGAGTCTCCTGCCGTGACTGAGTTCTGAGTAGAACACTTACTTTGGGAGTCTGGTGTCAGGCACGCAAATGACACATCCCACCCTGTGGAGCTGGTTTTGACGGGTTAGCACCTTGATGCTGGGAAAGCTGCCTTGGGAAAGGATGTTGCTGTTGGATTGTCTTACCACGGGCGGCACGGTAGCACAGTGGTTAGCACTGCTGCTTCACAGCTCCAGGGTCCTGGGTTCAATTCCCGGCTCAGGTCACTATCTGTATGGAGTTTGCACATTCTCCTCGTGTCTGCGTGGGTTTCCTCCGGGTACTCGGGTTTCCTCCCACAGTCCAAAGATGTGCAGGTTAGGTTGATTGGTCATGCGAAGAAATTGCCCCTTAGTGTCCTGAGATGCATAGGTTAGAGGGATTAGTGGGTATAATATGTAGGGATATGGGGGTAGGGATTGTGTCCGGTGCAGACTCGATGGGCCGAAGGGCCTCTTTCTGCACTAGAGGGTTCTGTGATTTCTATGATTTCCTATTATCAGATGTGGAGGATTTTGCGAAGACATCAACGCTGATACTTCTCCAGTGCCTTACTGCAGTCGATGAGATGCCTGCGACATGTTGCTAAATCACATAGAGATGATGTGGAGATGCCGGTGTTGGACTGGGGTAAACACAGTAAGAAGTCTGACAACACCAAATTAAAGTCCAACAGGTTTATTTGGTAGCAAAAGCCACTAGCTTTCGAGCCTCTGACCCTTTCTCAGGTGAGCGCATCCCTATTTGTGATCAGAACTCTCTACTCATCTGACAAAGAGTCAGAGGCCCAAAAGCTAGTGGCTTTTGCTACCAAATAAACCTGTTGGACTTTAACCTGGTGTTGTGAGACTTCTTATTGTGTTAAAGCACATAGAGACACAGGGATCACTGCTGCCCAATAAACCATAACCTTAGTCTCATGTTTGAGATCCTGTGTCCGCAGACTGAGCTAGCACCCTTGGAAGCAATGATAAATTTTGTCATCTACGTCTGCTTTTGTCAAACAGTCATTGTCAAACATGGGATATGGTCCACATTCTTCAGGATCTCACAGTTGATCTTAATGATTGAGGGGAGGTGTGTTTAATACAAGTTTATTTTCTCTTACACTTCGGAGAAGGAGTCGACAATGATCTGGAGCTCAATTTTGGATTGAGCACGCACACACAAGAATCATCTGCGTTCTGAAGTGCTATGACTGAGGTTGGAGTGATTTTGGTTTTGGATTGAAGGCGGTGCAGGGTTGAATAGTTCCCCGTTTTTTCTGTGGATTACTTTCACGCACGTGGGTCATTTACTGCAGGTGGGGTACAGTATCACTGCAAGGAAAATAGATGGTGCCTAGATGGCACATGTCATATCAAACTTGTTATATTCACTTTAAATGCAGTGAATTAATTTATTTTAAGATCTTTACCTCCTTCCTCCTTTCCCTTGGTTGTTGACTTGATTATGAAAGAGAGTTTATTCTTTTGCATGGTTTGTACTTCCAGCTGATATTGTAGTTAATGTAGCAAGAGGAAGATTTGGTTAATTCTCCAGTGACTACCACCAGAATGGCTGGTCATTCATCATTTTTGCTTCTGTTATTAGTTCTGGGACCATGCCCATCCTTTATTGCCCATTATTTGTTGCCTTGAAGTTTGATATAGTTCTTGAAGTTTATTTATTAATGTCACGAGTAAGCTTATATTAACATTACGGTGAAATTATTATGAAAATCCCCGAGTCACCACACTCCAGCACCTGTTTGGGTGCACTGAGGGAGAATTGAACACGGTCAATGCACCTAACCAGTACATCTTTTCAGACTGTGGGAGGAAACTGAAGCACCCAGAGGAAATCCACACAGACACAGAGAGAATGTGCAGACTCCGCACAGACAGTAACCCAAGCCAGGAATTAAACCTGAGTCCCTGGCGCTGTGAGGCAACAGGACTAACCACTGTGCTACCGTGTCACTCTGAGTTGGCTTGCTTATCCACTTCAGAGTCAGCCAGACAATTAGAGAGCTTCATGTTCCCTTTTCTTGATACCTTATAGCGTTTTATTCACAGATTTTTTAAACTGAATTCTAATTCTCAAACTGCTACAATATGAAATAATATTCTCAGTATTATTCGTCCAATAGTGTGACGGTTCTACTGTACCCAGTATTTTTGGCCTAACTCTCTTAAGCAGACACAATATCCACACTTAGCATTGAAGTGCTTGATAAACATTGCATTATAGTTGAGGTGCAAACCCCAAAATGATGTTAAAAAAATGTTCATCTTAAGCTACATTAGTAACAATATTTTACTTGACAGTTCAAGTTGTGGAAAAATACATTTTATTTGATTTTGATTTGATTTATTATTGTCACATGTATTAATATACAGTGAAAAGTATTGTTTCTTGCGCATATACAAAGCATACTGTTCATAGACAAGGAAACGAGAGAGTGCAGAATGTAGTGTTACAGTCATAGCTAGGGTGTAGAGAAAGATCAACTTAATGCAAGTCCATTCAAAAGTCTAATGGCAGCAGGGAAGAAGCTGTTCCTCAGTCGATTGGTACATGACCTCAGACTTTTGAATCTTTTTCCCCCACAGAAGAAGGTGGAACGGAGAATGTATGGGGTGCGTGGGGTTCTTTATTATGCTGGCTGCTTTGCCAAGGCAGCGGGAAGTGTAGACAGAGTCAATGGATGGGAGGCTGGTTTGCGTGATGGATTGGACTAATTCATGACCTTTTGTAGTTCCTTGCTGTCTTGGTCATAGCAGGAGCCACGTTTATCAAGCACTTCAATGCTAAGTGTGGATGTTGTGTCTGCTTAAGAGAGTTAGGCCAAAAATACTGGGTACAGTAGAGCCGTCATACTATTGGACTAATAATACTGAGAATATGATTTCAAATTTGTAGCAGTTTGAGAATTAGAATTCAGTTTAAAAATCTGTGAATAAACTGCTATAAGGCATCAAGAAAAATGAACATGAAGCTCTCTAATTGTCTGGCTGACTCTGAAGTGGATAAGCAAGCCAACTCAGAGTGACACAGTGGTCAGCACTGCTGCCTCACAGTGCCAGGGACCCGGGTTTAATTCCTGGCTTGGGTCACAGTCTGTGCGGAGTCTGCATGGTCTCCACCATAGAAAGAATGCTTTCTATGGTGCATCTGTAAAAGTTGATGAGAGCTGTAGCTGACATGCCAAATTTCCTTAGTCTTCTGAGAAAGTTGGTGGGCTTTCTTAACTGAAGTGTTGGCATGGACGGACCAGGACAGGTTGTTGGTGATCTGGACACCTAAAAGCTTGAAACTCTCAACCCTTTCTACTTCATCCCAGTTGACGTAGGCAGGGGCATGTTCTCCTTCACGGTTCCTGAAGTCCATGACAATCTCCTTTGTTTTGTTGACATTGAGGGAGAAATTATTGTTGCTGCACCAGTTCACCAGATTCTCTATCTCATTCCTGTACTCTCTTGTCATTGTTTGAGATCTGACCCACTATAGTGGTGTCGTCAGCAAACTTGAAAATCAAATTGGAGGGGAATTTGGCCACACAGTTATATGTGTATAAAGAGTGTAGTAGGGGGCTATTGTGGAAGAGGTGTTGTTGCCTGTCCTTACTGATTGTGGTCTTGAGTTAAGAAGTTCAGGATCCAGTCACAGAGAGAGGTGCCAAGGCCCTGGCCACGGAATTTGGAGATGAGTTTCATGGGAATAATGGCGTTGATCTGTAGTCAGTCATTTATCATTATTCCCCTACTTATTATGCCTCACTGTTCATAGCTGTTAATTCTCTTCCTGACTGATGTCATGGTAACATTCTGGGCGTTGTAGTTCCATTGGGACGGTATAAAGTTACAAGACCTGTGGTATATCTTGTTCATATAATTTATGTGAAGCAGTTGGAAATCCAAAACCTATGATACAGAAACCTGTGTTGAAAATGACTTACACATACAAAACCTGCATCAGGCATGGCTTATATTCTTCTTTTAGTGCATTTATGTATTACTGAACACAGTGTTTATTGCTATTTATACAAGCAATGTCCTGGATGAGCGTGAAGCTTGTTTTCTATTTGCTTTGCCCAAGGGGCCACTTTTAGCACTACACAGTGAACACAACAAATGCAGTGCAGATTACCATTTCACACATTAGTATATCACAGCAATGATAATTCACTCCAAATAAAGGGCAAATTTTATTAAAGGGCAGGGAATAGTTACTTACTTTTAAAGTAAGGTAAGCAGAGCAATGAAACTCTTTCCGGCACAGGTCTTTATCTTTTTGATGTGTCATATAAACAGCTAAAGTGAGAAACGAGTCTCACAAGGTCGCAAGACCAATTTCGTTCATCCATCCGGAATGGCCATAAAATGGTCCCAAATTGTAGCCTACATTTAGTTCCTCAGTCCTTCCAAGTTTGTTCAGCTGAGCCCATTCGTGCATTTGTTGATTATTTTCCCGGTGTGAACAAGAACTTCCTGATATCAAACTAACTTTTATTGTTTTGAACATGCTATTTTTAATGCAACCTTCGAGATTTCCCTTTTCCATGCTGTTTGCTACCTTGAATTGAGTTGACCTCCTGTTCCTGTTTCAGGTATACTCAGGAAGAGATTCGCCAGAAAGTGGGAACCTTTCGGCAAATGCTAATGGAAAAGGAAGGTGTATTGACCAAGGAAGATCCGCATGGACGTCACAAGTGAGTGCACACAACTTTTTCAAATTGACCAGTGTTTTTCAACGTATTACAGATTATGGGCCCTATGGGTGCGAAAACGTGGTAAAGTCGGGTATGAGGCCACTAACGCGATCCGTGCCCACGTCTGCGTAGTTGGCCGCTTTACTAAGACCCGGGAACGGCCGTGATGCGATCCGCACCCAAAACGGGCGCAACGGCGATTTAAATACATTTGCATGCATTTAAATTGAATTAATGAACTACCCACCCAACTTTATCAGCATTTCCCCCTTTATCACCACATTCAGCCGATCCGGAATTGTGCCAAAATGAATATGGTGAATAAAAGTTTGAATCGGGTGCTCCAGCTGCTGAAGAGGCGAGTTCAGAGCTTCCAACGGCTTTCTGACTCTAATAGATGGTGGGGGCGTGGGGGAGTGAGGCGAGGGGAGTGAGGCCAGATCATTGTCAGGGTGGAGGAAAGAGGAGGCGGCGGGTCTGATGGATCTCTGGTGGGGAGGGGTGGAGGGAGGCCGATCATTATCTGGTTAGCGGGGAGAGGACCGATCATTGTCTGTGGGTGGGGGGGAGGGGGTTGATTGGTGTCTGGTGGCGGGGGTTGGGCCGATCGGTGTCTGGTGGGGGGGCCGATCACTGTCTGACTGGGGGAGGGCCGATCGTTGTCTGGTGGTGGTGGTGCGGGGGAGGGCTGATCGTTGTTTGATTGGTGTGGGGGAGAGGGAGGTGGGCCAGATCACTCTCTGGTGAGGGGGTAGGGAGGGAGGAGGAGGCAGGTCAGGTGTTCCTCTGGGGGTGGAGGAGTGAGGCCAGATCATTCTCGGGGGGTGGGGGGGAGGGGGACAATGATGTCTGTGGGGGCCATCGCTCCCACTTTTCGCTCCCGGGTCACTTTCTCCACTTTCTGTGGCTTGGACGTGTTTTTTCAAATTTTTTTCTAACTGCGCGTGCGCAGTTCAGAGCTCCAATCGTTTGGGGTGCGCTAATCCCCACCCACAGCACAATTCAGACTCACAACTTTTTTTCAGGCTAAGTGCGTGTGGAGGCGTCTGAAAGCAGATTTCCAAGTTGGATCTGAATTGTGCCCAGATTCAGCACTCAGAATGAAGATGGTAAAATGAGGCCCAGGTGTAGGTTTGTATTCCCTCAAGAATAAAAGATTGAGGAATGATTGCAATGAGCTGCTTAAGATGCTTAAAAGACTCAAAGGGATAGATGGAAAGAAATGTTCATCAACAGCCCAAAATCAGTGGGAATTATCTTAAAAATAAAGCTAGCCCATTCAGTGCTGAAAGCAATTCTTCACACAACCGGGAGGCAAACATTGTTGAGACTGGATCAACTCAAGAATTTTGTTAGGAAAGGATTGGGAAAGGATATTAAGGGCTTCGGAGCCAAGGTGAATCAATTGAGTCAAGATGCTAGTAAGCCATAATCTAGGATAGGCACTAAGGGCTGCTCCTGTACTGTACAGCTCTAGTTATTCAGAACAAAGTTGAAGAGTAGAACTTAGTATTTGCAACCTGCCAGCGGGAGACCCGACATCACCTGCATCATCCCCATTAGTGAAGGCCTGCCATTATTCATTGCACACCAGTTACTTAAGTAACCAGTGTCAGGCCTTCCCCAGAATCAAGGGGAAAAGTGCCTGCCCCCTGAGATCTACAATCAGGGGTGGCAGCTCTCCTTTGCTGTCAGCGCCACCAGGGCAGTGGCCGCTGCTGGCAACACACTCACCAGAGACCCAGGATCATCGAAGGAGTTCAAGCCAAAGGTGAGTGAGGACAGAATGGGGAATCATGGGAGGGTGGCTAATCCTGGAGGGGGGCAAGAGGGTCAGATGCAAGTGTAGGCAGTGGCTTTCGCGCCCCCCCCACCGTCCCAACCCGCCTTTCCTGATGCTAGGTCTCTTGATCAGGCATTGACTGCCTTTGAGAGAGTCCCCGAAGTCTCTCCAAGCAGTTTGCAAGCAAACACAGCATGGTTTGATCTTCAGGCACATGTTGTGGCGGCTTGCTTGCCCATTTAAGGGCCTCAGTTGGCATCTGGGCAAGAAGGCCATTCATGAGTCTTCACACTCTCGACTTATTGGTCAGAGACGAGAAGGCAAGAGGGTTCCCACACTATAACCCGATTAAATGCGCCTCAACATCCAAATTTGCCTCTGAGGGGGTAATAAATTCCACCCCAGAGCTTTGGGCTGGAAAACTTTCAACACGTTTATTGCTCACCCAGATCCAGTGAGGAACCAGCAGCCACTCCTAACTTTACAGCTCCAGTTATTCAGAACAAAACGAGTTACCATTTTTTATTATTTATTCCTGCACATTTTGCTGGGGCAGGTTTCAGCAATGATCAACCGAACCTGTTCAACCACAATCACTTCTCCGTTTCACAGCAGACGTTGAGGATGTGTTGAGGATTTGTTTCCTGTAGCTTGTGTCGTGCAGTGATGGTGATGGAAAGGTTAATGAACTGGCCTTTCATGCTTTTAATTGCATTTAAAAAGTCAATTTATAAATAAATGTATTTATTACTGAGATTATTTATGTGTTTTGTGTCTGTTGTACTGAATGCCCGGTCTAATTATATAAAGTGAAATAGAGACTCATTTTATGTATGTAACGGAAGTACATCTTCGGGAACTAATGAGTAAATCCATGTTTATAATCAGTTAATGAGACAGTTGGAATACAGTGTGCTGATTCAGTAAATCACCTGCCTCTTTTGTTGCCCAATATTACAGGAAAAAATCAGTGAAGAGCAGATTAACTTCATACTATGAGAAGCAAATAGGAAAAATAATTGAACATTATAATGAAATATTTTCCTCATCTTGTCTTTGTTTTTCCTCAGTCCTATTGAATACAAGCCGCTCTCAGTCTTTCTCTCTCACCCTCGCTCTACTTACTTTCTCTTTTAGTTAGTTATCCCTCCGCTGATCACAATCTGTTTACTTCCATTTCATTGTATTGTTAACTGCATATCTGCAATGATATTTGAAGAGTGTTTGGTAAGTCCAAACTAATCCGAGTGGGCACAGGTTCTCAGTGCAGAGCTACCTAAAATCTGCCACTTTAGGCTAAGGTCAAGCATTAGATCAAGTTCAAGATTGCCTTAACTTGTCAGCTTGAATCTTGTTTGTCTCTCTTGTGGGGACCATGAATTGGATTCAATTTGAATTCGTTTTTGGAGCAAGCAAGGAACTGGATTAAGGGCTGACCCAGTCCAATCTGCGTATTGACTTTGTAACTTTAAAAATTGAATAATTTTTTTTTAGAAAGGCCTTGTTATACATCGAATAGTAATGTGAGTGCAGTATGTTAAACAAGGCAACCTCACTTTATACGAGCAAGATTGACGCTTGTTCTCCAGTTTCTTCTGAAACCTGGAGATACATGCACTGGAGTGGTTCCTCGTATTCTTTTTATTCTTTCATGTGGATGTGATGTCACGAGCAAGGCTGTCATTTGTTGCCCCATCCCTAATTGGCCTTAAACTGAGCGGCTTGCTAGGTATTTCAGTGGGCATTTAAGAGTCAATGACGTTGCTGTGGGGTAAGGATGGCAAATTTCCTTGCCTAAAGAATATTAGTGAACCAGATGGTTTCTCACAACAAAAAACAAATAGGTTTTTGGTCATTATTAAACTTCTTTAATTCCAGAATTTTATTGGAGTCAAGTTCCACCGTCTGCCATGGTGAGATTGGAAACAGGTCCTCAGAACATTACCTTGAGTCTCTGGATGACCAGTCCAGTGACACTACCACTAAGACACTGCTCCCCTCAATATACAGGTCAAGCAAAGTGCTAAACCCAAAAAAGAAGAGAAACTTGCATTTATATAGCACTCTTCACTGCCACAAATTCTTTCAAAGCACTTTACGGCCAATAAAGTACTTTGTGAAGTGTAGTCTCTATTATATAGTAGTAAACGAGGCAGCCATTATACTCAGAAAGCATGATGTGATAATGACAAGATTATCGTTTTTTTTTTGGGACGTTGATTGAGGGATAAGTATGAGCCAAGACACCAGGGATAACTCTGCTGTTCTTCATACAAATAGTGCCTTCTCCTTCTAACACAATCTAAGAAGGCAGTGGTAATTGTGGATTTAGAATCATAGAATTCATATGGTGCAGAAGAAGGCCATTTGGCCCATTGAGCCTGCACTAACAACCCCATCCAGGCCCTATCCCTGTAACCCCTTGTATTTACCCTACTAGTCCCCCTGACACTAGGGTCAATTTAGCAGAGACAATCTGCGCATCTTTGGAGTGTGAGAGAAAACTGAAGCACACAGAGGAAACTCACACAAACACAGGGACAATGTGCAAACTCCACACAGACGGTGACCTGAGGCTGGAATTGAATTTGGGTCCCTGGCGCTGTGAGGCAGCAGTGCTAACCACTGTGCCATTGGATTGGTCCATGATAATGCTTGCTAAAGTAATGCAGTGCTCTGTCATTGCCTGATGCAGTATGGCTGACCAGGAGACTCGTTCACTCTTACTGCCTGCCATCAGGTGTATTGAAAGAATTTACAGGCAGGATTTGCAATTTTGGTCTCCCAATCTGAGGAAGGATGATCTTGCTTGAGAGGGATTGCAGCGAAGGTTTACCAGACTGATTTGTGGGATGGCAGGACTGATGAATGAGGAGAGATTGAGTCAGTTAAGATTCGCTGGAGTTTAGAAGAACGAGGGGGAATCTGATAGAAACCTATAAAATTCTAACAGGACCAGACAGGGTAAATACAGGAAGGATGTCCCTGATGGTGGGGGAGTTCAGAACCAGCGCGACGTAGTCTAAGGTTATGGAGAAAACCTCTTAGGACTGAGATGAGGAGAAATTTCTTCACCCAGAGAGTGGCAAGCCTGTGGAATTCACTACCACAAAAAGCAGTTGAGGCCAAAATATTGTATGTTTTCAAAAAGGTGTTAAATTTAGGTCTTATGGTGAAGGGGATCAAAGGATATGGGGGGAAGGCTATTGAGTTGGATGATCAGCCATGGTGGAGCAGGATTGAAAGGCTTACTCCTGCTCCTATTTTCTGTTTCTATGTTTGTCCACATTATAAATGACTTTCCCTGGTCAATAAGTCTTCAACTGGGACTTGAACCTGGAACTTCTGACCCAGAGATGGGGATGTTATCACCTTGCCACAAGTCTTCCCAAAACACTTCCATTGGATCTTTTACATCCACCCAAGCTGGATCTCTGGATTATTAGTCCAATTCCATTCTGCCACTGCATCCGCTCAATTGTTCCACATTTTTATTTTCCTGCCAAAATGTAAACTTGACATTTTCCCACGTTATATTCCATCTGACAGATATTTTCCCACTCACTCAGCCTATCTATACTCGTCTGCGACTTCATTATGTCCTTTTCACAAAATACTCTCCTTTGTGTCATCTGCAAATTTAGCTACCAAGCCTTCACCCCCTCACCTAAGTCACTGATATAAATTGTAAGAAGTAGAGGCCCTAGCACAGACTCCTGGGAAACTCCACTCGTCACATCCTGCCACTCAGAAAAAGACCCATTTATGCATACTCTCTATTGTCTGCCTGCTAGTCAATCTTCTATTGTTATTGTGTGCCTAGAAATAGTTCGCAGATGTGACTTCCTACTTTTATTATTTCTTCTCTCCACCCAAACTGATTCTACATCTTGATAACTAAGGTTATCTCTATTGCACCAATGTTATCCTTAACTAATGGAACTATCCTTCCATCTTTTTCCTAGCTTATTATCCTTCTGAAATGCAATGTACTGTTGAATATTTTGGTCTCAGCTTTTGTTATCTTACAGTCATTTTGCTGTAATGGCTATCAGATCATACGTATTTATTTCATTTTAAGCTGTCAGTACATCTGTGTTGTTATGAATGCTGTGTGCAATCTGACACAGAGCCCTTAGCCATGTCTTTTTACAATTTTTGCATATTTGCTGATGCATTCTTAAATTCGTATGCTCCATGCCTTCCTGCCACGCTCTGATTATCACTTCTCCTATTGCCACCTTACTCTCTTGCTTTGTCATTTCTCTTTAATTGGTCACTTCTTCCCACACTTGACCTGTTGTTCCCACTATTTAGTTTAAAGTGGTCTGCCCTCATTATAAGAAAGACTCAAAGGGAAAAACTCTGGCAAGAGAGTAGTTAGAGGGAAAATTGGTCCTCTTAGGGACAAGAGTGGAGAGTTGTGTATTGAGTCGGAGGGAATGGGGGAGCTCCTGAATGAATACTTTGCGTCGGTATTCACGAAGGAGAGGGGTTCGGAATCGTGCGGTCTCTTGGAGGGAGTGGAGGTTCAGTTGCAGGATATAGTTATTACGAGAGAGGAAGTGCTAGGGCTTTTAGGTAGCGTAAGGACGGATAAAGCTCCGGGGCCTGATGGTACTTATCCCAGGCTGCTTAGGGAGGTGAAAGATGAAATTGCTGGGCCTCTGGCGCACATCTTTGTCTCTTCTTTGGACACAGGTGAGGTCCCAGAAGACTGGAGGGGAGCAAATGTGGTCCCGTTGTTCAAAAAAGGTAGTAGGGATAACCCTGGGAATTACAGACCGGTGAGTTTGACGTCGGTGGTAGGGAAGTTAATGGAAAAAATACTTAGGGGTAGGATGTATGAGCATTTGGAGCGTTGCGATCTGATTAGGGATACGCAACATGGCTTTGTTAGAGGGAGGTCTAGCCTTACGAATCTGGTGGAATTCTTTGAGGAGGTGACAAAAACGGTTGACGATGGGAGAGCCGTTGATGTCATCTATATGGATTTCATTAAGGCGTTTGACAAAGTCCCTCACGGTAGGCTGGTAGAAAAGGTTAAGGCGCATGGGATACGAAGCCAGGTAGCTAGGTGGATTGAGAACTGGCTGGGAAATAGGAGACAGAGGGTAGTTGTGGAGGGGACCTTGTCGGGCTGGAGGCCAGTGACCAGTGGTGTGCCGCAGGGCTCAGTACTGGGACTTCTCCTCTTTGTAGTCTACATAAATGACTTGGAAGAGGGCGTAGGTGGTGTGATCAGCAAGTTTGCTGATGACACCAAGATGGCAGGGTTGGCGGGTACGGAACTGGATTGTCAGGTGATACAACAGGATATAGATAGGTTGGTGCAGTGGACAGATAGGTGGCAGATGGCATTTAATCCTGACAAATGCGAGGTGATGCATTTTGGACGGAATAATGCAGAGAAGAGCTATGTGATAAAAGGTAGACCGATTAGGAGTACAGAAATACAGAGGGACCTGGGAGTGCAGGTTCACAAATCTATGAAGGTTGCGTCACAAGTGGAGAAGGTTGTTGGGAAGGCTTATGGGATGTTAGCCTTTATAGGAAGGGGCATAGAGTATAAAAGCTGCCGTCTAATGCTTCAGTTGTACAGAACGTTGGTTAGACCGCATTTGGAGTACTGCATCCAGTTCTGGTCACCTTACTACCGGAAGGACGTGGAGTCTCTGGAAAGGGTGCAGAGGAGGTTTACCAGGATGTTGCCTGGCATGGGGGGACTGGGTTACGAGGAGAGATTGAAGAAACTGGGACTATTCTCCTTGGAAAGACGGAGATTGAGAGGGGACATGATAGAAGTATATAAGATACTGAAGGGAATAGATAGAGTTAATAGTGAGAGACTGCTTCCTAGACTGGGTACGAACACGAGAGGTCATCATTTAAGGGTGAGGGGGGGGAGGTATAATTTGGAGGTGAGAAGAAGGTTCTTTACGCAGAGAGTTGTGGGGGTCTGAAACGCGCTACCGAGTAGGGTGGTGGAGGCAGGAACGTTGGACTCGTTTAAGATGCAGTTAGATAGGCACGTGAGTGAAACGAGAATGGAGGGATATGGTAGGGGCTATTCAATAGGGTTAAACCTCGGGAGACACCGGAAGGGCAGGCTGTAAGATTAATATTTTTGTCTTTATTCCACAGGTGGAGGTCCACCTCGTGTCAAACGAGGGGCATGCACACGGCGGGTCGTGAGTGGGCTGCTCTTGGAGGTTCCGGGAGTGGCCTAGTACTTCGTGTCGGTGTGTGTGCTTGATCCTGGACCGGTAGACGGGCGCCGCAACAGCTCAGTGACTAGCACTGCTAGCTGTGCAGACACATGGATTTGGGCCTGTGTCTGTGGGAGTTTGCGGATTCTCCCTGTGGTTGCGTGGGTTTCCTCCGGGCGCTCCGGTTTCCTCCCACACCCCAAAGATGTGCTCTTAGGCCAATCGGTTTTTACCAAATTGACACTATTTCTTCCCTGAATCTGGCTAAGTTAGGGGTTCCATTCGTAGACATGCAGGGTAGAATAGGTGTAGGGTGATGCGGCGGCGCGGGCTCGTTGGGCCGAAGGGCCTGTTTCCCGTGCTGGGTTGTTCTTTGTTTGTTTCTGAATGCATTAGGAGCTGCTTGAAGAGAAGTCCAACATATTGCTAGGTACGTGAGTGACTACCGGTTACAACTTTGCCAGAAGATCCCAGCTGTCCTTTGACACCGGGAACGGTATGGGCCTGCGTGTAGGGAACAAAAAGACAAGAGTTCCATCAGCAAAGAAAATGGCTCAATTGAAAATAAAGACAGGAGAGGTTCTCACAGACTCTAATAAACGCACGTCAGTTACAGTGTTCTCTCCAGAGTGCTGTGAAAATCCCCACAAAATCCATGGAGAATCACTGATAGACCTCCTTGTGGGGTTGATGACTCTGGGCAATGGCCTGCCCAGATGGAACTCATTACCTAAGCCTTTTACAAGACAGACCCAGGGCTGGACCTGCTAAACTACTTGTCCCAGGCAGGGGCTAGATGCAAAGTGAAACCACGATATTTTACATCTGTAAATGAACTATGTTCCTATGCAGTCAGGCTTCCTGAATGATTACATCTCAAGGTAGTGTTCCGTACATCTCTCCAAGTGTTATTACTTCGCATTTCCAGACACAAACCAGTCAGCAATTAACCGCTCTTACTTCCCACATGTTGATATTGCAGTATTGTAGATGGTGTCTCAAAGTACTTCCCATTTACAAAAGTAAATTTTAAAAAATATATTCCATAAAGTGCAGCAATAAATATGTATGTGGGTGGCAGAACTTGAAGTGAGAAGTAATTTAACTTCTTTCGAGGAGAAAGGAAAATAACTCTCTTGGTACAGAGCTGATTTGTGAAACCTTTTCTCATGCTTGCCTGTACCCATGCTGCATTGCAGCAGTTGCAGACAGATGCCTGTTTGAGTTGGAGCATTGCTCCTGCACGATAATCCAATACCATTTTAACATAATCGATCCACAGTTCCAGAACAAACTGATTTAATTTATTCACTGAAATGGTGCAGACAAGATTTCACAAGTTGTACTTGGTGCTTTTTCAAAGTTTTACTTGTGTGTGTTCCCATGTGACTTAAGCACAGTAAGAGGGTGGCACGATGGCCCAGTGGTTAGCACTGCTGCCTCACAGCGCCAGGGACCCGGGTTCAATTCTGGCCTTGGGTCACTGACTGTATGGAGTTTGCACATACTCACCATGTCTGCGTGGGTTTCCTCCAGGCGCTCCAATTTTCTCCCACAGTCCAAGGATGTGCAGATGAAGTTGATTGACCATCCTCAATTGACCCTAGTGTCAAGGGATTAGCAGGGTACATATATGTGGTTATAGGAATAGGGCCTGTCTGGGGCTATGGTCAGTGCAGACTCAGTGGGCCAAATGGCCTACTTCTGCACTGCAGGGATTCTATGAGGATGGTAAATGTTCCCTATTAAACAGGATAGCATCATTTTTAATTACTTGTATTTGGGTATTTGCCAACATGATGCCATGTTGTTCATTGTTTTATTGTAAGGCGTAGGAGCAGAATTAGGCCACTCGGGCCATCAAGTCTGCTCCACCATTCAATCATGGCTGATAGTTTTCTCATCCCCATTCTCCTGCCTTTTCCCTGTAACTCCAATCCCCTTATTAATCAAGAATCTATCTATCTCTGTCTTAAAGACACTCAATGACCTCCACAGCCTTCTGCAGCAAAAGTTCCATAGATTCTGGCTGAAGAAATTCCTCCTCATCGCTCTTTTAAAGGATTGTCCCTTTAGCCTGAGGTTGCGCCCTCTGGCTCTAGTTTTTCCGACTAGTGGAAACATTCTCTCCATGTCCACTCTATCCAGGCCTCACAGTATCCTGTACGTTTCAATAAGATCCCCTCTCATCCTTCTAAACTCCAGAGCATAAACCCCGAGTCCTCAACCATTCCTCATACGACAAGCTCATCACTACAGGGATCATTCTTGTGAACCTCCTTTGGTCCCTTTCCAAGGCTGGCACATCGTCCTTAGATATGGGGCCCAAAACTGCTCACAATTCTTAAAATTGGGCCTGACCAGAGCCTTATACAGCCTCAGAAATACATCCCTGCTCTTGTATTCTAGCCCTCTCAATATGAATGCTAACATTGCATCTGCCTTCCTAACTGCTGACTGAACCTGCACACGAACCTGAAGAGAGTCTTGAACAATGAGTCCCAAGTCCCTTTGTGTTTCTGATTTCCCAAGCATTTTCCCATTTAGAAAATAGTCTATGCTCTATTTCTCCTTTCAAAGTGCATAACCTCACACTTTTCCAAATGGTATTCCATTTGCCATTTCTTTGCCCACTTTCCTAACCTGTCCAAATCCTTCTGCAGTTTTCCCTGCTTCCTCATTACTACCTGTCCCTCTACGCATCTTTGTATTATTTGCAAACTTAGTGACAGTGCCTTCAGTTCCTTCCTCCAAATCATTATGTATATTGTGAAAAGTTGTGGTCATAGCACTGACCCCTGAGGAACACCACTAGTCACTGGCTGTCATTTGAAGAAGATCCCTTTATTCCCATTCTCTGCCTTCTGCCAGCCAGCCAATCCTCTATCCATGCCAGAATCTTACCCTTAACATCGTGGGCACTTATTTAAGTCTTCTATGTGGCAATCTTCTATAACTCAAGAAATTCCTAGTTGTAGGAGTTGCTCTGGTTAATATTTTATATCATAAATATGTGTATATAAGAGAGAGAGAGAGAATATCCTTAACCACAATGGAGAAAATCAAATCAAATTAAGCAAGCTTATGGATATTCAGAAATGGGAAAGATTTACTGGATCTTACAATCCCTATCTGAAGCCGAGATGTATTGTATCCTTAAAGCATTTTCCAGTCAAATCTATGAGATGGTTAGAATTTGTGCTTATCGTGATCACCATTGCTAATCTTTCTACAAACAACAACGTTTCAAAAGAAACTTGCCGGCATCTAACCTGTGTTTGAATTATCTCATCTTCCTTCCAATTCTTCTCCATGTTTGTAGTGTGTTTTTTAATGCTCAGGATGTCACTGCAGTATGTATTGCCCATCCCTTATTGCCCTCGAGAAGGTGTGGAGAGCTGTCTTCTTAAACTGCTGCATTCCACATGGTGAAGTCCTTCCACACTGCTGCTAGGTAGAGATTGGCAATGTATATCCACATCAGGTGGTGCCAAGTGCCTGTTGCACTGGTCCTTCTAATTACATGATAGATGTGCTGTTGAAGAAGGTTTGATCAATGGTTCATTCATCCTGTAGGTAGTACGCACCTCAGTCATGCTTCAGCAGTGGAGGGAATGAACGTTAGTGGTGAATGGGGTACCAATGCAGTGAGCAGCTTTGTCCTGGTGTGCAGTACACTGGACCTTGTTTCTGTAACCAAGATCTTCCGAGTTTAGTTTTCAAGAGCTTTTCCCACTATCTGCCAGACTTTAGACTCTTCCTTCAATCCAAACCATGTGATCCTATCATGTGAATATAAGTTTAGCAATATGGAGATCAATATCACTGCAGGTTTCAGGGATTTGGCTGCGTGGTTGTACACTTGACCATAAACCATGTGTTCAAGCCCCATTTCAGATGCTTGATCATATAATTAAGGCTGAAACTGCAGTGCAGTTCTGAGATAGTGCTGTACTGTTGGAGGAATTGTCTTTCAGATGAGATCCAAAACCAATGCCCTGTCTGCTATTAAGTGGACGCAAAAGATCTAATAGCTTTCTGTACTCTTCCCTGGCTAATACTCAACCAACAGCACTAAAACAGGCAATCTGATAATTATATATTGCTGTTTTTGGGACCTTGCTTTGTGCAAATTGGTTTCTATGTTGCCTGCATTGCAACAACACAGTGGCACGGTGGTTAGTACTGCTGCCTCTCAGGGCCAGGTTTGATTCTCAGCTTGGGTCATTGTCTGTACAGAGTCTGCATGTTCTTCCCGTGTCTGCGTGTGTTTCCTCTGGGCGCTCCGGTTTCCTCCCACAGTCCAAAAAGACGTACTGGTTAGGTGCATTGGCCATGCTAAATTCTCCCTCAGTGACCCCCAAACAGGCACTGGAGTGTGACGACTACAGGATTTTCACAGTAACTTGATTGCGGTGTTTATGTAAGCCTACTTGCAACACTAATAAATAAACTTAAATAAATAAACTTTAAAACTTAAATACTTCAGGAGTACTTCATTAGCAATAAGGGATGTCCTGAGATTGTTAAACATACTGTATACGTGCAAGTTCTTTCTTCTCTCTTTCCCATGTATGTCTTCCATACACAAAGTGGATGGTTGGAAACAATAAACATTCTAAATGCCCAGGAAGAACGATGCCATTTGTGAGCACTCCATAATTCAGAAATCCTCCATCTTCGAGGTTCATTCATTTATGAACCTATTAATGAAAACCCTTTTTCAGCGTCAATGGATTCAGAGCCAGAAATCAGAATCACACTGTCTGGAAATGCTTGGAGGCAATGGAGATCTTGGTTGCCAGATGAAGAATTGGCGAGTATCCCACTTTGCCTTGTTTAGAGAAGACCTGCTGCATCTTATTCCACTTCAATTCTTCACCGTCCACCAGTGGGCCATCCCCCGGGATCGGGGTCTCTGAGGGTGGAGGCTCCCCCACCTTCGAGAGCTGTGAGCCAATCAGAGTCAGCAGCTCTACTGAATGGCAGCATCACCTGGATGGCACCTACCCAAGGCCTAGGATTAAGGGCCATAGGTAAGTGCTGCAAAGTTGGGTGGTGGCAGATAGAGGGGATGTAGGTAGTCTGTCAGTAAAGGCAGTGGGGTGACTCTCAGTGGGCCTCTTCTTGATGCCACATCCCCCAACCTAGCACTGAGGGAACCCCACCAGAGCCCACAACAGCCTGGTGTGGCATGCCTCCATCCCCCCCAACCCCCCACCCGCCTCCACCCACACCCCCCTCCACTGGTGGTTAATACCATCTGCAGTGGGGTGAGGCCCTTGGGTGGGCAGTAATTTCCGACTTAAGGACTTTAACCTATAAGGCAGTCCATCTGCCATCCTTCCACCTGATTAAAGACATCCTGCCATCAAACGGGCCACGGGAGAGAGCACAGGATTGTGTGTACTGTGTGAGTAGACCCAGTAACACCGCCAATGAAGAATATTCAGGCCGCTGTGATTCACAGTACTTTTTTTTTGCAACCAAGCATCTTGGTTTTAATATATATTATACACCACTGAACTGGAACTTAATCAATGAAGGGTAATTTTTTAATTAAGGAAATTAGATGAAAGCACTGGAGCTTTAAGCACACAATGATGCCAAGGTTGACAGGGGTAGGAGAAAATACACAGTAAATTAGATATAGTCATTAAAGTGTTTGGGTTATTAAAATGGGATCAGGTTTGATTCTTCTGGGTGTATTTTATAATGCTTTTCCAAGTGATCTTATCTATGGCCTTTAAGCCATCTTACCTCAAGCAATTATAACAGCTGGCCAATGCACCTCAATTTTTTTTATTCATTCGTGGGACATGGGTGTCACTGGTTGGGCAGCATTTATTGCCCAACCCCAGTTGCCCTTGTTCAGAGGGCACTTAAGAGTCAGCCACGTTGCTGTGGCTCTGGAGTCACATGTAGGCCAGACCAGGTAAGGGCAGCAGATTTCCTTCCCTGAAGAACATTAGATGTCATGAGAAGCTTAAATAAAGTCGATGCCTGGGTGCTGGAGAAGTTATTTTCTATTTTTCAATGTACTTGAAAGGTTTGGACTTTTCCTAACTATTTAAGTTATCATAATATATTACTCTGACACAGTCATTTCTCACTGCTGTAGGGATTGGTTAGTTGAAGACTGAAACCTATTGACGAAACTTTATGTGGCAAGCACACTGAGTATTAATGCACTTGGTAATGATGGAATAGGCTGATAGTTTATATTTTGAGTGCTTTTGTCATTATATTTGGTATCGTTTTCACTGCGGTGTTTATTGCATTTGTCAATCTTTTGGAAGTGGTGAGAATTCACCACATTTGAGCAAATAAGAACAAAACTCTAGACTCTTATCTGTATTTGTCTAAGACGTGTTACTGAACCTGTATTTGGGCTCAGTTCTCTCTTTAGAGAATGACGACAGCCTGAGTTGTAAACCGAACTGTCCTGAGGTTATTGTATTTCAAGAACCCCAAACAAACAAGTTTTCCAGGCACTTCTCATTTTAAAAAAAACCCTCAATAATCATAACATCTAACCAATATGCTGTCTAAATTTTTCTGTTTGTTGCTCCGTTCCTTTAAGATTGCTGCATAGCCGTGAGTGTTCGCATCATAAGAGAAGATCAGTTATGTGCAACCTGTTTGTTCCCTAAGTGATCAGTTACAGATTAGTGTACAGCCACACAGCCGCGCAGCTTAGAACGTTGCATAGAACATCTGCATCTTTTTTACAAGACTAAATGCTGAAAGATCCTCTCTTCACCAACTTTAGTGTAAGAATTTACCAGTTGAAAAGTTAGACAGTGAAGTGGCAATGAGCAAGTTGACTGTGTTAATGCTGAACGAAGAATTCATGCACAGAATCAGAGAACCATCCAGCACAAAGGAAGATGTTCAGTTCAAGGTGCCAGCTCTTTAAAAACACTGTCCAATTACTCCCATTGCTCTGCTTTTTCCCCATAGACCAGCAGTCATTTTCCTTTTCAAACATTTATCCAATTTCCTTTTGGAAATTATTATTGAATCCTTAAGACGGTGAATTCTGGATCATAACTCACTGCTTTAAAGGGAATCTAACTGAAACATGACTTCCACTCTCTTGTATTTTGCTGCTCTGGATATAAAGAACCGGGCAGGATTTTCTGTTCGGTTTGGAGACCCCGATGCTAAGATCACATCTCGGTCTAATCCTGAGTCTATCTCCTGACACAATTTTTCAAGTAATAGCCAATTGGTGGTTGGAGGGCATGCTGATCACCAAATTAAGGAATCAAAGTGGTCTCCCAATGCTGGAGAGGCAATTGGTGGCCCTCCAATTAAAAAGTAGAAAGCTGCCAGTGCAAGTAAGGGAGGGAGAGTTGCCTCAAAATGGGGGGTTGGGGGTGGTGTTGACTGGAAACTAACTATTGCCATGGGTTAGGAGCCTTAATGAGCTTGTTAATTTGGTTCTCCTGGCTACTTGCCACTTGGAGCTGTGTAGCTGTTTAACCCCATCTCCCACCATCTCCTTGAAAATGACTAGGGGTTCGGGACCACACCCAGGGAACTGAGATGTGTTGGAAAATTCCAGGCCATCCATCCTGCATTTCTACCACATCTCATGACCAAAATCCTGCCCTAGCATTCCATTAGCCTTTTAAATTATTCTGCTATTTCAAATGCTTAAATATTGTTGCTTTAACTGTTGGCATCATTTGTACAGTGTGGACTGGAAGGACACGTGTGCTCATTCACCTTTAATTACTCCTCAACAAACCGGTAAAGAGTAACATTAAAAATAATGCTTGGACTGTGCTTTCACGTGTGTTGATCCTGATTAGTTCCCCAGGACAAGTTACAGAAGCAAGTCTATAACATTTTGGGACTGTTATTTGTTTGCCCTGGAACATATGTTACTGATATGAGAGGAGATGATGCTTATAAAGAGTTAACTTGCATTGCAAATGTTGATCAGGAAACATGCTTTAAATTGTAAGGTTGTATGTGGCCTGGTTTGGGAAACAATGTAAGGTGGTTTGCTTCATTGCTGAGCACATTAATGAATGTCAGGTTGCATAATAAGTCTACTGGACCAACCCAACCAACCATATGAATATAACAGGATTAATTTGTGTGGATCCTGTCAGCGGATTTGGTCCCTTATGATAATGATGTTCACATAATTTAGACTGATACTTACAGTACAATACTAAGAGAGTGCAGCATTGCTGGATGGAACAGGACAGTATTGATTCATTGTGCATGAAGAAGAATCAAATGTTTTTAAATGCTAAACACGCTTTGCATTCCCTTTATAATTCTATCTCACTTCAATCTTCAATACAATCCAGATGTTATAGCTGGTCACTGATTAGGTACTCCAAATACTTCTTTCAGGCTTCTGTATTGATTTCTGCTGACCTCTACAACTGGAGAGAGCCTGGCTTCTCTATAGTTGTGGTTAAAAACTTAGAGAGTGTAATTAAAGAAATGTCCTACTAACTAATGGTGCTGTTCTGTCATTGTGCCATAGTACAGTCAGTGCTTTGGCACTGTAAGTTGGGACTCCAACACTGTGCCACAGGGAGATTGTCAAGCAATATTACGTCAGAACAGCCAGTACACCTCTCATCACTGTCCTACCAATTACATTGTTAAAGTTTGTAATGTCAATTACATTGTTAAGGGAAACAGATTATGGGTATTTGAATGTATATAGATAAGGGATAGCTGGGACACTGGGTGTAGGTGAGGAATGCTGACACTGGCTGGAATGATCTGGCTGTTCACGCCCCATTGCCACTGCAAGTGAGGACAGAGAATTTGGCATTCAGCCAAACCTCCAGTCTCTGCAGAATCCTGAACAGCCAGAAAATTTCAGCCTCTATGTCTTAGTCTTGACTTCAAATAGCATGGACCCAGTTAACACCCCAGCACTGATCCACGCTCCCAATGTTTTTATTATCATCAGTATAAAATATTCTAGAGGGCTTAATTTGTCTTCTCTGATCCGAGCTTGTTTGAGGTCATTAGAAATCTGTTAAATGTAAAATTCTACTCACACAGCGGTATTAAAAGGACAAGATATTTCATGGAAGAATACTTCAATGGAATGTCTTTCTCTCCTTTTTACCTCTATAATGTGATATTAATAATTAACATTTCCTACATGTTGAAAATCATTGTTAACGCGACTACACTGTGACACCTGAACAGGCTTGACATTTTAGGTCAGGTATAGGCTCCAATTTGCTTTCAGTTAAGATCAGCTAAGAGTATAGTCTTGGACGTGCTGTAGCTTGCTGTTTGTCTTGTTCATGGTTACCTATCAGTGGCTGTCAATCATTCTCAGCTCAGTAACAGACACTGCAGTGGCTGGTTTCAGCTAGCTATAAATTAGAATGTCCATCAATCAACCTGAAATACCAGGTATTGGCTGACGGCCCCAATGCCAGTTTCCTACTAATGACATGAGGAAAGTGTCAAATGATATTAATGTTGGAGAGAACGGCAATATTACATTAAAAGAAACATAACATCTTGTTTCTAAGTGACAACATTTTGTAGACTCTTACTTAACATCCCCCTTCCCCCATCAACATCATCTCAGGGGTTACCATTGATGAGAAACTTATCTGGGCCAATCATATAAATACTGTGGCTACGCGGGCAGGTCACAGGTTGGGAATCCTACAGTGAGTTTCTCACCACCTGACCACCGTCTACAAGGTACAAGTCAACAGCCTGATGGGATATTCTCCACTTGTCTGGATGAGTGCAGCTTTTAAAAAAAAATCATGGAATGTGGGTGCCAACATTTGTTGCTCATCCTTGATTCCCCTTGCGAAGGTAGTGGTGAGCTGCCTCCTTGGACTGCAGCAGTCCATCTGGTTTAGGTACGTCCATAGTGCTGTTAGAAAGGGAGTTCCAGCTCCAACAACGGTCAAAATTGACACCATTGAAGACAAAGCAGCCCAGTGGCTTGACACCCTGTCCACTAACTTAAACATTCACCGCTGTACAGTAGCTTCAGCACCTCGCCAAGGTGAAGGACAAGCTTTGCATTCTCTTTACAATTCTACCTCACTTCAATCTTTTATAGCTGGTCACTGATTAGGTACTCCAAATACTTCTATCGGGCTTCTGTATTGATTTCTGCTGCGTGCTGACCTCTACAGCTGGAGAGAGGCTGGCTTCTCTATAGTTGTGGTCAAAAACTAGAAGGACAAGAGTAGCTTGCTCCACCACCTGCAGGTTCTTTTCCAAGCCACTATCCTGGTTTGGAACTATATACCTTTCCCTTCACTATTGTTGCATCAAAATTCTGGAATTTCCTTGCTAACAGTATTATGAGTAGAGTTATACTGCTGCAGTTCAAGAAGACATATCACCACCATCTTCCCAGTGACAATCAGAATTGGCAATAAATGCTGGCCTTGCCAGTGATATTCACATCCCAAAGATGAATAAAGAACAGAGACTGAATTCATGATTAAAATGAAATACGCATGGATTGATATTTCTATGCCCTAGTTTAACAGGATCCCAAAAAGGCTTCAGAGTTGCAAATGGTGCATTAATCCTCTGGGTAAGGTTTCCAATCCATTGCTTCTTAACAGAGAAATTTCAATCCTATTGTTGAGGCCAGATTGCTGTGTTTTTTAAGCATTATCTAATTGTGCAAGAGGCACATCAGGGAGTAAGTACTGTGTCAGCTGTAGCTCAGTGATAGCTTCCTCACCTCTGAATCAGGTCATCAATTTAATTAATCTAGTACTATAGTAGGTCACTAAGGCTAACATTTGCACTGTAGTACTGAGGGAGTGCAGCACTGCTGGGTGTGTTTTGTTCAGGCTGAGCCTCTTTCTCAGGCGGATGTAGAAGATCCCATGGAGCATGGAAGCTCTCCCTATGTCCTGGACAACCTTTATCCCTCAGTCAGCACCTCTTACGCTGTTGTGCATTGCTGTGAATAATTTGGCTGTCACATTTTCTTACAATACAACAGTAACCACTGGCTGTAAAGTACTTTGGTGCATTCTGAGGATGTGAAAGGTGCTAGATAAATGCAAGCTTGTTTTTGTATCAGTGCAGTCTTTGGTAAGAATTTACCACTCCCTGCACAAGACTCCAGATACATACAAAAGTGTTGACAAGCCGAACAGTATCTTTCCTTTTTAATGTAAATTTCTCAACGCACTTCTAATGTTGATTATATTAAAATGTAAAGAGAAAATACAGAGAAAATCTCTTCCTGTGTTGCTGTCAGGTATCTCATAAGTACCTGTGTGCAGCAAGCAATGTGATTCCATCTGGTGCCAAGTGCTTAGTAACAGCTTCTCCAGAGATCTCGCAAGGCTGCATGCAGGTGAGTGGGAAACATACAATCACACAGTAAGGAAATTGTCCAGATTGATGGTAAAGGATGGTTCTGCATTGTCATTAAGTTGTTGAGGTTATTTGGCTGATGTGGATTCACACAATGGGTGGTACGTGGTTTTGTCATTTGATTACTACTCCAGCGACCCAGGAAAATGTTCTCGAGACCCAAATTCGAATCCCACCATGGCAGATGATGGAAAAAATATTTGGAATTGCAAGTCTAAGGATGACCATGAAACCATTGTCAATTGTCATAAAAACCCACCTGGTTCACGAGTGTCCTTTGGGGAAGGAAATCTGCTGTCCTTACCTGCTTTGGCCTACGTGTGACTCCAGACCCACATCAATGTGGTTGATTTTTAAGTGCCCTCTGATATGGCCATCAAGCCACTCAGTTACATTCAACCACTACAAGTGGAACAAAAAGGGTGAAACCGGATAGACCAACCAATTTTGACCTGGAAACAACAATGGCAAACCCAGCCCTGTTGACCCTGCAGAGTCCCCCTTACTAACATTGGGGGGCTTTTGGGAGAGCTGTCTCACAGACTAGTTAAACCAGGCCTGACATAATCATACTCTTACAGGTAATGACCCAGACTGAACCATCGCCATTCTGGTATGTCCTGTCCTGCCCTGCCAGTGGGACAGAACACACCCAGTCAAAATGGTGGCACAGTGGAGGGAGTTGCCCTGGGAATTCTCAACATCAACTCTAGACCTCATGAACTCTTGAGGTGACCATGTCAAACATGGGCAAGTAAACTTTCTGCCGAGTACCATGTACCGTTCCCCCTTAGTGATGGATCAGTACTCCTCTATGTTGAACACCAGTTGGAGGAAGCATTGAGGATGGCAAGGGTGCAGAATGTACTCGGATAGGAGATTTCAATGTGCGTCACCAAGAATGGCTCAGTCGTACAGCCACAGAATGAGCTGGCTGGGTCCAAAGGACATAGCTGTTAGACAGGGACGTTGGCAGGTGAATGAGGGAACTAGCAAGAAATAAAAACATACTTGATCTCATCCTTACCAACCTGCCTACCACCAATGCATCTGTCCTTGACAACATTGATAAGAGTAACCACTGTACAGTCCTTGTGGAGACAAAGTCTCATCTTCACATTGAGGATATCCTCAATTGAGTTGTATGGCACTACCACCGTGCTAAATGGGATAGAGTTTGAACAGATTTAGCAGCTCAAAACTGGGCATCCATAAGGTGCTGTAAGCCATCAGCAGCAACACAATTGTACTCGACAACAATCTGTAACCTCATGGTCTGGCACATTATCTACCATTATCACCAAGCCAAAATATCAACACTAGCTCAATGAAGAGTGAAGGAGCAACACCAGCCATACCTAAAAATGGGGTGTCAACTTGGTGAAGCTGCCGGACAGGACTATTTGTGTGCCATATAGCATAAGCAGCAAATCATAGACAATCAATGGATTGGATTTAAGCTCTGCAGTCCTGCCACATCCAGCCATGAATGGTGGTGGACAAGTAAACAAACTGTCTGGAGGACGAGGCTCCAAGTACATCCTCAATGATGGAGGAGCCCAGCACATCAGCACAAAAGATAAGGCTGACGTATTCACAGCAATCTTCAATAATTCAATATCAATAAATGGCTGAAGGCACTGAATACTGCAAAGACTATGGGCTCTGACAATATTAGTACTGAAGACTTGTGCTCCAGAACTTGCCATACTCCCAGCCAAACTGTTCCAATACAGCTACAACACTAGCATCTCTCCGGCATTGGAAGACTGCCCAGATATGTCCTCTGTACAGGAAACAAGACAAATCAAACTCAGCCAATTATCCCCATCAGTCTACTTTTGATTATCAGTGATGTGAGAGAAGTGATCATCAGCAGTATTATCAAGCTTACTCAGCAATGACCTTCTCATAGAAGACCAGTTTGGGTTCCGTAAGGAGCTGTCAACTCCTGACCTCATTACAACCTTGGTTCAAGCACGGACAAAAGACCTAAAGGCCAGAGGTGAGGTGAGAGTGACTGCCCTTGGCATGAAGGCACCATCTGACTAAGTATGGCAACAAAGAGCTCCAGCAAAACTGGAGTCAATGGGAATCAAGGGGAAAACCCTCTGCTGGTTGGAGTCATACCTGGCACAAAGGAAGGTGGTTGTGGTGATTGGAGGTCAGTCATCTCTGCTCCAGAACATCACTGCAGGAGTTCCTCAGGAAAGAACCATCTTCAACTGCTTCATTAATGACTTTCCTTTCATCATAAGGTCAGAAATGGGGATTTCACTGATGACAGAATAGTGTTCAGCTTCATTCACAACTCCTCGAATACTGAAGCAGTCCAAGTTCAAATGCAGCAAGACGTGGACAATATCCAGGCTGGGGCTGACAAGTGGCAAGTAACATTTGCACCACACAAGTATCAGACAGTGACCATCGTCAACAGAGAGGATCTAACTATCAACCGTTGATGTTCAATAGCATTACTATTGTTGAATCCCCCACTATCAACATCCTGGGGATTACCATTGACCAGAAACTGAACTGCACTATTCATATAAATACTATGACTACCAGAGCAGATCAAAGGCTAAGAATTCTGCAGCAAGTAAATCATCTGCTGCCTCCCCAAAGTCTGTCCACCATTTACAAGGTGCAAGTCATGAGTGTAATGGAATACTCTCCACTTGGGTGAGTGCAGCTTCAACAACACTCAAGAAGCTTGACACCATACAGGACTAAGCAGCCCCTTGATTGCTACCTCTTCCACAAACATTCAATCCCTCCAACACCAACAAACAGTGGCAGTACAATCTACAAATTGCATTATAGGAACTCACCAAGACTCCTTAGACAGCACCTTCCAACCCACGACCACTATCATCTAGAAGGACAAGTGCAGCAGATACAAGAAAACACCACCTGGAAGTCCCCCTCCAAATCACTTACCGTTATGACTTGGAAATATATTCCTTCACTGTTGCTGGGTCAAAATCCTGAAACTCCCTCCCTAACAGTACTGTGGGGGCTGCATAGTAGCACAGTGTTTAGCACAGCTGCTTCACAGCGCCAGGAACCCAGATTTGATTCCCGATTTGGGTCACTGTCTGTGTAGAGTCTGCACGTTCTCCCCGTGTTAGGGTGGATTTCCTCCGGATGCTCTGGTTTCCTCCCACAGTCTGAAAGATGTGCCCATTAGGTGCATTGGCCATGCTAAATTCTCTCTCAGCATACCCGAACAGGTGCTGGAGTGTGACAGCTGGGGGATTTTCACAGTAACTTCGTTGCAGCGTTAATGTAAACCTACTTAAATAAAGTTTAACTTTAAACTATGGGTGTACCTACACCACATGCACTGCAGCGGTTCTCACCACCACCTTCTGAAGGGCAACTAGGGATGGGCAATAAATGCTGACCTAGGTGATGCTTACATCCCTTAAAATGAATTTTAAAAAATCAGTAATGAAGGTAAAATGCTGCTGATGCTGGCATCTGAAACAAAAACAGAAAATGCTGAAGATCTCAGCAGTTCTGATAAGATCTGTGGAGAGAGAATACAGCCAACGTTTCGCGTCTAGATGACCATCGTTCACAACTCGAAACGTTGGCTCTATTCTCTCTCCACAGCTGCCGTCAGACCTGCTGAGATTCTCCAGCATTTTCTGTTTTGTTGTGGGAAAAATACACTGCATATGCAGTAGGGGGCAGCACGGTAGCACAGTGGTTAGCACTGCTGCTTCACAGCTCCGAGGACCTGGGTTCGATTCCCAGCTCGGGTCACTGTCTGTGTGAAGTTTGCACATTCTCCTCGCGCCTGCATGGATTTTCTCCAGGTGCTCCGGTTTCCTCCCACAGTCCAAAGGTGTGCGGGTTAGGTTGATTGGCCATGCTAAAATTGCCCCTTAGTGTCATAAGTTGCTTAAGTTAGAGGGAATAGCGGGTAAAATATGTAGGGATATGGGGGTCGGGCCTGGGTAGGATTGTGGTCGGTGCAGACTCGATGGGCCGAAGGGCCTCTTTTTGCACAGTAGGGTTCTATGATGCTCTATTGGCTGTTGTACATCACAATCCACAATCTAATATGAGCTGTATTGCATTCACAATTCTTATACAAATTCTACCTTTGATTTCCACATTTCATGCAAACAGCCACAAAATCAAACACCTCAAAGATACTTCACAGTGACATCAAAATAGTCAAGGGGAGTCAGCAAGATCCTCTCAGATCCTCCAATCATTCTGTTACGGTGAGGGTGGAAAGCCAACTTTATTCTATTGTTGTAAACAGCCGTGACTAGGAGCGGGATTTTCTGGTCACGCTCACTCCAAAACCAGAGAATCCTGCCCGAGGTCTTTCTATGATCCTCCCCTCACCCACTCCAATTCCTGTGGCGGGTGGGACGGTAAAATTTGTCCCTGTACGTATGTCTCCCTGACTATCAAAGACATGATAAGCACTGTTCACATATTCCATCAGCTCCTGATTCTAGCCTCAGTCCTATTTCCACAATAAATCCCAGACTCAACAGAAAGCTATTTTAACTCTCTTACGTCCTTATCCCATAAAAAGTCGAGAACTTACAGGCATGCAGATAGTGTAAATCCTCCACGGTACTACTCCAATTAATGATCTTTGAAACATTCTAGTGTAGCAATGAGGGAAGTGAATGAGTGAAGATCAATCTTGATTTCCACTACACATCAGCATTAAGGATCTCATTCTGTGGAATGTGTGGCTGCCTGGGCATTAGCTATGGACCAGGTCAGGCACAGCTATAGTGTTGCATAGTTAGCTGCCCCGTCTGATTGCCTAAACCTGCATATGCAAAATGCTGCTTGAGGTGAGGTCTTGAGGACCTGCCACCTCTGGAAACGTTCCAAGCGGTCAAACCCGAGCACCTCAGCAGGAGAGAAAACCATTGGAAAGCAAAAAGTGAGGCACCGGAACCCATCAAATGAATTTAAAAAGAGGCTGCGAGATCTTATGGCGAACACAAGCAGTAACTGTTCACATTATTCTGTAAGAAGTCTCACAACACCAAGTTAAAGTTCAACAGGTTTATTTGGTAGCAAACGCCACTAGCTTTTGGAACGCTTGCTGCTCCTTCGTCAGGTAAGTGGGAGTGCTGTTCACAAACAGGGCATATATAGATACAAACTCAATTTACAAGATCATGATTGGAATGCAGGTAATCAAGTCTCAAAGGTACAGACAGTGTGAGTGGAGAGAGCGTTAAGCATAATAACAAATGCCCAGACAAATAGAGACAATACTCATCTCTTTTATCTGTGCTTCACGCTCTCTCCACTCACATTGTCTGTACCTTTAAGACTTGATTACCTGTAAGTACTCGCATTCCAACCATTATTTTGTGAATTGAGTTTGTGTCTTTCTATGCCCGGTTTGTGAACAGAACTTCCACTCACCTGACGAAGGAGCAGCAAGCGCTCCGAAAGCTCGTGGCGTGGCTTTTGCTACTAAATAAACCTGTTGGACTTTAAGCTGGTGTTGTGAGACTTCTTACAGGTTTACCCCAGTCCAATGCCAGAATCTCCAAATTGCTTTACTCTGACCAGGAACTGATGCGCTGTTCAGGCAATGCAACAAATGAACCATATTTTAGATCCAAATGTCATTATTTCTTGCCGTCTAAAATAAACTCTAAATCTACCAGCAAAGGCAAGTCACATTTCATCTCCTAATTAATAATGGCTTTCTGTCGAATCTTTCATTCAGAATTTCAGCCATTCTGCCGCACACTTCATTCTGTTGTCTGTGCTCAGAGCTCCATCATGTGGTGAATGGTATTCCTTTGCATCTAATGTTTTTACATCTATTGTATTTCATAATGTACCAGACCTCCGGTGAGAAAATGCTGATACATAAAACACACAACTCCTCTATAATATCACCTGCTTTGTCAGTTTTATAAAGCGCTATTGTACTTGATCTTAATTATCTTTCATTTGTAGAAGCAATTTTCTTTTGCTGAAGCAGGTGGAACTGCTTCACTTCAGGGGTTCATACATAAATTTGTTGTGATCTTACATTCCTCAGGCTTGGGCCACCTCAAGGAAGGGACTCAGATACTACTAACAATGTACTATCGTAACCGTTGTCTCCTATAGTACTGATTCACTGCCTTAGGGAGAAAGGGTGACAGGTCCAAAACTGCTGACATTTGCCACAGGTTTTTTTTTTAATTGCCTCCTTGTGGTGATTAGGGAACATGCGTACGTGGTGTGTACACTTGAGAGAGTGCATTGTTAATCATCAGTGGTGTTGTTTCAGTGGGAGGTCTTGTGGCTCAGTAGGCAGCACCACACACTCTGAGCCGGGAGCTCCAGGCTTAATTCCATTCGAGGAACTTGCTGACCACAGGAGTGTTTGTGATCACCAGACAGGTTGATAATCAATCTGCCATTCCTTCCAGTGCGCCCAACAAGAGTGAGAGAGATTCCTGGTCAGCCAATGCTTGATGTGGAGTAGTGCTGCGCAAGCTATAACTATTGCGGTTTCTAACAGCGCACTGCTATGGGTTGACAGTGTAGCTTCATAGTCACAGAGAGCAGAGGCAGAGGGCTCTGTAAACTGCTCAATTGAAAGATGTTCCAGGGCATGAGCCTGCTCTTTTGTGGACTCCTGCTGCTTTAGATGTGGGCTACGTTCCTCTTTTGCCACCTGTACTTTTCATGAGGCATTCACATCCTTTCCACCACTATTGCCGTTTACAGAGAACCACTCCTTCTGCTTGTCATCCTTCTGGTCACCCAGCAAATACCTCCAAACGCAGTGAAGCCGTACGGCGGAGAGTCGCCCAGCAGCAGTCAGACTGCACAGCTCGAGACTGAAATCGAAACAAGAAATGTGAGAAATGAACAGCAAAAATGAATGAATAATATCATAATCTTCACCAAAACTTAGATCATTCCGACAAAGGATCCAATCTAAAATGTTAAACTGTTCCAGAAGTCAATCTGTTTGTTGTTTTGAGTCAATTGCATTGAGAAAGCTTTGTTTTTCTTTAGCAAATGCATCTAATATGCAGCACGCACCAGATTAAGACCTAGTTTATGCTCTTGGCTCTGAACAAGTGTCACAGCGATTATACGTCTACATAGAGAAGATATACAAGGCTGTATTTGGCAGGCACATAAAAATGAAATAGACCAAAGAGCATGTCACAATGATTGTTTGCAGGGATGTTTTATTGTTGATGGAACTATAATCAAAGTGTGTCTAGCAGAAACTGTGGCATGTCAGAGAGGGTGTTCATCACAGAGGTCACTGTACAGAAGCATTTGATTCAGCACTTTTAGTAGACATTGCTACACAATAGACTTCTATTTATTTAGCGTAATTAGAGCATGATAGCCAGCAATAGTTCAGTATCACATCTTTTAAATGTAAGTTTATTACTGCTAAAGCAGTTGTCTGCAGTCATGTTTACCTATTTATCTATTTACAGCAAGTTGAAGCTGTAAATAGATAAACAGAAAAAGAAAATAGTAATCAACAAACAAAAACCGCAACTAAATATAAAATAGTTTAATTCATTTATTAGTGTCACAAGTAGGTTTGCATTGACATTACAATAAAGTTACTGTGAAAATCCCCTATTCGCTGCAGTCCAGTGCCTGTTCGGGTACACTGAGGGAGAATTTATCATGGTTAATGCACCGAACCAGAACGTCTTTCGGACTGTGAATGGAAACTGGAGCAGCTCGAGGAAACCTACATAGACAGGGGGAGAATGCGCAGACTCTGCACAGATAGTGACCCAAGCCAGGAATTGGACCCGGGTCACTGGCGCTGTGAGGCAGCAGTGCTAATCACTATGCCACCATAAAATACTTAAGCAGTTTCCTCCCATAGTCCAAAGATGTGCAGGTTAGGTGTATTAGCTATGGTAAATGTGTGGGGTTATAAGGATAGGGCAGGGGTGGGCCTGGATAAGATGATCTTAATGCACAGAATGGCCTCCTTCTGCACTGCCGGGATTCTCTGAAGTACAAATAATGCTGCGTTGTATGTAAAGGTCTCAGACTAGGTGTATCCTTCAGGTAAAGTGAGATTAGAAGACAAAAATAATTGGACTTGTAAAATTGGACAGTGAAGGAGCGAGGAGGCAGTTGGAATATCAGGGATGGTGAATAAAGGAAAAGGGGATTGGGGAAACTCATCTACACCAAGGTGGATCTGGATTTTGTTGTCTGTGAGATTGGTTTTGTGAAGAGTCTCTTTCTGTCCCCAGGCCTTGGATTTTTATTTGTCAGTGCATTATCCTTCATTGTCAAGACACTGATGTTCATCTCTATGAATATGGAAGACCTCTTGTTTACTCCCCTAGCATCTCCACATCTTAAAAAGTTTACAATGAGGGAAATTCCCTCTGCAGTTGTGTACTAACTAACTCACTGAATGTGAAGGGTAGAATAGAATTAAGAAGGTTAGCGTTACACGGCTGAGTAGAGATAAACTAAATTCACAGTGGAAACTTATTGGAATAAAATGTTATTATGGGTCAAATGTTTCTAAGTTCTACACATACTTAACCGTTGTTCACGTGCAGTGAGATGTACCCACATCTCTCCGTACTGCCACTCAAGCTGTTTTGGAACAGAGTATTGCAACTCATTCATTAATTGTGGCAGTTTTCATGCCAGTCACTCGGTAAACACGTGCCTCTGAATGAACAGTTTGTGATTTCATGTGTCAATCCAGGACTTTAGAACAAAAATGTAGATTGATAATGCACCGCAGCACCAAGGGAGTACTGTCGGAGGTGCTGTCTTTTGGATGAGATGTTCAACCAAGCTCCATCAGCCTGCACAGATGAATGTAAATAGTTCCATTGTCACCATTTTAATGTTTGCTCCCCTAGCCTCCAATATTAATCCCTCAATCACCATCATCAGAACATATTATCTGGTCATTATTCCATTGCCATTTGTGGGAGCTTGCCGTGTGCAAATTTATTATTGAGTTTCCGACATGGCAACAGTGACTACACTTTAAAAGTAGATCATTGGGTGTAAAGTGCCATATCAGTGCATATGAAAAGCACTGAGATAAATTTAAGACGACCTTTTTATTACATCAATATTCCGATATATTCTCCATGGTGCTAAATAGGAATATAAACCCCCCCCTTATCATTTAAACATATACAAACATATGAACATGCTAATTAGGAACAGGAATAGGCCCTCGGTCCCTCGAGCCTGTTCCTCCACTCAGTAAGATCCAGGCTGATCTGATAGTAACCTCCAATTCCACATTCCTGCTGACTTGATAATCTTTCACAAATCTATCCAGTTCTACCTTAAGAATATTGAAAGACTCTGCTTCCACTGTCTTTTGAGGAAGAAGGTTTCAAAGACTCACAGCCCTCTGAGCGAAAGAAAAGTTCTCCTCGTCTCTGTTTTCAATGTTTAACACAGTAAAAAGTCTGACAACACCAGGTTTCAGTCCAACCGATTTATTTGTTAGTAAATTCACTAGCTTTCGGGTTAGCCCCTTCATCAGGTGACATTCATTCATTCACCTGACGAAGGGGCTAACCCGAAAGCTAGTGAATTTACTATCAAATAAATCGGTTGGACTGAAACCTGGTGTTGTCAGACTTTTTACTGTGTTTACCCCAGTCCGACGCCGGCACATCCACTCCAATGTTTAAAACATTTTTAAACAGTGATCCCTTCTTCTAGATTCTCCCACAGGAGAAAATATCCTTTCCACATCCACCCTGTAAGTCCACTCAGGGACCTTATATGCTTCAACTAAATCACCATTTGCTCTTCTAATATCCGAAGGATTTGTGCCTGCAGCATCCTCGGAGAAATGTCTGTACGCCACATTATCTGCACCCACAGAAGCCAAATTTGTTTCTAATTACTTCTTCCTTCATACCTAATTAGTCGCTCAGTTCCTCCCCTCCATAAGGTTCCGTTCCTGTTCCAATCCATCTCGGATGTTATATTGCTGTCCCTGGGTGACATCATCCGAAGGCACAGCATCAGTTTCCGCACGTACGCTGACAACTCCCAGCTCTACCTCACCACCACCGCCTCTCTCGACTCCTCCACTGCTACTAAATTTTCAGACTGATTATCCCACATATCCCTGTGCTGGGTATGTGGAAATTTTCTCCGATAAATGTTCCGAAGTGATTGTGTTCTGTCCTTGCTCCAAATTCTGTTCCTTAACTCCCGAGCCCATCCCTCTCCCTGGCAGCAGTCTGAGATTAAGCCAGTCTGTTCGCAACCTTGGTGTCAAATTTGATCCTGAGATGAGTTTCCGTCCTCATATTTGTGCCATTTCTAAGACCCTCTATTTCCACCTCTGTAATACTGCGCGGCCTTTTCCCTGTCCCAGCTCATCTCCTGTTGAAACCCTCATTCGCGCTTTCATTATCATAGAATCATAGAAACCCTACAGGGCAGAAGCAGGCCATTCGGCTCATCGAGTCCGCACTGACCACATTCCCACCCAGGCCCCACCAAGCAACCCCACATATTTACACTGCTAATCCCCTGACACAAGGGTCAATTTGGCATGACCATTGAACCTAATCCGCACATCTTTGGTCTGTGGGAGGAAACTGGGGCACCCAGAGGAAACCCACACGGATATGGGGAAAATGTGTAAATTCCACACAATCAGTGACCCAAAGCCAGAATTGAACCTGGGTCCTTGGCACTGAGAGACAGCAGTGCTAATCACTGTGCCAGCATGTTGTTATCTCCATACTTGACCATTCTAACTCACTCCTGGCTGGTCTCCCCATTCTATTCTCTGCAAACTTGAAGTCATCTGAAACTTTGCTGGCTGTGTCTTAACTCGTGGCAAGTCTCATTCCCCAGCCCCACACTCGCTGACCTACATTGGCCTCTGGTCAAGCAATGCCTTGACTTTAAAATTCTCAGCCTGTTTTCGAATCCTTCCATGGACTTGCCCCTCCCTAACTCTATAATCTCCCGTAATCCCACAACGCTCAGATATCTGTGCTCTTCTAATTCTAGTCTCTTGTGCATTTCCAATTATAATTGTTCCACCATTGCTGGCTATCCTTTCAGATGTCAAGTACCTGAGCTCTGGAATTCCCTCCATCTTTCTCTCCAACTCTCTACCTCGCTTTCTGCCTTTGAGACACTCTTGTAAAACCTGCCTCCCTACCAGGTTTTTCAGTCATCTGAGATAATAGGTGAGATTCTCTGGCCACCCTCCGCCTCCAGTGTTTTTCTCAACAGCAGGAGGGGGTGGGTACACCCTTCAATGGCAATGGGATCTTGGGGTCCTACCGCTGTCAATCAGAATTCCCATTTAAGCCACCCCACGCCATTGGGAAACCTGGAGCAGGAAGTGGGCCAGAGTCAGCAGGGACCAGAGAATCCCGCTGAACCGATGTCTCCTTATGAGACCCAGTGTCATACTTTATTTTCTAATACTCCTGTGAAGAATATTGGGACCTTCCTCTGCATTACAGGTGCTATATAAATATGAGTTGTTGTTGTTGTTGAGTGAGTGCAAAACCCAGTATAGCTCAGGGGGAACCCACAGCTGACACCTTCAGGAAATAAAGCAACCTAGAAAATTTGCTGCGCAGGAGGAGGCCATTCAGCCCATCATGTTTATGCTGACTCAAAAGCAGCTATCCAATCTAATCCCTCTTTCCAGCTCTCAGCACACGGCCTGGTATGTTATCCCACTTCAAAGTGAATTTTCCTGTGCTTTTTAAAAATAGTGACTGCCTTATGCTATTCCCACCCTTTCAGGCACCACATTTTCCTCAACTGCCCTCTAATCTTTCTGCCAATTATTTTAAATCTGTTGCCCCCATTAATGATTATCCTGGTTTTTGTGGCTCGATTGCTCCCTATGTATATTTTTACATATAATTAATGTGAAATCACGAGCCATTAATGTTACTGCAAACTAGTTTGGAGTAATTACTCAGCCTAACTGTGCAGGAGAACGTCATTAACTTCAGTAGATCATTAACCTAAATTACCTTCAGAGTCTTAGCCACTGTGTATATATTAATTGTGTGCCCTCATACCATTTGGACTTGGTATCTCCTTTCCAAATCACTTGAACCCACCTGTGTCATCGGCAGTCATTGCTAAAACAATATGCATTTACTACCGATCTCTAGTAAAATACAGTGCTGATAAGGAGTTTGTTTTTCACATTGAAATTCAAATAGCTTTTGCCTCTTTACATATGATAACTTGTAATGGACAGATCATCCTGCACACAACACTCCTAGCCAGCTCACTGAAAATGACCAACTGGTCCAACCAGCTGATCCCCTTCAAACATGGTGCAATCCAAATGCACCATCACTCTCCCTTCCCAGTCCATATCACATAATCTCCTGGGACAAGGGGAAACCAGCACTTAACCCCATCCCCAACTCCTATCCACACCCGTGTTGAATATAATCTGACTTTATGGCAGAATGTTCCGTCCGCACCTGCCCCAAGACCAGAAAATCCTGCCCGAGGTCAACGGACCTTTGCATGATCCGTGTTATGCCCACTCTGATTCTTATGGCAGATAGGATGGGAAAATTCTGCCCTATGTCTCCTTAATCCAGACTCATGAAACCTTCTTGCCCATTACACATACACACGGATGTAATAGCCTTCAGGAACTGGAGCAGCTCTCTCACCCCAACAATCCCACTCCCTTTGATAAGCCTACCTTTTCACTACTTGCCATATTCTTCGAATTTATTTGCCTCCCAATAGATCTCACAGTTCACCTCAGTGGTTTTCCTTGCACTTTTGTGGTCTTTCGCAAAAGTATTGCTGGAAAAAGTGACGTGCTGTCAAATCTTTTCATCCTGCACTTAACAGGACTGATGAAGAGTCCCAAATTTCGAAGTGAGCAATAATTTATACTGCAGGAGAAAAGAGTGCTGATTGGTTGACAAGACAGCTTTCATGGTTAAGGTGATGTCAGGGAAGGCAATGGCACTTACATTTCTGAGAAGTGCCCAATCTACCTCAAATTATCCCGAAAGGGCCAAGTATCTCAAAAATTTGAGAACCACTTCATGCCAGCCATTTCATGCTTTGACTGTGCAATATCAACGCAAGTGGTATTTTCCACTAATAGGATGTTATCGTCAAAGCAAAAAGATGTTCTGCTTACCACACAAATGTGTAACGTGGCGTATGAATTTCAGTGCTGGTACAATACAGGTACTGGGGTTGTATGTTCCAACGACGTCCAAAAAGAACATTCCTTCGATTATTGGTAATAGACAGAGTACTCAACCAGTCCATGCTTGCAAAAGTCAGGTCATAATGGCTAATGTTAGGTGTGATTCTGCGACTGGGCAGTACTTGTTGAACAGTCCCGTGCGTGCTATGAAATACGTTAACAACCAATTTAAGTTTATCAGTCAGGCTCACAATTGTAAAGTTTAGAGGTTTTGAGGTATAAAACCTTTTTGTTAAAATCTCTTAATTCTAACAATGGGGTGTTCAGTTGTTCCTGACTTGACAAGGTCTGAATAAACTAGTATTTGTGAATCAAGTATAATTTATTAGACAAGATTTTGCACATGCTCAACCAAAAAATAAAGACAGCCTGGGAGTTTCTTATCCTCAAAGTCCTAAAATTCCTCGAGTGTTGCCAGTAGAGGTGATGTCTTTCTTCTTCTTTCTCTGAAGTGATGATAAGTTGAACTGTCTCAGAGGAATTATACCACAGAAGCCATGGTAAAACTGTGCGTACAAAGAGTTTGATTTTCTAACTTTTATCCCTATGCTTCATCCCTTATCTGGAAATCAACCAAATTAATCTCCCTCATTGACTCTGGTGAAGGTAATCAATTTCACCCCCACCTCTGTTACTAGAGTCAAGTAGATTGAAAACAAATTTCCATCCCTTATTTTCCCTGGACCCCAGAGAGTCATTACATTGCGAACAAATGACACATCTTTGTAGATTCTGAGCAAATGTAGAAGTAAAGTTACATCCTGGGTCCACTTTGTTATTTAGATTAAAGATTTGGATGAAAATTTAGGAGGCATAGTTAGTAAGTTTGCAGATGACACCAAGATTGGCATCATAGTGCACAATGAAGAAGGTTATCTAGGATTGCAATGGGATCTTGATCAACTGCGCCAGTGGGCTGATGATTGGCAGATGGAGTTTAATTTAAATAAATGTGAGATGATGTATTTTGGTTGATCGAACCAGGGCAGGTCTTACTCAGTTAATGGTAGGGTGTTGGGGAAAGTTATAGAACCAAAAGGTCTAGGAGTACATGTTCATAGCTCCTTGAAAGTGGAGTCAGCATGGAAACAGGCCCTTCAGCCCAGCTTGTCCATGTTGCTCAGTTTTTACATTAAGCTAATCCCAATTGCCTGCATTTGGCCCATAACCCTCTATGTCTGTCTTACCCATGTAACTGTCTAAATGCTTTTTAAAAGACAAAATTGTACCCGCCTCTATTACTACCTCTGGCTGCTTGTTCCAGACATTCACCACCCTCTCAGTGAAATAATTGCTCCTCTAGACCCTTCTGTATCTCTCCCCCCTCAGCTTAAACCTATGCCTTCTAGCTTGAGATTTCATCAACCTTTGGGAAAAGATGTTGACCCTTATCTATGCCCCTAATTATTTTTTGATCTTTGTACAATCACCCCTAAGCCTCCTACGTCCAGGGAATAGGGTGGTGATGATGGCATTTGACATTCTTGGTTTCATTGGTCAGAACATTGAATTCAGGAGTTGAGACATCTCATTGAAGTTGTGCAAGACATCGATAAGGCCACACTTGGAATACTGTGTACAGTTCTGGTCACCCTATTATAGAAAGGATATTATTAAACTAGAAAGAGTGCAGAAAAGATTTATTAGGATGCTACCAGGACTTGATGGTTTGAATTGTAAGGGGAGGCTGGATAGACTGGGACTTTTTTTCCTGGACTGTAGGAGGCTTAGAGGTGATCGTGTAGAGATCAAAAAATAATGAGGGGCATAGATAAGTTAATATTTTTTCCCAAAGGTAGGTGAATGTAAAGCTAGAGGGCATCAGTTTAAGGTGAGAGGGGAGAGATACAGAGGGTCCAGAGGGGCAATTATTTCATTGAGAGGGTGGTGAGTGTCTGGAACAAGCTGCCAGAGGTAGTGGTAGAGGCGGGTACAAATTTGTCTTTTAAAAATCACTTAGACAGTTATATGGGTATGATGGGTATAGAGGGATATGGACCAAATGCAGGCAGCTGGGATTAACTTACTGGTAAAACCTGAGTAGCATGGACAAGTTGGGCCGACGGGCCTGTTTCCATGCTGTAAACCTCTATCAGTCTATCCTCTTATCAATCATACAACCTGTCATAAATATTTGCATCAACATATATTAACCCATTCCTGCAGATAGCAAAGCTATTAAAAACAAATGTTAATAACACTTCCTACCACAATGTCAGGAATGCAATGTTTTCTGCCAATACTGATACTATGGATAATGAATTAAACCTAATAATACTTAGCTTTGTTTAAAGACAAGGTGTCACCCTAAGTTCACACTGATGAGTTCAACCCTTTTACAAAGCAGACAAAGAAGCCCTCAATTTCACAGTGCATTTAAAACAAGCACAGTTCCCTGAACCCAGAACTTTCCATACCTTTAAAGTAATTTAGCCATGAACACCAGTTCCTCGGAACAACTGCCAAGCTGTTCCCAGCCTTAATTGCAAACTGTCCCAGAAATTCAAACTAAATCATTTAAAAAGTGGCGAAGATAAAATCCATAAAAGTTTCTTAAGACCAATATAGAACTCTGAAATTCACAGTCTTATCAAAATCTCTTACATGTAACTTATCTATACTTCCTAGGAGCTATTTATGTTTAAATGCAAAAACAGTGAACGGTTTTGGTCCCCCTATCTAAGAAAGATATACAGGCATTGGAGGTAGTGCAGAAAAGGTTCACTAGGTTGATCCCACGTACGGAGGATATTCTTATAAGAACATAGAACATTACAGCGCAGTACAGGGCCTTCGGCCCTCAAATGTTGCGCCGACCAGTGGAATGAATTTAATGACCCTGTAACCTAAACTATTCCAATGTTATCCATATGCCTATTCACTGACCATTTGAACGCCCTTAAAGTTGGTGAATCCACAACTGCTGCAGGCAGAGCATTCCACGCCCTTACTACCCTCTGAGTAAAGAACCTACCTCTGACATCCGTTCTATAATTACCACCCCTCAATTTAAAGCTATGTCCCCTCGTGCTAGCCATCACCATCTGAGGAAAAAGGCTCTCACTGTCCACACCATCTAACCCTCCGATCATCTTGTATGCCTCAATTAGGTCACCTCTTAACCTTCTTCTCTCTAACAAAAATAACCTCAAGTCCCTCAGCCTTTCCTCATAAGACCTTCCCACCTTACCAGGCAACATCCTGGTAAACATCCTCTGCGCCCTTTCCAATGCCTCCACATCTTTCTTATAATGCAACAACCAGAACTGTACGCAATACTCCAAGTGCGGCTGCACCAGAGTCTTATACAGTTGCAACATTGATCTCACGGCTCCGAAATTCAATCCCTCTACCAATAAAAGCTAACACACTGTATGCCTTCTTAACAACCTTATCAACCTGGGTGCCAACTTTCAGGGATCTACGCACATGTACACCGAGATCTCTCTGCTTGTCAACACTACCAAAGAGTCCTTCCATTAGCCCTATGTTCTGTACTCCTGTTACTCTTACCAAAGTGAATCACCTCACACTTTTCTGCATTAAACTCCATTTGCCACCCCTCAGCCCAGCTCTGCAGATTATGTATGTCCCTCTGCAAACTGTAACATCTATCCTCACTGTCTACAACTCCTCCAACTTTGGTGTCATCAGCAAATTTACTAACCCATCCTTCTACGTAGGAGGTTGCGCCTGTATTCGTTGGAGTTTAGAAGAATGAGAGGTGACCTTATTGAGGTATATAGGGTTCTCAGGACAGATGCTGAGAGGATGTTTCCCCTTGTGAGAGGGTCTTGACCAGAGGATATAATCTCAGAGTAAGGGATTTAAGACAGTGATGAGGAAGAATTTCTTTTTTCAAAGTGTTGGGAATCTGTGAAATTCTTTTACTGCAGAGGGCTGTAGAGGCTTGGTATTTATGTATGCTCAAGGCTGAGATAGATAGATTTTTAATCAATAAGAGAATCGAGGGTTCAGGTGGGAAATTGGAGTTAAGAATTATATCAAATCAGTCATGAGCTCATTGAATAGCAGAATAGAGTCAATGGGCCAAATGGCCTATTTCTGCTCCTAAGTCTTATGGTCTTATGATCCATCTTCAGAAGGCAAAAAGAACATGTCCAAGTATTATGCCTTTTCTCAATTGAACAAAAACATGTTGGCTAATAGCTCCCTGATCCTTTCTCCATGGCAATGCCTTGACCAATCAGAGTCGGCCTGTCCACAAATCAGCTTCCTTTTCACAAGTACAATAAATTATTGGTCTCTTGGAAATTTGGCATTCTGGCATCTGTCCTAATGAACACAAGATGAAAAGCTCCAAAAGCACGCCTCTTTTTCAGCAATAAATAAAACAATGTTGTACGTTTTTATGAGATATGGCGATGACTGCCTTAATCAGTGCCAAGATCCATAGATGTCGTGGGAGTTGATGTTAATGCCGCCTGCATTGATATTGTGCTGATTATGGTCTTTTCAGTGAAGGAGAAGAAAAAAAAACAAAAGTTGGAGGTTCGTCACAATTATAAATTAGCTTTATAAAAGGAATCTGTGTCAAATAATATATGTTTCATGGAAGACCGGTTGACTAGTAAATCCTTTTTATGAGCTCGTAATCAAACCCTCTGCTTCACAAAATTGAAAATGCGTAATAGTAAATGGTTTGTAAGTGCAACTCATTTTACTTTATCAGCACAGAGGAAAAGGAAATGGTTGGCTACTCCAGTATAATTTGGATTTAAAAATCGATGTATAAGGTTGAACTGTAGTCCAAGATGAGCCAATTGATTTATTTCTCCCACTCAGGCTTGTTGCAGTAAAATAACTTCACGGGGGCACTGGTCTTGATTAATATGGGTTGAGCAATAAAATATGTTGGATTTGTCTTCCTCCCCGAGCTTTCAAAAACATTACGGGGAGAATTTTACACTTACCCCAAGGTAGGTTCTGAGGCGGGCGGGGGGAGTGCCACGTAAAATTTAATGGATGGGAAGCCCATACATTCACTTGTTAAGGCCCTTAAGTGGTCACTTACTGGCTTTATCCCACCCAGTCAATTCAGGGTGTGTGGAGTCGGAAACATTCTTCTTCTGGGGCAGGAAGGGGGAGGTGCCTCACTTTGGCCCTTTCAGAGTTGAGGCACCCTTCCCATTGGCGTTCCAAGACCCTCTCCTCTGGCTTCCCCCCAACCCTGGCATTGTGATCACCCGCTTCCCAACCCCCTTGGGCATCCCTCCCCTCCCCCACCCAGGACCTAGCTTTTAGTCCCAGCAGAATGCTGTAGTACCATTTCTGGCCACTGCATAACTCAGCCCGGCTGGGGTCAAGAGCAGCCAATCTCTGACCATTCTTACAAAGAACAAAGAACAACCCAGCACAGGAAACAGGCCCTTCGGCCCAACGAGCCCGCGCCGCCACATCTCCCCACACCTACCCCGCCCTGTGTGTATGTGAGTGGAACCCCTAATGTAGCCAGATTCAGGGGAGAATAGTGTCAATTTGGTACACCAATCCTACCCTATCCTAAGAATTCTCTTCCAAAAATTCTTTACTTGTCTCACGTGGAGCACTTTAAACCTTGCGTGAAATTTGCCATTTCCTTTCGCCAAAATGTTTATTTCGTCCGGGTAATACTGTAATATTTCTTTTTAATTCCATTCCCCTTTCTTCTTTGATATCAGAGACAATTTAACAAACTTTAAGTCTATGAATCCAAGCCATGACCCATTCTGACCTTCTGTCCAATCTGACATGCCAGCGCGACCTGATATTTTCCACCCTTCAGCCGATCCCTTACCCAGTCCCCAAGAAACCCCATGGCCTTGAGTCTAACCGACATCACTATTAGAGATGCCGCCTTTTGGATGAAATATTAAACCCAAGTCTGTGCTTACAAATGAACACAAAAAACCCCATAGCCCTATTTTTAAAGTTTATATTTGTTGGTCACAAGTAGGCTTACATTAACACTACAATGAAGTTACTGTGAAAATCCCCCAGTCGCCACACTCCGGTGCCCATTCGGGTACACTGAGGGAGAATTTAGCGTGGCTAATGCAGCTAACCAGCACATCTTTCAGACTGTGGGAGGAAACTGGAACACCCAGAGGAAACCAATGTAGGCACAGGATAACATGTAAACTCCACACAGACAGTGACTCAAGCCGGGAATCGAACTCGGGCCCCTGGTGCGGTGAGGTGGCAGTGTTAACCACTGTGTTTAAAGAAGGGCCAGGGAATTTACCCCAGTTTCTGGGTCAATATTTACCCCATGTTAGCGCGAGTGGGCGAAACGACTACTATGGACTCAGGGTGTAGTTGAATAACGGCACAGCTTTATTTTCTTTTACATCAACGGAGGTGCAGACAGGACATACAATCGAACTGTCCCAAAAGCACACTAAAGATCTGTCGTAACAGGCTATAGTTATACCTGAACTTCGGTGCAGTATGAGATTCAAATGCTAATACTTTATATACAGTGTTCGACTTTAGCCATCCTGTCTCGATGTTTTCGAGTGTTAGAATGATTGTTTTAAGTGTGTGTTAATCGTTTTTGTCTGATTGGTTATTAATGGTCTAGAATCTCTGGGGTTTGAACAATGGGTGTGTGATTGATCTCAAAGAGTTTGAGGGGCCAGGGACGTTTCCTTAGCTATGCTAATTTTTTAGGTGTCTCCATGGGTTGTTTGACTGGTTTAGAAGTGCTGATTTGGTGGGGTGGGGATGTGTTTTTTAATTTAGTTCCTGTAGGTGCCATCCTGTCCAGCTTCCCTTGTGTGCTAGCCCTCATTTGCACTCTAAAAGCATGTTCTTGCCTGCTAACCTGTGTCTGTTACTTTGTGATTTTTAGTGGAGAGGCTCTGAGTGTAATTTTAGCCTGCTTCCATATTGTGTGCCCAATTTCATAAAATTTGTTGTCCGATAACACCCCACAATCAATGTCACGAAAACAGATTACTTTGATCAGTTATGTATTGGCTGTTTGTGGGACCTTAATTCCTATGAACAATATGACTGCTGCATTTCCCAAATTATAACTGACTTCAATTCAAAATTATTTCTTGGCTGTAATGTGCTTAAGAAAGTCTGAGGCTGTGAAAGGCACTTAGTAAATTAAACTTCTTTCTTTCTGAATTACCAGATGACTTTGATAGACTAGGTTGTAAAGTTTTCCACAATTGACTTGGGTTGTCACATCTCAGAGTCGAGGAAGATGGTCAAATAGGAGCTGTGAGATCTGACTGCTAGTAACTCAGTTACTATTGTATAGATGGACCTCAGTTCCCCGATCCTGCATAGAATGGAAGTGAGGCTAATCGATGTGGAGTTTCCTGTACTTGTTCTGTCTCCTTCTTCCACTGGTAACAATCATCGTAACAGTCCAGTGATTCCTGGATAATAATTATTTTTCTCGACATTGCATCAATCGCCGGAATTCTACTGCCCTGCCCACGGAATCAGAGTGGGCGAGGGGCAGACAATGGAAATATCTGTTGTCCTCCGGTGGGATTTCCTGGTCTCGCTCGAGCAAGGCCATAAAATCCCACCCAGTGACTCCATTTCAAAGCTATGAAGCTTTTTGGGACACCATGAAGTCATGGAAGGTGCTATAAGATGTTATTCCTTTCTTTCTGGTTATCTTCATAGAACATTGAATCCCTACAGTGTAAAAGGAAGTCATTTGGCCCATCAAGTCTGCACTGATTCTCCTCCCACAGAGCATCTTATCCAGGCCCACCCCCTGCCCTATCCCCATAATTCCCTTAAACTACACGTTTTTGGACTTTAAGGGGCAATATACCATAGCTAAACCACATAACCTGCCCATCTTTGGAGTGTGGGAGGAAACTGGAGTACCCAGAGAAACCCATGCAGATACGGGGAGAACATGGAAGTTCCATACAGACAGTCATCAAAGGCAAGGATTGAATCTGGGTCCCTGCTAACCACTGTTCCGCCTTGAGATCCAATCAAGGAGACAACCGTCAAAAATTAGATATACCCCAAAATAGTTTTTCTAAAACTTCCAGCCTGTTATTTTCTGGCCATGGCTAAGGCTTTTTGCTGTTCTGGCAACCTGTGTCAGTACATAGAGAAGAAGCATGGAATCCACACTATCACTCCCAGCACCATTTCAGAAAACTGACAAGGAGAGATCCCACAGAGAAGATCAAGAGAGACCAGTTAGTTTGTAGACTATAAAATAGAAGGGGTGCCATTACAACATGGTTCTTCACCATCAGAATTATTAATGGGTAGGAGGTTGAGCTCCATCTCTAGAACAAAAACTCAAATCCAATATCACAATGAATGACAAAAGAGTAAAAAGCTGGAGGAAGCTTAGAGAAGCAGCCAGACTCAGAATTTTAATCAAAGGCATAGAGCGTATGAGTTACCATGCCTGAAGATCTGGGAGACAGTACAGGTCTGAGACCAACAGACAGAAGCACAATCATGGAAAGAAAGGCGATAGAAACCAGGGCTTACTGCTCAAGTACAGCTACCCAGGAGAAGAACACCCACACCGACAAATGAGAGAGTATAGAATATCCTCAACTTCAAAAGGAGATCAGGATGCAAACAAGGAGATTGATCAAAGTTCCTCAGAGACTAAATATGTGAAGTCTATACTCTGTGGGTCATGTAGGAATATGTAATTATGATAGGGATAAGGATTTGGCAGGTGAGGGAGTGTAGTGGAGATGGGTGAACATAGTAATGATATCAGATCACATGGGATCTGGAAGGAGGAGAAACTCCAACCTCATGTAGAGGTCCAAATGTATAAACACATGCTGTAAATAAAGGGTAATAGTTTTGAGAAGCTACAGACTCCAGCGGTACACTTTGGGAGAATAGAAAATACCCAAAAGCCCCACTAGACCCAAACCACACAATGAAAGATTCCCAGTGCAAAACTAATAAAATCAGTTTATTCCTCTACTTGAGAAGTAGTTGGGGCATATTTTTATCATTTATTCTTAAACAGACAATGGGCAGGATTTTATGGCTGCGTTCGCCCCAAAAACAGAAAATCCCACCCAAGGTCAACAGACCTTTGCATGGTCCACTCCCTGCCCACTGTGATTCCCAAGGTGGGTGGGATGGGAAAATTCTCCCCAGTATCTGTGATAATGCAGCACTTCCTTAGGATTTCACTGAAGTGTCAGTTTCTGTTATGTGCTGACTTCTGGAGTCAGAAACGAAACAGAGCTACCAGTGAGCCGAGCTAACAGCATAATTTAAAATCTGAGCAATTCCAAGCAATGGGAGATCTGCCAGTACAGTCATATACACAGTTTTCCCACACATCATGAGGTTAGTTTTCAAAGGAAAGTTATCATTTTGGTCTAAGGTTAACAATGCAGACATTTCTGTCAGAATAATAACTGCTACTGACCAAGTCGCAAGTGCTATCCCTATCTATCTTTCCTTTAAGCAAAGTTTGTTTGTCTGTCATTCTGTCTATTTCCCTCATTGTTAGTATTTCAATCCTGGAATAAACAGACTGTTATACACCACTAAACCTAACTTCAACAAACTGCTGCAATTACTAAATCTGACTCTGCACATCATCAGTATAGACAGCACTGATCTTTCCCATTTGATGGTCATTCATAAGAAACTCATGGAAATTAATAGGTATTTGTAGCTGAAAGCAAGGTCATGATGGAATTCATCTTTAACCACCCTGCTTATCACCTGATCCAATAATAATGGAGTTGCTGACTGACTATTGAAATCAGACTTGATCCAGTCCTCAGCTACAGTCCTAGATGAGGCCAAGATAATGCCCTTGGTTTAAATGTATCTGTTCTATCCAAGCATGCTACACTTAACGCATGTGATACCTCAAATCACTCGTACATTGCACTCCAAAGGACTGGCCTGTACTTTCCAAGCTCCGGGTCACTATAACTAGTGGTGGTCGGGGGGGGTACCCAAAAATGTGCTGGGAATCCTCTGCCCTCCTCCACCCCAGCCCAGATGTTCCCAGGTAAGAACAAAGAAACAAAGAACAACCCAGCACGGGAAACAGGCCCTTCGGCCCAACGAGCCCGCGCCGCCGCATCGCCCTACACCTATTCTACCCTGCATGTCTACGAATGGGACCCTACTCAGTCAGATTCAGGGAAGAAATAGTGTCAATTTGGTGGAAACCAATTAGCCTAAGAGCACATCTTTGGGGTAAGGATTGCACAGCAGTTTCCGAGGAAGTTGTCCTGCACTGTGAACTACCGGGAAATGTACATTGAACCGCAGGAATCAATTGTTGCATCAATAGTTACCCGGAAAATGTTAGAAGAATTAAAACCACATCTAGCTCTGTGTAACTATTGTTCAGGCCCACAATGATCCCTCACAGATTACCCCCACAATGATCCCTCGCAGATTACCCCCACTTCCCTGAACGTTTGGGAACTCTCTTCGCTTTTGACTACTCCCCTGAGTCTCCCCAAACCCCAGGTGACTCCTCCATCTCCCCCGAGTAACTCCCATGGGACTTCCCCTCTCCATGGGACTTTCACCCCCCTCCCTCAAAACCACCCTCCCTGGGTGTCCAACCCCACCAGCTGTCCAAACTCCCCACTGACCATCCAGGTTTTTTCACCCCCCCCCACCGCGAAACCCACCTCAACTAACAAATTCTAATCACCTACCTGACAAACCTCTCTTCTCCCTAGCTTAAAGGTGGCCGAGCCTTTAAAACTTCTGAACTCAGGAGCATCATCATCTAGAAAGACAAAGGCAGCAGACGCAAGGGAACACCACCATCTGGATGTTCCACTCCACGTCACTCACCATCCTGACTTAGAAATATATCAGCACTCCTTCATTGTCGCTGGGTCAAAATCCTGGATCTCCCTCCCTAACAGCACTGTGGGTGTACCTATACCTCAAGAACTGCAGCGGTTCAAGAAGGCAGCTCACTCCCACCATCTCAAGGGGCAATTAGGGATGGGCAATAAATGCTGGATGCGCCAGTGAAACCCATATCCCTTGAATGAATGAAAAAAACTTACCTGATTTAGCCATTGTCATAGAAAGGGTGGATTGGTCTCCTTCCATCCAATTCTGCAGCACCTAACTGAAGGATCCAGGCGCGTGCTGCCAGGCCTGAGTTAGAAGATTGGTTGAGAAAATGATTAAGTAAGAAAGTAGGAGGAGTATTTCTGTTTGATTTCCATTCCACAGAATTTCAGGCCCATTCAATATTATCTGAAAGAAATTTTCATTTCTATAAATCAGTGTTATTTGCTTCCATTGATCTCCTCATTACAGAATTTGTAAATTAAAATTACTGGATCTCAAAGGTAGAATAGCCCACTAAAACCACAGTATTCTCTGTTCATCAATCTGCCTCTGAGAGAAAATGTTATTGCCTGTTCTAACAAGATATTTCAACTTGCAAGATATGTCGTCAAATTACCACTCTTTTTATGATTCAGCGTACCTTATTTATTTATCACAAGTACACTTACCTCAACACTGCAATGAAGTTTCTGTGAGAAACCCCTAGTCACCACACTCTGGTGCCTGTTCGGGTACACTGAGGGAGAATTTAGCATGACCAATGCATCTAACCAACATGTCTTTCAGACTGTGGGAGGAAACCAGAGCACCCAGAGGAAACCCACGCAGATACGGGGAGAAGGTTCAAACTCCACACAGACAGTGACCCAAGCCGGGAATCGAACCTGGGTCCCTGGCGCTGTGAGGCAGCAGTGCTAACCACTGTGCTATTACTAAATGAACTCTGTCGTTCTATTGGTTATCACTGCTCTCTATGTTCTCTATCAGATGAAAAAATAAGATTTATCCACTTTTCAGAGGTCATTGTTATGTTGACATTCCAGGACTTGGTTACTTGATTGAGTCTGATCACACAATCTCCCTTAGTACAAGATATACTGGGGACTGTGCTCAGTAAATGTTTACTTGGCAGTCTTTCTTATGATTCCAGTTAGGAGAGTACCAATAAATCGTAGAAGTGAGGGTTTTAGGCAAGAACAAGTAGGGATGTTTTGCAAAAACTGTATTAAAGCTTGGTTGGAGGACATCACTGCTTGCAGTTCTGGTCACATACTATGAAAAGGATATATCGGCACTGGAGCGGGTGCAGAGATTATCTCCCGGGGTGATACCAAAAATGCACAGGTATACAGATTGGGAAAGGATTTTCAGATTGAGTCTCCTTTCTCTTGAAAGAAAAAAAAAATCGAGAAATCCAATAAAAAATTCTAAATATGCTCCCTTACCCAAAGAGTGCTGAGAATATGGAACGTGCTACCGCAGGAAATGAATAGTGTAGTTGCTTTTCAGGGGAAACTAGACAAGCATTTGAAGGAGACGTGAATAGATGTTTGTGGTGGGAGATTTAGGTGAGAGACGATGGGAGGAGGCATGAACTGGTTGAGTTGAATGGCCTGCTTATGTGCTGTAGGGTTTCTATGATTTCTATGATAAATCCTATGTAATACATGTTATAATCTCGATAGAGAAGAATAACTCTTTACAAAGTAATGAATTTCCCAGTGGCCAATGGAAAGAATAAGCTTTTATGTTTAAGACTTTTCCTGTAACAAATACATTAGTTAACAGGCTGCTAATACATCAAACAAATGAAGGGATACTTTCACATTCACTAACTGTCTTCCAAAGACAATGGAGGAGATACTTTTGGTAATCTAGTATTAGAATACTGATTATTCAACCCTAGCCACGTTCCAAAGATGGTGCCAAGAGGACAAAGACAAAGTCTTCCTGCAAGCTTGTTAATTTTGTGCTCCAATCCTGAAAGGATTTTAGTTGTGTTTTAGTTCTTTATGCCCTTTGTAACTGTTCCGGGAACTGCTCCAATCTGGAATGTTATGAATAGTGCACGTTATCAATCATATTGCGACAGTTTAATGAAATTGGGAGATGAGTACTTCACTCATGTCTGTAAAACCTAACCTGAACACGCACATCATACTCACAAAGGAGCGATGTCGTCTCAGTGGAAGTCTGATTTTATTGTTTGATTTGTCCACTGCCGCTCAATACTTGCTTAACAACAGCTTCTTTGCTAGACTGAAACATTCCTCGCTGATAACAATCTTAATCTGCAAAATTTTTTGATGAAAGACATTTTTCATTCCGTTGCACTCCCAATTTTCTCCCCTCCTTTTCTGAATACACTGAAAACAGCATATGGAACACTTGCATTTATCGATCGAGGCATCGATTACAAAAGCAGGGAAGTCATGTCGAAATTGTATAGAACTTTGGTTAGAACAAAGAATAGTACAGCACAGGAACAGGCCTTTCGGCTCTTCAAGCCTACATCAATCACATTGTCCTATCTAGGCCAACCGCCTGTATCCCTCTATTCCCCGTCTGTTCATATATCTATCCAGATAAATCTTACATGCCGCTAACTTGTCTATCTCAACTACCTCACTTGGCAGTGCATTCTAGGCTCCCACCACTCTCTGTGTAAAAAAACTTACCCCTGCACATCTCTACTGAACCTCTCCCTGCACCCCCCTCTTACCTTGAACTTGTGCCCGCTTGTAATTGTTGTTCGTGCCCTGGGAAAAAGCTTTCAACTGTCCACCCTCGACAAGTGGGTTGCTAATCTATGCATCAGGCAAGACAACCTCAACAAAGAAGACCTGTGCTTTTTGGCTTTATTCAAGACCTTCAGCAGGTTGATGTTACATGCAAAACAGCTGTGATTGACACAGAATTTACAAGGTTCAATATGGATGTTGCTATGCTTCAAGAACGTACGTTTGCTCAAAGTGAATCCCTTAAGAGGAAATATTCTCCCAGCAAGGGAAAGCTCAAGATGCATCATGTGAGCATGGAGTGGATTTTGCAGTAAAGAAATACTCAACCTGCGATAGGAAGTGCAGTGACACTTGTTACTCTTTATCAACAAACATGGATCCAGGTGACCTAACATTTAACTATGCCCCTGACATTCATCTCCATCCAGATGTCAAGGATCAGTTCTACAAGGCACTTGTCTCGCCAACAGCAGAATTCTCAGCATTGAGAGACTGTATCTTCTAGGAAACTTCAATGCAAGGATGCTATTGACAATACCACTTGGTCAATGTGCATGGAATATCAGGGAATTGGCAAGATGAATGAAAATGGCCAGAGTATGCTGGAACTGTGCTGTTCCACGGACTCTGTTTGATATGCAGCTATTTTCAAGCCAATTCATGCTTATAGGGTCCTGGAGACATTGACAGCACGCCACTTGCACCAGTTAGATCTCACCACCAGATGTACCATCCTTAACAGCGCCCTCATCACTTGTAGCTATCACAGTTCTGACCATGTCAATGACCACTCCGTAGTGTGTATCAAAGTCAGGCTTCCGTCAAGGAAACGATACCACTCCAAGAAAAAGAATCATCCTCAGATCAACGCTTGCTGTACCACTGACCCAGAAAGGACTCAGGACTTCCACCAGCACCCTTGATCAGGCTTTGTTAGATAACAAAGCCCAAGGCCAGAGTGCCAGGCGAGGTGATTGCCTAGTGGTATTATCGCTAGACTATTAATCCAAAAACTCAGCTAATGCTCTGGGGACCCGGGTTTGAATCCCACCAAGGCAGATGGTGGAATTTGAATTCCATAAAGAATATCTGGAATTAATAATATGCTGATGACCATGAAACCATTGTCGATTGTTGGAAAAATCCATCCTGTTCACTAATATCCTTTAGGGAAGGAAATCTGCCATCCTGACCTGGTCTGGTCTGGCCTATATGTGACTCCAGAGCGACAGCAATGTGGTTGACTCCCAACTGCCCGTGGGCAAGGGACGGATGGTAAATGCTGGCCAGCCAGCGATGCCCATGTCCCATGAATGAATAGAAAGAAAGTGTCGAAGTGGGATCATCTGAATAACACAATCTATAACTCTGCACTCTCTGCATATATAGAGATTGGAAGAATGCAGATTGGTTAATGGATTGAAATGGAGCCAGTTACAGCAACCAAGAGGAGAGGCCCTTCTGAACTATGAGCCAGACTCAAGCAGAGAAAAACTGGATGCTTTCAGAGCTGCCAGAATCAAGTCACAGCAGACTGCTCAACACTGTGCCAACCAATATGGGTTGAAACTCTGCAATGGTGTGCAACCTGCTGCTGAATCCAAGAACATTTGAGGTTTTTATGATTGAATCAAGAAAACAACATTCCTGGTAGAAACCCTATGAAGACAAAGATGGGGAGTATCATCACTGAATCTAGCAAGCAGATGGAAAGATGGGTAGAGCACTCTCTCAAACAACATACGCTGGAGAACTTTGTCACTGAAGAAGTTCAGTGTCAATCCAGACGTTCCTGTCATTGAGGATCTAGACAGTGAGCCCACCATAATCAAGCTCAACAAGGCCACTGTCGACCTTGCCTCAAACCATTAAAATGCTGTACCATCTCCATCAACTTCTATCTCTCTGCTGGCAGGAAAGACTTGAGACTCAAGACATGCATTATGCAAAAATAGTCACGTTGTACAAAAACAAAGAGGATCTCAATGACTTCAGCACGTATTGTGGTATCCACTTGTTAAGTATTGTGAAGAAGGTCTTTGCTCACTTTGCTGTGATCAGATTGCAGACCCTGGGCATCAGACTTCTACACTGGCCTCAGTTCAGCTTCAGAGCTAGCAGATCAACACTTCAGCAGCTACTGCAGAAATGCTGTGAACTTTACAGTGCCTTTGTAGTCTTCACCAAGTCCTTCCACCCTGCCAGGAGAGACAAACTCTTTAAATAACATGGAAAATAGACTACCTGCTTGGATATCATTTCCTCTTTTCATGAGAACATGTACAGTTCCATCAGTTACACTGAAGTATCATCAGATGTCTTCAAGATCAGCAGCTGGGTAAAGCAGGGTTGTTTGATGTTGCTAATGTCCTTTGGTGTATTTTCCTTCATTCTGTTGTTGTCTACAACTCAAATGTGGCTGTTTACCTGCATGCCAGAGCTCACAGCAAGCTGTTCACCTTGGCAAGACTGTGCACCAAGCTGAAATGTGCAATTCTCCCCAAATTTGCATAAAAACCGGAGTAAATTCTCTGCTGTTTTTTAGTGGAACTTTCAAAATGAATCTTTCACACTCTGTACATCACAGAGTGTCCGAGAGGGAATCGTGATGGAAAGCCGGGGACGGAGCCTATTCCTGCAGGAGAGGCCGGCAGCATAGCGCTGAGTGGGCCACTGCACATGTGCCAATCTATCAGAGCGGAGATTGGTGCATGCGCAGTAGCCCGCACTGCCAGCCTCCTGATCGCTGGCCAGCTGCCCCTCTGATCCCCCCCCCCACTAATTGCTGGCCTCCTGTACGTATCCAGGCCAGCCCCAGCCTCTGTGCCCCCATCTCCACCCCATCTCGGTCTCCACTTCCTCCCCACACCCTCCCCAATAGCTCCCCTGACCCCACCCCATTGGCACTGCCCCCCTGTGCATTGCCATTTTGCCCCTTGGACAGTGCCAGGGACAATGCCCAGAGAGCACCCCCTCCCCCACTCACCCCAACCTCCTGGAGGGCCTTCATGGTCCCCCTTCACTCCAGGAGGGTCAGGCCGCCAGTTCCCCATTAGTGAGGAGCTGTTGTAAACCCCACTGGAGTGAATCACTCCTAGCAGGATGGGGGTGGTGCTAGGGGAGATGTTAATGATATTTAAATACTCATTTATTCAGCTCTGTGCTGATTTCTGGCAGGGAGCTGATGATGCCGGAAGTTCGGTGGCTGGAGACGCGTGGAGGCGGTGGTGCCCAGTGGGAAGCCTACTACACGGCCTCCACTTATCTCTCCCTCCCTGCTGTGCTGCTAGGATAGCGCAGCAGGCTGGGAGAATCACACCCCCCCCCCCCCCCCGGCAACTGTGCAATGTCCTAATCTGTGATTTGCTATTCACTGATATCACCACGCTAACATCCCATACTGAAGTTCACTGACATCAACTTGTAGACCAACTCTCTCAGGTCTGCAAAGAGTGTGAACTGACAATCAAAATCAAGAATCTTATAATTCTACCGTGCAGAACGAGGCCATTCGCCCATCAAGTCTGCGCCAACCACAATCCCTTATCCCCAGAATCCCACGCATTTACCCTAGTTAGTTCCCCGACACTAAGGGGCAATTTAGCATGACCAATCAACCTAACCTGCTCACCTTTGGACTGTGGGAGGAAACCCACGGAGACATGAGGAGAACGTGCAGACTCCGCACAGAAAATGACCCAAGCCGGGAATCGAACCCGGGTCCCTGACACTGTGGGACAGCAGTGCTAACCACAGTGCTACCGTGCCCGCCCCATAGACTTCACCAAGACCTTCCACCCTGCTCGGAGAGACAAACTATAAACTGATGTGGAAAATAGACTACTCGTTTGAATGACACCCACAGCTTGAATGGGGATATTGGGGAGGGTGGGGGTGGGGGGCGGATATGTGGGTCACAGCCACAGCTGGGAATTATAATGGCCCATTGACTCTGGCGAGGACCAGATTGTGATTGCTGGTGGGCGTCAAGCCATTTGCAAGCCTCCCAGCTCGTCCCGCCAGTGTCAAGTGCTCCATCATTGAATATAGTTAAGGCTGACATAGACAAATGTCTGGTCTGTCAGTGAATTAAGGGGAGTTGGTGGGAAAGTAGAATAGAAATCCAAGATAAGTCACGATTGTGTTGATCAGTGAAGCCATATGGTCTTCACCTGCTCCTCTTTCTTAAGTTTTACCGTGCCAAAATGATCAAGACCTGGATGTCAAAGGGAGTTACTTTAAATGCATCATTCCTAAGAACCACTTCTGTGCACTTTGTTTCTTCAATGTCATTCTATATAATTTGCTCCATTTGACACTTTGGACACAGTCAGTTACAAGAAGTCTTTATATATTACTCAGAGCAGCAATTGTGTTTCAGTGACTAAATACACCAGGTGAATAATATTCTGTGAATGACAGTTGAGTTCACATAATTTATGGTGCATTTTGTATCAGTGCGTTCCAAAGGAAATTGGACGATACTTCTGGTCTGACTTTCTCTCAGTGAATTGTCAATGCCTGTTTCTGAGAGTAGATGCTCACCTTTCTGGTCAGCTGACTATTTTAAGATCCTTTAAGATTTTAACCTCTGCTGGGCGATCAAATCGCCCAGCAGAGGTTACTTTCAAATGGCCACTCACAGTAGTGAGTGGGAGAGTGTAAGCTTCAAGATGCTAGGTTGATAGAGGAAACATTATCCATTTATATGACTACTTGAAAATATTATATATACATATTGGCATTTGTCTCTCCTGGGAGATGATAGATTGCATCTGGATTTTTGGATTGAATGTTGGCCTGTTGTGAGTGTGGAATCTGCCTCATGAGTCCCTTACACAGCTGGCACAGACGAATAGTTGACCTGAGAACTTATTGGCAGGCTCTTTTCTGCCATCTGGTCATTTCTTTTGCCCTTTGCTTTTACCATGCCCTTCCTTACTGCTAGTCTACAGGATCTCCAGTCAGCTGTGAGGATTTCCTATGCATCAATTCACATCCTGGTCCACTTGAAATCTCACTTGTAGATATCCTCCTTTCGCAGATATGGGTGACCCGTTGATCTCGTGCCAATAGCAAGATTGCCATAGGTTATGGCTGGGATTCTCCTGGGCAGCACGGTGGCAGAATGGTTAGCACTGCTGCCTCACAGCGCCAGGGACGCCGGTTCGATTTTCGGCTTGGGTCACTGTCTGCGTGGAGTCTGCACGTTCTCCCCTTGTCTGCGTGGATTTCCTCCGGGTGCTCTGGTTTCCTTCCACAGTCCAAAAGATGTGCAAGTTAGGATGATTGGTCATGCTAAACTGACTGTAGTTTCAGGGGGATTAGCAGGGTAAATATGTGGGGTTACAGAGATAGGGTGGGATTGTTGTCAGTGCAGGCTCGATGGGCTGAATGGCCTCTTCCTGCACTGAAGGGATTCTATGAAAAAACTGAGTGTTGCCACCAGCGGGAAAATCGGAATGTTTCCTGCTGACAGTGTCTCCCAGGTGGAATTCTCCCACCTTTAACATGTAAAATTATGCATAAAAGGAGGCACACCAGCCAGCCCACCTTAACTGAGATTGGGGTTCTATTGTTAAAAGGATACCCAATCTCCCCCCTCACCATGAAAATGGTGACACCGCTCTCCCCCCCACCCCACCCCACCCCACCATCAATCCCTCAGAAAAGAAGATATTCTCCCCCTGCCACTAAAACAGAAAACAGTTGAGGCCGAAACATGGTGCTTTTCGAAGAAGGAGTTAGATGTAGCTGTTGGAGTTAAAGGAATAAAAGGATATTTGGCGGGGGGGGGGGGGGGGTGTGGCAAAATCAGACTACTGGGTTGGATGATCAGCCATAATCATAATGAATGAATGGGAATCAAAAGTTACAGGGAAAAGGCTGGAGAATGGGGTTGAGAAGCCTATCAATCATGAAAGGCGGAGCAAACTCGATGGGCCAAATAGCCTAATTCTACACCTATATCTTACGAATGGCAGAGCAGACTGAAAGTGCCGAAAGGCCTATTCCTGCTATTTTCTATATTTTGTATATTTCTAACCTCAAAAAACTCCAATAAATTTGTCAAGCAGGACTTCCTTGTAACAAAACCATGTTGACTTGTTCTTACCATATGCTTTTCCAATATTAAGACTTTTTAAATAATGGATTGTACCTCTTTCCAATGACTGATGTCAGATTGGCCTGTTGTTTCCTGATTTCTCTCTCCTCCCTTTCTTGAATAGCTCCATTACATTTACTATCTTCCAATCTGCATGGAACATTCCAGAATCTAGGGATCTTGAGAAGATCATAGCTAGCACGTCCACCATCACTGTAGCTATCTCTTTTCAGATTCTGTGATGTAGGCCTTGGGCCCCTGGGAATTTGTCAGATTTTTGTCCCTTGAGATTCTCCTGTACTTTTTTTTTGCTGACATTAAGTAGTTCTTATTCGCCCTCACCTCTATTCCAGGTATGTAATTTGTGTCTTCAGCTTTAAATGCTCAATGTCTCTTCCATTTACTCATTGTCCATGATAATCTCTCCTGTCTCTGCCTCCTAAGGGACCAATGTTGACTTCAGCTATTCTCTTCATTTGTAAGAGCTGTAGAAAGTATATAAAATCCGTGGACTCAGGAACACTCCTGAGATTCCAGTATAAGTGAAAGGAGACAGAGGGTAGCCATAAGGTTGGCTTGGCGGCCTATTGTAATATTAGACACACAATCCAGAGGTCATGAGTTCAAATCCTGCCACTGCAGGCTGTGAAATTAAATTGAAGAAATTTGGTTATTTGTGAACTGGCAGCAAAAAAAAAGGTGACTCTTGTTAAAAGACCAACTGGCTCACCCTTTACTTCAGGCAAGGGAAGCTGCTACCCCTAACTGGTCAAACTCTGTCAAGTTCCACACAACATGACTAACTCTGGATTCCCTCAAAACCATGTCCAAAATGTCTTCTTCCGAAGAACTAACAGGTCCCCAAGGCCTCGTGGAGAAATCAGCTTCAGGATCTTTCCTCAAAGAGCTCTGCCTCATTTCATTTGGGAACTTTGGTGCCCAGCCAGTCAGTGATAAGGATTTTGTAGTTGGAGGCCAGGAACATCCACTCACATCTCATGGACATTTTTAATCTGGAGTCTGGTCCTGCCACCCAACCACCAACTTGGGCCACTGTCTGTGTGGAGTTTGTACATTCTCCCCGTGTCTGTGTAGGTTTCCTCCTGTTGTCCAAAGATGTGTGGGTTGGGTAGATTGGCCATGCTAAATTGCCCCTTAGTGTTGGGGGGACTCGCTAGGGTAAATACATAGGGTTACGGGGATAGTGCCGTCATGAAGGGCCAAATGGCTGCCTTCTGCGCTGTAGGATTCTATGGTTCTATCTTAGGACAGCCGAGGTAAGTGGGCTGGAGACTGGATGAGAGTCTGCTGCCTGTTTCCTTACTTTGCACCGAGGAGAAATACATTCTTTAGGGAACGTCAGGACATTATTAGCCCATTACTGTTTGTGCCTGTGAATGTGGATTTTTACACCAAATTTACATTTGGATTTTAAACCCTACATTCCAATGTAGTCATTGGAAGTATGTGTTCATGGGCTGGGTCTCCCCTAAAAAGGTATATTTACCATCAAATCAGTTCCATTTTGCAGTTAACAATGGTGAGTGTTAAAGTTATCAGCAACTAACATAATAGGACAATGATGCGGTACTTCATCAATGTAAGTCATATACATCACAAGAATGGATGCTTTTCCCACCACACCGTGCTGTTCGATCAGTCCATTATACTGCTGCATTGCTTGGACTATGATTTTCTTGACTCAGTTGTGCCATTTCAGGAAACACTACTATCTAATTGTTCAACTGTCAAACTTAAAAATTAATTTAATCCATTAGATCTATCTCGTCAGTGCCAGATTGATTTCATAAAATGTGAATTGCGGTGTCGTTTGAGGGGAAGATATGCAGCTTACCAAAGGGAGCACCATTTGAATTAATTTCATTCTCCAGAAAAGTAAATATTTAGATTTTTATGTACAGCCTGCTGTGGCTGTAACTCAAATGGATGCTGATGTTGCAAGCTCATTGCATTGGCAGAGACTGGACCAGATGTTTGTGTACTGACACACAATTTATCTGAAATGTGTTTATTAATGAGAAATGCAGTTCTGTAAAAATGCTAATTGTATTTCTCTGTGTGCCTGGGGCCTTTTCAAACATTCCCCATCAATTTACTGTATTATCACTGTGACATATTATTGATTGATGTTGTCAGATGTTGTGCTGTGGACTCAGTTGACTGTGAATCCTAAGTAGCAGGTAGTCCTGGGTCCTGGTTTTCTGACGGACCAGTCTTAGTGAAGCCTACCTTGCAGCCATCAGTAAAAGGCTGCTTTCTTTCAGGAGGCTAGGAACATTTAATCTTCTCTTCATACGTGAGGCTGGATTTCCAAGGGCTGTGAATAACTCGTTCCTTGTGTGTGCAAGATACAGGATTAGCTTGAATGCTTTCAACGGGGGAAGGAAGGGAGAGGGAGGGCTTCTAGAAATTTCTCCACCAAGTCAGCAGAGCAAATCCCTCCCATGGCAAACCCTGGGGATTCAGGCTGATGGTTCCTATGGAAGCCTTTGAGCTAGTGGAATGATAACGTGTGTGGAGTAAAATCCCTCCCAATCCAGGCACTGTGCGTATTCTGTGCCACACAATTAACAGCATGTCATACACCATGACAACCAGACTGTGAGAGCGTAGAGCAGTGGATCTACTTCACTGTCTTCATTCAACTGAAAGGGAGTCCTCGGGCATCCATTTTTATCCGTGTGTGTGTGTGTCTGTGTGTGTGTGTCTGTGTGTGTGTCTGTGTGTGTGTGTGTGTGTGTGTGTGTGCGTGCGCGAGTGCCTGTGTGTATATGCCTCCTGTGCCAAGGGCATATAAATCATACACAATGTGCTCAGACGTGACAAGGCTAGAATGCGGTGAAAAGCAGCTATTTGAACAGTTTTGGAGAGGGACATTACAAACAGTTGCCAGTCCACGGCCCCAGAGTATAACCATGGAGAGCGCTGATTCCAGAAAGCCTGTCAGAGCACCTGAAAACAGGTTAGTGTTGATACATTTTAAATCACTTGGTGACTCGAGCTCTATACTCTCCCCGCCCCCCCCCCCCCACCTTCCCCTACCTGAGAATTCTACCTGTTTTTTAAAATAAGAATATCCGCCTTTGACGCTGACTTTCTGTCAGTGGAGTAATTAGTATTTTGTGATTTGTGGATGTTTTTGTTGTATATAAAATGGATGCTTTTCCCATCACAGCATACTGCATCTTTAGTCCATTTTACTGCTGCACTGCTTTGGCCATTCTTATTTAAGATCTGTTGTGTCATTTTGGGAAACACTACTGCTCAATTATTCAACTTAAACAATCAAACTTAAACAATTAATTTATTTTAGTCTTTCTAAGTTCCTCATCCAGCATTTCATATCTGATGACAGTCAACTGAGTGAGAGTGAGGTACGTGTATATATGGGTAGAGAGAGGGCCCACCCTGAACTCTGTTACTACTGTGGCTATTTCCAGAACCAGCTGGCTTCAAGGCCCAACGACAACCCACTGACCCCTTCAGTCAATAGGCACAAAGTGTGAAAGGGGAGAAGGTAAAACTGGGGTCTAAGAAACCTTAGCAACAGCTGTGCCCTGGAAAACCTGAACAATGGCTTCCATGATGTTTCTCAGGGCGGCCCGGTGACACAGTGGTTAGCACTGCTGCCTCACAGCATCAGGGACCCGAGTTCGATTCCTGGGTTCGATTCCCGGCTTGGGTTGCTGTCTGCACATTCTCCCTGTGTCTGTGTGGGTTTCCTTCGGGTGCTCTGATTTCCTCCCACGGCCCAAAAGATGTGGTAGTTTCCTGTGCTGTGTTGTTCTTTGTTCTTTGAGTGCATTGACCATGCTAACTTCTTCATCAGTGTACCTGAACAGGTGCCGGAGTATGGCGACAAAGCGATTTTCACAGTAACTTCATTGCAGTGTTAATGTAAGCCTACTTGTGACGCTAATAAATAAACTTTAAACTGTATTAACGGCACGTTGATATCTGTTAGCTAACTAACTAGAAACAAACCAGGATCTGTTAGGATCAGTATTATTTCTCTCAAGAGAGCTGTTAGGGTGAATTACATATTTTCGTGTTCATCTTTGTGACAGTTGAGATTTCACTGAGATTTACCCCCCAAACCTATCAGTGCTTTGAAACATTTGGTACGTTTGTGAATCTAATACAGTGATTACCGTGTTGATAAATTCTTCTTAATGCTTCATAACACTCAAAATCATGAGTCTTTTGATCAAATCTCAACAGACAGGTATGCGTGCAAGTGGAAATGCATCGAGACGTTCACTATGTGAAAATTGTAATGGAACTTGCCAAGCATGTACATGCAGGTGGTTTTACCCTGCCGGTGATTAAGTAATTCCTATAGTCAAGGACAAAAAGAATTGCGGGTGTAACAACATCATAATTTTTCACTCAGTGTTCCGAGTTACAAAATGGGGGAGAAGATGTTTAAGAACTCCAAAGGAAAACAGTGATTGTAAGGATTTGAACTCAGTTATACCAGTCTTTCCCTTTAACAATGCATCATAACTTCAGCAATACCGGAAGTTGTTTAGCTCTATACCAGTGCTAATCTGAAGTGCTGTAAATTGAATAGTAAGGTCAAAGTTGGCTCTAGATGTTCCAACAGAAGGGACTCTTCAAAAATGCAGAAGCAAAAATACAACAAAACTTACTCCAACTTATAAATCAAAGAAACATCATTATTCCAAACTTGGGGCCTCATCTGGACCACTCCAAGCTCTCCACAATTCTACACAAGTTCCTATTTATAGTGAATCAGCTGGTCAGCTGACTATTACCTCACTCTGTGATTGGTTCCATGGTTTACTGGGTCAGCTGACCCTTACATCTTGTTCCCATTGGTCACATTGCATCCAATATAAAGTTGTCGTCGGTTACATTCTAACAGTAGATGGTGTAAAGTGAGACTTTCACTTTCCCAGAATCTCTCCTTCAATCCAGTATCACGTTCAGATCCTGATTGTGGATCAGGGCTGCGTTTACACAGGAAAATACTTTCCAGTGATGGGTCCAAAATTAATACCAGTTGCTAAAAGAAAGCAACTGGGGGCATATTTGAACCCACACTCTCTGTACGGAGAAATGGCAGCGCATGCTCAAAATCCAGAGAGACTGGGAAATTGTGATTCATGCCAGCGAGTATCTGAGTTCAGATCTTTCAGCATCCTCGCTAGTGGAGCTATGTGAAACATGCCACAGATGCCAAAGCTCATTTTAATACATTAGCATGTCATTAGTGAGCACTCTTTCTGGGACTCCCACTCCCGCGCCCCCCCCGTCAAGATATTCGGCAGGCGCTGGGGTGATGTCATGCCAGTCCGTTGACAACAGGTCCACCCAGATGTGACCCTGTCTTGGATGTCTCCCTGTGGCTTCTCTATCAATCTCCCATGTGGGATCTTATCCAAAGCCTTGTTGAAGTCCAAGCAAGTAGATTATGTCAAATGCGTTGCCATCATATGTACACCTGGTCACCACTTTGAAAAATTCAATCAAGTTGGTTAGACATGACCTCCCCTTAACAAAACCATGCTGACTGTTCTTGATAAATCTCTGCCCCTCCAGATGCAGATTAATTCTGTTTCTCAGAATTGCTTCCAATAGCTACTGCTATGGCTAGGCTGACTGGCCTGTAGTTTCCTGCTTTATCCCTTCCTCCCTTCTTGAATAATGGTACCGCACTGGCTGTTCTCCAGTCCTCTGGCACCTCTCCTATAGCCAGAAAATTATTGCCAGCTCCCGTGCTATTTCCTCCCTTGCCTCACTCAGTAACCTGGGATATATTTCATCCCTGGGGATTTATCTACTTTTAAGCCTGCCAGACACTCAGAGCCATCTCTCTGTTAATTTTTAAAATCGTATCACTGTTTCGCTCCCTGATTTCTTTACCCATATTGTTTCCCTCACTGGTGATCACCGACACAAGGTATTAGTTTTGAACTACATCCTGTGACTCCATACACAAATTACCCCTTTAATAGGCCCTATTTCTCCACTCCCTCCAACCCCTCGTTATCCTTTGACCCTTAATGTACTTGTGAAGCAGCTTCGGATTTTCTTTTATTTCACTCGCCAGCACCCTTTCATGTCCCCTTTTTTGCTCTCCTAGTTTTCTTTTTAAGCTCTCTCTTGCACATTCCATACTCTTCTAGGGCTTCTGCTGTTTGAGTCCTCAGTGAATGCCTCCCTTTTTCTCCTAATCCAATGCTGTATATCCATCAATATCCAAGGTCCACTGGATTTGTTGGTCCCACCCTTTTTCTTTATTGGGCCATGTGGGCCTTGTACTCTCCCTATTTACTTCTTGAATGAGTCTTACATATCCATCATAGATGTACCTAAAAGTGTCTGCTCCTTGTCCACTCTGGCCAAATCATATTAAAGTCAGCTTACTCCCAGCTTAGAACTTTGGGTTCTGGCCCATCCTTGTCTTTTTCCAGAACAACCTTGAATCTAACTGAGCTGTGATTGCTGTCTGCAAAATGCTCCCCCATTGATACTTCAATCATTTGCCCGGCTTCGTTATCTAAAATCAAATTTAGGACTACCTCCCTTTCTTGTAGGACCTTCTACCTACTGGCTTGAAATGTTTTCCTGGGCACATTTTAAGAATTCTGCTCCCTCTAAACTTTCCACACTGTGACTGTCCCAATTAATGTTGGGGGTGTTGAAATCCCCCACAATCACTATCCTATTATTTTTATATTTCTCTGAACTTTCTCTACATATCTGTTCTTCTATTTCTCACGAACTGTTAAGACCCTGTAGAATGCTCATAGCAATGCAATTGCTCCTTTTTGATTTTAAGTTCTACCCATATGGCTTCATTTGAAGAAACTGCTAAGATGTCGCCCCCACCCCCCCGTTACTGCTGTAATTTATTCCTTGATCAAAATTGCGACACCCTTTTACCTTCTTCCCTCTCTTGCCTGAAAATCCTATATCCTGGAATTTCGAGTTGCCAATCCTGTCCCTCTCTCAACCATTCCTGCCCCATGAAAATGGTACGTGCCAGGTTTGAAAGGGGACCTTCAGATGCAAACCACTTCCACCAATGGAGAGATTCTGTGTCGTTTCAAAAAGTAGTCATGATGTGGAGATGCCGGCGTTGGACTGGGGTAAACACAGTAAAAAGTCTGACAACACCAGGTTTTAGTCCAACCGATTTATTTGATAGTAAACTCACAAGCTTTCAGGTTAGTCCCTTCGTCGACGAAGGGACTAACTCGTTTCAAAAATCCAGGCCTTTATCTCAACATTGCTCCAAGTTAGTCACCATTAGAATATTTTCAAACCATCAGACTGTGATCTAAAACCGCTTCAAAAGCGGTTATTTTATTGAGTCAGCTCAAGTTTCCAGATTGTGAAATGGACAAATGTTACTTTGAAACTCTCAATCTGTTTTATCATTAAGTTAGCCTGTCCCTTCCTGTCTTCTTGCCATACTGTTTCTTAATTGGAGGCAAAACCAGGACAATAGCACTCCACCACCTCCAAACTCAACAACTCAACTCAGAGAATGTCAATATATTAAAGGAGGGAGTGTTGAGTAATGTAAATTGCATTTAGACAAGTCCCGGGGGCCGGATGGGATCCATCTCAGGTTACTATCGGAACCAAAGGAAGAAATAGCTGGGGACTTAACAGATATCTTCACATTTTCTTTGACCACAGAAGAGGTTCCAGAGGATTGGAGAGTCGCCAAGGTTGTTCACTTGTTTAAGAAAGGAAGCATGGGTAATTCAAGAAATTATAGGCCGGTGAGTCTGATGTCAGTGATGGGGAATCTTTTGGAGAAGACATGGAGGGACAGGATATATACACATTTGGAAGAAAATGGACTTGTTAGTGACAGACAGCATGGTTTTGTACAGGCAAGGTCATGTCTCACCAACTTGATTGAGTTTTTTGAAGCAGTGACAAAGATAATTGATGAGGGAAGGGCTGTGGATGTAGTATATATGGAGTTTAGTAAGATGATTGACGAGATCCCATATGACAGACTGGTACAAAAAGCGAAAATCATATGTGATTTGAGGTGGGCTGGCAAGATGGATACAGAACTGGCTTGGTCTTGGAAGACAGAGAATAGCGGTGGAAGGGTGTTTTTCAGAATGGAAATCTGTAGCTAGTGGTGTTCCGCGGGGATCAGTGCTGGAACCTCTGTTGTTTTGTAATATATATGATTTGGAGGAAAATGTGGCTGGTCCGATTAGTAGGTTTGTGGATGACATGAAGATTGGTGGAATTGCTGATAGTGCCAGGGATTGTCAGAGGATACAACAGGAAGTAGATAGATTGGAGACTTGGGCACAGAAATGGCAGATGGAGTTTCATCTGGACAAATGCGAGTTGATACATTTTGGAGGATCAAATTTAGGTGTGAATTATACTGTAAATGGCAAAGCCTTAGGAGCATTAACGTACAGAGGGATCTGGGCGTGCAGGTCCACATTTCCCTAAAAGTGGCAACACAAGTGGCCAAGGTGATTAAGAAAGTAAATGGCGTGCTTGCCTTCATCAGCCAGGGCATTGAGTACCAGAGTTCGGAAGTAATGTTGCAACTATATAAAACCTTGGTTAGGCATTTGGAGTATTGCATGCAGTTCTGGTCACCACAATACCAGAAGGGAATGGAAGCTTTGGAGAGGGTGCAAAGAAGGTTCACCAGGACGTGAATATGGTGCATATGGCACCAGGATAGTCTCCAGAGTGTTGGCTATAAGGAGAGGTTGAATAAAATAGGATTGTTTCCCTTGGAAAGATGGAGGCTGAGGGGAGACCTGATGGAGATGTACAAAATTATGGGAGGCATAGACAGGATGGATAGTCAGAGGCTTTTTACAGAATGGAAGTGTCAATTACAAGGGGGCACAGGTTCAAGGTGAGAGGGGAAAGAATTAAGGGAGAATTGCAGGGGAAGTTTTACACACAGAGAATGGTGCCAGAGGAGGTAGTGGAAGCAAGCATATTAGCAACATTTAAGAGGCATCTGGAGAGGTACATGAATAGGGAGAGAATAGAAAGATACAGACCGAGTAAAGACAGCAGGTTTTTTTCTTTAGTTTAGTTAGGGCACCATGTTCGGCACAGGCTCAAGGGCCTGTTCCTGTGCTATACTTTTTTTTTGTTTTTTGATATCACAAGAGAAATGGAAAGCTGAAGGAATCAATTAAATGCAGAATGCAACAACCATAAAATGGCAAGAAGCATCATTATGGAAGGAGAAAAAATTGCAAGGATTACACCATAGCCAGATAAACGATTGGAGGAATCTGCTCATAAAATGGCAGGAAGCATTCTAACTGAAAGGGCAAAAATTGCTAAAGGAGTGCTGTAACAAGTGATTCATGTTTTGAAGTACCTCGTCAGCAGAATAATGGAGTTAAAAGCATTTGGGCTGGCAATTAGAGGCAGGGTACGCTAATGGGCAAGGTAGAATACTGAACACATGAGCTTCAATAGGTGCAATGACATTTCTTTTTTTTAATTTCTGTGTTTCAGTATTCTGTTGACAAACAATGTAAAGGAGAATATATTAATCAATTAGCGTATTGGCAAAGCCATACATGCTCGAGTTAAACACTTCCTGTTAGCATTGTCAGGTTAGGTCACTATTCTTGTGATACCAGAAGCAGCAACAGGGGACTTCACATTGCATTGGCAGTCTATCCTTCTCACTGTGCTGCATGGTGCATTGTTAATGTGTAAGACTTTGTAAAGGGTACTTTTCTAACATGGGCAAACACCGAAGCTTTCTTCCGCAACAGATCTCAGTCCCAGGAACCCTGTCTCCGTATTTGCTCAGTTCTGTCCTTGACTGTAACAGAAGGTTTCTGCCAATATAAAACCTCCTAGCCTGTGCTTCAATGCAATTGCCTGGTTCCCCCATTCCCTCCGCCAGGGGTAAGCCCAGAGAACGGTTAGGCAGACATGTATGGAGACCATAGTAACAGTCTACAGCTTTCTGACATCCCGAATGATTTGCTCTGAGACTAGGGTCATAGAATTTTACAGAAGGATGCCCCCTTCTCCCTAGTGCCAACCTTTTAGAGAGCTTCCCACTAAGTCCCATTTCAATTTTACTTTTTTCATTATATTTGTGTATTTCCTTTTTTTCTCAAAACCCTTGTGGATTCTGCTTCTGCCACTCTTTCTGAAAAAGAATTCATGTCTAAACAGCCCCCCTAGCAAAAAGGAATTGTAGCCACTTGCTTTATTCTTTTCATGGGGGTAGTGATGCCTGATGGTCCAGGCACATCAGGGTCCCTTCCTGCAACACAGGACGTAAGGTTAAATGCAAGAGAGGGAGAGGAATCTGGGCTGCATGCAACTTACTTAAGATATCTTGAACAAGTGAAGGGTTGGCAGGTGCTCACTTTCATGCTCCAGCCCGACCATGTTGTCACTGATGGTCTACATTGCCTCCTCTCCCACCAGTTCCAGCTCCTCAAAGGGGGTGAGAACCCAAATCTCAGGCACACCACTCCCTGCCTTCACTCTCCCAGCGATTGAGGGCATTCTTCCCCCGCAGGCAGAGGGAACCATGTAAAATCTGATGGCACGAGTCCTTCAAGGTATCGGGTGGTGACCCTCAGAGGGCAAGGGTTGTGATACTCTTGGTGGGAGGAGGGAAGTGCTTGGGGGTCAGAAGCTGGACGCCTGCTGGGGGTTGGGGAATTGGGGGGGGTTATTTAGGGGAAAGATGCTAGGTGAGGTTGAACACTGACCCTTGCTGCCCAGATTAGGTCATTCAGTTTTTTGTGGCACTGCTTCCCGGTTCTCCTGGCCAGTGCCCTGACACTAACACATGCTGCCACTGCCTCCCAGGCTGCATTTCCACTGTGCCTCCCCTGCCTCCAGCACCCTGGCCAGACCTACATCAGAAAAAGGGGGACTTGTCTTCCTAGAGGCCATTTCTTCCTGCACTGTCTGTCTGTCATCCTTCAGGCTTTCATGGAGCTCTCCCTTGTTAGGACAGATCAGCTGCAGGCATTTTGGGTGCCCGTTAGAGCATTCCAGTGAGTTTAATACAGTTTGCCTTGTTAACATGGAAGGAAAACCAAGTCAGTGCTTGCATATGTGCTGATGGTGGTGGGGTGGATGGATTTGTGCCTCTGTGATGATCAGGGGCAGGGGAGAGTGAGGGTCATATGTAAGTCAGCTATTGGGACTAAGAGGTGATGAGGGGCCATGTGCAAGTGGGGGTGCTGCTGGAGGGTTAAGGTGGGTCTGTAGTGTTGGAGGGGGAGGTCCCCGATGCCTAAGTGGGGGACAGGGAGGCTGTATCTAGCCGGGGGGATTCTGTCGGCAGAGCTGATTTTTTTTTTTAGCTTTCCCTGCGCGTGTGCAGCTTGTGGCTCTGATCTGAGCTGCTGTCTGCCTGGGGAATTAAGCCCCACCCACTGCCTCTCATGACTAGGAAGAGTCTAGCCCATATTTTCAAAAGCTGAATGCATAAGATTTGGCGTGAAAGCTTGCCTGGAAAACGGATGCGAACTGGACACGTGGAAAAAAATCCTCTTAAAATTCCACCCATAGAATTCAGACAGTCGTAGATCCCCACAGTGTAGAAGGAGGTCATTCTGCCTATTGAGTCCACACCGACTCTCTGACAAAGTATCTTTCCCAGGTCCTCTCCCTCCCACCCTATCCCCATAACCCCATGTGTTTACTATGACCAATCCATCTAACCTGCACATCTTTGGAGTGTGGGAAGAAACTGGAGCACCCGGAGGAAATACACATAGACACAGGAAGAACGTGCAAACTTCGCACAGACAGTGACCAAAGGCCGGAATTGAACATGGGCCCCAGCGCTATGAGGCAGCAGTAATTGTGCGACTGTGCCACCGTGCCGCCCTATAAAACTTTTAAAGGTTTTGAGCGTAGAGCTTTCTACTGCTTAGAAAGCTTTACTATTCAGTTTAGATCTCCTCCCCTTGTTCTTTGTTCTAAAATGTGTTATCCCACATTTTTCATGTTAAGTATTATCTTCCAGCTCTCATGGCAAAGTGATTGACACATGCACTTGTGTCCTCCAGACAGCAAACTCCCTGGGACTATTTAAGAACTAATTGGATCTTACATTGGTGGGGATGTGGGGGAGATACAGAGACTTTAGGGTCATAGGTTGATGCAGTAACATGAGCAAAATAAGATTTCTCGCCTGTAGATATCTTGTGCTCTGCCCGTTCCAACCAATCCATGAGCTTTTTAAATCACTTAAATTTTTCCACAGCTACTTATGCCCCCTTTTTATTATACATTGTGACATTTGGGCTGCTACGCTGTTAAGAGTGCAAAGAATAATCATCATTCACAACTCTTTGCTTTTTGCCCTTTAATCAACCTCCTTTACATTCTGTTTAATGCTACCATGGTGTGCTTGCTATCTGTCCTCATCATGTAGTACCACATTGTCAGTGGCGAAGTTTGAGCTATTTCTGCCATGTTTTATTGAAGGCGAGGAATTCCCTCCAACGTTACCTCCCCTGTTCATTGGCAGCTTAAGTCTCACTGCCAGGAGAGTATGCCCCAATTCTCCCTCTGGCCCCATCTTCTTACCAAAGGTTGGGTGCAATGTTGTGTCTGTCACTTCTACTGTAACGCAATTGTATTTTCGTTACTAGGTTCCATTGCTCTCTGAGGTCCCAGTCTATTCCAACTTGAGAGGCCACAAATTCTGCTTTGTCGAGAGAGTCCCTTGGATATGTCACACATCTGGCTTTAAAGCCACTGTCCTGTCCCTAGGATTATGCACCTCTTCCAATATTCCAGACTCAGAGTAGAATTTTCCACTCTGTCCAGCAGCAGCCTTGTGTCAGGAGGGAGCAATTAATTTGGCAGGAGGCAGAAAGTCTATTTCCTGACAACACGACAAATTGTTGAATTTTTGTTCTCCCAACTTTCAAGGCAGGTCAAGCTTCCCGAAGAGCAATGTCAGGAATCCTATCTGCACGCGCCTTGTCAGAATTAAACTCCCCTTCCAGATTGAGTTTCCCGCCAGTGAGAATTTAGAATATTTAGTTTTACACCTGTGTATAAGTGGCGCGGACCTGGCTAGCTTTACGTCTTCCACAACTTGAGGTCTGTAGGTGTTGATTTCTTCTTCTGGGGACCCATCATTGAGATTGGATTTCCTTTACAAACATTGCGCCAGGAGAGGCAGGTAAAGATGAATGGGCCAGGGTGGAGCAAAGGCTGGCCATGGGAGACAGACTTTACAGCAGAGGGGTAAAGGACATGCTGGGGAGTAGGAGGCAGTGACTGGGAAAGGGGGACTGCAATGCGGGAAGGTGGCAGGTCCAACGTGAGAGCCTGGTAGGTCTCATCGCGCAGGTCAGTGAGTGCTCAGGTGTATATATAAAAGAACAAATGACACTACTTTGAAGAAGAGCAAGGGGAATTAACCCCAGTGTCTCAGCTAATATATATCCCTAAAGCAGCATCACACACAAGTAGATAATCTGATCATTATCACATTGCTGGTTGTGGGAGTTTGTTCTGTGCAAGTTAGCTGACTGGTTTCCTACACTAAACAGTGTCTACGCTTCACAAAGTACTTCTGTAAAGAGCTTTGAGACGCCTGGTGGTCATGAAAAGTGCTCTATAAAAACAGGTCTTTGTTTATTCATTCTCCTTGGAGGCATGATGAAGATCTGAACACCATGGGACATCAATGAGCCATACCCACATTAAAAGCCAGAATGTATGGCTAGAAATGGCTTGGGTATTAGTCCTAAATCCCCTTTACACAGTACGCTATTCAAACAGTTGTGTAAATGAGACTTCACTGAGCTGTTGCAGTTAAAATGTTGTTTGAAAATGTTCCTTGTACTTTCTTAGCACTGCTGATATGAACCCCTTAGTGTAGCCTGTAATTGTGCACTCTTACATTCTAAAAGAACAGAAGGAAAAATGCACTCGTATCATTCCTGAACATTCAGTCCTCAGAACGCATATTATAATTCATATTGAAGTTTTCAAAAAATTCCTAAAGTACTGCACCACGGGGAAGTGAACACAGGGTAGTGGTGGAAAACTGAGAGAAGCTGATGTAAGCATATAGAATCCCTGCAATGCAGAAGGAGGCCTTTTGGCTCATCGAGTCTGCACCGACCACAATCCCACCCAGACTCTATTCCTGTAACCCCACATATTTACCCTGCTAATCCCCCTGACACTAGGGTCAATTTATCATGGCCAACCACCTAATCTGCACATCTTTGGAGTGTGGGAGGAAACCGGAGCACCCGGAGGAAACCCGCACAGGTACGGAGAGAACATGCAAACCCCACACAGTCAGTGATCAAAATTGAAACCAGGTTCCTGGCACTGTGAAGCAACAGTGCTAACCACTGTGCCACTGTGCCACCCCATAAGGTCAGCAAGATAAGCTATTGGGTAATAGGTTCAATGGAGAACTTGCCAGACAATGAGGAAGTTCTGGGTTTGTTATAGCAGAGATTTTCTCTTTCCACCCCCTCCCTAACATTTTGATTTTTTTGTCCTTGGCTGTGAGACTTTACCAAAACAATGTTGTCTTTAATTTGAGTGGTTTTGCAAGCCTATGACACGTATCAGTGTTTCATGAGTTGATTCCTTTTCCATACTGCTGTTTTCTGATTTTGTTCAGCAAAAGTTTGAAACTGCAAATGGTCTCACAACCAGAAGTTCTGTGCCCAAGTTAGGTGGCCAAAACCCAAAGATTGGTTCAGTGATCTTGATTTCCTGAACTATTTTGGCCTGAGGTTGGCTGCTCATCAGCATGTGTCCTTGTCAGCAAGGTGTTGATGCAAAGTAATTCCAAGGTCAAGTAGCAGTGCTGATTTTGCCAAAATGTACAGTTAAAAACGAGCCATCTCCATCAAAGTAAAAAATTGCTGGAAGTATACAGCAAACCTGTAGAGAGAAAGCACAAGTTAACATCCTTAGGATCTCCTTCAGAGCTCAAGAATCCTCACTTGTGTTAGGAGAGGAAAAAGTTTAACAAAATCAGCTAAACGCGAAATCATGTAGCACGCAAGGATCCATCATTCCTGTGGCAGCTCTTTGAACAAGCCAAACAATTTGTTTCATCCCAATGCTCTTTCCCCATAGCCTTGATAATTCCCCTTTCTAAGCTTCTGTCCATTTGGCGTTTGAGAATAAATCTGCTTCATCCACAGTGTGTTTCAGACGATTACAATAAAAATTCTCCACATTTCCCCTTGAACTCTTTGACAGTAATATCTGTGCCCTCTAGATACCAGCCCTCCAGCCGGAAGGAACAGTTTCTCCCATCTCTCCAATCATAGTTATTGGGTGGGATGAGCTTTAAAGTTAAAGTTTATTTATTTAGTGTCACAAGTAGGCTTACATTAACACTGCAATGAAGTTACTATGAAAATCCCCTAGTCGCCACACTCCGACGCCTGTTGGGGTACACTGAGGGAGAATTGACCATGGCCAATCCACCTAACCAGCATGTCTTTCAGACTGTGGGAGGAAATCAGAGCACCCAGAGGAAACCCACGCAGACACGGGGAGAACGTGCAGACTTCACACAGACAGTGACCCAAGCTGGGAATTGAACTCAGGCCCTGGTGCTGTGAGGCAGCAGTGCTAACCACTGTGCCACTACAAACTGCCTGCAAGTTAAGTGGAGATTTGCTGGATGATGCAAAATGTCACATTATTGAGGCAGTGGAAGAATATGGGTGAGATTCTTTGGCCTCCTCTGTTTTTCGTGGCAGTGGGTTCCTCTGGTCCCGCCACTGTTAATGGGAATTCCCATTGAAGCCACCCCAGGCCACTGGGAAACCTGCGGCAGAGGGCGCAACACCGGTGGGACCAGAGAACCCTACTAGCATGAGCGGCTAGAGAACTCCAGCCTATATTTTTTTAAAAAACGCACATCTAATTAGCCAACAGAATCAGACCAATGAAAAAAAAAATGAGGAATGAAAATAAAGATGAAGAATGAAAAGAATGTGGAAGGGAAAACAAAACAAGACTGCCACGGGAAATCTAAAATGTTGGAAGTTTTCACCAGGGGAGCCTGGCGGTGAATGTGTAAAGTAACCTGGTGTTGGTGTACAGATCGCAACTAGAAAGTGCACAACAGAGGGTTGAGTTTCTGCAGATGCTCCTTGAACTTGTGAGATTAGGTTCTAAAATTTAAATTACAGATCAGTAATAAAAAGCAGTGATCTCTATTATTAAATCACCTTGTGTTTTCGGAGAAGGAAATATTCTTTGCAGTGCAGAAAGGAAATACATAATTTAAAGTGGTTTTCCATTTTCCTTCTCTTAATCATTTTACTCTGTTACAATCATTAAATAGTCAAAACATTGAGAGTTCAGACATTCAGGGGAGGTGGTGGTGTGTTAGTATTATCGCTGAACTACTAATCCAGAAACCCAGGGTAATGCTCTGGGGACCCTGGTTTGAATCCCACCATGGCAGATGCCCATTTTGGTGACCAAGAAACCATGGCCGATTGTTGGAAAAATCCATCTGGTTCACTAATGTCCTTTCGGGAAGGAAATCTGCCGTCTTTACCTGGTCTGACCTACATGTGACTCCAGAGCCACAACAATGTGGTTGATTCTCAATTGCCCTAACAAGCCGAGCACCGCAGGGTACCTACACCACATGGACTGCAGCAGTTCAAGAAGGCAAAGGGCAATTAGGAAGGGGCAATGAATGCTGGTCTCCCTGAATGAATAACAAGAAGAAAAACATTTCGTATCCACATTTTGTGTTTTAATAAGTTCAATTTAAATTCCTGGGACACATTGTAAAAGGGTTTTTCTGGTCTAGAACACCTGCCCCAGGTACTTTTCAAGTGAGCTGGTACCGAACATACTACTACTGAAAATGTCACATCGGGGCACCTTCCCTTTAACATGTTCTGTCACGTGACATGGGCCTTCCTGTTCATTTGCACTCAGTCTTTATCTTGAGGGTTACGTTTGTTTTTTTTTCATTCTTTACATTCTCCCCCTCCTAGTTGTTCTACATTTCTCATCATCTGTTTTACCTTGTTAGACTTTTGCCTCACGGTTTGATTGCATCACTATCTTAATATTGCTAATACTAACAATTGGGGTCAGCGATCGGCTGGGGTGAGCGTGAAAACGGAAGTGGAGTTTGGGTGGGGTGGAAATGGGGGTGGGGGGTGTAATGTTCAGGGGAGTGGGGGGGGAAGATGACAGAGTTCCCAGTGCACTGTGACACTTGTACACAGAGCACTGGAAAATCATGGTGCATGCATAATGGTGCCCCTACAGTTCAGCAGCTGGCTTCCTGACGAGAAAAGGATCTGCCCACTCCCTTACAAACTCACACTTTGCCTTTTTTCATTCTAAGCGCTGTACAATTGCATCTGGGAGCTTGCCCAGGAAATAGACGCGATATGGGCGCAAATCTCTCCAGTTTTCACATTCGTTTGGCTTTTAGAATATTTTTGGTAAGATCACCCACATAAACTTCAAGACAGCAAGAAACAAAACACATCTGCTCCAGGATCTCCCGTGTCAGAAACTGATCCTTTGCTTTGAGTCTCCCAAAAGCAAAAAGTTCAACCTGTCAAAAGGTTTCTCCAGCTGCCCTCCTCCACTGCACTGGGTTCCAACTTATGTTTCTGCAGTAATAAAAACAGAAACTGCTGAAAACAAAAACCAGCGTGCCTGGCAGCATCTGTGGAGAGAGAAATAGACTTAATGTTTCAATCCAATATGATCCAATATGACTCATCTTCAGAACTTGGGTTCCATTTCTCTAGTCATCAGCTGGATTTTCTAAAGGTGGCGGCCTCCCACCATTGGCAGACAGTTGGTCCCAGGGCCATTGTTAGAACATAAGAACATAAGAAATAGGAGCAGGAGTAGGCCATCTAGCTCTTCGAGCCTGCCCCGCCATTCAATAAGATCATGGCTGATCTGTCGTGTCTCAGTTCCACTTTCCCACCTTCTCCCCATAACCCTTAATCCCCTTGCCTATCAAAAACCTATCTACCCGCGTCTTAAAAATATTCAGCGAGGCAGCCTCTACCACTTCAACGGGCAGAGAATTCCAGAGATTCACCACCCTTTGAGTGAAGAAGTTCCTCCTCAACTCCGTTCTAAACTGCCCCCCCCCCGCCCCCGTTATCTTGAGGCTGTGCCCTCTAGTCCTGCTGTCCTTTCTGAGCGGGAAGAGCCTCTCCACCTCTATCCTATCCATCCCATTCATCATCTTATATGTCTCAATGAGATCTCCCCTCATTGTTCTGAACTCTAATGAGTACAAGCCTCGTTTATTCAGCATTGTTGCAGACGGGCAGTCTATTGAGAGACTTGTGCTGGACCTGCCATCCTGTTAAAGACAGCAGGCCACCCCAAAGGGCTGTCAGCTCAATCTGCGGGGGACAATTCAACAGTACTACTGGGAGCGCTGGTCACTTCTCAGGCAAGCTGAAGACTTGGGACCTACAACAGCGAAGCGATGAGAACACTTGAATCAATCAAAAGGCCGGCTGCAAGAGGGGACCTCCTATTGGGGCCAGGGGACTGCATTTCCTGCCCACAGTTTCCTTTTAGTTACATTAAATCTCCCCCTGAACCGCCACTTCCCTTTAACTGGCAGCTTTCTCACGCATTGGGGGTGGAGAATTCAATCCACAATCAGCATGGTGCTGAAGTAGCATTTACTGGCCCCTAATTGGAACATAGTTTTAATTTGATTTGATTTATTACTGCCATATGTACTAATATACTGTGAAAAGTATTGTTTCTTACACTGTATACAGCCAAAGCATAGCATTCACAGAAAAGGAAATGAGAGAGTGCAGAATGTAGTGTTACAGACATAGCTAGGGTGTAGCGAAAGATCAACTTAATGCAAGATAGGTCCATTCAAAAGTCTGACAGCAGCAAGGAAGAAGCTGTTCTTGAGTTGGTTGATACATGACCCCAGATATTTGTATCTTTTTTGCGATGGAAGAAGGTGAGAGATAGAATTTCTGAGATGCATGGGGTCCTTAATCACTCTGGCTGCTTTGCCGAGGCAGTGGGAAGTGTAGACAGAGGCAATGGATGGGATGGGTTTGCGTGATGGATTGGGCTACATTCACGACCTTTCGTAGTTTCTTGTGGTCTTGGGCAGAGCAGGAGCCCGTTCCAAACTGTGATATAACCAGAAAGAATGCTTTCCATGGTCCGTCTGTAAAAGTTGTTGAGAGTCATAGCTATCATGCCAAATTTCCTTAGTCTTCTGAGAAAGTAGAGGCACTGGTGGGCTTTCTTAATTATAGTGTCAGCACAGGGGGAACAGTTCAGGTTGTTGGTGATCTGAACACCTAAAAACTTGAAGCTCTCGACCCTCTCTACTTTGGCCCCATTGATGTCGACATGTTCTCCTCTTGTGCTTCCTGAAGTCGATGACAATCTCCTTCGTTTTGTCGACATTGAGGGAGGGATTATTGTCACCGCACCAGTTCACCAGATTCTCTATCTCATTCCCAGACACATTCTCGTCATTGTTTGAGATCTGTTCTGATACAGTGGTGTCATCAGCAAACTTGAAAATCGAGTTGGTGGGGAGTTTGACTTCATAGTCATAAGTGTATGAGGAGTATAGTAGGGGGCTGAGAACACAGCCTTGTGAGGCACTGATGTTGACGATGATCATGGAGGAGGTGCTGTTGCCTATCCTTACTGATTGTGGTCTGAGAGTTAGGGAATTCAAGATCCAGTCACAGAGGGAGGAGTCAAGGCCCAGGCCATGGAGTTTGGACATGAGTTTTGTGGGAATACTGGTGTTGAAGGCTGAGCTGTAGCCAATAAAAAGGAGTTTGACGTAGGTGAGTTTGTTATCTAAGTATTCCAGGGTTGAGTGCAAGCCCAGGGATATGGCATCTGCTGTGGACCTGTTGTAGCAGTTGACAAACTGTAGTGGATCCTGGTCGGGAGGCTGGAATTGATTTGTGCCATGACTAACCTTTCGAAGCACTTCAAAATGATGGATGTCAGAGCCACAGGACAACAGTCATTAAGACACGCTGCTTGGTTTTTCTTAGGTACCGGGATAATGGTCATCTTCTTGAAGCAGATAGGGACCTTAGATTGTTGTAAAGAGAGGTTAAAGATGTCTGTGAATATTCCTGCCAGCTGATCCATGCAGGATCTGAGTGCTTGTCCGGGTACTTCATCTGAGCCAGTCGCTTTCCAATACAGGTTCGTTCAGGGCTTCCAAGGTATAGGCATGTTCTCGCAGACTCTTACTCAAAATAGAATGCATTGAGCTCAGGGAGGGATGTGTTGGAGCTGGTGATTTTGTGCCTTCATCTTGTAGCCTGTAACGTCTTGCAGACCTTGCCATAGTCAGCGGGGGTCTGTGTGGCTCGCCTGGGACTCTAGCTTAGTCCTGTACTGTTCTTTGGCATCTTTGATAAATCTCCTTAGATCGTATCTGGCTTTCTTGTATAGACAGTAAGAAGTCTCACAACACCAGGTTAAAGTCCAACAGATTTATTTGATTGCAATCGCCATGAGCTTTCAGAGTGCCGCTCCTTCGTCAGACCTGATGAAGGAGCAGCACTCCGAAAGCTGGTGGTGTTTGCTATCAAATAAACCTGTTGGACTTTAACCTGGTGTTGTGAGACTTCTTACTGTGTTTACCCCAGTCCAACGCCAGCATCTCCACATCATTTCTTGTGTAGGTCAGGGTCACCTGATTTGAACACCACAGACCTGGACTTCAGCAAGCAGTGGATATCCACTGTCTCCTTTGGCAGGAAGTCTGTCCACTGCATGTCTGCCATCAGTAAAATCCCCCAATGGCAGGACTACGTCAGGGATCTGACCCAACACGGCTCCCCACAATATTACAGGCTCCATCACCTCCCACCCTGTCTCGTGGGGACTGTTAACATTCAGCCCACACTCCTTGATCCTACAAACACATTATAACATATCTATTATTCTCTAACCAAGATGCAAGTCCAAACTCAGTAGTTTTTAGCAGTGAATCTTTTAAAAGGGGACTAATTCAGGTCAAGATAGCCTAAATCCATTGCAGAAAGTTTACACAACTGAACACCACAATTAATACTGCTCTTGAGTCTTTCAGAGTGTAGTCCACTGTATTGCTCTAGCACCTCATTCAATCTGTGATTTACAATAGGTTTAGGATCACAGGCAGTATACAGGGGAAGACTGTTGGCATAGTGCTATTGTCACTCGACTAATAATCCAGAGTAAGACACGAGTTCAAATGCTGCCCTGGCAGCTGGTAAAATTGGAATTCAATAAAGATCTGGGATTAAAAGTCATGTTGATTTTCATAAAGACTCATCTGATTCACTCGTGTCCTTTTGGAAAGGAAATCTGCCATCCTTACCTGGTCTGGCCTATTTGTGACTCCAGACCCACAGCAATGAGGTTGACTCTCAAATGCCCTCTGAAATGGAGGGTACTTAGAGATGGGTAATGAATGCTGGCCCAGCCAGCCATGTACACAACCCCTAAATGAATCAAAGAAAAAATATATATTTTACGGTCGCCTGTTTATTTTTAGACCTGCCCGAAGAGCTGCTTCGATTTGCCCTTTGATCAGAAAGATTTATTTGGCAGTTAAGAGGAGATACCTTTTGAGGACAATAAAACAGCAGCAGCATCCATTCTGTTCTGCCCTAACTCAAATGTCACTAATGTCAGTAAGTGTGACAACCCAGTATTAATAACCCTTCCCTGCCTCGGGCTGGAGTGTAAATCCAACAAAGTTCTTATCATTCCCAGACAGGGTCTAGAATGAGATCAGGAGATGACTGGCAGACTGGCAGCTCAAAGTGCTGAAAGTTGCATGTTTTCCATGAGTGTGTTAACAATGACAAGGGGCTGAATTTTCACTTTGGTGGTGGGAGAAAGGGACAAAGTCACTGTCCTAGATTTTCATGGTGGTTTTCCCCCCAGTTGGCACAGAGGCAGGCAAGTGAGGGCCGCAGGTAGGTTCTTAAAGTCAGGAGTGCCAATCAGAGGCTTCCTGGTTTGAGAGGAGCAGCCTGCAGGAAAGGGTAAGTAACAAAGAGGGTGCTTCATGAAGAAGGTGCTGTCTTACCAACCTCTTTTAGCTAAAACATAGAAAAGCATCCAGGCCATCTCTGTTGGAGGTTAACCTCTCTACCAGGCAATTTTTGACTGCATCCACACGTGGGCATGCAGGGAAGACATACAGGTCTGCTTGCAGTGGTGGCACTCCCGTCTGCCTCTGGGTGCCCATCTCCAGGCAGTTAAACTGGAATACTCCAGTCAGCCTCCTTTCAGTGTTATTAACAAGGCTCTTAATGAGTCTGTTTGGCTACCTGCCTCTTGGGAAGGGTGGGGGGAGTGAGGTTGGGTGTGATGGGGGAGGAGGGGAAGGGGGGGTGCAGAAGAGCTTGGGCCCCATATCTACCTTGGACAAAGTGACCAACTTTGGGAGTGGTACTGAGCAACCAGCGTGCTATCTAGCACCATTATTTTGGGGTCCTGCTCATCCCCGTTCTCAAGCTCAAAGGGCCTGTAAGTTCTGCCCAAGACATTAAGTTTACAGTTAATTCATTTTTATATTGTGAGTTTAAACCCCTGGATTTGCAAAAACCAATTTGATACCAAGAGGGCACAGTAAATTGGACTTTGACTGAAATATAAGAGTATCAATTTCAGAAAAGCTTGAATACTACCTTGCACCACGCACTCAGCAGTCTTTTGAAGGCTGGGACTCGTAACTTTGCACCTTCCATTGGCAAATAATCGTTTCAATTGTCCATGACAGGTTCATGGGTTTCACACCTGGATTAAAAATAGCCCATTCTCTACTCACTGCTGTTTCCCATCACCCTAATCTTCTTTGTCAGAAAGATCAGATGGAAAATAACCTTAAATACTGAAATGCTATTAGCCCCTAGCTGGCATTTTGGAATAGGAAATTTACATATTTTGTTATTGTGCTTTCAAATGTTATGAATCATTGATTGTTAGCTGGAATCATTCTTTTAATGCACACAGCCTACAGTGATCCACCCCACAGTTAAATCCAGCTGCCCTATCAGTCTTGTTCTTTCCTCAGGTTAACTAAAGGAACGTTCCTGCCAGGATCTTGAGATATTTCAGATTGAGAGCTCGCATACTAGTCTCCTGTTAGGTCAGCTGAGTTTGTGTGAATTTGATAATCACGCATAGGAGAAGTGGAGGGGATGGAGTGGTTATGCATTTTATTTCCCCAGTTCAGTTCCTCCCCCATCAGGAAGGTCATGGGCAGCTAGTCATCCAGAGGAAGTGATGATTCATAATCAAGTACAGATTTGTAAGAGGTGTTGCTCATGTGAGGTTGCGACTGCTGTTTAATTGCTCACACAACACAATATCCTTAGTGTCTAGACTTGGGCAGTAAATTTTGACAATGACTTGACTGTAACCAGTGTTGCAGCAGAACCACATCCAGTTACAGTCATAGAGTTTTATAGCATGGAAACAGGCCCTTCGGCCCAACTTGTCCATGCCGCCTTTTATTAACCACGAAGCTAGTCCCAGTTGCCCACTTTGGACCCATATCCCTCTGTAGCCACCTTACCTACGTAACTGTCTAAGTGCTTTTTAAAAGACAAAATTGTACCCGCCTTTACTACTGCCTCTGGCAGCTTGTTCCAGACTGTCAACACCCTCTAAGTGAAAAAATTGCCCCTCTGGACCCTTTTGTATCTCTCCCCTCTCACCTTAAACCTATGCCCTCTAGCTCATTTTATAATCTCTAAAATGCCGGATTGGAGTTCAATTGTAAATGGCCTGAATCATTTTATTTATTTCACAACAATAAAACATTGTAGCCTTAATAAGAAATAGTTCTACCATAAGAGAATAATGCAGTTTGCATCTCATGATGCATACTCCTTTCTTTACAAAATAACATATTGCTCAATTCACGGTGAGAAGCTACACAGAAGGTCCGCTAATATATTAAACATCTTGAACATAATGTACACATTGTGGAATTCTCTGCTAAGTTGCTGCTTGTAGGAATTTGGGGTCCCTACATTAGGATTTTTCCACTCCAAATCATAGAACCCAACAGTGCAAAAGGAGGTTATTCAGCTGATCGAGTCTGCAAGATTCTCCAACAAAGCATCTTATCCAGGCCCTCTCTCCAAAACCCCACCTTATCCATCCATTTGTGTCATTCTTGGGGCTCTGCCTGGGCACAGCACTCAGCTTGTTCTTGGCATGTGATGTCCTGTGGCTCTGATGGTGGGTGGAGGCAGCTGCGACTGGAGACTTGGAGAATTGTTTGCGCTGGAGGGAGTTGTAGTTGAACAGTTTTGTGAACAAGTACAAGTCAGAGAAACATTAAGTGGGAGAGGAGAGAACAATGGGTAAGGCTTGTGATAGGGGAGAGAGCAGAGGTAATTAAATGATTAGAGATGCTGCAAGGAAAAATAAGGTTCAAATGGCTAATAAAGCAAATAAAGAAGCAGTCCAGAAGAAATGAAAATGATCAGAGCAGAACCATTCCAATGTCCTCAATCTGAGAAAGTGGGAGCACAGGTTGCATTCTGAAATTGAGGAACTTATTGTTCAGACTAGAAGTTTGTAAAGTGCCTACATACACAGTGGGTAGCAGGCAGTGACAGTACTGGCTGCGTAAGGATGAGGGAGGGTGTGACTAGACCCAGCACAACAGGATCCACAAGTGAACCTGACAGGGTAAATATGACAGGCTACACACTGTGGTGGCCTAATTTCACACGGGATTCATGGTGAAGGAAAGGCATTCAGCCGGCATATAGGGCATGAATAATGTCAATGTTAGTTACTTTCAACACAACTGTGAGCAGCTCTGCACCCAAATTATGAGACAATGTTTTAGCCCCATTCTTTCTGGAAATCCTGAATGCAGTGAAACAAATTAGCTTTCATTTTCTGCATATTTGAACATTGCCTAATAGGAGAAAGTTGCTTCTAAATTCACGATTGAAAATGGATTGATCAGCCTTTATCACATCTGATTTTTAAAAATTTGTTCATGGGACATGAGTAGTGCTGACAAAGCTAACATTTATTGTACACTCCTAATGAGAAGGTGGTGGTGAGTCATCTTCTTGAACTGCTGCAGTCCATGCGTGGTAGGTACACCCCAATGTTGTTAAATAGGGAGTTCCAGGATATTGATGCAATGAAGGATAGTGTGTGACTTGGAGGGGAACAAGCAGGTGATGACATTTCCATATGTCTGTTGCCCTTATTCTTCCAGGTGGTAGAGGTTACGGTTTTGGAAGGAGCTTTTGAAAATGACTGCAGTGCATCTTATCGATGGTACAGGCTGCTATAACCGTACATCATGGTGAATGGGGGCCTATAATGTGGGTTGCTGTGTCTTGGACAAGATGGACCATCCAAGATGGTGTCACACTTCTGGAGTGTTGTTGAGCTGCACTCATCTGGGCAAATGGAGATATTCAATCACACTCCTGACTTGTGCCTTATAGATGGTGAACTGGCTTTGGGGAGTCAGGTTGTGAATTGCTCATTGTAGCATTCCTAACCTCTGGCCTGCTTATGTAGCCATGATGTGGAACTCCCACCCACCTGACAAAGGAACAACATGTTCCAAAGGCTTGGAGTGTTTGCTACAAATAAATTTGTTGGACTTTAAAGTGGTGTTGTGAGATTTCTTTCTGCTTATGTAGCCACAGTATTTATATGGCTAGTCCAGTTTAGATTCTGATCAATGGTCGTCTCCAAGATGTTGTTGCAATCTTATAGAGACAGTGATGAATTTGCCAGAGTCGGCAAAAGGACAAAATTTTACGTTTGAAGTATTTTACTGTAACAAACGAACTAAAATCAATAATGATCAAATGTTATTAACAGACAAATGACACATCACGAACTAATTAATGCAACTGAAATATTTTTTACAAAACACTTTCATGCAACATCTCACTTCTGGCAAATGTGTAACATTCCGGGACAGTCCCATAGTATCATCCACTTCTCCCTGCCATGTCAGGTCTAAACTTTCAATGTCTTTCGATAATCACATGACTCAGCCTGAGTTTTAAAGACTTAATTGTCACCAGCACCTCTGTGACTCTCCATTCCTGTAATCACCAACTGTTCTGTTCCCTTTTTTAAACAGAAAACAAACTCTCACCATCATCCTGCTTGGTTGCCAGCACAGAACAGTTCATCTGCTTTTCTAGAGCAATACCTTCTATGTTTTTACACCTCAAAAATCAGCTGTTGTTTTTCTGTGAAAAAAAGTGAAGCTGTTTAAGCTGGAACCTGTTTCTCGCCACCTCATATGGATATGACATAAGAACATAAGAAATAGGAGCAGGAGTAGGCCATCCAGCCCTTCGAGCCTGCCCCGCCATTCAATAAGATCATGGCTGATCTGTCGCTGCTCAGTTCCACTTTCCCGCCCTCTCCCCATAACCCTTAATCCCCTCTCCTATCAAAAACCCATCAACCCGCGTCTTAAAAATATTTAGCGAGGCAGCCTCCACCACTTCAACGGGCAGAGAATTCCAGAGATTCACCACCCTTTGAGTGAAGAAGTTCCTCCTCAACTCCGTTCTAAACCGCCCCCCTTTTATCTTGAGGCTGTGCCTCCTAATCCTATTGTCTTTTTTGAGCGGGAAGAGTCTTTCCACCTCTATCCTATCCATCCCATTCATCATCTTATACGTCTCAATGAGATCTCCTCTCATTCTTCTAAACTCTAACGAGTACAAGCCCAGTTTAACATAAGAACATAAGAACATAAGAAATAGGAGCAGGAGTAGGCCATCTGGCCCTTCGAGCCTGCCCCGCCATTCAATAAGATCATGGCTGATCTGTCGTGGCTCAGTTCCACTTTCCCGCCCTCTCCCCATAACCCTTAATCCCCTCTCTTATCAAAAACCCATCAACCCGCTTCTTAAAAATATTTAGCGAGGCAGCCTCCACCACTTCAACGGGCAGAGAATTCCAGAGATTCACCACCCTTTGAGTGAAGAAGTTCCTCCTCAACTCCGTTCTGAACCGCCCCCCCTTTATCTTGAGGCTGTGCCCCCTAGTCCTACTGTCTTTTTTGAGCGGGAAGAGTCTTTCCACCTCTATCCTATCCATCCCATTCATCATCTTATACGTCTCAATGAGATCTCCCCTCATTCTTCTAAACTCTAACGAGTACAAGCCTAGTTTATTCAGCCTCTCCTCATAGCTCAACCCCCTCAACTCCGGTATCAGCCTAGTAAACCTCCTCTGCACTCCCTCCAAGGCCAAAATATCTTTGCGCAGGTGCGGCGCCCAAAAATGCACACAGTACTCCAGTTGCGGCCTCACCAATGCCCTATACAGCTGCAGCAAGACCTCCCTACTTTTATATTCAATCCCCCTCGCTATGAAGGCCAGCATCCCATTCGCCTTCCTGACCACCTGTTGCACCTGCAAGCTGGGTTTTTGCGACTCATGCACAAGGACCCCGAGGTCCCTCTGCACCGTCGCCTGCTGCAGTTTTTCGCCCCGTAAGTAATAGTCCTTCCTACCATTCTTCCTACCAAAGTGGACCACCTCACACTTGCCAACATCAGGCTGAGGTGTTTTATCATGACTTCACCTTCCTCCTTTCCAGAACATTATGTTTCATCTTAAGTTAAAAGGAACATTTGAAACATAATTGTTCTGTAATGCTGAACATTAATAATAATGTTGATGATGGGGGATTCAGCAATGTTAATGCTGTTGAACATTAAGGGAAGATGGTTAGATTCTGTCTTGTTAGAACAGATCATTGCCTGCCACTTGTGTGATGAATGTCACTTGCCTGAATGTTCTGCAGGTCCTGCTACATGCAAGCAATGACTGCTTCAGCATCTGAGGAGTGCCAAATAGTACTGAACACTTTGCAGTCATTCGCGAACATCCCCACTTCCGACCTCGGGTCTGCGGGAAGGTCATTAATGAAACAGCTGAAGATTGTTAGGCCTAGGATCCTGAGTAATACTTTCAGCGGTATCCTGGGGGTGAGATAATTGCCCTCCAACAAGCAGAACCATTTTGCTTTGTGCTTGGTATGACTGCAACTAGTGGAAAGTTTTTTTTTCCCCCTGACTTCCATTGACTTCAATTTTACTAAAGCTCATTGAGGCCACATTCAATCAAATATCACCTTGATATCAAAGGCAGTCACTCTCACCTCACCTCAGGAATTCAGCTGTTTCCTCCACCTTTGGACTAAGTCTGTAATGAGGTCTGGAACTCCAGCTGAATCCATACACATGCATGTAGGTTAAATAATTTGAAATTCCAGCGAATGAACTCTCCATTACTGAATAATCCTAAATTTTTACCACACCATAGCGGATGCATTAGTAATGCTTACCCTTACTTTGATTAGTACAAATCACAGCCTGAGAATGTACAATGAGGAATAATGTTTTATATATGTAAAAATATGTACATCTCTAACAAGTAAGGTTGACTCATAGCAAGTGATTTGTATCACCAGCATCTGCATCATATCGGACTTCTGGCCTGGTCACCTTTTATTGCAATGCTCTGTCATCTTTAAATGGGATTATAGGCACCTTTATGATCCCAGATCCTTGGAAAACCAATCGAATCCTGTTTTCCATCAAACTTTCAGACCCTCAGAAATACTATTCATCGATAACTGTTAAAGGGACCTGAAATAATTGATTAGTTTATATATAAAAACCATCAGAGAAACATCAGGGTTTGTTCCACTTTGAAAGTGATGTTCAGGTTGCTGAATTCTAATTGAAGCGATTCTTCAATCCCAGGTGCCATGGGAAAGACTCTTATCAACATTTCCGATCCCTTTCATGGCAAAACTGCAGCACTTTCAATTGTGACTTTATCTCTCAGTTTATACATGCTTTTCCCATTGTCAGGAAATTCCACGCAGGCCAGGAATGCTGTGGCCTAAGACCACAGTCTGGGAATGGTGTGATTGCACGCAGTGCAGCCAGAACAGTTTGTTTACCTAGTTGCCATTTGTCGCTCTTTGCCCCAACAATTTGAGCAATAACGTATCACGGTTCTACTGCAAACTGCTGCAGTACTGTTGCCACTGTGATCTTATCACAGTGCTGCCACTAACTGGTGAGTTACCATCTGCAGCAATGCTACAATGCAAGTGGACTGCCTGTTAATGAAAACTATTCACAGTAAGAAGTCTCACAACACCAGGTTAAAGTCCAACAGTTTATTTGGTAGCAAAAGCCACTAGCTTTCGGGCCTCTGACCCTTTGTCACCTGAGGCCCGAAAGCTAGTGGCTTTTGTTATCAAATAAAGCTATTGGACTTTAACCTGGTGTTGTGAGACTTCTTACTGTGTTTACCCCAGTCCAACGCCAACATCTCCACATAATGAAATCTTTCGTCAATGTGTTTCTGTTATCATAGGAAGTGGAATAGTTTTGAACGGAAGGGAGCAAATAATAATGTGTTGATTGGAGTTAATCTTTCCTCCACAATTGATGTTGTGTTCAGAAACTGTGAGCTTGACAAAGGTACAGCTGTTTGTCTCTTGCCAGCCAGCACTAATCATTTGGAAATTATGAGCTCTTTCTATCCAAGGTACTGATAATTCACAATTGTTGGTACTGAGCGAGGAACTTAGGGAGCACAGATTCAGACAAGACCTTTCTCTTCTCCTCTGTCTGAAGACAGGTTGGCTCTAGGGCAAGGGCATGGGTCTCAAATCCACCCCAGCTTGAAATAAGGATTGAACGCCATGCAGTTCACACTAACCTAATCCACTCCAGCCAACTGAATTAACTCCTCACGGAGCTGGAGTTGCTGTACACTTTCACATGCATATTCTAGTCTGCAGTGATGAATAGTGATGGTAGAGGCTGCAATGGAAGATGGTTTTGGTTGTTAAAGGACAGTCATCTCGGTTCCAGGACATTGTTGCAGGAGTTCCTCAGTGTAGTATCCTAGGTCCAACCATCTTCAGCTGCTTCATCAATGACCTTCCTCCCTCCATCATAAGATCAGAAGTGGGGACTCTTACTGATTATTGCACAACGTTGAGTACCATTTGTGACAGAAGTCCCTGTCAAAATACCCAAGCTTGGCTGACAAGTGGCAAGTAACATTCACACCACACAACTGCCAGGCAATGACCACCTCCAACAAGAGGGAATCTAACCACCGTATCTTGACATTCAGTGGCATTGCCCTCATTGATTCCCCCCTCTCAACATACTAGGGTAACCATTGGCTGGGAACTGAACTGGACCAACCAAATAAATTCTGTGACTACAAGAGCAGATCAGAGGCTGGAAATTGTGGCAAGTAACCGACCTCCCAACTCCCCAAAACCTGTCCACAAATCAACAAGGCACAAGTTAGGAATGTGATGGAATACTCTCCCTTTGCCTGGATGAGTGCAGCTCCAACAACACTCAAGAAGCTCAACACCATCCAGGATAAAGCATGATGTGAAGATGCCAGTGTAGGACTGTGTTGGGCACATTAAGAAGTCTCACGACACCAGGTTAAAGTCCAACAGGTCTATTTGGTATCACGAACTTCCGGAGCGCTGCTCCTTCATCGGGTGAGTGGAGAGGTCGGTTTGCAAACACGGCATATATAGACAGAGATTCAATTGCAAGATAATGGTTGAAATACCAGGATAAAGCAGCCTATTTTTTTGGCACCCATCTGCAAATATTCACTCACTCCATCACCAATGCAGAGTGGTCAGACAGGGTGGTTTTTGATATGTTAATGCACTAAATTTCCACTTCAAATCTAGGCACAGGATGAAATGGCTGTTTAGTTAAGCGTAAAAAATAGGGACAGGAGTCAGCCATTTGGCCCCTCAAGCCTGATCTGCCATTCAATAAGATTATGCCTGATCTGATCTTGGCCTCAAGTCCACTTTTCTAATGGCTCCCATAACCCTTGACACCCCTTTATGGATCAACAATCTCAGCCTTGAATATACTCAATGACCGAACCTCTGCTGCTCTGAACAGCGGCAATCATTTGCCAGATAGGACCAAATCCCTCCTTTCTCAGCTCTTATCAGGACCCATGAGGACTGTTCTGTTGGACCTTCCTTCACTAAAGACCTGGGTGGATTGGAAGATAAGCAAGATAAGGGAAGGCAAAACATCTGGCTGCCTGCCCTCTGCTGCCAGAATGTCCTCACTGACCTCCTCCCAGTAGCAGGTGTATGGCCCCCGGCCAGTCCTTTCCTGATCCTCATTGCTGGCAATCCCCCCACCCCGCTTAGCTTTCGGTGGGCTTTATAAATAGACACATAGTCGGAATTTCCTGTCCCGCCCTCAACAGGAATCGCACCATAGACCTTGCAAAAGTCCATTGATCTCGGGCGGGATTTTTCAGCTTTGAGCTGAGAAAACCCTGGCCACAGTGTGCAGAAGTTAAGAAGCATTGCAAACCTTTGTAAAACAGTTTGACCCCACATGACTACGGTTTCAATTCTTGGCATCTGAAGGTTGTGAGAGGGACAGTTATGAGGGCTGTGGGGGGCGTGAGGATAAAGAGCAAGGACAGACATTACCAGCGACCCGGGTTCGATTCTGGCCTTGGGTCACTGTCTGTGTGGGGTTTGTACAATCTCCCCATGTCTGCGCGGGTTTCCTCCCACTGTCATAGGTGTGCAGGGTAAGTAGATTGGCCATGCTCCTTGGTGTCCCAAAATGTGTAGGTTCAAGTCCCAGGCTTCCCATCAGTGCAGGTCTGAGCAAGTGATACATCATCAGAGGTGCACGCTGTTGGGCGAGGTGTTCAAATCTGAGTCATATCCTCCAGGAGAGAGGTAGTGAAGCGTTCAAGCAGGGGCTAGTGGAAATGTTCAGCTCTTCAGCGTAAAAAGCAGTAGGTGCCAGCTCAACAGATAATTTTAAATATGAGGCTGACATCTTTTATAGCTAAATTTAGAGTACTTTTTTACATTTTTAAAGTTTATTTATTAGTCACAAGTAGTGTAAATGTGGAGGGTTATGTGGATAGGGTGGAGGGGATTGCCTGACTGGGATGCTCTTTCAGAGAGTAAATGCAGACTCGAAGGGCCAGATGGGCTTTTTCTGCATTGCAGGGATTTTAACGATTCTCTCCCTGACCCTGCAGCAAGGTAATAATGACCTAATAACTTGTTTTTAGATGTCGGTTGAGGGATAAGTATTGGCCAGGATACCAGGGAGAACTCTTGGAATTCTCCTCAATGTTGTACTATTTACAAAAGTTAACGGGGACTCTTGTTGAGGGACCTGGGAGGGTCCATCAATTATGTTCTGCCAATCCAATTCCATTTACTACTTTGGCTCCACATCCCTGAGCACAGTGGTTAGTGCTGCTGCTTCACAGTGCCTGCGTGGGTTTCCTGTGGATGCTGCAGTTTCCACCCACATTCTGAAAGACTGGTTAGATTCATTGGCCATGCTAAATTCTCCCTCAGTGGGTCCAAACAGACACCGATGTGTGGCAACCAGGGGAATTTCATTGCAGTGTTAATGTAAGCCTAATAAATACACTTTAAACATGTAAAAAAGTACCTTAAATCTGGCTATAAAAGATGTCAGTCTCAAATTATTGCTTGAGCTGGCACCTCCTGCTTTTTACGCTGAAGAGCTGAACACTTCCACTCGCCCCTGCTTGAACGCTTCACTACCTCTCTCCTGAAGGACATGACTCAGATTTGAACACCTCGCCCAAGAGACTGCACCTCTGCTGTTGGTGGGAAGCCTGGGACATGAACCCAAAATCACTGCACTAAATGAGCTGATTTCAGCCTGCCCTGTGGAGCGGAGACATCACCGTTAAGCTCTGCACCCTTATCTTGAGAGGACCACAAAGCCAGTGGGCTTCCCAAACCTAATTAATGCCCAGTGACACTTGTTGGAAAGTGAACCCGTGTGAAGATAGGAAACTTGTGTAATAGTGAACATTAAGTCATGGATTAAGTAGCTAAATTGAAAGTTATGACATTTTAAAGTTTAAGTACAATACACGTTTGATTTTGGTGATACAGAAGAGGCCAGAAATAGAGAACAGTAAAAATCTCAGAGAGTAATAGGGCTGGAGCAGGTTACAGAGATGGGGGAGGAAGGCGAACAAATCCAAACTGCAGTGTACAAGGTGACTGGTTTTATTGCATTCGCCCCATTGAAAAGCATAAGGTTACAGAACACACGCTGGCTGCACTACTAATGGAAAAGCACAACAGTCAGCTACCTATTTTGGTATTTATTTATGATGCAGATAAATTTCTCTCCCCTCACGATGTTGGATTCCTATCCTTCCCATCTGTCAGTTGTTCACTTTTCTGTTAGTTAATTGTACAAGACAAGCTGTTCACCTTCTGGCACAGTATGGTGCAAGTGGGACAGTGGAGGCTTAGCAGATCCAGGCTGCACCCATTGGGCAGTGGAAGGTTGTGAAGGAGACATTACACAGATCTTTGAAATTATATCAAGCATGGATAATTTGGACGGGATCTCGCTATAAAACATTAATTGCAAGAAGAACGCACAAATGCAAACCCTTGAGCCCCAGAAATTAGAATAGAAATGAAGAGATTCTCATCAAATACCACCATTCTACACACCGCCTGCATTAATATTCTTCAGCTTTATTATCCTTGGAGTCAAGTTGGCTCCAGATGACAAGTTTGAAACAAATTAATTCTGTGTGGATGATTCAGTAATCCAATACCTGAGGCAGACAGGTACTCTGTCTGGAGTACTCTGGAGTACTGCTGATGGTTAACCAGCTCATCCGACTTGCTACCTGGCATTGAGACTTATGGTTCTAGAGAACTCCAGGATTTCAGGGTCCAATTGGCAGAGTCACCATGACTAGACAAGCGTCTGGAAGCTTATCAACACTGTCTTGCTGATAGGCTGGTTTTCCCTGATTAAATTGCACCCACTTTGTTCTCCCAACCCGCAGCTAAGCTTTCAGGATTGGGGCCATATCTCTGTATTCCCTCCTTGTTGCTAATGTGCCTGCTTCCTCCATCACCTCTGGCAGCATGTTCCAGGCATCCACCACTGTCTGTGTGAGAAACTTCCCCCGCACATCTCCCTTAAACTTTTCCCCTCTCACCTTGAACCTCTGCCCCCTTGTAACTGACACACCCACCCTGGGGAAAAAGCCTCTGATTATCCACTCTGTCTATGCCTCTCATAATTTTGTAGCCCTCTATTAGGTCTCCCCTTAGCCTCTGTCTTTCTAGTGAAAATATTCCTAGTTTATTCAATTTAGTTTGGTAACTCTTAAACACAGTGATGACTTTGTGCCTGTCTCAGCCACACTGCGTAAGCAAATGGGAAATGTACTTGAATTTTTATAAAAATCTGTGCAGTACTATATATGTCATTTCAATTATGTGCAGCTTAAAGACTGGCATATACCAGTTCGACAAAATGGCCTGTTTGAGTCACAAATCCTTTGTAAGTCTTTGTGACCTCAGAGCCCATCCATGATTTTACCGTTCCCATAAAAGTACAGGGAGTGTTTCTCATGGGTTGTTATGATTAAAAATTAAACAGCACACTGTGGTAATGCACGTCCTCAAAAATCTTGCATCTTTAGCTGTTCATAATTCAGTTCCAACAATTTTTCTGCCAGGTGTGCGCTAGGGTCCCACAGACAGTGTAGGATAATTAAACATACTGTCTTCTATTTGCAGCAGGAACGTCACTTGTTTGTTTCCCAAAATTCTCCAAAGTCTTGGTGCTGAATGTTAGGAGAACGAGCCACCCTGACATTTGTACTGCTATCTCAATCCCAGCCAAAAATGCGGACAAAAATACCTTCTGATGTAAAACAGAATCGGGGGAAATTAAGATTTAAAAAACAAAGTAAAAGAAGGGAGTTGATTAGAGGCAGACAGCTGGAGAAATAATGAGTTGAAAATTAGCCCATCAGTGGAAAACAAGTATTTTAGATTTGTGACCAGAAAAAAAACAATGGGGCAATAGAAGTGGTAACATGAAAGTGGAGAAATAAGAAAATTGACACGTACCTGTCAAAAGTTGACTTCACAGCGGTGGAGGGATAAAATCAAAGGAAAAGAAATGGTAGAACTGTAGAACATTGAGGAGAATGGAGAGAGACGGCTAAACATCAGAACTGCAGCATGTTACAGATAGAATATCCTGAAAGCAGTGGCCATTTTCAGCCTTTGTTAAACCGGAAGACTACTTTCCAGGCATGGCCACCTTAACTGGTTGTGGTCATTATTTGTTGTATTTAGCTCCCAGAGTTACTTAAATGTAGATGTTGTTTGGGAAAAGGAGTGTTGCAATGTTCAGATAAAACGTAGGAGGCGTTATATTCCAGCTACGCTTACCCTGAAACTGGAAAATCCTGCCCGAGGTCAACGGACCTTTCCATGGTTCACCCCTTCACCTGCTCTGATCCCTGTGGCAGGTGGATCAGGAAAATTTGCCCCTGGTAGTTTTGAAAACCAAGGGATAATTTCATGTAAAATTATGTGTGTATCCCTGAGTATCATAGAATGTTATAGTCATAGAATCACTGCAGTGCAGAAGGGGGCCATTTGGCCCATTGAACCTGCACCGACGGAAATCCCAACAAAAATCCTATCTCTGTAACCACACATATTTACACTGCTAATCCCCCTGATACAAAGGGGGATGGCCAATCCACTTAACCCGCACACCTTTGGACTGTGGGAGGAAATCGGAGCACGCCGAGGAAACCCACGCAGACACGGGGAGAATGTGCAAACTCCACACAGAGAGTGACCCGAGGTTAGAATTGAACCTGGGTCCCTGTTGCTGTGAGGCAACCACTGTATCACCGTGCCGCCTTCTTGTCGTGCGTTCTTTAGTTTTTTTCAAGTTAATAAATATTCTCTATTAATTGTTCGCACAAATGCTGGCCTGTTTCCGTGCTGGGTTGCATAATAAAAGCACATGCACCACTAAGAATTGGTGTTCTGAGTTGCCCTTTTGGGTTTTGGGATACCCTTAGAAGTAATGTCAGCATGAGTTGTAACAAACATCTATAAATGCTTGTACATTTACTGACCTCCCAGCTGAACAAGCCTTTTCTGCTCAGTGATTCATATCCCTCTGTGCTAAGTGAAAAAAAGCTTTTGATTGTTTCAATAATTTGTTAAAGCTCTCAAAAAAGCAACAACCCAGATGGTCTAGACTGTTTTATAATCAGACACGTACCGTCCAAAATGTTAAATTGTCCAATAATTTGAGTGAGGCTACAAAGCAAAGTGGGAAAATAATCACAAAAGATTAAATTATTTTGAACATTTGAGGAATTGGGCCTTAAGAAGGATAGAATAGAACATTGAGTTTGACAATTTTCTAACCCGGGGCCTCCTCTGGAGCAGATCCATAATTTTAGATTTTCCACAAAAGTACAAGAAGTACTTTTTAAGGCTTTGGGATATCATTAAAAAATAAGCAGTGCAGATGTGATCTATGGCCTCAATAAAACTGTGCCTTTGATAAGTTAAGTGCACCTTTACAGTGCAGTAGTGCATGTACAGATTATCATAAGTCAGCTTTCCCTCCAGTTTCTTGTATCTGAGCTTATTATTATCTATCTAGGCTGAAAAAAATCATAGATCTTGCCTTGACATGTTCAACCACCAAGTTTGAATTTACAAAATGAATCTTCCTCATTTATAAAATGAGAGGCATGGATAGGGTGAATGCACTCTGCCTTTTTCTCAGAGTTGGGTGATCAAGTACTAGAGGGCATCAGTTTAAGGTAAGAGGAGAAAGAATAAATGGGAACCTGAGTGGCAACGTTTTTTTTACACAGAGGGTGGTACGCCTATGGAATAAGCTGCGAGTGGAAGTGGTTGACTAATAGGTACATTAACAACATTCAAAAGGCATTTAGACAAATACATGGATAAGAAAGCTTTAGAGGGAGATGGGCCAAGTGCAGGGAAATGGGGTTGGTGTAGATGGACATTGTGGTTGGCATCGCTTCCCGGCCTTTTGGCTAAGATCAAGTGTGGTGTCGACATGCTGCACTTGGTTGAAGTCATTAGGTTACATTTTAGCTTCATTTGAAGCAATTTTTTAAGGCGAAATCTCAGCCTTGTGGCTAAGGTGCAAATGAGATCAAGCCTTGGAGGAAGAGCTATGCCTACTCCAATCAGCTTGGATCATGTAGATCAAGCTCAGGACAGGAGGTGAGAGCCCTGTCTTGTCAGCTTGGACTGGAAATGTCCCAACTTGTTGGGACTCCGGATTGGATTGAATTGGAATAAAGTATTAAAAAAATTTTGGTCGGCATTGACCAGTTTAAGCCGAAGGGCCTGTCTCCATGCTGTAGGACTCTCTGACTCTTTGACAGTGAATTAACTAAATGCCCTCCTGTCCTTCCATTCATGTCAGTCGTGGGTCAGTTGGTAGCATTCTGATCTCTGAGTCAAAGGATTGTGTGTTCAAGACCCACTCTATGACATGAATTCAAAAGTCAAGGCTGACACTCTCGGGCAGTACTGAGAGAGTGCTGCAATGTTGGAAACACTTTGTTTTTGATGAAATGTCAAATCAAGACCCCATTTCACTCAGAGGGGCATTAAAGATCATATGGTACTATTTTGATGAAGAGCAGATAAGTTATCTCTTGTGTTACGGCCAATATTAATCCTTCAATCAACATCACCATGACTGTCTGGTCAATATAACAAAGAACAACCCAGCACGGGAAACAGGCCCTTCGGTCCAACGAGCCCACGCCACCGCATCACCCTACACCTATTCTACCCTGTGTGTCTACGAATGGAACCCCTAACTTAGCCAGATTCAGGGGAGAATAGTGTCAATTTGGTAAACCAATCAGCCTAAGAGCACATCTTTGGGGTGTGGGAGGAAACCGGAGCGCCCGGAGGAAACCCACGCAACCACAGGGAGAATGCGCAAACTCCCACAGACACAGGCCCAAATCCATGTATCTGCACAGCTAGCAGTGCTAGTCACCGAGCTGTTGCGGCGCCCGTCTACCGGTCCAGGATCAAGCACACACACCGACACGAAGTACTAGGCCACTCCCGGAACCTCCGAGAGCAGCCCACACACGACCCACCGTGTGCATGCCCCTCGTTTGACAACGAGGTGGACCTTCACCTGCGGAATAAAAAGACAGAAACGTTAACTTACAAGTCTGCATTTCCGGTGTCTCCCGAGGCTCTGACCTTATTTAATAGCCCCTACTATAACCCTCCATCCTCGTTTCGCTCATGTGTCTGTCTAATTGAACCTTAAACGAGTCCAACGTTCCTGCCTCCACCACCCTACTCGGTAGCGCGTTCCATACCCCAATGAAGATTGATGATTAAGATTTACTTCCAGACAGGTTAGAATTGGAGTCAGTTATTTTTGAGAGAAGACAGTAACTGGAGTAGGATGACTGAAATCAGGTATAACGTGGCAGGATATGATTTTCTACCACTATCTTGTGAAATGGAACATTACGATCAATGGAAAAGTAAAGTTGATGCATGGAAAGAAAGCAAGGATGCTTTTGCTTCCTGCCAGGAGCAAGATCAGCTGAAAAGTATTCTTGAGGCTAGACACTCAGGAACTGCACACCGAAGAAGATTTGGACATTCTTTAAAATGTCATTGATAAAATTTATATGACAGATGACTAGTTGAATATCTATGAGGCACGGCTGAAATTCGATAAATTTTGAAAATTTACGTTGTTGTTTATTGGAACTTATTGTGCACAAATTAGCTAACGTATTTCCCACATTAACACAATACAGCAAATTAAGTAGTCTTGAAGTATCGTTAAGTGTTTTGAAACTTCTTGCATATGAAAAGGGCTATATACATAGCTCCCACTCTCTCCTTTCCTGTCCTGTCACCGTACATAGAAAAAAGTATTTATATTAAAATATATTTTGGGTCAAAGTCTGGTTCGGCTGCAACTGGAGTATTGCATTAAGTTCTGGTCACCACACTTTAGGAAGGATGTAGGGATCGTTGAGAGGATACAGAGGGAGCTTTACAAGAATGGTTTTAGCCACAACGTTAGCTTGGAGAAACTGGGCTTTTCCTCCTTGGGCCATTTAGATTGAGGGAAGATTTGACAGAGCTGTGCAAGGTTATGACAGGTTTGAATAGGTTAGACAACCTGTTCCCATAATCTGATGTTGCAGGAATGAGGGGCACCGATTTAATTTTTGGGCAAGAGGTGCAGAGGAAGAATATTTTTACGCATTATGTTGTAACGACCTGGACCCCCATTGCCCATGAGGATGTTGGAGGTGGGGGCGATCACAGATTTCAGAAGGATGTCGGATGGACATTTAATGGAAATAAACGTGCAGAGCTTCGTGAATGGAAGGGATGCGGTGGGGTGGGGGGTGCGGGTGACTGGTGATGTTAGTAGGAATGAGTCTGACTGGATAGCTTCTAGAAAAACTGTATAGGCCCAGTGACCTATGCTGTAAAAGATTCAATGGGTGGAATTTAAAGCGGTGATCGGGCTCTCATCCACCAGCTGAAGAGCTAACAAAAGCCCCATGTTGCTTCAATTTGGGAAGACCCATCTTCTTACATGCCAATCGGGCACTTAACTGGGCAGTGGCAGACTTTCCCCCAGGTGGAAATCGCAGCCCCACAATATGTAGCATCAGGGAAGTGGTGTCTGCTTCCATTGATGCACTCAGCTGCATGGCAAATACCTACCCCCTGCTGGTGAGGGTGAGAAGGCCATTCTGGGCCTACTGACCATGGTCTTAATTGGAGCAGATGTAGAGCAACACTGCACGCCCTCCACCCCACCCCTTTCACCTCTGAAGCTCTGCAAGTTTATTTTCATCATGTATCCATCCAACTTCCTTTGGAAATCTGTGATTGACCCCAATCACCAACTTCCTGCTGATTAAATGCCTCTCCGTGATGGAGAGCATTGAATTCCACTCAATGACTGCATGACACCAAAAAGCTAATGCTTTGCTCTGGTTCGATACGCTCCAGGTTCTGCCTTTCATATATAGGACACAGGAACATTTGGCCAGATGCAATCTTGTGCTGTAAAGCTCTTAAGATTTGCCCTTGAAATTTTACAGAATCATAGAATTGTTACACTGCAGGAGGCCATTTGGCCCATCATGTTTACACTGGTTCTCCAAACGAGCAGCATGACTTAATGCCATTCTCCTGCCTTTTCCTCGTACCTCTGCACATTATTTCTATTCGTATAATTTTCTAATGCCCTCCTGAATGCCTCGATTGAAACTGCCTCCACCACACTTCCAGGCAGTGCATTCCAGACCCAAACATTTCACTGTGTGAAAAAGTTTTATCTTCTTTTGCAAGTGATTTTAAATCTGTGCCCTCTCATTCTTGATCATTTTTGAAGTGGGAACAGTTTCTCCCTTTCTACTCTGCTAGCCCTCTCATAATTTTGAACTCAAATCTCATTATGTCTTCTTCTCTCCAAGGAGCACAGTCCAAACCTCTCCAATTTTTCCACTGATTGATGTTTCTCATCCCTGGAACCAGTGTTGTAAATATCCTCTGCACTCCATCGAATGCATTCACATCCTTCTTATCGTGTGGCGATCAGAACTACACAATACTCCAGCTGAGGTCTAACTAATGTCTTCTACACTAATGTCCTTGCTCTTGTAGTCTGTGCCCTTATTAATAAAGCCCAGAGTACTACATGCTTCACTAACTGATCTCCAAATATCCTTCAATGATCTATGCACTTAGGCACCCAGGTCCCACTGCTCCTGCACCCCTTTAAGAATTTTACCCCTTACTTTTTATTGCCTCTCCATGTTCTTACTATCAAAATGCATCACCTCACACTTCTCCGCATTGAATTTCATCTGTCACGTGTCTGTCCTCTCCACCAACTTGCCTATGACCTTTTGGCATTCTACACTATCCTCTTCAGAGTTTACAATACTTAGAAATTCTGTGTCCTCAGTATATTTTGAAATTGTCCCCTGTGCATAAGAACATAAGAAATAGGAGCAGAAGTAGGCCATCTAGCCCTTCGAGCCTGCCCCGCCATTCAATAAGATCATGGCTGATCTGAAGTGGATCAGTTCCACTTTCCCGCTTTCTCCCCATAACCCTTAATTCCCCTGTCTATCAGAAACCTATCTACCCGTGACTTAAATATATTCAGCGAGGTAGCCTCCACCACTTCAACGGGCAGAGAATTCCAGAGATTCACCACCCTTTGAGTGAAAAAGTTCCTCCTCAACTCTGATCTAAACTGCCCCCTCCTTATCTTGAGGCTGTGCCCTCTAGTCCTGCTGTCCTTTCTGAGCAGGAAGAATCTCTCTACCTCTACCCTATCCATCCCTTTCATTATCTTATACGTCTCTATAAGATCCCCCCTCATCCTTCTAAACTCCAACGAGTACAGACCCAGTCTATTTAGTCTCTCTTCATAGTCCAACCTCCTCATCTCCGGTATCAGCCTAGTGAACCTCCTCTGCACTCCCTCCAAGGCCAATATATCCTTGCGCAAGTGCGGCGACCAAAACTGCACACACTACCCCAGCTGCAGCCTCACCAGTGCCCTGTACAGTCGCAGCAAGACCTCCCTGCTTTTATATTCAATCCCCCTCGCTATAAAGGCCAACATCCCATTCGCCTTCTTGATCACCTGCTGCACCTGCAGACTGGGTTTTTGCAACTCGTGCACAAGGACCCCCAGGTCCCTCTGCACCGTAGCATGCTGCAGCTTTTCACCCTTTAAATAGTAATCCTTCCTACTATTATTTCTGCCAAAGCGGATAACCTCACACTTGCTAACATTATACATGATTGGGCACTAAGATCTAGATCATTCATATATCTCAGGAAAAGCAAGGTTCAATTGCTGATCCCCGGGATGCGCCTGGAACAGATTGATGCTCCCGGTTGTTACCAGTGTCACAGAACAATTCCTTCGGCAATTTTCAGTTTGATAATTCAGCTGAACATATTGGCTGGAATTTTACCGCCCCACCTGCCACGGGAATCGGAGCGGGTGAGGGGCGGACAGTGGAAAGGTCCATAGACATCGGGAGGGATTTTACGGTTTCGGGACAAGCGAGGCTGTAAAATCCTGCCCATCATTTCTGAATGTCTGAACAAGGCTGTTGTGCAAGTTTCCTCTGTGAAAGCCTGGACTCCTCCTCTGAAGGTCAACAAACAAACGCATGAGAATCTCATATTGACTGCTGGAGTTATACTGCTGCAGCAAATAGTGAGCTTGTATGTGAATCAGTTCCAGTTGCCACAGCGAAACATTCAGAACCTTGCTGCTTTAAAACCATCTGTTCATTTGTTCAAAGCGTGTTCCTCCACCTTCTCAAACATATATTCTTTCTATTGCTCGCAGTGCAGTGTACATGAGACCCAGATACAGTGTACAGATGGGAGCTGTTCATGAGAATGAGTGTCGGGGATGGGGGAGTAGCTGTACAGACGGATATGCTTTCCACGTTAGCTATTGCGGCAGAAAAGCTGCCACCAGTCAAAGCGAAGATCAGAGTGTGCAGGTTGACAGTTGTCATCATATCACGAAACAGACTGTAATCCTCGTAGGCTACATTCTGCATCTGGTTTGCCTCAATAGAGTTATCATTTCTCTTCTCGGTTGTACAGGAGTAGTCCCACAGTGTTTGTCCCACAGTGATCAATTAGCCTGAACGCTGATCCTTAAAAACTATAGATGAGGGATCATCTAATTGAGTTTAGAATTACTGAAGGGATCGAGGGCGGCACGGTGGCTAACACTGCTCCTCACAGCTCCAGGTGTAGGTACACCCACAGTGCTGTTAAGGAGGGAATTCCAGGATTTTTGCCCCGGCGACAGTGAAAGAACGGCAAGATATTTCCAAGGATGGTGAGTGACTTGGAGGGGAACCTTTAGGTGGTGGTGCTCTTGTTCCTCTAGACGGTAATAGTCATGAGTTTGGAACTCCCACCATCAACATCATAGGTGTTACCATTGACCAGAAATTGAACTGGATTAGCCGTATAAATACTGTGGCTACCAGAGCAATTATGGATTAGCAACTGCTAATCCAGTTCAATTTCTGGTCAATGGTAACGCCTATGATGTTGATAGTGGGCGATTCAGTGACGGTCAAGTCATTGAACATCAAAATGGCAATGATTAGATCCTCTCTTGTTGGAGATGGTCATTGCCTGGCACTTCAGTGACATGAATGTTACTTGCCATTTGTCAACCCAAGCCTGGATATTGTCCATGTCTTGCTGCATTTGGAAACAGACTGTTTCAGTATCTGAGGAGTTAGTAATGGTACTGAATGTTGTGTAGTCATCAGCAAACATCCTCTCTTCTGATCTTAGATTGGAGGAAAGATTATTGATGAAGCAGCTGAAGATGGTTGGGTCTTCTACACTACCCTAAGCAAAACTTGCAGAGATGTTCTGGGGCTGAGAGGATTGACCTCCAACAACCACAGTTGTCTTCCTTTGTGCCAGGGACCTGGGTTCAATTCCTGGCTTGGGCCACTGTCTGTGTGGAGTCTGCATGTTCTCCCCATGTCTGCATATGTTTCCTCTGGGTGCTCCAGTTTCCTCCTATAATCCAAATGACGTGCTGCTTTGGTGCATTGGCCTTGCTAAATTCTTCCTCAGTGTATCTGAACAGGCGCCTGAGTGGGGCGACTTGTAACTTCATTGCAGTGTTAATGTAAGGCTGCTTGTGACTAATAAATAAACTTTAACCAGTGGTAAATGTCCCCCTGATTTCCATTGACTCCAATCTCGCTAGGGCTCCTTGATGCCACAATCTTTTTAAATGTTTGCCTGCACCGTCAAAGACAGTCACTCTGCTAGATCAGTTCCAAATGTATCCCATTTAGCATGGTGATAGTGCTACTCGACATAATAGAGAATATTCTCAATGTGAAGGTAGGACTTTGTCTCCTCAAGGACTGTGTAATGATAGTCCTACCGATACTGTCTTGGACAGATGCACCTGTGACAGGTAGATTGGTAAGGACAAGGTCTAGTACGTTTTTCGCTCTTGTTGGTTCCCTTAGCACCTGCTGCAGACTAAGTCTAGTGGTGCTAGCGAGCTACTCTTGTTGATAGACATTGAAGTTCTCCACCCAGGGTACACTTTGTGTCCTTGCTACTCTCAGTGCTTCCTCCACGTGGAGTTCCAACATGAAGGAGTACTGATTCATTAGCAGAGGGAGGATGATAAGTGGTGTCTGACCTAATGCCATGAGACTTCATGAGGTCCAGAGTCAATGTTGAAGACCCCCAAGACAACTCCCTCATAAATGTATACTAATATACTCCCACCTCTGTTGGGTCTGTAATTTTGGTCAGTCAGGCCATACCCAAGGCTGGAAGTGATGGGTCTAGGACATTGTAAGGTATGATGCCACGAATAAGTCTATGTCAGACTGTTGCTTGACTAGTTTGTGAGACAGTTCTCCCAATTTTGGCATAAGCCCCTTGATGTTAGTACAGAAGACTTTGCAGGATTGACAGGGCTGTGTTTGCCATTATCGTTTCTGTTGCCTAGTTCGTAGTAGGATGGTGTGTCTGGTTTCATTCCTTTCAGACTTGGTGGCAGTTTTATTCAATTGAGTGGTTTCCTTGGCCATTTCAGAGGGCAGTTGAGAGTCACATGTAGGCCAGACCAGATAAGGATGGCAGATTTCCTTCCCTAAAGAATATTAGTGAACCCGGTGGGTTTTTATATCAATCAACAATGGATTGTGGCCATGTCAAGCTTTTAATTCCAGATTTATTATTTGAATTTAAATTATACCAGTTGCTGTGATGGGATTTGAACTTGTGTTCCCAGGTGATTCACCTGGGCCTCTGGATTACTGATCCAGTGGCATTGCCACTATGCCACTACCTCCCCGAGGCCATAAGGGTAGCCAGAATGAAAAGTGAAAATCGTACACTTCCAAAGTTGGATTAAAATTTATGTATTGAGCCAAGCTAAGGAAACATTTTTTTTTTGGCTGCTCTGTATCTGTTGCTGATTCCTCTTGGGCTCGAACCCTCATCTTGATGAGCACAAAAATATCACCTTTAAGTTAGTTCTGTCAGTTTCATTTGGGTTTTTAAAGCATTCTAATGAGGAGACTCATCAAATTCACTCAGTGATATCCATTATAGCCAACTTGCCCTTCATAATTGTTCTACTAAGCATTATATTTAATTTTTTTTTAATATAAAGTTCCTAGTACAGTGTTATGTGTCCAATACATAATTATGAAGCCAAGGCCCTAGGTAAATATATTCTAGATGTATGCAGACAAGTGAAAGAACAGTAGATGAAGTGTCGGGGGCAGCAATTTCACACACTTCAATAGTGTTAGCGCATTAAAGGCTCAACACTAGCACGAGAATGGATCTCTCAAAGAGCTTCTTGATTTCTTAACCTGTTTGAAAAACTTCACCTTGAACAGTGCTCGCAATCCTCTCCTGCTGTTCACTGCAAACTGGAGACACTCATTACTGGCATTCAGCCTATTCTGACATCTCAGAGTACAAAGGAAATGTCAAGCGACAAGGCCACTGCAATCCTTTTTGCAAGCAACTAAATACCTGTGCAGTTCCAATTCCAAATACGTGCTTAAGTGTATTGAAATATCTCTCCATAAAAAGAGTCAAATGAAGGGTTACTCAGGAGTGAGCATGCTCATCCCCTTTAGTCGATCATGAAATGACATTGGTTCAGCTGACAGCACACCCCGAATGGAGGTTCCTCAGGGCATTCACTGGGAAATCCCAGAAGATCCTGCCACCAGCCAATGGCGAGCCGCCTCTGCTGCTGTGAAACATGTGGAGGGTTGCGTAGAATTCTATTCAATTTTGATCTGAGCTTCTGATCTGATATCCTCCTCTTCACAAAGACTGAGTTTCAACTCAATTCACCTGTTCGTTTATGCTTCCAGACCCTCCGCAGCTACCCCAGTGCTCTCCCGGACAATATCCCATTCTCTATCATTCCTAAATCTCCACTCGTCTAAAACTCTGCTACCCATACCTTACCTTGCATCAAGTCCCATTTACCTATTTCCCTGTCTTTGCCGATGTACATTGACTCCAATTTAAAATTCTCATTCTCATTTAAACTCTTCCTGGTTTTAAATCTCTTTATCTCTGTGACCTCCTCCAATCTAACAACCACCTCTCCATAAGTCTGTCCCTCTCTTTGTCCTGTGATTGGCAATCATGTCTCCAGTCACTTAGACTCCATACCCTGGATTCTCATCTAAACTTTTCTGTCTCAATTTCTTTTCTGTAAAGCTCAGCTCTGACCAGGCTTTGGTCACTTCTCCAAGTACCTCCTTGATTATGTGCTCAAAGAGGTTTTCCTCATTAAGGATGTAAATGGAGAGTGTTGTTGCAAGTTTGGGCAAATTCCTTCTCAGTCAGGAATGCTGCATGAGAGAGAAGACAAAATCAACAGGGAAAAAAATACATGTCGGCGCGGTAACATGACCCCTTTAAGGGGTGATTTTTCCTGGGTCATATGACCCTCCTCAGGCCTATCAGCAAGAAGTGCGTAAACCTCAGCCTATTGGCTGTTAGAACACGGGTTCTTCTCGTCAGAGAAGTCTGCAGTGTGAGCCCAGGATTCAGTGGGATTAGACCAGTACCTGTGCTAAGATTGTTTGTGTATAATTTGAACTATCATTCTCAATTAAGTCACTGTCGTGAATCAAATCATAGAATCATAGGGTCCTTACAGTACAGAGGAGGCCATTCAGCCCATTGAACCTGCACCAAAAACAATCCCAGCCTAATCCCTACTAGGGTAAACTGGGGTCAATTTAGCATGGCCCTAATCCGCACATCTTTGGACTGTGGGAGAAAACCAGAGCACCTGGAGGAAACCCACGCAGACACTGGGAAAACATGCAAACTCCACACAGACAGTGGCCCAAGCTGGGAATTGAACCCGGGTCCCTGGCACTGTGAGGCAGCAGTGCTAACCATTGTGCCACCAAGTCTTCCTTGTTGCGTTACGACAGGTCTTCCTTAATGTGTTACCTTACACTACAATCATCAAAAAATTCTTTCTGCCAAATTGAATAATGTGACCTTATAAATATTTGAATAATCAGATACTGCATGTAGTTAGATGAAGAGGTGGATTTTCAGCCTTCTGAAAATATGTTGAGATTTAGCTGCTACACGTCATGACTTTCTAAAAATTCTAAATCATATCAATATCACTTCATGCAGTATTCGGAAAAGGTATTTTTAACCTAGGTTCTGGCAGCTCCATGTGGGTGCTTACTTGCTCACTCCTGACAGGAACTGAAAGAACGGAACATTGGAACACAGGTTGACAGGTGAAGGGATTGCTGCTGAATTCCTTTGCGAAACATTTGCTTTTGAATCAGACGAGCTCACAGATGGCGTTCAGCCGGATGTCAGGTTATTTTTGTCATATTCTAATTAGAAAACATTGTTGGCATGGGGAGCTGGGATGAACTGAAACATGTCCGTCTGCAAAGAGAAAGGGGCTCATTAGATTGGCCATCTTAATTCAGTCCCGTTCCCCCCACCCCACTATCGTCAGAACTACACACAGAAATGGAAGTGTTGAGCAATGACATTTTTGAACCAGTTTCGCTGCGTTGTGCATTCAAAACACATCTATCACACTTTAGAAGTCCTCCTTCAAAGTGAAGGGAGCAAAATCAAAGGTAACAATTCTTGGCTTTGTTTATGTGACCTAGAATTGTAAATTGATGAGTACAGGCCAATGTCCAGACTTCCCTCCGCAGCAACAATGAATGGTGACTTAACCTCAGGATTTTTGTAAATGGACTTTGTAGTTCTCACGCAGCTACCTTGTGTGGGATCTCACCAGTCACATGTACACACACCTTCCAGGTAGAGATCAAGGGATAGTTTTTAGGAATGGAAATTTTGCTTCATCGCTTCCTTTCCCAACCCCTGCCCCTGGGCCATTTGCGGTCAATTGATCTCAGATTGGCTAATGCAACATGGGTCAAACCTGCACCCTTCCTATACTGTGAAGGGTAGCATATTTACCCTAGATAATGAAGAAAATACACATGTGTACATGGAATTGCCAATAGATTTGGAGGGGTATCAACAGTAACCATAGAATTACAAAATGTTACATACATGTCTGAATGGTGAGTGAGTCTGTCATAATTTGGATTATTTTTAATTCATTCTTTCACCAAGATAGATGTAAGTAAACTCTCGATGCCCAGAATGGGGTGCAAATTATGGTCATCAAGGTGAGGTCTTCCAGTGCTGTGAAGGGGGAATATCTTTCCATTATTGGCATTGAGTCTCAACATCAAGCATTACCATTTCAGCATTGAAACGTTTGATCGGGGATAGTCACATTGGCCAAGGCACAAAGGTCTGTGTGCAAATGGGCATCACTCGGAAGTAAATAGAGTTAAGCTTATTTACAAAATTGACCAGAGCTCCAGCCACGTACCTGCACTGGACACACTGCAATAGCATTGCTGTTTGCCAGCAGCAGTGAAGGCAGCAGGCTACCTGCTTTGTACCAGACATATGCCCAGCATGGTGGGACAACAGGGAAGAGGAGCACTGGGCAAGTTGATACACCACTGGGGACATCTGACAGAAGTGGGCATGAGTTAAATTTTCAAATAATCCAGTCTCCACTTTAGTGAACATTTGATACGAGTCTGTCTCGAGCAATCCTCCTACACATCCTCTTGAACATTAAATTCAGGGAGCCCCGTGAGTCTATCGCAAACTCTTTATCATTCTCACTACCCACACTGTGGCCTGCTAAGTGCTTGAGACCTCCAGTAATAACTTTTTGAAGTGCTGCCACCCAGTACCCAGCCCATTATGGTATGATCAATCACGTACAGCAAAGCTCCCTCCACACAGCTTCGTGCCCTGACTGAGATATTTTGGAATTCCCGAGTAGAATAGCTCCATAACTGGAACATAGGAGCAGGAATGGGCCAGTTAGACCCTTGAACCTGTTCTGCCATTCAGTGAGAAAATGGTCGATCTTTATCTTCACTTAATTTACCCCATCTTGGTTCCCCAATCTTCTCCAGGTAGAATCTTCACTTATTCAAGGGTCACCGAACCATGGCTTACGCCTTGATTTTTTTCTGGGCAGGGTGAAGAGTTAGGCCCCAAGCCTACCTCTGCCAGAACAGGGATTGACCCCCATGCTGTTACCCTTAATCTGATCCACACATTAGCTGTCTAGCCAACTGAACTAACCAGTCCCCCAAATCCTTAATATTCGCCTGAGAATTCTCTTAAACATATGGCAAAGCACGATCACGAGTTATGTTTTGTTTTCCATATATTCTTATCCCTTCGCGAGCACGGCACGTGGTAAAAACTCTCACAGTACTTTAGGAGTCATTGATTTGAATTTCTGATTTGAACAATGAGGAGTCTAAACCTGGTTGATTCAGTGATACAGGAGAAATCAATACTCTGGTAAAATAGGGACAATATGTATCCCTGGAAGTCGATAGCAGTTGAATTTCCTTCTACGGAAGAGGGACGGAAGGTAGGAGGAATGTGGTTATTTTCTCTGACAAACACAGTGACCCAGGAGAGATGCGTGCGTGCTTCCGTTCTCTAGATATTATCCCTGGAAGGCGACTTCTAGATATTTAGTGGAAGGTAGTCTTTCCCAGTGCCCCTGGTTAGGATCTGTGTGGAGTTTACATGCTTGCGTGGGTTTCCTCTGGGTGCTCCGGTTTCCTCCTGCACTGCAAAGATGTGCAGGTTAGGTAAATTGCCTATGCTAAATTGCCCCTTAGTGTCAGGGGATTACTAAGGTAAATACGTGAGGTTACGGGGTTAGGGCCTGGGTGGGATTGTTTTCCGTGCAGGCTTGATGGGCCAAATAGCCTCCTTCTACACTGCAGGGATTCTGTGATTCTCCATGACCACAATCAGCTTAGGATATTTCTCATAAATTTTACAGAATGCAGAATCAAAACCAAATTGTACCTTTGTAAGTCTTTTCAAGCCTGAGCCAAAAAAACCCAAAAATAGAAAGCTAACTGGCAGTTTAAAGGAGACTTGCTGATAAAATTATAACTTGCAACCACTGGCAAATTTTGACAATGGCATAATAGGCGCTCTAGTTTTTTCGCTGAGCTTTAGTACCTATAAATTGCAGTTACCATGGTGACAAAGGGTGTTGTGAGTCTCTCTGTCTGGATGAATCATCACAGCCTAGTAATTATTGTGGAATTTGATGTTTATGCTTCGAAAGTGTGAGAGACATTTTAACTGGATGTGAGGTGTGAAGAATTGTCATTTGGTCCTTGGATTTTGCTCCTTTCCAATGGAGCTTCTCGGAGTTTTTACTGACCCAGAGACTGTCTCATTTATATAGTCCGGAATTGTCTGACCTCGTCCATGGCTGGGATCCTCCAGACCCGCTGCAGTGAACGGACGTTTGGCTGAGTGCCAAATTCTCCATTCTCCCTGTAGTGGTGGCAGAGAATCGGAGAATTCCGGCCATAATCTCTGGGAAATACTGTCAAAGAGACATCAGGGAGTTAAAGCAGGCAGCAGTGTTCAGTGCTGAACAAAGTTGACCACTTCAGGTTTGTCATTTATATCAGTAAATCTATTTTTTTACCCCACTTATTTTGACAGTTTGCTCAACAGCCTTTCCCTTTTTGACCACAAACTATTGTTCTGTTTCTCAAATGTTTATGTCTTTTGTTTCAGTTTTTTTAAGCACCATGGCACACGATTGGTAAATTGGATATAAATATTAGATAGTATTTGTGCTACTTTTGTCTTCCAAATGAATTTGAATGACCAAAAACAAAAGGTTTAGGTTTTTGGTGATCGCGACCTGTCCCCTTTCAGCAGGCCAACCCATTCATGTAAGGTTTTCAATAATCACGGAATTGTTACGGTGCAGAAGGAGGCCATTTGGCCCATCATGTCTGCACTGGCTCTTTATGACTTAACATTATGACTTAGTGCCATTTTTCAGCCTTTTCCACCTACCCTTGCACATTGTTTCTATTCAAAGAACCAGAGAACTTGCCTCCTCCACACTTTTAGGCAATGCATTCCGACCCTGAACTACTGGTTATATGATCTTCTGCTTCAGAATGTTTTAATATATTCAGTCTTGGAGACTTTGTGCTAAAGCTGTGCTTTGGAGTCAAATTATAAATGTTTGGCTGAGCTCCAAGTTCCACTGATGGGTTTAACTCAGCAGGGGTTGTTGATACTGCTGTCAAGGGGACTGTGAGTTTTGCTTATTGACAGATTTATGAGCAGTGAAACGATTAAAATTTTTTGAAGAAGATTCAAATGAATGTTTATTGATTTTGCACTTATGAGCACGTAAGAGAATTAACCTTTATGCAAGTGGGGCTTGAAGGCATTGTGTTTCATTGATGGTTTTATGAGTTCTGAAGAGGTTTAAAGTTTTTAAGAGGTTTTTGAATGACTGTTTGTTTATTTTAATGTTCAAAGAATTCCTAATGTTATTATAGGATTCATTCTGTCCATAGTGGACACTGGGTGAGTGGGCATGGAATTTATGGAGGAAGCACGTGGGTTATGAACAGAATATAAGGGGAGTGAGAATGTGTAGGCAGTGAGAGTTGGGGTGGCTAACAGTCATAAACAGAACTGGGCTGATGTCTCAGTGAATGGAGGCAGACCTTCTAACTGCCAGCCTTGACATCGGCCCACCTGGACCAGGTCCTGAAATGTTTTGGACCAGGTTCCGGAGCGAATCCCAGAGCGTTCTGGCAGGTCCCGGAACATTTGGACTGGGTCCCAGAGCAGGTCCTGGACTGGGCCCCCGGAGCTCTCCAGAGGGGGTCCTGGAGCGTTCTGTATTAGAAACTGGAGCGAGCTGGACCAGATTTCATGTACATTAACGTAAATGTCATTATTGAATCAGTTGGGTTTTTACAATAATCCTTTAGTCCCATGGTCAACATTTTTTAACTTTTTAGTTCTGTTGTATTTAATTCATTGAATTTAAATTTCTCAACTGTCTTGGTGAGATTTGAACTCAGGCCTTTGGAATACTATTCCATTAACAGAAACCTGATGCTACTATATGTACTCAGCGGGTTCCTTTGACCTCATTTCACCTAATCCTAAGAGATTATTGAGGGTGCTTAGTAAATGTTAATGTTTAGAGCTACCCTGACTGTATGCCACTGGTAAGTAGCCCAGTGCATTCCCAGATGGTGAAGGAGCCTGAGGTGTTAACTGGTAGATATGGGATGGACTCCCAACTTGGGCATCTTTGCTGATGAGAAATAGTTTGCAGGGTTGACTGGTGTTTGTCATCCCTGAGAGGTCCAGTTGATATTCTCCTCTTCTGTTTTGCAGCAGTTGTTTTATCACTGAGTAGTTACCTGGACCATTTCAAAACTAATAGGCAAACGTATTGTGTGGAACTGGAGTCACTTGTGGGCCAGTTTGGCTAGAGAAAGCAGGGTGCCTTAAAGGAAATTAGTGAACTAATAATTTGAAAGCTGGCACACAAATTAGCAAGATTTATTGAATTTGATTCACATCTTACCATGGTTCCATTTGAAGTCACAATCCTTGGGCTGCTAGTCCTGGGATAACTACTGGATTATTGTAGCTATCATTTCTTCATCTTTTCTGTGCCTATGATGATACTTCAAAAGAGTACCAATCTCATGTGAAGTTAAAACCACTTGGCTTTAATATTAATACCTCTGAGTATAAAATTCAGAAATCCATTTACCTATTTTTTGCTCATTTCTGCCTTCACCTTTAATGGTCTATGTATCTGCTCCCCTCAATCTCTGTCCCTGTGTTAAAGATCTTGGGGGGGGCGATACATTTTTCCTCCTGTAATAATGCATGCTACAAACTTTATCAGGAACGCACAGGGTATTTGTTAACAAGGAAAACTTGTATAGAGACAGGCAACCACTCACAGCTCCAGTCTGTGCAAGTCTACTACATGCCTTTAGTCTTCTGACTCAGGTAGGACTCCACCCCCTGGGGTGATGACCCACCCTCAGTCCCAATTGGTTGCCCAAGCCAGGTGGCCCCCATTTGCTGTGTTGTCCTTAAAGGGACAATCACCACACCTCTGAAACATTGACTAAAAGCACTGGAGTTACCTTGAGGGAATGAGCTGAGAGCCGTCATTGAGGCTGACAGTACAAGGGTTCTGAATTAATCTGCACAGTAAAAACTACAGTATCATGAAACAGTGGTTTTACTATTGCTATCTAATCAGTCTTGCTCACGTCAGTATCTCTATGGGATCTGAGTGTCGCTGGCTAGGCCAGCATTTATTGCCCATCCTTAGTTGCCCTTCAGAAGATGTTGATGAACTGCCTTCTTGAACCTCTGCAGTCCCCGAGGTGTAGGTACACCCACAGTGCTATAAGGGAGGGAATTCCAGGATTTTGACCCAGCGACAGTGAAGGAATAGTAATATATTTCCAAGTCAGGATGGTGAATGGCTCAGAGGGAAACCTCCAGGTGGTGTTCCCAGGTATCTACTGCTCGTGCCCTGAAAAGCAGATCCCCAGACAATGCCATTAGCAATGATAATAGACTCCCTTTTGTAAAACAAAACTAGAGTTTAAACCCCTTAATGTGTGATAATATATTCCTCCGGACAGCAAACCAGTCCTTATTCCTTCCACTATGCATGATGCCAGATTCTCACAGCACATCATTTGGGAAACGGATGGATAAAATCCCCATTTGGCTGACATGACGAGTAGTACCTGAACCCTTTTTTTTATTAACACGCCTGTTTCAGCTCGTAAGTACATGTAGCATCACCTGAAGGGAAACATTGTGATGAGATTGTGCTGGGAAAAGACTGGCCTTCCCACACTGTGGGGAACCAAGTGCACTTAGTAACTATTTTCAGTAACCATTTCCTTTATTATTTGGGGAATTTGAATCATTGTAATAAGGAGGCAAGAGCCAGTGTTGTGTGTGTGCATAAAGGTGCTGGCACTGTACCGTTGACAATATAAGGTCAGGGCCATTTGCCTTTGTTGAACTGATGAATAAAGTAGGAATTCTAACACTGTGCAAAGTGTGGGCAACAGCAAAATACGAGTTTAGGTAAAATTCTGTCCCTGAGAACTAAACCATGCTGTGACAATATATTTGCTCAAAGGGTACTACTGTCAGGAAAGGTTGAACAAGCTAAGGGCTGCTCTCCAGAAAAGAGGGGAACCAAGAGGTGGCCCAATAAAAGTCTTTAAAATTATGAAAGGGTGGATCGAGAGAGGATGTTTTGAGAGTACAGAATTACCGGAATACATGATGGCACCCTGGTTAGCACAGCTGCTGTACAATGCCAGGACCCAGGTTCAATTCCGACTTTGGATGACTGACTGTCTGTGCGGAGTTTGCACTTTCTCCCCGTGTCTTCCGGGTGTTCCGGTTTCCTCCCACAGTTCAACGATGTGCGGTTTAGTTTGATTGGCCGTGCTAAATTGGCTCTAGTGTCAGGGGGATTAGCAGGGTAAATGTGTGAGATTATGGGAATAAGGCCTGAGTGGGATTGTGGTTGGTAAAGACTTGATGGGCTGAATGGCCTCTATCTGTACTGTAGGGATTCTGTGATATGAGATAGTCACTAACAAATCCAATAAGGAATTCAGGGGAAACTTCTTTACTCAGAAAATGGGGAGAATGTGGAACTTGGCTACCACATGGAGGCATTGAGTGCTTAATATATATACATTAAAGGAAAATTAGATAAGTACATGAGAAAAAAAAAATATATTGATAGTGTAAGGCGGATTAATAAAGTGGGGGGGAGACTCATGTGGACATAAACACTGACAGATTGGTGAGGTGAACAGCCTGTTTCTGTACTTCAAATTTATACATAATCGAGGACCCCACACACCCCGGACGTAGTCTTTTCCTTGCTGCCATCAGACTTTTAAACAGACCTACCTCGTTCAAAGTTGATCACCCTACCTGTGATTGTAACTCTACATTCTGCACCCCCTCTTTTCCCTCTCTATGAACGGTATGCTTTGTATAGCGTGCAAGAAACAGTACTTTTCACTGTATAGTAATGCATGCAGCTATAATAAATTAAATCAAAAATAGAGTATAAATGTTCCCTAACCCACACTAATGTGTCTTTGTGTCTGAATAATCTTTCCCCTCTCGTGCTGCTGATGTTGATGAAGTCTGAAGAGGAAATCAAGCAGTTCTCCCTCGCCACCACCCAAGAAGAAAAAGAAGAAGAAATCGGGTCACTACAAAAGCCGGTAAATGTCTCTGTATTAACGTTGCTTAAATACAATAGGATTCCATAAATAGGAAAATGAGCTTCAAAAATAACAGCGATGAGCAGGATATATTTAACACCTAAGCACGTTTTGTTTTAAACAGAGCTTTATTTTGTTTGTGTTTTATTTTCATGTGCAAGGCTGCTCTGTGGAGCCATTTCAGGAGCTGGGTCCTGAAGTGACCTCACTGTGGGCATCATTGGGCCAGAGATCTCTCTGAAGCGTTGCCCCTTCTTACGATTGTGATTGATCTGTGTACAAAGCATTAATGAAGAGCAAGCCATCTGCCTTTATTTTCCTCTTGGTTTTTGCTGAATGTTTGATGTGCCTTTCACAAAACCAGAGTGGGAGCAGGGGAATGAGATGCTTAGCAGATGGACACTCGTGTCAAGAAGTCAGAGAGGATCTGCAAAAGGTGAGATCATCACCAGTCATTTCCCAGATCAAACTGAAGATGAGCAGGGCCCAGAGGGGCGACTACTCATGATTTATTTTTTAAATCCATAATTATGTGGAACACATCCAGATTACCTATCTACAGAGTCTTACTTATTTGGTTGCCAACTGCTTTGAGTGTTCAACCGCCAATTAGTTTAGGCTTTGCTTCCATCATTCTTTTTGCACGTGAGACTCTAAAGGAGTGAATAGTGAAGGAAACAACAGATGGTTGGTGGGGTGCAGTCAGATGCCAAATGTTCTGTTTTGCCATGTTTGACACTTCTGAGATTTTGCATCAACTATAACTAGAACTGCCTGTTGAAATGGAAATTATTGCAGCAGAGAGGGAAATCAACAGATTATTTTTTTGTTTAAAAATATGGTCTAACAAGGAAGAATCAATTGACTGTGAAGACCATCACTCCCAAATCCTCACCCACCAACTCCCCTTGTAAGTGCAGTTTCACTTCTCCCATGTCTGCTATAAGCTTGAGGGCAATAGCTGCCTTTTCAGTGGCTATTTTGAGGATGCACTCCAATGAAGTTTTCAACATAACCCAAGTGGCAAAAATTCCAAAGGCTTCAACTTATCCCACCGGCAGCTAAAACCCCTTAGTGCTTAGTCCCTATGCAACATGGCTTAACATTATATGATCTGAAGAAAAGTGATACAAACATCTTGGACACATCAATTTGATTTTCCTTCATATTGTTTGTGTATTTAGGGAGCAAATTGGCTATAGCAGATAAAAAAATCATTACAAAAGGCTATCCTCTTACACGGGTAAAGGAGTGCAACGTTTATTGTGCGACAGACAAGGAAGAATATTGTGTCACTGACTGGAAATATACACAAGCTATAGTGGAATATAATGTATCATGACTGATTTATACCTTAACTTGACTAACCCACCTTTTGCTCAATATTTCTTCATGTCGTCCCCTAACAAAAATAAATACGTCCTATAATGCGTGAGTATAAGACTAATACCTGCTCAGCTACAGGCAGCCAGTATTGAACTCGCTTCTACATAATCTTCCTCTTCCTCCTTCTGGTGCTATGCCCTCAGAGGGCACTGACAATCATTGAATTGCTCCATGAATATGCTTGCCTTCTGCAGTATGGCTGATCAGGAAACTCTCCCACTTCTGTTCTGCCATCAGGAATGTTGGAAGGATTTGCAGGCTGACAATCATAGAACCATACAACTCTACAGTGCAGAAACAGGCCCTGCACTGACCACAATCCCACCCAGGCCCTACCCCCAAATCCCTACATATTTTACCCTGCTAATCCCTCTCACCTAAACATCCTAGTACACTAAGGGGCAATTTTTAGCATGGCCAATCAACCTAACCTGCACATCTTTGGACTGTGGGAGGAAACCAGAGCACCTGGAGGAAACCCACGCAGACACGAGGAGAATGTGCAAACTCCACACAGTTGAGTGGAGTTTGCAACCTGGCTGGCCATCGAGTTCTGAAGTGGGACTTCAGCCAGGAAGTTCTGGCCCAAAGAACTGTGCCTCAAGATTTCATTCCTAGATAACCCACCAGTCTCGAAAGCTCCAATTGATTCCAGGATCCACATTTTTTTCAGGGAAATAATTCCAGATTTCCATTATCAATGATTCCTAATTTTGGGCCCAGGTGCCCTTGCTCTATTTTTAAAATAAGCCCATCTCATTTATGATTCTCCTGCTAGGTGCAAATAATTATGCTGCGTCTACCCAAGCAAACTTTTCTATATTTTAACACCTCAAAAACATTCCCACTGTAATGTTCAATGAAATACAAGCTTACAGAACCTATCTCAATAATTAACACAGTAAGTCTCAGTGTGCAACAAAAAACAGAAAAATGCTGGAAAATCTCAGCAAGTCTGACAGCACCTGTGGAAAGAGATTAGAGTCAACGTTTCAAGTCTAGATGACCCTTCATCAGAGCAGATTCCAGCGTCCGCAGTATTTGTGTTTAAGCCTCAATGTGATGGTGTTTAATGTGTGGAATTGTGTCAGGGTTTAAGAGTTTAACTTTAATATTTAACCCAAAACTACACAGTCAAATTTATTTACAGCAGAAATAATATTAAAACAGGAAGATACAGTCCTAATAATCATCAGACAAATAAACCATTAACCATGTTTAATACTTAAGCAAGAAAGGTGTTAACTGAGCCTTACCTAATCAATTGTTAAATTATTTTAATATTTAAGTGCAATTGTTATTGCATCTTGCATCTTCTGTGAATCTGTATTCGTTAACTTTGCTCCAGTTTCTTCTCACAATCCGAAGATGTGCAGGTTAGGTGGATTGGCCATGCTAAATTGCCCCTTTGTGTCAGGGGACTAGCTAGGGTAAATGCATGGGGTTATGGGGATGGGGTCTGGGTGGAATTGTGGTCAATGCAGACTCGATGGGCTGAATGGCCTCCTTCTGCACTGTAGGATTCTATGATAAAGAACAATACGGGGATCATTAGAGCCTTCAACACAGAGATAGATAAAATTTGTACTTAGCAAAATTCTACGAATATGGAGCAGAAGTGGGAAACTGGAGTTGAGGAACAGATCAGCCATGATCTAATAGAATGGTGGAATAAACACTGAGGGGCTGAGTCACCCCTTCCTCATCCTAATGTTATGTCACTAAGAAGACTTAGAGAAAATAATAGGACTTACAACAGAGGCCTAATATTAGCGTTGTTCAAACTAGTTTTGTTGGAAACATGCAGAGGTTTCCATTGATGTTTGCTGTGACTTAGAGACCAGAATTCTTCGGCAATTCACACCCTGCCACCATTGCCAGAGGACGGAGAATTTGGCACTCAACCAAGTCTCTGTTCACTCAGTGGGATGGGAGAATCCCGCTGGCATGAACGGCCAGAGAATCCTCCCCATAATGTCTATCCACATCGCAACTGTTCAGTTGATCTCATTCACCCGAACCCAGCGCCATCTCTCTCTCTCAGCATGGCCAATAGATTATAAATACCCCTCGATTTTGACACAGTTATTTTCAAGAAGGAGCTTGGGTAAAGTCTGAGGAAGCTCAGCTTCCCATTCACATTTGACTGCAAGTACGATTCACCCCAAGTTATTCCAGGACTGATCCAAGGGTAACACTGCACGTTATGAGATCATCAAGGGTTTCAGTAAACCCCTGATGCAAGCATAGCCATTTCCCAAATAATCTATTTTACAATGTTCAACAGATTCTACTGTCAGTGGGACATTAAAAAATCCAAGCAATTTTCAATGATATATATATGGCAATGTTAAATGTCTTGTAAGCCAGAATAAGGGCAGGTTGTAAAAAGCCATTCCCTGCTCACCCAGCAAAGTGCTGACAGAAAATCCATGGCTCATCTGCAGCAGAACATTTCCTGTTCCAGGAATTGAAAAGTTAATGTTGAGACTGGGAAGTGATCTTGCATTTACTTCATTAAGAGAAATGATCATGTTTGTACTTGACTTCCTTGATGTAGAAGCTCACTACATAGCCCAAAGCCAGGCTCTCTTCCCAGTTCAAGTATTAAAGATATGGCAAACTCCCTGGGCCTTTGACAGGATTCAGCCCCATGGTTTTCAATGCAAAATCTGCATGTTTCTTTTGCCAACAGCATCTTCTTCAAAGTTGTCAGCAGTGCAACTCCCGGAACACCTCCCCCCATGTGTGCATGTCAGGAAGAAATGTCTCAGTGTACCTTACCAAGGCTGCTTGCTGCATATCTTTAGGGATCTGCTCACCTGTAAACTGGAATATGAGACAGCAGTGGGCGGCACGGTGGCACAGTGGTTAGCACTGCTGCCTCACAGCGCCATGGACCTGGGTTTGGTTCCCGCTTGGGTCACTGTCTGTGCAGAGTCTGCATGTTCTCCCCGTGTCCATGTGGGTTTCCTCTGGGTGCTCCGGTTTCCTCCCACTGTCTGAAAGACATGTTGGTTAGGTGCGTTGGCCATGCTAAATTCTCCCTCACTGTGTACCTGAACAGGAGTCTGGGGATTGGGGGATTTTCACAGCAACTTCATTGCATTGTTAATGTAAGTCTGCTTGTGATACTAATAAACAGGTTTCATGTTTTAGAGGTTTGATACTTTTTTTGTTCTATAGGTGCTTTAGGAACTGAAGCTTAGGTTTCTTTTTTTTTCTAATGAATGTTGCTCATCTATTTTACTGCATTCTCACATTGTTAATTGCAAGCAAAAAGAGGAAGCCTGGATCAGAGAGAAGGTAAGGCTGAAGCAAGGAAGTCATATACTGCAAATTGCAAGAGGAGACATTGTCCCATTTAAAGGTCTGAATAGGCAAATGGTTAAATCTCTTTGTTGCGGCTTGTTGCTTATTTTTGCCTCAAAAATGTTCATGTTTTAAAAGACTGAAAGGGTTGCATTTAAATTTCAAAAACTTTCTTTGTTAAACAATTAAATGGAACCACCATTAGAAATGGGGAGGTGATGGCCTAGTGGTATTATTGCTAGACTATTAATCCAGAAACTCAGCTCATGTTCTGGGGGACCAGAGTTCGAATCCTGCCAAGGCAGGTGGTGAAATTTGAATTCAATAAAAAATATCTGGAATTAAGAATCTACTGATGACCATGAAAACATTGACGATTGCCGGGAAAAACCCATCCGGTTCATTCATATCCTTTAGGGAAGGCAGTCTGCTGTCCTTACCCAGTCTGGCTGACACGTGACTCCAGCAATATGTGGTTAACTCTCAACTGCCCTCTGGCAGCTAGGGATGGGCGATAAATGCTGATGTTGAGATGCCGGCGTTGGACTGGGGTAAACACAGTAAGCAGTCTGACAACACCAGGTTTAAGTCCAACCGGTTTAGAAGAATGAGGGGAGATCTCATTGAGACATATAAGATGATGAATGGGATGGATAGGATAGAGGTGGAGAGACTCTTCCCGCTCAGAAAGGATAGTAGGACTAGGGGGCACAGCCTCAAGATAAAGTGGGGGCGGTTTAGAACGGAGTTGAGGAAGAACTTCTTCACTCAAAGGGTGGTGAATCTCTGGAATTCTCTGCCCGTTGAAGTGGTGGAGGCTGCCTCGCTAAATATATTTAAGACGTGGGTTGATGGGTTTTTGATAAGCGAGGGGATTAAGGGTTATGGGGAGAGGGCGGGAATGTGGAACTGAGCCACGACAGATCAGCCATGATCTTATTGATTGGCGGGGCAGGCTGGAGGGGCTAGATGGCCTACTCCTGCTCCTATTTCTTATGTTCTTATGTTTGTCCCTTCATCAGGCGAATGGAGAGTTCTGGCCTCAGACAGAGCATATAACAGCACAGACAGTAAACTGTTATATGCTCTGTCTGATGCCAGAACTCTCCATTCGCCTGACGAAGGAGCAAACCCCGAAAGCTAGTGAGTTTACTATCAAATAAATCGGCTGGACTGAAACCTGCTGTTATCAGACTTTTTACAATAAATGCTGGCCAGCCAATGACGTCCGTGTCCCACGAAGGAAAAGAAGAAAATGCTGGACTGCGGGGGTGTACTAATTAGAATTTTGTTCTACAGACGACCACGCTGCCCATATAAATTTTGTACCACAAACCAATTTTGGAAGCCAAAAAGTCTCAAATAAGTCATATTGGATTCATTCAAAATGATTTCTCATCATTCCAAAACTGGCCCTTTCCATTTGGATTCACAGGGAATGAAGTGTGTGCATGTGTCCCTCCTGGTTGGTAGACCGATCAGTTGTGGAGTGGACAGTATTGTCTCCCTTGCAGCGTGCGAGAGGATGTCGCTGTATCCATTCCTTGTGTAAAACTGGGGGAGGTAGGAGGACTATGCCCTTGGTCCTCTGGTGGTCTGTGTACATCCTGAGAGAGTAGGATCAGGTGATAAGCTTGAACATCAAATTTGATGCAGAGATGAATAATTGCCTTAAATGTCAAAAGTATACCAACAAAAAACACACAATAATACCACAGACGTCAGGCACTTTTGAGAAATCATGTCATGTATTTTTAAAGCCCAACAGCCTAAGTAGATCAATTAAAAGGGATACTGTCTCTTCAAAATGTAGTTATATTATCTTCAATATTATTAAAGATTTTTATGTAAAAACTGGTCATGACAAAGGAAAAAATTTGAGGGTCTGGTTGGTATTTCAATGTGTTTCCTTTCACAACTGGTGTCCATTTGATTTCCTCAGTGTTGAGTTGCCCTTTTTATATCCAGTGACAACAAGTGAGGAGGTTTTCTCATTTTGAACTTGATAACGTGGACCCAACGTGCAATAACATATCAATCTGAGCCAACCCATTCCCTGTGGCTCACATCTTCCACCTGCCAATGTACCTACCTGCCACGCTACCCACCTATTCACCTACCACCCTCCCCCACCTATCCACGCACCATCCTACCCACCCACTTACCTGCTGCTGCCACCTCATCCACCTGCCATCCTGCACACCTGGCACCCTACCCACTCACCCCACTTACCTCACCCACCTACCCACTCTTTGAACATCACCTATTCACATTGGACATTTAAACTCAGTGCCATAAAAAGGGGCTACGTCTTTTCCTCGCTCTGACACTGCAGCGCTGCGATGGAATTTTCTGCAAGATTCCGTGCTCCACCTTTCTTGAGGAGCCAGGTTTCAGAAGAGCCGGCAAGGAATGTGTAGCAGCATCTAGGCATGAAAATATTTGAGCTAAATAGCATCTGACGATGATTGCTGCTTTGCAGAAAGTTATGGGTGGGATTAAGTCCACAAGCTACCAAGCATTCCACAGCGGCAGGAGACGTTGGCCAGCAGTGGGATCTTGTGGTCCTGCCATTGAACGCACCACTCACCACTGTGAAACCCGTGGTGAGGGTGTGCCGTCGGCAGGACTGGAAGATCCCCCGGCATGAACTGGGGGATTCCCCCGATACGATCGAAAATGCTAAAAATTGCCCTTAGTGTCCTGAGGTGCGGAGGTTAGACGGTTTAGTGGGTGAGTTATGGGGGTAGGGTCTGGGTGGGATTGTGGTCAGTTCAGACTCAATGGGCTGAATGGCCTCTTTCTGTACAGTAGGGTTTCTATGATTCAATCTGACCCATGCCTTAGAGTTCAGTACACCTTTGCTGGCTGAATGAGCCCAGGATATTCTGCAGCCAGAGCATGAATGGAGGTATCTAATCAGGTAATTGTAGCAGAGTTTAATGTGTCCCGCCAGCGAATGGGCTTGGAGCTCAGAAACACAGGATGTGCAGCGTTAACTACAACAGGCCCCACCCACATCAGGCGTTCACATCCATCTTCTAGCCGAGGTGGGCAACCTGTCAGCCACGTGATCACTGTTGGACATGAGAGGGGTGCTTTTTGAAGGTGGGAGGGAGCAGGGGGCACGAGGGGGTTCACCTTTCCATGAATGGAGGTTGGGGGGTGGGCGTTCCAGGGGTGGGGTGGGGGGGTGCATTCCAGCAGCAGTGCCTCCTTACTGCATCGCTGGTGTGAGAGGGACATAGCACTGCCATTCTCACACGCCAAAAGGTTGAGCGTCAGTTGAACATAGTGGTTCCCTCAGGCTTGGTAGCATCAACAGAAAGGGTGGAGACTGTATGGGTGAACAAAGTGAAATTTAATGCCAAACATTCAAAACAAAATGATGACCTACCTGCACTGCTGCCTGTGTTCACCTATGCCCACTGAGTGCCTATGATTTCCTGGGACAGCACTGCCTACTGTGGGTCATCAGCTGTGAAGTGCTCACCAGTTGAGTGACCCAGAAGCCTGTCTACTTAGTGATCCCACTGAGATGCGAGTATCTGTACTGGTGCCGGACATGGGTGACAGCTGTGACACCTCTTCACCGGTGGGGTTGGAGAAGTTGGACGTGGGTGACACAGTAGCACAGTGGTGGGCGACACGGTAGCGCAGTGGTTAGCACTGCTGCTTCACAGCTCCAGGGTCCTGGGTTTGATTCCAGGCTCGGGTCGCTGTCTGTGTGGAGTTTGCACATTCTCCTCGTGTCTGCGTGGGGTTTTTCCGGGTGCTCCGGTTTCCTTCCACAGTCCAAAGATGTGCGTGTTAGGCTGATTGGCCGTGCTAAGAAATTGCCCCTTAGTGTCCAGGGATGTGGAGGTTAGAGGGATTAGTGGGTATAATATGTAGGGATGTAGGGGTAGGGCCTGGGTGGGATTGTGTTCGATGCAGACTCGATGGGCCGAAGGGCCTCTTTCTGCACTGTAGGGTTCTATGTTCTAAGTCACCCTTTGAACAGCTAGAGTCTGGTGGGTTTGGGGGTGCAAGGCTGTTCCAGCCTGTTCTGCTGGTCAATCTGCAAGAGGAGGGGGCATGGCATCAGTGCACTACAGGGGATACGGAGGGAACTTGAGGAATGACACAATGTGATGAGAATTCTCACGTTTTTCTGCTGCTCCCACTTCACCAGCAGCACGGGCACCTTATTCCTCCTCCCTGGCCAGCTCAAGAACTCGCTCCTCAAATTATGTGAGGTTCTGAGCTCAGGCATGACTCTAGGCTGCTTGTTGTGCTTGAGTTTGTCCTGCAATGCCACAGAGAGGGAGAGGGTAGGTGATGGTGATGAGGTGTGGCAGGCATGGGGCTTGGGTGGGAGCTGGAGTGTGAGGAGCATAGCAGCTTCTTATGAGCCGGAGAGAGGATCCTGGTGCCTGGTATTGGCAAAGGCCGAGGTAGCTGAGTGAGGAAGGGTTGGGGGTGCGAGGGAGTCCAGTGGGAGACTCGGTGTGGTTCAATTGACTGAACAAAGAAGATCGTTCATCGTCTTCCGACACTGCTGGCCTGTCCTCTTCCAGAGTGCGCTTGCACTGACCAGGGCTTGCCATCCTGCTGGAAGGCAGGAGTAGGGGTAGAGTGTGTCCCGCCTCTCTTCTACTTCATCCAGTGGTCTAGTAAGGGCCAAAAATGCTCGTGCTACTTTCCTGCCTGCCATCTGCTGCAGCTGTTGTGGAACAAGTGCTGCTGGGTCGCCATTTATATCGAGCTCCCCAGCAATTGCAGTGGTTAAGTTGGTGTGGGACGGGTGACTCAGACAGAATATGCTGCATAAGTTGTGTGAAACTCGTGAGCATTTAAATTATTACTAATGAGGCATAATATTCGATCTAAAATCGCGCCTGTGCATTGGCGGAAATCACTCCATTTTTCGCACCAAAATCAACACTTTGCCATTTATTTGTAAAATTTCGCCTCAAGTTACATTTACCTGCTAAAAAATACTCTGAAGATACTCGATGCCTCAGCAGTCTTAAGAGTTTGTGTACCACCCTGTGTTCCAAGTAAATTTACAGTGTCCGTATGATATTTTCCAATTGGATTTTTCCTGCGCTATTTGGAATTTGAAGTGTTTTAAGGCTGGGGGGGGCGTGCTAATCATTGTATTGTAAATGTGTTATTTTTCCCCCTAGCTGCGAAAGTTCCTCATCGTCACGGAAAGAGAGAAAGAAGAAGAGTGGGAAGAAACACAAGAGAGACAGGTGGAGTTGCTTGCTTCTTGTATGGTGACATCTCTCTCCACTCTTAATGGAAAATCACTCAGGCTATAGGCTGCAAATGCAGAAAACCATCCTGATCTGACCCACAAACACCTATCTGAATAACGTTGCTGAAAGGATGCATACTGCTTTAAGGTTTTAATGCCATTTTTGATTGCAGTCCATGGTATTCGTTTTAATATTTCTCTCCTGAGAAAATGAGACAGCCGTTCCTTGCCAGTTTGATGTGCCAGGGCACAACTCCCCTGCCACTTCTCGGTTAATGCACCTCTTTTTCTGCTGAATTTCACCAGGAAAGTGGTTCCATCATTTTAGAGTCAAATGTTGACACAGGAATGTAACTGTCTAAGAACCTTCAGGGAAACTGCCTGACACCACTCAGACTTGGCACCACATGCAGTATATCTGCAATGTGCCTTGTAGTCCAGTCAGTTTGCTGGATACCCTGCACAATTAAACTCACGGCAGTTTTTGAAAAAATATTTTGAGGAACAGGTGCTCTCGAATGAAACAAAGGTATATTAGCAGCAGGAATAGTGTTCCTTCAGCGTGTGTGAGCTTGACTGTGCCAACTCCTCTTGGCGCAGTTAGAGTGTGATTTGCAATCAGGAAGTGTAACAGGAGTCTTACTCTCTGTAAACATCACACAACACCTACCAAAAGAAACCACGGCTTTACCTGTGCCTTCCCACAACCTTGAAACCATTTAATCATTAGATAAAGTACTTAATTAAATCAGCATTGTGTTGCTTTTTAAACTCAAAATCTTTGTCATAGAATTCTTTGGACCTGGCTCTTTTCAATGAGTAACTCTTGCTACTAAAGCCTCTTAAATAAAATTAAGCTGTCACAATGATCTGTATATTATTTAACATTCTTCAAAAAATATTTCGAACGTGATTGCTTATTGTATTGTCTGGAAATGATTACAGGGCACAGCAGTGCAAATTAACAGAATATGCTTGCAGAATACCCAATGACTTGAGCAGTTTCTGATAAATATTGATGTATTTTGTACTCTCTGAGCTAGTTAGTGAAAAAGACAAATGAGCTTCCCCGACTTTATGCTCACTCTGACTTCTTTAGCTAGCGATAAGTGAATGGAGGAAAGTCCACCTCCACAGCTTCTCGTATCAATTACCAGACTAAGCAATCCCAGCGAGCCAACTCCAGATTGGTATCAATGCCAACATTTTTGAAATGTTACAAAATATGGAATACGTAAGAATCACTCAAACTATCAACCCCAAATGATCCAGAGGCCGTAAATGATTACCATTATTTTACAGAAACAGAAAAAGTTGGGAAAAGTTAGAAGGTCTAACTGCATCTGTGGAGAGAGAATGGAGTTAATGTTTCAAGTCTGGATGACTCCCCAGAGCTCTGATAAAGAGTCATCCAGCCTTAGGACAATTAGAATCCCTACAGTGCAGAAGGAAGCCATTGAGTCCATTAAGTCTGCGCTGATTCTCCAAAAGAGCACCTTACCCAGGACCACTCCTGCACCCTGTCCCCATAACCCCATGCATTAACCATGGCCAATCCACCTAACCTGTACATCTTTGGACAATGGGAGGAAATCAAAGCACCCAGAGGAAACCCGTATAGATATGGGGAGAACATGCAACTTCCACATAGACAGTGACCCAAGGCCGAAGTTGAACCTGAATTCCTGGCGTTGTGAAGCAGCAGTATTAACCATTGTGCCACCATGTGTCCCATTGCTCTGTTCTCTCTCCTTAGATGTTGTTTGCCCTGTTGAGATTTTTCAGAGTTTTCTGTTTTGTTTCAGACTCCAACATCCGCAGTATTTCATTTTGACCATTATTATCCAGTTAGTCTCGCACTGTTTGAAATTAATGGGTCAACACTGCCGGTCAGGAATTCTATCACCAGGCATGTTTGATATCCTTTGTCATTCTGATTTGTTATATACAAATTGTGCAGTTGACACTAAATGGGGGAACATGACATTTCTTTCATTTTCAATGTCTGGTTTGAGCAGTTTGACCCTTTCCTCCATGGAATTTCGATAGGATATCAAGTGGTCTGACCATATATGGAACACGAATGCTCCAGCAAAAGCCACATCTCTGAAACTGGCAAGTTTGGTGGTTGGTGCAGAATTATTCACATTCTGAGTAGAGATGACTTCCAGAATAAGATAGGTGCACAAAGGTGAATTACTTTTCTAGGCCATGGCATAGAAGTTTAGAAATTCCAGGAGAGAGTGTAGATGTGGCCAGTCAAACCTGGACAGAGCTTTTTCTCTGTGCTTCTACTTAGTCGATAGGAAAATGGCAGGTTATCTGCATCCCAGATCCTCGTTCTCTTCAAAAGGCAGAAGGGAAGGCCCCAAAGCCTAACAATGAAAATTCCTTTCTTATTTTGAAATGAAACTCTCCCTCAGGTAGTACCTCAAAGCAAGGAGGGCACTTGCCATGGAGTCCATGCCATGGTAAGATCATGCACACAGAGCCTGTGACTGTGAGGAGGAGTGCTGCAGCTACCACGTGATTCTGGCTCTCACTACCTGTCGGAGATACAAGGACAAATTTGTAGGGTGTTTGACTGGCCATATTACCAACACACCGTCAAATCCTGGAGTGGGTCCTGAACCCATTGTACCACAAGACCTCCCTTGAAATGAAACATTCATTTAAGTAATCTTGTTATGTGGCATCCTCCAGGTTTCTATTGAAGATGGTTCTTTGAGTGATCATAGTGCATTGTGCTAGAGGTGACATCAATCAAAACCTGCATTTACTCATTTCAATGGGTGGCACAATGTTTAGCACTACTGCCTTATAGTGCCAGGGACCCAGGTTCGATTCATGGCTTCGGTCACTGTGTGGAGTCTGCATGCTCTCCCTGTGTTTGCGTGGGTTGCCTCCAGATGCTCCAGTTTCCTCCCATATTCTGAAAGATGTGCTGGTTAGGTGCATTGGCCATGCTAAATCCTCCGACAGTCTACCCGTACAGGCCAGAGTGTGGCCACTGGGGGATTTTCACAGTAACTACAATGCAATGTTAATGTAAGCCTACTTGTAACATTAATAAATAAACTTTTACTTTTTCTCATCTTGTCCAGGTCTGATTCAGGTTCCAGAAAAAAGAGGAGGCATAGGTAAGCATGCTAAATCACCCGATACTGTTGTAAAATATCCGTTCAGTGCCTATTGCTATTGTTCACGCAACCGCTCCATTCCTCAGGATCATATTTTCATTGAGAAATAGATACCAACTTTGAGTATTCCATAACTTTCCTAAATCCAAAATCACACTCTGGGCTGGTGGGTGAGTCTGAAGCTTTTGTTGCTGCTGAAATTTATTGAAACTTTATCACCAACGCATCCATATCCGGAGATGGCAAAATTAATGGGGGAAAAAGTGGACACTTTTAAAAATACTAACATGGGACGGGATTCTCCAGCCACACTCGCCTCGAAACCAGAGAACCCTGCCCAAGGTCAGCGGACCTTTACATTATCTGCGCCCTCGCCTACACAATAGCCTTTGATGTGACATGTTCTCAAAAGTCTCTGGGAATTTAAGCACAGTACATCCACTAGTTCCCCTCTATCCACGATAAAGAACTCCAATAAATTGGGTGTACATGATTTTCCTTTCACAAAACCATGTTGACTCTGCCTGACTACCTCGAATTTATCCAAGTGCCCTGCTAGGATGTCTTTAACAACAGCTTCTAACTAGTGTGTTCAACTCCCACTTCATGACTTGATGAGCATGAAAGATACATCCATTAAACGGCCAAACAGGTTGCTCATCAGCCTGTAAATCCTTTCAATATGGCAAGTGGTAAGAATGAGAGAGTTTCCTGGGCAGCCTTACTACAACAGGCAATGGCAAACCATTGAAATACTTTGCCAGGCATATTCATGGACCACTTGCCAGTGTCCTGTTAGGGCATGGTACTTGCAGAAGGATTCTCAACCCAGTTCCTAGCTTATGTAGATACCAAGAGTCTGCTTTGCCACCGGTCCGTCTCACGGGACTGAAAGATGCCAGAAATTGAGAGTTTAAGGGTGGGATTATCCGCTCACCCCGAAACCAGGAAATCCCACCCGAGGCCAACAGACCTTTCCATGGTTCACCCCTCGCTCGCTATGATTCCTGTGCAGGCAGAATGGGAAAATTCACCCCTATGTGTGTGCTGTAAGGGGTGATCATAAATGTAATATTATCGCATTGTTAGGAAACTGTAGGAGAGTTTAACAATGGGTCCATGGGATCGATTGCCCTGCGACCTAGAAATACTTGAGGTTGACATTTAGAGCAAATTGTAGCAAAATATTCCATTCTCCAAAATTAGCATTCTTCAACATGACAAGTACATGAATTAATTAGAAAAATACACTTTACTGGAAAAAAATCCATCTGCTTAATGAATTAATTAATGATTTAATGGACATGAAGAGTATTAAGGAGCATGGAGGCAGGTCTGCAGCGTAAAGCATTCCTGGGCAATTCTACATTTTGCCTCATTTGTATTCATTTGCCTTGTAGGTCTACAACTCCTAAAAGTAAACGCAAAGACAGGAACAAACAAAGAAAGCGGTGAGTTGAATTAATTGTGCAATTGCAGTGACATTGATTTAAAACTTTCAGCAATGTGTGTATGTTCATACAAACACAAGACTCTAATCTGGTGATGAATATAAATTGGTCAACTCAGAAATTCAGCACGTGAACAGGGGCTTAATCTGAGCAACAGAAGTTAAACGCATACCAGGGCTGGGTTCACTAATCTCAAGCTACAGACCGTCACAATTCTTTCACTATCTAGATAATGTTCCCCTACTCTTAATCATGTTAATCACCTCCATTATATCACACCTTAAAGATTTATCGCAGCGTGTTCTCATCATTTAACCTTTTCAATCCTGGTGTTATTCTGCTACATATCATCCAAGCTTAATATATCCTATATACGGAGTGATGCCCACAAGTGTATTCACTGTTCTATTTACTTGTCACCCTCCCCCCACCACTGTGTCCTCATGCTGCTTTCCGTCTTTCATTTTGAGTTCCAATCATATCAATAACATCAAAGAATCCAGACTGGTTAATAAAAGTCATAGAACCCTACAGTGCGAAAAGAGGCCCTTCGGCCCATTGAGTCTGCACCGAACACAATCCCACCCAGGCCCTACCCCCATATCCCAACATATCCCTCTAACCTACGCATCCCTGGACACGAAGGGGCAATTTCTTAGCATGGCCAATCAACCTAACCCTCACATCTTTGGACTGTGGGAGGAAACCGGAGCACCCGGAGGAAACCCACGCAGACACGAGGAGAACGTGCAAACTCCACACAGACAGTGACCCGAGCCGGGAATTGAACCCAGGGTCCCTGGAGCTGTGAGGCAGCAGTGCTAACCACTGTGCTACCGTGCCGCCCGTACAACATTTTGTTAAAAGATGTGGAATAAAAATCCAGAATTGGGCCTTGCGACCCTAGCTGTCAACAACAGACAACACGGTGGCACGGTGGTTAGTATTGCTGCCTAACTCTCTGGTGAGACAGTTACACAATCACCTGGAATGTGGTGTGAGAGAAGCAGTGGGAAGCACAGTTCTATGAGAAGACCCTGCTCAGATTGGACAAATGCGCCACAACATTGCTTTTAATCTCCACATCTTTGCTCAGTGTCAGGTCAATTTTCTCCACATACTGGTGCACAACAAGCAGCGTGAAGGTACCTGTGTACGTCAGAAAATCACCGGAGTAGGGGCCGGAATTCTCCAACCTCACCTGCAGTTGGGATTCTCCAGTCCCGCTGCTGTGAGTAGAGTTTTGGCTGGGCGTCAGATCCTCCGTTTTTGCTGGCAGCGGTGGACGATCATGTGCGACATTCCGACTATAATCTTAATTTTTTTCAAGGCGAAGACGGTATATAAACATGGACCAAACATTTTGAAAGATTTTGGTGGCCAGTGAGCTGCTGCCTAATTTCACATGTTCAATTTTTACTGATCTCTACTGACCAAAATCAGACTGAAACTCTGAGAAGTAGCACAGAATCTGAGTTTGTTACACAAGTGAGACCTTGCTTCGTGCAAATGTTTAGCAACATCACATTAGGAACAGGATGAGACCATCTCAGTCCTCTGGGCCTCTAAATGACTCATCTGTTCTCCACCCCATTTTCCTACTTTTCCTCCATGCACTTTGATACCCTTACGGAGTGAAAACCAGCACCGACTGTCCAGGCACCCTTTTGGGTAAGAGCATTCCAAATCTCTACTATCCACTGTGTGAAAAGAATTGCATCCTAATTTCGCTTCTGAATGGTCTAGCCCTGTAGAGACAAGACAGAGGGCAAACTGAACTTGTTTCCTTTCACCAACTGTCCATAGGCAGCAGGTGTTATGACTTATTTTTAAAGTATGCTGTGGTCTGATTTTCCAAACCTTTGGTTTGTGTGATCCAATTTATTATTAACACACAGCAAACTTGCGCTATGATTAACTCAGAAGTTTAGTTAATTCATGAATAAAACCTGAGAGAAGGAATGTTAACCATGCCACACACCCGCACACATGCACACAGACACCACACACACACCCGCTGCGCGCACACATACACAGACAGACACCCGCTGCGCGCACACATACACAGACAGACACCACACACACACCCGCTGCGCGCACACATACACAGACACACACACACACCCATGCACATGCACACACACACACGTACACACCCCTGTGCGCGCGCACGCACACACACACACACACACATACACACACACTCCTTGCGAGCGCACACACACACACACACCCCCACACACATACACCCACACACCCGTGCGCATACACACACACACGTATACACCCCTGCGTGGACACGCACACACACACACTCATACCCGCATGCATGCACGCATAAAAGCATTTGCGCACACACACAAACAATAAGGTGGCGTAGAAAAAGCAATGTTTTACAACTATGGATTGAAATAGTACAAGAACCACAGAAGTAGATATTCGTTTACATGATTATTAGGACATTATTCACATAGGAGCTTGAGTTCAGCTGGCTGAAGACTGCAGTTGAAGAGTTCATTTTACAGTTGTTGCTGATTCTGTAAGGTGACGTTGGTACGCAGAGACTGGGAGAGTTCTGTAGGTGATGGGAGGAAATCTTCCAGCAGAGACAGGTTTAGAAGAGCAGACCGTTGTTCAGCCTGGAGTCCTGCTTCTTGGTGTTTACTGGTTCGGTGTTAAACAGCAGACTGAGGGTTCCTCGGTTCTCAAAGGAATATGGAGGTTTCAACATTGTTACTCGAGTCATTTAATCGTCTTTCTCCATGGCGATTTGAAAAACTGGCTTTGATTTCAGGGCTGATAATGTCCTAGCCATTCAGTTTTGAAAGTGTTACCATCAATATTGATGGTCTTGTGTCATTAAGTCATTGTCTAGGCAGACCTTCTCGTTCCACTAGAGGGATAAGCTTATCAAGATGCAAATGATTTGCAATTTCCCTCAGTGGGCTTTGAAGTGGACCTGGACTGTTCCAGGTATGAGATGGGTCTGTTAACAGCTCTACCAATATAACGAGTTTCAGTTTGCAAGTCCGTTGATTTTACATTTATGATGTCCTTACAATAGATGTGAGATTCCACAACGAGAGGAGGGTTTTCTGTTTTTGTAATTCCTGTTGGTAGTGCCCAGAGTAATGGGTCAATCCTATGGTCATATATCTTGTGGCAGCCATCTTTTTGGTTCAGCAGAAAATCTTAAATATAGCAAAAAGAATAAAGTTTTGGTACATATACTTTTGGATTTATTTTTATGTCATATTGACACAGCACAAATGAGAAGCTTCAGGTGAGATCTCTCCCAGTGCAGGGGTTTAATATACGGATGAAAAGCTGTGCTTGCTTCCCTTGTTTTATTGTGGTGTTAACAAACAAGGTACTGGTAGTTCTTTGCTGATAGAACTATTGTTTATACTAGACTAGGTATAATTTTAAGGCAGCTTCATCAATTGATAATCTTGGCAACCAAAGTGATTGGAGATAGAAATGTACAGAGGAAAATAATGCAATCCAAGATCATAGAATCATAGAACCCTACCGTGCAGAAAGAGGCCCTTCAACCCATCGAGTCTGCACTGACCACAATCCCACCCAGTCCCCACCCCCATATCCCCACACATTTTTACCCACTAAATCCCTCTAACCCAAGCATCCAAGTACACTAAGGGGCAATTTTAACATGGCCAATCAACCTAACCTGCACAACTTTGGACTGTGGGAGGAAACCAGAGCACCCGGAGGAAACGCACGCAGACACGAGGAGAATGTGCAAATCCCATACAGACAGTGACCCGAGCCGAGAATCGAACCCAGGCCCCTGGAGCTGTGAAGCAGCAGTGCTAACCACTGTGCTATTGTGTCGCCCAGTTATTTTGTGCTCCAGAACTCATGTGAGAATTACATTAGGAATAATAATTGCAATAACAAGTACATAACAAAATAAATGCAATTTATGCTACAGTGCTCTTAAAGTCTGGTTAAACACCATTTGGAGTATTACATTCACTTCTTGGCACAGGACTTCATTTAGATTTATTAACCTTGGAGGATGTGTAACGCTAATTTATCAGAATGATACTCGGACTGAAGTGATTAAATTATCAGAATCGTTGGCATGTAGGTTATTAACGGATGATGTAATGGAGATGCTTAAGGTTATTAAATGTTTCATAGGATACAACTCCCCTTTGATAGAGGGGAGTCCAGAAAAAAAGGGGCAAAAACTTAAAATTAGATTTAAAGATGATGGGCAGAATTCTCGTTGCTGTCAGAAAAAACAAATAATTTAGCGCTCAGCCAAGTTTTCATTTAGAGCGGTGGGACTGGAGAATCCCAGACGCGAGCGAGATCAGAGAATCCTGCCGATGTCAGGAAATGCTTCTTTATACAAAATGGGGGTGCAAATCTGGAACTTTCCTCTTCAGTAAAATTGTTGGCCCTGGGGATTAATTAAAAATGCTGTAACTATGTGTAATAGAATTTTGTTAGTTAATCTCTCCACCATCGATGAACAGTGATAGCCATGTGTACCATCTACAAGATGCACTGCAGGAACCCATCATGATTCCTTAGGCAGCACCTTCCAAATCTATGGCCACTAGGACCATAGAACCATATAACACTATTGCACAGAAACAGGCCTTTTGGCCCTTCTTGTCTGTGCCGAACCATTTTTTGCCTAGTCCCACTGACCTGCACCTGGACCATATCCCTCCATACCCCTCTCATCCATGAACCCGTTCAAGTTTTTCTTAAATGTTAAAAGTGAGCCCGCATTTACCACTTTATCCGGCAGTTCATTCCACACTCCCACCACTCTCTGTGTGAAGAACTCCCCACCCCCCCATATTCCCTTTAAACATTTCACCCTTAACCCATGTCCTCTCATTTTTTTCTCCCCTAGCCTCAGTGGAAAAAGCCTGCTTGCATTCACTCTATCTATACCCATCATAATATTATACACCTCTATCTAATCTCCCCTCATTCTTCTAAACTCCAGGGAATAAAGTCCTAACCTACTCAACCTTTCTCTGTAACTGTTTCTCAAGTCCTGGCAACATCAAAGAACAGAGAACAACCCAGCACAGGAAACAGGCCCTTCGGCCCAACGAGCCTGCACCGCCGCATCCTCCCACACCTACCCTGCCCTGCGTGTATGTGAATGGAACCCCTAATGTAGCCAGATTCAGGGGAGAATAGTGTCAATTTGTTACACCAATCAGCCTAAGAGCACATCTTTGGGGTGTGGGAGGAAATCGGAGCACCCGGAGGAAACCCATGCAACCACAGGGAGAATGCGCAAACTCCCACAGACACAGGCCCAAATCCATGTATCTGCACAGCTAGCAGTGATAGCCACTGAGCTGTTGTGGTGCCCGTCTGCTGGTCCAGGATTAAGCACACACAACGACACGAAGTACTAGGCCACTCCCGGGACCTCCAAGAGCAGCCCACGCACGACCCACCGTGTGCATGCCCCTCGTTTGACAACAAGGTGGACCTCCACCTGCGGAATAAAAAGACAAAACATTAACATGTAATACTACATTTCCTTGTAAATCTTTTCTGTACTCGTTCACCCTTATTAATATCCTTCCTGTAATTAGGTGACCAAAACTGCACACAATACTCGTAAATTCGGCCTCACCAATGTCTTATACAACCTCACCATTACACTCCAACTCTTATACTCTGTACTTTGATTTATAAAGGCCAATGTTCCAAAACCACTCTTTACAACCACTACTATCTAGAAGGACAAGGGCTGCAGATACAAGGGAACACCACCACCTGGAAGTTCCCCTCCAAGTCACTCACCATCCTGACTTGGAAATGTATCAACGTTCCTTCAACATCACTGGGTCAAAATCCTGAATTCCCTCTCTAACAGCACTGTGGGTGTACCTACACCACAGGGACTGCAGTGGTTCAAGAAGTCAGCTCACCGTCACCTTCTGAAGGGAACTCGGGATGGGTAACAGATGCTGGCCTAGTCAGTGATGCCCAATCCCATAAATGAATTTTTAAAAATTAAGGGTTTATGAAATCAAGACAGGAAAATGGATTTGAAATACAGAGAACTAAATGAATGATGGAATAGGCTCAAAGGGCTGTTTGTTCGTTAAATAAAAACATTCTACCTATTACGCAGCATCGTTCTAGTTTGTAAACTGCTGTAAATACAAACAGGACACTAGGAACAGCTACTGAGATGTTTACATTTTTAATGGTCCCATTTTGTGTACTGTGGAAACTATGGGCCATACTTCCAATGGAATGGCAATTGAGTCGGATTGCCATTCCTCACACAAGTTCTTAGCTTGAGGCTCGGCCGATCCTATCTCTCCCGACCTTCCGACTCAAGCCAGGTAATATCTGGACAGTGCAGCTCGTTCCTGGGGCCTCGCACCAAGGCCTGATGAGTCAAAGGCAAGTCAGCTGCAGGTAGGTAGAATCTGGGGGTTAGGCCAGCGTGGGAGTTGGTTGAATCCTGTGGGGGTGGAGAAGGATCCACCTTAGTGGGTTAGTGTGGATCTGTACAATAGAACGATGAATTAGTTCTTCTAACCATTTCTGCTTAACTATTGATGCAACACAGTCAGAACTATACAAATTTAGCGATTTAAAATTGCAATTATCAGATGACTCCCAGTGCAAGGGAATTGCTTTTCGCATGTTTGCACTTCCCAGGCAATTGCCGTGTAATCCTAGCTGGAGGAGGGGAGCTGTTCCCGAGCACATTCTTGGGGGACCCTCAAGATATAACACCCTGAAGCTCAGATCCTAGGCCCTATGTTATGAAGCAGATCTCACAGAGGCTGCAGGAGGAATAGAATTATGTGTGGGCAGGACATGATTATGTAAAAGACACACTCACAACTCTACATTGCTTGGCACAGACATTTCCTGGAATCTAGGGAAGTCCAATACACACACCAGCTAAAAATTACATTGCTGACTTGGACTACAGTGCCTGTAGCTTATGGATCTATCGCTAACATGCTGTGTGTCACTATTTACTGGCATTCTGCCCTTGGAGGAACCTTGGAAACCAGCTCCTCAGGTGTTTTTTGGCATTTTTAATGAGAGCAACACTCTTGTATGAGGAGAGCACTGTAGCATGAAGATTGTATTTGATTTTTTTAATTTTTTGTTTAATTCTTTCACTGGGTGTGGGCCTCACTGACTAAGCCAACATTTATTACTTCGTTGTAATTACCCTTGAGAGGGTGGTGGTGAGCTGCCTTCTTGAACCGCTGCAATCCGTGTGGTGTAGGAAATTCTAGGATTTTACTCCAGCGAGAGTGAAGGAATGGTAATATAACTCCAAGTCAAGAATGGTGTGCAGCCCAGAGAATAACTTGCAGGCGGTGGTGTTTCCCTGCATTTGCTGCCTTGTTCTTCTAGGTGATAAAGGTTGTAGTTTTGGAAGGTTTTACTGAAGGAACCTTGGTGAGTTGCTGCAGCGCATCTTGTAAATGGTACATACATATATTATTGTGCGTTGATGGTAGAGGGAGTGAATGTTGAATGTGGTGAACCATGTGAGCTGCTTTGTCCTAGGGGTGTCGAGCATCTGGAATTTTTTTGATGTTGCTCTGATCCAGGCAAATAGAGAATATTCCATCACACTCCTGACTTGTGCCATGAAGGTGCTGGACAGGCTTTAAAGAGTCAGGAGGTGAGTTACCACAGAATTCACAGCCCCTAACCTGCTGTTGTAGTCACACTGTGTATATGGCTAGTCCAGTTCAGTTTCTGGTCAATGGTAACATTCAGGATATTGACAGTGGGGGATTCAGCAATCCCAAATCAATAGGAGATGATTAAATAGTCCCTTACTGGAGGTGGTCAATACCTGGGGTTTGTGTGGCACTTGGTACTTATTAGCCCATTGCTGTTGTCCAGGTTTTACTGCGTAAGGACAGGGACTGTTCATCATTGGAGGAGTTGCAAATGGTGCTGAATACTGTGCAATCATTAGTGAACATCCTCATTTCTGACCTTATGATGAAGAGAAGATCATTGATGAAGTAGCTGAAGATGGTTGGACCTAGAAAACACCCTAAAGAACTCAGTGGTGTCCCGGGAAGATGAATGACCTTCAACAACCACAGTCATTTTCCTTTGAGCTAGATATGACTCTAACCAGTGGAGAGTTTTCTTCCTAATTTTTATTAACCCCAGTTTTGTTTGGGCTCCTTGATACCGCACTTGGTCAAATGCTGCCTTAATGTAAAGGGGGGTCACTCTCACATTACCTCTTCAGTGCAGCTCATTTGTTCGTGTTTGATCCAAGCTGTAATGAGGTCAAGAGTTGAGTGGCCTTGCCAGAACCCAAACTGGGTGTCTCTGAGCAGATTATTGCTGAATAAGTGCTATTTGATAGCATTTTCAGCAACACCTTTCATCACTTTACTGTTGACTGTTGGGGTGGTTAATAGTTTGGTTGGATTTGTCTTGCTTGTTGTGGACAGGATACACCTAAGCAATTTTCCACATTGTTGGGTAGATGCCAGTGTTGTAACTGTACTGGACTGGAACAGTTTGGCCAGGAGCTTACAAATTCTGGAGCACAAGTCTTCAGTATTATTTCCGGAATGTTGCCAGAGTCCAGAGCCTTTGCAGTATCCAGTGTCTTCAACTGTTTCTTGGTGTCACGTGGAGCAAATTGGTTGGGTGAAGAATGACATCTGTGATGCTGGAGACCTCATGAGGAAACCAAGGTGGATCATCCACTCGGCATTTTTGGCTAAATGCTTCAGTTTTATCTTTTGCAATGATGTGCTGGGCTCTTCCAATATTGAGGATGGGGATATTTGCAGTGACTCCTCCAGTAAGTTGTTTAATTGTCCAACACCATTCAAGACTGGATGTGGTGGGATTTCAGAATTGAGATCTGATCCATTGATTGTGGGATTAGATCTGCAGGTTTACACTGTTTGACACATAAATAGTCCCATGTCCTAGCTTCATCGAGTTGACACCTCATTTTTAGGTATTCCTGGTGTTGTTCCTGGCATGTCCTCATGTACTCTTTATTGAACCGAGGTTGATCCCCTGGATAGAGTGGGGAATATGCCAGGCCATGAGGTTACAGATGGTTGAGTACAATCCTGCACCTCATGGATGTCCAGTTTTTAATTGCTAGATCTGTGAGTGATTTATCCCATTTAGCGCCGTGGTAGTGCCACACAACACAATGGAGGGCATCCTAAATATGAAGACAGGAATTTGTCTCCACAAGGACTTTGTGGTGACCACTTCTACTGATATTGTCGTGAACAGATACATCTGCACCAGCTGGATTGGTGACGATGAGGTTAAGAATGTTTTTCCCTCTTGTTAGTTCCCTCACCACCTGCTGCAGACCCAGTCTAGCAGCCTTGTCTTTCAGGCCTTGGGCAGCTCGGACAGTAGTGGTGCAATTGTCCCCCATCCTGGCCCTTTCCATCCTGAGTGCTTGTTAATGATGTTCAACATGGAGTATGGATTCATCATCTGAGGTGTGGGTTCACCATCATTAGGTGATGATCAGAAGGAGAATTCCTTGCCCATGTTTGACCTGAAACCTGATATTTCATGAGGTCCAGAGTCAGTTTTGAGGATTTCCAGGACAACTTCCTCCTGACTGTGGCCATTTTGAGGGTCAGGACGTAATTCGGGATGGTGGTGTCTGGGACATTGCCTTTAAGATACGTTTCCCTGATTATCACTATGTCAGACTATTGTTTCACTAGTTTGCGGGACAGCCCTCCCAGTTTTGGCACACGCCCCTAGACATTAGTCAGAAGGAGTTTGCAGGACTTACGCAGCTGAGTTTGCCATTGTCATTCCCATTGTCGAGGTCAATACTTAATTGTCTGCCTGGTTTCATTCTTTTTGTGGACTTTGTAGAGGTGTGACGCAACTGAGTATCTTGCTAGGTCATTTTGGGAGCATTTAAGTGTCAATTGCATTGCAGTGGTTCTTGAGTCACATGTAAACCAGACCTGGAAAGGAGGACAGATTTTGTCACCATTACTAAAACTAGCTTTTAATTCTAGATTTTTATTAATTGAATTTAAATTCCACAGCTCCGTGGTGAACTTGTTTCCCCAGAGTATTAGCCAGGGTTTTCTGGTTTAATGATCCAGCGACATAAGAACACAACGAACAGGAGCTTCTAGCCCTTCGAGCCTGCCCCACCATTCAGTAAGATCATGGCTGATCTGAAGTGGATCAATTCCACTTTCCTGCTTTCTCCCCATAACCCTTAATCCCCTTGTCTGCCAGAAATCTATCTATCTGTGACTTAAATATATTCAACGAGGTAGCCTCCACCACTTCAATGGCAGAGAATTCCACACATTCACCACCCTTTGAGTGAAGAAGTTCCTCCTCAACTCCGTTCTAAATTTCTCTCCCCCCCCAGCGCTTATCTTGAGGCTGTGCCCTCTAGTTCTGTTTTCCTTTCTAAGCGAGAAGAATCTCTTTACCTCTACCCTATCTAGCCCCTTAAACATTACCACCTCCCCCTGATTAAGTGTAGCATCAAGGAATCCCTTAAAAAATTTAAACCATTGGGAATTGGGAAAACCTTTCCACTGATTGGAGTCATATCTCATACAAAGGGGGCAATTGTTGTTGTAGGACAACTATGTCAGCTCCAGATCTTCACTGCAAGAGTTCCTTTGGTCAGTGTCCACAGCCCAACTATCTTCAGCTGGTTCTTCAATGACCTTCCCACCATCATAAGATCAGGAGTGGGAAGGTCATATATTTCATATACTTCAGACTTGACTGAAGTATATGAGATCCTAGATGGTCTTGACAAGGTGGATGTGGAAAGGATATTTCCTCTTGTGGGTCAGTCCAGGATGAGGAGTCACCCTTTTAGCACAGAGATGAGGAGAAGTTCTTTCTCTCATAGGGGTGTGTAACTTTGGAACACTTTGCCTCAGAAGGCAGTGGAAGAGGGTCATTAAATATTTTTAAGGCTAGGTACTGGATTTTTATTAGGCAAGGGAATCAAATGTTAGCAGGGGTAGATGGGAATGTAGAACTCAAAACACAAATAGATCAGCCATGACCTTGTTGAATGGAGGAGTCTCAAGGGGCTGAATGGCCTACATCTGCTCCTATTTCATATGTATGTTTATCTGACCACAATATTCCATTCTCAGCATTTCAGACACTGAAACAGACAGTGCTGGTATATATCATGACCTGAACAACAAGGGAAGCAAGTTATTTGGGGACACCACCACTTCCAAGTTCCCCTTGAAGGAACACACTATGCTGACTTGGACCATTATCACTGTTCCTTCATCTTCACTGGAGTTTCCTACATGACAGCCATGCCAGTGTATCTTCACCACCCAGAAGATTGCAGCTCAAGAAAGTAGATTACCAACACCTTTTCAAGGGTAATTAGGAATAGGCAATAAATGCTGGCCTTGCCATTGACACCCAGAGCCCGTTAAAAAAAAATTAAACAGATGATAAAGAGATAGGTTTTAAGGATCATCTTACAGAAGAGGAGAGATACAGAAAGGTTTAGTGAGGAATTTTCAATGCCTAGGCAGCTGAAGACCCTGCCATCATCGATAGAGTAATGGAAATCCGAGAGGATTGGCAGAGCAGAGAGATCTCAGATGACTATGGGACTGGAGGGGAAGGTAAGAGAGACTAGAATAAACAGGAATGTGGAGCGTATATTAAGGGGTGATGGCTTTGTGGTACAATCACAGACTATCAATCTGAAAAGTTGAGGGGAGACCTAACAGAGGTGTACAAAATTATGAAGGGTATAGATAGGGTGAATAGTGGGAAGCTTTTTCCCAGGTCGGAGGTGACGATCACAAGGGGTCACAGGCTCAAGGTGAGAGGGGCGTGGTATAACTCCGATATCAGAGGGACGTTTTTTTATGCAGATGGTGATGGGGACCTGGAATGCACTGCCAAGTAGGGTGGTGGAGGCAGACACGCTGGCATTGTTTAAGACTTACCTGGATAGTCACATGAGCAGCCTGGGAATGGAGGGAAACAAACGAATGGTCTAGTTGGACCAATGAGCGGCGCAGGCTTGGAGGGCCGAAGGGCCTGTTTCCTGTGCTGTACTGTTCTTTGTTCAAAACTCAGCTCATGTTCTGGGGCCTTCGGTTCAAATCTCTCCATGGCTGATGGTGGAGTTTGAATTCAATAAAAATTATCTGGGATTCAGAATCTATTGATGGCCATGAAACCATTGTCGATTGTCAGAAAAACCCATCTGGTTCCTTCCTTTAGGGAAGGAAATCTGCTCTCTTTACTTGGTCTGGCCCTCGGGCAACTAGAAATAGGCAATAATACTGGCCATATCCCATGAATAAATTTTAAAAATATATATCTGAGACGAAAGAATGGGAAGGAGATTTGGTATCTTGACCATTAATATCGTTGGTTCAGTGTTCAGCGGGCAAGAAAGGAAATAAATTATTGGAATATTTCTAAGAATATGATTAGGTCAAATTAAATTATAATAAAGCACTTGAGACTGAATCCAGATTACTATATTCATTTTGGCTATCAGTATTAGAGAAAAAGATGTATAATTATTGGAATGCGTCCAAAGAAAGTCTTTGGGGCTGATTCCTGGAAATAAGATTGCTGACTTCTGCAGAAAGATTGTCTTACCTTGAGATTACTGCCTTGAAGGGACAGAGGAATATGATAGAGTCTTGTTAAGGTTTTCAAAGTAGGAAGGACCTAGACTCAGCAAAATTCAGTTACTGAAGTCATCCGTGCCAATATGCAGCAAGATCCAGACAACATTCAGGCTCGTTGTAGTGAGTGACAAGTAATATTCATGCCACATAAGTGCCAAGCAATGAACATTTCCAACAGGAGAGAATATATCATCTCCCCTTCAAATGCAATGACATTATCATCACTGAACATTCTTGAAGGTACAACACTCAGGAAAAAGCAGCCAGTTTGACTGGCATATTATCCGCCGCCTTCAACATTCAATCCCTCCAACACCAATGCACAGTGGCAACAGTGCATTCCATCTACAAGATGCACTTCACCAAGGCTCCCTTTCAGCTCCTGACTTGGAGGGGAACTTTCAGATGGTGGTGTCCCCAGGAATCTACTGCTTTTGTCCTTCTAGATGATAGTGATCATGGATTTGGAATATGCTGTATAAGGAACTTTGATGAGTTCCTGCAGTGCGTGGAGTAAATGGTACACACGGCTACCATTATTCATTGGTGGTGGAGTGATTGAATGTTTGTGGTTGGAGTAGAAATGCTATGGGCTGCTTTGGCCTGGATAGTGTTGAGCTTCTTGAGTTTTGTTGGAGCTGCACTCATCCAGGCGAGTGGAGAATATTTCATTAAACTCTTGACTTGTGCTTTATATATGGTGACAGGGAACCAGGATGTGAGTGACTTGCCGCAGGAGTCATAGCTATGACCTGCTGATAGCTACAGTATTTATATGACTAGTCCAGTTCCTAGTCAGTAGTAACCTCCAGGCTGTTGATATTGGGGGATTACGTGATGGTAATGTCATTGAATGTCAAGGAGTGATGGTTAGATCCTCTCTTGTTGAAACAAAATTTAACTTGCCACTTGTCAGCCAAGCCTGGATATTGTCCAAATCTTGCTGCATTTGGACATGGACTGCTTCAGTAACTGAGGATACGCAAATGACACTCAACATTGTGCAATCATCAACAAACATCTCCACTTCTGACCCTGTTGTGGAAGGAAGGTCATTGATGAAGCAGTTTAAGATAGTTAGGCCTAGGACACTACCCTGAGGAACTCCTGCAGTGATCTCGTGGAACTGAGATGATTGATCTCCAACCATCACAACCATCTTCCTTTGCGCCAGGTGTGACTCCAGCCAGTGGAGGATTTTCCCCCTGATTCCCGTTGACTCCAGTTTTGTCCAGGATCTGTGATGCTATTTTCATCAAAAACTGCTTTGATGTCAAGGGCAGTCACTCCCACCTTACCTCTGGAATTCAGCTCTTTTGCCTGTGTTTGAACCAAGGTTGTAATGAGGTCAGGAGCTGTGTGACCCTGGTGGAACCCAACCTAAGTGTCTATGAGTGGTTTACTGTTGAGGAAATGCAGCTAGATAACATTATTGTTGACCTCTTCTCTCACTTTACTGATGATGGAGAGTAGAATGATGGTGCGGTAATTGGAAAGGTTGGATTTGTCCTATTTCTTGTGCCTTCAATACTATTGCCAAAATATTGTCAGGGCCCAGATCCAGCCGTTTCTTGATATGTCATGGAGTGAATTGAATTGGCTGATAACTGACAGCTGCGATGCTGGGGACCTCCAGATGAGGCCGAGATGGCTCATCCATTCAGCACTTCTGGCTGAAGATTATTGCGAATGCTTCAGCTTTTTCTTTTACACTGATGTGCTGGGCTCCTCCATCATGGAGGATGGGGACATCTGTGGAGTCTCCTCCTCCGTGAATTGTTTAATCCACCGCCATTCACGGCTGGATAGACTGCAGAACTTAGATCTGATCCGTTGATTGTGGAATCGCTTAGCTCTGTCTATCACTTGCTGCTTATGCCATTTGGCATGCAAGTAGTTCTGTGTTAGCTTCACCAGCTTGACAGCTAATTTTTATGTGTGCCTTATATTGCTCTTGGCATGCCCTTTTGCACTCTTCACGAACCAGACTTGATCCCCTGGCTTACAGGTAATGGTGGAGAATGTGCAGTGCCAACAGGTTACAGATTGTGATTGAGTTCAATTCTGCTACTGCTGATGGCCCATGGCACCTCATGTATGACCAGTTTTTAATTGTTAGATCTGTTCAAAGTTTATCCCGTTTAGCATGATGGTAGTGTTTCACAACACAATGGAGGGGATCCTCAATATGAAGATAGGCTTTGTCTCCACAAGAACTGTGCGAATGTTCAATGTCATGAACCACATCTGCGGCAGGCAGGTTGGTGAGAACGAAGTCAAGAATGTTGGTTCCCTGATCATCTGCCACGGTCCTAGTCAAGTAGCTATGTCCTTTAAGATACTGAACAAGACCTTGGCATGGTTGTGCATTAGTCGCTGAAAGTAAGCGCGCAGGTACAGCAGGCAGTAAAGAAGACAAATGGTATGTTGGCCTTCATAGTGAGAGGATTTGAGTATAGGAATAGGGATGTTTTACTGCAGTTAGTGAGGGGTTTTTATGTGCAGTTTTGGAATTGTTATCTGAGGAAGGATAGATAGGCTGGGCGAATGGGCCAGGAAATGGCAAATGGAATTTAATGTTGGCAAGTGTGAGGTGGTCCACTTTGGTAGGAAGAATGGTAGGAAGGACTATTACTTACGTGGCGAAAAACTGCAGCAGGCGACGGTGCAGAGGGACCTCGGGGTCCTTGTGCATGAGTCGCAAAAACCCAGCTTGCAGGTGCAGCAGGTGGTCAGGAAGGCGAATGGGATGCTGGCCTTCATAGCGAGGGGGATTGAATATAAAAGTAGGGAGGTCTTGCTGCAGCTGTATAGGGCATTGGTGAGGACGCAGCTGGAGTACTGTGTGCAGTTTTGGGCGCCGCACCTGCGCAAGGATATTTTGGCCCTGGAGGGAGTGCAGAGGAGGTTTACTAGGCTGATACCGGAGTTGAGGGGATTGAGCTATGAGGAGAGGCTGAATAAACTAGGCTTGTACTCGTTAGAGTTTAGAAGAATGAGGGGAGATCTCATTGAGACGTATAAGATGATGAATGGGATGGATAGGATAGAGGTGGAGAGACTCTTCCCGCTCAAAAAAGACAGTAGGACTAGGGGGCACAGCCTCAAGATAAAGGGGAGGCGGTTTAGAACGGAGTTGAGGAGGAACTTCTTCACTCAAAGGGTGGTGAATCTCTGGAATTCTCTGCCCGTTGAAGTGGTGGAGGCTACCTCGCTAAATATTTTTAAGAAGTGGGTTGATGGGTTCTTGATAAGCGAGGGGATTAAGGGTTATGGGGAGAGGGCGGGAAAGTGGAACTGAGCCACAACAGATCAGCCATGATCTTATTGAATGGCGGGGCAGGCTCGAAGGGCTAGATGGCCTACTCCTGCTCCTATTTCTTATGTTCTTATGTTCTTAAGGATGTTCTTGCTGTAGAGGGAGTTCCATGAAGGTTTACCAGGCCGATTCCTGAGATGGCAAGTTTCACATATGAAGAGAAATTAAGTCAGTTCGGGTTGTATTTATTGGAGTTCAAAAGAGTGAGGAGGATCCCATAGAAACTTATAAAATTCTAACAGGATCAGACAAGGTAAATTCAGAAAGAATGACCCTGATGGAACAGCTGTATAGATAGTTCCTGCTGAGTTGTATCCATTAATGTGGTTTAGAGTTCAGCTAAGCAATCATTATTCCATTGGACAACTATGTCAAAAAAGCCACCAGCGCTGCATACATTGAAACTTTGAAGTGGTGGATCAGTTGGCCACATGTTCTACATCTCCAAGTGGTGAATAGACGCTAGGTCATCAATCAAATATGTTAGCTATCTGTTTAGTCTTTGAAATGGCTGAACAGATGACTGGATTATCAATCAAAATAAATATCAAAGCTCAGGGTCCAATTGACACATTAAAATCTGAATCTCAAGACTGTTAAATGCAGAAAACCATTTTATCCTTTACAAAAAGTGCTTTAATGCATTCAAACACTTTGACAATGCTGGGAGATTCAATAGTCACTTACTTTTTAAGAACAAATTTCTATGATTAATCATTGCATTTAAAACATACTTAAATGGTCATATGGGATCTAATTATTACATATGAAGGTAGTTGCAACTTTTAAACTAACTCTTCAAAAGGTTCCCAACGACAGAATATGCTTCAGAGCCCACCTGTCTTGATGAAAATCTCAAACCCAATGAAATCCAAATTCAGGTGGGCAGCAATATGGCAATTCTCAAGTTAGCTTTTGAGCGTATTGGTTTGTGACCCACCACGTTTTCTGCGTCAGTCAAAATAGTGGCCCTCAGGAATGAGATCACTGTTTTGGATTTCCAGTCCCTCTCATCTTCAATTTGCATTTACCTGATGTGGGGTTTCCCCACGTCGGAACAGCAAAATCCAGTCCCTAGTTTCTAAACATATCTTCATAATTTAAACCATTTGTCCACAAGTAGACAAGTATGGCAGCCACTTCACCCAAACGGTTAATGAATTTCTGGTAGTGTTTCTTACTTAATGGCGAATCGCGTTTTGGCATTCAGAGTAAAAGCTGTCACAAGGTGCAATAATTAACTGTGATCTAATTGAATAATGGAACAGGCTGGTGTGGCTGAATGGCCCACACATGTTCCCATGTTCCTATACTCCTGACAATGCTTTATTATGCCAAATGCCCCAGTGTTGGCTCCATTCCCTGTGAACAAATATTGCTTTGCAAATGGTTCATATCTCATATGCTGTTGCATTTCTCAATAGGTCACCCAGTGAGTCACCGCCACGGAAGTCACACAAAGGACGCAGCTGTTGTAGCTCCCGTAGCAACTCGGCATCTTCCGTACGCAGTTCCTCCAAATCACTGAGCAGGTAAGTGTGTTATATACCTAAATTACTGCTGCAATCCTACATTTTTCAGGTGTGATCTGTTTACTCATTTTTACTCTATATTTATCTCAGATTTGAATGTGGGTATTATAGACCATTGCAAATCTTTAAAACCAATAATTAGTTTGTAATATAGTTAAAACAATACTAACTCTTATCACTTGCTGTCTACCGAACCTAGCTTCCTTTATCAAAAACTCTTTGATTATAATTTTCTTTGTTTCAGATAGAAACTTCTACTGTAAACTTGTGATATGTACAATTTCCATCCTGTTGGTACAGGTGGTGCTGCAGCGTCTGCTGTCACCAAAATCTTTATAAATAAATTTCAAAACAAATCCCATAACCTTCCATCTCTTATTTCCAAAGATCAGTGCTTTATTACCATATATTGTAATCAATATTATATCGTATTCTATAACATGACAGATTGGTATTATATAAAATGACTTAAAGTAGATGAAGGTAGCATGTGCTTGTCCAAATTTACCGGCCATTGTTGGTTAATGATACTGTAATATTGAAGCATTTTTGATCAGTTGAGAAGGGATAACTGGCTCCCCTCTAGTTAGTTAATATCAGGCGGCATGCTGGCACAGTGATTAGCACTGTTGCCTCACAGCACCAGAGACCCGGGTTCAATTCCCGGCTTGGGTCACTGTCTGTGCGGAATCTGCACGTTCTCCCCATGTCTGCATGGGTTTCCTCTGGGTGCTCCGGTTTCCCCCCACAGCCCAAAAGACGTGCTGGTTAGGTGCATTGGCCATGCTAAGTTCTCCCTCAGTGGACTTGAACAAGTGTGTGTGTGGTGACTAGGGGATTTTCACAGTGGCCACATTGCAGTATTTGTATATGACAGAGCTATAATATTGCAACTTGTCATTTTACCTTCAGAAAGTTTATTCCATTGGATAGCTAACACTGATGCAATAAGCTGCCTACCGTTGCTACAAGCCTGGCTTCGTTACCAGCTGTGGAACAGGCCATGATGACCCTTAATGTTTTTGGATACTCTGCCGGTGTCTGCGAGGCAAATCAAGACCAGCGCACAACAGGACCCAGCCCTATCTAAATTAAAATATGTGATTCTGAATGGTGGATTCAGAGGATAACCCTTAGATGAAATGAAACACTAACTGACGAAGAAAGATGAACTCAGTGTTGAGGCTGGTACCATTCTCTGGTGGTCCCGCATAGTTATCCCTTGCCCAGGGCAGCATCTGATACTTGTGGAACGACACCATGGGCACCCTAGGATTTTGAAAATGAAAATGCGAGCTAGGACTTCCATATGACTGCCAGGTCTCGTTGCAGACGTTACAGGTTTGGTCAGACAGTGTGATTCGTGCCAGAAGAATCAAAAATTCACGCCCACTCCAGCCTCCTTACATCCATGGGAGTGGTCTGGTAGATCCTTGGTAGCATTGCATGTGGACTTTGCTGGGCCTTTTATGGGCTCCGTGTTTTTGATTATGATGGATGCGCACTGCAAGTGGCTGGTCTTACATTACATGAGCTCTCCCACCTCCCATGCCACAATTGAGGAACTACGACAAAGTTTCTGCATGCACAGGATACCTGAAGCCCTGTGTTAGAACCATAAAATCTCTACAGTACAGAAGGAGGCCATTCAGCCCATCAAGGCTATACCAATAACAATCTTACCCAGGCCCTATCCCCGTAAACCCACATATTTACCCCCAATCCCTTTAGCCTATGCATCCTGGGCCACCAAAGGCCAATTTATTGTGGCCAATCAACCAAATCCGCACATCTTTGGAACTGAAGCACCCAGAGGAAACCCATGCAGACCAGGGGAGAATGTGCAAACTCCACTCAGACAGTGACTCAAGCCGGCAGTCGAACCCAGGTCCCTGACACTGTGAGGCAGCAGTGCTAACCACTCTGCCACCATGCCAACAATAGCACTGCCTTTACTAGCACCGAGTTCCAGAACTTCATGCTTTCCAATGGCACCAAACACATTAGGACAGCAACCTATTACTCACATCGAGTGTGTTCGTTGAACGAATGGTGTAGACTTTTAAGCTCGGCATGAAGAAGCAACCCGTAGAATCTATAGAGACAAAACTGGCGTGGTTTTTATTTGGCATATTCAACTGGGTACAATATTTGGTACATTCAACTGTACCTTATTTAGGTGAAGGAAATAAGTTTTAACCTAATCTGTTGGCTGGAGTGAGACGGGTTCCTATCAGACACCCGTTTTACCCCACCCCCAGTTCTACTGTAGGCTGAAGTCGGGAGCCTAAAATGGCTAAATGACCCACTTCTGCCAGAGGTGTTATATTCAAATTAATTGATTGATGTGTCATTCATGGGTTCTTCGGCTCAGCTGGCTATACTTCAAATGGTCTCATATAAAAATCAAATGACTCGTGCTGCATTTAATTGAAGCTAATAGGTCCATTTAAATAGTGTTGAGACACCGCAAAATATGCAACTGAAAGTCAGAAGTGTACTTGAATTGTATTCATGAACTTAATGTGAACTGTCCTTTGAATAGGTTGAGTGTTTGGATTCTTCATTGACTGAAAACTGGTCACATCTATTTATTGACCCAGGTTCAGAATGGACCTGTTGCTCCTCTGCACTCACTTGCTTGGTTTTGCTTGTTTTCTATCCTAGCTGCCACAGCCCATCATCAGAGCCCAGAACATCACATGCCAAGAACAAGCAGAGTGCTGTGCCCAGGCAGAGCCCCAAGAATGACACAAATGGGCGGAAACCATGTTGCACTCGGTCCAGTCCTAATCAATCCCCTTTGCGAGCCCGGAGCAGCCGATCAGTGACTCCCAGGCAGAACGGACACAAGGGAGCTTCATGGAACGGCAGGCAGAGCCCAAGGCACAAGCATCCTCCAGACAGATCGCAAGATGTACGTAATCTTCTCCTTCACTTCTGTGGTTTTCCTTTCTCTCTCCTCTCTCTCTCCCTCTCTCTGTTTCCCTGTCTTTCTGGGAGTTCTGAAGCCACTTTCTGATCAGAATCTTGCGTGTGCTCTCCATTCTCCATCATTGTTTTCTATTTCTCATTTCCATCTGAGCAGCATGTGCAGTTATTAAACAGCGATAGTCATGCGGAGCAGAAAAGTGCTGTTGTAGGAACCCCAAATTCATTCAAGCAGCAAGTTAGCAGAGAATACCACATTATTAGAAAGCTTCCCTTCACTCCCTGGAAATTGCATCCCGCAAGTGTGGAAAATGCAGATTAAACCGAAGTTGGCTTCAACTGAATGCAGAGTCTAATGAAGTAGAGTTATAGAGAGAGTAGGGGTTAGGAATTCCAAAGCAATTCTGATCAGAGCAAATAAACCATAGAGCTTGAGATTTCAATCTGGTGGTTGGCGCTGCTGCCTCACAGTGCCAGGGACCCGGGTTTGATTCCCGGTTTGGATCACTGTCTGTGTGGAGTCTGCACGTTCTCCCCGTGTCTGCGTGGCTTTCCTCTGGATGCTCTGATTTCCTCCCACAGTCCAAAAGACGTGCTGGTTAGGTGCATTGGACAGACTAAATTCTTCCTCAATGTATCCGAACAGGCGCTGAAGTGTGGCGACTAGGGGATTCTCACAGTAACTTCATTGCAGTGTTGATGTAAGGTGACCTGTGATACTAATAAATAAATATTTCCAAGAACCTGGGGATAAAGACGTTCAGTTTTGCAGAGAAATGAGAGAAACTGGGCTTGTTCCTTCTAGAACAGTTCAAGGGGAGAATTAACAGAACTTTTCAAAATTGTGAAGGGTTTTGATCAGGTGAATAAGGAGAGACTGTTTCTGCTGGCAAATGGGTGGGTAACTTGTGGACACAGATTTAAGCTAATGACAAAAGCGCTAGGGAGAAGGTGAAGGTAAAAGCTTCATGTCAGAAGTTACTCTCAAATGGAATGATGTCTCTGATAGGTGCCGTTAACCTCCATCCTCTCCTGCTGCTCGGATTCTCGGCTGCTGCTACAGTGAGTGGAATTTTGGCCGGAACGCCAAAGTCTCCGTCCTCACTTGCGGCGGGGTGGGCACGGACAAGATCGGAGAATCCCGCCCAGGGTGTTTGAAGCACATTTCATAGAGCTTGCCAAACAGGGAATTGGATTAAAGCTTGCAAACGAAACACTTGCAGGGCTGTGGGTAAAGCACAGAAGAGTGGGGTTAATCTGACAGTACTTTCAAGGAGCCAGCATGGGCACGATGGGCCCATAACTTGCTGTGGGAGAGTCTCTTACTTTCGTGAGATGCTAATCGATTTTGCAACAGCAGCTCAGCAGTAGTGAGACCACGTTCTCATCACACCCCGCTCAGCTACAAATTCAAGTCCTCTGTGGGCAAACGCAGAAATCTGGAGAGGCAAGAGTTCCCCAGCACACCATCTCTGCAGCTTCATGTTGTGTTGAAAGGTATTTGCCTCATCTGGGTCCAATTGTGGCAGGGGTCACATGGACTAGTACTTCATGTAATCCATTATTCATGTACTGTGAAACAAAATACAAGAGAAACCATTCGAAGGCATATAACAGTACACAAAGGGAGTCTGCCGGGGCTACAAATAGTACGATTGACATCACTATTTTTATTGGTTTTTCCTCATCTGGCACCATTTTGAATGTACTGATACCTGTAGCAAAAGCAAATTGTGAAGTGGCATTCTGTACCACATGTGTCGCCACATCTGGGGCAGCAGACAGATGTATTTTCTCACTGGATACATGACAGATAATACTTTATTTGATGGAACAGAAGATGGTATTGACGGTGCTCATAGCTTAAGACATTGGTCAATACTCTTGTGCTATCAGTTCTTGAGAATGTATGTCAAGAAGTTCAATCCAGTTCATTCTTCAGAGCACAGCTGCCTTCCTCTATTTAATCTCTGGGTAAGGGTGATCGTAATGTTTAAATATTAACTGAGGTGAAGGCTGAGCAATATTCCAACATTCCTGTTTTTCAAACTGTCAGTATTACAACATGCTGGCATTCAGGAGCGTCTGTAGACCAGCGCACCAGTAGACCAACGCACCAGTGTACCAATGTGCCAGTGCTCCAACCTGCCAGCATACCAACATACCTGTACACCAGCACAGCAGTGTACAACAAGCCAGTGTGCCAACACACCATTATTCCAGTGCATTGTACAACATAGTGTTGGGGACTTCAGTTTGATCCTATAAATATCGTAGAGAGAAGTGGCAATTAAAGGTTAAGCATTTCTGCACAGTAAGAGGATCAGGTAAGTCAGACCTCAGAAGTAACATTGGCCTAGGATCAAGAGCAAGGCCAGTAAACAATTCATTCCTACCTGGCGTAGTCTAATTTATAACTGTATGAAGCCCTCTTTTAGATAATGTTTTCAATATCAGAAAATCATCCCTGTGAATAAACTGCAGATACATTGCCAGAAACTATGCTGCACACACAATGGTCCAGACCTTCTGGTCTCCAGGTCATCAGAAACCAGACGTACCCCACAAGGTGCCCGTTACGACTGCACGGAAGTCCCATGAACTGCCTCCTTTGAAACTGTCGACCTTCCAGTGGACAAGCCCTCTGTTCCTTGGGACTGTCCAACAAAGTCTCCAACTCTTCAGCATAAGTCGCAGATTTTGAACAGTTCTGACATACTTAACTGAATAGCTACCCAAGAAATATTAGACAGAGAAATCTAGCTTAACTCCTGGGTAACCAGAGAACTGCTCCCCACAATCACTCACACCCCTTGGCTACCCCACTTACCTCTCGATCCCGATGAATTGACTTTATTAGCTCCGACTACCCTCTGACCAGACCTGCTGAACACCCACCATACCCCTACCCACCTACCATTTCACCACCTGCCATCCTACTCACCTATTCACTTATCCCACCCACTTATCTACCCTACCAATGCACATAGGCACCCGTTCACTAACATTCGCATTGGATCTTTGAAAAGCCAAGCCATAAAAAGGGGCCCCCTGGCTTTTGCTCGGATTCTCTTCACTGCTGTTTGTGTGGATTCCTGCACTGACGGAGCTCTTCTGCATCATAGAATTGAGATCTGGCCTTTTTAAATGTATCCAGGTGAGTCCATAGTCTTTGGTCTAATGGAACAGTTCTAACGTTGTTTGGAAAACAGTTAACACTGATGGTTCGGAAGATAGAAACTACAGAGATCATGTCCCTGTAAAGGACAACAATCAATGATGTACTGATTGGGCTGATGATGTATTAGCAAGTCTGAGAGGCAATAATGGAAAATAAAATCCAATTCCAAGGCTTGTTCATTTTTTTAAAAATCCTGTTATCTCTGGCAGCTAGTACCTATTAGTTGACATATCCAACCAATCCCCAATATAATGGGCAGGAGGCTCACCATTGGCAGAACTGGATGATCCTGCTGGTGAGAACAAGCAGAAACTCCCACCAAGTGGCAGAGATTTGATACATACAGACAGTCCTATCTCCCAGTAGAGATCATGCTGAGAAGCACACAATGTTCAGTTCCAAAGAGCAGTGGTGGTAATTCATGCTGATAATATAAGAGTTATCACTCAAGGATAGTTCCGAGACTTGGTATTCTGCGTCAAGTATTAACTCACCTCCTGACTCACCAACACTGGCCAGCAAGTACAAAGCTTGAGAAGCTTGACACCATCCAGGAAATAACAATACAATTGATTAACACCCCATCCACTGCCTTAAAACTGCTGTTACAGAAGCCTTGGTGAGTTTCTACACTGCATCTTGTATATAGTACACACTGTGCGTCAATGGTGGGTGAGGTGTCAGTCAAGCAGGTTGCATGGTCCTGAATTCTGCCAATCTTTTGGAATGTTGTTAGAGCTGAATTTATCCAGGCAAAGTGACACACTCCTGACTTGTGCTTTGTAAATGGTGGACAGACTTTGGGGAGTTAGAAAGTGAGTTACTCACCACAGGATTTGGAGCCTCTGAACTGCTTTTGTAGCCACAGTATTTATATAGCTAGCCCCATTTGGTTTCTGGTTAATGCTAACTCCCAGAATATTGATAGTGGAGATTGAATGCCAAGGGGATATAATTAGATTCTCTTTTGTTGGAGGTGGTCATTGCCTGGCACTTCCTGATACAAATATTACTGGCCTTTAATCAGCCCAAGGCCAGTGAACTTGCTGTGGACTCTGCTGGCCCCTGATTAGAATTAGGAGCCTGAACTGATTCAAGGCGCAATCCTGGCACACTAATTTACATTTTGGAAAGAACATCTAAGAAGTTCTCATTGTACCTCTCACAGCAGGTGTGAAACCCACACAGAATGCTTCCCCCTCCTCCTACTGCTCATTGAGATTCTGTACATTACTCATATCAGCCATACCGACATAAAATGATACAGTGCATTGATGCAATAGGGAAAATTGCAGGTAAAGAGAATTGGCTGTTGCCTAATTAAAAGCCCACTTTGGATATCCAGGACCTGACACTTGTAAGGTGTGAAAGATGAAAGGTTATCACACCAGCATCTAGGTCACACAGTGTCCTCTAGTCATAGAATCGTAGAATCCCTACAGCGCAGAAGGAGGCCACTCAGCCCAACGAGTCTGCACTGACCACAATCCCACCCAGGCCCTATCCCCATAACCCCATCCATTTACCTTAGCTAGTCCCCCTAACAGTAAGGGGCAATTTAGTGTGGCCAATTCACAGACCTAACCCGCACATCTTTGGACTGTGAGAGGAAACCGGAGCACCCAGAGGAAACCCATGCAGATACGGCTAGAATGTGCAGACTCCACACAGACAGTGACCCAAACCAGGAATCAAACCCGCATCTAACCACTGCGCCGCCATGCTGCCTTGTGTGTACAAGATGCAGTGCAGAAACGTGGCTTGTACTCCCCTGTCTCTCTTTGCACTAGTGGGTCTGTACTGTCACAGCATTGATCCTTCCAGAAGGAGCTCAGTATAACCCCACACAGTTGAAGTTGGTCGCAAGAAAACTAAATTGCAAAGAAATACAGCACTCTAATAGGCAGTAACGGCATGATATGAGCCCGAGACTTGCATGAAGAAACAGAACAATATTTTTTACAGATGCAAGAAATCCAACAACTGCTTCAGTTGAACAGTTGTCAAAGGCTGTTGTTACTTTGGGCGAGTGTTAAACCCTGCATGAAACTCACTGTCCAGGTATGGCACTTCCTGCCAGGGACAGGCTGTACGAGAGATGTGGAATTCAGCTGAAGTCTGAACTTGCTCAGATTACAAAGGACAGGCTTGCAATCACCATGTCCACATCCTGAGTGGAAAAGCCGAGTTCCCTTCCAAAAATCAGGCTTTTAGTCTCCTGATTTTCCTCCTGGAATTATTCAGGCATCCATCTCAAAAGCTGCGCGGTTCCAAAGAAACCTGGTGCCAAAGCAATCATTAGGGGGGATTGAAGCAATGGAGGCAAATTCTTTCCACCTGTCCCAGCTGATGGGAGTAGTTAGAGGTAAAGTTTTAAAAGAAGGATGGAATAAGACTGGGAATCAGCATGGGATTAAATTAAAACAAAAAAGAGAATTAGTACCTTTCATTTTCCATCAAATAGAGTGTTACCTGAAATGTATCTGTCCATTTTATCCTGTTATGTGTCGCAGGTAAGGCAATAGTTATTGATTGTTGCAGGTCTTATGCTTTGAATCTGTTTGGCTCAGCCCATTGGGTCTGATGCCCTTTTGCTGACAGAGTTTCTGACTTTACCCTGCGTGCTACAGCGAAAATATTCAGTGGATGTTTAAAGTTTTTATACATTTTGTACAAGCGTTTGTTGTAGCCACCAGGGCAATCTGCATCTTACGTCAACATGGTACTTGCACGCAAGTGTCCTCATGTGGCCCTGGTATGCCACAAAGCCAATATAAAACTTTAATACTATCCTGTTTTCTGGAGAATACTGGCCATCCCTCTGAAATATTAGGGCATGTGACAATACGAAGACGTGTTTAAAACACTACCGGTGAATGTGGAATTGAAAATAGCTTTTCCTATTTATCTATTACATCGAGTCAGTTCCATCACGTGGTGAACTGAACACAGCCCAGTCCTTCACCCTGCATGGCACAAGACTTGCATGCATTGCTGTGGGGTCAGTACAGTTTTAGTTTCTTTTACCCAGTCGCTATTATCACTATTATTCACCCAAAACCAAACCTGATACAAACCAATCATTAAACACCGTGCATTTATAAAACAAATAAACAGCAAATGGTGGAAAAGCCATCATGTTTTCTCGAATAATCAATGTGCATCATTCAAGTGATTTACTGCATGTGATTTAGGCAGAAAAGACTGACTTTGTTAAAGTGCATGTTAAAATAATTTTTCTTTTTTTTAAGGAAGTCACCCTCTGTACCGGTCGATACAAATGGTTTATTGTTTCAAATCATTTGGTGTTAAAGAAAATCAAATAGAAACTCTCTACAATTGTTTTTTTTCTTAATTTCAGCACATTTACTGATTTGAACTATTACACCAAAAACAATTACGTAAACATAAGTTAATAATATTCATATGGCCTAAAGTACACAAGTGTAATCTCTGAATCCGAGAGTCAGCTGTTTGTCAAATGTTAGCGCAGTGGGGATTTATTCTGAAATAAAAATACAAACTGTAATATTTATAAAAATTACATGAACTTTTCAAACGTAGTCATTCTTAAAGTTTGCTGGCAGTAATTTCAGATTTGCAAATCCATACAGAGAGAGTAACAAGCATGGCAATGGAGTGGCCACAATCCCCAACTCATTTCTAATGAGTGTAAACTGGCCAGCCACTCCTGCGACAGCGTCGCTGCCAAGAAATCAGCCTCCACCTTTTCAGCTCCACTGACTGAAAAGCTGGTCGCAAATTCTTCATTTAAATTCTCCAGTAAATCGATTCACCCAGTGTGCAGGAAATGTCAAAACCAGTTTATTCCAGTCATAGTGCACTGAATCATCAGGAGCAGGTACATTACATAGCATAGGTGAGATTAACTGATAAATCAGACCCTCTATTAAACAAGAGGAGCGCAGGCCTCAACATCCCATTCAGAAGATAAACATACACTAAATTAGAAACAGCCACTTTCCAATAAAGTCACTGTCCTCTTACTCATTGTATAGGGTTAAATGGTAACAATATAGTGTATAGGAGGAGAAGGCAGCACAATGGTATTGTGTTACTCTAGCAATAATATAGACCACTAATCATAGAGTCATAAAGTGGAATTTTACCATCCCGCTTGCCATGGGAATGGTAATGGGCGGGGGTGGACCATGCAAAAGTCCATTGACGGGATTTTCTGGTCTTGAGGCAAGAGCCTGCCCATAGAGTTCTATAGCACAGAAAAGGCCCTTCAGCCCATTGAACTTGCACTGACAATAACTACCACTAAAGTTGTGCTCATCCCATTTTCCCACAACACTATGACATAAGTGGTTAAATATAATTAAAAGTGACCATGAAGCTGTTAGATTTGTAGATCATAGAATCATAGAACCCTACAGTGTAGAAAGAGGCCCTTCGGCCCATCGAGTCTGCACCGAACACAATCCCACCCAGGCTCTACTCCCATATCCCTATATATTATACCCACTAATCCCTCTAACCTCTGCTACCCTGGACACTAAGGGGCAATTTCTTAGCATGGCCAATCAACCTAACCCGCACATCTTTGGATTTCCCTTTCCCTTTTAGGAAAGAAGAAGTGCAACTGGTTCACTAATACTCAGTTAAATGAAGAAAATGCGCTAGCCTGTCCTGCATCTGACACCAATCCCATACCCAGCCTGGTTGATTCTTAACTGCACGCTGACGTGGTCTAACAAGCCATCTGTTTATACCAAACTACAACAAAGAATTGACTGCAACAGTTCAGCAGAATCCATCAGCACCTTCTCACAAACACTAGGGGCGGGATTTTCAGGCTGCCCTCGCCCCCAAAACCGATAATCCTGTCCGAGATCAATGGATCTTTGCATGCCCCGCCTGTTACCATTCTCATAGCAGGCGGGATGGGAAAATTTCCCCCAAGGATGAGCAACAGATATAAACCTTGGCAACGCCCCAAGAATTAATTTTTAAAATTAAACAGAGATCAGCCCCTTTCCAATTTTCCAGAAGGTGGAATTGATAAGGATCCTGAGCTATGAGTGTGTTTTCCCGTGACATCACCCAACTCAACCCTTTTATTTAGCAGCCTTCCCAAATTTTTAGTTTTTAACTTCAATGAATATAACAGATATGAGCACGATGTATTTTGTTATGGAGAGCTAAGATAAACCCAGCTTGCTGAGCAAACTGCCAGTGAAAGAATGCGCTTTGCTACTTGCATCATTTTAGTACTAACGGGTGATATGTTTTATTAAAAGGGGAGGAATCTGGCTAACACGTGTTTTCACAATGCGAGGCAGAGATTCATTTGATACATTGGACATTTATTATCGGTACAATTTTAGGAAGGAAAAGTTCAAACAACAGCTGGGATTCTTGCCATCGCTGCAGAGGCAAGCATGTGATTGGGCAGATCACAGGCTCTTTGTAGATTTTCAGTCTGTGGATTTTAACGTAGTGAATTACAGGCAGTTTCTGTAAGGAGCAGGTGATCTATCCTGTCAGATTATCACCAGGATAACAGAAGGTAATCTACTTGGGATTTGCTCCTCTACATAAGAGCCTTTCCCTTCCTTGTCTGTTGTAAATCCTATTACAATTAAGGTTCAGCCGAGTAACAGTTCTGATTCCAAGTAACACAGCTCTACATTGATGTGCACACACACAACACACATGCAACACACACAACACATGCAAAACTCACACGCGCACACACACATCTGTTGGTGGGCTCTGGGTCAAGGAAGTCAGATGGTCTTACATTTTTTGGCTAGAAGTAGGGACAAACCAAATTTCAATCAGTCCTCAAAGGATTAATGTGCCTGAATACAGATGATCTAGAGGGTGTTCTGGTTGTGTCACCCATTCCTTTCATTGGCAGCTTCCTTTCCTGCTCTGTGTGCTTTTCCGTCCCTGTGAGCTCTCCCTGGTGTATATAATCCAGTGTGCACTTTCCGTTTTCCTTAGCCAGTTGTCTTGTAACGTTACTGCACTGCACGTGGTTGGACTTTTTATGTTTAATGAGATTTTTTATCCTGAACCTTTTGCGAATGAAACCTCATGGCTGCAATGTTTGAGCATAAAATAAAATAGAGGAAAAAATAACACTTAGCATCAAGTCAATGGCACATTACTAAAGAGTCACTGTCTCTTTCCCATACTGCACTCCAATGTGGAGAGAATATTGTTTTCTTTTATTATTGCACTCCTATCTCTGGTTGGAAAGGTAGGTATTTGTTTGCCTTGGCACGCAACACATCTGCAGATGAGTCTGTTAAAGCACCCTGGCTTGAAGTTAAATCTTATTTGATTTCCATTTTCTAGGTTTATTTCTTTGCTTTTTTTTTAAAAAAGATATTTTTGGTTGTCTGTTTCATTATAAAATCTTCCAGTTAGCCCCTGCTCTGGATTCATTTTCATTTCTGACCTTCATGTTCTGTAGAGTTGTTAAGATGCATATCTATGTTGTTTGTAGCATTGATCCATGAATGATGCCTTTTAAGTCATTTTCTTTTATTCCTTTTTTTAAAATTATTTTGTCAGTAGCTGTACTAACATATATGGTGTCCCTGAATATAGTGGCTGTTTGTTCTTGTCTAGCTGTAGAAAACAAAAAGAGAAAAATCGAAGAAAACAAAGGCCATTTTTTACAGATAAGGCTCTTGGGGCCTTTTGCCAGTTCCTTTGGCAGATCATTGCTCTAGCAGTGTCTTCTGTTCCCTGTTTGGGGCAACTCTGCACGGTCGAATACTAGAGACAAAATAAATTTAAAAAGAAAAAGTTGTGGGTAAAAATAAGACTTTAATGAGCATCCCTCATAACCTTTGACCTTTAGCCTCCATTTTCGACATTTAAAAAGAAAAGTTCCATCTGAATTTATTTTGAAATGGAATCCCTTTGGGCTCTCCTTGTACTGTCCCTGTTCCCCATTTGGAAATGTAATATCCAGTTTCGTAATTAAGGGATTAAATATTTTCTCAGCAACTTTTATATTAACCCTCATTGAATATTTGGGAAAGCCCACAGATTGCCGACGGCAGCATTCCATAAATGTGGGGCTGGTTGTCTCACTTGATACCTTTTGTTTGATTTGATTTTCACTTTTTGGCTTCACAATGTCAGGATCTACAAGGGACCTGTGAATATAAACTAGGCTGCAATCAAATCGTAAAACTGATGGAGTTTGTAAACTTATTAACCAAACATGTTGACTTTTGTGAAATAAAATTATTAAAGGCTGTAACGTTGCTGGACTTAGGAGGATATCAAAGCTCTGAAGGGGTGGAATAGTCACCCTTCGATGTATCTCTGCAGTCCACCTTCATGGGTTGCAGTTGCCCTTCTCAGTTACGTTACAGACTGGAGCACAGGTTTGGCCCCATTGAGGAGGTGGGAGGGCCAACCAGAAAGAGAAAATGGTCACGGTACTGGGCTCACAGCACCTCCCAGGAGGGTGGTCAAGATCAGGAGAGGCTTCTGCCCTCTTGTCCACACCGCCTGTCTCGAGTTACAATAAAGTCCCAAATACATCCGAAAACTGAAGGGAAAGGCAACACAATATCCTCACCAAAGACAGCCAATTTTATCCTTGCAACTAGTGCTGTTTTTCCCTGTTACCTGCTCACTTTTTTGAGGCGTTTTTTAAATACGTTTTTATTTGATTCTTTCCATCATTTCCTTTTACATTGACAATTAATGAGGTTCAGAATTTGTTACTCAAGTACTCAAGATCGCTTTTTAGGGCATTAGTCACTGATGATCTAAACTTGGGTTTACTTAATAGTGCAACCCACATTACAATTTGACTGCATTACAAATATTAGTCTTTTCCATCTCAAATTATTTTGCACTCATGCAAATTCGAAAATCACATTGAACAAATGAGCACGACTTTCCAAACTGTCTTTTTTTAAAAGAAAGAATCTTAGTATAAAATAAAAAAGTCCCAAGATGTGACGGTTAGATGGTTTAGCCATGGATTCTTGAGTGATTCAATGCTATAATATAGTAATGGTCCACAAACTGCCAACATTTGGCTACCAATCCTCCACTCCTCATTCTGATCTAACCCACAGAGGTGCAAAACAGAGGTGGGCCACCTGGGATTAACTTCATATTCCCCTCAGTGACTAGTTAAAGGGTGAGGCTAAAGTATCTGGAGATAATCTAGCATCTGCTGTCAAGTTGTATTAAGAGGTTGGGGGTGGGGGATTTAGCATGAAATAGATTTAAAAATTGCTTATACAATGATTTTGGAATTTGAAGTTATCTATTCAAGGGTTATTAAGTATTATCTACTTTTAAAACAAGTTTTTATAAGTTAATTTGGATCATTTTTTTTTGCTAAATATTTGCACTGCATTACAAATATTAAACACGCACACTTTAAAATCTCATGTGCAGCAGCAGTTAATTGGAACTCTGAAGTTAACATCCTAAAATGTTTAAGGTACCTTAAAATTGATTGTGATCCACTGATCTGATGAAACCTCCAGTAAATGCTTGGGCAAATGAGGAATTGGCTGTCACATTTTAGATCTGAAATCAGGTCACTTATAATGGACCACAAAGTGAATGTGACACGCTAAAAGGCCTTGTGAGGACATTCTAGAAAACTAGCAGTTAACAATCACAGACTAGAGGTGGTCAACACTCAACTGGGCCAGTTCAATGTGATGTGGAGATGCTCAGCATTTACCCCAGTTCAATGTGGTCAGATCTCAGCTTTATTGTGCAGTGCCTTTTTTTTTGCAGTAAAGGTACTCTATAAAGGGAAATTGTAGTTAATGACGATGAAGACAAACGCTAGTATCTTATAGCGAAGAGATTGATTCCTGATAAGTGTGCAGTCTGGTACCCAATTTTATGAGGATAAGTGAGCAAAGGGAGCAGCTATCAGTGCCCAAGTTAAACAAGTCAATAGTGTTGAAACTAAATCAGCATAAATTCTGGCTAGAAAATAGGGAATAGATGTTTTTGGAACAACATCTATTCCAGATTTAAGAGAAAAATGTCTCAAAGCTAAAGAATACGGATGATTTCTACCCACTTCTCCTGGACCAAAGCACAAAATGTTTGAGGCTAATTGACAGAACTGAAAACTGGAGGGGGACAGAGTGGGCACTGCTTTTCGCTGTACGATCTTGAAGAGTGCTAAAGGTCACAGAGGCTGGGAGACGCTCATTCTCTGCACTTAAGGATAGCGGACATTGCATTTTGCCTTGTCTCCTGTAACCTCCTGTCCTAACCTTTACAGGTAAAATCTGACATTCCACGTGTATATATTTCCCTTTTGTGGAGTGGTAGCCCAGAGACCCTGGTCTGGCCTTACTTTAGTGCATCAGTACTTAGGCATTGAAGCAGTTGCATTATTGTAGTATTAATAAATTCCTTTGCACATTCTTAATTTCATACATTGTTCATATTTCACTACTTGGAAAGGGCTTTTTTGTGTCTTTTTTTCTCTTGCATTTTGTGACTCTAATGATGCACTTATGTTGCCCCGCTTTTCCCTTTTTCCTCACACCTTACCTACTAATGGAGGAAATGCTACCTGATTGGTAAGTGTATGTTAACCAAACGGGGGTACAAAAAATACATTAATAATCTGGGTCGCTGATGACAGATGAGCAGTTCTCTGCAGGAAAAAGCACAAAAAGAAAACAGAGTATTATTCAGAGGGTTTTGTTTGAGTGATAATTAATACATTTGTGGATTTTTTTTTTCAATTTTTGCCTTCCATTTCTGTGCTGTTCAGTCAAGTTGTCTATCTTCATCTTGTTTTATTTTAAAACCAGGATTTGTAAGAAAATTTGTCCTTTCCTCAAAATACAGCAATCTGTTGAGCTCACTTTTTAAAAATTTATTTATTATTCCATTCTGTTCCTTCTTAAACTTCGGTTGACTGTTTAATTTTTGTTTTTTTTTCCCATTCCAGGTCTTTTATTTTCAATTAATTTTTGGTTTGCATGCAAAATCTTGCATGAGCTGCACTGTAGAGGACTGTGTTAGATAAACTATTGACGTAGGCTGTGTCTTAGGGTTGTGGCAAGAATTGAAAGCTGGCATTGCTGTTGTATCGGAATCTCTTTAAGTTTAGGCTTTCTCTCCTGCTACAGAGCACGGACTCCAGGTCATTGTCACCAGGAGCGGAGCCCAGGTCTGCATCGACATCCCCCAAGGCCAAGGACAGCAAGCACTCGAAGCATGGGTCCAGGAGCTTCAGGTCCAGGTCGCCAGGCCACAGCAGAAGGTCCTCCGCCGAGGACAGGCATGCGAAGCACAGGTCAAGGTCAGCATCCACACATAGGGGCTCAAGCCGACAGAAGTCGACCCTGCCACCTCACAAAGAGTCTCCGAGCCAGTCAGACTTCAGCAGTGACTCTGCAGAATCTGTCGGCAGCCGCTCACAGTCGCACCACGTGTCAGGGCGGGGTAAAAGCACACGAGCAAAGAAGTTAGTCATCTGTTATTTTTCCGATCTTCAAAAGGCTGTTTTTCAGCAGTAATACCATCCCCACCTACTCCCATGGTCCACCCCTCTTCAGGTGGTTCACTGCTTCCTCGTGTTGTCATGCTCAAGACCTCTCTCTCCAAACGCCTGACACTCCTCATCACTATCCTCTGCCTGGCCACCCTCCATGCCACTCTACTAGTAATTGGTTCTGCCCAATTTTTCAATCTCTTCCAGGCACATTCACCCACCACCACCGCGTCCATCCACCAGCAACCCCCCCCGACCCCTGCAAAATGGAACACTTCACTGGTGAAGTAGGCCACAGAGAGCAACGATAGTCAATTGGCAAATTTTGACCCAGACAGACACGTTCATACTTTCATTTACTTGTGGTTTGGTATAGCCTTGGAAACAACCTGAATTCAATCCATGTTCTATTCTGGACAAACAAGCAGTAGAAAATTAGCTTACACAGGCTTTACTTGCACGCAGTTATCCAACTAAAGGAAGGGATGAATTTCGGCAGAGATAGCATTGCCCTGTTCTCATGCATTGCGGCAAGCTGCAATTGAATTCTCTTTTCCTAGTTGAGGTATTTCCTGAAACTCTTCCAAGCGATTAATATACTTCTCTATTCTTCCAGAACATTTTGATGTGGATTTTACATTCAGTTGTGTTCAGAACAACCAGCACATCATTTGACACCAAAAGGTGCAATTTGGAATGGGTTTTGATTTGGAAAATAGAGCTGATTTGTCTTCAAAGTGTCCAATTAACCATCTTTTAATAGCATCATCCTCCTACTTCTGGAGTCATCAAAGTGCTGAAAAGCTTCAGGAAGCCATTACAGTTTGTTAAATTGTGGAAGTGCAAATTAGCATTCAAAAGCGATCATAAGGCACCGCATTTGATCATTAGGCATCAGAAGAAAAGTAAATGTCATGTGAGAAAAAAAAATTTTCAGGTAACAAATCATCTGGGATGCGTTGTTTGGAAGTGTGGTGGAGGCAGGTTCAATCAAGGCATGCAAGGGGACACTAGATGATTATTTGAATAGAAACAATGTGGGGAAAAGGCACGGAAATGGCATTAAGTCATGATGCTCATTTGGAGAACTGGTGCAAACACTATATGGCCAGAATTTTACCGCCCCCTCCATTTTTCCTCACAAACAAGCCCCACGATCACTTTTGATGTCAAATGAATGCCTTCTGAGCACTGAAGCAGTGTTAGAGGATTGCAAATGATTTTGTTGAAGCTGTGTATGATTTAATTTCTCTTCGGTTGATCGGCAATGGTATCACTTGATTGTTATTTGATGTCAAAAGATCACTTTGGAAAGTAGGTGATTGCAAATGAATGCTGTTGAATACAGAATGATGTCAGAAGTTTCAGTTAGGATGAGCATATTCTTCTGATACGTAACAGGGCTCAGTGAAAATAACCCACAGAATAGAAATGACCAGTCCTTTATGCCACCCCATATCTTCATTTTTTGAAAATTTGTGCCTGACTTGCCTTGATGATGGCCAAAATGTTTTTGATTTATTTTTGTGGGCTTAACTATGCACAAGAGAAATATTGGGAGTTTGAAAGTTAAGCAACCCTCTATACAACCAAACTTACTGAGATGGAAATGAGTGGAAATAGTAAAGAGTATATAAGTTTTTTTTGGTTCAATGTTTGACATTGATAAAGGAAAGGATGGTGCAGTGGTAATCCAAAGGCCCAAGCTACTGCTCTGGGGACACAGGTTCAAATCCCGCTCTCAGAGATGGTGTAATTTAAACTCAATAAAATCTGGAATATAGAGCTAGTCTCTATAATAGTGACTGTAACAACTCTGACTGATTACTGTAAAAACCCATCTGGGTCCACTAATCTCCTTTAGGGAAGGAAATCTGCCATTCCCAACCCAGTCTGGCCTACAGGTGACTCCAGGTCCACAGCAGTATGGTTGACTCTGAATTACGCTGAAATGACCCTAGTAAGCAGCCCAGTTTCAATGCACAAACTCTAGTTAGGAATGGGCAACAAATGCTGGCCTTGCCAACGATGCTCATACCTTGTGCATGATTTGTTTTTAAATTGTCTTATTCCACAGACAAAAGTGTATCTCTTGCCTCATTATTGGTTGGTGCATTTTAATTTGAGCTGCGTGATTTTTGAATTCAATGTCGGCCAGTGGTTTTACTTCAGAGAAGAGCTAAGCATGAGCTGAACAGAAGTGAGGTTGAACTGGGAGTTCATGCAGAGGACTGGAGTTTGTGCATTTCAAAACAAACTACTTTTTTGATGTAACCCCAGTGTTGGAATTTCCAATAAATCTTTCACAAGAAATTTAAAACAAGGAGTTCTGGAACTCTCCTTGTCAATACATACCTTACTGTAAATCTCAGATTGCATTGTGAACTTCGAGTTGAATCAGGTGCTGCACTATTGGAGATAGTTGAGTATCCCGTTGATGCTACCTGTGACAGTATCCCAAATTCCCAAAGGATAAATACTGGATCTTAGTGGTGGATACTTGTTTGGAATAATGTGAGGAATAACCCAGTGAGGAACCAGTCCAGTCATTGTGTAAACAATAAGGAATATAGAAAAACACATGACAAGAAATATTAATAAACACTATGACTCCTAAGTATTTTAATAACTAAACACACTTTTATCTGAAATTAATCTTATTCCCGGAATATCCTCATGTTTCCTGAATTCACTGGGACACCCCTTTTCCAAATGGCACCCAGTTTAGTAATTCCACAAGTCAAATCCAGCTCATCGTTACCACACAATATAGCTTAGATGACCAAGTCTGGGAAAAGATCTTTTCCTGGCTCAGTGAAGATACGAAAATGTGTTTTATAGAGGAGAATATCTGCTGTGGCTCTAAATATTAGATAGAGTAGGCCTCTGGCTTTGATCATAGATAGGACAGGCCTCCATGTCTCTGCTCAGAGATGGAACTGGTTTTTCTGAAGATTTTTGACCTGTCTGGCTATTGGGTAGAAAATTAGCCTCTCTCCCAAAGAGTGTATTAGCAGATATACTGTTCAGGTGCTTTGATATCCACCCTATGGATTTGGCTGTTCTACCTCAAATTCTTTGCCTTTAGAAGTTGTCATTTTGGATAGCATCACTGATCTCTGGTAAGCAATGTTTCTGTTATGGTAATTCACACCTCAATTCGCTAAATCCCTGCTAATCCTGTTACTTGTCCGTTATTTTTTTCATCTCAAATTCATTGTTAACCTCGTAAACTTCAGATCCTATCAAGATGCCCTTTTTCAGTTGAGACATTAAACCAATTCCCTGTCCTCTCAGGTGAATATGAAAGATTCCACAGCGCTATTTTGAAGAAGACCATGTGAGTTGCACTGACGCCCCGTTAGTCTTCTTTTGAAGACATTGCATCTACATTTGCTGTTCCTGGTAACAGTAATGACTTTCACGTCCATTGGCTGAACCATCTCCATGGTACAAATTCTCTGGCTCCAACTAATGGTTATCATGAAATTAAGATGTGAAATGAAGATGTCAAATCAACGCCCCCGTGGCCCAGGGAGCATCGTCTGGGTAGGGGACACCAGTCCAGGGGCAAGGATGGTTGCAGACCTAATATCTGAGGCTCCAGCTTTTCTTGTGCCTTGACAATCTCTTCTTTCTCATCCAAATTTCATGCCAGTGGAACTGGCAAAGCAATTCCCACCCTGTCCGGAGGAGCCGGTGCAAGACAAAAGGAAAGGAAAACAGTTGGAAGAAGGAAAGTGACTACTTACAAGAAATCAGGCCAAAGCAAAATATAGATAATGGTATACATATAGATAATAAACAGCAGCATAATGGTCAAAGGAATTCACTTTCACTAAAGTGTCAGGGTGGAATAGCCTGTGTATTTGTACTCAGAAATGCATAGAATTAGTAAAATGTAAAATTAATAACCGTCGCAAGAAGAATTTAGGTGAGAGTGTGTTAGACGTGGGACAGAATCTTACACTCTCTTCCCCCTCCCACCCCAGTGAGATCTGAGGTGAGAGTAAGCATGAGAGTGCCTGGATGGGAATACCCCGCCCAGTCTGATCTAATACTGGTTTGGGGGCAGGGCCCCGGAAGAGAATCCTGCCCTTGTCCTGGTTAAGGTGCTTTTGTGGCCGTTTGAGGGCATATCCCACCCAGCCTCAATTCTTAGGCGGATGGGGGAGGAGGGGTTGGGGAGGGGGTGGAAGAAACACCAAAATGGAGTCAGTTTGATTCAGGGTGGGAAGGTAGGGAGGGCGAAGCATCTTCCATCCGAAGCCCCCTTCTGACTGGGGAACACCCTTGCCTTAAGACCCAGTAACTGCCGGCCTCCCTCCACCTATCCCAGTGGCCTATTCCCTGTAACCCCAATACCCCTGTAACGTTCCTATACGCCCAGTCAATGCACGAAAGGGCATTGGGCCTGCTGGAGTTGGCAGCATGAGTTCTACCACAGTTAGAAATACAAATGGGAAAAGAAAGCCCACATTTTGTTAAATATCCCTATGTCTTCCGTGGGTTGCTGACAGCAGTGCCACAAGATTCCTTTTTAATTCTTGGAAATGCCTGGTTATTCTTGATGTGTTTTTGGCCTTACTCAGGCTTTGCAACACCGTTGTGTGTCACAAGCTGGATAGGCCAGAGGGCCTTTCCCTGTCCTCCTGTTCCTATGATTGTAAAACAAAACAAAACCCGGTTGTATCCCTAGGTTACGGCAGACGCCCGATCGTCACCATCGGAGCTATTTCACAAGCAGGAACAAGAGCCGCACCCGGTCACCAGGGAAGCGTGAACAACCCAGCAGCCATAACTCGGACAAGAAGAAAAGCTCTTCCTACAGCCCTCGCCGTAAGAGCAGCTCCCGCAGCTCCAGCAGGTCCGAGTCACGCTCCTGCTCCCGATCGCACGACAAGAGAGATGGACGGAGCAAGTCACGGTCATCGCCTCGCAAGGAACAGTCCAGGTAAGACTCATTCTCCACCACTGAGTACCAGCCTGGTTGCCAGCACTCTCAGCAGTGTGTTTGTCTGAATGCAATGTGCACAATGTGAACAATGCCAGCTATAGCAGGGTAGTGATCTGGTAGGACAGTAATTCCTCGCTTAACATTGTGCTTCTGTTCCAGAAAAGCCCAACTTTAAATGAAACAACTTTAAGCGAATCTGATTTTCCCATTGCAACCAATATAAAAGCTAAAGTTAGATTCTGTTAGGAACTTTCTCATTAGAAAGTATTATGCCCTATGATTTGAAATACTTTACATTGCTCACTTCCTATATTCGTAACTTAAGTAACTTTTAAAATGAAATAAATATAAAAATATTTTTAAAATGTGAACATAAGAAATAGGAGCAGGAGTAGGCCATCTAGCCCTTTGAGCCTGCCCCACCATTCAATAAGATCAGGGCTGATCTGAAGTGGATCAGTTCCACTTTCCCGCTTTCTCCCCATAACCCTTAATTCCCCTGTCTATCAGAAACCTATCTACCCGTGACTTAAATATATTCAGCGAGGCAGCCTCCACCACTTCAACGGGCAGAGAATTCTGGAGATTCACCACCGTTTGAGTGAAGAAGTTCCTCCTCAACTCTGATCTTAACTGCCCCCCCCGCCCTTATTTTGAGGCTGTGCCCTCTAGTCCTGCTATCCTTTCTAAGCAGGAAGAATCTCTCTACCTCTACCCTATCCATCCCCTTCATTATCTTATACGTCTCTATAAGATCCCCCCTCAGCCTTTTCAACTCCAACGAGTACAGACCCAGTCTATTCAATCTCTCTTCATAGGCTAACCCCCTCATCTCCAGTATCAGCCTAGTGAACCTTCTCTGCACTCCCTCCAAGGCCAATATATCCTTCTGCAAGTGCGGCGACCAAAACTGCACACAGTACTCCAGCTGCGGCCTCACCAGTGCCCTGTACAGTTGCAGCAAGACCTCCCTGCTTTTATATTCTATCCCCCTCGCTATAAAGGCCAGCATCCCATTCGCCTTCTTGATCACCTGCTGCACCTGCAGACTGGGTTTTTGCGACTCATGCACAAGGACCCCTGGGTCCCTCTGCACCGTAGCATGCTGCAGCTTTTCGCCTTTTAAATAATAATCCCTCCTACTGTTATTTCTACCAAAGTGGATAAGCTCACACTTGCTAACATTATACTCCATCTGCCAGGTCCTCACCCACTCGCTCAGCCTATCCAGATCTCTCTGCAGACTTTCCACACCCTCCACGCAATTTGCTTTTCCACTCATCTTCGTGTCATCAGCAAATTTCGTTACCCTACACTCAGCCCCCTCCTCCAGATCATCCATATAAATGGTAAACAGGTACCACAACGTAAATGGTAAAATGTGCTAAAACTCTTTATACTTATTTCCTGCTTACTGCCTCACAGGCTTGCTGCCTCTCCTGACCCTGACCCTCCGGCCTGCCATCCTTACCACTCCACAGCCTTCCCATGCCTTTTTGCAGTCATGCTCACCACAAATCTGCTCCTTGACGTTCCCTCTCACCACCCCTGCATCCAGCTCTTCCTGGACCTACCTTACAAAAGGCCCAGGTAATGAGTTCTAGCTGGGCAGGCCACTGCCTGTTACCAGGGGAACTCATACTCACTAAGACCCACAGGGAAATCAATCACTGATTCCCCGTGGACCTCATGGAGGTTACCACAGTTAAGGTCTTTGGTTATTTTTTAAAAAGCCTTTAGTCCATGTCTTGTGCGATGATATGGAAAGTCTGCAAATAAATACTCAAATTCTTGAAGCTGTTGCTTGCACTTACCTATAAAGCAAACACACAAGATCCATTCTGCCTGGGGCAAAATGGGTTTGTTCATCTGAACATGTCTGATAATTCAATAATTTTGTAATTCCCAATTCCTGTTAAAATATAAATACATCTTCAGCTGTTCACAGACAAGAGTTAGTTCTCTGCTAGTTTGAAAAGGGATAGAGTAAAAATTCTCAGATGAACATCATTACATCAGTACCCTTCTTTTGTTTTAATCTAACAATCTGAGACTCATTTTTATTTCACAATCTCTCCTGTTAAAGTTTTTTGCTCAATATCCAATCTCAAAATGTTCCTTTTTCATTGTGCCAGTTGTGTCAGGAATAACTCTTTGAACCTGACGAGACGTTTTAACCCAAGATCAAACCAGCACAAGATTGGTGATAACCATTTCAAATATCCCAAATTTCAATTAACGCTATCAAATTAAAACTATCTCATTCTTGCATGTGTGAATTTGTATCCAGATTAAAATTCCCACATGTTTAATAAAATATCCTGGGATCATGATTCTGGCCAGTAAGCATGACTTTGAAAAAAAAGTTATAAGACCTCCCTTCTGTCAATTTTTTGACTTGAATCATTTAAACGACTATCACAATATCAGACAGAAGACATCAAAGCTTATTATAGAATCATATAATCCCTACAGTGCAGAAGGAGGCCATTTGGCCCATTGAGCCTGCACTGACAACAATCCCACCCAAGCCCTATCCCCGTAACCCCATGTATTACGCTGTTAATCCCCCTGACATTTAGCATGGCCCATCAACCTAACCCACTCAGCTTTGGAGTGTGAGAGGAAACTGGAGCCTCAAAGGAAGCCAATGCAGACAGGAGGAGAATGTGCAAACTTCACCCAGACAGTAACCTGATGCTGGAATTGAACCTGGGTCCCTGACGCTGTGAGGCATCAACACTAACCATTGTACCACCATTCCATCCAAAAACATACACATTCAAATATCGTCCATACAAAAGCACTTGCTTTGAAACAACAATAATCAAACTAAACATTCGAGAAGTGTCTTGTGGTTCTGTTTTAAATTTCCAAAATTAAAATCTCAAAATAAGGTTAATTCCTCCCAAAGACAAACCTTGACAAACGTTACCCAAAACAATGAAGGCACAAATCTATGAACACCTACAGACAACAAATGAAACACAACTTCTCACAGCTCGTAAATTTCAAACAAATAATTCTCAGCATTCTCTCGTAGCTATACCTTCCTAAAGAGACAGAGCACTACAAACTCACAATCCCGTGATTAAAATAAAAGATATGATCCTCCATTCTCCTTCATTATAATTTAACATTTTTTGTTCCATTTCAGCCAGTTTCCAAGGCCTGATTTTGTGGGCATCATCTATTCTTTGTTAATTCAAAATACCAAACGCATTCTCGGCCAAACACGTTACCAGCTGCAAAACCTTTGTCTTTTATCTGGGGGTGATGTGACAACACTATAAAATTCACACACTTACTGCAAATTCCTACAAGCGCTGCCTAAAAGTTCCACATTTAACTGGTCATTGAGCTTCCCTAAATCTACAATTATGAATTAATATAGACACGTACATAATCACAGACCCACAAGTTTCCAGGTGATTTAAAAACAAATCAATTGGCTGCTGAAAGGGTTAACCTTTCTACAAACTCTAAAGGGTGAGAGGCTGGTGGAGAAACTTGGCACACAATGGTATAATTTTGCATAATTTTAAGAAACTTCTATAACCACACAAAAAACAAACTCTATTTTAAATTTACTCTATCAATTTTTTTTGTTATATTCCACAACTTTGCCCAAATATCATCTCATTTGTCTATCCCTTTTCTCCAATAAACCAATTTTCAAATTTCCTATGTTCATTCCTTAATCAAGTTTGAAATAATTTTTTTTAACTCAAAACATTTTGAAATTGGATTGTGACCAAACTCCAAGCTTATCTCTGGCCTTGAAAACTTCTTCAGCTGGATTTACAAACTCAATCTACTGAATTCTAAAGCAGTTCAAATTAAATGAATTCAATTCAAGAGCTGGATTTAAGAACGGTTTCATACAAACCTGCATTTCATTTATGACCATTTTTTTCACAGTATCACTTTTTGTTATGGGTGACTAACTCCTATAATAACACTTGTCTTTGCAGTAGTTAAAGGTACTGTTACAATGTTCCTTATCGGGTTCCTGTCACGCTGTGCTTTCACCACTGTTTGATAAAAGACCACCAGTACCGGGATGGGGAAGTGTTACGTCACAATGTTTTTCTTGTTGTATTTAAAACTATTGTTCCCCTCAAGTAGCCAGATGAAGTCACAGAATGGTTTAAAATGATTTTTTACAGGACTGGCTGAATCTTCAATGCTAGAGTGCAGAATTCAGAAATACACAAGCAATTATAGTTTCAAATTCAACTAAAAGTAATTTGCATGTACCAATAAAAGTATAGGAGTTATCTCTATCCACTCACAGTTATTGATTAAGGTTACATCATGCATACATAAGGGTATAGTGTCCAATTATAACATGTATATGTTATATCACTAAGCAATGATAGCTATATCTCTGACCAATGGTCTATCAACCTCCCTTTCCATTGTTCCTTGTTCCAATGGGCGAACATGAGCAGCAACTGCTCATCATTCGATTAAATGATTCTTGATCCTTACCTGGGTGTGCTTTAATCAAGATCTGTGATTTTCACACAGCTTTCCCTGTGTGACTGAAATACAGCTTGCAGCTTATGTGATTTTAAAACTTGTGTGATTATTAACCCTTTCAGGGAGCATTATACAGAGGTGGATGATCCTCTTTCCCAATTTCCCCATTCTTCTTCATTCTCAGCTGCCTCTCCTTCTAAATCCCAATCAGTGTTAGTTGTTTCTGGGAGGAATTGGTCATCTGCGGCAACCTGCACCATAGCTAGGGAAGTTGTCATCCCCATATACTTCCGAACGAGCTTCGTTTGTTACAAGTAGAAGCTCAGGATAAGCACAGTGGCTTTCTCAGTTTTTATCACTTGTTTGAGCCTTCCACCATTTTTACTGTGCAGTGGGATGTCTGCTGGAATCCACCCCCATTTTTGCGCTTTCCTTATTAGTTTACGGTATTTTTGGGCTATGTGGAGAGACATAGTCCCTTCATCTCCCCGTTCTACAGTGAACTCTAGTTCCACCCTTTCCCCGTTCATCCGGTTTCTCTGGCACCTCCTGTGCCGCAGTTTCTCTGGCCGCTGTTGACTCGAGTGAAATTGCACAGCGAACCAGCCACAGCGTATTTTGTTTTTCTCACGCTCCTTTTATCTGGTCTACTCTCGGCTCGGATCTGCTCTTTCAGTCGGCTGCTGATCTACAACAATACTCAGTCGGGAGTATAATCACAAACACCAAACCGTATAATCACTTACCAAAGCGTAGTCCTGCTTTCACAACTGGCCCAAGTGGATCCCATCCTCACTGCCATTTGTTAGGGAACTTGACAGCTATCCAACTACCACATACTTTGTTCCCTTGAGAGACCAGTCAAGACTTTTAGAGATTCAACTCGGCCTTTGTTCAAGCTGCAGCGTGGAAGTCTATCTCCACTGGTGGCATAGAGACTTACTGAACAATACATTGCATCAGTCATTATACCTTTGGTTATCTTGCAAGTAACTTGCCTATACTTATTACAAGTATTCATTTGTTTGAAAGTCATCGATAAGTAATCTGCTCCCACCACTCAGGCAGTGAATTCCAGATCCCGACCACTCTCTGAATTTCTCCAATTCTCCCTGCTAGATTTTCTGCCAATTATCCTCATCTAAGACTTGTAGTTACTCACCCATTTGCCAATTGTTATACAGCTTTTATTTTAAACACCTTCCAAGCATCCCAGTTTAATGAGATAAACAAGGACAGTAATTCAATTATTTCTTAATTTAACACTTCAAGGACCAACTCAAACATAAACAATTGCAACTCATTAACTCTTTATTGAACTTTAACTCTTACTGAACATCAACTTTCAAGTGTACCTTAACCCTTAAACTGCATATTAACTTTAACTGAACATCCACTTTGACTATTTCACTGAAAACAGATACTACCATGTTTAGGAAAACCTTGGCCAAGAAATATCCTCGATGTAGAATCTGTCTTCTTCTTCTCTGAAGCATCCTTCAGGGTACAGGTCTTCTTGCGATGGTTGGTCTCTTTGAGTTATCACTGGCAAACAAAGGCTCACATGTCTTTCTTATCCACAATTCTTCTTCTGGAAGATTCTGTGTCATCCACCCAACTGAGTAACCAGAAATCAATCATATGGCTGGAACAGCCAATGCAATTACTTGTGAATGACACCAGTACACTTAGTTCATATTCCATACATAGCAGTCATATAAATCAGAGACGCAATGTCTGAATCGATGTAAACAACTTTATCAGACCAATACGGAGAGCTTCAGATCACAGCTCACAGATCAGAGCTTCTTTATAACTTGCATCTGGTTTTAATCTATAATTTGACCAAAAATCCCAGCATGCTTAACTCTCAGTCTGAAAAGCCATTTTAAAACCACTATTGCCATGATTGTTGTTAAGTCATACCAGTGGAAACAATTTGCCTCAAAACACTTGGCCGACTGGCCAGTCATCCTGTTAATTGTTTTTTCAAAGTTGAGCAAATAGTCCCTGTTCTCTTCTAGGCTTCTATCCTGTACCTATTGTCATGATTAGCTTCTGATTCCAGTCTTTCCAGCAAAGTTGTTGAGAGAGTGTATGAACATCAGGCTGCAGTGTATCAAACATTACACTCTGCACCGTATGGTTGTGGCAGGCTTATGCTTTCTCCCTCTGCTGGATTATGGAAGCACAGCAGTCATTGTTGTCTGATAAAAGGCTCTCCCATTTAACCCATGAAACACAAGGGCCGCGATCTAGTGACCTCGTTAGCCGTGGTCCTGTAATGTAATGTAATGTGGGCCCAGATACTGCCACAGTGGAAGAGCAGGTTGGGGAATGCCCGAGTATGGTGTGGTTTGAGGGAGAGGGTTGCGGGTAAATACTGCCACACTTGCAGGGGGAAAGGGTCACCTCCGTAAGCTGCTACACCCTGATGTCACTAGCACCATTGCAGAAGTGGGCATTTGCAAACTTCTGCAATGTTGACAGAGCAGGGCAGACTTTGGTAAGTGTTGTGAATCACTCCAGCACAGATGTGTCACGAACCATGCGTGAACCAGGGTTTGGAGGTGGGGTCCTCTGTGCATGTGAGGGGGAGGGGGATTTATATTTTCTGCAGATCAGGCAGATTTTGGCTAACGCCCAAAATCTGACGAGCTCAATCAGGCCCTGCACTGCCTGAGTGATGACATAAGCCATGTCCCCAGATTCTCCATGCACCGAATGCCGGAAAACCTGGAGTGAAAACCCAGCTGGAGAGATGCACTGTGTGGAGTTTGCACGTTCTCCTCGTGTCTGCGTGGGTTTCCTCCGGGTACTCCGGTTTCCTCCCACAGCCCAAAGATGTGCGGGTTAGGTTGATTGGCCATGCTAAGAAATTGCCCCTTAGTGTCCAGGGATGTGTAGGTTAGAGGGATTAGTGGGTATAAGATGTAGGGATATGGGGGTAGGGCCTGGGTGGGATTGTGGTCAGTGCAGACTCAATGGGCCAAAGGGCCTCTTTCTGCACTGTAGGGTTCTATGATTCTATGATTCACATTTTTTTGCAGTCTGTACCTGACACACTGCCAGATTTTGGGGAAGTTCCACTCAAGGAATTGAAGTTTACAGCATGTCAAATTACCTGCCGTGTTCATTGCCTATCCCCCTTGCCTGGCCCCTTGGGTATTCTACCCACAGCAGCGGAGGCATTGAGTAGCCCACTCACCTTTGGGCCTATTGAGACCCTTAAGTGGCCAATTAATGTCGCCAGGGTGGAGAGTGATGCCTTCTGTTTGAGACCCATCGGAGGCCCATCACAAAGTTTCTTTTTTTTTGTCTTTATTCCAATTCAATCCAATCAAGTCCAATTTAGAATCTCAAGTTGAGACATGCCCCGATCCAAGCTGACAAGACGGGGATCTCACCTTCTGTCTTGGGCTTGATCTACGTAGAACATAGAACCCTACAGTGCAGAAAGAGTCCCTTCGGCCCATCGAATCTGCACTGCATACAATCCCACCCAGGCCCTACCCCCATATCCCTACATATTACACCCACTAATCCCGCTAACCTACGCATCACTGGATACTAAGGGGCAATTTCTTAGCATGGCCAATCAACCTAACCCACACATCCTTGGACATGATCCAAGCTGATTGGAGTAGGCTTATCTCATTTGCATCTTAGCCAAAAGGCTGAGATGCCGCTTTAAAAAATTGCTTCAAATGAAGCAAAAATGTAACCTAATGACTTCAACCAAGCGCAGCATGTTGATACTACACTTGATCTTAACCAAAAGGCCGAGAAGCCATATTCCCTTGAAGTAGCCAACAAAGTGGCAAACAAAGTTCCTTTATTCAATAAGGGAGAGAGACAGAAGGCAGGAAACTACAGGCCAGTTGGCTTAACATCTGTCATAGGGAAAATGTTCGAGCTACTATTAAAGATGTTATAGCACAGCACTTAGAAATTTTCAAGGCAATCAGACTCAATCAACATCATTTTGTGATAGGGAAATCATGTTTGACTAATTTATTGGAATTCTTTAAAGAAATACCATGTGCTGTGGATAAAGGGGAACTGGTAGATGTACTGTACTCAGATTTTCTGAAAACATTTGATAAGATGCCACATCAAAAATTATTGCAGTTCATCATAGAACAGAATCATAGAATCCCTGAGTGCACAAGGATGTCATTTGGCTCATCGAGTCTGCACTCACAACAATCCCATTCAGGTCCTACCCAGGCATTTACCCTGTTAGTCCCCCTGACACTAATGGGCAGCTTTTGCATGGCCAATCAACCTATCTTGCACATCTTTGGACTGTGGAAGGAATCTGGAAAACCCATGCAGACACAGGGAGAACGTGCAAACTCCACACAGACAGCGACCCGAGGCTAGAATTGAACTCATTTCCCTGGCACTGTGAGGCAGCAGTGCTAACCACTGTACCACAAGGCCACCCATCACGTTTGGGGTAACATCTTAGCATGGATGCAAGATTGGCTAGCTAATAGGAAACAGAGTTTGGGTATTGTAGAGTGATTTTCTGGTTGGTAGGATGTAATGAGTGATATGCCATAGGGATCAGTGCTGTGCCCTCAACTTTGTCCTGTTCGTATGAAGCGCTTGGGTGAAAGGATTGAAGATACGGTTGCTAAATTTGCTGATGAGACAAAGATAAAAAGTAGGGTTGTGAAGAGGACATAAGGAAACGACAAAGGGATTTAACTAGGTTAAGTGAATGGGGAAAGCTCTGGAAAATGGGGTATAAGGTGGGGAAATATGAAAACATCCATTTTGGTAGGAAGAATAAAAAATGGTGAGAGATTGCAGTGCTCTCAGAGGCGGAGATCTGGTTCTGCTAGTCCATGAATCGCAAAGGGCCAGCATGCAGGTACAGCAGATAATTAGGAAAGCAATATTGTTTAATGTGAGGGGAATTGAATACAAAAATAGGGAGGTTTTGCTTCAATTATACAGTGCCCTAGTGAGATCACATTTGGAGTACTGTATACTGTATCATTCTTGTTTAAGGAAGGATGTAAATGTGTTGAGGAAGCAGTTCAGAGAAGGTTTACTTATCTATCAGAAATGGGTAAGTTGTTTAATGAGGAAAGTCTTGGCTTGTATCCGCTGATGCTTAAAGAATAAGAGGTGACTTGATTGAAACCTGTAAGATCCTGCGGGGTCTTGACAAAGAATGTTTCCTCTTATGAGAGAATCTGAAACTCAGAGTCACTATTTAAAAATAAGGAATCGCCCATTTAAGACAGATATGAAGAGAATTTTTTTCTGTCTGAGGGTGATGAACCTTTGAAACTCTTACTCAAAAGGTGGTGGAAACAGAGTCTTTGAATATTTTTAAGGCAGAGATAAATAGTAAGCAAGAGGGTGAAAGGTTATTGGGGGAGGTGGGAATGCAGAGTTTCTGTCACTTTTCACAATTAGCCTCAATGACGTAGACACTTGTTTTGTGCTTTATAATCCAGGCCAAATGTTGTCAGGGATTTGTTGGAAAAACTGAAAAGAAGACTGAAAAAAATAATAGCTTGTTTCATTCTTTAAAAAATGAGGATATCTTTAGTTCTGTCCAACTTCAATTCTAAATCCATGACGAACTGACTTGGAAGGCGAATGACTCCCATGTTGTAACTATACCAAATTACCAAATATGGCACGTACTGATCTTCCCTGGTTTATGATGTCAGTTCAGCTTGGCACAAATTAGTGCAATAATTCATTTAAGTCTGCACGCTTGATATCATCGCTGATTATATTTCAAATTCCAGAATGGACTCAAAATGGTATTATCGAAGAGTCTCCCGAATTGTGAGATTTCTACTCACTTTTTTAAAACGGAAACTTTCCAGTTCTGTTATTCATGGTAGAGTCCCTCAGTGCTCACTCATGTGCCAGTCCAAGCACTGAATGTTAACCAGCTGTTCACATGTGGTGGCATCACAGGCAAGTTCAATTCTCATACTTTCTACCATGGCAGGGTGTGAGACCTACTGTAGTTTTACATAAGAACATAAGAAATAGGAGCAGGAGTAGGCCATCTAGCCCTTCGTGCCTGCCCCGCCATTCAATAAGATCATGGCTGATCTGAAGTGGATCAGTTCCACTTTCCAGCTTTCTCCCCATAACCCTTAATTCCCTTGCCTACCAAAAACCTATCTACCCGTGTCTTAAATATATTCAGCGAGGTAGCCTCCACCACTTCAAAGGGCAGGGAAGTCCAGAGATTCACCACCCTTTGAGCGAAGAAGTTCCTCCTCAACCATGATCTAAACTGCGCCCCCCCGCCTTATCTTGAGGCTGTGCCCTCTAGTCCTGCTGTCCTTTCTGAGCGGGAAGAATCTCTCTACCTCTACCCTATCCACCCCCTTCTTCATCTTATACGTCTCTATAAAATCCCCCCTCATCCTTCTAAACTCCAACGAGTTTGAACGGCCTCTCCTCAAACCACGGATAGCAAAGCCAATTGTAGCTATCTCCTTGCCCCCCCAACCCTTGGTGCCCCTGGCTGAGATCACCTACCACAGTTCAAGGTAAAGATAGGAATGAATCCGAATGGCTTCAACTTGGCATTCAATTTCCCATCAGGGCATCTGATGCAATAACATGTATGGGTTGAAAGCGCTCGATGAGGGCAGCATAGTGGTTGGCACAGTGGTTAGCACTGCTGCCTCATAGTGCCGGGGACCCGGATTCAATTCTAGCTTCAGATGATCGGAGTTTGCACATTCTCCCCATTTCTCTGTGGGTTTCCTCCGGGTGCTCTGGTTTCTTCCCACAGTCCAAAGATGTGTGGGTGAGGCTGATTGGCCGTGCTAAATTGCCCCTTAGTGTCAGGGGGATTAGCAGGGTAAATACATGAGGATAGGGAGATAGGGTACAGTTGTTGTTGGTGCAGGCTCAATGGACTGAATGGCCTCTTTCTGGACTGTGGGAATTCTATGATTTGATCTCTGGTACGAGATGCAGTGAGTTAAACCGACAGATGACTGGGTCGCTCCTTCATTCCTCCCTGCGTAGTCACTCATTCCCTCTCTCTTTGTAACAGGGAAAGAGATGGCGAGGCTGGAACGCGACATCATGACTCTGAGGCAGAGAGACATCGTCGCCGTTCAAGAAGCTATTCACCTATTCGGAAAAGGAGGCGGGATTCGCCGAGCTTTATGGAGCCCCGCCGTATCACAAGGTACACCAGTGGGACCCTTAAGCTTTTACTTTCCAATGGATTTTCTTTTTAGGATTTTAGGCATGGAGTTAAGGAAGGAAGTCTCAAAAGAGAAGAAATATTCACTGACTCTGTATTCATTTCAGCTATTCAGATGTATACCTAATTCTTCATATCGTGAGTACAGTGATATTTCAGCACAATTATACTGGATATGATAATGGATTTCCTGCATGTTTGACCTTCAAACGACAATTTGGGTAGTTTCTTTTCCCTTCCTATTTATCTTAATTTGTAATCCTGATAACAATCCGAATCCCCTTCTGCAGTATGCGGGTCAGAATGAGAAGAATGTGAGATTTCTGAGTTAGATTGTGAATTTAAAATTAATATTAATGGTCCCCTTGTGATCCTCCTCCTGATATCGGAACTTGAATATCTCATTTCACTTCACTACTAGATTGCCCACCATGCAAAGCGCAATCCAAACTAATTCAAAGGACAGGTCAGCTCTCGAAGCCTGATCCACTCCCCCAGCTGCAGTCATTGCCCTACGTGTGTGCTTTTGCACCAGTCTTCACTGGCACAGACTGGCTGTCGGAGGTGATGCCATGTCCTTGTTTCAGTGACCGTGGCAGAAGCCTGGTTTATGCCATCAAAATGCCATCCTGGAAGGATACAGAATTGTTGACCCCAATGAGTTGGTCGCCCATATTGCATTGGGGATGCAATGTATCTGATGGGAAGTTGCCATCCTGCTGCTCCTGTATGCCAACTGATAGCCACATAATGGGGGCATTGCAGATCCCATCCTGCCCACAGAGCTGTTAAGAGGTGCACAGTCTGAGTTAGGTAGGCAGAGAATGGATGCAAAGACCCACAAGAATAAAATGGGATCACAAAATGTGAATAGGTCTTAAAGGCAAACCGCAAACTCACAGTTATGTATAATGCCAAAGGCAAAACATTTGCCGCAGTTATAATTTTTGCTTTAACTGATGGTGTCTGAGTCATACAAGATCTACCTCATTTTAGCAGCATGTCCATGAAAGGTCTTGCATCTTACACAAATTTCTTGTAACACTTACTTCCTGTTGGATAACAATGAGCAGTGAGGAGATATTGCCTTTCAGATGCCGGCAGAAGTCAAATGTGATGATTTATTCAATTTAGGTCATCAACAATACCACACACATGGGACTATATAAATGTTGCTTGGATGCATGGGGTGTAGAGAAAGTAGACCAGTGTCTAATTTATTTGAGATGCTTAGCAAAGTCATTGGGATATACATGATCAGGCCAATCTATCCGAGGGACTGCTGTATAGGGAGGACAGTAAAACTTGCAGGCCTTAACTTTGGACTGAATATCTCCGGCTTTACACAGTAGGTCCTGATGTAGATTAAGCCACTCCTGAGTCAGGAGCTGAAAGTACCATTGAAGAAAACCAGATCACCCTCTCTGTCTGAAAGATTCAACCTAGTTAGCTCCTGCTGTTTGATGAATGGATCACTTCAGGTTTAATCTGAAAAAGAATCTTGATTTATGGTATACTGGTGAAACAGCCCTACAGCATTCTAACATTATTGTAATTAGTAAGCATTCTGTTCAGTCAATGCTGTTTAATTTCCCCCCAATAAATTGGAGTCCACAACTCTTTCTGAATCTACCCTGTTAGAATTTTGCAAGTTTCTATGAGATCCTTTCTCAGTCTTCTAAACTCCAGTGAACATAATCCTAACCAATTTAGTCTCTCCTCATATGACAGGTCAGCCGTCCCAGGAATCAGCCGCATAAACCTTCACAGCACTCCCTCTTATAGCAAGGACATCCTTCCTCAGATAAGGACACCAAAACTGCACACGATACTCCAGCTGTGGCCTCGCCAACACCCTGTACAATTGCAGCAAAACATCCCCGTCACTGTACTCAAATCCTCTCACTATGAAGGCCAACATACCATTTGCCTTCTTTACCGCCTGCTGTACCTGTATATTTACTTTCAGCGACTGATGCCCAAGGACTCCAAGGTCTCATTGAGTATCCATTTCCCCAATTTACACCCATTCAAGTAATAATCTGTCTTCCTATTATTGCTACCAAAGTGGATAACCGCACACTATCCACATTATTCTGCATCTGCCATGCACATGCCCACACACACAGCCTGTCCAAATCATGCTGAAGTATCTCTGATTCCTCCTGACAGCTAACCCATCCACCCAACTTGTATCATCTGCAAATTTGGAGATGATACATTCCGTTTCCTCCCAAATCATTAATACATAATGTGAACATTTGGAGTCCTAGCACAAATCTCTGCGGAACCCCACGAATCAGTAAATGCCAATCAGAAAAAGATCCATTTATGCCAACTCTTTGCTTCCTATCTGCTAACCAGCTTTCTATCCACCTCAAGACGTTACCTGCAATCCCATGTGCTTTAATTTTACAAAGTAGTCTGTTATGTGAGACCTTTGTCGAAAGCCTTCTGAAAGTCTAAATAAACCACGTCCACTGGTTCTCCTCAGTCAATTCTACTAGTCACATTTTCAAAAGATCCCAATAGATCGTCGAGCATGATTTCCCTTTAGTAAATCCAGGCTGACTTTGTCTGGTTATACCAGGGCCTTCCAAATGGTGGGTTATGAAATCCTTGATGATAGACTATAGATAATTGAAAACAGAGCGATGATGGATAAATTGGACTGGCGCAAGTTGTTTGGAAGGTTTCGTAGATTTATATTTCAAATGGGCGGGTTGTCTTATGAAGAAAGGTTGGACAGGCTAGGATTGTATCCATTGAGAGTTGACTTGATTGAAACATATAAGATCCTGAGGGGGTCTTAAAAAGGGCGAATGTGAAAAAGATGTTTCCCCTTGTGGGAGAACCTTGAACTGGGGGTGTTGAGGGAGGGAGGGAGGGTCACTGTTCAAAAATAGGGGGCTACTCATTTAAGACAGAGTCGAGAAGTTTTTTTTTACTGAAGGGATCATGGGTCTTTGGAACTCTTCCTCAAAATGTGGTGGAAGTGGAACCTTTGACAAGAGTTAAGGCAGTGCTCAATAGATTCTTGATTAGCAAGGAGATGGAAGGTTATCGGGAATAGGGAGGAACGTGGAACTGAAATACAAACAGATCAGCCATGATCTTATTGAAAGGCAGAACAGGCTCGAGGGACCGAGTGGCCTCCTCCTGATAGCACATGGACAGCAGAGTTTTGGAAGACCTCGATTTAACTGTGGGGGGTATTTAAATTGCATTAACTGAACAGGATGCTTATCAATTACAGTGATGTTACAGGACTATATGGTCACTTTACCAGTATACCACAGATTCTGCACTAAATGGCAGGAAGTGAAGACCTACTTTGCTAAATATTGCTAAAGCCAAATACTGTGAACGCTGGAAATTTGAAATGAAAAAAGTAGAAAATGTTGGAAAGATTTATCACGACTGGCAACATCTGTGGAGAGAGAAACAGAGTGAATGTTTCGAGTCCACATGATTCTTCTTCAGACTGATTTACTTTGCTCCGATTTGCTTACAGCATTGCCTGGGAGTCTCCTTTCCCAGCCAGGAAAGATGGCATCAACCCTAAGATCCATGAGAAATTGCACTGTTTACAATCAGGATAACCACACCTAAATGTGATCTCTCTCACTCAATACTCAATTCCATTGTATCTCAGTCAGTCTGAACATTGGATGGGCCAATGGGTTCTTTCTCATATCGAATGTCATTGGTCCTTTTCATCAGTCTGAAGCCAGGAGAAGTGAGAGTTTGAGTAAGAACGAGGAGCAGGAGTAGGCCATCTGGCCTCTCCAGCCTGCTCCGCCATTCAATAAGATCGCGGCTGATCTGAAGTGGCTCAGTTCCACTTTCCCGCTTTCTCCCCATAACCCTTAATTCCCTTGTCTATCGGAAACCTATCTACCCGTGACTTAAATATATTCAGCGAGGCAGCCTCCACCACCTCAACGGGCAGAGAATTCCAGAGATTCACCACCCTTTGAGTGAAGAAGTTCCTCCTCAACTCCGATCTAAACTGCACCCCCCTTATCTTGAGGCTGTGTCCTCTAGTCCTGCTGTCCTTTCTGAGCGGGAAGAATCTCTCCACCTCTACCCTAAAATTTAGGTTAAGAAAGCTGAGAAGGGTTTCATAATTAGAATAAATATTGACACAGAACAGTTGGGCTAAATGGCCTTTTACTGTGTTTGTAATTCTATGTAAAGCTAAAAAAAATGCTAAAATATGTGTTTACTATAGACTTTACAGTGAATGGAGTTTGGACTGAGCTTAGACAACCCAAACACACACATTTCCAGCAGATGCCAGACTTACACAAGCAGAGAAGGGCAGTGTTATTCACACCACAGAAAAAGGTAAAGCTGTGAGTTTAGATGAGCTATCAGAATAGTTGGAGAAGTAACTCGGAAAAGTCCGTGCCAAGCCTGACTAAGAGACAACTCTGCCAAACCATCTCCAATTGAATTTCCAGATTGCGTTGAAAAACCTGTTGTCAAGTGTCTTGTCTGAATTAAAATATCAAATCCTAAATGGAATGGTAACCAGCTAAGGATAAAATAAGGATTTGCGACAATTAAAAACTATCCTGTAAAACTTGGCAAATGGAAGACTTAGCTCAAAACCTCCTTCCTTGATTCAGTGGTGGTTATAATTTGTACTCTTAACGAGTGCATTGCTTAAGCCAAGTTAAGGTTAACTTGCTAAGTGTGTGAAAGATATTAGAATGTGTGCCATTGACTGAAGAGACTTCCTCTATTTTCAGAGCAGAATGCAGATTGATTCCCTGCATATGAACTTAGACCTTGCTATTAGATCACAACTCACATTTGTCCTCAATTAATTCCTGGTCATCCCTTGGGAACTGGCATTTTGATAACAAAACATATAGGAAAAACCACATTACACACTGGTTTATTGATACAATTTAAAATTTGATTTGATCTCAGAGAACGTATGGATTATAGCTCCTCCGCCAACACAGGTGACAGCCCAAAAACAGATGCGAAGTTGGCACTGAATCTGATATTCATGTTATTTAAGGGGAAGACACTAATTTAACCTGGTTCAGGCCCAGCTCCATCCCGGTCCTTTCCAGTAACCAGACTGGCTCTGCTATCAATTAAGGCCACTCACAATCTACAATATGGGATCCCTCACATCCCAAAGAATAGCTGATCATATCGTGCAAATGCACAAAATGGAAACCTGGCTTGTTTTCTGGGAGTTCCTATGTGCTGTAGCCAATGACTCCAGTGCCCATTACCAACGTCCTTCAGTTTAAACCACCCACTTTAAATGTACTCAAAATGCCAGGGTTTAAAAACAAACTATTGCAACAATTAATTCTGAAAGTTAACTGCAAAGAAAAAATCACAGGTTGGTTCTTGCAATTTAAAAAAAGTAGATTCCACTCAAACAATACACAAGTGGAGAAATTGTAAGAGCTTTGGTGCAAAGGGTAAAGCCTGTAGTTTAACCTAAGCTGAAGCTGGTCAGTGGACCCTTTACTTAACACAAACAGCCACACAACCACAATGACTGCATCTGAAGTCCCACTTTGGGACATCAGAAGGGTGAAATAAGGCACTCTTGGCTGAGGGTCATTAGTGAACACAAGAGGTCAGTGATGTATCAATCAATGAAAAAGAGATGGAGTAAGTACTTCCACTTGCTGCACCTGATTCTGGTAAATATCTTTTTATTATGCTCTGTTTGTATCTTTGAGATGCCAGTAGTTTTGAGTATGTTTTATTACCAAGGATTTGAGGCAGTTATGAAGATGGTACTGGCCCAGTATTGATGGATATGATGTGAGTTATTTGAGCTGTTGATTAAACTCCAGGCACTGCAATGTCTTTCATCGTGCCTTACTCCAAATTGCGTAACGTTGTTTCAGTTTGTCTTGTGTCTCTCATTTTTCCCTCCCATTTGAAGGTTTGCTGAAGATTACTCAAGTCGATGGCGGTTACCTGGGTAACCGCCGCACATCATTGGACTGACGCTGTTCCATCTTGAACCCGGTGTTGTGAGGCCATTAAAGAAGAGCGTCCCACCTCTGTACGGCCAACATTTCTCTCTCTCTCTCTCTCTCTCTCCCTCTCTCTCTCTGTCTCTCCCCTATTGAATCACATTGCCGATAGTTCACTACAGCACAGGCCTCTGGGTGATGGGGCTTGTTTATCTAATCTGTTGTGCAGAACGTTTAGAGTGCACTCACAGTCAGCTGATGTCTCAGTATTTGATTCCAGTGCTGCTGTTTCCCATTTCTGGTCTGTCCATTTTACCCGCAGTTTTCCACAATCTTTACCATTTCTTCCAAATCAGATGTATTGTTTCGATAAGCTATAAACAAGCACGGTAAAATATTGTAGCAAAGTGCTGACCTTACGTTAGTCATTCAAACAAATTCTCAAAATTGCCACTGGAGATTTGCTCGGGAGGGAAGAACAAGAGCTTTCATTTCTAGACATTAAGTGCAGCCCAGTGACAGTCTCTGCCTATTGGCTGTAAGTGCTGTGTGTGAATGAGGTTAGGCAGTGCCAGCTCACTGGCCACAGCACAAAATCTGCAATCTCACCCAAAAGGGCACATGATAAACAGCAGTGCTGAGCAGGGCTCATTCTGAAGACAAATCATTCACAGAGTTTTACAGCACAAAAAGAAGCCCATCAGCCCAATGTGTCTGCCCCAACCATCAAACACCGATCTATTCTAATCCCATTTTCCAGCAGTTGGTCCACAGCCTTGTCTGATGTAGCATTTCCAGTGCTTATTCAATGTTCTGAGGGTTCCAGCCTCAACCTTTCAGGCAGCAAGTCCCAGATTCCCACCGCCCTCTGGGTAAAAAAAGGTTTTCCTCAAATCTCCTCTGAATTTTCTGCCCTTTACCTTAAATCTGTGCTCCCTGGTTATTGATCCCTCTAATGAGAAGTTTCTTCCTACCTGCCCTAGCTTTGTCACTTGTAATTTTGTACTCTCCAATCAGGCCTCCCTCAGCCTTCGCTGCTCTTTAGGACAACAACCCCTAACCTGAGCAGCCGCTCTGCATAGCTGAAACACTCCAGCCAAGGCAACATCCTGGTGAATCCCCTCTGCCCCTTTCCATTGCAATCACGTCCTTCCCATAGTACGCCGACCAGAACTTCACACAGTACTCCAGCTGTGAGCTTACGAGTGGTTTATACGGCTTTATCATAACCTCCCTGTTTTTATATTCTATGCCTCACCTAATAAAGGCAAGTATCCCAAATGCCTTCTTAACCACTTTCTCTACCTGTCCTGCTGCCTTCAGGGATCTTTGGACGCACACCCCAAGCTACCTCTGTACTTCCTAACATTCTACCATTCATTGTGTTTGCCTTTACATTGTTAGTCCTCCCAAAATGTAAGGGCAAGAGTAAAGAGAACTTTGCTGTGTAACTAACCATGCTCTAAATGACCCAGGATTGTTTGCTCCTTGTCACTAGGTACCCAACAAAGGGAAGGGAAATTCTATACCCTGGTCAGTGCAATATATACATTGAATAGGCATCTCACTCAAACTCGCCCAATTCCCATCCAATGTTTCAGCTGAAAACAATGTCCTTGTTTCACATAACCCCAATGTGAAAAAAAAATGACTAATGATTTGTAACAATCATATTGTAAAAATCAACCAAGCTTCCTATTAGTTGGTCGAGCAGCTTCTAACACAGACAGAATAGAACAGTAATATACTTCACTGGGATATTGATTTGTCCATATTTATGGAATGTATTTATGTATCACTAAAATTAAAGGGCAGTGTGTGGAACAAAGGGCATCCCACAAGGACATCATCTGAGTCTGGTGCAGATCTGGCGTTGTATAAAACTGAATCATTGCTTCTTTGCTAACAGCAGCCTACAGCCAACAACACGGCCAACTAACAGATTGTGGTCTTGCACTTTGCGACTGCAAGTTGAAGGAGGACTGCTCCCTGGTGAATGTGTAATTGGATTCCTGCTTCCTGCGGCATTTTGTTGACCATGTCCGCGACACACTTGTTTTCTCTGTCTCGTATGAAGTACTCCATTCCCAGCTTGTACCTCTAGCAATCTGGCCTGCTGACAGTTAGAGTTAAAGGATCAGCAAATACTGCAGATCCAGCTCATAATTAGTAGCAGTCCATCTGATGTATCATTTTAAAGGTGCTTCAACCCATTGTGGTTATGCCTTGCTGGATTATGCTGAGAGTGCCAGAATGTTTCTATTTGAACCCTGGACCAAATGAATAATACAAATGCTGTGAGCAGGATTTCTAAGATGCAAGTGTGTCCAGCATGGTTTTGGTTGCTGTTCCCATTGCAAAACATACATTGGGATATCCCAATTGGGTTTGCCCTTCCTGCGTGACAGACAGACAGACAGACATTCCCGTTAACTTGATAAGTCACTGGAATTGTCCACCATTCCCAGTGAGCAGACCTTAATTTTCTTGTCTAATCCAACATGTTTACTAACCAACATGCTGTTCTATTCACCTCTTCTAGACCTGGGGTACATGATCTTTTCAGAAGGACATAACAGGCTCGCAACTAATCATTTTCTTGGCTTGGAAGTTGAAACAATGACAAATTTAACCAATGTTTTCTTCGATACTAAGAAATAGCTTTTAACGAGCTCCTCTCTCATAGCCGCACAATGTTTCAGTGTTCTCCACACAGGGTTAAAACAGAGCCCATTCCTCAATTGCCTAATTTTGTCAGTATTTTTGATTGAATGCCATTGACTGGTGCAGTATGAATGTCAATATCCTACTCGCTTTTGTGAATAAATTTTCACAAAACATCTATATCCCTTTCGATATAGGTTGTGAAAAGTGGAGTGAGGAATTTGAAAGGGTGACAAGTCACCAGGGCAGTATGCTTTGTGGAGAACACTGGCACTAATGTGATGGAGACTGGAGTTTATCCTTGTCTCACTATATTTATGCTAATCTACTTCTGATAACTTGATGATTCTATCTTGTTTGTAAACCCATCTAATTTAAGGTTTTGTGAAACGGATAATCAATTTTTCAGATAATGTTCCATCCTGTTAAAGGAATTCTTAAACTAGTAGTGATTTTAGTCACACTGTAAACGTGCAAACATTTTTATCTGCACTGCTGGTGCATTTAGAAGCAATTCAATTATTTAATTTAGTTCAGTATAAATTGTGTGTAGGTTTTTGGGAGGCATTTTAACTGCGCTCCCTTTACACACTGGACTTTAATTGGCGTTTCAAAGTAAGATTCCAGTCTTTTGGTGAGTCTGAGCTGGTCAATAGTTTGAATGATGTGGAGATGCCGGCGTTGGACTGGGGTAAATGCAGTAAGAAGTCTGACAACACCAGGTTTAAGTCCAACCGATTTATTTGAACCGATTTATATGCTCTGTCTGAGGCTAGAACTCTCCATTCACCTGACGAAGAGGGAAACCTCGAAAGCTTGTGGGTTTACTATCAAATAAATTGGTTGGACTTAAACCTGGTGTTGCCAGACTTCTTGTTTGAAAACAGGGTCTTCCCTCCCCACCCCCTTCCACAATCTAATAACTGATCAAAGGTTTAAAATCTGAAATTATTTGTTATTTGCAGCCCACCTTCACTGATCTTAGACGTTGCACCAAGAGCAATCCCTCCTCCAGTTTTTTCCCATCTTCTCTGCATAGTGGTGGCTTACGCTGGGTATTGATTCGATAGATACCGACATGACTCTGTGGCAGATAGTTGGAAATCTGAAATAAAAACAGAAAACTCTGGAAAAAAAGAGTTATCCTTCAGATCAATGACCTCACGTCGGTGGAACTGGGAAAAATTTTAGAAATGATAATAGGTTTTAAGTGGATCACATGGGGGAAAGGGCGATAAAGGGGAAGTCTGTGATAGGGCAGAAGGCATGAAACATTAAATGACCGAAAGGACTCTCATGGGAAGGCAATGCAAATGTGTGAATGAAAATAATAACAAAAGGAAACCAAGATTAAGAGGAAAAGTTAGGATTCTTTGCCTGCTGGGTCACATTCTGGTTCATGTAGTTGAAATTCTGTAGCTTAGGTATTCAATTTCTGTGACGGATAATTGAAATTCAAGGTTAGATTTGGCATCGTAGTGTTTCTGATACTGGACTAGTAATCCAGAGTCTGTATTAAGGATCTGGAGACAAGCATCCAAATCCCAAGATGACAGGCGGGAGGATTTTAAAACCAATTAGTTAAATAAATTTGGAATCAAAGAAGTATTAGTAACAGTGACCATGACATTATCAGATTATCGTAAAAACGCATTTGGATCACCAATGGCCTTTAGGGAAGGAAATCTGCTCCTATGACCTCCAGATCCAACCAAATGTGATTAACTTTTAACAGCCTAGTTGTATTAAACTGCTGTGCCAAAGTGTAATAAGATCAGAACCAGACAGAGCATTTGGCAGCATTAACCTAACCACAGAAAACAACAAAGGCACACTCTGCCTAGCTGCCCCTGCAAAGCGCTTGCTAATTTATTCTTGACATTTGTTTCAAAATTGGGGGAATTATTGCAGATTAGCCAAACAACAGGTCGATATAGAACAGAATCACTACAGTGCAGAAGGAGGCCATTAGGCACATTGAGTCTGCACTGACAACAATCTCACCCAGGCCCTATCCCCGTAACCCTATGTATTTACCCTGCTAATCCCCCTGACACCAGTGGGCAATTTACCACGGCCAATGCACCTAATCTACACATCTTTAGAATGTGGGAGGAAACTGGAGCACCCAGAGGAAACCCACGCAGACTCAGGGAGAATGTGCAGACTCCACACACACACACACACACACACACACACACACACACACACAGTCACCGGAGGCTGGAATTGAACCCGGGTCCCTAGCGCTGTGCAGCAGCAGTGCTAGCTACTCTGCCACTGTGCCACCCACGTAGTCATATTCACAGAATCATACCTTTCATTCACAATCCCAGACTCCTTCATCACCTTTCCTGGATATATCACTGACAGGACAGCCCCGTCAGTGGTGGTGGCACAGTGGTGTACACTTGGGTTGGAGTGGGCATGGAATACTTCAGCATTGACGCCAGGGTCACGGTTTTCCAGCTGTTCACGCCACAGAGATTCTCTGGTCCCGCTGCAGTGAGCAGAGATTTGGCTGAATGCCAAATTCTCCATCCTTACTTGCAGTGGAAACGAGGTGTGAACAGCCATAAAATTCTGTTCCAAGTGTCATGAAGTCTCGTGGCATCAGTTTAAAACTGGGCATCCTTGAGGCGTTATGGGTTACCAGCAGCAGAATTGAATTCTACAACAATCTGTAACTTAATAACTCAGCGTATCCCTCACACTATCATTAACATCAAGTCAGGGACCAACCCTGGTTCAATGAGGAGTTTTTGACAGTTAAGAGGCTCACTTGAAAATGAGATGCCAACCTGGTGAGGCCACAATGCAGGATAACACGGATGCTAAACAGTGGAAACAGTATGCTGCTGATAGAACTAAGCGATCTCATAACCAATAGATCAGATCAAAGCTCTGCTGCCCTACCACATTCAGTCATGAATGGTGGTGGATAATTGAGCAACTAACATAGATGGTTAGATGTTTGTGATTGGTGGAGAACAATCATTTCAATCCCAGGACATCACTGCAGGAGTCCCTCCTGAAACTCAACTGCGCCAATCGTATACTGTGGTCAAAGTTCAGTATTCTGTGACAAGTGAATCACCCAGGCCCTACCCCCGTAACTCTACGTATTTATCCTGCTAATCCCCCTGACACATCGAGTCATCACCTTAAGGATTCTGCATAAATAGACCACAGAAGATCTGATAAGATCTGTTGTGTATAAGAGCTAGTTTTGTGCCTAACCTATGTGACACCCTATGTTTAATATAATGGTCTTTCATTAATAGGACTACAAAGTTTACAAGAACAGGTGCTGATAAATTTGATGCTAACATCATGTGTCATCTTAAAAGCATCTTTTTAAAAAAAATTACATGTGGTTGGATGGTCACCATAGTTTACTTTGGCAGAACAAATCTCTCCAGTCCCTACACAAATAGATTGTAACTGAGAAGTGTACTTCTAGTTACAGTGCCAACCCTGTTCTACCCAATGCATGACTTTAGCTAGGGCCAAAGCTTAAAAAAAAATCAACTCAATATGCCATATCAGAATTAATCCCATACCAAACGTTGTTGAAATGTTTGCAGAATAAGATCAAGTTAAGACTGTTCAACTGTTAGGAAGCCTTCCCAGTAGATTCCTGCCCTTTCCTGTCAATTCCTGAATGTTCCAGCATGGTCCTGCCCCCTTTCCCAACCTTTTGGGAAATGGGGTCATTTTTCCAAGATGATGTTGCTGCCTTTTCTGGTGACTGTCAGCTCATTAGTATTTATTGCCTCTCTGCTGTTAGTCATTTATGTATAAAAAGTCGTCACATGGAAATGCAGAATAATGAAAGACTTGTGTTTAGCCTATTCATTCCAGTTTTCTTGCTTGAACTGAAATGCAGTTGCAACAGTTGTAAGAGTATTGAGAGTTTAGACCTCCTTCTTAAACATAGCAGGAAGACCCAAGACATGAGGGGTAAGGAAAGGCAAATCACAAGTCTTGTTATATTGTATCAGACAGTACAACAGGAGGCCATCCAGCCCACTGTGTCTGTTGCAACACTTTGATTGTTCCAATTGGTTCTCCTGGCCCTGATTGTCCAATTAGTCCTCCTGGCCCACTGTTTCCCAATGGTGCTGCGCTGCAATTCCTTTTAATTCATGGTATATGGGTGTCACTAGCTGGCCAGCATTTATTTCCCATCCCTAGTTGCCCTTGAGAGTCAGCCACAACTCTGGAGTCACATGTAGGCCAGACCAGGTAAGGTTGGCAGATTTCCTTTCCTAAAGTGAACCATGTGGGTTTTTCTGACAATCGACAATAGTTTGGTGGCCGTCAGTAGATTCTTAATTCTAGGTATTTTTTATTTAATCAAATTCCACCATCTGCAGTGGCAGGATTCGAACCCAGCATATTAGCTGAGTTTCTGAATTAATAGTTTAGTGATAATACCACTAGGCCATCACATCTCCTTTTATTTCCTTTTGACATTCTGTATATATTCAAATCTCCTTTAAAAGTGGCTGTTTACTCAGCTTTTCGCCCACCCTCAACTCTTTTCAGCAAATATTCTCGATTATTACAGCTTTAAAAAATCTGATTGTTCTAGTTTTGTCGTCACAAGTTAGTTCTGAGGGAATTTGCCACCAACCAGGTTACTCAAGGGATCAGACTTGCTTAAAAGACTGGATAGTCCAATACTGAACAGCTCAGAGACTGAGTGAAAACGGTAACAAATGCTTCTACTCGTTTGCAACCAGGTGAATTTGATCTTAATACATCCTTCTTGCCTTCCTATTAACTTTCCTGAATAATGTCATCACAACTCAAAGAAAGATCTGTAAGGCGGCAAATTTTCCTGTGGTTATTTTGGCCTGGATACAAGGGGACTTGGGGAGGGGCATAGTTCCACTGCACCCCGGTTTCCTCTATAAATTATACCAACCTCCCCCCCGCCCCAGGTGCCGAGAAACAATGTAACAGAGCAAAGGAGGAACCGGACCTTAATTTTGATGAAAAAGCAATGATTAAAATAACGTAGATGTCTATAGAATTTTTTTTTCTGTAAAACATTGGGTAACGTGGTGGCACAGTGGTTAGCACTGCTGTCTCAGCGCCAGGGACCTGGGTTCAATTCCCAGCTTCGGTGACTGTGTGCACGCTGCACATTCTCCCCGTGTCTGCGTGGGTTTCCTCCGGGTGCTCTGGTTTCCTCTCACAGTCTGAGACACGTGTTGGTTGGGTGCATTGGCCATGCTAAATTCTCCCTCAGTGTGGGGATTTTCACAGTAACTTCATTGCAGTGTTAATGTAAGCCTACTAATAATAAACCTTAAAAAACCATTTAATAATAAAAGTGGAAAGTTATACATTTTAAAACTTTATAAAAATACCAGGAAAATCTGCCCCCCCCCCCCCACGTTGGTGAGACACCAGAGGCTGAACACTTGTATTGCTGGAAATTGCGGGCTGTGTGCAGTGTTAACTAATCCAGGTTTGTTCCTGTCTTCTTGCCCTCCTCCTGTTTATTTTCCGGTGTCCGGCTTATTCAGTGCACGCAAGCGGCCCATCCCGTACTACAGACCCAGCCCTTCGTCGCCCAGCTCCCTCAGCAGCTACTCCTCCTACAGCCGCAGCAGGAGCCGCAGCTACGACAGCTACAGCTCGTACAGCCGGAGCCGCAGCCCCAGCCGGAGCCGCAGCCGGACCGCCAGCTACGACAGCCGGAGCAGCTCGGAAAGCGTAGGCTTTTAGAGGGATTATCTGACGGACAAAGGCACAGAAATAGAGCGGGCAGTCACCACTTAAACACCGACCGCTGACTTGTCTCCCAAAGCTGGAGATGTGAAACTGCGAGTATCAGCAGTGGCAGTCGGGCCACTGCGACACAACTTGTATTATAGCAAGTATATATTTATATCAAGATAGCCTTGTAGGTCCTGACATTCATAAGTTCTTTAGACCCAGGCATTCAGCACTGATATAGGGGCAGACAGAACGGATTTTGCAGTCTTCACATTGCTTCTCCATCCAACATCATTCAGGAGTTTAAACCTATTTGCCTGGTGCTGGGATCTAAATGGAAAACTTTTTTCTTTCCCCCCTAAACATCGATTATAAACTTCTGCAAAAGAATTCTTCCATGAAATCAACTGAACCAAAAGTCAGCAACTTCTTCCATTCAGAAGACACGCAGCTATTTAAATACACTTTGATTTTTCTCCTGGCTGACTGCCATTTGCGTTGATCAAATCATTCTGCCCTTATACTTGTCAAAGAGCCTCGTGGACAAAACCAGACGCTGGGAGGAGTGGACGCAGGCAGGCATTGCGACTCACTGTGCTTGGTCTCATTTAGCAAGGTCCAGCTACAAACTGCACTCCTTCCTCAGATCCCTCCTACTGATCTTGTAATGTTGTGAGGGGAAACCGTTTTAAATCACTGCTATGGTTGCAAAAATGGAAAACTATGCACTGTAAATATAGTACAATTAGCACAGGGGTGGGCGGGATGGGGGCAGTGTGGCCCCCCCCCCAAGAGTTCAAAGGGGAATTGTATAACACATGCTGTACTAAAGCGACAAATTATGTAGAGTTGTATTCATGCCTCTAGTTGCTTTCTACTAGATGCTAGTTCAGGCCTGTTCAAACAGCAATGTTAGATTGTCTCATAAATATACAAGCTGTTTAAGTGTTGTGCACATAAAGCAACCATCCTCCATCGAATGACTTCCTCATCCCCTCTCCTCACCCTTTTTTGAAGGCTTTGCTTTGACAGAGTGTGTGTTGCTACAGCCACCGAGTGTGGCCTTGTTACAGCTGTGATGCATATTTTGTTTAAAGAGATCTTGCTAGTTTTAGGTTTCTCAGTGACAAGTCAGCACCCTGGAAATCTGCCACTCTGCCCACAGCCAGTCTGCTAAGACCATTCTGCATATAGTTGGCTTGGAGGGTGTACAGCACCATTGACTTTAACTCGGTATCTCTGCTGGAAGACACCAAAGAGCTTCGTAGTGACTTTATCAACCATTTGGAGAGACTGAAGAGGGTATAGTACAGAGCCTGAAGCAGACAGGCAATTCTATAGTTTCCTGAAGCCACAAGAAAGGGGCTCGAGTTTCCAGAACAATATTCGGCATTTGGAAAAGTTCAAATTCACTTGTTCAAGATGTAGGTTTGAATGTAGAATACGCTTCCGTTTGGGAGCGGGCAGCTTAGAAAGGTAATCATGATCTTTGCTGTCATTCCACACCCTAGCCCATTTGAAGGGTTGATCCAGAGCCCTTCTCTTTATCCGAGTTATTAAGGATTGCTTGAGAAGTGACAGACAGGCTTTATCTATATCCTCAGGGGAAGGTAATCTATTTTGTAATACCCTGTAGATGTGGCTTTTGAGACAGCTGGTTGCCAGTTGCTTCTGTTGCATTTAAAGAGCCATTGGTGATTTGCAGACCTACCATGTGTAACTGATCTCGTGTACATCGAACTGAAGGAGTGAGTTGAAAGGTACAACCCAACGAACAAAATAAAAGAATAAAAGACAGATCAGTGATGCACTCCCAGTATTGAATAGGCTCCAACAATTAACAATGTACAGTAAATGCCATGTTTAAAAATTGAGAAGCAGGAGTTTAAGATCTGATACAGATCAATTCTTATTGGGATTTTTACAATCGGTGACATACTAATGAAGCTCTCTTATTCATCAATTACATTAAACTGGCCTTATTTAGTCTATCTTCCCCATTTTACTCATAACTGAGATGTTAACCCAATTGGGAACAAGGCTCTCGACATGAAGACAGTGGCCTAGAATCGGTTCATTAATTTATTTTCACTTTCATACTATCCCCACCCTTCCCCTCCCATTAAAATAAATACTTAATGGCATTCAATAGCATCACTCCTCCAGTTGGAGAGCACTTGGACAGGTCGTTGCACACCTTCCATTGATCAAGCCAGTCCACATTTGGCTATTTCAACAATGGCCACCCTGACAAAGTGAGGCAATGACATTATCTAGCAATGCACTGCCTGCCCAAATTTTAAAATGAGCTTAGGGATATATTTTTCATTTACCCTTTTAATCTAGCGCACAAACATTTAAATCAAATGGACACCTCAGCACAATGGTCTGGAACTCCTTCCCTAAACCTCTCCACTTCTCTCTTCCACCTTTGAAAATCTTTCTGGAACCCTATCCATCTCATTAAACTTCAGGTCACCTCTTACCATGATGTAGCATCTAGTTTGTGTCGTCTATTCCATTTTTATTTTTTGTTTATTTTCTTCCCCCCACTTCCCCACCGAAAGCATCAGACGTTTTCTAGATTTATGTGAAAAAGTCACTAGGAGCAATCTTTAGTTTCCAAACTCTAGATTTAGCAGATTTGATTTCAGTGAAGGAAAAATGCCCCCTGGTTTTGTGTGTGTGTGTGTGGAGAGAAGCTTGTTGTCCAGTTTGTGCGCCAACCTGACAACAGCTTCCAAAATCATGCAAAAACCCTGTTTCCCAATCTCCAGTGCAGTAGTAGGCAGCAGTAATTGTCAGTAGCATAAAAATGTTAGATGGCTTGACTTTACAAGTCCTTTTTAATTGGCGCATTTTAATATCTAATCTTGGCACAACTGCCAATCACTTTTAAATGGATGCATCGCCCAAATCTGTGACAGGCCAGAAAAGTTCAAACAATAAAGGTAGAAGTGCAGCTATAGACAGGCAATTTATACAGTTGCAACTTTTGGCACTTTCTCAATACCATAATAGATGATAGATTGAGAGCACGTATATGCAATGTGCTAGCTAATTAGAGCAAGTAGTTTCCATTGAATGCACCTTCTTGTAATATTGGCAGTAACGCTGCTGGTTTTGGCATGTTCACCATTAGCCCCCTCACCCCACCCCACCCATCCACTCACCCTCAAGTCTTTGTTGTGATCCTGTGTACGCTAATCTAGGGTAGAAGATGAGTGGAGTCCTTGGCAATTCCGTACAATCTTAACGAGTCATGAGTGTGACGTGATACCTGAAGGCCCTGGGGCAGATGTTTACCCTTCATACCTGTACATATGAGACAGCTAATGGCCGAGTTACTCAACCCTTTTCTGGAAAAGAGGAAAAAAAAGCCCAAAGACCCACAGCTGCTCTATAGCTTCTGCTATGCTAAGTTCCTATACCCATCGAAATGCAAATGTGAAACAGAATATTTAGGGGGAAACTGTTCCCAGTCATAAAATGATCAGGAATCAGATTTAAGCTGTTTGATAAAAGAAGCAAAAGTCACATGAGAAAAAACAAAACTTTTTTACACAGCCATTGGTTAGGATCCAGAATATATCAGCTGAGAGTGTTGTGGAGGCAGGTTCAATCATGGTATTTAAGAGACAATTTGATGATTATTTGAAAATATACATTGTGCAAGCAGAGAAGACAGGAAAATGGCACGGTAAAATGTTTATTCGGAGAACTGGTGCAGACATGATGGGCCAAATGGCCTCTTTCTGCCTTGTAACAAGTCTGATTCTGTGAACTGTAATAAGCCTGTCTTTACAGTGGATGAATAAATTGACAGTGCCTAAGGCACCCTCAAATCAGCACTGATTTTACCCAGGCTGACCCCCTCTGCCATATTCCCACAATCCTGCACATTTACAATGGCCAATCCACCTAATCTACACATCTTGGGGTACTAAAGGGCAATTTAGCATGGCCAATCCACCTAATCTTTGGACTGTGGAAGGAAACTGGAGTACCTGGAGAAAATCCACACAGGCACTTGGAAAACAAATTAATTAATTAAGTAATTAATAATTTTAATATTTAATATATTTTAATAATCAGTCCTTCAGTTTTTTTATATTTTCATTTTTGAGATGTGGGTGTCACAAGAAAGATCAGCATTTATTTCCGAGTGCTAATCGCTTGGAGAATTATGGTGGTTGACCTTGTAGAACTACTGTAGTATTTATGTCAATTGTGTCTTACAATGGTGTTTGATGCGGAATTCCAGGATATTTACCTTGCAACCGTGAAGTATATATCCACCTTGGGATTCTGTGTGGTCAAGGGGAATGTGATCTTTCTTAACTGGTTGCATATGAACATATGATAAAGTATGGGAAGGGACTAACTGGCTCATCCAGACAGGATACAGCCTTACCTACATGTAGTATCAACCTACCCAAACCTATCTCAGCCTTCTGGGGAAAGATAACAATCGAGAGCAAAAAGAAAATTGGCCATGTTGAGGAGAATAAAAACTCCAGCGGTGTTTAGCATGGCAAATCATAGTTACAAAGCTGTAAAGTCCAATGAAATCCCAATATTATCATGCTAACACTGCAATGCAAAAACGTAACCAAATTGGTCCCATTGTAACCCTGGACCTTTCAAGCACGATGTTTATACCCACGTCAATGCTTCTGTATTAAGCAGGTGAACAACTCAAAGCATTCTAACGGGAGGAGGGGGGCAGTGGAGAGAGGGGTTTTGTTGTAATTTTTTCACTGCATGTTATAGCTTAATATCAAATAGTTTGTGAATGCAGGATGTCCCCCCACAAATAGGACATCGTGTCATCTTGGTGTTGAAGGATACGTTTACAAAAGGGATTTGGCAAATCTGTGAGCGTATTGCACTAATCTGAAACACAGACCTGTTATTTTCTGCTGTCAGAGTGGCGAACATTGCTGTTTGATTTTCAGGATTCTCCTTTTATTTATTTATATATTTATTTGGTCACTATTAACTTTTGTCCATATGCACATTGGTAGTAACAATGCATTTGTCAGCAAACCTATATATAAAATGTTTTTTTTAAAAAAAAGAGGTGGCATTTATATGGTTCCTTCAGTCCTGTACAGTTTGGGTTTATTCTGTGTTATGTTGACTTGTATTGTTGAAATGTATGAGTTCCGAGATGCTGCTTTTTTTTCTCTCCTGTACAGTATTAAATGTGTTTCTCTTAACTTGGTGATCATGAAGAACTCTGTGTGTCACGGAAGAGCTGGGTATCTGAGAGATTCAACAGGCTCCACCACCCTTCCCCACCCCTTCAATATATGCAGCAATGCCAATTCCCATACTTGGTCTCCGTAACACTATTAAACCGCTTGACCAGAACCGAACCTACCCAATATGAAACCCGGTAAGGGCTCTAGATAAAGTTGGCCTGAACTGAAACAGGTGAAAACCAACAGTGTACCATTTAGATCTTGGCTGTGGTGCCCATAAATATATTCTTTTTCATGTCCAGACACATTTACCTGTAGGACACTGGAACATGTGTCCTTTTTACCAGATCATTTCGACTTCAGAGTTATTTTAATCTAACACAGATACTGACGGGGTTATATTCTCTATGAGCTCAATCCCAATCCAAATCAATTGTAATGAAGACTTAGATTTGTATGATTCCAGGCATCCCTGGTCAATTTGACATAATGCCTAGACTGGGAACAAAACTGTCCACTTGTTCCTAGTGCACACTTTTACCCAGAGATGCACACTTACTTTTTTTAATACATTCTTTCAAAGGATGTCGTCTTCGCTGGCTAGGCCAGCATTTATAACCCATTCCTTTTAGCCCTTGGGAACTAAACCTGTCCTGGCAAATGCAGGGCAACATGCTGTGTACATTAGCAACCCCAAAAATGATTTCTAAAATCAGTGATTTTCAACAAGAATTTTTTGAGTTCTTTAGAGCTTAAAAGGTTTTGTCCAATTACAATAGGTTGAAGTGATCGCTTACCTCATTATTAGGGAGAAATTTCAAAAATAAACAGAATTATTAGTATAAAATTACATACTGACATTGTTTCATGAAACAAAGTATAATCATATGGCTTTTGGTACCGGGGGAGATAGTTCTTGGCTGGCTTTGCATGATAGTAAAACAAAAGTCCATTGCACATCTCTCATGATTTTATTTCCATTGGAGTCAATAGAAATAAAATGGGGAGAGAGGTAAAAGGGGGCTGGTAACACCCTGTCAAACAGTTCACACTGTTGCTAAAATCAAACTTTACCAGATTGCCAGCGCTTATACGAATACATTGTGAAAGGTGAAAGTTACAATGCAATGTGTATACCTTTACCGTTTGCACGGTGCTCGCGCACAAAAGTCAAACACAAGAACTCACCAATATGCCTCGAGCACTTGAATTTCTCAACTGGGTTGATGGGTCCCTCAAAAATTTGGTCAAAGACACTACAAGACTCCCTGAAATGGAACATTTCAGGTGGTTTACAGCAGTAGTGTTACAGAGAAGTATTTGACAGTATAGACAAAATTGATTAATTAAATGTTAAATATTTGGCTACAGTGGCCGTGTGCAGCAGTAGATGGGAATGAATGCACATATACTGTTTGTACAACAATTTGGAGCAGATATTTTAATATAGTAATCAGCAATCCCTTCCATCTTTTATAATAAGTCAGAAAAAAAACAGTGCATTTTGCACACGCGGTGTAAGAGGACAAGAAATATAAAACAATTCATTTTGGGGTTTTGTCTCTTTAATGCCTGAATTACGAGGCTGATTATCCAATTTACCCTTACCTCGAAACCACAGATGAGTTTAACACTGTTTACTGGAGATTGCCAATTGATCACTCCTTGAAACTAGAATTATTGGTGCTCTCTGCACTTCTCTTACAATCATTCAGTCCAAAATAACCTGAGCATCACCTGTTTTCAGTAATTGGTTGCCGCTTAGCTCTTCACTTTCAAAAGGCTGGTAAATCTGAAAAGCAATAAAGGACAAAAGGGTGAGCTGTAGCTTTGACAAAGGGCGTAGCAGGACCTGCACTATTTAGCACCAGTTCTCAGTCATTGCCACCCCGACCGGCTGCAGCAGGCATTTGTAAAAACCGCTGGTGTTTCAGGGAACTTTCAGTCTTCCTCGAACTTGATCAATTCTTCTGTTTTTTTTTTGTCTCCTGCAATGTTAAACAAGATAAGGAGGTAGAGCAAATACAATTCTGCAGCTGTTTGTAGAATGCATTTTGAGATTGTGTATTAGTAATTAGTGTAACTAGTTAACATGAAATAAAGAGTATATGATGAACACGTGATAATTCTTTGCTTTCTGCTGCAGAGGCAGAGGCCCCCAGATGTACTGATCTGTTGTTTTTGCTTTTGCTTCAATCGTTCCTTTCCCACCAGCGAGACTGCCGTCCCGTCTGCACCTTCAGGTAAAGCTGAAAGAACCCAGGGCATCTTTCCAAAGAAGAGGAAGTTCCCCTTGGTACTCTGCATAATATTTATCTGACAATGTGCAATATTAAAAACAGATTATCTGGTCATGATTAGGGTTGCTGTTTGTTGGAGCTTCCTGTGTGCGAATCGTTTACTACATTATAAACAGTGACTGGGTGAATTGGTTTATTTATTATTTTATTAGAGTTTATTGATTAGTCACAAATAGGCTTACACAGCAATTACTGCGAAAATCCCCTAATCACCACACTCCGGAACCTGTTCAGGTGCACAGAGGGAGAATTTAACATGGCAAATGCACCTAACCCGCACGTCTTTTGGACTGTGGGAGGAAATCAGAGCACCTGGAGGAAACCCCCGCAGACATGGGGAGAACGTGCAAATTCAGCACAGTGACCCAAGCAGGAATCGAACCCGGATCCCTGGCACTATGAAGCAGCAGTGCTAATAACTGTGCCCACTGTGCTGTCCCGATTGGGTGTAAAAATACTTCAGAACATCCAGATGTGAAATGCAAGATATTAGTACAAGACTTTCTTTAATGAACCGTTGGTACTGGTTGCCTTTCCATGAGCCTTGTTTCACACTGAGCCGACAAGCCAATGCTGTCAGACCATTTCCATAATCTGAGCCCGTTCCTCAGCTCAGGCCATTTCCCATTCTGGAAGGGTGGGTGTTCCCAATGAGAGAGTGGGGAGGTGTACTGGTCAGTATCATTGGCTTGTTAAATCCTTTCCCCATCCTGATAAACGAGTGAATAAAACCTTGGAAAAATGAATCACCAGGAATTCGGCTGAGGAAAACATTTGTTTGTGTGACGCCAATTTGAAGCAATGCCCTGCAGGTTACATCAATCCCTCAGGGGCAGGAAGCACCACAGGCCATTGTCTGCATGGCCCACTTGATGTTATTCAATGATTAATATCAAAACCCACGCAGGTAACAGCCCAGATTGTTTCCCACCTGTCATAGAGCACAGAGGTTTACAGCATGGAAACAGGCTCTTTGGTGCCACTTGTCCATGCTGCCTTTTTTTTTGTAACCCCTAAGCTAATCCCAATTGCTCGCATTTGGCCCATATCCCTCTATACCCATGTAACTATCTAAATGCTTTTTAAGTTCAAAATTGTACCTGCCTCTACTACTAACCCTGGCAGCTTATTCCAGACTCTCACTGCCCTCTGTGAAAAAATTGTCCCTCAGGACACTTTTGTATCTCTCCCCTCTCACCTTAAACCTATGCCTTCTAGTTTTAGACTCTCCTATCTTTGGGAAAAGGTATTAACTATTTAGCTGATCTGTACCTCTCATTATTTTATAGATCTTTTTGAATAGATCTGTCTATTCAGTAAGATCATGGCTGATCCTTCTGAGACCTTAACTCCATTTCTTGCCTGTCCCCCATACCCTTCGACTCTATCTGTCTAACTCCGCCTTGAATATATTCAGTGACCCAGCCTCCACTTCTCTCTGGGGAAGAGAATTCCAAAGACTAACGATGCTCTGAGGAAGAAATTCATCCTCATCTCTATCTTTAATGAGATACCCCTTATTTTTTAAACTGTTTGCACTGATTCTAGATTCCTCCACGAGGGGATCGATCCTCTTATTTGGGTATAGTAGCAGTAGATGGGAATGAATCATAGTCAATGCACATATACTGTTTGCAAAACAATTTGGAGCAGATACTTTAATATAGTAACCAGCAATCCCTTCCATTTTTGTGATAAATCAGAAAAAAAATCACAGTGCATTTTGCACATGCGGTGTTTTTGTGTAAGAGGACAAGAAACATAAAACAATTCATTTTGGGGGTTTTGTTTCTTTAATGCCTGAATTACGAGGCTGATTATCCAATTTACCCTTAGCATCAACATCTGCCTCATGTTTCAATAAGATCACCACACGTTCTAAACTGCAATGAATATAGACCCAACCTTCTCAACCTTTGCACATGAGACAATCGGTTCATTCTATGAATCAGCCAAGTGAACCTTTTCTGATCTACATCCAAGACAAGTATATCCCATCTTAAATAAGGAGACTAAACCTGTACACTATACAAGTTCTCTAATTGCAGCATGCCTTCCCCACTGTTATACTCCAATTCCTTGCTATAATAACTAACATCCCAATGGAGCCAAACTTTGCAACTTTTATATGTAAACTTACGAAATACTTTGTATTACAAATGATGACACTCTTGAATGAAGTAATTATTAGATTCGATTGGTTCTGAGTGGAGTGGCAGTTAATGCTGAATTGTGAGAAATGCCCTGGTACTATTTGAGAAGGAGGAGGAGAGAATTCATCCTCTGCCCTGACTCGAGCAATTCATTGAATTTATAGAATCTCTCCAGTGCAGACAGAGGATATTCAGCCCATCGAGCCTGCACTAACTACTACCCATGTAATCCCACCAACCGAAGGGCAGATTTACCATGGCCAATTCACCCAGCCTGCTGATTCTTGGTCCCCAACATCATCAAAGGCAGATTAATTGGTCATTTAGTTGTCTGCTGTTTGTGGGTCCTTGCTGTCCCCAGTGACCCTACAGAACAACAATGAACGCCCTTCTCTCTCAGCAGTTCATCGACTGCAATGCAAGAGCTTCATTTTAGGCAAAGAGAAACATTCATTATGGATGGGAGATTATTGAGATGGCTGGCCAGTTCCCTACTTGCGCACCAGTTATGTCTCAGTTGGCAGCGTTCCCGTGTCTGGGCTCGATCGTGGGTTCAAGCCCCCAGACCAGTCAGTTAAGAACAACAATCAAGGCTTATTTCAGTAGGATACTGGAGGGGTGCTACACTGTCAGAGGCTCCATCTTTTGAATGAGTCTTAAACCGAGGTCAGTTCTGCCCTCAAAGGCACGTGTGGAAGGACCCATGACACTTCCTGAAAAAAGAAGTAAGGGAGTTCTCCCGATGTTTGTGTCTTTGTCTATATGCAGTGTTTGTGAACTAACCTCCACTTACCTGAGGAAGGAGCAGCACTCCAAAAGCTCATGATTCCAAATAAGCCTCTTGAATTTTAACTTGGTGTTGAGAGACTTCTTACTGTGCCCACCCTAGTCCAACACCAGCACCTCCAGCTTATAGTATGATCCAAGCAAGACTGATCAGGTAGATGGGTTTTTAATAGCTTTAAAGAGCAGGAGTGAGTTGGAGAGGCGATAGATTTAGGGAAGGGAATTCCAGGGCTGAGGATCCCCAACTACAGAGGCAGGACCACCAGATGTGCAGTGGGGAAGAAGGGTTAAAGGAAACTGGGAGTGCACAAGAGACCTGGATTGGAGAAGGGCAGATTTCTCAGAGGGTTGAAGGAGGTGCAGAGGTAGGGAGAGGCAGAGTTCCTCAGTGATTTCAACTCAGGGAGAATTTTAAATTAAGATTTTATTTGATCAGAAGCCAATGCAGGTCAGAGAGTAGAGGGTGAATGGGACTTGATGTGAGTTAGGACAAAGGCAGTTGAGTTTTTGATGAAATGAAATTTATGGAGGATGGGAGGCTTGCAAAAGAATATTGGAATCATTGAGTTTAGAGATGGTAGCTTCAATAGCAGAGGAGTTGGGGTGGGGAGGAATGTTTGGGAGGTTGGTTTGGAGGGGAATTGGTGATGTTATGTAGAGGCTACATAGGTTTCTTGGTGATGGACAGAATATGTGGGTTGAAGGATTGCCTCAGGGTCTAATAATGTGCCCCAGGTTACAAGCAAGCTGGTCCAGGCAGTTGCCAGAGAGGGGGATGGAATTGACAGCTTGGGAGCTGATTTTGTGACGGGGTCTTAAGATAACGTCTTCAGTCTTCCCAACACTGAACTGGAGGAGACCTCTGTCCCTGCACTCAGTGGATGTTGGATAAGCGATGCTGTGACGAAGCTTCACAATTGCAAACGGAGGCAGGAGAACTGATTTCCCAAAGTCATGTTAACAGCATCAATTCAGATAAAGAAAAACACCTTCAAGTGTCCAGCTATTTGATTGCAGAGTCAGCTAAATATTTACTGGGGACAAGAAACTACCCCTCTCCCCTACTCTCACTGTAGTGGTAATGCAGAATAACTGGTAATTAGGGTGTCTGTCTATCAATCAACCCCAGCAGTTTCATCAGAGCTTGTAAAGTGTGAAGCATCTGCCTGCTGCAGAGAAGCTCAGTCGCTGTAACAGTGACACCCCCCCACCCCACCCCACCATCCCTGCCCCCCTTTTAAAGGCTGTGGACAGACCAGAGCAAAGAGATAGAACAGTTTTACTGGCCTGCCTATTGATAAGTGGGGCCAATCCTGGGAGGATGGTGGCACAGTGGTTCGCACAGCTGCCTCGCAGTGCCAGGGACCTGGGTTCAAATTCCGGCCTTAGGTCACTGTCCGTTTGGACTTTGCACAATCTCCCTGTGCCTGCGTGGGTTTCCTCCAGGCGCTCCAGTTTCCTCCCACAGCCCAGAGATGTGTGGGTTAGGTTGACAGGCCGTGCTAAAATTGGCCCTAGTCTCAGGGGGACTAGCAGGGGTCGATACATGAGGTTACGGGGATAGGGCCTGGGTGGGATTGTTGCTGGTGCAGACTCGATGGGCCGAATGGCCTCTTTCTGTACTGTGGGGATTCTATTTTATTCAAGAGTTGGGGGGGAGGGGCTGCAAGATATAAAGATCAGGACCTTAATAGCGCATGAGAAATAGAAATTTCTTTACCCTCACCCACCTTTATAACAGAACCATGAAGAAGCTGCCCCTGACTGGGGCATGGGGAAGGAGGCCTACACCTCCCAAGCTCCACACTCCCAGAGAGGTGGACACTTTACTGGTCTGGCAGCCTGATCTCATGACCTTTGATGGGTCAGTGCTGGAGATCATGGGTAAATATTTCCTGATGCTTGGACTGGGTGGTGACTGATTTTTGTTTCTAACGTCAGGGAAGATGTACTGTGACCAAAGTGTTAAAGAGTTTCCCGCAGCTCGGCATTACAGAACAAAGCACGCGTCAGCGAGTACATCTTATCGGCATAAAGTCCTTTAAATGTGACGTGGGAGCAGAGAGAGCAGGAGTCATTCTGCGTGACTCCTTCACACTGGCTTCATCCTGAATGTAATTAGGTCAAGGCAGAAAAAAAGTAGAGAGATCTTGTGGTGCATTGCGAGACATCCAAAGAAACAATCGAGACGCACGCTCAGACATTCCCAGAAGACAAGTCACACGGACAGGAGTCAAGAGTCCCGCAGTCAGGTGCTGAGGAAGCCACATCCTTCACAATGACAGAATGTGAGGCATCGTGTTTTATCTTATAAAATGGAACGGTAGCAATAGATAGATCAGAGTCTTCTGCAAGTGAGAGGATTTTGTTACGTTGCTACAAGAACAGTTTGTGTTCACGCAGTTCTTCCAACATCAGAAAATGCCCCAGTTGAAAACAATACCAAAAACAACCTCAGGAGATAGGAGGTGTCAGTGGCATCACTTATTTGTTCAAGGCATGTGAGCATCGCGGGCTGGGCCAATATTGTGAGAAGTCTGACAACACCAGGTTTAAGTCCAACCGATTTATTTGGTAGTAAATTTGCAAGATTTCGGGGTTTGCCCCTTCGTCAGGCTTCGATACTCAGCTTGCGAGTTTACTATCAAATAAATCGATTGGACTTAAACCTGGTGTTGTCAGACTTCTTACTGTGTTTACCCCAGTCCAACGCCAACATCTCCACATCATGGGCCAATATTTATAGCCCATCCCTAATTGCCCTTGAGAAAGTGAGCCGTTTTCTTAAACCGCTGCAGTCCCTGTGGTGTAGGTGCACCCACAGTGCTGTTAGGGAGGTTTTTGACCCAGCGACAGTGAAGGAACAGCGATATATTTCCAAGTCAGGACAGTGAGTGACTTGGAGGGGAAGCTTCCAGGCGGTGGTGGTGTTCCCATGTATCTGCTGTCCTTGTCCTTCCAGATGGTAGTGGTCACAGGATTGGAAAGTGCTGCTGATGGAGCCTTGGTGAATTGCTGCAGTGCGTCTTGTAGATAGTACACACTGCTGCTATTGTGCGTTGACGGTGGAGGAAGTGGTTGTTTAAGGTGTTAGATCGGGTAGCAATCTAGCAGAGCTATTTTGTCCTGGATGGTGTCGAGCCTCTTGCATGTTGTTGGAGCTGCACTCATCCAGGCAAGTGGGGAGTATTCCATCACACTCCTGACTTGTTCCTTGTAGATGGTGGAGAGGCTTTGGGGAGTCAGGTGGAGGGTTCCTTGTCTCAGAATTCTCAGCCTCAGACCTGCTCGAGGCCTCAGTGATTATATGAATTGGCCAGTTCAGTTTCTGGTGAATTGTAACTGCCCCCACTCCCCCAACCCCGTTACTGTTTCACCAGCACTGCCCTGAATTTCCAAAAGGCTTTGTGCTTTGTCCAAAATGGCATCGCAGTCCCAGCTTGGGAATGTGGGGAGGGACATACTTGTGGTTCAAAGAGACAGAGGCAATTTAAAGATGTAGCCTCCTTCCAATAGAAGCAATTTTTGGTGAAGAAATTTTCAAAACCTGACTTGTAAGTTTTAGGCAGAGGAGGAAAAGGCTCAAACCTAATGTAGTTCTTCAAAAAGGTCAGGTACCTTTTGAGAGAGGTCAAGCACTCCTTTTGGGATTGTTAACAGTAGACATGAATGTGTATAAAACATGGGTAAGTCCTGTGGAAATGTCAGCGTGTTAAGGCATTTAAGTCCCCAAGTCCTTTAAATTTTTTGACAAGAATCCACCTTGCGGTTGAAAAAGAAATCAGAGTTCAGTTATTTCATTATTTGTTGTCACAAGAATTATTTCTATTTGAATGTCCGCATAATATATCATTATCACAGTGGTAATATGGGATTGTTGGGGGTGGGGGGGGTTGGTGGGGAGAACAGATGTAAATTCACAGTTTGTTTGACAGCTCCAAATGGTTATAAAAGAGATTAATAGTCTTTAATGTGGGGCTATGAATACAAATGTTTGTTTTTTTTTATGTAAGTGATTAAATACTTGAACGGATTTAAAGGTATTGGATTGGGTTGCGATGAGAGGTCACACGATGCCAAGTTATAGTAGAATAGGTTTATTTTAAGTCACAAGCTTTTGTTTGATTCTTAAATGCTTCTCTCAGGGGCAATTATGGAATGGCCCAGTCAGTGATGCCCATGTCCCGTGAAAGAATAATTTTAAAAAAAGTTGGTGAGAATCAGTACTGATATCCAAAGCAAAGACCTATCACAATGGCCTTGCCGGTGAGGTTCAGAGGCCATTGAAGGTCTCCGGTATTCGGGGGCATAGATGTATAACGTCCATCTAGATGCCCACCAGGTGGTCTGGCAGTGTCCACCAGACACCCTGGCAATGCCTGTTGGGCACCACCAGCATGTCGATACCACACTTGATTTTAGCCAAAAGGCCGAGAAGCGATTTTCTTTCTTTGTGTTAACGGTATTCTCAAATAAACTTTGTTTGATAAAAGCTCCCTAGTGGGTCATTTGACTCATACCTGAAGTGAAACATCTCATGCTTACCCTAGCCAATTTCAAATTGCAAAACTTACGGTCTTCAGAAAATACCTTGGAGTTTCTGACCTGGATTAAAACAAAGGGCAGATGTCCAAAGCTGCTTCCAATTAAGCTTTACAAGGGGTGGTAGGTTCTACCTATAAACCTGGGTGGAAACAATGAGGTATCCTGCATTCTGCCCAACCCAATTATACTTTGTCCTCCACTGTCCTTGTCTGAACAGGAGGTCAACTGAGGAATGCAGCAAGTTTAGCTTTCTTTTCTCATAAAAAGAGTTCATTATTTGCCTATATTCTTCTAGTTAGACACTTTAGTTGTGATTGGTTTGCAAGTGGACTTGAAGGAGCCATTCACGTTTTGCTGAGGGAAAGTTACATTTTCTGCGATCGGTTTGTGAGTCCCGGTTGAAAGAGACAACAACGCCTCGAAATCCTTCCAACAATCCAACCGAAGGCATCGACCTTGCATTCTGATGCTGCTCCCCCTACCCTGCCTTTGCCAGAACCTTCTATCCTTACTTTAGGTTTTGTTTGTTTGCTTCCGTAGCAACAGCTGAAAACTGAATGGGGTTCATTCCAGCTACAAATGTTTCTCAATCCATTCGACATGCCAAGTGCGGAGACCTCGGATCAGCTACAATCTCCGTCAAGGTCAAACTGCAGGAAATGTATGGACTCAATACAAGATCAATCAACAACATAAACAGCACCTTAATGCAGACACGAACAAGTCATACATATGTAAGGCCTGGGAGCTCAGCCTCTCAAATGTCCCATTATTGATATTTGACCATGTTTTAAGTGGTTGCAATTCCTTGAGCTTCTATCATCTTCATTTGTTAAGATTGAACACCTTTAAGAACCATCTCTATCTGAAATTTTTCACATCATTTGACATTGTTTGTTTTCAACCATTTTCATTTGACATCAAACACTGTCAATTGCAATCATTTTCCACCATTTGACATCAATCATTTTGTTATCTTTTGATATCACACTTGCACTCACAATCTGGCTAACATATTTCATTTTCTCTCAGAGGTGACTATTTAACTGTCAGTTTCTCACAGAGATACGATTGCACTATTATACGTTAGTTATCAACAGACATCATTGTCATCCTGCAATGGTCACAATGAAATGTAATTAGACACAACCACCGTGATTATGTTTGCAGGATCACACTCCCACCCTGCCCCATACTTAGACCCAACAACTCTTTCTCCCTCTCCTTCCTCTGTCTCTCTCGCTCCGTCCCTTCACACCCATCCCCTGGAAGGATTCAGAAGAGAGAGAGAGAGAGACTGAAGAGAGGAGGGAGAGAGGCTGGAGGTAGGGGAAAGAGAAGCTGCAGGAAGAGGGGAGAGAGTCTGGAGGAAGGGGGCAAGAGGTTGGAGGGAGGAGAGGGAGGGAGGGAGGTTGGAGGGAGGAGAGGGAGGGAGGGAGGTTGGAGGGAGGAGAGGGAGGGAGGGAGGTTGGAGGGAGGAGAGGGAGGGAGGGAGGTTGGAGGGAGGAGAGGGAGGGAGGGAGGTTGGAGGGAGGAGAGGGAGGGAGGGAGGTTGGAGGGAGGAGAGGGAGGGAGGGAGGTTGGAGGGAGGAGAGGGAGGGAGGTTGGAGGGAGGAGAGGGAGGGAGGGAGGGGAGGGAGGGAGGACGGAGGGAGGTTGGAGGGAGGAGACGGAGGGAGGGAGGTTGGAGGGAGGAGAGGGAGGGAGGGAGGTTGGAGGGAGGGAGGGAGGTTGGAGGGAGGAGAGGGAGGGAGGGAGGTTGGAGGGAGGAGAGGGAGGGAGGGAGGACGGAGGGAGGAAAGGGAGGGAGGGAGGAAAGGGAGGGAGGGAGGGAGGTTGGAGGGAGGGAGGAGGAGAGAGGGAGGTTGGAGGGAGGAGAGAGGGAGGTTGGAGGGAGGAGAGGGAGGGAGGGAGGACGGAGGGAGGGAGGGAGGTTGGAGGGAGGAGGAGGGAGAGAGGGAGGTTGGAGGGAGGAGGAGGGAGGGAGGTTGGAAGGAGGTTGGAGGGAGGGAGGGAGGTCGGAGGGAGAGGCTGGAAGGAGAGTGGGAGAGGCTGGGGGGAGGGTGGGAGAGGCTGGGGGGAGGTGTTGTGCTTTGAGGATGATCAGTTGGTGGGATTATGGTAATTGATGATTCTTTCATTGGCTTTGAGTGAAATCATTAAACTGTTTGTGTCGCTACATCAGGTCCTCAGAGTTTGATAACTGGCTTTGACATCCACAGATATCTGGTGCTGCTGCTTTCTGAGAGTTTGATTGGAGGGTCATCACTGTGGATAGGGCAGGTCTCTCCCTTCTCCTGTACAGCATCAGAACATCGTGGCTCCCGCTCTCACCAATGTATCTGTCCCAGGTTAGACTCACACACTAGCCCCCGTCATAGTGAACTTCTGCTTTAGGAAATGGAACATATCTCTTACTGGTGAAGACACTCGTGACTTTGGAGCTTCTACTAAGACACACTTAGAGCAGTTAGTGCAGAGCGTTACATAAATTAGAGCGTTAAATAAATGTACTCCCTGCAGGAGAGGAATGGTTAAATGGAATGATTAAATCACATCATTATCTTGCTTTCAGGAGCAATCATATTTAGCCTGGTACAGCTCAATTCCAAGCTGTCCAACGTCTTGTCTGTCTTTTCAGAGCAGTATAAAAAGATATTTATCTGTTAAGAGATGTATGAACGGTATATCTCTTTTAAGAACAGGATGAAGGGTATAGCTCCTTTAAGAGCAGGGTGAAGGGTATGGCTCCTTTAAGAGCAGGGTGAAGGGTATGGCTCCTTTAAGAGCAGGGTAAAGGGCATAGCTCCTTTAATCCTCTATCACCTCCTTTCCCCCTTCTACTTTTTATTATTATTACATGTACTGGTGAAAAGTCTTGAGGCTGGCTAGGGTGAACGTTGGTCCTTTAGAGGATGAGAAAGGGGACCTAGTGGTAGGGGATGGGGATATGGCTAAGGTATTGAATAACTTTTTTGTTTCTGTCTTCACAGAGGAGGACGTGAATAATTTGCCGGGTGTTAGTGATGGAAAGGTGGTAGGACTGGAGGGTCTTAATGACATTACTGTTACTAGAGAGGTGGTGCTCGACAGACCGGAGGGGCTGATTGTGGACAAGTCCCCAGGACCGGATGGAATGCATCCGAGGGTTCTGAAAGAAATGGCGGAGGTGATAGTTGATGCCTTGGTGGTTATTTTCCAGACGTCGCTGGATTCCGGGGAAGAGCCGGAGGATTGGAAAACGGCTAATGTTACGCCGTTGTTTAAGAAGGGTGCCAGGCAAAAGGCGGGGAATTATAGGCCGGTTAGTTTAACGTCTGTGGTAGGTAAAATGTTAGAATCCGTCATTAAGGAGGAAATTGTGAGGCATCTTGAAGGGAATTGCTTGATAGAGCAGACGCAGCACTGTTTCATTAAAGGGAAGTCGTGTCTGACAAATTTACTGGAGTTCTATGAGGATGTGTCTAGGGCGGTGGATAGAGGAGAGCCGGTGGATGTGGTCTTTCTGGATTTTCAGAAGGCGTTTGACAAAGTAGCTCACAAGAGGTTATTGCAGAAGGTCGAGGGACATGGAGTTGGGGGTAGGGTGTTAGCGTGGATAGAGGATTGGTTGTCAAATAGGAGGCAGAGAGTGGGGGTCAACGGGTGCTATTCGGATTGGTGGATGGTGACTAGTGGAGTGCCCCAGGGGTCGGTGCTGGGGCCTCAGCTTTTTACCATTTATATAGATGATCTGGAGGAGGGAACCGAGTGCAGGGTGTCGAAATTTGCTGATGACACCAAGATTGGGGGAACGGCAAATTGTGCGGAGGGTGTGGAGAGTCTGCAGAAGGATCTAGATAGGCTGGGCGAATGGGCCAGGAAATGGCAAATGGAATTTAATGTTGGCAAGTGTGAGGTGGTCCACTTTGGTAGGAATAATGGTAGGAAGGACTATTACTTACGTGGCGAAAAACTGCAGCAGGCGACGGTGCAGAGGGACCTCGGGGTCCTTGTGCATGAGTCGCAAAAACCCAGCTTGCAGGTGCAGCAGGTGGTCAGGAAGGCGAATGGGGTGCTGGCCTTCATAGCGAGGGGGATTGAATATAAAAGTAGGGAGGTCTTGCTGCAGCTGTATAGGGCATTGGTGAGGCCGCAGCTGGAGTACTGTGTGCAGTTTTGGGCGCCGCACCTGCGCAAAGATATTTTGGCCTTGGAGGGAGTGCAGAGGAGGTTTACTAGGCTGATACCGGAGTTGAGGGGGTTGAGTTATGAGGAGAGGCTGAATAAACTAGGCTTGTACTCGTTAGAGTTTAGAAGAATGAGGGGAGATCTCATTGAGACGTATAAGATGATGAATGGGATGGATAGGATAGAGGTAGAGAGACTCTTCCCGCTCAAAAAAGACAGTAGGACTAGGGGGCACAGCCTCAAGATAAAGGGGGGGTGGTTTAGAACGGAGTTGAGGAGGAACTTCTTCACTCAAAGGGTGGTGAATCTCTGGAATTCTCTGCCCGTTGAAGTGGTGGAGGCTGCCTCGCTAAATATTTTTAAGATGCGGGTTGATGGGTTTTTGATAAGAGAGGGAATTAAGGGTTATGGGGAGAGGGCGGGAAAGTGGAACTGAGCCACGACAGATCAGCCGTGATCTTATTGAATGGCGGGGCAGGCTCGAAGGGCTAGATGGCCTACTCCTGCTCCTATTTCTTATGTTCTTATGTTCTTAAGAGCAGGGTGAAGGGTATGGCTCCTTTAAGAGCAGAGTGAAGGGTATAGCTCCTTTAAGAGCAGGGTGAAGTGCATAGCTCCTTTAAGAGCAGGGTGAAGGGCATGGCTCCTTTAAGAGCAGGGTGAAGTGCATAGCTCCTTTAAGAGCAGGGTGAAGGGCATGGCTCCTTTAAGAGCAGGGTGTAGGGCATGGCTCCTTTAAGAGCAGGGTGAAGGGTATAGCTCCTTTAAGAGCAGGGTGAAGGGTATGGCTCCTTTAAGAGCAGTATAGCATAATAGTGGTGGACAGCAGTGAAGGATAATATTTAAGACTGTACAACATCAGTGATGCATATTTCACTGTGGTCACCAGAGGGAGTACTGCCAAGTCCAGAAACATCCAGATAGTGACAGCTGTAAAAATGTGGAGAATGTTCTGGTAACTCTCCGTGATAAGGACAGACAGAAGGATCTGGATCCTTCGGAGAGCTTTTAACACTCTGTGGGCAGCTATTATTGGCAGTTTGTGTAAATATGATCCAATGGTGCATGCCAGTTCAGCTCAATTACTCTGCTCCAATTCAAGGGCACAAAATGTTTTCCAAAATGTAGTTATTTCCTTTAACTGAGTTTGTTCAGATCTCAGCCAGACTGGCAGAGAGAAGATCTGAATTTGAAACACAGTAAACTGCAGCAAGAACGCCAATAAAATATATACCCCTTAGATATACCCACACAATAACCTCATATCATCATATTTCAGATACAATCGCACACATAGATCAGACACACAATCTCTCGTATAGATTATAGATACACAATCACACACATAGATAGAACATAGAACATTACAGCGCAGTACACGCCCTTCGGCCCTCGATGTTGCGCCGACCAGTGGAACCAATCTAATGACCCTGTAACCTAAACTATTTCAGTGTTATCCATTTGCCTATCCACTGACCATTTGAATGCCCTTAAAGTTGGCGAGTCCACAACTGCTGCAGGCAGGGCATTCCACGCCCTTACTACCCTCTGAGTAAAGAACCTACCTCTGACATCCGTCCTATAATTATCACCCCTCAATTTAAAGCTATGTCTCCTCGTGTTAGCCATCACCATCCGAGGAAAAAGGCTCTCACTGTCCACCAGATCATACACACAATCTCATGCATAGATCATTGACACACTCTCACACATAAATTATAGACACACAATCTCACACATGGGTCATACACACACAATCATATGCATAGATCATATATACAATCTCATATTAAGCTCATACACATAATGACCTGCATATATCAGAGACACAATCTCACACATAGATCGTACACTCACAATCGCATGCATGGGTCATTCACACAATCACATGCATATATCATACATACAGACACATTAAACCCTCTCACAGACATCACGCAATGCCAGTTTTAAGTGATAACTCCAGCAATATTCCCGAGAGGCCAGGTGTGGGTGGCACAGTAGCACAGTGGGTTAGCACTGCTGCTTCACAGCTCCAGGGTCCCAGGTTCGATTCCCGGCTCGGGTCACTGTCTGTATGGAGTTTGCACATTCTCCTCGTGTCTGCGTGGGTTTCCTCCGGGTACTCCGGTTTCCTCCCACAGTCCAAAGATGTGCGGGTTAGGTTAATTGGCTAAGAAATTGTCCCTTAGTGTCCAGGGATGCGTGAATTAGAGGGATTAGTGCGTATAATATGTAGGGATATGGGGGTAGGGCCTGGGTGGGATTGTGTTCGGTGTAGACTCGATGGGCCGAAGGGTCTCTTTCTGCACTGTAGGGTTCTATGATTCTGTGATTGATGGGACTGTATCGGGAATACAAAATGAAAGAGGAGAGCGAGGGGAGGAAACGTGATTTCCCCAGCAGGAAGTTAAGGTCTGGCTGCTCACCAACCCTGGCAGCGCTGGGATTAACAAAACCTAGAAGTATCAGACTGCACTCGCCAAAATTGAACCAATGAGTTTTACATTTTTAGCTGAGGGGGTCAATTGGCTACTCTTCCCCCAGATCTGTGTGTATGTGTGTGTGGGGAGGGGGGGGGTTGCTGTTAAATTACAAGTTAGTCCCAGTTTCAGCACAGACGGTGAGCGATCTCAATGTGTCCTGCGAGAGATCTTGAAAATTAAAGTTCTAATGTTTATTTATTTGTATCACAAGTAGGCTTACATTAACACTAAAATGAAGCTACTGTGAAAATCCCCGAGTCGCCACAACTTTGGCGCCTGTTTGGGTACACTGAGGAAGGATTTAGCATGGCCAATATACCTAACCAGCGTATCTTTCAGAGTGTGGGAGGGAACCGGAGCGCCCGGAGGAAACCCACACAGACATGGGGTGAATGTCAGACTCCGCACAGATAGTGACCCAAGCTGGGAATCGAACCCAGGTCTCTGGCACTGTGAAGCAGCAATGCTAACCACCGAGCCAATCACTATGATGCCCCCTTCATATTATGAAGGGGTTTGATGGGGCAGACAGAAAGTACCTCTGGGGGAGAGCAAAACTGGAGATTATCAGTAGATCATAATCCGCAACAAACCCAGTGAAGAGTTTGGAAGAAACCTGGAGTGATTTGTCATGATTGTCCCTTTCAGGGCAACACAGCAGAGTAAGGGTCACCTGACTTGAGGGGCCAATTAGGACTCAGAGTGGGTAATCACCCTGGGAGCGTGAGGCTCTCTTAGGTAGGAAGCATATAGGGGATTTGCGGCAACCATGTGACTGCCATACTGCTGTACAGTTCTCATTAATAAATACCTCTGCGTTCCTAATGAAGTGTGTGAAAGTGCACCATTACAGCGACTCTCTGTCTAGGGAATTAGCATGGATTTATTTTTTATCAGTCATGGGACATGGGCATTACTGGCTAGCTAGCATTTATTGCCCATCCCTAGTTGCCCTGGGAGGGCAGTTGAGCGTCAACAGCTTTGCTGTGGCTCTGGAATCACATGTAGGCCAGACCGGGTAAGGATGGCAGATTTCCTTCCCTAAAGGGCAATAGTGAACCAGATGGGTTTTTCCAACAGCGTGGTTTCATGGTCATCAGTGGGTTCTTTATGGAATTCAAATTCCACCATCTACCGTGGTGGGACCTGAACCCAGGAACCCCCAGGACATTAGCTGAGTTTCTGGGTTAATAGTCTAGCGATAATACCACTAGGCCACGGTCTCCTCCTATTTGTGTTTAAGGAGAAACTGGGTAAAGAAGGAACAGAAGGACATTCCAATCCGCTGAGATGAAGTGAAATGAGGGGAGGTGTAAACGCCAGGATGGATTTGTTGGCCTGAATGACCTCTGAAATTCAAAGTCATTTGATGTAAGTAAGGAAAATGTTGCTGCTAACTACCCTAAAGTGATTGGGAATGTTCTAGAATTCTCTGGGAGTGTCACCTTGTTGAACTTCAGTACAAAATGATGGGTGGGATTCTCTGGCCCCCCCAGGCCACATGTTCCCTGCCGGTGAGTATTGTTTGCTTGCGGCGGGATTCCCTGGTTTCACCACTGTCAACGGGAGCTCCCACTGACGTCACCCCATGCTCGCGGGAAACTTACGGGTTGCGGGGGGTGGTTGCGCTGCCGGTGGGGCTGGAGAATCCCGCCTGTATGAAAGGCCGGAATTCTCCAGCCAATGTATTTTTAAGATTGTGACAAATCCAAATGTTATTTCTGCTACCCTCTGGTTCATACTGTGAAGATATCATCGAATCAGAAGGGGACTGTTACTGGCTAGTGTTCAGTTACGTGCTGGTAACTGAAGACAGTGTCCATATCATTAGGGAGAAGAGCTCCATAATTCATGAGTGACTCACTGCATCACAAACTAGTTGATCTACATATTAGGTTATTCAATAGATCAGAACAGAACACTTACAATTTGTGATGTGGGGCAACATAAAAGAAAGGAATAGCATTTATACATTTCTAACCTCAGGCACAGCCAGGGTCTCACGATAGGGGAAGTACTTTTGAACTGTGGTCATTATTGAGATGTAGGGAAAGACAGAGACTGAATCTGAACACAAAGCAGCAAGATCCCACACAAGCAAGCAATGAGGCGAGTGACTAGCTTATAGAAACACATAAACATAGAAACTAGAAACAGGAGTAGGCCATTTGTCCCTTCGAGCCTGCTTCACCATTCATTTTCATCATGGCTGATCATCCAACTCAATAGCCTGAGCCCACCTTCCCCCCCTCCCCATATCCTTTAATCCCTTTCATCCCCAAGAGCTTTATCTAACTCTTTCTTGAAAACACTCAATATTTTGGCCTCAACTGCTTTCTGTGGTATGAATTCCACAGGGTTACCACTCTCTGGGTGAATACATCTCTCCTCATCTCAATCCTAAAAGGTTTACCCCATATCTTTAGACTGTGGTCCCTGAATCTGGACCCCCCCACACCCACACCATCAGGAACATCCTTCCTACATCTACCCTGTTAGCGTTTTGTAGGTTTCTGTGAGATCCCCTCTCAGTTTTATGAACTCTGGCATATACAATCCTAACCGATTCAATCTCTCCTCGTATGTCAGTTCTGCCATCCTAGGAATCAGCCCAGTGACCCTTCTTTGCACTTCCTCAGGAGCAAAAACATCCTTCCCCAGATAAGGAGATCAAAACTGCACTGTATTGTAGATGTGGTCTCACCAAGGCCCTGTATAATGACAGAAAGTCATCCCTGCTCCTGTACTCGAATCTTCTCGCTATTTCAGTTTTGGTGTCTTTGTCTGAGGAAGGATGCCCTTGATATAAAGGGAATACAACAACGGTTTACCAAGCTGATTCCTGGGATGGCAAGTCTGTCACTTAAGGACAGACTATTAGCCATTTACAATTATAATCATTGGAGTTTAGAAGAATGAGAGGGAATCTGATAGAAAGTTATAAAATTCTAACAGGTAGATTCAGAAAGAATGTTCCCAATGGTGGAGGAAGTCCAGAACTAGGGGCATAGTTTGGGGAGAAGGGGTAAACCTTTGAGGATTGAGTTGAGTTAAATAAAGGCAGTCTCTGGCCAGTGTATTTCATAAATGGCAGGGCTCTTCCCTCAGTCTCCTGACCAGTATTTAATTGGTTTCCAGTGATGGTTACCCATGATGATAATGAATAACGGAGCGGGTTTGAAGGGCCAAATGGCCTATCCTGCCTTCATCATGATTCCCTTTTGATGTCCCTCCTGTGCCCCTACTCCCACTCCACCGCTCCCCATTCCTTCTTGCCTCTGTGCTTTCATTGTGCTGTTACATTTTTAACTCTTCTGATGAGCGTCGTAGAAAATAGAAATGTAGTAAATAGAGGCAGGATCTCCGCTCAAATTTATTGGGGAAAAAAGCCTTCCCAGGGGTCACTGGGGCCTACTTCCTGTTTTACACTCCCTGTTTGAAAAAAAACCTCCAAAAAAGTAAGTAAAAAAATCCTTTATACCTTCAAGGTTTTTGTAATGAGTCTCCACTCCAACTTCTCCTTTGGAAACAGTTTCCTTTCCTGAAGGACACTGGTGAACCAGATGAGTTTTTACAACAATTGACAAAGGTTTCATGGTCATCAGTAGACTTTTAATCCCAGTTTTTTTTAAATTAAATTTGAATTTCACCATCTGCCATGGTGCGATTTGAACCTGGGTCCCCAAAGCACTATCCTGGATCTCTGGATTACGAGTCTCGTGACAATACCACTCTGCCACCGACTCCTCTAAACTGGCTACTACCATCCACGTGGAGCATAGCAGTCAAATGCATAGCTTGAGCATGTGACAGCTATGGTTTGCCTTCCACATTTTCATCATGATTCCTTTTTGATATCCCTCCTGTGCCCCCATTCCCACTCTAACACTCCCCATTCCTCCCTGCCTCTGCACTGTTATATTTCTAACTCTTCTGATGAACATCGTAGAAACATGGAAAATAGGAATGTAATAAATAGAAGCAGGATAGGCCATTTGGCCCTTTGAACCTGCTCCATCATTCATTACGATCATGGTTAATCATCAAATTCAATATCCCGATCTCCTGAGTCCCAACTTCTTCAATCTAATTTCTTCTTGAAATCGCATGTTTTGGCCTCAACTACATTCTGTCGTAGTGAATTCCACACATTCACCACCCTCGGGGTGAAGAAATTTCTCCTCACCTCAATCCTAAAAGATTTACCCCTTATCCTCAAACTATGCCCCTAGTTCTGGAGTCCCCCACTATTGGGAACATTCTTTCTGAATCTACCCTGTCTAACCCTGTTAGAATTTTATAACTTTCTATCAGATCCCCTCTCACTCTTCTAAACTTCAATGATTATAATCCTAAACGGCTTAGTCTGTCCTCAAATGACAGACCCGCCATGCCAGGAATCAGTCTGGTAAACCTTTGCTGTACTCTCTCTATAGCAAGGACATCCTTCCTCAGACAAGGACATCAAACTGCACGCAATATTCCAGGTGTGACCTCACCAATTCCTTACACAATTGCAGCAAAACATCTCTATTCATTGACCTTCTGTTTGTACAAACAGGCTCCATTCCTCAGAGACAGCTGAGAATAGGAGAAAACCCTGGAGTTTTATCACATTAACGTGGTGATCTCGAAAGCCCTACGTGTTTCTCAGCACAGGAGGACTCTTGCTTTTTTTTCAGTTTTGTTGATGGTTTCAGAATATCCCAAAAGTATCTCACAATCAATTATGATGAGTTGTGTGAAGTGAAATGGAGCTCCCAGAAGTGGCGGAAGTTTGAACAATGTGAGAAAAGCTAAAATTCCAAACCCGCCTTTAACAGCAACTCCCCCCCACCTCCCACCCCAGCTCCCCCCAACACCACCCCCTCTGCCCACTCCCTGTTTTAATGGAGACTGGACAGAACAATAAGACCAGCCTCCTGTCAGGGCGCTAACAGGCAGTAGGGGCCAGGCACTGACAGCTTTTAACCAGACCACATGTCTTCAACTTAACACATTTTCTATTCTAACTCACGTTGGCCACCTTTCCCTGGGCTCGGGAGATCCAGTTTGGTAAAAGAAGAGAAGAATGGCTGGATCGATGAGGGAAATGTCACGTGGGCACGGAGAAGCCTGAGAAGGTGTCCTTTAAACATCCCAACACCTCAACAATTCCCCCCAAAAACCCATGATTACCAACACACACCATCCCCCCTCCCAACCACCCACTGTCCGTCCAACCCTATCCCAACCATCAACTTCAGATCCCCCCCCCACTGTCTCTCCGTGATCACTGACACCCCACCACAATCCTTTGACCACCAGCAGGCTCTGCTAATCATGTTATACCCCTTCGCGATCACCATCCCACCACCCAACTGTGTCCCAGCACCCACAACCACTAAATCATACCCCCAAATATCCAATACCTGCCGTCTTGAGCTCTCCTCACTGACCTCCCCCCCCCCAATCATTTCCCCCCCCCTACCCACTCCGACTCCAGAGTGGCCAGCTCCTTCACTGTGTGGCTGGGTGGCCAATGGTAGTACCAACAATGGGAACGGTTAAGAGCTACACCTAAGTATGCTGGCACGGTAGCACAGTGGTTAACACTGCTGCTTCACAGCTCCAGGGTCCTGGGTTCGATTCCCGGCTCGGGTCACTGTCAGTGTGGAGTTTGCACATTCTCCTCGTGTCTGCGTGGGTTTCCTCCGGTTTCCTCCCACAGCCCAAAGATGTGCGGGTTAGGTTGATTGGCCGTGCTAAGAAATTGCCCCTTAGTGTCCAGGGATGTGTAGGTTAGAGGGGATTAGTGGGTATAATATGTAGGAATATGGGGGGTAGGGCCTGGGTGGGATTGTGTTTGGTGCAGACTCGATGGGCCGAAGGGCCCCTTTCTGCGCTGTTGGGTTCTGTGATTCTATGAATTTGGGTTGAGTTAAACACCTATACAGGCCAGAGAAGGCTGAAGAAATTTGTGACTTGCCCTCTGGGAAGTGACTTGACACTTCCTGTGCTGATCAAACAAGGGTGTTGTTTGGGTGTGTGCCAAACAGACTGGAACCACTGATATTCATTCCATATACAGTGCGGCTCTGTGACATACACACAACTTGGTTTAGACACTTGGGAATTGTTGACTACAATCAAACATTGTGATCAGTTTCCGGTGGTATCGTTGATCGAGTGCCAGGGAACTTTCTGGAAGGAAGTGCAAGGTTTAAGATAAAAGGAGGGACTTTGAGTCCTCTCCTTAGCGGAAACTCAAGAGTCACATTAACAACTTATCCCCTGAAGATCATCTTCAGAGAAGAACCATGAGGAAGATCCATACCCACGGACAGGCCTGGCTAGTTCACTCAAACGGGTAGTATTTCTTTACAGTTAACTTTGACTCAGTTAACTTTAATTTTAAGTTTGAAGTTAAAGGGATTGAATTACTACCCATTTATTACCCCTCTCTCAGGGCATTTAGGAGTCAACCATATTGCTGTGGACCTTGACTGACATGTAGGCCAGACCAAGTAAGATCAACAGATTTCCTTTCCTGAAGGACACTGGTGGACCAGATGAGTTTTTACATCAATTGACAAAGGTTTCATGGTCATCAGTAGACTTTTAATTCCAGTATCTTTTTAAATTAAATTTGAATTTCATCATCTTAAAGTTGACTGACCAACTTTAAGGGCGTTCAAACGGTCAGTGGATAGGCACATGGATAACATTGGAATAGTTTAGGTTAGAGGGTCATTAGATTGGTTCCACTGGTCAGCGCAACATCGAGGGCCAAAGGGCCTGTACTGCGCTGTAATGTTCTATCTTCTAATTAAGTTGTTGCAACTAATGTATATTTATGTTGCGTTTTGGCATCTGATATAGAGGGTTTTGTTTGAGTGAAATCTGAGTCGACTCCCTCACTGGAATTTTATCACCCTACTTGTCACAGGAATCGGAGCGGGCGAGGAGTGGACAATGACCTCGGGTGGAATTTTACGGTTTCGGGACGAGCGAGGCTGTAAAATCCCACCGCACGTCTTTTTTCACTCCCACAAGGGGCAAATATTTGGAGTAAAACAGCCTAGTATTCCAGCTGGCTAACAACTGCATCATTCTGTTGCTAGCATGCGAGCCCAACAAACAGCCAGTCTGCTGATCAGGCAGGGGATCTTAGAGACAAACGTTCAAGTTTATTTATTAGTCACAAGTAATGCTTACATTAATACCGCAGTGAAGTTAATGTGAAATTTCCCTGGTTGCCACACTCCGGCACATGTTCGGGTCAATGCACCTAACCAGCACAAGTTTCAGACTGCGGGAGGAAACCGGAGCAAACCCACGCAGACACGGGGAGAACATGCAAACTCCCCCGTGATCCAAGCTGGGAATTGAACCCGGGTCCCCGGCACTGTGAGGCAGCAGTGCTAGGCACTGTGCCGTCCCTTTGAAACCCGTGCTTGCTGGCACCCCATTCACAAGTGCTGTAACACCCTTCACCCCTGCACTCCTACCCTCTTCACTAGAAAACACCCAAATCAGTAAACGTCGGGTGCAGATTGACTGTTTTAATGAAGACATTCAGATTGAGCACAGCAAGATCCCATAAGCACCACATAAATAGTCCATCATTAAACATGTTGGTTGAAGGGGGAAGATTGGCCTGGACACCAGGGAAGGTACCTTCTGCCCTGTGAATGTTCACACCTCGCTGGGGGGGGGTGGGGCACGGAGGGTGGACTGGCCTGCAGTTGTTTTTGGAAGGGTCTTCTCGACCTGGAACGCGAACCCTGATCCCCTCTCCGCAGACGCCCCCAGGTGAGTCGAGTATTCCCGACACTTCCGCTTGTCTTATTGTTGAATTCTCGTCCAGTTTGTTTCGGGAACGTTGAACCGCAGGACACTGTTCACCCAGCGGTCGCGTAACTCAGTCGTTTTAAAAATAAGCTTGGCCGCTCAGGAAACCGGTGAGGAGAAGCAGCCTCCAGATTGGCTCCTGAAGTGCAATGGCCTGCATGTTATTTTTTGCTCATCTTGTTGCCTGACGCAACTTTCATTAACCTGAATGCACCAGCCTCCATCTTCAGCTGTACAAAAGCACACTCTGACTCGGTTCTGAAGTGGCCCATTACTCAAGCATGTGCTCTGCTTTCGGAGGTCTTGACTCACTTTGTAAAATGCACCCAGCCAGAAATAGGCCAACAGCAGGAATCAGAGCTGTATAATTCACAAAGGCACCAGCCAGTCTGAAGCAGCAGACACACACTCTGGTGTATGAATAGTAAGTGGCCGGATGGTGACAGTGGTGTGTAATTCGGAACAGTAATGGTCAAAGCAATCGATTGAACAGCAAATTGGGACAAGCAGCTGAGCAGACGATTTCAAATCCTGTGTAACCACGTATATATCTTCCCAGTTGCGGTTTGGGGAAACGAAAGGATGTTCTTATAACAATCCCGAGAAAAGGAGAATAAAGTAGCTTTTATTTTTTATTGAAATGTTCCAAAGAAATCTGTAAGGTGTCACCAGGTATTATTGTCATCACGGTTACATTACTAATTCACTCACCCAACCTGTCCTGGGCAGCACAGTGGCACAATGATTAGTGCCAGGGACCCAGGTTCGATTCCTGTTTAAGTCACTCTCTGTGTGGAGTCTGCACGTTCTCCCCGTGACTGCTCCAGTTTCCTCCCACAGTCTGAAAGACGTGCTGGTTAGGTGTATTAGCCATGTTAAATTCTCCCTCGGTGTAGCCGAACAGATGCCTGATATACAACTTTAATTTAAACACTTTTCAAGTATTCCAGTTTAGTGAGACAAACAAGGACAGTGATTCAATTATTTCTTTATTTAACTCTTCAAGTACCAACTCAAACATAAACAGTTGCAACTCATTAACTCTTTACTGAACTTTAACTCTAACTGAACATCAACTTCCAACTGAACTTTAACTCTTAAACTGCACATTAACTTTAACAGAACATCAACTTTAACTGAAAATAGATACCACCAAGTTTAGAAAAACCTTGGCCAAGAAATATCCAGAATCTATCTTCTCCTTTTCTGAAGCATCCTTCAAGGTACAGTTCCTCTTGCGATGGTTGGTCTCTTGGACTCATCGCTGCCACACAGAGGACTGCATGTCTCTTTATCCACAACTCTCCACTCGCTTCCGGAAGATTCTCTCTCATCCAGCCAACTGTGTAACCAGAAACTGATCATGTGGCTCAAACATCCAATGAGATAACTTTTGAACGACGTCATTACACTTAGTTCATTTGACACCTCCCATGCGTAGCAGCCATATAACTTGAAGTCTCATTGTCTCGGTTAATGTAAACAACTTCCTTTATCTGACCAGCGCAGGAAGCTTCAAATCACGGTTCAAAACCACAGCATCTTTCCAACCTACGCCTGGTTTTAATCTATAAGTTGCCCCAAAATCCCAGCATGCTTAGCTGTCAGCCAAAATAGCCATTTTAAAGCCACTATTGCCATTATTTTTGTAGCCGTTCTTTCTCCGTCTACACACTGGAGTGTGGCAACTAGGGGATTTTCACAGTGATTTCATTGCAGTGTTAATGTAAACCTATTGCGACGCTAGTAAATAAACTTAAGAAAAACTTATACTTAAAGACAACCTATTCCAGATCTCTCACTGGAGCGGGCAGAGATGTGCCAAGTAAATGGGAGTCAGAGACAAAGCCTTCTTGCATCCAATTCAACAGCGGAACTGTTCAAAGAGCAAAAAGTGGTGAGGCGAAAAACAATAACACTGTTGCTGTTTTTAAAAATTCATTCTTGGTGCGTGGGTGGCACTAGCGGCACCTACATTTACTGCCCAACTTTACACAGGTTGTACTCAGCCAGTTCACATTTATAGACCCTGAAGAAAATGTTTCCTGTTAGATATGGTTGTGTGATTGGGCAACACTTGCTGATCAATCCTGAGTGTGCTAATAGCTACACTAACAACCAATCTAAGATACTCAGTTGAGCTGATAAGATGGGTCATTTGCTAGAAGGAATATCTATTCGCGCACAGGAACACATTCCCTGCAAACAAAATAAATATATTCAAACCGTAATCCTACTTTGAATTACCCGGGAGCTTAGGCAGCCTATAGACCCTCATTGCTGTCTCCATGGGCACACTTCAGCCAATCTGAGTAACCATGCCAATGAAACAGCGTCACTGCCTGAGGTGCGGGTACACCACAGTGCTGCTCGAGAGGGAATGCCAGGATTTTGATCACTGTTACCGGGTCAAAATCCTGGAATCCCTTCCTAACAGCACTGTGGCTTTGCCTACACTGCATGAACTCCAATGTTTGAAGAAGGCAGCTCACCACCACCACCTCAGGGACAACTAAAGATGGGCACTAAGTGCTGGCCTTTCCAGTGATGCCCAATCCCATAATTCTGTTTTAATTCTCCTAAGTTGTTGTGATCATTTGAGCCTCTCCAAAGTGAATATTTTGTTCAGCTCTGGTCCCTCTATCAGCACCAGGTTGGGCTTAGAGTGACACTCAAGAGATTGGCTATGTGTGCCCTTCCCTGTGGCACGCTGGCACAGTGGTTAGCACTACCTACTCACAGTGCCAGGGACCCAGACTGAATTCCAGCTTTGGGTGACTGTCTGTGTGGAGTTTACACATTCTCACCGTGTCTGTGTGGGTTTCCTCCGGGTGCTCCGGTTTCCTCCCACAGTCTGAAGATGTGCAGGGTAGGTGGATTGTCCCTGAGTGTCCCAAGATGTGAATATTAGGGGAATTAGCAGAGTAACAGTAGAAGGAGAGACTGGGATGCGTGGGCACAACCTTAAAGTAAAAGGATGACCCTTTAGACCGGAGAGGAGGAGGGATTTTTTCAGCCAGAGGGTGGTGCACCTGTGGAATTCATTGCCACAGAGGGCTGTGGAGGCCAGGTCATTGAGTGCGTTTAAGACATGGTAGGTAACTGCTGGATTTTTCCAACATTTTCTGCTTTTGTTTCAGATTCCAGCTTCCACAATATTTGGCTTTTATTTTAGTCCATTATAAGATACCAGGTTCTGGGAGTGAGACCGCTCAGGTCCAGTAATCAGCTCATGTCCTTTGCTCAGACCTCACCCTGTGTATGATAGTTTCTGATTTGATTTATTATTGTCACGTGTATCGGGATACAGTGAAAATCACTTTTTCTTGCGCACTCTACAGACAAAGCATACCACTCATAGAGTACAAGGGAGACTGAAAGGAGAGTGTTCAGGGTATAATGTTGCAGTGACAGGTAAGGTGAAGAGAAAGATCAGCTTAATGTATGATAGGACCATTCAAAAGTCTGATGACAGCAGAGAAGAAGCTGTTCTTGAGTCAGTTGATTTATGTTTTCACGTATGCAGGTACTAATTCATGCATACTTCCTCTGTCTGCATACGTAGGGTAGTTTTCAGACTTGGGAGGGATCCTGCTGTGCAGGCAATGTGAAGCCCAGTCAGAGCTGACCCTCGAACATTCTGCAAACCTACTGCAGCACCAGCTGTCAGTCTGAGGACACGCATGTGTTAATGCTCATATTACACTGGGGCTGTCAGGATGTTGCTCTACCCCCCCCCCCCGCCCCCCCCCCCCCACTTCCTACCACCCCGCCAAGTGGAGGAGATGTCATCAAGAATGTCGCGGGGTAACTGAGTCACTCGATTCAATGGCATGGGGATGTGGGAGCCGAGGTGAGTGTCGGAGAGAGAGAAAAAAAAAACCTCAGAAACTTCCAGGGTGTGGAGAGAGGTTTAGCATTTCAGAGCCATGAGTTTGCAGACATTAAGAGGTGAACAGGAGCTAAACAAATAGAGAGAGCTGGCTAAGGAGGCAGGGGGGGAGAAGGAAAGGAAGAGCAGGAATGATCATATGACCAAAGTGACGCTGGTACAGGGCAATAAGGAGATGAGAAACAGAAATGGGTCCAGTGGTGGGGGAGGTGCAAATGATTCCTGCAAAATAACCGAGAGGGAGGACAGCGTGAAACATAGAAACTAGGGGTAGGCCATTTGGCCCAACGAGACTGCTCCACCATTCATTTTGATTAAGGCTAACATCGAATTCAATATTCCTCCCTCCCAAATCCCTTGATCCCTTTCGCCCCCCAGAGCTATATCAAACTTCATCTTGGAATCAAAGAATATTTTGGCCTCAACTACATTCTGTGGTCCCGAATTCCCCACATTCACCACTTCCTGGGTAAAGAAATTTCTCCTCACCTCAGTCCCAAAACCCCTATCCGCAAACTATTATCCCGAGTTCTGTGCTTTCCATCGGGAACATTCTTTCTCAATCTACCCTGTCCAACTCTGTCAGAATTTTATAAGTGTCTATGAGATCCCCTCTGACTATTCTAAACTCCAGTGAAGATAATCCTAACTGACTTAGTTTCTCCTCATGGGGCAGATCTTATTCACAGAAAAATATTCACAGAATCCCTACAGTGCTCAAAGAGGCCTTTCAACCCATTGAGTCTGCACTGACTCTCCGACTGAGCTTCTTACCCAGATCTCGTATCTCACACATTTACCCTGCTAATCCCCCTAACCTACACACTCTGGGATGCTAAGGGGCAATTAAGCATGTACAATCCACCTGACCCGCACATGGGAGGAAACAGGAGCACCTGGAGGAAACCCACGCAGACACGGGGAGAATGTGCAAACCCTACACAGACAGTGATCCGAGGCCGGGTTTGAACCCGGGTCCCTGGCACTGTGACGCAGTAGTGCTAACCACTGTGTTACTGTGCTGCCCTATTCATAAAAGCCCCACAGTGCAGAAGGAGGCCACTCGGCCCATCAAGTCTGCACTGACCTCAATCACAATCAGGCCCTATTCCCATAACCCCACATACTTACCCTGCTAATTCCCCCTGATACTAGGGTCAATTTAGCATAGCCAACCAACCTAACCTGCACATCATAGAAATGAACATCATAGAAACCCTACAGTACAGAAAGAGCCCATTCAGCCCATCAAGCCTGTACCGACCACAATCCCACAAGGCCCTCACCCCTTCTCCCTAGATATTTTACCCATTCATCCCTCTAACCTACACATCTCAGAACACTAAGGGGCAATTTTAGCATGACCAATCAACTTAACCTGCACATCTTTGGACTGTGGGAGGAAACTGGAGCGCCCAGGGGAAACCCACTCAGACATGGGGAGAACATGCAGACTCCACACAGGCAGTGATGCGAGGTCGGATTTGAACCTGGGTCCCTGGCGCTGTGAAGCAGTAGTGCTAACCACTGTGCTACTGTGCTGCCCTATTCATAAAATCCTCACAGTGCAGAAGGAGGCCACTCGGCCCATCAAGTCTTCACTGACCACAATCACAACCAGACCCTATTCCCACTGTGCCACCCCCAACAGTGAGAATTCCGTCCCTGGTTGGTCTCAAACCACCAACCTTTTGGTTACTAGCCCAGCGCACTTACCAATTGTGCCACAGAGACTACCCTATTCAACCTCAGTATAAAAGTTGGAGTGTTATGGTAAGGTTATATAAGGCGTTGGTGAGGCTGAATTTAGAGTATTGTGTACAGTTTTGGTCACCTAGTTACAGGAAGGATGTAAATAAGGTTGAAAGAGCGCAGAGAAGGTTCACAAGGATGTTGCCGGGACTTGAGAAGCTGAGTTACAGAGAGAGAGATTGAATAGGTTAGGACTTTATTCCCTGGAGCGTAGAAGAATGAGGGGAGATTTGATCGAGGTGTATAAGATTTTGATGGGTATAGATAGAGTGAATGCAAGCAGGCTTTTTCCACTGAGGCTAGAGGAGAAAAAAAACCAGAGGGCGTGGGTTAAGGGTGAAAGGAGAAAAGTTTAAAGGGAATATTAGGGGGGGGTTCGTCACGCAGAGAGTGGTGGGAGTGTGGAATGAGCTGTCGGATAAATGCGGGGTCACTTTTAACATTTAAGACAAGCTTGGACGGGTTGATGGATGAGAGGGATGTGGAGGGGTATGGTCCAAGTGCAGGTCAGTGGGACTAGGCAAAAAATGGTTAGGCACAGACAAGAAGGGCCAAAAGGCCTGTTTCTGAGCTGTAATTTTCTACGGTTCTAAACATGGAATATTTGCCACTGGTGGAGGATGTTCAGTATTCCAATTCCTGCTGCCTCTCTGCAAAAACAGCTCAGCTCAGTGTCACTGTCTCTCCCCAGTCTGTAAGAAGCGTTGAGCAGTTCCTGTACCCAGTGCTGTAGTGATAAATGGGGATGAGTGTTTCAATTGGCAGAGTGTGTGTGTGTGTATCAACTGCAAAGCTCTGGTGAACTTTCCAGATCCATATGCAGACAATTGGGGAGGGATTGTCACTGGGAATATTCTCGAAGTTGTTTCCCTTCCTGGCATTCCATAACCATGAGCCTTGTCCCTATAAAAAGGCAGCAAAGTGGAATCTGTTCTAAATATATTCCGCAGGCAGCTCCCAGATATAAAAGGCACTGCTCTCCCAGCCTCACCCAGTCTGTGCCCGAAACTTTGGCCAAAGTTGTCCTCCTGCCCACCCAGCCCGTGCCCGATGTCTGAGCGGCGGATCCCCTTCAGCTTCCTGCGGAGCCCCAGCTGGGACCCCTTCCGGGACTGGCACTACCCGGGCCGGCTCTTTGACCAGTTCTTCGGCATGCCCGCCTTGCCGCACGACTGGCTGAGCGACTGGCAGGGCACGTGGCCGGGTTACCTGCGCCCGGCGCTGGCCACGGCACCGGCGGGCAGCCCTGCCACGGCGGAGGCGGCAGCCGGCAGCGGGGCTGCCCCCAGCGGCCAGCAGACTGGCCTGAGCCGGCAGCAGAGCACCGGCCTGTCCGAGATCAAGGTCACCTCGGACAAGTGGAGGGTCAATCTGGATGTGAACCACTTCGCCCCCGAGGAGATCACCGTCAAAACCAAGGATGGATACGTAGAAATCACTGGTGAGACCCCCCCCCCCTCCCCCCTCTGCCTGGCATGAGTTCTCTTCACTTTATAATGTTTATTAATGCTTTATAATGTTTTATAATATTTATTAATGCTTTATAATGTTTTATAATATTTATTAACGCTTTATAATGTTTTATAATGTTTTATATTTATTAACGCTTTATAATGTTTTATAATGTTTTATAATATTTATTAACGCTTTATAATGTTTTATAATGTTTTATAATATTTATTAACGCTTTATAATGTTTTATAATATTTATTAACGCTTTATAATGTTTTACAATATTTATTAATGCTTTATATTGTTTTATAATGTTTTATAATATTTATTAATGCTTTATATTGTTTTATAATATTTATTAATGCTTTATAATGTTTTATAATATTTATTAACGCTTTATATTGTTTTATAATGTTTTATAATATTTATTAATGCTTTATAATGTTTTATAATATTTATTAACGCTTTATATTGTTTTATAATGTTTTATAATATTTATTAATGCTTTATATTGTTTTATAATGTTTTATAATGTTTATTAATGCTTTACAATGTTTATTAATGCTTTTCATTAATGGGTGGCACTGATGTGCGGGTTAGGTTGGTTGGCTGAGCTAAATTGACCCTCGCGTCAGGGGGAATTAGCAGGGTAACTATGTGGGGTTATTGGAATAGGGGCCTGGTTGTGATTGTGGTGGGTGCCGACTTGATGGGCTGAGTGGCCTCCTTCTGCACAGTAGGGATTTTATGAATAGGGCAGCACAGTGGTCAGCACTGCTGCCTCACAGCGCCAGGGACCCGGGTTCATTTCCCGGCCTCGGTCTGTGTGGAGTTTGCACATTCTCCCCATGTCTGCGTGGGTTTCCTCCGGGTGCTCCGGTTTCCTCCCACAGTCCAAAGATGTGCGGGTTGGGTCGATTGGCCGTGCTAAGAAATTGCCCCTTAGTGTCCAGGGATGCTTAGGTTAGAGGGATTAGTGGGTATAATATGTGGGGATATGGGGGTGGGGCCTGGGTGGGATGGTGTTCGGTGCAGACTCGATGGGCCGAAGGGCCTCTTTCTGCACTGTAGGGTTCTATGATTCTGTGAAGCAGAAGACAAAGTGGAAAGGAAACTTAAAACATCACACTAAAATGCGATTAAAGGGGTCAACACCCAGTTCCTGTGGTGCCCAGCGAGCACGGATCCGGGGGAGGGGGGTGCGGATTCGGCCAACATTCATCCCTCTGGCAACAGCTAACCCGACTAACCACTTTCTCAGTTGGTTTTGCAATCAGATTTTCCTTTATCATGAGCTGCTTCAGAGTGTTTGTGTATCAGGGACAGATGCACTATTAATACAAGCTCTGTTGACCTTAACTCTAACATTGAGAAGTCTTTACCCATCACTCTGACCCACTAATATGGATTTTGACGTGAAGTACCACCTTCGCTGATGACACAGGGATTTACAGAAGTCAGTGGCAGGTTGTGGGGCGCAAGGATCGAGTTTTACACTCTGAGTGTTGATGATCTGGGACTCGCTGCCTGATGGAAGCCAGTCAGTCAGTGATTTGCAAAGGGAATTGAATATGCAGCAGAAGGAAGTAAAGTCCCAGAGCTACAGGGATGCAGGCGGGGTGAAGGGGGATGGGTCTGACCGTATTACTGGACACCAGGCTTGTCCAATCTTTTCCTCCGGAGAGCAGAGCACATTTCAATTTTCCCCTCGCTCAAGGGGACAATGAGCAAATTTGAGAAGGTTTAGTAAAATTTTAACTATCTTTTTTAAAAAAAACTGATGTGAAACTGGGTGCAAGTCTGCATTGGTACATGGGGGTAAGGGAGAATGAGAACCCTGAAAGTGGGAATGAGTCAGAAAATCATCACACTGTCCCCTTTCTCACTCTCTCTCACACACACGCTTTCCCTCACACACACTCTCCCCTCTCTCATACACACTTTCACACACACACACATACACTCACCCTCACACTCATTCTTTCTCATACTCTCGCTCACTTACTCTCTCACACATTCACACACACGCTCTGTCTCACACACACTCTCTCACACACTGTTTCACTCAAACTCTCTCTCACAAACTCTCTCACACATTCACTCTCTCGTATACATATTCCTCTTTCTCACACACTCTTGCGCACACACTCTCTCACATTCTCACACACACACACTTACACACACTGTCCTCTCACATCATCACACAAACTCTCACACACACACACACTCAGTCTGTTTCAGATGCACTCTCTCACACACTCTCACTCACTCTCTCTCATTCTCTCACACACTCACACTCTCACATACACATTACACTTTCTCACACACATTCACTCTCTCAAACACTCTCAGTCACTCTGTCACACACTCACTCACACATACACAGACACTCCCCTCTCTGACACACACTCTCCCTTCTCTCACACAGACTCTCTCATGTACAGTCTCTCTCACACACACACTTTCCTCTCTCACACACACTCCCCTCTCTCACACAAACACTATTTCACACTCTCTCTCTCATACTCTCCCTCTCACACACACTCTCTCCATATACTCTGTCTCACACACTACCCTCTCTCACACAAACATTCTCTCACACACTCTTTCTCAAACTTTCTCACTCACTCTGTCACATACTTACTCTCTCACAAACACATTCCATTGTTTCACATCCTTTCACATGCTCTCTCATTCTCTAACGCCCTCTCCCACACTCACACTCATGCACTCTCTCTCTCACACACGATCCCCTCTCTCTCACACACTCTCTCACACACTCTCTCTCACACACTGTCCCTCTCATAGTCTCTCTCGCACACACACTCTCTGGTCTTGCACACACACTCTCTTGTCTCTCGCACACATTGTCTCTGAGATTAAGCAGATTATTTTTAATAGGTGTGAAACTTGTTGATAGTGATGTTCAGAGAGACTGGGGAGTAATCATACCGGGAACACAGAAAGCTAGCGTGCAGGTGGGTGGTGTGTGGCACAGTGGTTGGCACTGCTCCATCACAGTGCCAGGGACTTGAGTTCGATTCCCAGCTTGAGTCACTCTCAGTGCGGAGTCTGCATGTTCCAAGTCTATGTGAGTTTCCTCCGGGTTCTCCAGTTTCCTCCCACAGTCTGAAAGTTGTGCAGGTTAGATGCATTGGCCACACTAAATTCTCCCTCAGTGTACCCGAACGGGCGCTGGACTGTGGCAACTAGGGGATTTTCATAGTAACTTTATTGCAGTGTTAATGTAAGCCTAATCGTGACTCTAATAAATAAAAAACTTAAACTACAACAAACATGAGAAAAAGCAACAGGTATGTTGGCCTTTATTGAAATGGGATTGGAGTACAAGAATAAGGAAATCTTGTGACAATTAGACAGGGATTTGGTGAGATCCCACCTGGAATACTATTTGCAGTTGTGGTTTCAATATTGAGGGAAGGATATACTTACATTCGAGGTAATATTGCAAAGGTTCACTAGATTGGTCCCTGGAATTAGGGGGTTTTCCTAGGGGGCTGAGTAAATTCCTCTATTCTCTGGAATTTGGAAGAATAAGAGGGGATCTCATTGAAATCTCCAGGTTCGGATGGGGCTTGACAGAGTAGACGTTGTTTCTCCTGGATGGGAAGGTCTCAGGATTAGGGATTGATCTTTGGGACTGGGATGGGGAGAAATGACTTGACTCAAAGGGGTTGTGAGTCTTTGAAATTCTCTACCTCAGAGGGCCGTGGATGGTCCATCATTGAGTGGGTGTTGAGGCTGAGAATGACAGAGTTTTGGTCTCTGAGGGAATTAAGGAATATGGCAATCGGGCGGAAAAATGGCGGTGAAGCCTGGGACCAGCTGGGATCATACTGAGTGGCCGTGCACATGCGATGGGCTGAATGGTCTATTCTGTTCCTGTTTCATCTTCAAATGACATGAAATGCACTGCCTGGGAATGTGAGGGGGTAGGGGGGAGATTCAATCAGTTTTCAACAAGTTATTGGGTAACCACATGGAGTGAAAATGTGGATTGTGGGTGGAGAGTGTGACTAGTCAGTCGCTCATGTAGAGAGTTGGCACAGGTACAATGGGTGGGATTTGCTGGTCTTTCCCACCAGTGGGATCTTCCTAACCTGTCCAAGGCGAACTGCTGTGGCTGGTTTCCCCAGCTGTGGGACAGACGAGCTATGGAAAATGCCGCAGGCGTCAGTGGGACTGGAAGATCCTGCCAACAATGAGCTGCCTCCGCTGTGGGCAGTCAGACGGCGGGGGGAGGAGGCAGTGTGGAAAATCCCACCCAATGGGTCGAATGGCCTCCTTCTGTGCTGTAACCATTCTAAGATTTCTCAATGTTCAAGTTCCCACTACAGGGGCAGAATTCTGCGGTGCCAATCGAGAGAAACTTTGTAATGTTACTTCGAATGCAAGTATATCCTTCCTTCAGTATGGAAACACATACTTTGTATATTACAAAGTGAAAATCAACATTGTACAATAAATGCAGCATAGAAATGTACGGTGGCACGGTGGTTGGCATTTCAGCCTCGCAGTGCCAGCGACCGGGTTTGATTCCCGGCTTGGGTCGCGATCTGTGTGGAGGTTGCATATTCTGCCCTTGTTTGCGTGGATTTCCTCCGGGCGCTCCGATTTCCTCCCATAGTCCAAGACATTGGGTTGATTGGCCATGCTAGATTTGGGATGTCACCAAATCCCTGTCCAATTTTCACGAGATCTCTTTATTCTTGTACTCCAATCCCATTTCAATAAAGGCCAACACACCTGTTGCCTTTCTCATGTTTGCTGTAGTTTAAGTTTTTTTCCAATAACTAGTCTCACAATTAGGCTTACATTAACACTGCCATGAAGTGTCAGGGCTCTTGGCCTGTCCATGGTTTCACCTCTTTGCAGGAAGGCTCCTTTTGCCACTCAGACATTTAAGAAACTCTCTGTGACACAACTGATTCAGTTTAAATCAATTCCAGCATTCATTTTATGAGAACATACATGTTGTTTTTAGATTGGGAGAGCATTAGTTAATGGGGAATGGCATATTTCGATCTTGGCCACAACTGGAACTAAATCATCCTCACCTCTGCTATGATGAGTTTCTAATCCTCAAGATTAACAACAGATCAAACATACTGTGATATATGTATGTTATTTTGATTTGATTTGAATTTATTATTGTCACATGTATTAGTATACAGTGAAAAGTATTGTTTCTTGCGCGCCATACAAATAAAGCATACCGTTCATAGAGAAGGAAAGGAGAATGTAGTGTTACAGCCATAGTTAGGGTGTCGAGAAAGATCATCTTAATGTGAGGTAGGGTCCATTCAAAAATCTAATGGCAGCAGAGAAGAAGCTGTTCTTGAGTCAATTGGTATGTGTCCTCAGACTTTTGTATCTTTTTCCTGATGGAAGAAGGTGGAAGAGAGAATGTCCAGGGTGCTTGGGATCCTTGATTATGCTGCCTGCTTTTCTGAGGCAGTGGGAGGTGTAGACAGAGCCAATGGATGGGAGGCTGGTTTGAGTGATGGACTGGGCTTCACTCATGACCCTTTGTAGTTCCTTGCGGTCTTGGGCAGAGCAGGAGCCCATACCAAGCTGTGATACAACCAGAAAGAATACTTTCTATGGTCCATCTGTAAAAGCTGGTGAGAATCGTAGTGGACATGTCAAATTTCCTTTTGGGGTGCATAATACTCCTTTAAGATTGCAGGTCGTATAACCCCCCCCCCCCCCGAGGTGGGGTTAGCTCCTCCCAGGGTGGAACCTTGTTGGGCGGTCTAGGTTCTGACTGTGAGACAGTGCACACCTGAAAAAAAAGAGTTCCCAGTGTTTAAGAAGCCCACATTGTCTACATACAGTCCAAAGATGTGCGGGTTAGGTTGATTGGCCATGCTAAGAAATTGCCCCTTAGTATCTAGGGATGCGTAGGTTAGAGGGATTAGTGGGTGTAATATGTAGGGATATGGGGGTAGGACCTGGGTGGGATTGAGGTCGGTGCAAATGGGCCAAAGGGCCTCTTTCTGCACTGTAGGGTTCTATGATCTATGTTCTATGTCTGTCGTTCCTCTACCTTATTTCAAGAACAAACATTGAACCTACAGTGTCAGTAAGGCACTGCAAAAAGGAAGATCTCCCCTGATCTCACATCAAGATGCCCGAGGGCTGTTTTTTTGAATGTGCACCCCTGGTTCTGAGCTTCAGCTGCTGGGAACACAATTTGTGAAAATGATGGAAGTGAAATGAATGACAAAAAGCCATAAGGCTTGTGTTATTGCGCTACCATTCATCACTTGAAGCCTGTTGTGACAGCACTGCACCCAAAATGCATTTGAAGAATCTTCCAGAACAATTCCATAGGAATCCGACGTGTAAAAATAAATCAGGGTCTGTTTTCCCAGAAGGTGAATTCTTTTGTTCTCGTTTCGAGACATTCTGGATAATTGTAAATGACGAGATTAGGTATTTAATGAGAGGGGTTTGATTTTGAATGGGTTGCTCTGTTATGTAACTAATTTACATTCAAAAACCCGCAGAGAAACATTTTCAGCCGTTTAGTGTGAATTGTGGTGATTTATCCAACCTGGTGAAAATGCGATCATGATTTACAAAGATCCTGAACAGCCTTTATTAAAACTGTCAATTATTCTCTCCTGCAGGCAAACATGAGGAACGGCAAGATGAACATGGCTTTATTTCAAGGTGTTTCACTCGAAAATATCTGTGAGTAATTTCTTTTATAAATTGTTTTGCAGTAACCCCATCATTTTGAGTTGCATTTTACAGTCAACAACACAGAGGAAAGCCGTGTGGCCCATCATACCTGTGCTAGCCCTTTCCCCATAGCCCAGTAAATGATATCAATTTCACTGAACTGTAGAATCTCTGCAGGGCACAAGGAGGCCATTCAGCCCATCGAGTCTTCACTGGCTCTCTAAAAGAGTAGGTGTACTTATTGACATAGGCACTGCAATGGAGAATGCACTAAGGAATAGTTAACTGATTTGATTTATTATTGTCACACCTATTGGTGTACAGTGAAAATTATTGTTTCTTGCACGCTATACAGGCAAAGCACGCTCTACATAGGGAAGGAAAGGAGAAAGTGCAGAGTGTAGTGTTACAGTCATAGCTAGGGTGGGCACTGTATGTAGCCTCACAACACCAGCTTAAAGTCCAACATGTTTATTTGGTAGTACGAGCTTTCGGAGCGCCGCCCCTTCATCAGTGTGAGACTTCTTACTATGCCTACCCCAGTCCGTTGCCGGCAACTCCACATCATAGCGAGGGTGGAGAGAAAGATCAACTTAACGGGAAATAAGTCCATTCAAAAGTCTAATGGCAGCAGGGAAGAAGCTGTTCTTGAGTTGGTTGGTACGTGACCTCAGGCTTTTATATCTTTTTCCTGACGGAAGAAGGTGGAAGTGAGAATGTCCAGGGTGCATGGGGTCCTCGATTATCCTGGCTGCTTTTCAGAGGCAGCAGGAAGTGTAGACAGTGTCAATGGATGGGAGGCTGGTGTGCTTGATGGACTGGACTTCATTGCAATTCTTTGCAGTTCAAGGATATTTAGGAATAAGCAGGATATGTTGCCAGCTGTACCCGTATCCCATGAAAGAGTGCATTTTTAAAAGGGCTGGGTTTATCTGGGTGACTGGAGTTCTGTAATGTCGCCAGTAACATGCCAACGCGGTCTAATCTCTCTTTCCCTTCCTCCAAGCCTCCCACCGGATACAGACCCCGCTGTAGTTTCCTCGTCGCTCTCGCCCAGTGGCGTGCTGACGGTGGAAGCGCCAATGAAGAAACCGGCCCTGCAGTCCTCCGAGATCACCATCCCAGTTACCTACGAGAGCACAGCCCAGATTGGAGTGCAGGATTCGAAGAAGGCAACTGAAGCAGCAAAGAAGTGATTCGGACAGTTCCAACGACAAAGGCTGCCCCGAGCACAGAACGGCACCACCAGGATGGCCAGATTCCCAACTATAATCACCAATAGATTGTGAAGCCATTCTCTGAAGGTGTCTGCAGTCTCTCGTCTGTTCAACTCCCTGTCCTTCCAATTGCAGCTTTCTCAAACCTTAGAGACTTTCCAGATTTTGGTTAAAAAAACCTTTGTTTGATCAACACTGAACGTTATTTACTAAAACACAAATGATAAGAAAAATAAATCCTTTTTTTCCCAAGAGCATGGTATCCGGTGTGATTAATGTTTCAATGGTAACCCTTCAGCAGGGCTGATTCTGAAAGGCTGCCACTAAAATAATTCCAGGTGCTGAATAACCTCCTGACCATTTGGCATTTCTGTTCCGTTTTGTCTCTTACCCATCCTTCCTGACGTTGGATTCTGTGCTGTCACTGAATCCCAAGTTGCTTCAGCCTAAGGCCAATATCACCAACACCACATTTACCAGCAAGGTTTCCATCACCACCTACAGTGCCAATATCAACATTCCCGTCACCAGCACACCTCTCACCGACATACCCATTCCCAATGTTGGCATTATCACCAACCCTCCCTCCATCACTCCCACTGCTATTACAAAGAACAAAGAACAAAGAACAACCCAGCACGGGAAACAGGCCCTTCGGCCCAACGAGCCCGCGCTGCCGCATCACCCTACACCTATTCTACCCTGCGTGTCTACAAATAGAACCCCTGACTTAGCCAGATTCAGGGGAGAATAGTGTCAATTTGGTAAACCAATCAGCCTAAGAGCACATCTTTGGGGTGTGGGAGGAAACCGGAGCGCCCGGAGGAAACCCACACAACCACAGGGAGAATGCGCAAACTCCCACAGACACAGGCCCAAATCCATGTATCTGCACAGCTAGCAGTGCTAGTCACCGAGCTGTTGCGGCGCCCGTCTACCGGTCCAGGATCAAGCACACACACCGACACGAAGTACTAGGCCACTCCCGGAACCTCCAGGAGCAGCCCACGCACGACCCACCGTGTGCATGCCCCTCGTTTGACAACGAGGTGGACCTCCACCTGCGGAATAAAAGACAAAATCGTTAATCACAAGCCTGCCTTTCCGGTGTCTCCCGAGGTTCTCACCCTTATTTAATAACCCCTACCATAAACCCTCCATCCTCGTTTCACTCATGTGCCTATCTAACTGAACCTTAAACGAGTCCAACGTTCCCGCCTCCACCACCCTACTCGGTAGCGCGTTCCATACCCCGACTACTCTCTGCGTAAAGAACCTTCCTCTCATATCCAAATTATACCTCTCCCCCCTCACCCTTAAATCATGTCCTCTTGTATTTGTAACCAATCTAGGGAGCAGTCTCTCACTATTGACTCTGTCTATTCCCTTCAGTATCTTATATACCTCTATCATGTCCCCCCTCAATCTCCGTCTTTCCAATGTCAAACCATTTTCAATTCCATTCTGACCAAATCACCCACTTCCACTTAATCTTAATTTCACTATTACTTATACTGCCATTCCCACCATCACACTGATTCCCATCGTCATTCCCACTTCTAATCCCAGATTCACCCACGTTCCTGCCATTCTCCCCTCCCTGCACTCCCACTACCATCATTCTTAGCATCATTCCAAATTTCACCACCATTTTCCTGTTCCATTGTCCTATTTACTCCTCTGCCACGTACAATCTGATCCTATTTACCAGGAAACATCCTGAGTGCAACCTCAGGTCACTCTAGCTGGGCAGGAGGGAGGTGGGATCATCTGGAATAGGAAGGTAGCACGGAAACTATAGGCACATAAAAAGGAAGGTGGAAAAATTTACATCTGGTCCATCAAGTTTGCTTCATCCAGATATGGTGCAGCCTAATGCATATTCACTGCATGGTAACCATGGCAAAACTGAGAGAAGTCCGTGGCCAATATCCAGGAGATTCCTCTTCCAATGGTCTAAGGAATCAAGTATATCTCCCAGAGACAGTAATTGCTTTGAATAAGATAGCCTGTCGAAACAAAACCTAAAAGTCACTCTCATATTCAGAATCCTTTCTCGTCTATTCCACCACCCAAGTTCTACTACAAGAGAAGAGACACACCCACAAATTGTCAACCACAAAGAACCCCGTCAATCAAATCCTCATCCAGAAATAACCATTAGTTGACATTGCATTCCATGAGATTATACTTTTAAAGTTTATTTATGGGTCACATGTAGGCTTATATTAACACTGCAATTAAGTTACTGTGAAAATCCCCTCGTCGCCACACTCTGGTGCCTGTTTGGGTACACTGAGGGAGAATTTAGCATGGCCAATCCACCCTAACCAGTGTCTTTGTGGGAGGAAACCGGAGCAAAACAGAAAGAAACCTCACAACACCAGCTTAAAGTCCAACAAGTTTATTTGTAGCAAACACCCCAAGCTTTCGGCACACGTTTTTCCTTTGTCGGGTGGCTGGGAGTTTTTGGAGCACCCAGAGGAAACCCACGCAGACACGGGGAGAACCTGCAGACTCCGCACAGACGGTGACCCAAGCCGGGAATCGAACCCGGATCCCTGGCACTGTGAGGCAGCAGTGCTAACCGCTGTGCCGTCATGCTGCCCACTTTGAATTGTGATCAAAGACATCTCGTCGGCTGACTGTTTGCCAGGAGTGGACAGCACTGAAATATAGGAGAAAGCAGGCAAGAGAAATCAGATTAGCTGGTCCATCGAACCAACCCATCATCTTGAAAACTTTCCTACCCTGATAGGCACACATCTTCCAAAGAAAGGCGAAGGGAGGAGATAAAAGAAAGTTGGGTCAATTCAGAAAAACCCAGGGATGATTCCACTCTGATCCTTGCAGGCAATCGAGCCAGCTGTTTGTGACCAAGGAAACTATCTCTGTAACCTTCAGGATTAGACAAGGAACTCATTCATATTCCCTTTCGAATGTCCGCAGTAAATCCACACACAGCGTACACACTCTATTCAAGGTTTCCACAAAGACAATTCTACTCTGGCTTCTAACCTTACTCAAAAACTAATTCCACGTTTATGTAATTTCTACTAATGTCCCCACAGTTTTGCCTGGCTTAAAAACCTGTCCACATGAACCGAATCCAGCCTTGTAATTATTTTAAACAACATGGAAAAACATCCCAAGACGTTTCACAGACGCTTAATTAAAATTAGTTTGGCCGCCACACAGACAAGTAACTACCAGGTGGGTTGGTCAAAAACTGAGTTAAAAAAGTGGGTTTTAAGGTGGTTTTAAAATATTGGCAGGTGGAGCCGTGTTTAGGGTGGACTGCAAACACTCGAGGCTTTGGTCATTGAAGATGCAGGTTTCAGTAGTGAGGTGAATGGTTGTACATGATGTCTGCCAGAAGTAATAAAGTGTTTGGCGAGATGCTGGGTGATTGATGGCTATCAGTTATGTTGAAAATGTGAGATAGTGCTTCACGTCGTTAGTGTGCACTTAAACTGGACCATCGGACAGGCAACACGACAGCTCAGTGACTATCACTGTTCGCTGTGCAGATACATGGATTTGGGTCGGTGTCTGTGGGAGTTTGCGCATTCTCCCCGTGCTTGCGTGGGTTTTCTCCGGGTGCTCCGATTTCCTCCCACACCCCAAAGATGTGCTCTTAGGCTGATTGGTGTAAGAAATTGTCCCTAAATTAGTCTCCCCTCAATCTGGTTATGGTTCCTTTATTGTGGAGTCCAATAGGTGTAGACAAAGGTCATAGGCCGAGGAGGGCACTCACAATGTTAAAATGGCGACGCAGGCTCGTTGGGCCGAAGGGCCTGTTTCCCATGCTGTGTTGTTCTTTGTTCTTATAATGGAAGAATTTAAACATTAGAATTCAAGGTTTAAGTTTGAACTGCTTTGGGATGGGAGTCAAAGTACATCAGCAAAGTCCATTTTGACTTGATTTGATTTATTATTGTCACAGGTATGAGTATACAGCGAAAAGTATTGTTTCTTGTACGTTATACACAGCATCCCGTTCATAGGGAGGGAAAGGAGAGGGTGCAGAATGTAGTGTTACAGTCATAGGAGAGAAAGATCAAATTAATGCGAGGTAGGTCCATTCAAAAGTCTGATGGCAGTAGGGAAGAATCGGTTCTTGAATCGGTGGTATGTGATTTCAGACTTTTGTATCTTTTTCCCGATGGAAGGAAGTGGAAGGGAGAATGTCCAGAGCGTGTGGGGTCCTTGATTACGCTGGCTGCTTTTCTGAAGCAGTGGGAAGTGTAGACAGGGTCAATAGTTGGGAGGCTGGTTTGAGTGATGGACTGGGCTTCATTCACACCCCTTTGTAGTTTCTTGCCGCCTTGGACAGAGCAGGAGCCCATACTGAGCTGTGATACAACCAGAAAGTATGCTTTCTATGGTGCATCTGTAGAAGCTGGTGAGAGTTGTAGCTAAGATGCCAAATTTCCTTAGTCTCCTGAGAAATGAGAGGCTTTCTTAACTATAGTGTCGGCATGGGGGGGACCAGGACCCTGGGGATCTGGACACCTAAAAACTTGAAGCTCTCGATCGTTTCTAAGCGAGCCTTAGCATGGGCTTGACAGCTGAGGAAAAGTCAATCAGTGTAACAAACTCAAACACTACAGTCTTCCGAGCGTGGTGTTTTTATTGGACTGAATGTAAGAGCCTGCAGGGAGTTCCTCATGGAAGAGGTCACATAGCTACAGCCAGCCAGATAGTTCATTTGCATTTCAAAATCTAAATCCTCAGATGCCCTCAATGTTTTTCCCCAACGTAAATAATTGTTTCTCACTAAACCTACATTTTTACCCTTGAATTAGGAACCAACCTTATTGCGCACATCTGAATCTTTGCCAGAGCCTTGTGAGGCAGCCAAAACTGGGCTCTGTTTTCTAGAAGTGGTCACGTTGATCACAAGATATCCCAAAGTACGACCCAGGAACAGTTTGGGCCACAGTAACATTGAATATTAAAATCATAGCATGTTGATTAACCACTTTGCAAGGTCAATGTGTGGGGCTTACAATGATTAAACTTATCATCAAGTCCTTTCTCAGATAGTTCTGAGCTGATGTCTTTCTGCTAACATTGAGCATCCTTGGATATAAATGTTTTGCTTTATGTTAGAATACTAAATGTGAATGGACAGGGGCAAATAGGATCCAGTTTTACCCCAGTAGGGGTGGTCATGCAGAGTGGGGGAGGGGGAATGGCTGGGAGGGGGGGTTGCAGAGTGGGGGAGGGGGAGTAGCTGGGAGGGGGGGGAGTGCAGAGTGGGGGAGGGGGAGTAGCTTGGGGGGGGGAGTGCAGAGTGGGGGAGGGGGAATGGCTGGGAGAGGGGGGGGTTGCAGAGTGGGGGAGGGGGAATGGCTGGGAGGGGGGGGAGTGCAGAGTGGGGGAGGGGGAGTAGCTGGGAGGGGGGGGAGTGCAGAGTGGGGGAGGGGGAGTAGCTGGGAGGGGGGGGAGTGCAGAGTGGGGGAGGGGGAATGGCGAGGGGGGGAGTGCAGAGTGGGGGGAGGGGGAATGGCTGGGAGGGGGGGGGGAGTGCAGAGTGGGGGAGGGGGAGTAGCTGGGAGGGGGGGGAGTGCAGAGTGGGGGAGGGGGAATGGCTGGGAGGGGGGGGGAGTGCAGAGTGGGGGAGGGGGAGTAGCTGGGAGGGGGGGGAGTGCAGAGTGGGGGAGGGGGAATGGCTGGGAGGGGGGGGGAGTGCAGAGTGGGGGAGGGGGAGTAGCTGGGAGGGGGGGGAGTGCAGAGTGGGGGAGGGGGAATGGCTGGGAGGGGGGGGGAGTGCAGAGTGGGGGAGGGGGAGTAGCTGGGAGGGGGGGAGTGCAGAGTGGGGGAGGGGGAATGGCTGGGAGGGGGGGGGGAGTGCAGAGTGGGGGAGGGGGAGTAGCTGGGAGGGGGGGGAGTGCAGAGTGGGGGGAGGGGGAATGGCGAGGGGGGGTTGCAGAGTGGGGGAGGGGGAATGGCGAGGGGGGGAGTGCAGAGTGGGGGAGGGGGAATGGCGAGGGGGGGTTGCAGAGTGGGGGAGGGGGAATGGCGAGGGGGGGAGTGCAGAGTGGGGGAGGGGGAATGGCGAGGGGGGGAGTGCAGAGTGGGGGGAGGGGGAATGGCGAGGGGGGGAGTGCAGAGTGGGGGGAGGGGGAATGGCGAGGGGGGGTTGCAGAGTGGGGGAGGGGGAATGGCGAGGGGGGGTTGCAGAGTGGGGGAGGGGGAATGGCGAGGGGGGGAGTGCAGAGTGGGGGGAGGGGGAATGGCGAGGGGGGGAGTGCAGAGTGGGGGGAGGGGGAATGGCGAGGGGGGGAGTGCAGAGTGGGGGGAGGGGGAATGGCGAGGGGGGGAGTGCAGAGTGGGGGGAGGGGGAATGGCGAGGGGGGGTTGCAGAGTGGGGGAGGGGGAATGGCGAGGGGGGGTTGCAGAGTGGGGGAGGGGGAATGGCGAGGGGGGGAGTGCAGAGTGGGGGGAGGGGGAATGGCGAGGGGGGGTTGCAGAGTGGGGGAGGGGGAATGGCGAGGGGGGGTTGCAGAGTGGGGGGAGGGGGAATGGCGAGGGGGGGTTGCAGAGTGGGGGAGGGGGAATGGCGAGGGGGGGTTGCAGAGTGGGGGAGGGGGAATGGCGAGGGGGGGTTGCAGAGTGGGGGAGGGGGAATGGCGAGGGGGGGTTGCAGAGTGGGGGAGGGGGAATGGCGAGGGGGGGTTGCAGAGTGGGGGAGGGGGAATGGCGAGGGGGGGAGTGCAGAGTGGGGGAGGGGGAATGGCGAGGGGGGGTTGCAGAGTGGGGGAGGGGGAATGGCTGGGAGGGAGGGGGGGAGTGCAGAGTGGGGGGAGGGGGAATGGCGAGGGGGGGTTGCAGAGTGGGGGAGGGGGAATGGCGAGGGGGGGTTGCAGAGTGGGGGGAGGGGGAATGGCGAGGGGGGGAGTGCAGAGTGGGGGGAGGGGGAATGGCGAGGGGGGGTTGCAGAGTGGGGGAGGGGGAATGGCGAGGGGGGGTTGCAGAGTGGGGGGAGGGGGAATGGCGAGGGGGGGAGTGCAGAGTGGGGGGAGGGGGAATGGCGAGGGGGGGTTGCAGAGTGGGGGAGGGGGAATGGCGAGGGGGGGTTGCAGAGTGGGGGAGGGGGAATGGCGAGGGGGGGAGTGCAGAGTGGGGGGAGGGGGAATGGCGAGGGGGGGAGTGCAGAGTGGGGGGAGGGGGAATGGCGAGGGGGGGAGTGCAGAGTGGGGGGAGGGGGAATGGCGAGGGGGGGAGTGCAGAGTGGGGGGAGGGGGAATGGCGAGGGGGGGTTGCAGAGTGGGGGAGGGGGAATGGCGAGGGGGGGTTGCAGAGTGGGGGGAGGGGGAATGGCGAGGGGGGGTTGCAGAGTGGGGGAGGGGGAATGGCGAGGGGGGGTTGCAGAGTGGGGGAGGGGGAATGGCGAGGGGGGGAGTGCAGAGTGGGGGGAGGGGGAATGGCGAGGGGGGGAGTGCAGAGTGGGGGAGGGGGAATGGCTGGGAGGGGGGGGGGAGTGCAGAGTGGGGGAGGGGGAATGGCTGGGAGGGGGGGAGTGCAGAGTGGGGGAGGGGGAATGGCGAGGGGGGGGGGAGTTGCAGAGAGATGTTGTATCTTTGGTTCTCAGAATTTGGAATAATTATACTTTTAACTCCAGATGTTGGAGCCTTATCGCCTGTATCTCCCTCAGTTGCCCATGTAGTTAGTGGCCCGGATCATTCAGTCTCCAAATAGTCGGAGACCGGACATACTCTGGAAAATGCTCAATGGCAAACCTTGGAAGTTCCAACATGAAAACTCCATGGGAAATGCCTGGGAAGTTCGAATCTCTGACGGGCAGTTCCTCTGCTGCCCGAGACTCTTTGAGAAAGTCTCCAAATCTGAGTTAATTCCCTGGATAGTTCCTGGGTAACCCCCTCCTCCCCCCTGACTCCTCCCTGGACCCCCTGAGTAATACCCAACCTGATCTGAACAGACCCTCCCACCCGATTTCCACATTTAGGCCACATGTAGAATATTGTGTCCAATTTTGGTCACCATGCTGCCAGAAGGAAGTTTTAGAGGGAGTATGGGAAAGGTTTACTGGGATGTTGCCTGGTATGGAGGGTATCAGTTATGAAAAGAGATTGAATAAACTGGGATTGTTCTCCCGAGGAAGATGGAAGCTGAGGGGTGAACTGATAGACGTTTATTAAATTACGAGGGGCATGGATAAGGTGAACAATTGGAAGCTTTTTCCCAGAGCAGAAATGACAATTACCAGGGGCATAAGTTCAACGTAAGATGGGAAAGGTTCAGTGGAGATGTGCGGGGGGATGTGTTTTACACAGACGCCTGGAATATACTGCCAACTGAGATGGTTGAGGCAGATACATTAGCAACATCTGAAACTTATCTGGAGAGACACATGAACAGGTGGGGAATAGAGGGATACAGGTCTTGGACAATGTGACAGCACAGACTCGATGGGCCAAAGGGCCTGTTCCAGTGCTGTACTGTTCTTTGTTATCCACCCAACCCCCCAGAATCCCCTCTGAACCTTTCAAAACTTCCGATAATTCCCCAAAAGAAGAAAAAGAACTGCTTCCGATGATATCAAATGGATATGTGTGTTTCCGACATTGAGTTCACCAGACTGCTACAGATTCCAGGCGTTCCCTAAAGACAATCTTTCGACCAGTGGGCACCCTGCTCCTGGGCAGGGTAGTATTATCACAGTCCAATAGCACAGCACCCACGGCGGGTATGGGTCTGGGGAGATCAGATCCCCCCGCTGATAATGGACAACACAGGTCAGTCCAGCGAGTCCAAGTTCACAGAATATCATAAAAACAAGTTATTGCGGATGCCGGAATCTGAAACCAAAAGATAAAATGCTGGAAAATCTCAGCAGGTCTGGCAGCATCTGGAAGGAGAGAAAAGAGCTGACGTTTCCAGTCCTTTGTCAAAAATAAAAGGCACTAAAGTTGCGTCTGCCACTGAAAGGTGATTAACCGTGAAGAACTGAGAGTTATTTAAATGGTTGCGGAGGTGGACTAACTAGAGGGCAACTCCTCCGCGGCCACCCCTGGGAGCTCCGTCAGGGTTGGGTCCCCGTTCGGTTGTTGGTATCCATCACCTTCCTGGCTCCACTTGGGTCCAGCTTTTGCTGCACCTTCTGCTGCAGGGCAGTTATTCGGCCACTGAGAGTTGCCAGGCTGTTCGATATTGGCATCTCTCTGGCTGTACCAGGGGGTGGGAGGCCATTGCAGGAGGGCCTGAGGAGGAACCAGGCTTGTTTTTGCTGGTTAGCAAAGCACTGTAGCAGTTAAGTAGTGATTTGTGGATGCTTTTGTATTTTTGCAGCTTGCATTGTGGGTTCAAATTTGAATTAATTAATTACAGCCTTGTTTTCACCAGTTACAAAGCACTGACGCAGAGAGAGCTGTTGTTTGTGTATTTGGACTTTGTTGAGTTCTTGTGGCTTTGGATTTGAATTTGTCGATTACAGGCTTGTTGAATGGGGCAGGATTGCCAGGGCCACTCAGGCAGGTCCTGGTGGGGGAAGGGGGGGTTTTGCAAAGGGCAGAGGCAGGGAGGAGGGTGGGGGTATCTTCTTGCTGCTGAAATACCCCTCCGTTGGGTATTGGAAGGAGGGATGATGTGGAGATGCCAGCGTTGGACTGGGGTAAACACGGTCAGAGTGACGTTGTGAGACTTCTTACTCTTGGAAGGAGGGGGCAGAGGTGGACTTACAATTAACCATATCCTGCCACAGCACAAGGTCCCAACCAATGGGAAGGCCCTGTGCTTTGCACCAATCAGAAGCTCTGAAGGCTCAAAAAATTCAAATGAGCCTATCAGCCGCATAGAATAACATTGGGCTCTGATTGGTGGAGACCCTTGTTGGGGGGGCATCTAAGGGGAGAAACAGGGCTGCTCGACCTGACTTGCAGGGCTGAGGAGGGCTGGAGGGGGCGATGAACCAAAGGCAAGGGTTACGATAAGGAGGCTGGGCAGCAGGCAAGGCAGCCAGTGAGGGAGTCAATGTATTGCCTGAGGGTTGTTGTTGAGTAGAGGTGAGGTGTGTGGGTTGAGGAGGTGCTAGTAACCCTCAAGGGGAGAAGTAGCTGGACCAGACCTGCTGAGGGTGATGTGAGGAGGCTGAGAGCTAGGTAGGTAGCCACTGATCCAATACAAATGGTCAGGTTGCTGAATGAACAGCGGTAACCTGAACCCTGGGGCTGAGGAGGGCTAAAGAAACCTTTCACAAAATCAAGAAAGATAGTTAATATGATCTGAAAGATGAAAATCTTTCTTAGTTGCCATGGATTGCAAACAAGTGATGAAGGAAGAAAATCTTAAAAAGATGCCCTCCCACATTCTCTTAGAACCCCTACAAGTGCAGGAGAAGGCCATTCAGCCCATCAAGTTTGCACCAACAACAATCCCACCCAGGTCCTATCCCTGTAACCCCACATTACCCTGACAATCCCCTCCTGACACTAAGGGGTAATTTAGCAAGGCCAGTTAACCTAACCCGAGCATCTTTGGACTGTGGGAGGAAGTCAGAGCACCCAGAGAAAACCCACACAGACATGGGGAGAACATGTAAACTGCACACAGAGGCCAGAATTGAACCTGGGTCCCTAGGATTGTGAGGCAGCAGTGCTGAGCACTGTACCACCGTGCCATTCTGTTTATCAAATAGGGCCACTAGTTGCTAGTCTGGTGTCACATGTAGGCAGTTATAACCAGTGGGTTACTGCCACTCCCTCCCCACCATCCTCAATACTGGCCTTCAGGAAGTCTCTACTGGATAATGAATGAAATCAGTCGCCAGCAAAGCCACTGATATTGGACTTGGATCCATTGGACTCCACTCTATAGGAGTACTTGCTCCTGCACTGGACATTTCCTGGCTCGTTCTGCCCTGCACTGGCCTGTGCTGTGATGCACTCATATCATCGGCTAATTTCTCCATCTCATTGCTCATTCTACGTTGGCTCGCCTTAAGACACGGAGATCGCAGTACCGACCATCTCGACTGTCTGCCGATAACAGGTAGGCTTGGATTTCAATTAATCAATTACAGGCTTGTTTTTGCTGGTTAGCAAAGCACTGTAGCAGTTAAGTAGTGATTTGTGGATGCTTTTGTATTTTTGCAGCTTGCATTGTGGGTTCAAATTTGAATTAATTAATTACAGCCTTGTTTTCATCAGTTACAAAGCACTGACGCAGAGAGAGCTGTTATTTGTGTATTTGGACTTTGTTGAGATCATGTGGCTTTGGATTTGAATTTGTCGATTACAGGCTTGTTTTGATAAGTTAAAGAGCGTTGAAGCTGCGATCCGTGTACCTGTCTATATTTTTGTGGCTTGTGTTGTGTGAGCTGAGGATGATGGACAATGGTGTCACTGGGAGGGGTGGGGCTTGGCGTCGCCAGGGTAGAGCACCATAGCACCTGGGGGGGGCTGATCTGGCATCATGGGGTGCCCCCAACATGGATATAGAGTACTGGGCCCCCAAAAGTATACATCTGCTTTTTTTGACATGTCATAACCCCCCACCCATCAATATCCAAAGGTGGTCACTTCAAGGCCTCAAATGGCTTCCCAACAGAAATACCATTCTTGACCCTATCTGCCCCAGGCTGTAATATGTGGGGGTGGGGAGGGGGTTGGTTCGGAGGCAGCAGATACTCTTCCCCACACCTTCTTGCTCCTTTTATAGAGCACTGTCCACCCCCCAGCCCCCTCCAAGGGGAAGCATCGAATTCCACCCATTAATTCTTTCCAGTTTCTCTCTCTTTCTGCTGTGACCTGCTGACTATTTCCTTCACCCAAAGAGTGGCGAGCGTGTGGAATTCATTGCAGCAGTTGATGCCAAAAATGTATTCGAGAGGCGGCTAGACGGAGCACTTGGGGTGAATGGGATCAAAGGTGATGGGGGGAAGGCAGGATTGGGCGATTGAGTTGGATGATCCAATGGGGGGGGGGGGAGGTTTGAGGAGAGGGGGTGGGGGTTTAAACCACGCAGGCCAATGGTAGCTGGGGGAGGTAGTCACTCTGAGTTCTCCAGGTTCACGGAACACAAAGATCTGCACACGCGCAATTCCTCTCTCTGCTGCTATCTGCCGGCTTTCCGGTGAGCTAGGCCCCACTGCCTCCAATTTCAGGTGAGAAATAAGTCTAGCCTAATTTTTTTGACAGATTCAAGTAAGATTTTTGATATTTTTATCTCGCCAAGTGACTGTGATATTTTGCTCCGATATTAGAGAAGCTGTTCTGTCTGTCCTCCCTGCCCAGGGTTGGAGTCAGGGTCAGCTCCAGACTGCTACGACCAACAGGAGGCGCAATCAGCAATCCCATTGAGGAGCTGAAGGGCCTTAAAGGGAATGGATCTGAATTATTCCAATGAATGTGGGGAGAAGGTGCAGAGCAGGTTCAGGGGAGATACAGGATTTTTATTACATAGAAACACATCACCATTGGCAGGGAGGGGTTTGGAAACCAAAGCTTGTTGATGTAAGATAATTGGAGAACAATCCAAAGGGGTGCATGAGGAGGATTTAATCTTCAACAGCGCATGATGATCTGAACACAGATTCAATAGTACCATTCAGAAGCTCACTGGGTATATATTTGAAAATTTAAGTGGAAGGAGTTTGGAGAGGGAGTGGAATTAATCTCAGAGTTCTTCCAAAGAATGAGGGCGAGCGCCACGCGCAGTATACAGGTCTTTCTGATGCTAATGTTAAACCCGGAGGAATTATTTACCTGGGGCTCAGGTAAGGAAAAGCTCAGGTGAATTGGCAGCACTGTCAGGAGGATGATAATAAGGAGTCAATGTCTGGAATGCATCAAGATAACAACCTCAGTAATCAGAGATTTGCCAAGGAATCCCATTTCGAAATATTAGGTCAGGAGCTGAGTGTCCTGATTTGGTCTTCGCTAACGTTACGTCTATTCCAAATGTGGCAGAAGGACTCATAAAGGTGCCCGAGGCAAAATTTAGGTCACCTTTGAATTATAGAGTCATAGATGTACAGTAGAGAAGGAGGCCATTCAGGTCTGTACCAACCACAATCCCTCCCAGGCCCTATTGACGTGACCCCCACACATTTATCCTGCTAATCCCCCTGGCACGAGGGTCAATTTGCAACAGCCAATCAACCTAACTCACACATCTTTGGAGGAAATCAAAACCCACGCAGACACGGGGAGAATGTGCACACAGACAGTGACCCGAGGCCGGAATTGAACCCAGGTCCCCGGCGCACTGAGGCAGCATCGCTAACCACTGTGCCACCGTGCTGCCCCTCAAGTAGGCATTAAGGTGATTCAAACCTTGGCCCCTCAGTTTGATTCACCGCCTCAGATGATTACTTTGCAGCAAATAATATACACAGTTTAGGTATTCCGATGGTTTGTGCTGTTCCCATGCTTTTAATGAGTAGTTGAGTGAACTCAGTAAATATTCATTGTGTTACAGAATATGTTTAAAAACAAGGTGTGTAAGAATGATAAAATAGGTCAGTCACAGTAGTGCAGAGGTGAAGTGGATCCGAGAAGGGGTTTGAGAATATCTTCAACAATGTCAAGGATTTCACTGTTTCCGAGCAGATTCGGATCAAGTTAAATGTGAGTGGAAAAACAGACCATATTCCCAGCAAAAACCAGGCCCTGTTTGTGGATGCATCTAGACAGAGAACAAATATTGGGTTTGGAGGGGGAGTGGGGATTGGTTTGGAGACAAAGTGGGGGTGGGTTTGGAGGGAGAATGAGGGGGATTGGAGGGAGAGTGGGGGTGGGTTTGGAGGGGGAGTGAGGGAGGGATTAGAGGGGGATTGGAGGGAGAGTAGGGGTAGGTTTGGAGGGAGAGTGGGGTGGGTTTGGAGGGAGAATGAGGTGGTTTTGGAGGGGGAGTGGAGGTGGGTTTGGAGGGAGAGTGGGGGAGGGTTCGGAGGGAGAATGAGGTGGTTTTGGAGGGGGAGTGGAGGTGGGTTTGGAGGGAGAGTGGGGTGGGTTTGGAGGGGGAGTGGGATTTCGGGCAGACTGATGGTGGGTTTGGAGGGAGAATGGGGGTAGGTTTTGAGGCAGGGTAGAGTTGGGTTTGGAGGCAGAGTGGGGACGTGTGTTTGGAGGCAGAGTGGGGACGTGTGTTTGGAGGCAGAGTGGGGGAGGATTTGTTGTAGGAATGGGGGGTGTTCGATGATTCACAGAGTGAGATGCAATGTTCTCAGCAATCACATCGAGGAAATCAAAAATCCGCTGAATTCCCCGGGCAGGATCGGAGTGTTGCAGATATAATAAACCCTGAATAGAACTCCCAACTGTGTGAAAGAGAGTGTGTAAAGTTTCATACTGACTGCTATTGAAGACTGTGTATTAAATATAACAGATGAATTGTATGTATGGCATCGAAGGTTACTTTGCCCCAACTAAAAAACACAACAATCTTTATGCTTTAATTTAATCTTTCTACATTTATCAGTAACAATTCTGTCTTTATTTGGAGCTGGCTCTGTCTATGTCTGTGATGTTTGAGGTTATGGACTGACACAGCAAAGATCTGCGCACAATGTGAACCAGCTCACAGGATGTCAGGAGGAAATTAGCTCACATATTTTGGTTGCAATCTTCCTTTTTAGCCTTGTCAGCTGATGTGTGGGGAGAGTGCCGAGAAATCAGGTTCATGGCTATTTCTCGCCTGGCGTGATCTTACCGGCACCGAATATCTAATGATATAAGTTTCATGCCCAAAAACGGCACACGGCTGATTGTAATATTTAAATTCGATGTTATTGTGGACTGAAATATTACAAGTGAACTCGAGACAGAATCATCCAGGCTCACTTGCCTCTGTGGTCTTGCTAGTGGAAATTTGACATTTGATGGCCTCGCCAATAGGACTGGAGGCCATTGAGGCCCCTCGGATGTTGGAGGCAGAGAGGGGAGTGCCCCTTGGGCAGTGCCAACCTGGCACACTGGCAGTGCCTGCCAGACACTAAGCTAAGGAGTGGAGCCTGAGGGGGCCAGGAACCACTGCTGCTCTGCAGCCACTGATCTGCAGGAGGTGGGGAACACTCCCCAACTGACAAATGTCCAATCTGTGGGCTGGGGGCAGGGGTAGGGATCGCTGCCATTCTGCAACAGCGATTGGCTAGCCCATATGCAGGGGGCTGATTTTGGCTACTGTGGTAGCTGAGGGGGGGGGAGGTTTGGGGAGAGCGTGTGGGTGTTTAAACCACCTCCAATGGTAACTGGGGGAGGTAGTCACTCTGAGAACTCCAGGTTCACGGAACACAAAGATCTGCACACGCGCAATTCCTCTCTCTGCTGCTATCTGCCAGCTTTCCGGTGAGCTAGGCCCCACCTCCTCCAATTTCAGGTGAGAAATAAGTCTAGCCTAATTTTGTTGGCAGAATCAGGTAAGATTTTTGATATTTTTATTCACCCAAAAAACCCAGCAGGTTTCTCTCCTGTTTTCACACTTGTTTGATACTTCAAACTTTTTTGGCAAGATTGCCCCATTTGAGTCTGTACCTGTTCTCAAACCAATCTTTACTGGAAACTCAGAGAAACATGATATAATAAGTTAACAAATTTCACAGGATATTGATATTGAACATATGGCCTTCCAGAGTGACAGCTTTCATAATGGGAATACATCAGTGGTATAGTATCATAGAACCCCTACAGTCCAGAAAGAGGCCATTTGGCCCATTGAGACTGCACCAATCACAATCCCACCCAGGCCCTATCCCCACATATTTACGCTGCTAGCCCCTCTGACACTAGGGGAAACTTAACATAGCCAATCCACCTAACCTGCATATCATTGGAGTGTGGGAGGAAACTGGAGCAGACATGGGGAGAATGTACAAACCCCACACAGACCTAAGGCCGGAATTGAACCCATGTCCCTGGTGCTGTGAGGCAGCAGTGCTAACCAGTGTACCATCGTGATGGCCAATTACTTAACGATTTGTAATCCAGAGAGAATCCCACTTTGCTATATTTATTTTATCACTTTCATCTTCTTGGAAATTTTTTTAAAAAGCTGCTTTCTGTTAGAATGACCGACAAGTTGTTAGATTGTCATTAAAAGCCAACTGCTTCACTAATGTACATTCTGCGAGGCAGCATGTTGGTCGTTCCTTGTCCAGCCGAGCTGTGAAGCCAGTCGAACGAGTGTTTGGTTACCCACTACCCTGCAGCAACTGAGTAAGTTCACTTCTTGTATCAAAGAGAAAACTACCAACAGTTTAAAACGACACTCCATCACCATTATTTCAGGGGCATCAGGGATGGCAATAAACGCCAGTTGGCCACTAACAGCTACGTGTTGACAAGTATGCCCACTCGCGAGCTCCCAACATCGCCTGGCTCCCTATCTCCATGTCTCGGGCAAAAGAAAAGGAAGTGTTTGGAAGTCTGGCCAGTTAAGTCATAAATAATATTCCTTCTCAGGACAAGGAAGCCCTTACCTCAAAATCAGCAGTGGATCACTTTTTCCAAATGAGCCAAAGACAAGAGGCCAATTTTGCAATAAGAATCTCCCCCTTTTTGGACGACTCTTATACTAAAGAGTCAAATCCACACTCGTGCTAGGTCACCTGCAACCCCTGGGGTTTTTAAAATTCATTCGTGGGATATGGGTGTCCAGCGTTCATTGCCCATTTCTCGTTGCCCTCGTTCAGAGGATAGTTACGAGTCAGCCACATCGCTCTTCCTCTGAAGTCCCATGTAGGCCAGACCAGGGAAGGCTGGCGGATTTCCTGCTCTGAAACAGTCAGCGAACCTGATGGGTTTTGCTGACAATCGGCAATAGTAGATTCTTAATTCCATAAAAGCAAATTACTGCGGATGCTGGAATCGGGAATGCGGGAAAATCTCAGCAGGTCTGGCAGCATCTGTGGGGAGAGAAAAGATGTTTTAAGTCTGCATGACCCTGCGTCAAAGCTCTTTTTTTCATTTCATAATTCCAGATTTTTTTTTTTGTTGAACTAAATTACCGTGGCAGGATTTGAACCCAGGTCCCCCAGAATTTCTGGATTGACAGTCTAGCAATAATACCACTGGACCATAGCCTCCTAGTGTGGCCCACGTGCCATTTTGTTGACTGTTGCCCACATGCAGATTGCACTGATGACATAGTTTTTTTTTTCCTGCCAGTCTGACTGAAGTGATTCATATTTAAAGCAAGTGGAGTGAGGTGTGAGCTGATTGCTCACAGCATTGACCGTGAGAGCCATGCGCTCCCTCTGTGTCCAAAGTGTCCAATATTTCTTTTGCTTTTACCATTTGAAGTTGATGATAGTTTTATTAATATATAAATAATTAAGCATCATCTTGTTATGAAATATACAGACGTGTATTAAATGTATTTAATCTTATGGGGTCATGGTTCGTGAATAAGTCCGATTTCTATCTTGTGGTCCATTGAGATGAAGGTGGGCCACTCATACAGCTCACTCACTAGCCTAGCTTACCCATCACTCGTCTATAGCAATGTGTATCTCTTTATCTTCAAGAGTAACATAGAGAATGTTAGCTTGGGCTTTATTTATATACAGGCGAGTGCATGATTTCTTACAAGTGTCAAAGTTTTGCTCCTAAATGTTTAAAATGACAGGGAGCATTATCTGTTAACTGGAAACTCATTACAACTTCGAGAAGGTTGAACAGGTAGGGGTTCTTCTCTCGAGAAAAGGGAACAGGGTGAGATGACCTACCTTCAGGAGATCTTTAAAAGGAGTCTGCCTGGGTTTCCTCCGGGTGCTCCAGTTTCCTCCTGGAGTGCAGGTTAGGTTGATTGGCCATGCTAAATTGCCTCTAGTGTCAGAGCAGAGTAAAATATGTGGGGTTACGGGAAGATGATTGTGGTCGGTGCAGAACTTGATAGGCCAAATGGCCTCCTTCTGCACTATAGGGATTCTATGATGGGAGCGACAGAGAGAGGATGCTTCCCTAAGGGCAAACCTCAGGCTTAAAAACACAAAATAATCACTATGAAATCTAATAAGGATTTCATAAGAAGTAGGAGCCGGAGTAGGCCTTCGAGCCTGCCCCGCCATTCAATAAGATCATGGCTGATCTGAAGTGGATCAGTTCCATTTTCCCGCTTTCTCCCCTTAATTCCCTTGTCTATCAGAAACCTATCTACCCGTGACTTAAATATATTCAGCGAGGTAGCCTCCACCACTTCAACGGGCAGAGAATTCCAGAGATTCACCACCCTTTTGAGTGAAGAAGTTCCTCCTCAACTCTGATCTAAACTGTGCACCCCACCGCCCCCCCTTATCTTGAGGCTGTGCCCTCTAGTCCTGCTGTCCTTTCTGAGCGGGAAGAATCTCTCTCTACCTCAAAGCTGGAACTTGGTTCCCAAGAGCTTGGTTAGAACCTCGAGCTCGACAACACAGCCTCAAGATAAAGGGGGGGCAGTTTAGAACGGAGTTGAGGAGGAACTTCTTCACTCAAAGGGTGGTGAATCTCTGGAATTCTCTGCCCGTTGAAGTGGTGGAGGCTGCCTCGCTAAATATACTTAAGACGCGGGTTGATGGGTTTTTGATAAGAGAGGGGATTAAGGGTTATGGGGAGAGGGCGGGAATGTGGAACTGAGCCACGACAGATCAGCCATGATCTTATTGAATGGCGGGGCGGGCTCGAGGGGCTAGATGGCCTACTCCTGCTCCTATTTCTTATGTTCTTATGTTATGTTCTTAGGATAAGGAGCAGCGAGGCAAATAGCGTCAATGTATTTCGGGGGAAGCTAGATGAGGGAAAGGCAGTTGAAGTGGTGGAGGCTACCTCGCTGAATATATTTAAGTCAGGGGTAGATAGGTTTTTGACAGACAAGGGGAATGAAGGGTTATGGGGAGAAAGCAGGGAAGAAGCAGTTTATGATCATTGGATAAGATAGTGCCAGATACAAACCTTAGCACCGACCAAGTGAGCTGAAAGGCCTCGCTATTCTGTGCAGAGAAACTGAAATAGAGACGGGACTCCTGAGGGTTAACGTTCTTCCAGAACCACTCTGCGATAGGAAACTATCGACCTGCGGGGCAGCCATAGAAAGATTCGGTTGCCGTGGCGACAGATGTGGTCAGAGCAGAGCAGCCAATGAGCGTCCTTTCATCTTTCTCGTTATCCACTCAGGAGCATCATCTGATTAAAAGTCGACCCAAAAGCCAAGTCCTTGAAATCAACTGGTTACAGAGCAGGTGCTAATAGCCTCGGTGCTGACAGTTACTTTGACGTGGGGAGTGTTCAGCTCCCAGTTGTTGCCGTTGTTTGTGACAACACACACACACACACACACACACACACACACACACACACACACACACACACACACACACACACACACACACACACACACACACACAATGCTCCGAGTCCTGCCGGAATCGGTGAGATTCACAGACAATGGCACCCTGAAAGCCTGGCCTGTGATTTTTTTTTCTTTTCCCCCACACCACATTGTACAATCCAAGCAGCGGAATATTTCCCCGCTGTGCCCCGTCAGTTAGGAAATAAAACTAGCTGGAGTCAAGAACAGCCCAGCAGCGTAACCGTTGCCTCGGCACACAATAGCCCTCGGAGAGAATTAGCCTGCATCGTAACGAAACTGATGGTGCAGCGCTGAACAGGCACGTCAAGATAATTGAAAGGAGTTTGTGTTCCTCAGCTGGAGGCAAATATCCCAGGAGCGGGGGGACGTTTGAGCTCATTGAAAAATTGAACCTCAAACTATTCCATCCAGCTATCTGTTGTGATCCAATCTCTAATCACCTCAGTATACACACCCGTGTACACACACACACACACACACACACTTGCGCACATATGCACACACACACACACGCACATATACAATGCTCATTCACTTACAGATAGATATACACACACATACACACACACACAATGCATACATGATTGCACATATGTACATCTGCATGTCTCTGTGTATACACACACACACAGACACATGTATGCACACACACACGTGCATATACAATGCTCATTCACTCACAGTTGTACACACACATAGACACACAATGCATACAGGATTGCACACATGTACATCTGCATGCCTCTGTGCATACACGCACGCACATGTACGCACACAGGCACACACGTGCACACACACATGCATATACAATGCTCGTTCACTCACAGATATACACACACACAATGCATACAGGATTGCACACATGTATATCTGCATGCCTCTGTGCATACACGCACGCACACGTACGCACACAGGCACACACGTGCACACACACATGCATATACAATGCTCGTTCACTCACAGATATACACACACATAATGCATACATGATTGCACACATGTACATCTGCATGCCTCTGTGCATACACACACATACACACTAACAGACACATGTACGCATACATGCATATACAATGCTCATTCACTCACAGATAGATATACGCATACATGATTGCACACATGTACATCTGCATGCCTCTGTGCACACACACACACACACACACACACACACAAGATATCAGTTTAAGGTGAGAGGCAGAGATACAAAAGGGTCCAGAGAGGCACTATTTTTCACTCAGAAGGTGGTGAGTGTCTGGAACGAGCTGCCAGAGGTAGTAGTAGAGGTGGGTACAATTTTGTCTTTTAAAAAGCTTTTAGACAGTTACATGGGTGCAATGGGTATAGAGGGATATGGGCCAAAGGCAGACAGTTGGGACTAGCTTAGTGGTAAAAACTGGGCAGCATGAACGAGTTGGGCCGAAGGGCCTGTTTCCATGCTGTAAACCTCGACAACTCTATGACATGCACACACACGGTAAGAAGTCTCACAACACCAGGTTAAAGTCCAACCAGTTTATTTGATAGCAATCCCACAAGCTTTCGGAAATGGTGTTCCTTCATCAGGTGTGTGGGATTACTATCAAATAAACTGGTTGGACTTAAACCTGGTGTTGTGAGACTTCTTACTGTGTTTACCCCAGTCCAACGCTGGCATCTCTACATCACACACACACACACACGTGTGGGGGTAATACATTGGCATGGATTGAGAATGGGTTAGCAGATAGGAAACAGAGTGGGAATAAATGTGTCTTTTTTAAAGTGGCCGAGAGTGATTAATGGATCCCACAGGGATCAGTTCTAGGGCCCCAGCTATTCACAACATACATCATTTGGATAATGGAATCAAAAGTAATGTCGCCAAGTTTCTGACAACACAAAACTTGGTGAAATGAAGAGTGATGAGGAAAATGTAAAGGGACTTCAAGGTGATTTAGACAAGTTGAATGAACGAACAAATACATGGCAGATGCTGTATAATATGGATAAATGTGAAGTTATCCACCTCAGACAAGAAGCAGAATGGCTGGGTATTATTTCAATGGTGATAGATTGGGGAAGGGATCTGGGTGTGCTTGTATAATAGCCATGGAAAGTAATCAAGCAGATGCAGCAAGCGATTTAGAAGGCAAATGGTACGTTGGCCTTCATTGCAAGAGAACCTGAATACAGGAACAAGGACGTCTTACTACAACCGGACAGGGATTTGGTCAGACCATACCTGGAGTGTTGTGTGAAGTTTTGGTCTCCTTATCTAAGAGAGGATAGACTTGCCAGAGAGGGAGTGCAGCAAAGGTTCACCGGAGTGATTTTTGGGATGGCAGGATTGCCGAATGAGGAATGATTGGCTGGGCCAGTATTCACTGGAATTTAGAAGGGATCTCATTGAAACGTGTAAAATTCTGGCAGGGCTAGACAGACGGGGCGCAGGGATGTTGTTTCCTCTGGCGGGAGGCAGGACGGTGGTGTCTAGAAGAAGGGGTCACAGTCTCAGGATACGTGATAGGACTGAGTTGAGGAGAAACCGCTTCACTCAGAGTGTGGTGAACCTGTGGAGTTCTCTACCACAGGAGGCCAAGTCACTGAATATATTTGAGAAGGAAAGAGTTTTCTGAACTCGAAAGGAATATGGGGAGAAAAGAATCAAGCTTTCTTTAAAGTTAATTTATTTAATGTCACCAGTAGGCTTACATTAACACTGCAATGAAGTTACTGTGAAAATCTCCCAGTCGCCACACTCCATTGCCTGTTCGGGGTGCACTGAGGGGGTATTTACCACGGCCAATGCACCCTAACCAGCATGTCTTTCGGACTGTGGGAGGGGACCGGAGCACCCGGAGGAAACCCACGCGGACACGGGAGAATTTGTAAACCCCGCACGCAGTGACCCAAGCCGAAAATCAAACCTGGGTCCCTGGTACTGTGAGGCAATATGCTAATCACTGTGCCACCCAGGTAGTGGGAGGATGGTGTTGAAATAGCGAATAGCCACGATCATATTAAATAGTGGAGCAGGCTCAAAGGGCTGAACTTGTATACCCTCCCCCTGGGTTCCTTCCCACCTCCCTGCTCTGGAAACACACCACTCTCCTTTCTAAACTGCCAAAATCCTTCAGGATCCAGGATCACTGGATCTTGCTCTGGGGTCTTTCTCTGGGATCCCTGGATGCTGCTCCAGGATCCCAGAGTCTTGCTTGGGTCTCTTTGCAGTCTTAGCCGCACGCACTAATGTGCTGTTGGTGTCGTTGGGTCTACTGGTCTGTTGGACTCGCCAGCAGCTCCCAAGGACGGGTTGTCCTCCCCAGTGAGCTGGGGGGCGGGTGGTGGGTTCCTTCAGGCGGGAGAGCGGGCTGACTTCACTTCAAGGGGTGTGCAAACTGAATGTCCCTTCTCTGCGACCCCCTACCACTATCACCCCCCCCCCCCACCTCCCTGGGCCTGGTAATATACTGCCCTCTGTCTTTGGGGTGAGACATTATATCGAAGTAGTTTACCCACTCACACTGCTCCTCTTCGCTCTCGCTCAGATTTATCCATTAACTCACAGAGCTGAGAAGGTGAGACTATCCAGGAAAACAGAACGAGAGGGCACAGTCTCAAAATTAGGGGGGGGGGGTGCAGTTTAGATCGGAGTTGAGGAGGAACTTCTTCACTCAAAGGGTGGTGAATCTCTGGAATTCTCTGCCCGTTGAAGTGGTGGGGGCTCCCTTGCTGAATATATTTAAGTCACGGGTAGATTGGTTTCTGATAGACAGGGGAATTAAGGGTTATGGGGAGAGGGCGGGAAAGATCCACTTCAGATCAGCCATGATCTTATTGAATGGCGGGGCAGGCTCGAGGGGCTAGATGGCCGACTCCTGCTCCTATTTCTTATGCTCTTGTATCATATCGCTGTTTGTCAGGCCTGGTTGTGTCCCGCTGTCCCATATCAGGATGACTAGTTTTTAAAAGATGTTAATTGGTTTTGAAGTGCGATATAAATGAGCCTCTTCACTTCTTTTTGTTCAAATTGTCACTATCCAAATGACATGACCATTTCTGCAGCTTCGTTTCACTCAGAACTGTTTACTCCCCACTGAACCATCACCCAGGCTTTTTCCATTACCACTGACTGACTCAATCACCCAATGCATCCCAAACAATGCTCAGGGATCGTGCTAACGCAGCTGTTGATTTGAGATGAAACTATTTTGCAGACGATAAGCCGTCCGTTTCTCGAAGCAGACAGCTTAAATTCCTTGGCTGTATTCAGCAGGGACCCGCAGGGTTGAGTGTGTGCCATTTGATATGCCGGAACCAGTTCAGGGCTGGCTTGTCGCTGAGCTGGGAGTTATTTTTAAATAGCAAGATATTACAATAGTCAACCGTTCTGGCTTTCTGTCACAGCAGCTCGGTGACCTTGAGTCCCAGACACCAGATTCCAAGTGAATATTTAGGGTGGTCAGAATTGGGCAGGTTGATGTTTTAAGGGAAGGGGGTCTGGTTACTTCCTGTCTAACCCTTTGCGGGTAGGTCTAAACACATCCTGGGATCACAGCAGAAGCATCTCAACACAGCTGTGGAATAAAGCATGTTTCGTGTTCATAGAATCCATAGGATCCCGACTGCAGAAGGAGGCCATTCGGCCCACCAAATCTGCGAAGACTCTCTGACAAAGCGTCTTAACTAGGCTCTCTCCTCATAGCCCCACATATTTACCTCACTAATCCCTCTAACCTGCACATCTTGGAACGCTAAGGAGCAATTTAGAACGTCTAATCCCCCTGTCCTACACGTCTTGGGATGCTAAGGGGCAACTTAGAATGGATAATCCCCTTAACCTACACATCTTCGGACCCTAAGGGGAATTTTGGCGTGGCTAATCTCCCTAATCGAAACATCTTGGGACACTAAGGGACATTTTAGAATGGCTAATCCCCCTAACCTAAACATCTTGGGACACCAAGAGGCATTTTAGCATGGTTAATTTGCCTAACCCAAACAGCTTGGGACACTAAGGGGAATCTTAGCATAGCTAATTCCCTTAACCTTCACACCTTGGGACACTAAGGGGCAATTTAGAACTGCTAATCCCCCTAACCTACACATCTTGGGACACTAAGGGGCAATTTAGAACTGCTAATCCCCCTAACCTACACATCTTGGGACACTAAGGGGCAATTTAGAACTGCTAATCCCCCTAACCTACACATCTTGGGACACTAAGGGGCAATTTAGAACTGCTAATCCCCCTAACCTACACATCTTGGGACACTAAGGGGCAATTTAGAACTGCTAATCCCCCTAACCTACACATTTTGGGACACTAAGGGGAAATTTAGAACTGCTAATCCCCCTAACCTACACATCTTGGGACACTAAGGGGCAATTTAGAACTGCTAATCCCCTTAACCTACACATCTTGGGACATTAAGGGGCAATTTAGAACTGCTAATCCCCCTAACCTAAACATCTTGGGACACTAAAGGGCTATTTAGCATGGCTAATTCGCTAACTTACACATCTTGGGACTATGGTAGGAAACCAATGCACCTGGAAGAAACCCATGCAGATACAGGGGGAATGTGCAAACTCCACATTAGTCGCCCAAGGTTGGAAATGAACCCGGGTCCCTGGCAGTGGTGCTAACAACCATGTCTCATTGAAAGGAGCTTCCCAGAAAAAGGAAGCCAAGCCCTCAAATTATAATTATATTTACAAAGTCAGTCAAGGTCACACGAAGCCTGTTTGATTTTATTGATGTTCTTCTGCCTCGTAAGTAAACTGTCCCAGTTCTACTTTCCGAAATCCCTAACCTCTTGTGTCTGATTGCCCTGCCTGGCAGATTGTACTGTACATTCATTATCCTTGCACTCCTGGAGTACATTTGAAATATCTCTGCTTAAATTATTTCTCTCCGATTATAGTTGGTGTCCTCTGGTTGTCCTAGCTGAGCTTTGAAGCAAGATTCAGAACTTTTTTCCCAGCTTAGGGTTGCAATGGAATGAGGGGTGAGAACAAATGGAGTGAAGGTTTGAGACTGGTACAGAAATAGAATGGAATGATGAGAGCAGCGAAAGAGGGGACAGGCATATCGTACTGGCCAGCTGTTCACAGGGCACAAAGGAGGAAGTGAGAGCTTAGAAATGGAAAAAGGAAAAAAATGTACATAAAGTCATAAAAATAGATAATATATAAGTCCAAAGATGTGCGTGTTTGGTTGATTGACCATGCAAAATGGTCCTTAGTGTCAGAGGGATTGACAGGGTAAATATGTGGGGTTATGGGGATCGGGCCTGGGAGGGATTGTTGTCAGTGCAGGCTCGATGGGCCAAATGGCCTCCTTCTGCACTGCAGGGATTCTATGATTCTATAAATAAGATGGGGTGCTGTTCCTCCCGTTTGCGATGGGGTTCGCTGGAACGTTGCAAACGGCCAAGGACGGACATGTAGACAGGAGAGCAGATGGCGTGTTTAAAATGGCAAGTGACAGGAAGGTCTGGGTCCTGTTTGTGGATGGGTGGAATGTATTCAGCAAAGCGGTGATCCAGTCTGTGTTTGGTCTCTCTGCTGCACCTGAGAGGAATGTTTGGGCTTTGGGATGGTGAGCAGGGAGGAGGCAGAGGGGGACAAGTGTTGTATCTTCAGCAAACTCCCACAAACAGTGATGTGATAACAACTAAAGAACCTGTTCCTGCACTGTTGATGAAAGGTTCAATAATCGCCACAGAGCACTGAGGGTACCTCTTTCTTCCTCTCCAAAATAATGCCAGCTGGATCTTTTACCCATTCTGGCAGAAGGCTCCCTTGATTTAATGTTTCAGTCTAAAGTCGGCACCTCTGACAGTGCAGCACCCCCTCAGTACCGCACTGGGAGTGTTTACCCTGATACGGTCCTGGAGTGGAACTGGAGCCTTGTGATTCCGAGATAAGTGTGTTATAACTGAGCCATGGGTTCAGAGCAGCCCTGATATTACTCTCGCTACCTTGGCAGGATGGGAGGAGATGCAGATAAATGTCCATTTTACGTCCCATCAGTTTGAAAAATTGCAGCAGAGAGCTGGGGAAGAGAGTGAAGACTAGTGAGAGTGCAGGGGTGGGACTAGGTGGTCCTGATGATGGGGGAGATTGTAGATTGGGACAGCAGTTTGCCGGGGTGGGATTTTTGAGGAGTAGAGTGTTGACAGTAAGTAAAGGAAACACCTGAGGAGAGGTAACCCTTTACAGTAGAAGCTGGCATGGGAGCCAGGAGAGGATGTGGAGCGATTTCTCAGAGTAGGGTTGAGGGAGCAGGACATGAGTCTCACAGATAAGATGAGCTCAGGAAAGACATGAAGGGAGATAGAGAAAGATTGGGTGGCACAGTGGTTAGCACTGCTGCCTTACAATGCCAGGAGCCCAGGTTCAATTCCCAGCTTGGGTCACTGTCTAAGTGGAGTCTGCACGTTCTCCCTGTGTCTGCGTGGGTTTCCACTGGGTGCTCCAGTTTGCTCCCACAGTCCAAAGATAGGTGCCTTGGCCATGCCAAATGGACCCTAGTTTCGGGGGATTAGCAGGGTAGATGTATGGGGTTATGGGAATAGGGTGAGATTGTTGTTGGTACAGAATTGATGGGACGAATGGTCTCCTGTACTGTAGGTATTGTATGATGCTATGATATGAGTTCAGGGTCCGAACAAGGAGCAATCTTTGGGGGTGTTTAACTTGGAATGTGGACAGAAGCTGGATGGATCATTTCAATCTGAGCAATGAAAAGGTCCATGAGCTGTTCGCACTGTTGGTGGGGGTGAGGATGGAAGAGAGGGAATAGAAGCTGGAGAAAACATTTATCAGCACAGAAGATCGTTGCTCTTTCTGGGAATGTGAGCATCACCGGTAAGGCCAGCATTTGTTGCCTATTCCTAATCGCCAATCATTAATTGGAAATCTTCATGCAATCGGTCAGATTCAACATTGTTTTGTGAGGGGGAAAGCATATTTGATTTATTTATTGGAATTTTTTGAGGGAATAACAAGGAGATAGAGGGGGAACCAATGGATGTGCTGTACTTAGATTGCCAGAGGCAGTTGACAAAGTGCCACAACAAATAATGCCAAAGTAAAGCCCGGGAGGTCATGTGTTAGCATGGATAGAGGATTATTTAGCAATCGGGAGACAGAGGCCGGGATTTTCAGGCCCTGTTTTCTTCGGACAAGATTCACGACAGAATTGGAAAAGCCAGCAAGATGTCCGCATTGTGTTTCGCAGTAACATAAAAGTATGATGCAATTTTCCCCTCCCTTTGCCAGTGATGTTACGCGTTTCCCGAATTCATTTCCATACATTTGCACACCATTATCAGACCTCAATGCCTGGATCATACCCCCCTTGCTGTAAGGAAGTCCATTCACGTCAGTGTGAGGACAGACGGGTGTGAAACCCAAGTGGTCACCCAAGGCAGGCACCTGGTGAACAGACCGCCCATTGGAACTCGGGCGGGTGCATCGCTTAGGGGGAAGAGGGTCATTCCTGGGCACAGCTCCCTGGCACTGTATGGAGGTTCTACCCATAATTTGGATGGAGAGTAAGTTGTGAAGAGGACATAAAGACTCTACAAAGGGATGTAGATGCATTAAGTGGATGGATAAAAATTTATCAATGGCATTTGATATGGGAAAATGTGAACTTGTCCATTTTGGCAGGAAGAATAGAAAACCAGCGTGCTACTAACATGGAGAGAGATTGCAGAACTGTAACTTACAGAGGGATCTGGGTGTCCTAGTATATAAACCACAAAAAAAATTATGCATGTATGTACAGCAAGTTATTCAGAAGACACATGGAATGTCGTTTATTACAAAGGAAATGGATGATATAAATAGGAATTTTTGCTAAAATTGCTCAGGGCATTCACGAGACCACATCTGGAGGATTGAGTAAAGCTTTGGTCATTTAAGAAATGGGTTAGCAATGCAGAGAAGGTTCACTTGACTGATTCCTGGGAGAAGGGGCTTGCCTTATGAGGAAAGATTGGACAGGATGGGCCTGTATATGCTGGAGTTCCGGAGAATGAGAGGTGATCTCACTAAAACATATCCTGAGGGGAGTTGGCAGTGTGGATGCTGAGAAGATGTTTGCCCTTGTGAGGGAGACTAGAACTAGGCAGCACAGTCTAAAGAGTCTCCCATTTAAAAAAAGTAAAGTTTATTTAATAGTCACAAGTAGGCTTACATAAACAATACAGTGAAGTTACTGTGAGAATCCCCTAAATATCATACTCCGGCACCTCTTCAGGTACATTGAGGGAAAATTTAGCATGGGCAATGCATCTAACCAGCACATCTTTAGGAGGAAACCCATGCAGACATGGGGAGAACATGCAAACTCCACACAGACAGTAATCGAAGCCAGGAATTGAACCCAGGTCCTTGGTGCTGTGAGGCCACAGTGCCAACCACTGTGCAATCTTGGATTTAAGCTGGAGATGAGAAAAAATATTTTCTTTTCAGAGGGTTGTGAGTCTTTTGGAGCGTTTTTCCCCGGAGAGTGATGGAAGCTGGATCAATGAATATTTTTAAGACTGAGCTAAATAGATCTTTAGCTAAAAAGGAGTTCAAAGGTTATTAGGAGTAGACAGAATGTGGAGTTAAAGCCACAATCATGATCTCCATGAACGGTGAGCAGATTCAAGGGGCTGAGTGGCCTACTCCTGTTCCTAATTCAGACGTCGCCCCTGAACTGAGTAGCTTGGAGTTTGCATGTTCTCCCCGTGTCTACACGGTCCCTGAACTGAGTAGCTTGCTGGACTATTTCAAAGGAAAACCGCATTGTTGTGGACCTGGAGTTGCAAATAGGCCAGACCAGGTAAGGATGGCAGATTTCATTTCCCTAAAGGATATTAGTGAGCCAGATAGATGTTTATAATAATTGATGATAGTATCATTACTGACGTCAGCATTTTATTCTGGATTTATTCATTGAATTCAAATGTCACCAGCTGCTATGGTGAGACTTAAACCCATGACCCCAGAGCTGAGTAACTAGTCCAGACATTACCCTCTCCCCAAGAGGGCCGGGATATCTTTGTATTCCAGGCTCTCTTGGAGCAGCGAATATAGCAGAGAGAAGCTTGATCAGACCAGATCCAGCTAACTGCTATTTGGAGGCCTTACTGGCTGTTCTATTTGTCTATATTGGAACAGTGGCTACACTCCAAAAACGTTTCTTTGGCTGTGAAGTGTTTTTTTTTAGACATGCTGAGGTTGTGACAGGTGGAATTTTTTAATTCCTTTCTCTTTTCCAGTAACGTTTGCAGTGTTTGAAGGGAAGGGCCATCCGTAAGTTCCAGCAGCGTTAACAGGGAGCAGGGGTCTGAGCGGAGAATTGTTTTCTTCCAAAGCACCCTGAGCTTTCTCGGGGGCGATTTTAATCGAATCTGCGGGTGTGGGTAGGTGACGGGATGGGAAGCTGGTTATACGCTTGCCCATGGAAGCTATACATCAGGAAGAGTTTCTATCCAGCATTCCATCCCAATGTGTCAGTTCGGATAAAGTTGCCCCTTCCTGGGCCTCACTAATTGTGCTTTGGATGGAAGTTATTTTCCAGTCTGGGGCAGGCTCATTCAGTGCTAATTGGGATCCAAATGTCCTGTGGCGTGCGTCTAAAGTTAAACTGGACGCTGGGTTCATTGTTTAGCTCAGACATAGAGGGGTGGGTAGGAAGGTGGCAGGTGAGGTCAGTTGGTGGATAGGTAGATGTGCAGGGTTACAGGGGTAGAGCAGGGGCTGGGTACGATGTTCCTTCAGTGTTGGCGCACTCGAATGTAGGGATTCAATGTGGCGAGGTGATGCGTTTTGGTAGGAAGAGCGTGGAGAGACAACATGCAATAAGGGATAAAATAAGAGGTGCAGGGGCAGAGGGATCTGGGTGTCTATGTGCAGAGATCATTGAAGGTAGAGAAAGGATTAACAAATAGGGGCAGAGAGTACAATGGCAAAGAGTTAGAACATAGAACATTACAGTGCAGTACAGGCCATTCGGCCCTCTGTTGCGTCGACCAGTGGAACCAATCTAATGACCCTGTAACCTAAACTATTCCAATGTTATCCATATGCCTATCCACTGACCATTTGAACACCCTTAAAGTTGGCGAGTCCACAACTGCTGCAGGCAGGGCATTCCACACCCTTACTACCCTCTGTTTTGTATAAGTTCAGCAAAAAAAAATGGGTAAACCTCAACTGGAATATTATATACAGTTTTGGCTTCAACACTGTAGGAAAGCATTGCAGAGAATGCAAAAAAGGTCACAAGGATAGTTCCAGAGATGAGAAACTTCAGTTATGAGGATAGGTGGGAGAGGTTGGGACTGTTCTCCTTAGAGAGAGAAAAGAGATCTGACTGAGATGCTCAAAATCATGAGGGGGCTGGAGAGAGTAGATCCTGCTCAAAAAAGGATCAAGGATGAGAGGGAACAGATTTAAAATTATTGGCGAAAGAGGCAACTGTGATGTGAGAAAAGATCTTTTTCACACGGCGAGTGGTTCGGGTCTGGAATGTACTACCTGAACGGGAGGTGGAGGCAGCTTCAGTTGAGGCATTCAGGAGGGTATTAGATGGTGGTTTGAATAGAAACAATGTGCAGGGGTATGGGGCAAAGGTAGGGGAATGGCACTAAGTCACAATGCTCATTTGAAGAGCTTGTACAGCCCTGATGGACCATGGGCTCCTTCTGTGCCATAACAACTCTGCAAATCTATGATTCTTTGGGTGTGCAGGGTAGGGATGCAACCGGTCTGGAACTGAGTGCTGCTGACAGTCTCCTGTTTACACCGAGCTCACTCACTCAGACTGCATCGCCCTTACTGATGCTCAGAGAAGGCAGTGTGTCAGCACTTGAGGCTGTACAAGGGAGATGGTAGCCTGGACCACCTCCCCCTGAAGACTCATTAACATCACATGGAAGCACTCAGTCACGGAAGCTTTTACATTAACCACTCATCCTCTACAAACAGCATCCTCTTCTCCCCAGCCCGTTTCATAGTCACTGTCACAAAGGAGATCATTTGATGAGAGTCATTTCTACACCGTGACAGACACAGAGAGATTCAAACATATAATAGAGGAAGAGTTGGTCTTGGATTTGGGAAGCTAACGTGTTCCTGGAATTTGGAAGGGAAAGACATGGTAAGTTCACAAGAGAGCTGAAGAGAGATATTTTTTGAGGCTGTAGCAAGTTGGTGATGGAAGATTTGAAGGAACTTGAGGAGAGAGAATCATTAATAGTACCAGCTCACATGTGACCCAGGAACTGGCATTGGGAGGCCAATGATTTGTTGGAATAGGATCCAGGGAGGAGGAAATGGGATAAATTCTGAGAAAGATGAAAGGTCAGGTGGTCAGAGGGCCAACAACAATTACAATAACCAGAATAGCAATATTGGCTTTAAGGGCAACTGGGGCTCAGAGTTAAGCATGCTGGGAACTTTGGTCAAGTTATAACTAAAAGGCAGATGCAGAAGTTGTTGTGAGTCGTGACCTGGCCTGTGGGCTATGACCTGACACTTCCTGTGCTAACCAAATATGGGAAGTCGTTTGGGTTATGTTGGATTTCTTGGCACCAAGATTTACCACCATGCCCATATATGGGTTAAGGCTATGCAGTTTAGGCTGAGCATTATGGATTTTTCACAAGTTCCTCCATTGACCTCCCCTCAATCTGGTTTCCAATGTGGAGTGCCGTTAGCGTAGACAAGGGTCACGGGTGGAGAAGGGGACTCACAATGTTTGAAATGGCGGCGCGGGCTCGTTGGGCCGAAGGGCCTGTTTCCCGTGCTGTGCTGTTCTTTGTTCTTGACCTGATCAAACAATGTGATCGGATTCCGGTTACATCATTGGCTGAGTGCCAGAGAACTTTCTGGAAGATTGGGGATAAATGATACGTTTCAGTCTTTTGTCTTCAGTGGTGACTGGAGACCAACCATAGAAAGTGTGCCCTGAAGGGACATCTCCAGAGAATCTACATCAGGAACAGGCTTGGCCACTTTGTTCTGAACTGGGTTGTATCTGTTTCAGGACAAAGAGTTAAAGTTTCAGTTAAAGAGTTAAAGTTAAGGGTTAAAGACTTGAAGTGTTGTAACTATTTGAGTTTGGTACCTAAACTGTTAAATGAATGAAAGTTTAGTTAAGTGAATTTGAATCAACTGAGCCACGACAGATCAGCCATGATCTTATTGAATGGCGGGGCAGGCTCGAAGGGCTAGATGGCCTACTCCTGCTCCTATTTCTTATGTTATACTAAAAGTATCTGGAAAGAGATTTAGAATCGAAGAATAGCCATTCAGCCCATCGAGTCGGCACCAATGCAACCCCACCCAGGCCGTAAACCCACATACTTACCCTGCTAATCCCCCTGACACTAGGATCAATTTAGAATGGTCAATCAACCTACACATCTTTGGACTGTGGGACGAAACCGGAGCACTCGGAGGAAACCCACACAGACATGGGGAGAATGCACAAGCTCCACGTAGACACTGACCCGGGACGGGAACTGAACCCGGTTCCCCGGTGCTGTGAGGCAGCAGTGCCACTGTGCCGCTAATTTAAGTTTAATGCGGGATAACAGAGCTATAGGGAAGAAGGGAAAATTAGGGGAAGTTTTGTCAGACAGGCTAGGGGAAAGAAGCAGAGGCTGTTGAACAGGTTTTTATAACATTTGTCAAAAAAAAGACCATAAGTTCTTCACACTTATTGCTGGAACTGAAGTTGGAGGGGAAAGCTGGAGAAGAGAAGCCTGCGTTAACTTACAGGAGTGGGTAGTTTTCAAGGTGGGTGGGCAGAACCTGATCATATTCCATATGGTTCAGGGAGAGGATAAATGATTAAAACAAGCTGTCCACCAAATATACACTCCTTGGCCCGAAGGGATTTAAGCTGGGGATATACTGGGGGAATAGCTAAGGTGAGACAGGGCAATGGTTTTAATGGGGACAAGGGCATCAGTTATTTTTGAGATGATGGTATTTAGCAAATTGATAGCTGTAGAAATGGTTGTGTTAAAAAAAAAAGCAATGCATTCATAACCTTTTACGATGTTAAGGTTCACCTAAAAGGCAATAAAAGTGTCAAACATCCAGACCCTTGTCAGAATTAATAACAAAAGCCACAAATGTTTGAAACCACTTAACCTTGTATAAATAAATATTGTGCAAATTATTGCACAGATCAGAGAATCTGAATCAAGATTTTTCTTTTCTTTAATGGGGGGATGCAGTTGTTTCAACAAGAAAAATGTTGGATCCACAGCTATACACTCTTAGTGAGAGCCTTGTGAGACCATTTGGGAATGAGGCAGTTATAGTTGGAAAGCTGCCAGTATGTACGTTAGAGCTGAGGTTTAGGTGTGAAGTTAGATCATCGAACCCTACAGTGCAGAAAGAGGCCCTTTGGCCCATCGAGTCTGTACCAAACACAATCCCACCCAGGGCCTACCCCCATATCCCGACATATTACACTCACTAATCCCTCTAAACTACGCATCCCCAGACACTAAGGGGCAATTTCTTAGCATGGTCAATCATCCTAACCTGCACAACTTTGGTGTCGGGGGACTAGCTCGGATAAATGCATGAGGTTATGTGGATAGGGGCTGGGTGAGATTGTGGTTGATGTTGACACGATGGGCTGAGTGACCTCCCACTGCGCTGTAGGATTCTATGATAAGTTGTGGGAATAAGCTACTGGAAGTGATGTTAAAAAAAAAGAACTTCCATCCAAGGCCAGAGATTTCTGTAGTGATGTAAAGGAGACATGAACTAATACATAGCAAGATCCATGAGCTGTGACAATATCCTTCGTGAAGTAGTTCAAACCTTCCTCTCAGCTTCACTCAAGCTTTAGTCCCATCTTATTTCTGTCTAGTTTCATCCAATACTCTAACAAAAGGTAGCATGATTTCATCTGCCAATCTTCATTACATCCCAAATATTTCATAGATTTCCAGACACACAAATCTGTTCATCGGCATCAAGTGATCAGGAGATTAGAAAGATTACCACAATTGACTACAAAGGGTCATGAACGAAGCCCAGTCCATCACTAAGACCAGCCTCCCATCCAATGGCTCTGTCTACACTTCCTGCTGCCTTGGAAAAATAGCCAGCATGATTAAGGACCCCATACAACCTGGACATTGTCTCCTCCGCCTTTTTCCATCAAGAAAAAGATACAAAAGTCTGAAATCATGTACCAACCGACTCAAGAACAGCTTCTTCCCTGCTGCCATCAGACTTTTGAATGGACCTGCCTCGCACTAAGTTGATCTTTCTCTACACTTGAGCTATGACGGTAACACTACATTCTGCACTCTCCCCTTTCCTAAACCTAAACGTGTTTATTGTTTTTGTCTGTATAGTGCTCGAGAAACAATACTTCTCACTGTATACCAATCCATGTGACAATAATAAATCAAATCAAAGATAATAAAGGATTTGACTTCTCTAAATTAGCAAGGCTAGGGCAGTAAACATATTGATTCTTTGCGATAATGGACTAGATTTCTCAAATTAATATTGAGACAAAGGAAGAAATTGCATCAGCCACGCAAGCTTGAAATGATCACTAAGATGGATTGAGATAGAGTTAGTCAATGCCAGTGAAGCTGTAGATCGTACATTTCAGCTTTGTTAAAAATGTTTATGATCGATTGAAAGAGACAATGTTTGCCGGCAGTCTCCAATTGTCCGAAATATACTGCACATTTCTGCATTGCTAGATTGGTACATTTCAATATGAAGAATATAAGTACAAATACTTCACTGTATCACATAAATTAATTACCTTCATTAAGGTAGACAAGTCCCCAGGACCAGATGGGATCTATTCCAGGTTACTGCAGGAGGCAAGGGGAGAAATAGCTGGAGTCTCAACAGATATCTTCACATCTTCTTTGACTACAGGTGAGGTTCCAGAGGTCTGGAGAATAGACAACGTTGTTCCCTTGTTTAAGAAAGGAAACAGGGATATTCCAGCAAATTTTAGGCCGGTGAGCCTGATGTGGAGAATCTTTTGGAAAAGATACTGAGAGACAGGATATATGTACGTTTGGAGGAAAATGTACTAGTTAGTAACAGGCAGCATGGTTTCTACACGGGGAATGTCATCTCTCAGCAATTTGATTGAGTTTTTTGAAGAGATGACAATGAGAGTCGATGAGGGAAGGGCTGTGGATGTAATTTATATGGAGGTTAGTAAGGCATTTGACAAGGTCCCACATCACAGATTGGCACAAAAACTAAAATCACATGGGATTCGGGATGGACTGGCTAGATGGATACAGAACAGGCTTGGTTTAGGGGACAGAGAGTCGCGGTGGAAGGGTGTTTTCCAGAATGGAGATCTGTAGCTAAAGGTGTTCCACAGGAATCAGTGCTGGGACCTCTGTTGTTTGTAGTATGTATAAATGATCTCGAGGGAAATGTGGGTGGGTTTGATTAGTAGATTTGTAGGTGGCACAAAGATTGGCAGAGTTGCTGATAGTGCCAGGGATTGTCAGAGGAAGTAGATAGATTGTTGACTTGAGCACAGAAATGACAGATGGAGTTTCATCCGGACAAACGCGAGGGGATACATTTTGGATGATCAAATTTAGGTGCGAATTATACCGTAAATAGCAGAATCCTTGGGAATATTAATATATTCCTAAGGATTCTGCCATTTACATTAACCTATTCCTAAGGATGGTGGTGTGCAGCTCCATAGTTCTGTAAAAGCGGCAACATTAGTGGCCAAGGTGATTAAGAAAGCATGTGGCATGATTGCCTTCATTAACCGGGGCACTGAGTACAGGAGTTGGATATCATGATGCAACTATATAAAAGCTTGGTTAGGCTGCATTTGGAATATTGAGTGCAGTTCTGGACACCACACTACCAGAAGGACATGGAAGCTTTGGAGAGAGTGCGAAGAAGGTTCACTGGGATGTTGCCTGGTCTCGAGGGGGTTGGCTACGAGGAGGGGTTGAATAAACTAGGGTCGTTTTCACTGGAAAAATCAAAACTGGGCCCGATAGAGCTCTACAAAATTGAGAGGAACAGACAGGGTGGATAGTCCTGCACCTCATAGGCAAATAAGAATAGGATTTTGGTGAGGTACTGTCCCAGAGGCCTACTCAACACCACCCCTCTGCCTCCTGCCACTGCTGAGCTATACCCCAACATGAGTTCAGGGCTGGAGGGGAAGAAACTGACTAAAGATCAGGCACTGAAACAGTTTTCAGGTATTTCCTTGGTTTGGCTTTGGCTAAAATAGCAGGCGTCCGAAACAGAGATGGATTTGCAGCCGGCGTTTAAACCCACGGAACGGAGGACGATGTTTGCTCACGGGTCTGTTAATGCGGGCCCTGAGTCGCTGCTCTCCTTAATGTAAACAGATGCAGCAATAAAAGCTTCGTGGGTGATTCAGCTTCTGTTAACTGAGAGCCCGTGGATCATTAATTGAACGGGAGTGCGGGAAGAGTGTGTAATATTAGATCCAAGGTAGGAGGGAAGTGCTGACTACACCAGTGACCAGCTGGGACATGGTTTGTATGCATTGATGTTTAAAATGTGTTTTAATTCTTGAGGCCTTGAGGAAAATGCTTTAGTGCCAGGTAATTATAACAACTAGATTCGCCAACTGTGATTAAACGTATCCCCGGAGGTTTCATCGCGTGACTTGCCCTTGCCCTCCAGTTGGCCAACGCATCCATCTTTTTGGTGTACCGGCTTCCTGCACCAATCAGAAAGCACCAAAGACTCGATTGGATGATGTTTGACAAGCGTCACGGGTGGAAGAGGGAACTCGCAATGTTAAAATGGCGGCGCGGGCTCGTTGGGCCGAAGGGCCTGTGTCCCAGGCTGTGTTGTTCCTTTTCGTCGATCGTCAGCCAAACAGCCTTGTCTCCCCATCTTCAACATTTTTACATCTGGTGAAAAGAAAATGTGGCATAAAAACATCTTTTTTAATTGCCCGACGATTAGGGTTTCACACCGCAGTGTCCTGGGATCTTGGGTTCCTGGAGACTCCAGGCCAATCCTTGGCAATCTCAATAACAGTGTTAACCCTTTCCTCCGCACATCTTTAATTTTGAAAGAGCGGCGTTGTAGTGGGAAGGGTGATTTTGTAACATTGCCACCCTGGTCTCTGACAGACAGCGAGTTATACAGACCAGACAAGATTGGATTTCTAATCAGTGTTAAATTCTCACTCGGGGCCCCAGGCATGTCGCAACAATTAGCCTGCCAATCCCTGGAATAGGGAGATTTTTTGCGTCTCGTAAACACCATCCAGTAGCTGCGTGTTTGTATGCATGTCACGCTCGCTTTTATATGCATTCTCCTAAATAATGCACAAAGTTTGGAAGGTTGGTACCGTTTAAAGTCCTTTCAGTATTTACAGTGAGATCCAGGCCTTCTCCAGTAACAACACAACATTAGTGCAGCTATTTAGAAGAGTTGAGTATTGTCAGTTTCTGGCCAGCTCGTGACCACCCCATCATCTATGCGAGCGTTCGTAGAATTGATTAATTCATTATTGGGATACAGTGAAAAGTGCTGTTTCTTGCGAGCTACGCAGACAAAACATACTGTTCACAGAGTACATAGGGGAGAAATAAAGGAGAGGGTGCAGAATATAGTGTTACATTCATAGCTAGGGTGCAGAGAAAGATCAACTTAATATCATTCCAAAGAACAACACAGCACAGGAAACAGGCCCTTTGGCCCAACGAGCCCGCGCCGCCATTATAAAACTGAGTGCCCTCGACTCCCCACGACCTTTATCTACACCTATTGGTCATCCAAACTCAAAATGTTGGCTCTATTTTCTCTTCACAAATGCTGAGATTTTGTTTCAGATTCCAGCATCTGCTGGTGTTTGCTACCAAATAAACCTGTTGGGCTTTAACCTGGTGTTGTGAGACTTCTTACCATCATTCTCTTAAAGGCAGTGACTTTAAGACGTCCAACTATATACATAATAGCACATAAATCCAAGAAGATGTCTTAAGTGAAGTTATTACAATCCCAACTTCCGGGGAAGTGCCGGAAGATTGGAAAACGGCTAATGTTACGCCGCTGTTTAAAAAAGGTAGCAGGCAAAAGGCAGGGAATTCGAGGCCGGTTAGTTTAACATCTGTAGTTGGAAAAATGTTTGAATCCGTCATCAAAGAAGAAATAGCGAGGCACTTAGAAAAGAATGGTTTGACAGAGCAGGCGCAGCACAGATTCATTAAGGGGAAGTCGTGTCTGACGAATCTATTGGAATTCTATGAGGATGTGACTAGTGCGGTAGACAGAGGGGAACCGGTGGATGTGGTGTTTCTCGATTTTCAAAAGACGTTTGATAAGGTGCCGCACAAAAGGTTGCTTCAGAAGGTTAGGGGGCATGGAGTTGGGGGTAAGGTGTTAGCGTGGATAGAGGATTGGCTGTCTAATAGGAGGCAGAGAGTTGGTATCAATGGGTGCTATTCGGATTGGCGGTTGGTGACTAGTGGAGTGCCGCGGGGATCGGTGCTGGGGCCTCAGCTATTTACCATTTATATAGATGATCTGGAGGAGGGGGCTGAGTGTAGGGTGATGAAATTTGCTGATGACACAAAGATGAGTGGAAAAGCAAATTGCGTGGAGGGTGTGGAAAGTCTGCAGAGGGATCTGGATAGGCTGAGCGAGTGGGCGAGGACCTGGCAGATGGAGTATAATGTTAGCAAGTGTGAGGTTATCCAGTTTGGCAGAAATAGTAGTAGGAGGGATTATTATTTAAAAGGCGAAAAGCTGCAGCATGCTACGGTGCAGAGGGACCCAGGGGTCCTTGTGCATGAGTCGCAAAAACCCAGTCTGCAGGTGCAGCAGGTGGTCAGGAAGGCGAATGGGATGCTGGCCTTTATAGCAAGGGGAATAGAATATAAAAGCAGGGAGGTCTTGCTGCAACTGTACAGGGCACTGGTGAGGCCGCAGCTGGAGTACTGTGTGCAGTTTTGGTCACCGCACTTGCGCAAGGATATTTTGGCCTTGGAGGGAGTGCAGAGGAGGTTCACGAGGTTAATACCAGAGATGAGGGGGTTAGACTATGAAGAGAGGCTAAATAGACTGGGTCTGTACTCGTTGGAGTTTAGAAGGATGAGGGGGGATCTTATAGAGATGTATAAGATAATGAAAGGGATGGATAGGGTAGAGGTTGAGAGGTTCTTCCCGCTCAGAAAGGACAGCAGGACTAGAGGGCACAGCCTCAAGATAAGGTGGGGAGGGGCAGTTTAGAACGGAGTTGAGGAGGAACTTCTTCACTCACAGGGTGGTGAATCTCTGGAATTCTCTGCCCGTTGAAGTGGTGGAGGCTGCCTCGCTAAATATATTTAAGTCACGGGTTGATGGGTTTTTGATAGGAGAGGGGATTAAGGGTTATGGGGAGAGGGCGGGAAAGTGGAACTGAGCAGCGACAGATCAGCCATGATCTTATTGAATGGCGGGGCAGGCTCGAAGGGCTAGATGGCCTACTCCTGCTCCTATTTCTTATGTTCTTATGTTCAACTGATGTTAACAGTGAAATGTTAGATCTGAGTAGAGCCTAGCTTAGTTGATCATAGTGTTTATTTCTTTAAACCGTGGAGAGCATTTGCTGCAGGTATTCACAGGAGTCTGCTGATGAACTTTTAACAAAAGGAATAAAACATTTATTAGACAATAAAAATGAACTATACGGCACTAAACAAAAAGGTTGGAAAAATTTCAATATAGATTTTGTCCCAGCAACCTTTCCAGACACAAAACCCCAGTGAAGGTTTACCACTGTCACAACAGCAAGGTTCCTTTGTTGGATTAATTCAGGTTCAAACAATTTTCTCTGAATTTTTTTCTTCAGTTGGATCTCTCCCTGAGACACCCCAAAAAAATGAAATCTAAATTCACTCTTGTTTCAAATCCAGAGCAACTATATGAGTTCCTTAAACTCAATTGTTCATTTTGTACATAGGTGGGACATGGATGTCGCTGTCTGACCTGTATTTATTGCCCATTCCCTAGTTGCCTGAGGGCTGTTGAAGGCCAACTACATTGCAGTGGCTCTGAAGCCACATGTAGGCCAGACCAGGTAAGGACAGCAGATTTCCTTCCCGAAAGGACATTAGTGAACCAGATGGTTTTTTCTAATAATCGACAATAGTTTCATGGCCGTCATTAGATTCTTAATTCCAGATATTTTTTATTGAATTCAGATTCCACCACCTGCTAAGGCAGGTTATGAACCAAGACCCTCAGAACATTAGGCAGAGTTCCTGGATTAATAGATTAGCAATATTATCACTAGGCCATCACCACCCATCTTGGAAAGATCAGACTTTGAGACTTCACTTTCTGATCTGTTAGTGGCTCTGGGGGTATATTCTAACCACAGCCTTTTCTACAATGTAGAAACAGCTCCTGGGTCTTCCCCTGTGTCCCACAGCCAGCACAGAGTACACTTACTGCTTAGCATCTCCGTGCTGACTGACTCTTCAGCTGCTTATCACTGAACAGAGCTGGGGAACTTACCAACACACTCGCAGGTCTGACCCTTGTCACTGGACAGAAACCACAGGACCAAATGTAACAACAGTTACAGGGACACAGAGGCATACCGAATTGAATTGGTAATGGAAGGTGGCAATTAATTGAGAGTATCACAGTGGTTCTCCCTCCAAAATGTTGTCAACCTGGTTTTAGTTGGTAGCACACCTTGGAGTCTGTAATTATGGGTTAAGGCCTCACTCCAGAGAGTCGAGCACACAATCAAGGCTGGCACAAGAGCAAGCTCTGTACCATTGGAGTACTATCTTTCAGATGGAATTTTAATTGGAGACTCACAGGATAATGAAGGGGATGGACAGGGTAGAGGTAGAGAGATTCTTTCTGCTTGGAAAGGATAACAGGACTAGGGGGCACAGCCTCAAGATAAGGCGGGGGGGGCGGTTTAGAACGGAGTTGAGGAGGAACTTCTTCACTCAAAGGGTGGTGAATCTCTGGAATTCCCTGCCCATTGAAGTGGTGGAGGCTGCCTCGCTAAATATATTTAAGTCACGGGTAGATCGGTTTTTGATGGACAGGGAAATTAAGGGTTATGGGGAGAGGGCGGGAAAGTGGAACTGAGCCACTTCAGATCAGCCATGATCTTATTGAATGGCGGGGCAGGCTCGAAGGGCTAGATGGCCTACTCCTGCTCCTATTTCTTATGTTTTTAAGTTCTTTAAAAAAGGTTGCCTGACCTCTCAGGGGGATGTAAAAGGTCCCAGGGCACTTGTGGGCAGATTACAGATTATCTGCGGCTGGTTCAGAGTTAAATGTTGGGGTGGATTCCAGAAGACCGTGCCTGGAAAAAGGAAAGCAGGCACGATCTTCTGGAATCTGCCCAACATTTAACTCTGAACCAGCCGCAGATAATCTGTCGGTTAATTCTGTTGCTGCTTGCTTTGCATATATTGGCGACTGCATTTCCTCCATTTATGACGGTGAGTCCTTAATTAGCTGCAAGGTGCTTTGAGCTCAAGAAACAAGTGGGAAAAGGATCTCCAGGTCATTACTGTTCATTTGGGGAACTTCAAAACATGCCATTCGGAAATGAGACTGGTCAATCCAACATCAAATAGGCAACAAAGTTATCATCAACATGAACCTTTCTCTAACTGGCAGCAGTTCTTCCTGTCTGTCTTTCACTTTTGTCATGGAATCATCGAATCTTACAGCACAGAAAGAGACCCTTCAGCCCATCGTGTCTGCACCAGCCATCAAGCACCCGTCTATTCTAACCCCATTTTCCAGCGCGCATGTCAATACGAACTCCCTAACCTTCATTTGCAAATACCTTCAATCTCATTTCCACTTCTCACACATGTGGGGCAAATTTTCCTTCACAGCGGACCATGGAAAGGTCCGTTGACCTCAGGTGGGATTTTACAGTGTCAGGACGAGCACAGCTGGAAAATCCTGCCCATGTAGATGACTCGGCACAAATGTATAATGTGCATACATCCTAAACCTCTGCTGCCTATATTCTAACTTGGAGCAAGACCTGGTTAGCCTCTGACCCCCGAGCTAACGTTCACTGCTTTTCGGTTCTCCGTTTCAGAATTCTCATCTTAGTTTTGAAATTCCCCTCCACGTGTCTGTAACCTCGTCAGCCCTACACCAATGCAAGACCTCCTCCAAATCTGGTAACACTCTCAAGAATGGCCTTGGAAAGTTTCACCATATTTATTAGTGTTACAAGTAGGCTGACATTCACGCTGCAATCCCCTAGTCCCCACACTCTGGTGCCTGTTTGGCTACACTGAGGGAGAGTTTCGCATGGCCAATGCACCTAACCAGCACATCTTTCAGACTGAGAGGAGACTGGAGGAAACCCACGGGGAGAACACGTACTGACATTGACACAAGCTAGGAATTGAACCCGGGTCCCTGGTGCTGTGAGGTGGCATTGCTAACTTCTGTGCCACCGTGCTGCCCACAACGCTATTATTAAATGAATGTCACTCTGTTGACAGATAATTTTACCACAAAACATGAACACAAATAAAAATGTCACTATTTAACAGAGGCTGAACTTTTCAGGAGACTGATCGCAATCAGGTTATGACCCTTGGGCCCTCTGTCTGGGCTGACATTATACGTAACGACAGATGCTCCTTTGGCAATGGGAGAAAGTCACTCAGACCAGGAGGCAGAGGAACTGTCACAGTAGGGGACCCAGCATCAATTAATTACATATCAGATTTCCATCAATCCTTTCAAAATTTTCTTCAAACAAGTGAAGGATTTATAAATAAACATCACTGCAGATTGATTGTGAGCTTTACCTATTGCTTAAATGCAGGGGGAGGCGATGGATTAATGGTATCACCGTTAGACTTTTAATCCAGAAACTCAGCTAACGTTCTGGGAGCTGGGTTCGAATCCCACCTCAACAGATGGCGGAATTTGGTTTCAATTCTAAAAAAAATCTGAAATCAAGAAGTTACTGATGGCCGTGAAACCATTGCCGATTGTCGGAAAAACCTATCTGGTTCACTAATGTCCTTTAGGGAAGGAAATCTGCCATCTTTACCTAGCCTGGCCTACATGTGACTCCCGAGCCTCAGCAATGTAGTTGACTCTCAACTGCCCTCAGACAATAACCAATAATTGTTGAGACAAGAGCTGTTTGGATCCCAAATCATTCAGGCTTGTGGACGTTTTAACAGCTAACATCAGCTCATCTTCAAACGAAATCAATTCCATCGTGAATCGTTGAATTGTGTCTAGCCAGGCCTCTCAAATTGAAACGGATTGGGAGATCCACACCTTTTATTTCACTTTGTTAATAATACAATTTATCTGTTATAAGACAAGCTGAGATCAGCTAGTAGTTTTATTGAATTGAGATCCAAATGTTTCCAAACATCTTGGAGTTCAAGGAGGAATGCCTCATCTCTACAGCATGGGAAAAGGTTCCAGTGGTGCTCCAAAACATCTGGGCCGCACCACAAGAGGCAAAGCAAGGGATAATATAACCTCATAAAGCGGGAGGATAGAGTCTTTAATCCGCACCCTGGGCTTCAGGTCACTCGCTGTATGGGCCTGAGGCCTTATGTGAGGGAGCAGCGCAAGGAACTGCCTTTACTCAGTGGAAGCGGGGCAGCTAGCTTGGGAGATTCCACAGGACAGGGCAATGAAGAGCGGGCTGGTAAACCCCAAGGCTCCGTGAGGCCAGTATTACCTTAATGCCCTTCAATAATGTTCCTGTCATTACCCCACCCTATTTATGGGATGGGATAGCCACTCTAGGTCTTATATGTTTCTGTGAGCCAGCGACAGGGAAGGAACGGTGATACAGTTCTGAGTCAGCATGATGAGTGAGGGGAAGTTCTAGATGTTGGTGTTCTCAGGTATCTGCTGCTTTTGTCCTTCTAGATAGTATTCCTTCATGGGACATGGGCATCGCTGGCTGGCCAGCATTTATTGCCCATCCTTATTTGCCCGAGGGCAGTTGAGAATCAACCACATTACTGTGGCTCTCGATGTAGGCCAGGCCCGGTAAAGGATTTCTTTCCCTAAAGGACATCCGTGAACCAGATGAACTTTTCCTGACAATCGACAATATGTCTCGTGGTCATCAGTAAATTCTTAATTGGAGATTTTTTTTACTGAGTTCACATTCCACTCCCCACAGTGGGCGTACGGCATGCTTGCCTTCATTGGCCGGGGCATTGAGTTTAAAAATTGACAAGTCGTGTTACAGCTTTATAGAACCTTAGTTAGGAATATAGTGTTCAATTCTGGTCACCAGAAGGATGTGGAGGCTTCGGAGAGGGTACAGAAAAGATTTACCAGGATGTTGCCTGGCATGGAGGGCATTAGTTATGAGGAGAGGTTGGAGAAACTTGGTTTGTTCTCACTGGAATGACAGAGGTTGAGGAGTGACCTGATAGAAATCTACAAGATTGTGAGAGGCATGGACAGAGTGGATGGTTAAACTTTTTTCTCGGGTGGAAGAGTCAATCACTATAGTTCAAGGGGCAAGGTTTCAAGGAGATGTACGAGGCAAGCTCTTTTACGCAGTGGTGGGTACCTGGAACTCACTGCCAGGGCAGGTGGTGGAGCAGATGCAATAGTGAGTTTTAAGGGGTGTCTGGACAAACACATGAATAGGATGGGAATAGAGGGATATGGTCATTGGAAGGATAGGGGTTTTAGTTAGTCGGGCAGTATGGTCGCTGCCAGCTTGGAGGGCTGAAGGGCCTGTTCCAATGCTGTAATTTTCTTTGTTCTTTGTCCCCCACAGACAGTGACCCGAGGTCAGAATTGAACCCAGGTCCCTGGAGCCGTGAAGCATTAGTGCTAACCACTGTGCTGCCTGAATCTTTGCTGTATGTGGTGTCTCGGTCATTGTGTGAGAAAATGAAGCTCAGTTTGTTAGTGAGCTGCTCCATGCACGTGCCGAGTTCACCTCGATATCCTCAGCCGAATAGAGAAGCAGAAAGAGGAGTTTGAACAATCAAGAAATTGACCAAAAAAAAAGTAGATTCACTGAGCCCCTGTTAACTACAGAACCTCACCACTGAAAGACATGATCTCACCACCATTACTAGGAAGACAGCTGAGAACACGACATCCAGCTCAAGAACAAGTGTCCCCACCATCTAACATCACCTCCGAGACCCTGGGAAAGTTAAGGCATGTGAGAAGTAACAATGAGACAGTCATGTTCTTCATTTCAAATTCAGGCACAGAGCACGAGACTTGAAGTTGACACAGTTTGTGTAGATACGACACTATCAGAGAGACAGCATTGCAATGGAAGGGACCCCACAACCCAGACTGTGTAGCACTGAGACGGAGCAGGGAACTATCTGAGGGAATCCAAGAGCCTTGATATCATCGGGAAGGAGACCCATGGAATCTTGGACATATTATTTATATCCAGATGGACACAAGGAACCGGAAACAAGTTGGAAATCTCCACCTAGCCGGGGGGAAGACACTCCTATTGAACAACTAGAAAGAACAGTTCATTCTCAATTTCCAAATGAAACCAGGACTAGATCAGGGACGTTGGTCAAGGCATCTCAAACTCTGTGAAATCCAAGACTTTGCTGGTAGGAGGGTGCAAATAGTTGGAATAAAGATGATGGGCAGAGTGGTGGCACAGTGCTACTGTCTTACAGTGCTAGGGATCCGGGTTCAAGTCCAACCTTGAGTGGCTGTTTGTGCAGAGTTTGCACCTTCTCCCCATGTCTGTGTGGGTTTCCTCCAGGTGCTCCGCTTTCCTCCCACGGCCCAGAGATGTGCGGGTTAGGCTGATTGGCCATGCTATGTTGTCCCTTGGTGCCAAGGGGGATTAACAGGATAAATACATGGGGTTACAGGGATAGGGCGTGGGTGGGATTGTTGTCGGTGCAGACTCAGTGGGCCGAATGGCCTCATTCTGCATTGAAGGGATTTTATCTAAAGATGTAGAGAAAGGGGTTAACATCAGGGGCATATGAGGCCGATGTAACTATGATACAATGTGACATGATTGAGTAACTGAGATCCGATGGGAAGCAAATGTACAGCCTTGTATAGAATACTGAGCTATATGTTGACCTGTAAATAAATAAGAACGGTTTTTACAAATAACAGTCTATGACAAAGCCTAAAGGAATCCCATGGACACAAGCTGGAAGAAGCTTAACTTTTAAGAGGTGCCTATCCTGGATTCTCAGCTCTGACTTTATAAGGCAGTCTTGCCACACCATTCCTGATTGAAGACAAGATAATTTACGGTGCAAAAAACAACAACAGCAGCAGTGCGGATGCAGCTAAAACTCCATCTGCAAAGGCCAAGTGAAGACTGCTTGAATTCAGTACAGAACACCCTGTCTGAAGTCAGGCAGCAACCAGAGGAAGTAAATCAGGATCAAAGCTGCAAGTACAACATGAGCCTTTTAAATACCGTTGACAAATCAGACCTCACACTGACGAACGTCCCCCCCCTGTGTGAGTGCAGCCGTCAGCAAAGCTCTAAGCTCTGAAAATGGAAAGCTGTACAAATGTCTGGAACATATTGAACAGTACAATTAAGAGGCAGCACCGAGCCAATGTTATCCCTGTACGAAGCACTGGGGCATTCAGAGATAGAAAATTGATCCTGTAAGCTCTTAATTTGAATGCATTATTCTTCTGCTTAAATAATCACAATGTGACCAGCGCATCCGTTATTGAGCTAATTCATTCGTGCATGGGACGGGGGGCCACTGCCGGCGAGGCTAGCATTTATCACCAGTTTGGAATCGCCCCTTGAGAAGGTGGTGGTGAGCTGGCTTCCTGAACAGCTATAGCCTGTAGTAATTTGGCCGAACGTCCCTTACCCATCACCAACACCCTTTTATAGCGAGAGAGAGACCACTCTCAGGGCTCACAGCGAGATATTGCAATGCCTGGGGACCGACGACAACACTCCTGGTCAAGTCACAGGTTTAAAAGACCTAGCAATGCTTCCTATTGGAAGAGTATCCACTCACTCAATCAGGGAGCTCATACTCAGTGAAGCCCATTCGTGGTAATCTCCCAGTGGGCCTCGGGGCCATCGTTACATCACTGCCCCGCTTTCGGTCCCCAGCACCCCCATTGCAAGGAAGTCCCTTGTGTCGTTTGGCCATCGGTTGGGGTACATCGAAGGCAGGGCTGGGCCAATCGGTGTGAACTGGACAGGGCACCTTTACAAATCCAAGTTTTGCAGCAGCCTTTGTCGAACAAAGACCAAAAACAGCCCGGGAAACAGGCCCTTCGGCCCAACGAGCCCACGCCGTCATCTCAACACCACCAGTCCCCCTCTCCACCCACGACCCCTGTCTAATGTTTTATGGCCATCCAGATTGAGGGAATCTGATTTAGGGACAATTTATTCCTGCCAGTCAGCCTAACAGCACATCTTTGGGGTGTGGGAGGAAACCGGAGCACCCGGAGAAAACCCACGCAAGCACGGGGAGAATGCGCAAACTCCCACAGACACAGGCCCAAATCCATGTGTCTGCACAGCAAACAGTGATAGTCACTGAGCTGTCGTCTCGCCCAGTATCTGGTCCAGTTTAGGCACACACTAACGACGTGAAGCACTCGGCCAATCTCGAACAACCAAGAGCAGCCCCAGTACGACCCATCGTGTGTATGCCCCTCGTTGGACACGAGGTGGACCTTATTTCCAGAGGGGGTGTTGCAGGGATATTGAAGATCCTCCGGGTTCTGTTTCCGCCCAGATGACCCCTTCTTCAGCCTCCGTCTGTGTGAACGTCCCTTCGTATCCGGGGATGGGGAGGGCCAATTTGGAATCAGCCTCGAGCTGAGGACTGGCTACCTCCATAGCCAATGGTGGGTCTGCTCAGACAGGGATTCCCAGGCTCTGAGATGGTCCACGTGCTGCTTCAAGGTTTTACCCTGGACTTTATATGCCACTGGTCCTGTGATCTCCATAATATCCCAGGGACCCATCAGATCATGCATCGAGAAAGCTCTTTTCTCGGTTTCCTTGTTGAGATGGCACAGTAAAACACCTATCGTAGATGTATTAATGGAATTTTTTCACCCCGATTGTGACCACCGACTCTTCCTTCTCAATTTGATAATACCTTCGCTGTATATCGGAAAGGGAACTGGTGGTGTACGGAATGAGAATGTCTATCCTGTCTTTCCACCAATGTGACACCACACCAACCCCTTACGGGAAAGCGTCACAAGTTAATCAGTTCTTTCTTTGGGTCAAAATGGGTCAGTAGGTTAGTTGATTGTGGCTGAGGTTTAACTTTAGGAAAAGTCTCTGCCTGTGGAGCTTCCCAGGACCCTACCTGGTATTTTTCATAGATCACAGAATCCGTACAGTGCAGAAGGAGGCCATTTGGCCCATCGAGCCTGCACCGACCATAATCTCACCCAGACCCTATTCCTGTGACTCCATATATTTACCCTGCTAATCCCCCTGACACTAAGGAACAATTTATCATGGCCAATCTACCTAACTTGCACATCTTTGGACTGTGGGGTGAAACTGGAGCGCCTGGAGGAAACCCACGCAGACACGGGGAGAATGTGCAAACTCCACACAGACAGAGACCCGAAGCTGGAATTGAGCCCAAGTCCCTGGCACTGTGAGGCAGCAGTGCTAACCACTGTACCACCGTGACACTAAAGTAATAGTAGGGCATGCAAGAGGGCCAAGATGGAAGTCAAGTTCAGGAAAAAACTTTCCAAAATAGTTTCATAGTCCCAAGAAGGACTTTAGCTCAGTGGTGTTTCTTGGGTTTGGGGCTACCTTGATGGCCTTTATCTTATCCCTTATTGGGTGTAACCCCTTGCTATCTACTTGGTAGCCTAAGTGGGTTCTTTAGCTGCTTAGGAAACACATTTCTCCCTCTTCAAATGAGCTCCCGCCCTAGAAAATCTCTGCAAGACTTTTAAGTTGGCCAGGTGTTCCTGCTTTGCAACCCCATGAACAAGACATCATCTAAGTACATTGCTACCCCATAATGACATAGCTGACAAGACCCCAAGGGCAAACAGGTATACTCACTGAGTCCCTGTTGATTGTCACATATTTCCAGGAGGACTCATCCCGTTCCAATTCAAGCTGAAGATAGGCATGTCTCATCTCCAACTTGGAGAACATCTTGCCACCTTCTAACTTAGTGTACAGATCTTTGATCTGGGGCATGGGATGCCTTGCGACTTTGGAGGTTTGACCATTAGTTTATAGTGCCTGCAGAGACAAACTGATTAATTGGGCTTCAGGACAGGGACTACAGGGGCAACCCATTCTGCAAATTGCCTTATTATATCCAGACTTCCAAAGTGTCCTAGTTCAGTTTCCACATAGTCTAGCAGAGAATATGGGACTGGTCTTGCTCTGAGATATCTAGCTGTAGTGTTGGATATCTCAGCCTTGGCTCTTTTCACTTTTTCCAAACCTTCTTGGAAAGCTCCAGGGTATCTACCAATGACTTTGTACAGTTCCCCCAATGCCTTGACTAAAGATCTCCAACCAGATCTGCTGGAGCCAATTTCTCCCCTTTAAAGCTTGGTCCTTTCCCCTGTACAACAGTGAGTATTAGATGAGCTGATTGGCCCCAGTGACTTGTGGCAGCAATGTGATGCCTCTTATCTGTAAGGATTCCCCCATGTAGATGGCTAGTTTGGTCCTTGTATCTTACAACCTCAGGAGTTGGATGTCAGATCAGAGATGCTTATTTATTTGTTCTCAATAACGGAGACTGTAACTCCTGTGTCCATATCTATCTTTGAGGAATAAACATTCACAAGTAATTCTACAGTTATTTGGACAAGTTTTGTTGTGATGGTATGATTTAGTCCCTGAGTTTGGATGAGGGGATACCTGCTCAGATACTGGCCTCAGATATTTTCCACAGCAGCGTGTGTTTTGTCTGTTACTGAAACTTTGGCTTGGCTGTGTCCCTTAACAGGGTTTGCAATAACCCACCATCTGGCAATTGCACCTTTCTAGAATACGTTCTCTAATATTCTTGTACCTGTAAAGACTTGAGTACCTGTAAAGATTCACATTCCAACCATTCTTCACATTCTGATCTGTAAATATCTTGCAGCTTTGTCTTTGACTTTATATGCTGTGTTTGCGAACTTACCTTCACTCACAGTGGGAGGAGGTTCATTTGATTGATCGACAATTCTCAGGGTGACACATCCTGCCTGATGATTCTCTTTCTATTTATTTTGCTTCTCTCTCTCTCTCTCTCTCTTTCTCTTTGTCTGTGTGTGCCTCTCTCTCTGTCTCTTTCTTGCTGTCTGTCCATTGCTGTCTATTTAAGTCACGGGTAGATAGGTTTCTGATAGACAAGGGGATTAAGGGTTATGGGGAGAAAGCGGGAAAGTGGAACTGATCCACTTCAGATCAGCCATGATCTTATTGAATGGCGGGGCAGGCTCGAGGGGCTAGATGGCCTACTCCTGCTCCTATTTCTTATGTCCTTATGTTCATCTCTCTGTTTCCCTGCCTCCTCTCTCTCTCTTTTTTTCTCTCTCTCTCTCTGTTTCTCCCTCACTGTCTTGCTCTCTCTCTCTGTCTCATCTGTGTGTGTGTGTGTGTGTGTGAGTGTGTGTGTGTGTGTCTCTCTCTCTCTCTGTCTCTCTCTTTATCTGCATCTCTCTGTCTCTCTATGTCTCTCTGAGTCTCTCTTTATCTCTCTCTCTCTGCGTCTCTCTCCACCTGTATGTGTGTGTCTCTCTGTCTGTCTGTCTGTCTGTCTCTCTCTGTCTTTCTCTCTATTTCTCTACCCCTTATCTTCTTTGTCAACCAGTGAGTGGGGAGCAGGTGGCGTGTTTGGGCAGCTGAAGGTTGGGGGTGGGAGATGTTGGTGGAATCATGCGCTGAAGTGACATCTTTTGGATGGTGAGTCGGGGGGGGTATGGGACTCACTTCTTGCGAGGAGATATCCACTCAGAACGGCAGGCAGGCTACTCAAGGGCACATTTGGGGTTGCAAGGGGCATATTTCCCTGTCTTGGTCAAGAGGAGGGTGGCAAGACAGGAATTGAGTTGAAAAGGAATGTAATGGGGAATGAATCACATCACCATCCACAGGGGGGGTCAAAATGTGGGGAGCAAAGTAAATACTGCAGGATTTTAAATCTCACCACCTTTTAACCTAATGTGACCCCGCAGAGGGAAATAATTTGATGCAACCTTCCTGTAAGTACATAACCCTTTAGTGTATCAAAGATAGGTGGAAAGCTCTGGACAAATTAGGATGGGTAGTGATCAGTCCCAGGTTATGGTCACAGTAAATAATCCTTGTTCCTGACGCTACACTCTATTAGATCTAATAAAAATGATTTACTCCGACGCTCCATCAGGATTTCCCTATCATTGGATAATATATGTTAATTTTTATGTCTGTTTCACAAGTACAGGACTGGTGCAATTACACACTTGAAGCAACATTATGGGTGTATTGGGATCGATGTATCACCAGAGCAAATAGGCAGGTCAGGGTACTGTCTGGAATAGGATCGGTGTAGCATGGAAATGAATGAGCAGCGCACACTGTAATTACATGGCTGGATCAACATGCCAGGAATAGGCATTAGTATCAATGACTCGTGGATATGGATACTCTGACAACACGGGCTCCAGCAATTTGGGGATTATAATTGGTGTAGCAGGGAAAAGAGTGCACGGTTTAACTACCTGGGTGGGTTTGCAATTACAGGCGGGTGGATATGGAGAACGAGCACTGTAATTACAGACTAGGAACCTAAGTACGGCTGGATTAACACGGAATAGCAAATAAGCTCATTATATTCTGCTACGCGCCTGCATCGGTGTAACAAGGCTGTGAATGAGCAGATGTAGGGTGGAATATCCCCCCTGCCAGAAAACGGTGAGAATACAGAAGCGATTGGTGCATTGTAAACCCCCAATCATCACACTCTCAGTCACTTTTTGGGAGAGTGGGGAGTTCCATGTCGTTTCTGGGCTGAAGGGGGGGGTCTAAACTTGCTGGTGACCCTGGGTGTAAAGAGATCAGATCCTTTTTGGAAGGGTGCCCCAGTCTCTCAATGCTTTGGGAGACCCCCCTCCCTCCTTCACGGCCACCGGTACCCCTTTCATCATCAGTGGCAGCCCTCCCCGACATGGTCAGCATCAGGGCACTGAGTCCCACCCAATGGGCCTCCTCAGGACCTCCAACATGTCCCCCATCATGTCGCGCCTTTGTGACTTCCAACGTGCCTTCCCTGGTCATGAACCCCAGCATGTCACACCTTCATGACCCTTGACCTGCCCCCCCATCACGGCTCCTGGCACGGCCCCCAACATGCCCCCCTTTATGCTCCACCCCTGCACGACCCTCCCTGCACAATCCCCCTGCCCTGCTTACCTTGCCATAGACCCCACACTGGCCCCACCCCTGCCAGTGTGCCAGGTGGGCACTGCCCAGTCAAGTCCCTGACCACTTGGAGGCATCAATGGTCTCCGAGTCCGTCCTCCCCCCCACAATCGGCGTGGCCATTGTGCCTTATCTCTGCTAGTGGAGACCAGGAGCAATTCTTGATGGTCTCACACTGCTCCCAAAGGATTGGGAAGATTCCAGGAACTGGGAAAATCCAGTATTGAATGGGCTATGCATATTTAAATACTGCTTTAAATATGCTAATATGCCTCTTGCCTTTTCGAGGTGCGATCCAGTTTGCACCAATAGAAAGGGACTGGGATAATTGCAAATCGTTTGGTGACGGGCGAGAAACCGATTTTTAGACCCGCGTGCTATTTTCCAGGATCAGCGTGCCATGTCCAGCGAGGCTGGAAAATTGCCGCCATCGCACAATTTGGTGATATTATTTCCAACTAGAATAGAGATGATTGGGTAATTGCTCCATCAATCAAACCCAGAGTCTACTCTGCTGTAAATGACGGGGTTGATTTTACGTTCACCATTTGTAAGTAGCTATCCTACGCTCAGTGTCCTTTGCTGGAGATATCACTCTGCTTTTACTGGGAGGCTGTTGAGTATTAAACAAATGAGGCACAGACAGCACTCAAATTTGATCATGAGTTCTGTTTGTTGTCTTTTTAAAGAACATAAGAAATAGGAGCAGGAGTAGGCCATCCAGCCCTTCGAGCCTGCCCCGCCATTCAATAAGATCATGGCTGATCTGAAGTGGATCAGTTCCACTTTCCCGCCTTCTCCGCATAACCCTTAATTCCCCTGTCTATCAGAAACCTATCTACCCGTGACTTAAATATATTTAGCGAGGCAGCCTCCACCACTTCAACGGGCAGAGAATTCCAGAGATTCACCACCCTTTGAGTGAAGAAGTTCCTCCTCAACTCCGATCTAAACTGCACCCCCCCCTCAATCTTGAGGCTGTGCCCTCTAGTCCTGGTTTCCTTTCTAAGTGGGAAGAATCGTTCTACCTCTACCCTATCCATCCCCTTCGTTATCTTATACATCTCTATAAGATCCCCCCTCAGCCTTCTAAACTCTAATGAGTACAGACCCAGTCTATTCAATCTCTCTTAATAAGCTAACCCTCTCATCTGTGGTATCAGCCTGGTGAATCTTCTAAAACCTTTCAACCGTTTAAAATAGATCTGTAGACTGTTTGCTTTAGGACACTCTAAGTAAGCCTTGTTTGCTGCAAACATTTGTTACAATCTCTATCAAGACTGAAAACTTTTAAAAAGAGATTTGAACTTTAAATCATTCACTGAATGATTACAATTTCACATTTTAAAACTTTTATTGTAACAAATGACTAAATCACTTATTACTAAACACTATTCTACTTTGTTGGCAACTTATACTTTAACTGCAGAAAGTAGCATTTCTCTTATATACTTATCACCCATGGCACTGTCTACAGAATTACAATCATAAAATCTATACAGTGCAGAAGGCGGCCATTTGGCCCATCAAGTCTGCACTGACTCTCTGAAAGACCATCTTACTCAGGCCCACCACCCTGTCCTATCCCCAAAGCCCCATGCATTTACCATGGCTAATTCACCGAACCTACACATCTTGGACACTAAGGGGCAATTTAGCATGGCCAATCCACCTAACCTGCACATCTTTGGAGTGGGAGGAAACTGGAGCACCTGGAGGAAACCCACATAAACACAGGAGAATGTGAAAGTTCCACACAGACAGTCATCTAATGCCAGAATTGAACCCAGGTCCCTGGCGCTGTGAGGCAGCGGTGCCAACCACTGTGCCACTGCACCACCTTTTGACAAACTGTCAACAGTTACTCCCATTTTCCAGTAGGTTCCCTATCCATGGTCCACCAAATAACTTCTTGTGTCCAGACACTTCGCTCAATTTTTGGAAAATTCCTTAAATCCACCACCAACAGTACAGCCTGTTCTGATGATTCTCCTTCCCTCATGCCACAGCATAAGTAATCTCCAAAAATCCTTACATTCCTCCAACTAGGGACTCTCTCCGTCCCAAACCTGGGTGTGGTAGCTTGCAGTGTCAAGCATCATTTTCTTTCTGCTAACTCTGCAAAGCCTGCCATTTGTCTGATACATTCACTGGCTTATACGGAAGCCTGTAACCTGATCTCAAAAATGGCTTCCTTTGTTTTCTTCCCCATGGCAATAGGAAAAAAAGAATGAACCTTAGATAGAAATGTTAATTAGCTATCTTTCATTAATTTAAAAGAAGTGGAACAGTCTACAACACAACTGGTCACAACCCAAATGTTCAATGGCTTTACCAAACTTTGGAAGACTCAAAGTCTACTCACTGTAAACTGAGAGACTGCCGTCACTCTCTCCCAACATAAATACCTTGCACTTTCTTTTCCATAAAACAATCTATGCCTTCGTTTGATCTCTAACAATGAGATCACCCAGGCTCACTGTAGGTTTCGAGTTCAGAACAGGTCACATGACCCCTTCCTTTACCCGAAATTTAAAGTTACAGCCCCTGAATATAATAATTTTATAAATCATAGAACCCTGCAGTGCAGAAAGAGGCCCTTCGATTCTGCACCAACCACAATCTCACCCAGGCCTTACCCCCATATCCCTACATATCTTACCCGCTAATCCCTCTAACCTACGCGTCTCAGGACACTAAGGGGCAATCTTAGCATGGCCAATCAACCTAACCCGCACATCTTTGGACTGCGGGAGGAAACCCACGCAGACACGAGGAGAATGTGCAAACTCTACACAGACAGTGACCCGAGCCGGGAATCGAACCCGGGATCCCTGGAGCTGTGAAGCAGCAGTGCTAACCCACTGTGCTAAGGTGTCACCCCAAACCACATAATTGCAACACACTGCCATAAAGCCTCCCCAACTCCAAGGTTTTGATACCTGGAGGGAATTTTCCCATTCCACCTTCCAGGGGAATTTTAACAGGCGGAGGTCCGGCGACCTTGGGCAGGATTTTCCGCTTTTGCGGTAAGCGCGACCGGAAAGTCCGGCCCCTGTCTTCACGAGCGAGGGGCACTAGGACGAGCGCAGTACCAAAATAGCGCCACGATTACCCGCATTATATTATGACAGGAAGGATGCGATCAATGGAGTGTGGTATTCATTCATTACATGCATGGATCGTATTCTGCACTCAACTGCTTATTCTTAATACAACAGGCAAGTGTCACCCAGCAACTGTTGCTGCTCAGTATCCTTTGCCCATTTGTCTCGGCTGTCAGTTTAAAGTGGGCCACGTCCCCAAAGGCTTCCTCGATGTCTCGATACATAAGCTTTCAAGGTTGAGCTGCGGAGCGGAGAAAGAAAGCCTCTTTTATTTTCTCTCCTGCGTCCCAGAACTGATACCCTGTCAAAGTTAATGATTCGGGAAGGAGAAAGCTACAGAGGCTGGGGGTGGGGGAGAAAGGTGATGGGATGTCCTAATTACAACACTCTTGTGGCTGTCTTATCCCTTCATCACTGTGGTGACTAATGACGGCGATGAAAACTCTCTTTCTCTGCTCTTTTTTGTCTTTATTGAAGTGCATCTAATTAAACGTCGGCACACAGCCTCCCGAGGCACCTCAGTTTTATTGGCCGTAGCATCTGGAGCCAAAACAAACACGAGTTTTCTTAATGACTGAGAACTGACACAATGATCGTCGTGCGTATCGTTGAAATCGCTGTTAGCAATTTCTCAGTTTGATGGGGACTCGGCCGTTTCGAAACGGAACCACCTATTCACCTGCGATGAGCCGTGACCCTTGGCTTGTATCCAGGTGACTCAGTGAAGGTGGCCACTCGTCCCATTAGCCGGACCCGTTCTACATTTTCGATACTCGCCTCGAGCTCCCACAATGGTTCGCACGGCTGCCTCGCAGCACCAGGGACCCCGGTTCGAATCCCAGCTTGGGTCACTGTCTGGATGGACATTCTCCCCGCGTCTGTGTGGGTTTGCTCCAGGTGCTCCCGTTTCAAAGAACAACACAGCCTGGGAAACAAGCCCTTCGGCCCAACGAGCCGCCATTTCAACATTGTGAGTTCCCTCTTCCACCCATGACCCTTGTCTACGCTTACGGCACTCCACATTGGAAACCAGATTGAGGGGAGACTAATTCAGGGACAATTTGTTAACACCAAACAGCCTAAGAGCACATCTTTGGGGTGTGGGAGGAAACCGGAGGAAACCCACGCAAGCACGGGGACAATGCGCAAACTCCCACAGACACCGGCCCAAATCCACGTTTCCTCCCACAGTCTGTAAAGATGCGCTGGTTAGGTGCATTGGCCGTGTTAAATTCTCCTTTAGTGCTACCCGAACAGGCACCAGAGTGTGAAGACTAGGGATTTTCCCAAAATCACAGAACACTACAATGCAGAAGAGGCCCATTGAGTCTTCACTGACTGTGAAAGGCCCTGACCTGCCCACCTAATCCCACTTGCCAGCACTTGGCCATAACCTTGAATGTTATGGTGCGCCAGATACTTTTATAAAGGATGTGAATCATCCCACCTCCATCACCATCCCAGGCAGTTTCCATGATTCCATTTTCCTAACCTTTTACTCAGCTCACACTAGCTATCTATCTTTTCCTTGAATATCCATGAAGTCCCTGGTACTTGACTTTTCCATAGAATCATAGAACCCGACAGTACAGAAAGAGGCCCTTCGGCCCATCGAGTCTGCACCGAACACAATCCCACCCAGACCCTACCCCTACATCCCATACCCACTAATCCCTCTAACCTACACATCCCTGGATACTAAGGGGCAATTTCTTAGCACGGCCAATCAACCTAACCCGCACATCTTTGGACCGTAGGAGGAAACTGGAGGAAACCCACGCAGACACGAGGAGAATGTGCAAACTCCACACGGACAGTGACCCGAGCCGGGAATCGAACCCAGGATCCTGGAGCTGTGAAGCAGTAGTGCTAACCGCTGAGCTATCGTGCCTGCCCCTTTTCTATCCTAAGAGCGAGCATCTGGCTATCCACTTTGTCTGTGCCACAGCAGAGGTTTACCAGGCTGATTCCTGGGAGGTCACTCAAATGAGGAGAGGTTAAGGGTGGGATTTTCCAGCCACGCTCGCCCCCAAAACCAGAAAATCCCACCCGAGGTCAACAGGTCTTTGCATGGTCCACATCCACCCAACCCGCTATGATTCCCATGGTGGGTGGGATGGGAAATCTCCCCCTAAGTCAGTTAGGATTATATTCACTGGAGTTTAGAAGAGTGAGAGGGGATCTTGTAGAAACTTTTAAATTCTAACAGGGTAGATTCAGAAAGAATGTTCCTAATAGTGAGTGAGTCCAGAGCTAAGGGTTTTAGTTTGAGGATAAGGGGTAAATCTTTTAGAACTGAGGTGAGGAGAAATTTCTTCACCCAGAGGGTGGTGAATGTGTGGAATTCAATCCCACAGCATGTGGTTGAGGCCAAAACATTGATTTCAAGAAGAAATCAGACCCTTATAAGACCGTTGTCAGACCCCACTTGGAGTACTGTGCCCAGTTCTGGTCGCCTCACTACAGGAAGGACGTGGAAGCTATTGAAAGGGTGCAGAGGAGATTTACAAGGATGTTGCCTGGATTGGGAGGCATGCCTTATGAAGATAGGTTGAGGGAGCTAGGTCTCTTCTCCCTGGAGAGACGAAGGTTGAGAGGCGACCTGATAGAGGTTTACAAGATGTTGAGAGGAATAGATAGGGTGGATTCTCGGAGGCTATTTCCCAGGGCTGAAATGGTCGCTACGAGAGGACACAGGTTTAAGGTGCTGGGGAGCAGGTACAGAGGAGATGTGAGGGGTAAGTTTTTCACTCAGAAGGTGGTGAGTGAGTGGAATCGGCTGCTGTCGGTGGTGGTGGATGCGAACTCGCTGGGGTCTTTTAAAAGACTTCTGGATGAGTACATGGGATCTAATGGAATTGGGGGTTATAGATAGTTCTGTGGCTTGGTAGGTATAGATGTGATCGGCGCAACTTGTGGGCCGAAGGGCCTGTTTGTGCTGTAGTGTTCTATGTTCTAAGAAATTAGATATCGCTCTTGGGGCTAAAGGGATCAAGGGATATGGGGAGGAAGGGGATCAGTACATTGAATTTGATGATCTGCAATGATCAAAATGAAAGGTGGAGCAGGCTCGAAGGGCCAAATGGCCTACTCCTGCTTCTTGTTTCTTTGGTTCTATTTTTCCAACCTTTGCTCAGCTCTCACCAGTTATCTATCTTTTCCTTGGATCTCCGTGAAGTCCCTTGCGATGGTTTTCTGTGTTAAAAGCACTTTATTAATAAAAGCTGCTGTGGTTTATTGTTTTTTTTTCTGTAGCTGTGTAGCACTGGTATAACACATGAACAGTGTGAGATCAACCCCATGGATTGCATTTTGAGTTAAAGTGCATGAGAAATGGCTTCGCACAGACACAAAGCTTTGTACAATGTCTGGGATATAACAACTAATGGATCAATAATAAAGAGAAACTAAAGGATGCTTTCTAAACCATCGCTCAATGGTAGTACTGTCAGCATTGGATCTGTTAACTCACGTCCCACACCAAAGGTTTGAGCACCTAATGATTTACTGTGTGACGCTGAAGGAGTGCTGCTCTGTCAAAGGTGCTGTATTCCAGAATAGATGTTAAACAAGACACCATTTGCCCTCTCATCTGGATATATAACACCGCACAGAAGAACAGAGAAGCTCTCCATCTGGCATCAGTCATTATTTAGAAACATAAAAAAATTACAGCATAAACAGGCCCTTCGGCCCACAAGTTGTACCGAACATGTCCCTACCTACTAGGCTCATCTATAACCCTCTATCTTACTAAGTCCCACATACCTCTCCAAAAATCTATTAAAAGACCCGATCGAATCCGCCTCCACCACCACCGACGGCAGCCGATTCCACTCACTCACCACCCTCAGCGAAAATCTTACCCCTGACATCTCCTCTGTACCTACTCCCCAACACCCTAAACCTGTGTCCTCTCGTAGCGACCATTTCAGCCCTGGGAAAAACTCTCCGATTATCCAGTCATTTATCTCATTGCGAGCTTGCTGTGCAGCGAACGGCTGCCACATTTCCTACATTACACATTAATCATTCGGAAGAGGGAACTGAATGTATTTTGGCCTTGGAGGGAGTGCAGAGGAGGTTTACTAGGCTGATTCCGGAGTTGAGGGGGTTGAGCTATGAGGAGAGGCTGAATAAACTAGGCTTGTACTCGTTAGAGTTTAGAAGAATGAGGGGAGATCTCATTGAGACGTATAAGATGATGAATGGGATGGATAGGATAGAGGTGGAGAGACTCTTCCCGCTCAAAAAAGACAGTAGGACTAGAGGGCACAGCCTCAAGATAAAGGGGAGGCGGTTTAGAACGGAGTTGAGGAGGAACTTCTTCACTCAAAGGGTGGTGAATCTCTGGAATTCTCTGCCCGTTGAAGTGGTGGAGGCTACCTCGCTAAATATATTTAAGAAGCGGGTTGATGAGTTTTTGATAAAAGAGGGGATTAAGGGTTATGGGGAGAGGGCGGGAATGTGGAACTAAGCCACGACAGATCAGCCATGATCTTATTGAATGGCGGGGCAGGCTGGAGGGGCTAGATGGCCTACTCCTGCTCCTATTTCTTATCTTCTTATGTATTATTGCAACTGGTACAAAGTTGGGTGGGAGGGTGAGCTGTGAGGCGGATGCAGAGAAGCTTCAGTGTGATTCAGACAGGCTGAGAGTGTGGGCATGTGCATGGCAGATGCAGTACAATGCAGATATGTGTGAGGTTACCCACTTTGGTAGCAATAACAGGAAGTCAGATTATTGCTGAATGGATGGAAACTGAGAGAGATGGATACTCAACCAGACCTTGGAGTCCTTCTGCATCAGTCGCTGAAAATAAGCACACAGGTACAGCAATCAGGAAAAAAGGCAAATGGTATGTTGGCCTTCATATCAAGAGGATTTGAGCATAGAGGGAGGGCTGTTTTGCTGCAGTTGTATAGAGCATTGGTAAGGCCACACCTGGAGTATTGTGTGCAGTTAAAACTTGGTTGGTTCTCACTGGAGCGACGGAGTTTGAGAGGAGACCTGATAGAAGTCTACAAGATTATGACAGAGCATGGACAGAGTGGATAGTCAGAAACTTTTTCCCAGGATGGAAGAGTCAACTACTAAGGGGGTGTAGGTTTAAGGTGCGAGGGGCAGGGTTTAAACAAGGTGTACGAGGCAGATTTTTTACGCAGAGAGTAGTGGGCGCCCGGAACTCGTTGCCAGTGGAGGTAGTGGAAGCAGATACGATAGTGACTTTTAAGGGACATCTTGACAAGTACATGAATAGGATGGGAATAGAGGGATATGGGGAAGCATCGGGGGTTTTAAGTCAGGCAGTATGGTCGGTGAAGGCTTGGAGTGCCAAAGGGCCTGTTCCTGTGCTGTAATTTTCATTGTTCTTTGTAGGATATCCTTGCTACAGAGGGAGTACAGTGAAGATTTACCATGCTGATTTCTAGGGTGGAGTTTTGTCATATGAGGAGAGTCTAAATCGGTTAGGATCATATTCATTGGCGTTTAGAAGAATAAGAGGAGATCTCACAGAAACTCAGAAAATTCGAACAGGGTGAGACAGAAAATCTTTCTCACACAGGGAGTGGTTGGGGTCTGGACTTCACTGTCTGAGAGTGTGGTGGAGACAGATTCACACAGGGAGTGGTTAGAATCTGGAATATACTGTCTGAGAGTGTGGTGGAGACAGACTCTCACAGTGAGTGGTTGGGGTCTGGACTTCACTGTCTGAGAGTGTGGTGGAGACAGATTCACACAGGGAGTGGTTAGGGTCTGGAACTCACTGTCTGTGGTGGAGACAGGTTCACACAGTGAGTGGTTAGAATCTGGAATTCACTGTCTGACAGTGTGGTGGAGACAGATTCACACAGCGAATGCTTAGAATCTGGAATATACTGTCTGAGAGTGTGGTGGAGACAGACTCCCACAGCGAATGCTTAGGACCTGGAATATACTGCCTGAGAGTGTGGTGGAGACAGGCTCACACAGTGAGTGGTTAGGGTCTGGAATTCACTGCCTGAGAGTGGGGTGGAGAAAGAGTCAATCGAGACTTTCAAAAGGGAATTGGATTGTTATCTGAAAAAGAAAAAAATGTGCAGGATTATGGGGAAAAGACAGGGGAGTGGTACTAGGTGGATTGCTCCAGCAGGGGGCCAACACAAACGTGATGGGCTGAAAAACCTCCTTCTGTGATGTACCCACTCTGTGATTCCATGATCTCAAGACCTAAGATACTTGCAAAGAAATTGAATCACATGGTTTTAAATTTTGAAAGTTTAAATTTATTTATTGGTGTCAAAAGTAGGTTTACATTAAAACTGCAATCAAGTTACTGTGAAAATCCCCTAGTTACCACACTCCATTGCCTGTTCGAGTACACTGAGGGAGAAATTTAGCATGGTCAATATACCTGACCAGCACATCTTTCAGACTGTGGTTGGAAACTGGAGCACCCGGAGGAAACCCACGCAGGCACGGGGAGAATGTACAAACTCCGCACAGTGACCTAAGCCGGGAATCAAACCCAGGTCCCTGGTGTTGTGAAGCTCCAGTGCTCAGCCACCGAGCTTGTTTTTTTTTTAAAGCAAAAATATGCGCAGTGATAAGTTAAAACATATTTTCTTATTCATGTGTGTCTGCATCTTATACTGTGTCGGTGAGGTTGTCTTGTAGTGGTCTGTGACACTTCAGTGAACTACCCGTGTAAGTAGCAGCCTGAGGCCTAGTTCAGGCCCCTTTCCCAGATCGGCTGCAATCTGATACAGCACACAGCCTGCATTTTGTAGTTTGCTCTTTCAGGCTCAGAGCAGCAAACTTTGTTATCCTAAAGACAGCTAAAGCAATAAGTATAGAAAAACATAGCTGAATGTGGAGCTCGAAAGTGTTCTTATCACTCCAGCAACAAGCCATGGCTGTAGGATTCTATAGCCACTAATCCCCTCCACTGTTGGTTTCACAGCCTCTCTGTGGGAGGCTTTAGTGAAATGGATAGAAATGGCAACCTGTGGTGAGCGTGCCTCATGGCAGAGTCACCTGACTGTGCAAAGCTGGGTAGAACACATTGCATTTTCAAAACCCAAGCAGCCAACCGCTCTATTCGCTCCCTGACCTAATGAGTGGGATTTTACGGCTCGTCCCTCAATTGTAAAATCCCGCCTGATGTCGATCGACCTTTCCATGGTTCGCCCCTCTGATTCCCGTGGCAGGTGGGGTGGTAAAATTCTGACCAATGTCTCTGATATTTATCACCCTGCATGACTCTAATGGCTATGATCACCGAATGGGAATTTATCAGGTCTTATCCTAGTTACTTAGCACTTATACGAGTTTATTTTGCAAACAGGTGAGTGCAACTCTGGGTCTGGTTAACAGGAGCTGCACTTCAATTTCCCAGTGTAAGGTAGCTTACAGACGCATCTCTCATTCCCCAGGAGTTTGACTGCTTACAGCTCTGAGAAACCGCAGTCCTTTTCATTGTAGAACAGCTCGATCCTTCTGCCTTGATGTATGTCCAAGTCCTGCCTGAGCATCTCTCTCAGGACAGCCAGATTCTACCTATGCTTGTCTCTGCGGCAGGAGGTCAGCAGTGATGACACAGGTAGAGGAACAATCAAAACCGCAGGCATAACAAGACTCAGGAGTCAGTTCTCAGAGGTTTGACAATTGCACAGAGCTACCATGGCACTCCCACATCCCCCCTCACTTAGTGCTAAATTAATCCTTAGGGATTTGCATCCGTACTTGCCCTAAGACTGGAAAATCCCACCTGAGGTCGATGGATCTTTGCACCATGTCCTACCCACGACCATTCCCGTGGTGGGTGGGAAAGAAACATTCCACCCTCAGTATCAGGGGTAAGTATGTGGGCTTATGGGAATAGGGCCTGGGTGGGATTATTATCAGGGCAGGCCTGACGCCTCCTGTGGGGGTTCTCCTATAATTCTACGATGTTATGCCCAGTGGTGCCATTCTTGGTTTGTGTCCCATCACCCACCCACCCACCCCCGCTCCCACCCCGAGTGTAACCTGGGCCCCTGATTACTGAGGACAGGGACATAAAATGACACGTTTTTCTGTTTGTCCAGACTTCCACCTGATAGTGTTGGGTAGATGGTGCGAGTCGCTGCTTTTGCCAGAGGAGAAACTCAAGGGAGGAAACGCGAGGGGAAGTTCCAGAGGGGACAAAGCTGACTCAATGCTGAGATCGATTTTCTGTCTCTTACTCAGTTCTCTCTATTCCTGCTGCCTCTTGTCAGTTTGAATACTCAGGCTATAGTTGCCTGTTAGTAGTTCCCCAATTGATTTGATTTGATTTGTTATTGTCACGTATAGATATACAGTGAGAAAATAAGAAATTTTGCATTTTGGCAGGACCAATGGGATGCAGGAGTACAATATCAAGGGTAGGAGTGTTGAGGAGCAGAGGGATCTTGGGGTCCGGGTCCACAGGACTCTTAAATCGGCCTCGCAAGTGGAGGATGTGGTCAAGAAGGTGTATGGTGTACTGGCCTTCATTAATCGAGGGATTGAGTTTAGGAGTCAGGAGGTAATGCTGCAACTTTATAGGACCCTTGTCAGACCCCACTTGGAGTACTGTGCGCAGTTCTGGTCACCTCACTACAGGAAGGATGTGGAAGCTATTGAGAGGGTGCAGAGGAGATTTACAAGGATGTTGCCTGAATTGGGTGACATGCCTGATGAGGATAGGTTGAGGGAGCTAAGTCTCTTCTCCCTGGAGAGATGAAGGTGGAGAGGTGACCTGATAGAGGTTTATAAAATGTTGAGAGGAATAGATAGGGTGGATTCTCGGAGGCTATTTCCCAGGGCTGAAATGGTCGCTACGAGAGGACACAGGTTTAAGGTGCTGGGGAGCAGGTACAGAGGAGATGTCAGGGGTAAGTTTTTCACTGAGGGTGGTGAGCGAGTGGAATCGGCTGTCGTCAGTGGTGGTAGAGGCGAACTCGCTGGGGTCTTTTAAAAGACTTCTGGATGAGTACATGGGATGTAACGGGATTGGGGGTTATAGATAGTTCTATGGCTTGGTAGGTATGGATGTGATCGGCGCAACTTGTGGGCCGAAGGGCCTGTTTGTGCTGTAGTGTTCTATGTTCTATGAAATAGGAGCAGGATTAGGCCATCGAGCCCCTTGAGCCTGCCCCGCCATTCAATAATATCATGGCTGATCTGAAGTGGATCAGTTCCACTTTCCCACCTGCTCCCCACAACCCTTAATTCCCTGACTGATCAGAAATCTATCTACCCGTGACTTAAACATATTCAACGAGGCAGCCTCCACCATTCCAATGGGCAGAGAGTTCCAGAGATTCACTACCCTCTGAGAGAAGAAGTTCCTCCTCAACTCTGTTCTAAACTGACCACCCCCCTCCTTATTTTGTATTGTAGTGTATTGAAGTATTATTTCTTGCGCGCTATACAGACAAGGCATACTGTTCATAGAGAAGAAAAGGGGAGGGTGCAGAATGCAGTGTTACAGTCATTACCAAGGTGTAGAGAAAGGTCAACTTAATGTGAGGTAGGTCCATTCAAAAGTCTGATAACAGCACGGAAGAAGATTCTTGAGTTGGTTGGCGCTTGACCTTAGAGTTTTGTATCTTTTTCCGGAGTGCATGAGGTCCTTGATTATGCTGGCTGCTTTTCCAAGGTAGCGGAAGTGTAGACAGAATCCATGGATGGGAGATTAGTTTGAATGATGGACTGGGCTTCATTCATGACCCTTTGTATTTCCGTGTGGCCTTGGGCAGAGCAGGAATCATACCAAGTTGTGGGTGGCTTTGGTTTCTCTAATCAGATAATTCTAATAGCAATGTTTATCAAAGAAACCATGCTTAATTTATTTTATTTATTACCTATTACTCATAAGTAGGCTTACATTAACACTGCAATGAAGTTCCTGTGAAAATCCCCTCGTCGTCACACTCTGGTGCCTGTTGGGGTGTACACTGAGGGAGAATTTAACATGGCCAATCCACCTAACCCGCACATCTTTGGGAGGAAATCGGAGCACCCGGGTTTCCTCCGGGTACTCCGGTTTCCTCCCACAGTCCAAAGATGTGTGGGTTAGGTTGATTGGCCATGTTCAGAAATTGCCCCTTAGTGTCCAGGGATGAGTAGATTAGGGGGATTAGGAGGTATGATATGGGGGGGTAGGGCCTGGGTGGGATTGTGTTCGGTGCGGACTCGATGGGCCGAAGGGCCTCTTTCTGCACTGTAGGGTTCGATGATTCTATGAAACCCACGCAGACATGGGGAGAGCGTGCAAACTCTTCGGGAATTGAACTCGGGTCCCTGATGCTGTGAGGTGCCAAACAAAAAGGAAATTGGATGGGATTTAAATGCATTTATCATCAAATAAGAGGAAACTGCTAATGAATAAATGTTCCCGGAATATATGGCATTGTTCCCACCACATCACATCACTGAACAAAGGTTGATTCATCTGCCTCAACTAAAGAAAATAAAAATCACAAGGAATATTCCGGAAGACCCAAATCATGTACCAGCACAGTTATTGATTCTACTTTGCTACTATCTATGAAACTAATATAGAAAGTCTATCCACCTGGCCTGTCTTCTCTGATTCTATGATACTATGCCCAGTGGTGCCATTCTTGATTTGTATCCCGTCACCCCCCTGAGTGTAACCTGGGTGTCTTGTACAGGGAAGAATCCTATAAGTGAGGGAATTGGAGTATGCTCTTAGGACAATGTGCAACTCCTGAGGGAGGTCAGTCCGAGGGATCGCTGTGAGATTGTCCAAAGGGAGAGGAGTGTCAGTCGTGGGTAGTCAAATGGGGGCGTGAGGGAATGCAGAGACAGAGAGCGATGGGTGCACCTTCAAGGTTAGCTGGCATGAGGAATGATCTGTAGAACTATAGGTAGGAAAGTAAATGATGAAGATGATGTAAGGAGCTTACAAAGGGATATAGATAAAGTGAGTGATCAAAGACCTGGCAAATGGAGCATGACAAAAGAAAATGCAAAATTGCCCGTTTTGACAGGTAGAATAAAAAATGTTTACGATCTCGAAGTGCAGAGCTCTGAAAGGCAGAGGGATCTGGGTGACTTGGTGCATGAATCACAAAAGCCTGGCATGCAGGTACGGCAAGAAATTAGGAAAGTTGATAGAGTGTCAACGTGTATTGTAAGCAAATGGAACACAGAAGTAGAGAGGTTATAGTTCAGTTGTACAGGGCACTGATGAGACCATGTCTGGAGTACCGAGTACAGTATTGGTCTCCTTATTCTCCTAGGGGAATTTCATAGTAACTTCATTGCAGTGTTAATGGAAGCCTTACTTGCGACTAATAAGGGGTGGTTGTTGAATAACAAGACAGCCACCTACAAAGATGTCATCAAAGCCTTCAAAAAGGATGGCGTTGGGATGGAGAATCAGCCATGATCGTACTGGATGGCGGAGCAGGCTGGAAGGACTGAATGAGTTATTCCAGCCCCTATTTCCTACATTTCTGCATTTCATAAAAATATTGTTATGGAGAGGGTGGCATTGATTTGAGGCAGTCGAAAGCAGAGTATAGAAATCGACTCATTCACCAATGAATTGTACTTTCTTAATGTAAATTGTGAGTATGGAACATTAACGGATGACATGAGCAGAGATCGGATAGTCATTGGTGTTGTAGATGGGAATCTCTCCGACTCTTTACAATCTCAGGAAGATTTAAATTGAAGCAAAACTGTACAACTTGCCAAACAGGTCAAACTGTGGAGGAAGAATAAGGTGCTTGGCAGAGACGCGAGGGAAATTTCCGAGGAACGTAGAATAATAGGAATCCTACAGTGCAAAAAGAGGCCATTTGGTCCATTGAATCTGCACTGGCTCCAATCCCATATTTCTACATATTTACCTGCTAATCCCTCTAACCTACACATCTCAGGACTCGAAGGGGCAATTATTAGCACGGCCAATCAACCTAACCCACACATCTTTGGACTGTGGGGGGGAAACCAGAGCACCCGGAGGAAACCCACAGTTTGATGAAGTCACTCAATGTGTGAGTTGTAAAACCAAGAGGATAGGAAGGCAGCAAATCTCTGAGTTGTACTGTCCCCACTGAGTTGGGAAGAATATTCCACCTGAACAGTGCAGCGGCATGAGTGTGGCAACTGAAGCCATTTTAATACGCCCTGCTGTTCTGGGAAATCTGCCTTCACCAGGCAGAAGGAGAGGTCTGTTGAAGGAGACCTCCATTCAAGAAAGTTAAGTTGACCCGGAACGCATTGAATCAGCTACGCAGACAAAACTCCATTCTGATGACCACAGGATGACATTGTGGTTCTTTCATTTCTCTTCAAGGAGAGGCTGGATAAAAAGGGTGACGTGTACACCAGGGCGAAGGTGAACAGCCCTGAGATGCCATATATCAATTTATCTATCCATCCGTCCTGTCCATCTGTCCATTCATCTATCCGTCCATCTATCTATTAGTGTCATAATTAGGCTTACGTTAACACTGCAATGAAGTTACTATGAAAATCCCCTAGTTGCCACACTCCAGCACATGTTCAGGTACACTGCAGGAAACTTAACAAACAATCTCACTTGATACTTTGTGTGGCTTTATGGTCAAGCTGTGGGAAGCTATTAGTGCAGAAAGCATCATCAGATCTTTCAAAAAATGCACAATATTCAATCCAGCAGAGAGAAAGGAAGATGATTTTGCCATGGGAGAATGATTCTGAAAGAGAAAGTGCTAAATCTAATCCAGAGCGAGATCCTTACAATAACACAGCCAAAATCAACTCGATGAACTCTCCATCGAAAAACAAAGACAATAAATTTAATGGTTTTAAAACGCTTAAATCCTGCTGAAAGGTATCTTTGTATAATTAATTCATTCAATAAACCATGCCACATTAATTTAGTCTGAATTACCAGGATTATTTTCTTCACATTTCAAAATGGAAATCACTCACACCGGCCTGTAAATGAACATCGCATCCACATACTTAGAGGCTTTGAATGTCTACGGCAAGAGCAACGGTAATGGTACTTTCACTGGGCTATTAATCGAGAAACTCTGCTCATGTTTTGGGAACCTGGGTTCGAATCCCACCACAGCAGATGGTAGATTTGAATTCAAGAAGAAAAATCTGAAATGAAGAATCCACTGATGAGCACGAAACCATTGTCAGAAAAGCCCATCTGGTTCACTAATGTCCTTCAGGGGAGGAAATCTGCCATCCTTACCTGGTCTGGCCTACACGTGACTCCAGAGCCATGACAATGTGGTTGACTCTCAACTGCCCTCCAAGGGCAACTAGGGATGGGCAATGAGTGCTGGCCCAGCCAGCGATGCCCACGTTCCACAGACGAACAAAAAAAAATTACCGTCACAAGTCGGCTTACATTAACACTGCAGTGAAATTAGCATGAAAATTCCCTAGTTGCCAAACCCCTGTGCTTATTCGGGTACACTCGGAGAATTTAGCATGGTCAATGCACCTAACCAGCCCGTCTTTCAGACTCTGGGGGCAAACTGGAGCACCTGGAGGAAACCCATGCAGATACGGGGAGAATGTGCAGACTCTGCACAGACAGTGACCCAAGCTGAGAATCGAATCCAGGTCCCTGGCACTTTGAGACTGCAGTGCTAACCACCGTGCCACTGTGCTGTCCACAAAAATTTGTGATATTTCTTGTTAAACTGGGCTTTGGTTATATTTTGTGAAATTGTGTTTGACTAAACCCCAGTGTCAGCATTGGTTCAGTTGCGGTGCTCTGCCTCTGGGTCGAAGGTCCTGAGTCTTACGCAAAAATAAAATCCTAACTGATACTTTTAATGTAGTACTTGAGGTGTCTTTGATATGCAGTTAGAGCGCTGAAGATCTCAGGTAAATGTGCCAGACCAGGGGAGGACCCCAGAGTCTATTTACGGAATCTTGCTGTGCAGCTGATTCCCACAATCATAGAATCCCCACACTGCAAGAGAAGGCTATTTGGCCCATCGAGCCTGCACCAGCAGCAATCCCACCCAGGCCCCATTCCTATAACGCCACACATTTACCCAGCACTGAAGGTTAATATAGTATGGCCAATCCACACATCACTGTTGTGTGGGAGGCAACCAGAACAGCCGGAGGAAACCCATGCAGACACGGGGAGAACATGCAGACATCACACGGACACTTGAGGCTGGAACTGAACCCGGGTTTAAAAAAAGTTTAAGTTTATTTATTAGTGGTGCAAGTGTTGCATTAACACTGCAATGAAGTTACGGTGAAAGTCCCCTAGTTGCCACACTTCTGAGCCTGTTCGGGTACACTGAGGGAGAATTTGGCATGGCCAGTGCACCTAACCCGCACGTCTTTCAGACTGTGGGAGGAAACGCACGCAGACACGGGGAGAATGTGCAGACTCCACACAGACAGTGACCCGAACCAGGAGTCAAACCCAGCCCTCTGGCGCTGTGAGGCAACAGTGCCAACCACTGTGCCAGCATGTACCAGTAACCACATTTCAAAAGTACGTGATTGATTGTAAAGCACTTTGGGATGATCTAAGGTCACGAAAGGCGCCGTATAAAGGTAGGTTCTTTCTTTCAGACTCAAGTCGAACACAGACTGATTAGATTAGGGTTACCCTAATGATTCAGAATTATAGAAGTCCATTGAGCTGGACAGTCTATTCGAAAAGCAATGCTAGGAGCTGTAACTGTGTTTGACAGGCCAGTGTCGTCAGGCAATGTAATTGTAAACATTTTTGGGAATTCTAATATGGTTAAAGTATGATGGCTGCGATCTCTCCATTGCTTGCGTCTGTAAATCACAAGTCTCTCTGGAGATTGCGGCTGAATGTTATTCATTGTGTTTCTCGGTAATAATACATTGTCTGCACATTGAACAGAACAACAGGGCTCGCACCGCCTTCTGCTAATCCCCCAGAAACAGGCAAACCATTGGTTCATCGGAATCAACCGCTCTCTTATTATTGGCTGGCTGTTGCTCTTTGACAATAAGATTTGACTTCTGTTCCTGATTTCAAAGAGAGATCCTCAACTGAAACATTTGTTCGAGGGCTCACAATAGTCTGTGCATCTTTGGGCTTTTTAACCCTCCAAAGACCATCGCCAGAGCAAGTGTTCAACTTTGCTTGACGCGTGTGGCGTAACCCTGAAGAAAATGGCATTCCTCCGTTTCATTCTGTTGTTGATGTGGAAATGCCGGCATTGGACTGGGGTAAAGACAGTAAGAAGTCTGACAACACCGGGTTTTAGTCCAATCGATTTATTTGATAGTAAACTCACTAGCTTTCGAGGTTTCCCTCTTCGTCAGGCGAATGGAGAGTTCTGGCCTCAGACAGAGCATATAAAGCACAGACAGTTTACAGATTACTGATTAGAATGCGAATCTTTACAGCTAACCTGCTGTTCAAGTCTTAAAGTGGCCGACAATGTGAGTGGAAGGAGCACTGATCACAGGTTAAAGAGATGTGTATTGTCTCCAGACAGTACAGTGAGTGAGGTTTTGCAAACCCAGGCAAGTCACGGGGGTTACAGATGGGTTCATGTCGCACTATCTGTAACCCCCCGTGACTTGCCTGGGTTTGCAAAACCTCACTTACTGTACTGTCTGGAGACAATACACATCTCTTTAAACTGTGATCAGTGCTCCTACCACTCACATTGTCGGCCACTTTAAGACTTGAACAGCAGGTTAGGTGTAAGGATTCGCATTCTAATCAGTAATCTGTAAACTGTCTGTGCTTTATATGCTCTGTCTGAGGCCAGAACTCTCCATTCATCTGACGAAGAGGGAAACCTCGAAAGCTAGTGAGTTTACTATCAAATAAATCGGTTGGACTTAAACCTGGTGTTGTCAGACTTCTCACTCGTTCTATTGATGCCAGTGTCCAGTCTATTCTGATCCGCGTGGTGGAAATGCGTGCGTTACCGCGGTAACGATGTTTGTCACCAGGGGACACAATTTGGCCACAGTGGTTAAATATGTGTTTGACGGTGACGAGGGGTTTGTGGGTGAGCAGGGCTGCTATCGCAGTCCCGAGTGTAGAAGTTTGTTCGGCATCCACCAAGTAAAAGGACAGGGAATCGCAGCAGGCAAGACCCAGACCGTGCAAAGGCCCCTTGTCTGTGGGTGGGATTTTCCGACCTTGGGGAAAATCCAACCCACCCCAGGGCTTTGGGCAAGAGTTTTTGGTTAAGCCCACCGCCAGGGTTGTCCTGTCTCGTCAGGCGTGAGTGGACTTTGGGTTGGCTGTCAAATCTCCCATAGCGTCCCGCCATGGCGGGTATGGAAAATCTCCGCCTCTGTGTGCAGGGATCAACATCATCAAAGATGGCAGAACGCTGAAACACTCTACAAAGCAACATTTATATAGAGCCTGAAGCACAGTAAAACATCCCAAGCCGCTTCACGGGAGTGTTAGCTGACAAGAACTGACACCCAATACTGTAAGGAGATAGGGCCATGAGTCTCTGGAATGAGCTTCCTCGAAAGTTAGTGGGAGCAGAGTCTTTGGATATTGTTTAAGCTCAGCTGGATTGACAAGCTTATCGGGGGCAGGCAGGGATACGGGGTTGAAGTTACAATCTGACCATCCCTGAATGGTCTACTCTTGCTCCTAGTTCCTATATACAAATGTTCATATCAGAATAGGTGATTGACACAAAGGCCATAACCCCCGCTTGCCAGCAGACAGTTACGGTCCACCTGGAAAACCAGAAATCCTTGGGCACTTACGCACCCTGAGAAATTGTGTCGGGATTCTGGATTTGGGAGCAGCAGCCTTCGGTCTTCAGCGGAAACATCTCCGCAGAGCCCAGCAGGAGAACACGAACCGTGCTCCCTTATACGCAAAAACATGGAAGCGAGAAGAAGGAATAGGCCATTTGGCCCTTTGAGCCTACTCCGCCATTCATCTTGATCATGACTGACCATCAAATTCGATATCCTGATCCCCCTTTCCTCCTGTATCCCTGGATCCCTTTAGCCCTAAGAATGATATCCAATTTCATCTCGAAATTTTGGCCTCAGTTACACTCTGTGATAGTGAATTCCACACATTCACTACCCTCCGGGTGAAGAAATTTCTCCTCGCCTCAATTCTAAAAGGTTTATCCCTTAACCTCAAACTATGACCCTTAGTTTTGGGCTCCCCCACCATTGGGAACATTTTTTTAAATCTAAATCTAACCTCATTAGAATTTTACAAGTTTCTACGAGAGCCCCTCTCACTCTTCTAAACTCCAGTGAATATAATCCTAACTGACTTAATCTCTCCTCATATGACAGACCTGCCATCCCAGGAATCAGCCTTCACTGTACTCCCTCTATTCAAGAACATCCTTCCTCAGATAAGGACACACCAAAACTGAAAACTGCACACAATACTGTAGGTGTGGCCTTGCCAATGCCTTATACAATTGAAGCAAAACCTCCCCATCCCTGCACTCAAATTTTATGATGCGGTCAGACCTATTGAGATCCAGTTTAGACACAGGAGGTTATACATTGAAAACTGAGAACAGTTTCCCTGCTGTTATGAAAGGAATGTTGAAGCTTTTTAAAACTGTTTAACCATTTATTTTAAGTGGTTAACCCTATTGTTATTGGCACACTTACAAAGTGATTATTATTTTTGAAGATGAGTGATGTATAAATAGATTTCGTTATTTGTTCTAAACTTGTGAAGCTACTATTTAAATCTGCATTGTATTCATAACTTTACGTCTGGCATGCTTTAGTGTTCGGATGTTTTGATTTAGAATATTCTAACCTGGGAAACTATTTAAATCCGCATATATTATTAGAAAAAGTTATATAAGTGTGCATGTGTTTTAATTTAGATGATGGAAAGTGAAAATTTAACTGGGAAGATCAGAGGTCGGGACTTGATAATCATTTGGATGTCTACATGATGTTGAGAAAAGAAAGGTCCACGTTTTGAGCTGTGGAAAATCTAAGTGTGTTTATAAATTTTTTTTTGCCTTGCATACTTTACTTATAATTCTTACATTTAACTGATAAAGCGGTTGCATAATTTGATATTTAAAATATTGTGTTTCAATAAAACATTAGGAGAATTTTGCAGTTTAATGGAAAATATTTATTAACAAAAGTAATTTGATTTGATTTGATTTATATAGATGATCTGGAGGAGGGAACCGAGTGTAGGGTGTCAAAATTTGCTGATGACACCAAGATTGGTGAAACGGCAAATTGCGCTGAGGGTGTGGAGAGTCTGCAGAAGGATCTAGATAGGCTGGACGAATGGGCCAGTAACTGGCAAATGGAATTTAATGTTGGCAAGTGCGAGGTGGTCCACTTTGGTAGGAATAATGGTAGGAAGGATTATTACTTACATGGAGAAAAACTGCAGCAGGCGACGGTGCAGAGGGACCTCGGGGTCCTTGTGCATGAGTCGCAAAAACCCAGCTTGCAGGTGCAGCAGGTGGTCAGGAAGGCGAATGGGATGCTGGCCTTCATAGTGAGGGGGATTGAATATAAAAGTAGGGAGGTCTTGCTGCAGCTGTATAGGGCATTGGTGAGGCCGCAGCTGGAGTACTATGTGCAGTTTCGGTCGCCGTACTTACGCAAGGATATTTTGGCCTTGGAGGGAGTGCAGAGGAGGTTTACTAGGCTGATAGCGGAGTTGAGGGGGTTGAGCTATGAGGAGAGGCTGAATAAACTCGGCTTGTACTCGTTAGAGTTTAGAAGAATGAGGGGAGATCTCATTGAGACGTATAAGATGATGAATGGGATGGATAGGATAGAGGTGGAGAGACTCTTCCCGCTCAGAAAGGACAGTAGGACTAGGGGGCACAGCCTCAAGATAAAGGGGGGGGGCAGTTTAGAACGGAGTTGAGGAGGAACTTCTTCACTCAAAGGGTGGTGAATCTCTGGAATTCTCTGCCCGTTGAAGTGGTGGAGGCTACCTCGCTAAATATTTTTAAGACGCGGGTTGATGGGTTTTTGATAAGAGAGGGGATTAAGGGTTATGGGGAGAGGGCGGGAAAGTGGAACTGAGCCACGACAGATCAGCCATGATCTTATTGAATGGTGGGGCAGGCTCGAAGGGCCAGATGGCCTACTCCTGCTCCTATTTCTTACGTTCTTATGTTCTTTATTGTCACATGTATCGGGATACAGTGAAAAGTGTTGTTCCTTGCACACTCTGTTCATAGAGTACGTAGTGATGAAGGAAAGCAGAGGGTGCAGAATATGGTGTTACAGTCACAGCTAGGATATAGAGAAAGATCAAGTTAATATATTATTGGACAGTTAAAAAGAATTACTGTACAGACTGAAAAAGCATAGAACGAGAGTAAAAGATAGAACTAGAGGGTATGCTAGGGACAGCTCGCAAGAAGTCATCTCATTCCAGTGCCATCTGAAAGACAAATAATGTTATAAAACCAACAAAATGTTGGTACCATATTAACATTTAACTAAACTAGCTGCACTGGCATGTTTTAATTGCCTCATCTTTTCAAGTTTGTTACAAAATATATATTTCTCTAACAACAATCAATAAAATATTTTTGTACATTAACACAACGGTTCTGCTGTATCTAAACAAGAAAGCAAGGAAGGAATGTGAGAAGGGGAAGGTGATGGAGGGAGTGGGAGGAGGATGGGGAAAGGAGAAGAGGAGAGAAGGACGGGAGAGAAGGGTTCGGATTTTACATGTAGCCAGACACTTCCGTGCCTTCATCAAAGCCTCAGAAAGAACTTAAGTTACGAATCAAGCTAAAATCGGGATGGGTCGTACTTGGGCTGCTCTTGGATGTTCGAGAGTGGCCTAGTGCTTCATGTCGTTAGTGTGTGCTTAAACTGGACCAGATACTGGGCAACACGACAGCTCACTGACTATCACTGATTGCTGTGCAGACACATGGATTTGGGCCGGTGTCTGTGGGAGTTTGCGCATTCTCCCCGTGCTTGCGTGGGTTTTCTCCGGGTGCTCCGGTTTCCTCCCACACCCCAAAGATGTGCTCTTAGGCTGATTGGAGGTAATAAATTGTCCCTAAATTAGTTTTCCCTCAATGTGGATTGCCATAAACAATAGATAAGGGTCATGGGTGGAGGGGGGGACTGGTAATGTTAAAATGGCGGCGTGGACTCGTTGGGCCGAAGGGCCTGTTTCCCAGGCTGTTTTTATTCTCTATTTATTCTTTTTATTTGGGACGTGACTCCGGGTTTTGAAGGTACACTGGATTCCGTAATACCCATCAGAGAAATAGTTCACATCGGTTTACAGGAGATTTGCATATGTTATATGAAGGAATACACTTTCCTAAAGCATTTGAACTAACCAAGTTACACGAGGATTAACAACGCACTCTTAAAATAGAGCTCAACACTGTCCTGACACTAAGGGTACAAAGGATATGTGGGGTTCTGGGGGTAGGGTGGGGTTGTTGTTGGGACAGTCTCGATGAGCTGCCTGGCCTCTTTCTGCACTGTTATCTGATTGTGTGATAAGGACAGGTTTCCAGCAGAGCCCCCATCCCACACCCCACACCGATCAGATAGTCTGAGAAACTCCATCAGATTGCTGCAGGCAACTCAGCCAGCAGGGAAACACAACAGCAATAACCCGAATCAGAAAGGAGCACGACCTTATATCCTGTTGAAAGTACAAGTTCCATTGAGAGGCCAACTCTCGGCAGATCAGCTACAGCCCCCGGTGGAGTGGGTGGAATTCACTGACGTGTTCTGGATGGAGGGGAGCTGATCTGGGATCTGGGGGTGCTGGTGATGGAACGGGGTTCGTGTGTGTGTGTTGGGGAGGTGGGGGGGGCAGGGTGGAAAGCAATCTGTACATGTGGCCGGGGGGGGGGCTCTGTGTGTGGGGGTGTGTGTGTGTGTGTTGGGGGGGTGTCTGTGTGTGTGTGTGTGTGTTGGGGGAGTGGGGGTGTGTGTGTGTGTGTGTGTGTGTGTGTGTGTGTGTGTTGGGGGGTGTGTGTGTGTGGGTGTGTGTGTGTGTGTGTTGGGGGTGTGTGTGTGTGTTGGGGGGGTGTGTGTGTGTGTTGGGGGGGTGTGTGTGTGTGTTGGGGGGGTGTGTGTGTGTGTTGGGGGTGTGTGTGTGTGTGTTGGGGGGTGTGTGTGTGTGTTGGGGTGTGTGTGGGTGTGTGTGTGTGTGTGTTGGGGTGTGTGTGTGTGTGTTGGGGGTGTGTGTGTGTGTTGGGGGTGTGTGTGTGTGTGTTGGGGGTGTGTGTGTGTGTGTTGGGGGGTGTGTGTGTGTGTGTGTGTGTGTTGGGGGTGTGTGTGTGTGTGTGTTGGGGGTGTGTGTGTGTGTGTGTTGGGGGTGTGTGTGTGTGTGTGTTGGGGGTGTGTGTGTGTGTGTGTTGGGGGTGTGTGTGTGTGTGTGTGTGTTGGGGGTGTGTGTGTGTGTGTGTGTGTGTGTGTGTTGGGGGGTGTGTGTGTGTGTGTTGGGTGTGTGTGTGTGTGTGTGTGTGTGTGTGTTGGGGGTGTGTGTGTGTGTGTGTGTGTGTTGGGGGGGTGTGTGTGTGTTGGGGGGGGTGTGTGTGTGTTGGGGGTGTGTGTGTGTGTGTGTTGGGGGTGTGTGTTGGGGTGTGTGTGTGTGTGTTGGGGGGTGTGTGTGTGTGTTGGGGGTGTGTGTGTGTGTGTGTTGGGGGTGTGTGTGTGTGTGTTGGGGGTGTGTGTGTGTGTGTGTGTGTTGGGTGTGTGTGTGTGTGTGTGTGTTGGGGGTGTGTGTGTGTGTGTGTGTGTTGGGGGTGTGTGTGTGTGTGTGTGTGTTGGGGGTGTGTGTGTGTGTGTGTTGGGGGTGTGTGTGTGTGTGTGTGTTGGGGGGGTGTGTGTGTGTGTGTGTGTTGGGGGTGTGTGTGTGTGTGTGTGTTGGGGGGGTGTGTGTGTGTGTGTGTGTTGGGGGTGTGTGTGTGTGTTGGGGGTGTGTGTGTGTGTGTGTGTGTGTGTGTTGGGTGTGTGTGTGTGTGTGTGTGTTGGGGTGTGTGTGTGTGTGTGTGTGTGTTGGGGTGTGTGTGTGTGTGTGTGTTGGGGGGGTGTGTGTGTGTGTTGGGGGGGGTGTGTGTGTGTGTTGGGGGGGTGTGTGTGTGTTGGGGGTGTGTGTGTTGGGGGTGTGTGTGTGTGTGTGTGTGTTGGGGGTGTGTGTGTGTGTGTGTTGGGGGGCTGTGTGTGTGTGTGTTGGGGGGCTGTGTGTGTGCGTGTGTGTGTGGGGGTGTGTGTGTGTGTGTTGGGGGTGTGTGTGTGTGTGTGTGTTGGGGGTGTGTGTGTGTGTTGGGGGGTGTGTGTGTTGGGTGTGTGTGTGTGTGTTGGGGGGTGGTCTGTGTGTGTGTGTGTGTGTGTTGGGGGAGTGGGGGTGTGTGTTGGGGGTGTGTGTGTTGGGGGTGTGTGTGTTGGGGGTGTGTGTGTTGGGGGTGTGTGTGTGTGTGTGTTGGGGGTGTGTGTGTGTGTGTTTGGGGGTGTGTGTGTGTGTGTGTTGGGGGTGTGTGTGTGTGTGTGTTGGGGGTGTGTGTGTGTGTGTGTTGGGGGTGTGTGTGTGTGTGTGTTGGGGGGGGTGTGTGTGTGTTGGGGGGGTGTGTGTGTGTTGGGGGGTGTGTGTGTGTGTTGGGGGGTGTGTGTGTGTGTTGGGGGGTGTGTGTGTGTGTTGGGGGGTGTGTGTTGGGGGGTGTGTGTGTGTGTTGGGGGGTGTGTGTGTGTGTTGGGGGGTGTGTGTGTGTGTTGGGGGGTGTGTGTGTGTGTTGGGGGGTGTGTGTGTGTGTGTTGGGGGGCGTGTGTGTGTGCGTGTGTGTTGGGGGTGTGTGTGTGTGTTGGGGGTGTGTGTGTGTGTCTGTGTGTGTGTGTGTGTCTGTGTGTGTGTGTGTGTTGGGGGGAGTGTGTGTGTTGGGGGTGTGTGTGTGTGTGTGTTGGGGGTGTGTGTGTGTGTGTTGGGGGTGTGTGTGTGTGTGTTGGGGGTGTGTGTGTGTGTTGGGGGTGTGAGTGTGTGTGTTGGGGGGTGTGTGTGTGTGTTGGGGGGTGTGTGTGTGTGTTGGGGGGTGTGTGTGTGTGTTGGGGTGTGTGTGTTGTGTGTGTGTGTTGGGGGGTGTGTGTGTGTGTTGGGGGGTGTGTGTGTGTTGGGGGGGTGTGTGTGTGTGTTGGGGGGTGTGTGTGTGTGTTGGGGGGTGTGTGTGTGTGTGTTGGGGGTGTGTGTGGGGTGTGTGTGTGTGTGTTGGGGGGTGTGTGTGTGTGTTGGGGGGTGTGTGTTGGGGGTGTGTGTGTGTGTTGGGGGGTGTGTGTGTGTGTTGGGGGGTGTGTGTGTTGTGTTGGGGGGTGTGTGTGTGCCGTGTGTGTT